>NC_140567.1:10860000-12192500 GCF_057381845.1 Rhamphochromis longiceps
TAGTGTTTAGCGCTGGCGCTCCTTCACTTGACTTGGATCTTTTTCCTTTCCTTGTCCCCATGTGGTTCTGATACCATCCCTCACCTTACGCTGCACTGCAGCTGATAATTTCGGTAAGTCAGCTTATAGAATAGACACACTGTCCACACTGTTGCTCACGCCATTGTGCTTAACCGAGCATCTTGGTTGTCTTGTGCAATAGGTACCATGGATCTTTGTATGCAAATTTTAATGTGTGTAAATGCTTCCAATTATTTGCATGCTCATTTTTTTTTCTACAGGTGAGGCTACTCTTGTTTACACTCGATGGTTGCCACAACATACTGGCATGTTGTTGTTGTTTTTTCCTCAGGGGTGGAGAAACCAGGATTCCCACTTTATGTAGATGCTTCATTTACCTTCTCTTTATTTGTTTATATATTCATGGTCTGTAGTTCCTGATTTGAGGGCCTGTGTTGATAATCACCTTAACTTTAACCACATTTATAGGTGGTTTAACTTGTCGTTTGTCATAGCATAACTACAGAAACAGCCAAAGTGATGTTTTTTATAAACAGCTGAATCTAACCACCCTTTAATATTTCACACTAATTCCGAATTTATTGCTATTTGTATATAGACATCTTCTATTTAGGCATTTTGGAGACTTCCACACTGATGTGAGCAAAGACAATCGTAACTAGCTTTGCTTCTTTAAACCTGACTCATAGCAGCACAAACAGATCTTTAAATAAAATGCAAAGCAGTAGGTTAGTAGATTCTAATATGCTACACTGAAAGAAGACTGCTCCATTTGCTATCAGATGTAAGACACCATCTGTCTGCTTGTGTTGGTCGGTCGATATCTGATGTTTGATATGTGTCTTGTGAGGGTGTTTTTCTGACCTGGGCCCTGGCCGTTCTAAGAAACAGCCTGTGACTGCAACCTAATGTAATCATTGCCCTCGTGAAAGCTGAAGCAGTTAATCTCATTTGGGTGTGCAAATGTATCTACATGTGAATCGAATGGGGGCTACTTCAACCACCTGATTCAAACAACTCAAAGCAACTGAAAAGAAAAAAGCTGAATTCTTGAATCTTTAGGATGATTCAGGTTTACTTTTAACCTAAAAAAGCTCTCTGCAGTCATTTGCACAACCTAGCCTTGCTAATAAAAGGAACACTGGCCAATTCCTCTGATTCCTCATGGCGTTCATACTTGATAACATCACACACATTTGTTGGTTGCACATCCATGATGAGAACATCCCATTTCACCACAATCCTAAGGTGCTCTGCTGGAAGCAGCCATCAGAAGATGGGTACACTGTGGTCATAAAGGGATCGACATGGTCGGCAAGAACAGTCAGTTTCATGCTCAGTTTGTACAAAAAGGCCCAAAGTGTGCCACACCATTAACCATTATACCACCACCAGTCTAAACCGCTGATATTAGGCAAGATGGATCCACGCTTATATTGTTTACCCCAAATTCTGTTTCTGAAATACCTAGACCAGCCTTTCAGGCACCAACAATCATGTCATGTCAGAGTCACTTAAATCACCTTTCTTCTCCAATCTGATGCTCCGTTTGAACTTCAGCAAGTCATCTTAACCATGTCCTCATGCTTAAACGCATTGAGTTGCTGCCATGTGATTGGCTGAATAGATTTTTGCATTAATAAGCACTTAAACATAACCAGTGTACCTAATGCTACAATTGCTATTTGTTCATATATCCTATGAATTCTGTACAGTCACATTATTTGACCGTCTCTCCTTTTCTCTTACAGCACCAATTGTCTGATTGAACATTAAAAATGGTGGTGAAGTAGATTGTAATGTGCGGTCAGTGACCACAGATCTTTATTATACCTTCTGCAGTTGAAGGGAAATAGAAGGTAGCTATCAAAACCTTGTCATCCACATAGCTGCTCAGAGACTAGGAATGCAGACAAACCCAATGTGTAACCAACACTAACACCACCTCTTCTTACCACAACTGTCATTTCATGGCCGTGTGCTCCGGTGTTGTGTCCATACACTTGAGTCCCTGTGTGTGAGTGTTTAGGTCATTTATGTCAATTGTAGTATCTTTATTAAGTCTCTGATGTTATTAAGTAACAGATATGGCCTCTGGTTGAATATTATAAGCAGGTTATTAACAAGTACCTGTTTGGGGGTTTAGTCAGTAAATAAGCATGTTTCCCTCATACTTGACTTTAAAGAGGCTAAACTCATAAACCAATTAGTACATTGCAACTTTTACAACTTAGAATTAGAAGCACTACTCGAGCTACTCACGAGCTCTAAAAAACAGCAACAAAGAAAATATTTGGCTTTCCATCTGTTTCAGACAAAGTACGTCAACTTACAGTAGCGTCTTTCCAAAACCACATCGGTTTTGTTGAGAAAACCGTCTGCCAATGCTTAAAGTAAAGAAAACCAGAATTCAGCGTGCTGAGGAGACACCACAGGCTTTGGGGGTTGAAATGCTATTCTTCTACGCCGAGGCCAACTGAGACCTAGCATGGACTTAGTCCCAAAACCGAGTGAAGGAAAACATTGATACAATATGATAAGAACATTTTTTAACTTTGTCTGACATACTGCATATAAATGAGTATTAATAAGAGAGCGTACATTCGCTCAGAGCATCTTTTGCGATCATGGCATGTAAAGGAATTTTTCCCATTAGAGTTTAAATTTTTTAGATTCAAATATTGTTCAAACTCAAACTTTTATTTAAGAGTGCTCGACATTGTTTTCAAATAGCTGTTTGGATTCATACCAGACTGTAAGGGGGTCTTCCTGTGCCTGCGCTCCATCACTCCACTACAATTCATGAAATTTGGTTTTGTAGTTTTTGCATCTTATACCTAAGTGACAGACACACGGCACTGATTACATCCCTCCTGGTCTTTTGCCTTAAAGGAGGGATACGATTTTCCCTATAATGAGTTCAGTCCTGCAATGGAAACCAGAATAATGAGTGAGGTCTGTCTTAGCCCTCTAAAGTTTGCTCACGTAGCCAGCTCTCCACAAACCCTTGCATGTTATAATTGTACCCTGGGTTGCCTCAGAAGTTGCATTTGGATCTATATGAAACTGAAAATGTATACTTCAATCTGGACTTTCCAGTCCAGCTTTTACAGTCAATTTACTTTTTAGCTGCCATAAAGACACACACAGCTCACATTCCTCAGAGTCCAGTGTCAAACTCACCCGCTAAACTTGGTAAATGGATTCCCTTCACATTGAAGCTTCTTTTGTCTCGTCTCTTGTTTTTTGTACGCAGTCATTACAGACCCAGACTGCCCCGCGATATTTAGATTTGTAGTGTTCATGTGCTGGTATTTGTGTGTGTTCTGCAAGTCACTGTTAATTATAAAAATGTATCTTCCTGCTGCTTTATCCTGTTAAAAATGCATAGACCACACACGGACACGTCCACGAGGAACAAGCTTGTTTGTCCTCAGGATGACATGCGCATGCTTACAGTGTGTTTTACATTTGAGATGAGGATGATTTACCTGCGTAACTCCATCTCTGTGTTTCCTCTGGTATCTATTTGCATGATAAAGGGCCTCACATGAAACGTCAACAAAAGATCTTTGCCCAGACACAAGAGTAGAAAGAGACCACAGACCTTGTTCAGTTTGCAAGTGTATGCTTAACCTTGATTATCAAAGTTAAAATTCTGTGCGTGTGTGTATATGTTTGCGTGTAAGTGTAATTTAAGTGCCTTTGAAGCACAGTGTCGGGTAGTCGTCAGCTTTCCTGCTTCCTCAGGGAATTCAGGAGGATTTGATTTGACTTCAGGGTATCCTCTCTTAAAATCATACACCTAAATGCAATTTCTAAACACAGAATCAGAAAGTGCTGAATGACACTATAACCTTTGGGACTGCAAAAGTCCTCAGACATTCCTGGATTTATACATGCATATTAAAACGCAGCACAAGGACCAGATGGTTGTGTCAATACCTCGGACTCTTGTGATTATGAAAGCTGATGCACACAGTGTCTCTCTCTCTCTCTCTCTCTCTCTCTTAACACATTCCAGGAATTCATAGGAATCGACAAACGGTAGTGGAAAGATAGTCAAAATGGCACTCGCTTCCATCTATCTTATCATAACATATGGGAAGCTTTCCAAGATGTGCGAAAGCTTAGCCTAAGGTTGATAACTTGTTTTTCCACTTCTGAGCAAAAGATGGGAAGCTCCAGGGACAAGAGTGGCTCTTTACAAGGAGCAGTGTGGAGTAGTTAAGAAATTCAAACAGTAGCTTTTACAACAGCAATGTTCACCTCAATAAACAACATGCAGAGCTGTACAAGTTGCTAGTACCAAGCTAACACCAAAGAGTAGTAGTGATTATTCATGCGTCTCACACTAGGGTAACTATTCTGTTTAATATCTGTGCTGTGAAGGAATTACAAAGGTGAAAAGTATTGTTTTCATACTTAACCTGTCAATTTGATCACATATCTGATCTCATTTTTATATTCCTCTATTGACGTAGATTCCTCTTTTTCCCCTGTTTTTCTTTTTTCTTCCCCTCCAAGGTCGTGGTGATATCCAGCCACAGCTGGACAGCGCCATGCAGGATGTCAGTGACAAATACATTCTGCTGGAAGAGACGGAGAAGCAGGCCCTGAGGAAGGCTCTTATAGAGGAGAGACAGAGATTTTGCTGTTTTGTAGCCATGCTGCGGCCTATAGTGGTGAGTGCAGCGGGGGAGAGGAAAGAGAAATGGGCCTTGGGTAACCACTCAGAGAGAGCAACAGAAAAATGTATTAACTCCACAGGCTCTATGCTTTTTACATCCCACACACTGGATAGAAAACGTTTAACTTTCTTTTTCTTTAACACACTGAACTGTAAGCTTTTTTTTTTTACTTTAAACACTGAAATGTAATGACTCTTTTTACTGGTGTGTAACCTGATTAGGCGTAATCATCTTGTCTACATGTCCTGTCCTTGTAGGATGAGGAGATTTCTATGTTGGGAGAGGTTACCCATCTCCAGACCATCTCTGAGGACCTCAAAGCCTTGACCTCAGACCCACACAAGCTTCCCCCTGCGAGTGAACAGGTGAGGAAAAACATTAAAAAGATAAAGTACTCATTATGTGCGTCATATTTTTGTGCTTTTTTTTTTTTTTTTTTATTCTGTTTACTACCTTTTTTTCTCAACTCTGAAAACAAACAGCTAATAATTTTGTCCATTTCAGGTGATCTTGGACTTGAAGGGCTCAGACTATGGTTGGTCATATCAAACTCCGCCCTCATCCCCCAGCACCACCATGTCCAGGAAGTCTAGCATGTGCAGGTAGGCTCAAATAAGTGAAAGAGGGGCATAGTTTTATAAGCACACATGAATCTACACCCATAAAAACTTTTGAAATTCACTTTACTTAAAATTAAATTAAAGTAAAATTTAATTATGCCGTTTTTTTCACCAGTTTCCCTAAAGTGATAAGAGAAATGGAACTGCGTTACAGTGTTTCGTCAAGTTAGAATTCCACAGTTTTATAACAGTGTCCCGCATATACTTTGCAAGATCTACTAAAATATGCAAAACTGTCATTTTAACCATATCAGTGCTTGTGAATCTGCTTGGAAGACAGCTGATATCAATTTAAAGAGATTTTAAAGTAGGAGTAAATGATTTACTGGCTTTGCATAAACTTTGTCTGCCACCTAGTGGCCAAAATTATCTGCAATACTTTGCAGAAGATATGCTAAAGATATGTTTTGGTATAACTGTATTTGGTGAAAAGTGTTAAGAAAGATGAAGGAGAATTGACAAAAGGAAGCAGCTAATGATTTTTAGCTGTTCAGATCTTGTCTTCTTTACTCTGTCCTCACTGCTTTTGTGTATCTTCCAATGATTCGTTTTCCAGAGCTGTTCTGGTTTAAGGAAATAAGTCTAATGTCTGGGTTGTGTATTGCTTTACGTCTTTTTTTTTTTAAATGTGCTAAAATCTATTTCAGGGTTGTGGGTGTGATGATTGGACCAAAACTTTAAATTACATGTTAGATTATGATTGACTGCTATATGGTAACAATGCAAGACTTTGAGGCCAAAAACAAAAATTGCTGCTTTTCCTCCTGTTTCTTAAGGCTTTTGCAAATATATCATTTTCATCTGAGATTTTGGCGACTTGGTTAATGCATACACATTTTATCAGATGCTGCATCATAGTACAGCACTAGCAGCTTGAGCTGGTTATAGATTTGATTTGCATATAGTTGTTTTATTGTCATAATTTGCTTCACGCTGCATTTATAGTAGGACAGATCTTTTAATTTAGAAGTCACGGAGTAATTAAGACCCACTGTTTATGCTGTTTTTGTTTTTCATGATTTTTTCCTGTGAATATTTTCAAAAAGCTTGCACAAATCCTGCCTGCAATTATTGCCATTTATGATTTCAGTCGCCTTGAGTTGGTTTGTGTTGTTGTTTTTGAGGAGATTGGCCTAATTCACTGCCTGCTGCATCTTGGTGTGGTGTTTTAATTGTTTCCCACCATGTCTTTTCCATTCCCCCACCCCCAAACCTTTGCCTTTATGTCTACTCCTTTTATCTCCTCCTTACCCAATCATCCCCCCTCCTTCAACCCAATCTGCCTTTGGGTGCACTTGATTCTCTTTACCCTCATCGCTTGCTCCTTCCCCTTTCACAGTAGTCTGAACAGCGTTAACAGTAGTGACTCCAGGGGATCCAGTGGCTCTCACTCTCATTCTCCTTCCTCCTCTTCTTCCTCCTCTTCCTCACACCACCTCTTCCACCACCATCACCCTCGCCATCGATACCGCAGCTCCACGCTACCCCAGCAGACCCCAGCTCGGCTTCCTAGCATCTCCTCCCACGACTCGGGCTTCATTTCTTCATCACAAGACCAGTACACATTATCCAAGTCGTCCTCGCCACTGCCAGCTGAAAAAAAGGTAAGAAAGAGGCCTCAGATACCCACACTTGACCATAATTTTGGATCCAACTCTCTCAAGACGATGAGAGACAGTTAGCTGGCAGCAGTTAGTGTGTGTGATCATGGTGAAGTCATTTCACTGCTATTATTATAGCATAAATATGAAGGAAATTAGTCTGCCTCCATTCTAGCCCAGGGCAAAACGGGTCAGGCCCATCCTGCTATTAAAAAGTCAACCGCTGTGACAGACTGCGGTGTGTATTGTATTTTCATTAAATGAATTACAGCAAAATTGCATGTTAGAGCATCAACATTATGTTTTACAGTCGCTAAGAGCATGTCTCTATCAGCAGGTCTGAGTCTGTCACTTTTATCTAATCGTCTGCGAGGTAGTCCAAGGGATCGTCTGTGCGGGCTCCGCGGTTGGAGATCAGCACTGAGAGCAGCTGCACTAGTTGATGTTGTCTTGGCATGCCAGCAACCAGAGTTCCCCTGTCCAGAACACATTGGTAGAGTTAGGCTCCAAGTTTTTATGATGCACTGAATGTGGTTTGGCAAGTCTAACTCTGACCCATTTACAGTACAGTCCTGGGAATCGGCCTCCTCGTTGCCTCTTTCTTGGTGTAGTTACAGTAGCTGAAAGAGAACGGCCTCACAGCTCGCACTTTACACATCACAAGGAACTTTGTGTTTCCAGCCTCCAGCACTCACCCTCGCACTGCTGATGTCCATACATTTAATGCTGGTTTGACTCCCAGTGCACCTCTTCTGCAGTCATTCGGCTGTGCACTGCACTAACTGCTGAGAACAGTGAAAAAGTTGCCTCTGCTTTCTTAACAAACTGCTTCTATCACGCTACCTGCTGACATGTCTATCTTTTGATTCTTTCCTTTTACACGTCCGTCTGTGATGTCTCCCTCCTCCTTTTACCGCTCCTCTCTCCTTCTGGTCTCGTGTCACTGCCTGTTTGCCGCTGCCCTCGCTGTCCCAGGCTTGTCCCACTTCCAGCCCCTCTGAGATGTCAGAGACAGGGCTGCTGCATAGTGACTGCAGCACCCCTTCTTCACTAGCAGATACTACTGCACCTCAGCCCTCTACTGACAAGGTGATAAACACTCATCCACAATGAATCTTATAAGCTTTACACACGCAACATGCTTTCCTCATACTAAACTCTAAACCCGGGTGTGTATGCCATCGATTCAGTGTAATGCAAAGATACTCTGTATGCTGTATGTGCATCTCCAGTTTTCATTCATTTCAGCATCCGTGAGCAGTTCCTTTCTTCTGTGTTGATTTGATTAGTATATTTTTTGTGTTTCCTGTACTTGAGTTATCCTCAGTTATGTTTTGTTTTTATTTTCCACTGTTTTATCATTTAAACGATTTATCCCATTACACATTTGTTTGCTTGTCTTCTTTCTGTTCTCATCCCTCCTCCTGATCGGCATGCACGCAAACAGTTGTCCAATGGTTTCGACCACTACAGCCCAGCCAGTTCCCCCTACCTGCATAGCAACGGGGGCAGTTTGGGCTCAGTGTCAAACACTGCCTTCCCCTTCTTCCCTCCCTCCTCCTCAACCTCCACCTCCTGCCCCACTCGTTCATGGTCACGTCCTGCATCAGCCTTGCTGCCAGACTACCCTCCCTACTGCACATTGGGTTCCCCCATGATGCCTTCATCACGAGTCCCCAGCTGGAAGGTTTGTCCATCTCCTCTGAGTTGACGATCGACATATTTCCGTCCTCCTTGTCTACAGTTTGAACACACATTCAGTGAATTATTTGGGTTTTCTTTATGTTGTTTACCTACTTTAGTTGAGTCCAAAAATGTAGTATGAACAACAAACACTGACATCTGCATCTCGTTTTTTAACAGGACTGGGCGAAGCCTGGGCCTTATGACCAGCCTATGGTCAACACGTTACGGAGAAAGAAAGACAAGGAGAGTCCAGCTGTGGTGGACAGTAATGGGAGTATGAACTGTGATAATAGCCCGCCCTCTGCCCAGACCGCAGCTCCAGCTGCATTGCAAACACCAAGCCAATCAGCATTAGTGCAAGACAAGAACAGGAACACACCTGCGGCTGTCAGGGTCAGTTTTTTGTCGCTGTCTCCCTCTTTTTGTTAACTGATTAAACAAGCATGCTGTTAGTTCGCCAGTGAGGATTCAGCCAAATGTTCTTTTGGGTTTTTGGTCTCTCTGTAACACGTTTTTCCTAATTAAGGAATCTCATTTGCACTTCTTACTGTTTAGCCTGTTTTTTATCTCTTCTTGTGTTGGACAAATATACTGTTAATAATAGCAACTGGTGAGAAATTTACTGGTCTACTTTACATGAATGCTCTCCATAAATTGTTGATTAACTTCAATTAACTTCTTCTCAATTTTTCATGGCTTTTTATGCCGAGAAGCACCACATGGTTTCTGCTTAGATCCCTCCCTAATGCTTAAAAGCTGTGGTCATTTGCTAGTCAAATAAAAATTCCTCTGTGATTCATTTCTATCTTACTGCTACTAACTCATGAAGTCTGTAAACGGAGATCAGTCTGTGTATTGCCAACTGTGATACTTGACTTTCAGGTGAACCCACGTTAAACTACTTGCAGGCCAATGTTTTTGTCCTGGAATTTCGATGATATGAATAGCCTCCCACCACTAATGTCCCCATTTAATGACTTTAATGGGTTGAATTTAATGACTTTAATGACTTTAATGAATTGTACCTGACTGGTTCCAGGCAAACATTCAGATTGTTACTAAATGTTTTGTTTTTTCTTTCTTTTTGTTGGTTGATTGCATCTGTTTTTCTCCAGGCCGGGGATATCGAGGCCCAGGATGATCTGGCTCTGGCCTTATCCAGAGGTCTGGAACTGGACACCCAGAGGTCCAGTAGAGACTCTATCCAGTGCTCCAGTGGCTACAGCACACAGACCAACACACCCTGCTGCTCTGAGGATACTATACCGTCACAAGGTAGCACACTCACCAGTTCTCTGCTTCTTTTTAACTTGCTAGCATCATATCATACGTCACGTGGCTGGGTGCATACACTGCTTATTTCTTTGTTTCATTCCAGTATCAGACTACGACTACTTCTCAATGGCTGGAGACCCAGAGTCTGAGCAGCAGCAGTCTGACTTTGATAAGTCCTCCACCATCCCCAGAAATAGTGATATCACTCAGTCCTACAGACGTATGTTCCAGGCCAAACGCCCAGCCTCCACAGCGGGGCTACCCAGCAGTCAGGTACCTTATCCTGGCCCGGGGGCCTACCACACGGGGCCTTATCCCCCCACACCAATCCACACAGGCGCTTATGCATCTACTCCTACTGCACAGTATCCTCCTACGCCTACAGGTAACTGTTTTGGCCACTTTCTTAATGTTGGTGATAAAATATCGTGACCATCAGTTCCCAAAATGCCTCTCTTCGCATTTCTACAGGCCACGGTCCAGTTATTGTGACCCCTGGAGTTGCCACGATCCGCCGCACGCCTTCATCTAAACCTTCTGGACGCCGTTCGGGCTCCGTTACAGGTACAGGCCCCATTCCCATTCGCACTCCTGTCGTTCCTGTAAAGATCCCCACGGTGCCTGATATGCCAGGAGCTGTTAATGGGAACAGAGGCGAGGAGATGGTAGGCAGAGAAGAATCCCCCAGTTCTCCAACATTTACAGGAGAGGAGGATCCCGGCACGCTACCCATGGCGTCCTGGAGCGGTCAGGCCACAACCAACCCTCCCAATCTACCCAACTATGTGAGCCAGCAGCACCTTCAGAGTGAGATGAGACAGGAGGGAGGAGGAGATGATTCAGGAGAGCAAGAAGAAGGAGACATGCTGATGGCCATCCGCAAAGGGGTCAAGCTCAAGAGAACCTTCACCAACGATCGCTCTGCACCACGCATCGCGTGATTCGGCAAAGGTCGCAGGAGACGTGTGACCTCATTTGTAAATTAGGTCAGAAGCTTTAGGAAAAAGGAACGTTGCAAATAAGAAGTGCAATGTGTAAACTTAAAAGGCTTCTTGTAACACATTGCAATATCAGTGTTATCTGCTGGCTTTCGTCACCTGTGAGAACCTCCTGCTACAGCCCCCATTTACAATCACTCAAAGAAAAGACAATAGCAGTTGTCTTATTGGGCTTACGTTGCCTCAGAAATGATATAAAGCCAGGTTAATAACTCACTCTGGATGAGGCCATTTGTGCTAATCCTTGTATAAGCTGTAATTCCAGGCCCACAGATGTAAAAGAGCAGCATAAAACAGCATGTTTTTGTTAATAAGTAGCACCACACTGATCACTCATTATTTTCACACATTCACACAATACTTACGTCTCCTCTGAGTGGGGGGAAAAAAAAGTACTGTATATTATGTGTACACAGACTCAGTGTTTTGGGAGTGCACTGTACTGTTGCGGTGGGATCAGCATTCTTACTGTTGATGACTTGGCAATAACCTCTGCAGGTACGACACGCCCTCGAGAGAGCGATATTAAAGTGCTCTATTACAGTAACGGCTTCAGCGGCTGGCCTTTGATGGCTCCATTTTTGGCAACTCCTGACCTGCATCAGTGCTTATTTGGAGGCACGCCCTGATGGCTGTTCATAGGTGCTGAGCTTCCAGTCACAGTTCAAAGACTTAAATGCAGTATGCATCGATACTCAGAGACACCATGAGCACAGGAAGCTCCTAAAGAAAACCAAACAAAAGCAAAGGAAATGACTGCGTTGCATTTGGAGTCGTAGGAGGCTACAGTGTGACTAAAGTGTCACATGTTTGACGCTGTGACATTAAGAGAGACTAAAGTTGTGTCCTGTTCTTCTTTATAAGGGTTCATATTGACACGGTTTGTAAATAATTTTGCACGTCTGTGTTACCGGGGAGTGTCGGCATCGCTCGTTCAATCGTTCAAAATCAATCAGTTCCACATCTTTTAACAGGGACATAAGGATCATCATACTGCACTGCCTCCAAGTGGATTGGGTGTACTTCTCCTCAGTTTGTGACTCATTTAATCTGCAATCTCTACACGTTCATGGGTGGCAGATTAAACCTTGTCAGAGGTTCTCGTGTTAATATACGACCTCTTTCCTTTGTTTGTCATTTATTGACCACAGTTTGAGCTGCTTGGCGTTGATTGCTCACAGCGGCAGCAATAAATCTCAAAGTATATACTGTCTCTGTTTAAAAAGAGAGAGAGAACTAAACATTTTATTGAACCTGAAGCATTATTTCAGAGTTAAATGGTATTTTTGTTAACGCCATGATGTTTCTGTCCTTCAGACTTCAGACCACGTTTTTACAACTGCCACTTTAAATTAGGTTTGTTTTGTTGTTTTTGGTTGTTTTTACAAAGATGATTATGTTATCGACAAGGAAATCGCATAAAAACTATCATATAAGATGAGATACTAGGCCCGTCCTTAGACCAGAGGCTAAACAGGCTAGTTAGTGTCACTCGGTCTGTATTTGATTTGCATTTCAGTTCAAGCACTGTGAGACCATGGCTACTACAGGATGTTTGAAATTGTAAATATTATTTAGTTAGTCCAGGATCTCACACGATTTTAATTTATTTCATTTCTCATTCTTTAAATGTCTTCCTCCTCAACTCGTCTCTATTTTTATACTTACTATAAAATATCAGAGTGGCAGAGCTGTTCCCTCGATCAGTGCCGTCTAAAGTTTTCAGTCAAATGTTCACGACTGTCCCGCTGTCAGTCCCTTATTTCACACATCTGTATATTTTGCATCATGAATTCAGATAAGATGGTTTGAAAGCAGTTTTGTTTTTTGTAAGAAAAAGCAGGTGTGGTTTTGAGTCTCATCAGTATTATGAGCCCAGGTCTCGTGCAGAGCTGCACCCACTTCAGTTCAGTCCAAACGGCGCATTTTCATCTGAGTGGGAACGATAAAACCCAACTCTCTTTTTTTTTTTTTTTTTTTTTTGTAAATTATTGTTTAAAGTGATGATTTTTTCCCCCTGGAGACTGAACTGAAAGTGGAGTTTGCTAAACAGATTGCGCCTTGCAAACCTCCGTCCACTCATTTAAAACTTGTATCATTAACCTGTAAGTCCCATATTTAAATTACTAGCATAAATATATATAAATATTATATTTGCCAAATGTCAGTATATCCTATAAGAAGTTTATAGTTTGTGAAAGTTTTAAAGTATAGTTAAGTCTGTTTTCCGGTTTAGTTTTTAGCTGTTTTCCTTCCCCACAGAGAGTTGACCTCTTAGTCTGTCCCTGTAGAGTTCAGGCTTTAATGCATTTTGTTTAGGAGGTAAAAATGTTGTTATGACAGCTTTAGCAATATAATAAAGAATATTAATTTTGTTTTGGCTTTGTGTCTTCTCGAATATGTCGTGAGTGAGTGAGTGAGTGAGTGAGTGAGAGAGGGAGAGAATATTCAGAGTCAACAGTTAACCTACCCCGACAAACTGCATGTCTGTGAACTGTGGGAGGAAGGCATGGCAGTGAGAACCCACTGAGAACATGCAAACTCCACACAGAAAGGCCCTACCCAGAAGGTGGATTCAAACTTTCTTGCTGTGAGGCAACGGTGCTAATCACAGTGCTGCCCTTATGAACACATACTGATTAAAATTAGGTGGGTGGATCAATCCGAAAATAAATGGCATCGATACCAAAGCAGGTATTACTATTGAATCGATACTAGTGGGTAGGATCAGCACAAGTACGTCCCAGGTGTCCAAAAAGCCCAATTTAAAAAAACAAAACATGAAATGTTAAAAGATTTATTTGTTTTGTTCACTAGTTTTTATGGAAAGTTAAAAGTGTTTTACTGATGATGATTTTATAAATCTGCTCTCCCCTATATAAGGTACACTTATAGGCTGAAAGTATTGGTGTCGGCAATACTGATCCTGTATTTACTTGCTGTCGGATCAATACCAACCTTTGCAGGATCACAAAGCACTAATTAAAATGTGCCTAAACACGAGAAGTTATTTCTAATTAATAATATAGAAATGTTATCCCTGATTTTGGCCACCAGGGGCCGCCCTTATCCAAGTTTAAACATCCAAACCTGATTCAAGGCTTCGACTTGGATTTTTTTTATTACTTCACCCATCCTTAGAGGCCTGGAAATACTTATCAATGAAATAGTCAGTGGACTACTCATTTAAACAGTCAAAAAAAAGGAAGCAAAAGAAACCGCATGAGAAACAGACACTACTTTTCCTTGAGGTGCGGGCTTCTCCTTCTAAAACGAATAACTTCCACATGATGTCATGTTTCGTCGTGGTAGTTTTGTCTTATCTGGCTGAATAATTCAAATGCTCCACGTGCATAACAGCAGAGGGAGTGATGGGCACACACCCAGGAGACAAACACAGACCTTTATCACTATAAACACCACAGATGATGCGCGAAATCACAGTAAGAATGTATCCTCGCGAGAATACGCACAACACTGACTTCTGAAAGGTTACCAACATTTTAAAAAAATATTAACAATGATGATAATAATAATAATAATAAAGCAAATAAAGATAATTTATGAGATGATGTGGCATAAAATCATCTCATACCGTCAGTGTAGTCCTGACTGTACGTGCGTGTGGCGATGCCGTCACGGCTACGCACGGAGGAAAGCGGCGCTGCCATTGGAAAATATTTCCAGGGCTGCTGGCCGCTTAAGTGCCCTCCCATCCGCTTCACACATTATCCTGTCAGCCAGAGGTTACACCGACAGGGCTCCAGGCTCGCAAAAATGCGATTAAGTATAAACACCCAGCTAGTTATAAAGGTTTTGGGCTTCGCAAAATCTCACCGGATTTAAAGGAGGAACGCGTATGAGCCGGAGCGACCTCACTGTTTTCAAGGTTTCCTGTGGAGGTTGTTGGACGGGACAGCGGAGCATCGACTGAGGTGAGTCCGATAAGTCAAGTTAGAAAACTGGCAAATCTGTTTTTTCACCTTTGGGTTTCCAAGAAAATGCGTTCAATCCGCTCCAATCAATATTTTTTCGTCGACATGGTCAGTGTGGTGATCATTGCCAGGCCGGTTCTTGCTCCTGTTAAGTAAGCCTGGCTGTCTGTGGAGGGTACAGGATGTTATCGTGCGATGGCTGTTGACGCGATTGTTCCACACTGGAGATAAATAATTATATAAATCTTTACGCCATGTGGTTTTAGGTGAGTGCGCGTTTAAAGTGGTGATAACCAGGCCTGGTGTCGCCTGCTCTGCTCCATCAGGTTTCCGGCTCTTCGCTCTACTTCCCCATCTCAGAGATGCTGCCCTGCTTGCGGAGAGTCCTGCGGCCTGCCTTCTCTCTCAGAGCCGGGACTGGTCTGACCGGAGCCGCGCTCAAAACCCACCAAACGCCCGCCCTAGCATCCCCGGTGCAGCTCGCCTCGGAGACCCCGCTCTCCGTGGTGGTGCAGCGGTGTCACCTGGGCACACACCCCCTGAAGGAGCCGATGGAGCCCCTCAACTCACCCCGAGGAGCCAAGGAGTTTATTTATAGCCTTCATCCGTCTGAGCGCACCTGTCTGCTCAGAGAGCTGCACAGGTTCGAGTCCATAGCTATTGCTCAAGGTATGTGATTCATTACATGTGCTTTTATATATGTGTCCAGTGTGACACCCGCCCACCCCCTAAGCTGTGCTTTAGCTTGAATCTTTATGTGAAACAGTTCATGCTAGTCATATTTAACAGATAATTTATTTATTTTTTAAAGTCCTTCTTTCTTTTGAAGTTTTGCTTGATATCAGTTGTTTTTGGTCGTAATGATCAAAGGAGGTGTGCCTTGGTTGCATCTATTATTCATCGCTGTATCCCTGGATACAGTGTGTGATGACAAGGGTTACCTCTGGGGTTACAAATATTCAGGCTTCAGCTTTATTACCATTGACATCTGGCTTAAAGGATGAAGTCACCTGTAGAGTTAGGAGTGTGCTGTTCTTAAAGCAGTACTCCCATTTTAACGCTTCTGAGGCATGGTGGCGGATTGGCAGCTTCTAATAAATCCTTCATAACTTCCTTACGAAGAGCTGTTAATCTCGAGGAAATGGCCTGACTCTTCCCTGACCTCTGATCTCTAAATTCCCACTTTAGCTTTTCCTTTATAAAGGTGAAAATGCCAAACTCTTGACCCCCCCCCCCAAAAAAGAAGCTCTCTCCCAAAAAAGAACCTTGTTGCCATTGAGACTTTTTCCTGATTGATTATCTTTCTTATGTGATAATGGTAGTGATCTCTTCCAGGATCCAGAGAATATAAAAACAGTCTCAGTCAGATGCAGCAGTTTTCATCAGTCTCCAGATCTCGAACTAATCAAATAGCCATAGCAGAGTGTGCATCGGTCTGCACTACCACTATCAAAATACAGCAGTAGGTGTATCTTTTAGACCAGAGGTTTGGCATTTGGGCCACAACAATACGCCAGAGCCACTTCAGTGTTCCTTGACTTTGTTTTTCCAACACTTTAATAAAACACAATGCATTTTTACAGACACCCCCCCCATTTCATTTGTCTGCAGTCTCTATGGTCCACGATTAGTAGTTAGGCACAATGTGTTTGAGTCACACAACTGTTACACGTGTCTTCTCAGTTCAAAGACACGTAAGTTTGTTGTACTGGAAGGTCCAAAGCGCTTTTGAGTGTGAATATGAGTGTGAGTGACTTTCCTCTTGGGTCCTCTGGTGGACTGGTGATTTGTCTTCTCTCATGGGTGAGACGGCGCTTCTGCCAAAAAAAAGTGTTAGAGGAAAAAAGTGGCTTGATATGTTCAGCCAAGCAAAGAGGACTGAGTCGGAGAACGTGTTTTTTTTTTTTTCTCAGGCTTATACAGTGAGGTCAACAATTTGTTGGACAAAGACACATATTTGTAGTTTTTGTGAATTTGAAGTCAAACAATAGAAATTAAACTGCAGACTATTAGCTTTAATTTAAGGGGTTTAACAGTAATTTTGCATCAACTTTTTATAAACTGTCGCCTATTTTTTGAGGGTCAAAAGTAATTGGACAACTGAATAACAAGTAGTTTCACAGCCAGGTCAGGCCGGTTCCCTGTCGGTGTTATGAAAAATTAGGCAGAATAATATGTGCCATTGTAGTCTAATATATGAAGTTGATTCAAAGTGTTGAATTTGTATTTTATAGCTTCTTGCAGAAATTTTATACATGAAGCCCAAATACAGTGTTGATGCATGTGAGGGAAGCCATCATTGGACTGAAAACCCAAAATACATCTATCAGAGATCGCAATAACTTCTGAAGTTTCTAAATCACAATGTTGTTCATACTTGAAAAGAATGAATGCATTAATAATGATAATGGATTGCATCTATATAGCACTTTTCTAGGCACCCAAAGCACTTCACAATTCAGTCACTCTCACATTCACACACTGGTGGAGGCAAGCTACAGTTGTAGCCACAGCTGCCCTGGGGCAGACTGACAGAAGCGAGGCTGCCATATCGCGCCATCGGCCCCTCTGGCCATCACCAGTAGGTGAAGTGTCTTGCCCAAGGACACAACGACACACCTTCCGGTTACAAGACGAACTGCCAACTCTTGAGCCACGATCGCCCCACTGAGCCAATAACTAGCTTAGCAATACTAAAATGCCTGAAAGACTACAGAAGACAACTAAAGTGCATGATCACAGAATTATTTCCATGGTAAATGAAAACAACGGCATCTAACCATGTCAAGAATACTCTCAAAGAGTTAGGTTCATCTTGTCAAGGTTTACAAGGAAGTGAGTCTTTCATCAATGTGAGTACAGAGGTGAACAAAGTGCAAACCACTGGTTACACTCAAGAAAAAGAAGACCAGACTAGACTTTGTCAAAAAATATCTAAACAAGCCTGCACAGTTCTGAAAAATGTCTTTGGGTCATCTGTCAAACCTTGTGGAAGCAGTCGTATGACATGGGCATATTGCTTACAGTGTAACCAGGTCAGTAGTTTTTATTTTTGATTTCACTTTTAGTAGAAGCAGCAGGATAAACTGTGACGTGTACAGGGCTGTAGTCTCTGCTCAGATTCATCCAAATGCTGTGAAACCGATCAGACTGCATTTCACATTATAAATGGGTAATGAGCCAGAGCATACTGCAAAAGCAACCATTGAGTTTGTCAAGGCAATGAAATGAGGTATTCTTCAGTGGCTAAGTCAGTCACCTGATCTCAATCCAACAGAGGATGCTTTCTAGTTACTGAAGATCTAAGCTTTATGCAGAAAGACCCACAAACAAGCAGCAAATGAAGCTGGGTGCAGTAAAGGTGTGCCAGAGCATCTCAAGGAAGGAAACGCCATTTAGTGATGTCCACGGGTTCTAGACTTAAGGCGCTATTGACTGCAAGGTTTTTTTGAAATGCATATACTATTATATATTGTACATATATTTATTAGTTTCAGATGTAGCCATTCTTGTATTTTGCTTGTTTACATTATTGTATTTTGCACAACTCTGTTGCTTGTGAAGCTCGCACACAAGAATTTCACTCACATGTGCTGTACCAATGTACCTGCACATGTGATGTGACAATAAAAGTGATTTGATTTGATTTTTCTTCCAAGTATTAGCAGCAGTCTTTATATTTAAAATTATGTTAGTTTCATTATACTGTGAAAATGAGGGACTCTGTATAAAAATAGCTGTAATTTCTAAAGATTTCCTGCAACATTTTTGCAGAAACTATCTCTCAACATGTCTCCCCATGTTAGAAGGTTAGCATGGCTGTTTTTTAGTCCATTGTACTCCAGAAGTGTAGCGCTGAGGCATGACTTGGGTTTCGTGAAACGTAGCAATGACATTATAAGTTTATATGAGAAGGAGGCGGTGTGCTGATGATCTGCAACGAGTGGAGACAGAAAGAAATGGGTCGATCAATACAGGAGAAGAGAGGTTGGGAATGAGGAAAAACATGAGCGATGGTGATGAGGTTTTACAGTATACGAAGCTCTCTGGGAGCACCCTGCTGTCACCCATCATATTCCTCTCGGGAATAAAGTGCAGAGTCAGTTCTTAAAATAAATATTCTTTGTTTTATTTAATAGCTTCGTGTTTTAATCTTTGCCAGTTACAATTATAGTGTCACAAAACTACAGCTAGATATCAGAAACTCTTTTGAGGCTCCTTGCTTGTTGTCTCTGTTATTAATATCGGTTTTAAAAATCTGAAATGCTGCACTAGGCTCAGGACTGTGGAAGAAAGTATGTGCCATGTACGTATTTTCAGGGAAGCTACGTTTACTCTCCTGGCTGGTGATGAAGAAATGATTTCCATGATGATGCACAAACTGCGGGAAGCTCCAGAGTTGTTTAACCTTTAGAGAAAAAGTCAGAATAAACCAAAAATGTATGCTAGTGTCACATCTGTACCGCATCTTCTCGCTCTGGCATCTTCGGAGGAGCAAATAACCAGCCGTTGGACTGTTGTTGTCTTTTTAAAAGAGGAAATAAAAGAAAAAATAAATCATTACAAAAAATATGCTGTAAATATACATAAAAATTCAAAGAGGGAGAATGTTGCAGAGATAGATATTACTGTTTTCCAAAAGTACATCATTATCTATACGCCTGCAGATGAAGAAAATCACCTATTTCGCCACTCATCAAATCTTAAAGATAATACCGATTCATGTTTCTCTTGAACGATTATGATACTTGCAGGTTATCTTTCATTTAAATGGCACATCCTAGAATTCCAAATCTTCTCAAAATAAACTAGAATGAGGTGAGAAGACACAGAAGCCAGTGTTTGTGGGGCCTGCCTGACTGGAGCCTGCTGACATCCTCACCTTCGCTCTATAAAAACCCTGAGGGATTCTCTTACATACTGTGGATGCAGGCTGCAGTCTAGCTGAATCTGTAATTGCTTGGACTGGTCGACGGTCTCCCTGACTGCTTTGCTGGCAGGTAGGTTGAGTTTTTTGACAGGCTTATGAGCATCCATCATTATGCCACTTCCAGTCTGTGGGACATTTGACGCCAAACCCTTATTTTCCATTTTCTGTCTGCCTGTGATTCGCACTTGCTGACTTATCTTAGGACCGGCCAGTCCTCTGGGTTAATGGAGTGTGCTGCGGTAGATTCATGGTGGTTGCGGCCATATCGACTGGATGCGTTTTCCGCTGAGATGGATCGTTATATTAAATTCAGTTTATATTTTATATTTGAAAATGCTTGCCTCAAGAACAACAGATTCATACTGCATGCACAGTTTGCTTACATATTGAGGCTTGAAAGCAAGAAATGTCATCCCAAGCTTTATATCAGTGGTATTTATCAACACTTAGGTCAAAACCTCTACAGAGATGCTCTAATGTCCTATAGACAATAAAGCTGTATAATTTCTCCTCATCTCAGTTTTAAACAGATTGTATTAAAAAGATGAGATAAGGATGCTGTTTAGAATGCTTTAAGCCTTTCGGCCATTATCATTAGGGTAAAGCTGGGTAGCTGCTAACCAACCCAGCTAGCTTGAGTAGATACTTTTTGGCCACTTCCTTATTTTCTCCAGTGGATCTGCATGTTTGATTTGGCACTTTCCTTCTTGAATGACAGTAAAAGTTATCAAAAAAAATATGTCAAATCTTTCAGTTTTGTTTTTATGAAACAGAGCAAGGAGTCTCTTTTTTTTTTTTTCTTCAGGTTTTTGCTAAAACATTTTGCTAAAACAGGTAGAGCCCAAACCAATATATCAGCAAGCTGATATTAGGTGTTTGCCTGTAATGGCTCCGTAGTGTAGTGGTTTACACATGCAACTAACAAACTAAAGATCCTTGGTTTGATGCTGAGAGGAGACACAAGTCCATTAGGGTTGTTGTTTAGGAAAAGTGCTGGCTGCTGTGGCAACCCACGTGAGTAAGAGAGTAGCTGAGACGGATTTTGTTAGCTTTTAGCCAGTATATGGGCACCAGGAAACTATTTTCATTTATCAAGTGATATATCAGAGTTTTAAATCCAATATCGATATCAGTATGAGTCTTAAACATCCTGTCACTTATGTCATTGTGACCTAAAGAGGCAAAGTTTATGATGAGTAATTTTGCTCTCCAAAAATATGTTCAATACATGAGATTTTTTCATATCACGATATGTTTTTTTCATTTCAGGCGATAACGATATCTATCACGATATAAGCCAAATAACTATATTTGTAAGATTTAAATGTGCCGTTGCTCACAAGTAAAATGTGAAATAATCAGCAGCTTGTTTTTATTTAAATATTTATTTCCCATAATAAGTTCAACAGGGTAGATGTACTTAAGGAACATGAGACTTTTTCAGATAAATAAAGGCAAATATTGCAAACTACACAAAAGGCAGCCGCTAAAGCGTTTAAGTTTCAAAATAGAACAAACGAAACAGACTACTAAATTGTCAATTCCACTTAGAAACAAAATATTAATTCTAAAAATAAATCTTAGTTTGTTTTACAGAAGAACAGACAAAACTGACTAACTTTTGTCAATATCAAATAAACTGAGAACTAAAAGGAAATTCTCAATCTCTCCTTGTTGTATAGCTGAGCTTTTCAAACAGTTTTAACAGTTACTTTAGTCTGACAAAAGCCGAATGACGAATTAGCGCTTCCAGTCAGAGACTGAGGCTACGTCCACACGTACACGGGTATTTTTGAAAACTGAGATTTTCCGTTTTCGTTTTAAAAAATAATCCCGTCCACACATAAAGGCAGAAATGAAGGAAAACGCTGCTATGAACATGCCAAAGCAGCAGGTGGCGCTAGATTCCTAACCGTGCAGAAATGTTGGCCAATCAGAAGTCTAGAAGCCTCGGTGGGAAAAAGTAAACAAAGCTGGGGCATAGAAGCAGAACCGAGTCGTATGTGTGGACGGACAGTAACTGTGTGTATATGTAAGCATTTAAACACTGCAGAGAGTAGAATTAACAGTAACAGTATTGTAGAAATTCATTTCACCGAAACAATAACGTGGCGCACAGTGTGACGCATGCACCAGTTTATTGTATTTCCAGACTTGCTTTCGGCACAATTTACAGTGCACGCTACTCTGTTTTTTGTCAGACTTGAAATAGCCGAAATACCTTCAAACTACGGAACTTCTATGGCTCTTCCGTTCGACAATCTCTCCGGCATTGGAACCATCATCTGTTTTCTCTTCGGTCACGCTCGGTTGATTTTTCTAGTCGGCACACTCATTTCCTCCATTACCCGCTGGCTGCTTCCCAAACAAACACACGTGCGGCTTGGCACTTGTGCTGTACGTAACAAGTCACGCGACGTGACGCTGCGGCTGTGATTGGTTCGGCTCTGCGCTACCTAATTTGGATTGGCTGACCTTTTTTTTTTTTTTTTTTTTTTTTAAAGAGGACAAGAGCGGCGAGGTCTATCGCGATAGCTTAATTTCTCTATCGAGTAAAAGTTATATCGCGATACATATCGTTATCGTTCTATCGCCCAGCTCTAATACATGCATGATGCTCAAATAAACATTTTACAGTGTGCTCATTAAAGAAGTGGAATAAGGATGTGTGTTTGTGCATGTGAAGTAAAGCAGGGTGAAGACAACAGTATGCTCTAAGATATAAAAGAGTGCCAGGGAGAGCATTAGGTGTGAGGTCGATCAGAATCTGGGCCTAAGCAGTGAGGAGCGACTGTATGCCCACTGAATCCCAGCACTGTTTTGTTGCTGTAATGTACCATTACACAGCGTCTCTCTGTGGTACTGTAAGTGTTTACATTCTCTTCTGTTTTGTTCTGTGAAAATCTTCCATTTTTGCTACTGTAACTATGGTTTTTGTAAGTTTTTTCCTCTCATGTTACGTGTAAATGTAAGTGCTCTGCTGCATTGCAAAGTAGATTGAATGAGTCTTCACATTTGTATACAAAGGGAGATACAATGTAAAGTAGGTATTCAGAGTGAAAGAGATTTAGTTCCCACATAGTCCCGTGCTAAAATGTCCAACTTTACCTAATCAAAAAGTATATTATCATACAATGCAGTTTTGGCCTCTTTTGATATTTTCCCCTGCTATATAAATTCCAAGTGGAGTGAATTTTTCTATAACTCATCCACCTGGATCTTGGAGTTGGGAGCAAGTCAAGAAAATTAAAAATGAAAATTGGATTTTTATATGCAAACAAATCTTGTTTCTCAATGTTCAATCCACAATTTTGTTTGCGCTTGATTCTGATGACATTGTTTACATGCATGCTTCTGTTGCCACCTTAAAGGCCTCTTGTTTCTCAGTATCACAGTGGATGACGACTCATCACAGACGGCTTTCTTACACCCCACTGTATCATATATGAAAAATTTGGACTGAGCAAATCTAAAGCAGCAGCTTTCTATTTTTATTTACAAGGCTCTGCTGCAGAGATTGCCTGCTGACCTCCGTTCCTTGATTGAATTTAAACACAGCACTTACCTTGTCAGGTCGCGGGACATTTTAACATCACCTTTTTGTTGGTTTCACACTGAACTTGGGAAAAAATTGATGTAAAATACTTTGCTGCCTAGACATGAAACAAGCTTAAAAAAACTGCATTCACTGTTTTTACTGGAACAATTTAAAATATTATATTTGTCTGTCTGCAACTACTCTTGCACATGTTTTTTTTCCACTTGCGTGTATAACGTGTCTTAATTAAAATAATAATAATAATAATAATAATAATAATAATAATAATGATGATGTGGGGAAAGACAAGTAGGAAATTGAAGGGAACTGTAGTTTTTGATTTAAACATGCATTCATTGATTTTTAGAGCATATCAAGCAACATTATTTTTTAATTCATATAGTGAACATTTAAACACATGACTGTCTGGTTACATCTGTATATCTGCACACTCGTCCAGTGGTTGGTTTTTATCTCTAAATCTCTGCTTGGGCTGGTTCCTTCTTGTTTGTGTGTCCAGGGTTGAAACCACAACCAGAAAAGCCCACGCTCTCACAATATAATGCAAAGAATTTAAAATACACTGCCCCTATTTCCGGAAATTGCCGCAACCAGTGTTGGGGAGTAACGGAATACATGTACCGCCGTTACGTATTTAAAATACAAAATATGAGTAACTGTATTCCGTTACAGTTACTGTTTAAAAAGGTGGTATTTAGAATACAGTTGCTTTGTTGAAATAAATGGATTACACGGCAGTACTTTCCGGTTTCATATTGTCGCGGGTCAGGACTGTTTGGGTTTTGTTTGACAGCTACCTTCTGTTGTTACAGGTGGCAGCGTTACGGTTGCCATGGTTACAGGGTGACGCTCTCTCTCTGCGTGTTTCCTGGGTGAGAGAGCGCCTTTTTGTTGTTGTGCTAAGCTAATAGGCAGAATGCTACAGGTATAGCTCTAAAGAATGTAGCATCATGGGCAGTGTAGTCCGTGCTGCAGGGAGAATGGACTGCCATACACGTTATGTGTCTGTGAGCGCGAGGAGGGAGAAAAAGGCGAGTGGAAAAGTATGAGCTGTCATCGAGCAAAAACGGGAGCTGGAAGCATGTAAATATAATAATAACCACTGCAGCCAAGAAGAGTGCCCGATGAGCCCAGTTGTAAGTAAGCTATTAAGACTCGACTGTACACCGTGTTCGTGTTTTCCTCCGAAACAATAAGTTCCGTTGGAGCAGCCTTTCAACGCCTCTCTCTGTCTCTCGCTAGCAAAGTTGACTGACACAACAAACTAAAGCTATTTTTCGGCTACGAGCCCGACACGGAACCGTATTAGTCAGAGGTCCAGTTCGGTGCCGCGGACCTTCAGTAACAGTAATAAATCACAGCAATAGTACATTCACGTAGTTGTAAAAAGCATGATAATATATTAAGTAATCCAAAGTATTCAGAATACATTACTCTCATTGAGTAACGTAATGGAATACGTTACAGAATACATTTTGGGGCATGTATTCTGTAATCTGTAATGGAATACATTTTAAAAGTAACCATCCCAACACTGGCCGCAACTATAGTGAGGGAGTGCAAGTCGATTTTAAATGAACAGCAGAATAGGTCTTTTGGTCAGCGTGACTGCTTTCAATGATCAGTTATTGCATATGATTCACATGTTTGTGTCCGTTTCTCTATTTGTTTTATTGGTTTTGTTGCATTTGTTGTAACTTCAGGTTGGCCAGCTCTCGCTTGAAAAAAGAGATTTTAAACTCAGTGAGACTTTTATCTGGATAAATAAGACTAATAATAATGAAATAGTTTCCTACTACATATTTATCTATCATAATTCTGTTTCTACACTCATTTTATATGAGTGTTTGTTGTATATTTGCTGCTATGACAACTCAATTGGCTCTGGGATTACTAAGTTTCTCTGATTCTGATAATAAATGCAACATTAGCATTTATTTCAAATGCGGTTGTTATAATAGATTATATCCGCTCTCCTTTTATACTTTTGATATACTAATGGGCTTATCTGGAAAATCAGCAAACTCAAGTTTGATCACGGTTAAAAGTTAATTGTTTTGGTGTTATTCCCTTTTTTTTCTGTCCAAAATTATCACTGTTTTCTTTTTACTGTTATAAAATTCTCCTGAGAAAAGTTTACCAGGTGTTTTAATGGAAAATAGTGAATTAACATCTCTACAACTCTCAAGAGAAACATTTAAGTAGGAGCAATTTGTAGTTAAGGTCTTACTCATGAGGGGCATTTAAGGTCTATTCCAGAGGTTCAGTTTGGAACAAGAACAAACTGAGAAAGCGGAGGAATGCAGACACTGTGTTAAAGGCTGAGTTGTTTAGATGATGGTTAAAAGGATGGAGAGAAGTGCTATACTCTACTAGTAATAATCTGGTGCATTGTGACTCCAGTTTATCAAACAGGAACATCAATAATAATTTCATCATTTTAAGAAAACTTTGAAATAAAAGAGAAAGAGAGAACCGAAAAATGAGTTCATGACATCAAAAGAAATTAAAATAGTGAATTAGCCTTTGAGTTATAACCTTTCTGACAACCATTCACCTCAAATAAAGATTTTGAATGTACAAATAAAGCATTGTAGCATTGTGTTGTAGCAGGAGCATCGTATTGATCAGATTGCATATAGATTTTAGAGTTGTTTTTAAATGGTGTTTGCAAATTTAAATATTAGAAATATTAAAAGAACAACTACACGGGGATATTTAGTTATGAAAAATGAAAGTCTGATGTACTGTAATCATTTTTTTCACTGTCTCGTTCAGTAAGCATAGTTTTGAGTTCACTGTTATTGTCATAATAAGATCATTATATCAATAGTACATCCCCATGCAGCAGTGTTGTTTGGCCTGATCATAATGTTTGTAAACTGATACTTGATGGAGAAATTAAATATCAAGCTGTTCCAGGAAAGTAATTTCAACTCAGTTCAATTTCATTTATATAGCACCAAGTCACAGTCAAGTTATATTGTCCAGTAAAGACCCTACAATGATCCCAGTAATCAGACAGGCCCCTATGAGCAACCACTTGGCAACAGTGGGAAGGAAAAACTCCCTTTTAAGTGGAGGAATAACATTCAGGAAGGGGCAGCCATCTATCATGACTGGTTAGGAGTGATAGATTTTTTTTTTTTTTAAAAACTAAATCGATACAGGAGATGCTGTTCATCTCCTAAAAAAAAAAAATTGTCATTCTAGCCCATTGGTAGTTCCTAGGCAACACGATGATGTCATATATGATCTATATGCTGTGGATATAGATCAAGTTACAAACATAGGATCTACATAAATATTTGAAGTTTGAGTTTGAAGACTAATACACACTCACTCACTCACTCTGTGTCTATTATAGTAAGCCTGTGACTGAAATTGCCTTGTGGATTTTCCAACAACATTGCTAAAAAGGCAGATTTAGTTACAGCTGAAACCTTCTTTACATTAATTAATAGTTGAATCCGTATCTTCATGCTCATCTCTACACATTTTGGGGGGTTTAAAGAAAACCTTGTTTCTATCGCCTCTCCCACTGGGAGCATAGATTCGCATATAAAGTTTTTTGTTCACCAAAAATGTCAGGAGTACAGCAGATGCATGCAAAGATGGAGAAAAACAGAATCATTCTGGAGCTCCTCTGGACTTCTGTCATCCTCACTGTTCAGCCACTTTGTGATGTCTACTATATGCCTAGCTTGCCCACAGGGCTGCTGGTGAAGAGATAATAATAATAATAATAATAATGGATTGGATTTATATAGCGCTTTTCAAGGCACCCAAAGCGCTTTACAATTCCACTATTCATTCACTCTCACACACTGGTGGAGGCAGCTACAGTTGTAGCCACAGCTGCCCTGGGGCAGACTGACAGAAGCGAGGCTGCCATATCGCGCCATCGGCCCCTCTGGCCAACACCAGTAGGCAAGTAGGGTAAAGTGTCTTGCCCAAGGACACAACGACCAGGACAGAGAGCCCAGGGATCGAACCGGCGACCTTCCGGTTACAGATGCGATTCCCAACCCCCTGAGCCACGGTCGCCCATTATAACACGAGAGGAGATGAGATAGAGGGGAAATTGCCTCTATGGCGCAAAGGAGGGAGTCTTAATTGGAGATGCAAAAGAGGCAAGCGAGCAGCAAGAGGATGGGAGACGGCTCGATGATCTTTATGACTTTGCTTTGTTTGTCCCCTCAAGTCTGAGTGCCATCGAATTAAGCTTCCTTTCAAAAACTGGTTCTTTTTCTTTAGCAGCTCTTTCCAAGGCACGACTGAAGCAGATTGAATAACAAATAGGTGATCGAAGCTTTTATCCTCTTTCCACAGGTTACTACATTTCAATGGGGCATCTATATACCTACTATTTTTTTATGCTTAATATCTTTTGCCGTCAGACAGCACGGTGATATTTCACTTCACCTTTCATGTGGAAAGGAGAAGCCGTGCCCTCTCACTTCCTTTTTTTACATTGTGTCCATCTTACCTGGGATAACACACAGAGGAGAGCACCTTTGAATTTCTCACACAGTATTATAGTGATGCAAATTCAAACGTGCTGCTGGGATGTGGCGCTCCCAGGTGGCGTTTAACCTACTGCGACGAAGCATGATCGCAGATTACCACATCAGTGGTGCGACGCTGCCATCCTGCTGATACTCGTCAGTCGAAAGCAGCACTGATGAATTATTTTGGTTACTGACACATCACAGAGGGAGGCCCGTAACCGTCCTGTGGAAGTTGTCTCTGTGACAGATAATTTATGTACTGAAAACACACCATACATCACACAGATACTCCAGTACTGTGTTTATGGAGTAATTGGATTTTGCTGCCAACAACAGAGGTGCAGCCATTAATAACTAATCAGTCTCAACATGCCAGTAAGACAAAGTAAGTGGTTTTTGGAAACGTTTCCAATCAGCTGCCACGATTTATAGCATGCATCCCAAACATTAAGCGATACTAGAGTCAGTATTACCTTTGAATCAGGTCTTTTTATTGGTTAATTATACTAAACCAGTTTACTGTTGTTTACCACAACAGGCTTTCCATTTCCATAATGAGACTATTGATTTTGCTCACTCTTACTGATGGATCTAATTAGCTGCAGTTAGCTAATTAAACCACTTTAGCCTCCACAAGTGGGTTGAAAGCTTAGTCTAGAGGGTTTTATACATGTGTTTGATGGCTAAATGCATGCTGTCTTGAGCACTTCAAGCTCTTTATCCAAACAACAGCAGCACACAGACAGTAAACCTGGCTCAGGTTGTTGAAGCTTAATTGTGCAAAGGAGACAAAAGCTGCTGAACAGTAATAGCATCCAGGATTGGAACTGGGCAAACACTCCTGCAGCTTTTTACCGACGAACTGTGGTTGGTTAATGACATGTGCTTGGTCTTTGAATTAAGGCTAATCATCCTGTTTGGATTTAAGATGATGTTGCTGAGCCATCTAGTGGCTGTTTGCTGTGTAAAATCTCCATGCAGCCACTAGATGTCCTCAGACTGTACCAATCCCAGGCACCTGTCCTTCCCGCCCACTCACACACACCTGTTCTCACCTGTCTACTCATAGATTCTAAACCTGGCAGTTGGACTTGTTTAGTGCCAGATTTTCTTATCATTCATGCTCAGTACGTCACAGATTGTTGATGGCACCCTTTTTCCTGCTTCCCTTCCTGTCAGTTACTTTACCTGCCTAAAGGCTCAAATACATTTGCTGTTTGCTGGGGGCAAATGGCAAAAACAACGTAGTAATTTTTTTTCCACAGCTGTGACCCTTGTACTACATGAAGTTGCTTCCTCTTGCAAGTCCTTGTAAAGGAGAAAGTCGAGGGTTAGTCTAAAAAAAAAAAGGGGAATAAAGTTAAAAATAAAAGACTGTGATGTTGTCTTTCAGCCTGGTGCCAATCGGGAACTTTTATAATTTATACGGGGAGGACAAAAGCGGGGCAGAAAATCACTGCATATGGTTGCTCTTTTTTTGTGAAGTCTAGGCAGATGGATCGAGCCATGAATCAAATTATACAGAAGCTCAGGTAATATTATGCACAGCGGGATGTGTTTGACATTCAAGGTGGAGTTTGTTGTGGCCAGCCTGTCCATTTCATCACGAGGTCAAAAGCTTAAAAGACAAGGATGGAAAAAATGTCTTTTTCACAAGGTATCACAACCTCTAAAGACACCGCATATTTACCTTTTGTCTTCTCCAAGCAGCTTTTCTCTTTGCTTTTGTCATTCCATGCTTTACTTTTGTACTCGGATGAGAATGTCTCTTTGGTTTCTACCTGGTCCCTTAGAGATATATCTGGCTGACTATGGCTGCCGATTCCCCCATAATGCTCAAGTCAGCACTTGCTTATCAAGGTTAATTTCTCTCCAGCCCTGTATTTGCTGGTTTGCTGGTTTGGCTTCACTGCTTTAAGCAACTCGCTAACCTTGGTTTTCCTCTGTGAAATAGAATTTAAATGACCATTTAGATGCTAAATATTTCACCGTTTTTACAAGATAACTATAAACTTGGTGCATCTGTGCTTTTTGTTGGTTTTTGTAGTGTGCAGGCGTCTTTTTGGTTGCCTGCTGTGTCTGGAATCAGTGGTTAAAAGACAAGCAGTGAAAGCAGGCCAAACAAAAACCAAACAATGAGCTGAAAGATGGTAAAATGCTCTGCAGAGCTGGAGGGGAGCAGGAGAATATGTAGCTAAGACTTTAAAACTTTTTACAGTTATTTGAGAAAAGTACTGATTACGCCAGGTTGCACTTTTTGACATTTTTCAGATTAAAATTTTGATTTATTGCAAAATGTCTGTGAAGGTTCTCAGTCATCCAGGTCATCGTAGTCAAAGGAGCTTGCAAAGAAAAGCGTCTGGACTTCTTTAAGTTGCTTGAAGACGTTTCACCTCTCATCCGAGAAGCTTCTTCAGTTCTAAGGTCAAATGGTGGAGAGTCCCAGATGCCAGTCCAGACGCTTTTCTTTGCAAGCTCCTTTGATTTATTACAAATGTGTTTGATGGTTTATGTCACATGCTTTAAATATCTAAGACCAGTTTGTTGCATAGTGGACATATATTTCATATGACTGACACCAAGCAAAAATATGACCTTACTGGCTAAAAAAGCTAAAACTAACACTGCAGTTGAACTGCTGTGCACCTGCACAGACAAACCACACTTCACGGCACAGATTCAACAATTTGCTGGAAACATTCCTCAGAGATTTTGACAGCTGCACGGCCATGATGTTAATCTTCTGATCCACCACATCTGTAAGGTGCTCCACTGGATTGAGATCTGGTGACTATGGAGGCCATTTGAGTACAATCACTCAGTGCCATGTTCAAAACTCAGTTTGAGCTGATCTGAGCTTTGCCACATGGTACAATGTGGTCATAAAGGGATGGACATGTTCATCAACACTACTTGGTTTGGCTGTGGCGTTTACATGTCGTTCACTCCAAAGTGTGACCTTAGTATCTGGATGTCTGCAGAAATTGAGACTCAGTATTTTTCCAATCTTCTGTTATTGCATTTTGCTTGAGCCCATGTGAACTGTTCTCCCCCAACAGGAGTGGCACCAGGAGTGTTTTTTGCTGCTGTAGCCCATCTCTTTAAGGTATACCCGGGTTGTAACAAGAGGTTATTTGAGTTAATTTTGTCTTCCTATCACTTTGAGGCAGTTGTTGCCACTCACTGGATATTTCCTCTTGTTCAGACTGTTCTCTGTAAACACTAGAGAGAGTTCCACTGGAAAATCCCAGCAGTTCAGCAGTTTCTAAATTACTTTGTCTGGAACCAACAATCACGCCATGTTCAAAGTCACCTTTCTTCCCCATTGTGATGCTTGGTTTGAACTTCAGCAGGTCGTTATGTCCAAGTCTGCATGCCTAAATGCACTGAGTTGCTGCTTTGCGATTGGCTGATAAGATACTGGAGATAAGGGCGGTTGAACAGGTGTACCTGACGAAGTTGCCATTTAATGTTAAGTACAGGTAAAGCCGTTGTACACTGCTTCCAATGTGAACTTTTGGGCGATCAAAGGCAAAATTGAAACTGCACTTCCTGCTTTCCTTCTCTTCTCCAGTGGTTTTCCATTTGTCAGGGGGATCTTTGCAGGGATTGGTGGTGGTTTTGTCTGTTTCTGAGTTTTCTTTCAGGGCTTTGCCAGCTCCCTAAATCGTCACTGAGGAAACAGAAAGCTGTATTTCTTTTTCTACCTGCCATTTAGAATTCAATGAGCTCAGAGGGAAAAAAGTCCTGGATTATGCATCTGCTTGTGTAGGTTCATGCTCCAGTGCTTTGTGTTTTCTTCTCGCAGAAGTAAACTGACAGGGTAATTCTGCGTTTAATGAGAAACTACTCATTATTTTCTCTCAGCAGACATTCGTGTTGTGATATGACATTTAGAAGTTCCTCCCCCGAGTTGCTAAAGGCCAATACTGTCGTCCTCAAATTGGGCAAAACTGAAATAGCCTCTCACAGATCATGTTGAAAACAAAAGCTGAGGACTCTTTTTTTTTTTTTTTTTTTTCTGGACTGCATTGGGTCACTCAGAATTTTTTGGGCCTAAGTAGCTGGCAGACTGGCTCCCAATGGCAAGTAAACAGCTTTGGCTGTGGCTCAGGTTGTAGAGCAAATCAGCTACTGATTGGAAGGTTGGTGGTTCGATTCCTGGCTCCCCCAGTCTGCATGCCAAATATCCTTGGGTAAGATACTAACCCCAAATTGCCCTGCGATGCGTTCATCGGAGTGTGATTGTGTGAGAATGTTTATTAGTTGCACTTGAGTTTAGAAGTGCAGGGATGAATGAGGTGTGCTGTATACAGCGCTTTGAGTACTCCGCGAGAGTAGAAAAGCACTATACAATAATCAGTCCATTTCATGATACCTTCTCTGACATTCAATGGATGAATTCTAACATTCAGAAGCATATTGCAGGGCACTAAAAGTTAAAGAAAAATATTATTATTATTGAGATTTCTTTGAGTATTTAATTGATTGTCTTTTACTTTTTATGATACCTAATCTTCATCCTTCTGTAAAAAGTGCCCCCCTCCCCCAAGGAAGAAAAAATTGTTCCCATTTTGTGTTTGCTAATGACGGTCCTGTCCACCAGGTCCACATTCTTTGTGCTGTGTAATTTCCTCTCTCCTGTCTCATATATCATAGGGGAATAGCAAGGTGCTGTGCAGCTGATGAATGGCTCCAGCCTTCAATTGTTCCTCTTCTGCTGAACCTTTGTTCTTTCTCTCCCAGACACACACACACACACACACACACACACACACACACACACACACACACACACACACACACACAATACAATGACATAGATTCATACAGAAACACGTCCCTCTAGAATCGAGACTCTCTCCAATAATGTTTTAGTACATAACATGCGAGACATGCACACTAACAGAAACAGGTACACACACACACAACACTGCATTGAACTGCCGTATGCAGAAATGTCCTTGCAGTAGTTGTTGCTTTACCCTCTCAGAGTAAAGCTGAAATTCACAGTGCCTGTATTTGTCATTTCTACGCACAAAAACGAAATGCAGAATGGACTGACAGACATTTATTCAACTTATTTTTTCCTGTGGCTGAGGCTGTTTGGCTTTTTCTTTTCTTCATACTTATCTCCCATTTACAAAACTAAGCTCTTCACACGTTGGTTTCATTCTGTACCAGCACTGAGAGAGTGTGGCCATTTGTCAAAGCAAAACAAAGACAACACACTGCGAGTTCCTCTCGCCTTCTTCTGAGATCACAGCAACACTCTCATAGAGGGAGGAATAAAGCAGCAAAACAAAGCAAATAATATGTGGGTTGAGCCAAACCAGCTACCACTTATGCAATGACTTTTGAAATATAGAGCAAATTCAAAGTAGTAGCTTTTTTTAGATTTAGGATTTACAGGAAATTCATGTGAACAAGTGACAGAGTTTTATAGTTTACCAAATTCACACAGGTGTTATACCTGATCTTGCAAACAGCATCATCTGTGACCAGAATGCTGAAATGTGTAGTCTGTTTATGTGTAAACACAGTCTTTATCAGATGGAGCTGATTCTGCTTCATAGTTATAGTTAGCGACTTATTACGACCCATTGTTAAGTTGGGGTTGGTGGTGCTGATTCAAGCTTTCAGTCTGACTTGAGGCAGGCGTTGTGGTTTAAAATCTGCATTGGTAACTCAGTAATTCTGATTTCCAGCTTCAAATTGAACCCACCGGGAGAGTCAGCACTTTGTCCAGGGGCGCATCTAAAAGGGGGGCACCGGGGGCCAGACACCTCAAAATCTGATAATGTTTTAATTTTGTGGACTCAGGGATTATTGATACCTGATAACTGAAGTTAATGGGCTTTACATTAAATAAATAATTTAACTATGTGTTATTCTCTAAGGAAATGCAGTCTACACACAAAATCGCTACATTTTGTTCTTTTTTAATTCTTACTAAGTTTTTTGTACCACCACCATCTTGGATTGTTAAGTGGGGTTGGTGTTGCTGATTCAAGTTGTAGTTCTGACTTGAGGGGGTGTTTCGCTTTAAAATCTCGTCTGGCAACTCAGAAATTCTGATTTCCAACTTGAAATTGAACACATCAAGAGAGTCAGCATTTTTTCCAGGGGTGCATCTAAAAGGGGGGCACCGGGGGCCAGACATGCCCCAGCTTTCGAAATTTAATTACCACCCCAGTACCCCCAATGATATTAATCTGGGATACTCTAAATAGGACATTGCAATAAAAGAAATGTTTTATATTAATTATTTCTGCTGATTTAGATAATGAACATAAAATATAAATTCTATTTGTAGACTATGCCATATAATAATACTTTTCTAATTAATAAATTAAGTATTATTATTATTATTTTTTCCATTATGTTTTTATTATTCCTTTATATTTTAAGTATATTTTAATATATATTTTGATGCTAATACGTGACACAAATTAACTTGCAGTGCATGATTTGCAACATTATTTTACAATATTTTGCTTCATTTAACAAAATACTTAACAAACTACAAAAAGTTCCCCAATACAAAAATTTTTTTATGTTGGAACCACTGTATCTTATTTAATAGAGAGGTGATGAGCCTAAAAGTCATGCCCAGTGTTTTCTAATGCAGATTTAATGCTGTATCAGTTTCTGATCCGTTGCCCCCATTCCTGAATATAAGAAAAATCCTTGAATCAGTCCCTCTTTTTGCTTGGGTTTAATATGTAAAGCTATTAAATAATTCTACATGCACAAACTTAAAAAAAAAGAGAGATAATAAATGTTTCAAGTCTTTATCCAAATATCCTGAAGATCAGTCTCTGTGTGGAAGTAAACCGATTCATTAGATTTTTTTTAGATTTTTTTTTAAGTTTTGAGATGTTACAAATAAAGCAGCCAACGGAAGGAAGGCTGAGACAGAGCCATGCTGAACGCAGTCTGAGCCCTTCACAGCACATGACCTGACACTGCTGCACCGGCGTCAGCTGAGGACTGATTCAGCTGACCTTCACCACTTTGATTTATGTGCAATTCATCCATCTGACGCTGGTGGGTATTCACCAGGGAGCAGATAGTTTTAGGGTGGTGTTAAACACTGCTTTGAAATATGAAAAAGTGGGGGAATATCGTTAAAACGCTGATGCATCTTTCTTTACAGAAAAGTTCCATTTTCTAACAAATGCTAGTGTTGTAAGGCAGGTGAGGATAACTGCGTACCAAGAAGGTTTAATGGTTACTGCCTCACTGATGTTGATGATCATTGAAAGGTCTTCAATTAAATCCTGAAGCAGCCCCTGGATGAGCAATAAATGGAAACAAATGGTTTCTGGAGGGAAGTAAACCATCCTCCGTGGATAAGATCTCCATCTCTTGTAGTTGGATGGTTGATGCCTGTGGAAGCAACATAATTGTCCAGAAACTTGGAAAATGGGATAATAATATTTCTTTATACACAAACTGGAAGCATTGACAGGTCAGTGTGTGTCTGTGTATGCACTTTGCTGATGAACATCTGTTGTGAGCTGCATGAGCCGGGAGTTGAACTGAAGACTGTAGAGCTCATAATGTCACACTGAACATGGGTGGCAATGGGTGGGGGGAGGCACACAGGGTGGAGGAAAGAAGGCAGAAAGCTATCTTTAGTTTCCCGTTCATTCTGTGATCGACCAGGTTCAGTTTTTAAACTTCTAAACTTAACTGTAACATAAATAAATCCATTAAGTGACTGAAAATTATTAAATTGTGCTCAAGCTTTTTTTTTTTTGTTCTAATTAAGTAAAAACAAAAGTTAATAGTTTTCTCCCTAAAAATCAGTACTTGACTATAATATTTGTTTTGTATTTGTTCTTAATAGCTTGTAAATCAATGGAAAAGGTCCAAGGAGGGAATGAAGGAGTATGTTTGTTTGGAGTTGAATCACCTTCACTACTAATAATCCAAACCTTTCCAGCCTGGTTTACCCTGCAGTGGTGCAATAACACCTGGAAATGACAGACCAGACTTCATTATGTGGACTAACATTTCCACTCACCTCATGGCAATAAATCTAATTTCACTGGACCGGCAGAAGAAGTCCTCTTGTCTTGTGTCTTTAGCCTTAAAACCAATTTAATTATCTATTTCTCTACAGCAGGTCATTGTGCTGCATCACAGTTCAGTGGCTGTTGAGTAAATGTGGCATATAGTCAGACAGTAATTTTACTCTGCAATCCAGATAGAGGTTGCATCCCATTAACTTCAGTTTCAGTTCAGCTGTGCTGTCGCAGTATCAAAGTTTAATGAAATCTCAGTAAACTTTGTATTTGTATGTTGTGTGTGGCAGATATTTGAATCTTTGGGTCTCGGCTCTAATTGTTTGGCGCCACATGCATTCACGCTAATCAGTATGATGGCGAGTCTCCCGATAAGCTTGTTTGGCAACAGTTATTATATGTCGGCATCACTTTAACCCTTATTTTGGAAGCAGCCAGGCTACTAAGAAAACCAGCTGGTGCTCACACATCACCTCTTTTCTCACTTCCCTTCACAAGCTTCCAGAGAAATTCATAATCCACTTTAAACGTTATAAATAACATATGAAGTCCTGCATGGCCTACATATAGCAGAGTTATATAGAGACCTTATTCTAATCGTTGGCGTCTCCGATCATGTTATCTGAGTCTTTTAACCCTTTTGTGCTCTTATTTTGAAACTAGAGGTGATCACAGTTTTGAGGTTGTAGCTTCTAAACTTTGAAGTGACCTTCATCGGCCTATCTGTGGTTTGTTATAACTGCTAAAAACTATTTTTAATAGGTTAGCTTTTTCTTTAATCTGTCTCCCATCATTTTTGTCCATTTAATATGTGTACACAGGCATTTAGGACTGTAAGACTGTGTTTTACTGTGAGTCTATATCCACATATCCATATATATTTGTTCAGTCGGGGGAGGTGTGGTTTCTTTTCTCTTCATTCCTCTCATGTCATATTTCTTGCATGCCTTCCTTCTTCTTTTTCTCTGCTTTTATGTTTTGCCATCTATGACGTGTCTCTCAATAATGCTGATCGTTCTCCTCAATAGAAATGTTTTTCTTTAATATTTCTTTTCTTCTTTTTCCAGGACAGCTGGAAATTGCACCACCCACTGCAGCACAGTTAAGATATGGTAAGAGGTCCTTTTGTTCTTGGCAGATATATTAACTCCTCAATGTGTCTCTATATATTTTATCCTTTTCATCTTACAAGATGAGTACTCATAGAAAATTGCTCACTAATCTTTTAGGACATGCCTCATTTAACAGTCAGTCAGTCAGTTTAGGAAAGTTAATGAGGACCAGTTTAATTAATGGCTCATTGTGAATGTGTTGTTTCCGTGAATTGTCCAAAGGAAAGGAAAAACCCCTGTTTATGGACCTAATGGATCCAAATTGAATCTAATAAGCAGTAAAAAAGTCTCTGAGTCTGAGGTCATAATGACTTAAATGTAAAATCAGTGGTTTTTTGAGGTTATTTAAGAGAAAAAACAACAAATTGATGGATTGAATTTATGTGTAAACTTAGAATTAATAAATAAAATTAGATAGGAGCAGGTTTGCAATTCATGGAAGCCACCATGTTGTCCCATCATCTTGAGTACAGATGAGATGGACATCGTTATTCATCGTAATAGTGTTTTATGAATGTGGCTGCAGAGCGGCCACGTACATAGTGCACCAGAGGTGGAGAAGAAGAAAACTCGTAGGCATTCCCGTGCAGAGTGTCAGACTCAGGATATGAGTATCTATGCTTATTATCTGAGAACGGGTCCTCTTCACCAAAGAAGTGAAAACAAGAAGGAAAGAGACAACGCGACTCGATAAAACTACATCTTCTTCCTTCTCACCTCAAGTGTCACCTGCTGAACTGATGTCTGAGCTCTAACACACAAGGACGTGCATTAACATGCACCAACAACAGCTGGTTATGAGCTAACATTAAGCCGGCTAATATTAGGCTGTGATAAACAGTTTGATTGTATTCTCATATCATATGAGAGTTTATTCAATAAGTCTCAGAGTCCAACAATGTTCGATCCACTTTAAAGAAAGCTTTATTAATGCAAGCTAACAGCAGCAAAAACAGCAGCCTTTACTGACAGAAAGGTTCAGGATTTCCTAAACAATTCACCTCAGGATCACTGTCAACGTTTAGAAGTGAGCTTCTCTTCATTTTGTATCTGACTCCTTTCACAAGTTTTGCAGCCTCCGAAGTAAACAGTCATGGAGACCAGCTGAGGTAAACAGTGGACTGACAGCCTGCACCAGGGGTGCCCAACTCCAGGCCTCAAGGGCCGTGTCCTGCAGGTTTTAGATATCACTCTGGGTCAACACAACTAAATCAACTGATTAGTTCATTACCAGGTCTCTGGAGAACTTCAAGACATGTTAAGGAGGTAACCTACCCATTTAAATCAGCTGTGTTGGATCAAGGACACATTTATAACCTGCAGGACACTGGCCCTCGAGGCCCGGAGTTGGACACCCCTGGCCTACACTCACAAGAGATGAACAAGGCCAGAGTTGTTTGTCCTACATTTGCTACCATAGCTAGGATTATGGCTTGAATTGGGAGTGGTAAAAAAAAACAAATAAATAAAATAAAATTTGAATGCAATTTGGAATCTACTGACCTCTAGTGGTGAGATTTTGCACACTGTAACTTTAATATGTAGCTGTTCCATCATATACAATATTACTGATATTTAAATCTACTTTAGTTCTTATTACTAATGTAATGGCTCACTATAATAAACATTGCCACAGCAAATGTGTGAAGTTGTACATCAAAATATTATACTCTGAAAAAAATATCCGGAACGACAATCTGCTTAAGCATGGAGAACAATACTTGTTGCACGTAGTCCTAAGTCCATTTGTGCCTTGTTCAATTTCTTTGAAGCGTTTTTTAATTCAAACTTTCCCTAATATATGATAATAGAAAATATAACAGGATTTCTGACTTGTATTGAACATGTTTTTGGAAAAATGAAGGGTAGGGGTAAAAATGGATGAGCTATTTCATCCATTATCTCACATCTCCCCTTTATCAGTGCTTCTTTCTACTAATGTGCTTAAGAAAGCACACTTAATTTAATGGGTTGTCACAGGCTACTAATATTATGTATGCAGCTAAAAGTAGATTTCAAAGGTGTTATTTTATTATGCACGTGTGCGGTGGTTAGCACTGTTACTTCACGGGGCGATCGTGGCTCAAGAGTTTGTCTTGTGATCGGAAGGTTGCTGGTTCGAGCCCCGGCTCGGACAGTCTCGGTCGTTGTGTCCTTGGGCAAGACACTTCATCCGATGCCTACTGGTGGTGGTCAGAGGGCCTGGTAGCGCCAGTGTCTGGCACCCTCGCCTCTGTCAGTGCGCCCCAGGGCAGCTGTGGCTACAATGTATCTTGCCATCACCAGTGTGTGAATGGGTGGATGATTGAATAATTGACTAAGTAAAGCGCTATACAAATACAGGCCATTTGCCATTTTACTTCACAACAAGGAAGTCCTGGTTTCATATCTACCTGGCCTCCATTAACAGCTGGAAAAGATACCGGGGGTTAAGCGGATGGATGTGTGGGTGGATGGTGAATTTGTATAAGGAGACATGTTTTCTGTTTGTACAGTTGTCCGTTATTACATCCTGGATGATCTTGTGTAAACCAGTCAGCACTTCCCAACATGAGGGTTCGTATTAGAAAACATTTGAAGCATGCATTTCTTTTGAAGTCAAAATAATGTAAAACACAGAGAAATTGAAGAAAAATGAAATGAAATAAACCTGAATTGTTATATAAAACTGGGGACCAGCCAGAAAAGCTTCAGCATAAAGCTGAGTGGGGTTTTTCTCATTGTGCTCACAAAGAAAGAATGTAATCCAACTGCAAAGGCTGTGTGGGCATTTTTCACTCTGTTGGTGATCTCATGAGCTCAGCTTTCTCTCTTCACTTTAAAGGTTTGGAAGCTTCTCCTCCTCGCCTGTCTTATATTTAACAAAAACAGATCTTTGTCACAACAGCCGCTTTGTGTGGGAAATATTTAGTCTCCTCTGGAGTCGAGCATTTGTCTTTTTGAGCTGACACAGAAGAGACAAACTTCAAGTGAAACACTGACTCAGCCTGTTGTCACTGTGGTGTCGCACACATTTGTGATGATAATGTCAATCTTCTTGTTGTTGCCTATTTTTTTCCTACTGGGAGTTACGAGATTATGAAAAAAAACCACTGCATCCATCTCAGGGATGAAAACTTGTGAAAGCTGCGATGGATGGGAGTCCACCTGAGGAATGAAGTTTCAAAAAAAATGCCTGCGACATCTCAAATATTCACTTTGGCGAGCTCAGAGTTTTTCTTTCTTGTAGGCTAGCTGTGATGTGCCCAGGAAAACATTAGAGGAGCCAGATAAAACAGTCCAGACCTTTGCCTGTAGGAAGCAAACTGTAAGCGCCAAACGTCTGCTTTATATTTTTTATTTACGATTGAGTTCATGTTTGTTTTATAATTCATAGAATCATTACATAAGTCATCTTTTCAGGATTAATAAATGTGAAAATATATGTGTTTACATAAAGTAATTTTAAGTCACTGTTTTGGGATTGGAACCTAAAAGGGGGTCCCTCTCACTTTAAGTATGTAAGTGTAATAGTAGCATGAAACCCTGTGTGAGAGGGAAGGGGAGGAGCATGGACAGAGAGGTTAGGAGTCTAACGGTTTTCTGACCGTGTGCACAGCTAGTTCTGGATAACTGCTATTTTTTTGGAACTTTCATGTCTTTTAGGAAGGAGTTCATTGTTACATCTTCAGTTTGTAATAAATAAACAGTCTTCAAATCATAATGCAACTGGAAGCATTTCTTTTGGAAACCAGGAACGCGCGTCAGCCATAGACTCTCCTTTTTATGAACTTGGTTTATTGGAAATTACCCTACACAAACTTTGAGCTGATACAAGAGGAAAGTCTTAAGTTCATATCAAGTCACCAAAAGGAAAACTAAGGACGAGCAGTCGTGATTTCCTCAAATTTCCTAATTGAAATTTCCCCACCAACAGGGAAAAATGTCCCCAGATGGCTGTTATAATTAGAGCTAACATGGCCAGAGGAGTCATTTTTTAATATTGGGTTAAACTCAAAGTGTGCAGAATGGGATCCTGAGACAGCCGAGTCCAGTTAAGATAACAGGCCCTTGCTGTGAAATTCAAATTCAGAGCATCGTGGCGTTCACTGCTTTTAAATCTCTAAAGACAGCTTCACTCTTAAATCATTTTCTTGAGTTAAGAATAAAAATGTGACGTATCAAGGATCTGAAAGCACATTTGAGAAATAAAGAGGCAAATCATTTACCAAATGTTGAGATTTCCCCACTGACCTCACTAACTGCTGTTAAATTTCACACTCGAGTTCCAGTTTGTTTCCGTAGGGAATCAGTCAAACCCAACACCGAGAATTCTCTGAGTGCTCACTTTGTTCCGTTTCAGCATACGTTTGAAGGCAGGATTGCCTCTGGTGTCAGTCTGCGTTTAAGTGTTGAGTGTGTCGGTGTTTATCGTGTTGAGCTCAGGCGCTCACAGCAGGATTGAAAGTTCTCACAGCGTCCTGAAGGAGAGCTGCAGCGCTACGAGATCCGTAGAGAACACAGTCGCATCGTGGCGATTACGCTTCAAACTTTCCTGCAGATTTGTCACTTAAACTAAACTGAACTTCACTTGAACTTAAGCTTGAATATCCTTTGCCGGGGCGGTGGATGACATTTTAAAATTCACTTTGATAGCACCATCGGTACATCAGACTGTCTATAGTATCCACGCACTCCTGCTGCAAGTGGATTTTCTTGATATTTATGATGCTATTTACTCTTTCCTGTTTAAAAAATCCATTCCACCTTACCAAGAGTCTAGTGTTCACCCGCTGGCTTCGTAGCTGTCTGCATTTTACCAGCGGCAGTGCTAAAGAAATAAGACGGAACGACTTACCCCTGTACCACATTAATGAGCACGCACTAATGTATCACTGCCTGATACTGATTTACAGCTGCTTATGGCTTCAGAGGCGTTTTGTGTCTAATGTTCTCATTTCTCTTCTAAATGCGTTGTTGTCTATCCATGCTGAATCACATTATAATGTGTCTGACAGTGATTTGTTGTGTTTGCTTGCTTTACAGTTCTGCTGCACAATGCACTCCCATTCGTTGGATTTGGATTCCTGGACAACTGCATCATGATTGTTGCTGTAAGTGTCTGCTTCATGAGGCATGCACTCCTAGCACTTTATTCTCTCAGTCTCTGGAGGTAGCTAATGCAACCTGAAAGACTGCAAAAAATGCATTTAAAGGTTGTACTAAGTATAGATTAAATTTTACAAAATAGTACTTTGTTGAGATTAGGAGCTTTGTGAGTGATTAAAGGTCGTCTCGTTGCCTTTGACATGGCTGCTTCGAAGACGAGGAACCAGGTCTGCAACCACTCGCTGTCAGTTGCTGCATGCAAAGCAGCTTTTGTGCATTAAAAATGTAATCGTAGTCATTCTGCTATCAGTTTATGATTGAATGGAGTCAAGTTGGCAATTATGTGTGACCCTTTTTGTGACGACACGGTTATTAACTGTGATAAATTGATGAAAATTGAAATTCCGGTCCAGCCAGAACCTCACACGTTTGAAGCAGAAATAGTGACATAGATGCTAAAAGAAGGTGATTTAACTCCAAAATTACACAGGTGCTTGGCACCCTGGCTTGAGTCCCCTATTGCAAAGAGATGCAGACAACAGCTTGCACTGAGCTTTCCTCTTTGTACAAATGAGCTTCTGTTCTCTTGTTTTTTCCAGGGCACACAGATTGAGTTATCAATCGGCGTGGTTCTCGGCATTTCAACTATGGCAGGTCAGAGAATCTCGTAATGTATTTGAATCTGTTTTATTTTTGAAAACACATTTTCATTTCCTGTATTGTCCTTTTAAAGTATTGATTATATGAGTTATGTAGAAGACTTTGAACAGCAAAAGGAGGATCACCTACAGTGCTGCACTTGGTCAATTCTATAAACGTGTGTTACATATGAATTGTATATGTGTCACATTCAGATTGAAGAATATCTGCTTGTAAAACAGTCAAATCAATTTATTTGTTGCATTTTATTCGATTTAGGAAAATATATTTGAGAGTAATTCACATTCATGCTGTAGCATGCTAAATCATAGCTGACTGCCAAGTCTCCAAATAGAAGAAAAGGCACTTTTAGATGACGTGTTGACAGAGTGCGCTGTGTTGCAACTTAAACCTTAATCATGGAACTGTGACACTATTTAAAAATAATTATAAAGCGAGGTCAGATTAAAGAAAGAGAGGAGGAAGAGCGGCTGGCTACGATAAGGAAAACTTCATGAATATGTTAATGCTGTTCACAAGCACATTGAATGGGTATTGTAATATCCCCTTGACGACGCACATCAGAATTTTTGTTATCGCCCGCCACTGTTCGCCGTGTCTAAAAGAGCCCCCCCTACTTTACCCTAAGTGAGAATGAACACACATTAGCTTTGGGATGACCGTATCACTCAGTGCTTCAAATTTAGTGTTTTTCTTTTTGTCCAACTCAAACAAAGCGAGCGTCCTTTATATTGTCATTAATCGAAGCAGAGCTAAAGAGCAGGGGGCATTTCCCTCCCTTTCAGTGCTTCTGATTCTGTTGCTGTTGGTGGTGACGGCAGTTCTTTGTCTTTAGCTCAAGCTTTTAAACATGCAGCAGATTGGGTAAACTGATCTTTTGTCCAAGAGCCTAGGAGGTAGAAGCCAGAGGCTTTTTAAATTCCACTTCACCTGGAGGGACTGGAAAAGGAAGACTTTACCTTTTCCAGTTACAGTAAATGGATCTATAAGGGATACACTGTAGACAAGACTCATTTGAATTTTCACTTCAAACCCTTCTCCATATATTTCTAGTCAGCCAAGTTTCAGTTAAAAAAAAGAAAAATCTCCATTTGTTCAGTTCATTCCCAGTGAATTGATTGAATGGATGATTGGAATTTTGATTGAAGCAATTTCAGGCATGGTAGGACTCGTAGAGAGAAGGTTATCAGGCAGAATGTGCAAAATTCAGTTTTAGAGAGGCCACTCTGAAGTTTGACGGGAGTGCTTGTTACCTTTGTGTGGAGAGGTTTTCTAACCCGGATTTGACAGTGAGCTGTAACAGACACCCTCATTAATCTAGTACCGTATTTTCACGACCATAAGGCGCACTGTGCTAAAAGGCGCAGTCTCAGTTATGTGTGCCCTTACTGTATTTAACACACACATAAGGCGCACTGGACCATAGGGCGCATACAAGTACCGTATGCGTATTTAAAAATAAAGCGGGAGCAAACCTGAATTCGGTACCTTACTCACATTTCTATTGCCGGTAATCGTCATCATCAACAACACACAAGCATACAAGTGTGCGTATTTAAAAATAAAGCAGGAGCAAAACAAAGTTTGGTACTCACATTTTTATCATCAATCAAACCCATCGAAGTCCTCATCCTCTGTGTCTGAATTGAACAGCTGCGCTAAATCTCCATCAAACATGCCAGGTTCACTGTCTTCACTGTCAGAGTCACTTTCCGTGCCGTGCGGCTCCTCGGAAACGATGCCGGCTTTTGCGAAAGCTCGAACAACAGTGCCAGCAGACATGTTAGCCCAAGCATCTACAATCCATTGGCAAATTGTGGCGTAACTCGCCCGGCGCTGCCTTCCACTCTTAGTGAAACTGCGTGGAAAAAAACCACCTGGTCTCCTTACATACACCTCCCTCAGCCAGTCTTTCATCATTTCCTCATCCATCCAGCCCTTTTCATTTGCCTTAATGATGATTTCTGCTGGAAACTTCACTTTAGGCAAAGTCTTTCGCTTAAAAATCACCATAGGCGGCAGTTTCTGTCCATTAGCATGGCAGCCAAGCACAACAGTAAAAGAAGACTTTTCATACCCCGTTGTGCGTATCGCTACCGTGCTGGTCCCCTTCTTCTCCACAGTGTGACTCACCAGGATGTCAAAAGTGAGCGGGACCTCGTCCATGTTTGTGATGTGGCTGGGCTGGATGTTTTTGTCGCCGATGTGTTTGCTGCAGTAGGAGCGGAAGATGGCCAGCTTTTCCTTATAATCCGCTGGAAGTTGCTGCGCTACCGTAGTCCTGGTCCGGATGGAAAAATGGCACCGTTTCATAAAACGAAAGCACCAAGACGGACCTCCTTGGAAATGTTCAATGTTCATCTCTTCAGCTAGTGAAACTGCTTTTAGCCGAATGGTGACCGTCGAAACGCTTCTCCCGCTCGCTCTTTGCTCGATGATCCACCGCTCGAGTCTTTCCTCCAACTCGGGCCACCTCGCCTTATGTCCGCGGAAACTCAGCTGCGTTTTCTTGACCTGCCGGAGCTTGTTTTCCAGCTTCCTCCATTTGCGAACCATCGATTCGTTAATCTTAAATTCTCTCGCGGCTGCTCGATTTCCATGTTCCTCCGCGTAGCTGATGGCCTTCAGTTTAAACTGTGCTTCGTAAGCGTGTCTCTTTGCCATTTTCAGGGTTGTTAAAACAACGATGTCCTGCATAATGCACATACCTGTCCTTTTATACAGGTATGTGCGATTGTCCCGGTATATACGATCAACGCCCACACTTCACCCTTTAACGTTCTCATGGTGTTCTCTACTACGTCCTCCTTACAACACATAGGGCGCACCGCGCTATAGGGCGCGCCGCACTTTTTGAAGAAAATCTAAGACTTTTAAGTGCGCCTTATGGTCGTGAAAATACGGTAGTTTAAAAAAAATCTAAATCTACTGCAGAGCCACTCGGAGACAAGAAGCACACAGGACTTCTGTTCTTTCCTTAAGCACAGCCTTAACACACTTTCTATCACTCAGACCCCATTTAGTCATTCGCACTAGATTGAGGGCATTCGGGGGTCTGCAAATTAAAATGCGCAGTTATCTAACCCGGTCCAGAGTGATTTAGCACTAATGTCAAGTCTCTAGTGAAGACGACAAATCACCTTCTAGGAGGCAAAAATGTCTCTGCTCGCTTGATGAGCGTGGAAGCTGCATGAATCGTCTACTCCTGACTTTCCTAATTACTTCAGTTAAACAGCCTTAATGATGTGAAAAGCCTGCAGCTCAAAATGAATATGAGGTCAAAGAATTGCACTCAAAAAAGATTTATTTGGCCAAAATTCTAACTCTAATTAAAGCTGCAAGCAGCGTTATGAGGGCCCTCGCACCCCCGGCGTGTCGAGCCACGCCCAACACCTAAAACCAGCACATCCGATGTGATGTCACATTGATGGAATTCATGCATTTAACCACCAGCTAACATTTCAACTCATTCATTCATGATTTGTTAGTCGTTCCACTAGGTGGCGCTCTAACCCTTATGCACAAATGGCATAACAAACATTTCCGAGCTCGAGTCTCATCACGCCTGCGACCTTTGGGAGAGATTGGACTTTGTGTCTTTGAGTGACAGCAGATTACTGCTTTTTGGCGAGTGATTGAAACTCCACGTGCCGCCATGACCACCCCGTTTCCTTGAACGTAAAAAGCTTCGCAATTTAACATCACAAAGGTCTTTAGATTCCACACACTGGAGAATGGTTCAATATGATGAAATCCCTTGGAGGAGTTCGTCAAAGTATGAAGCCTGAAAAGAGGGGAAAATGTCGCCAAAATTGCACATTAATTTTAAAATGGCTGACTTCCTGTTGGATTTTGGATATTGCTCCAAGAGACTTTTTTGTACATCTTGATATCTCCTATAAGCTTACCAGGTTTCAGACTCATACATAAAACACAGAGCTGGGGCTGTGGTTTTGAAATTTTGTAGGGGGCGCTGTGGAGCCATTTCGCGCTATTCAATAAAAATGATCACATGACAACAAAGCCTTCATCCATTTGGAGGGGTGTGCTAAATTTAAAGCCTCTATATACTTTCCAAGCCCCTCAAAAGCCACTTCATCTTTCATGGTGGACCGCGTTGCCACCAGGGTGCGCCGTTCAGTTTAAAGTCACAATTTTTGCACTGAAGCATCACGAGGGACTGATGTTGATATTCACCGCTTTTGAGGTGGCCACGATGAACCTGTGAAAATCAGTACAACAAAATTAAAGCCATGACATTTCCTGTTGCCACTAGGTGGCGCTGTACGTATTCCCGACAATGGGCACATCAATCTGTTCAGGGCAGGTCTGACATCATGCCTGTAAAGTCTGGTACTGAACAGACTGGATTTCATTGAGTTATACTAATTTGTTTCTTCATGGCGTGACATTAAAGTTCGCCATGCTGCTGGGGTCACACCCTTTTGCGAAAAGTCACAGTTTTCACTGTAACCCAAGACCAACTCCTTAAGGCTTTCCTGGAGAAATTTGAGGCTGCAGGTGTCACCCATCACAATACTGTACCCCAAAGTGTAAAACATGACATTTCCTGTTCCCACTAGGTGGCGCTGTCCCTGGTGTCAAATATGGCAGTTGAAATATGTTCAGGGGTGGAGCCTTATCATATGTGTTCACTTTGGTCAAGGTCAGAAAATGTATGACAAAATGAGAGGCAATAAGATTTTCATGGCGAGTCATCGAAATTCGCCATGGCGCCACGGCCTCATAGTATTGTGAAAACTCAAAAGCTCCGCAATTTAACATGGCCCAGGTGTGTAGTTGACACTGACCAAAGATGAAGCTTATACAACCAAATCCCAAGGAGGAGTTCGCAAAAGTTCGAGGCATGGAAATGGCAAAATTAGAGCCAAAATGTCACCTTCTCTTCCAAATGGCGGACTTCCTGTTGGGTTTGCATCAATGGGCCCACAGACTTTTTTGTTCGACTCGGCATGATACACATGTGTGCCAAATTTCATACATGTAGCTGAAACGATGTGGTCGTAGGGCTGCATTTAACAAGGCATAGGTGGCGCTGTAGAGCCATTTCCCAGTGCTCATATGTAAAACCATTAAAATACAAAATTTTTCACCAGACCTGGCATGTGTGCAAAATTTCATGAGTTTTCGAGCATGTTTAGGCCCTCAAACGGCCAATTCATTTGCCGAAATAATAATAATAATTAAAGCTGCAAGCAGCGTTATGAGGGCCCTCGCACCCCCGGCGTGTCGAGCCACGCCCAACACCTGAAACCGGCACGTCCGATCTGATGTCACATTGATGGAATTCATGCATTTAACCACCAGTTAACATTTCATTTGGTTCAACCATGAGTATAGTCGTCCCACTAGGTGGCGCTCTAACCATTATAGACAAAGGGCATAACAAACATTTCCGAGCTCGAGTCTCATCACGCCTGCGACCTTTGGGAGAGATTGGACTTTGTGTCTTTGAGTGACAGCATATTACTGCTTTTTGGCGAGTGATTGAAACTCCACGTGCCGCCATGACCACCCCGTTTCCTTGAACGTAAAAAGCTTCGCAATTTAACATCACAAAGGTCTTTAGATTCCACACACTGGAGAATGGTTCAATATGATGAAATCCCTTGGAGGAGTTCGTCAAAGTATGAAGCCTGAAAAGAGGGGAAAATGTTGCCAAAATTACACATTAATTTTAAAATGGCTGACTTCCTGTTGGATTTGGGATATTGCTCCAAGAGACTTTTTTGTACATCTTGATATTTTCCATAAGCTTACCAGGTTTCAGACTCATAGATGAAACACAGAGCTGGGGCTGATGTTTTGAAATTTTGTAGGGGGCGCTGTGGAGCAATTTCGCGCTATTCAATGAAAATGATCACATGACAACAAAGCCTACATCCATTTGGAGGTGTGTGCCAAATTTCAAGCCTCTATAAACTTTCCAAGCCCCTCAAAAGCCACTTCATCTTTCATGGTGAACCGCGTTGCCACCAGGGTGCGGCGTTCAGTTTAAAGTCACAATTTTTGCACTGAAGCATCACAAGGGACTGATGGTGATATTCACCGCTTTTGAGGTGGCCACTATGAACCTGTGAAAATCAGTACAACAAAGTGTAAGACATGACATTTCCTCTTCCCACTAGGTGGCGCTCTTCATATTCCTGACATTGGGCACATCAATCTGTTCAGGGCGGGTGTGACATCATGCCTGTAAAGTCTGGTACTAATCAGACTGGATTTCATTGAGTTATACTAATTTGTTTCTTCATGGCGTGACATCAAAGTTCGCCATGCTGCTGGTGTCACACCCTTTGGCGAAAAGTCACAGTTTTCACTGTAACCCAAGACCAACTCCTTAAGGCTTTCCTGGAGAAATTTGAGGCTGCAGATGTCACCCATCACAATACTGTACCCCAAAGTGTAAAACATGACATTTCCTGTTCCCACTAGGTGGCGCTGTCCTTGATGTCAAATATGGCAGTTGAAATATGTTCAGGGGTGGAGCCTTATCATATGTGTTCACTTTGGTCAAGGTCAGAAAATGTATGACAAAATGAGAGGCAATAAGATTTTCATGGCGAGTCATCGAAATTCGCCATGGCGCCACGGCCTCATAGTATTGTGAAAACTCAAAAGCTCCGCAATTTAACATGGCACAAGGGTGTAGTTGACACTGTCCAAATTTGAAGCTTATAGGACCAAATCCCAAGGAGGAGTTCGTTAAAGTTCGAGGCATCGAAACGGTAAAATCAGAGCCAAAATGTCACCTTCAATCCAAAATGGCGGACTTCCTGTTGGGTTTAGGACATTGCCATAATAGACTTTTTTGTTCGACTCTGAACGTTATATAGGTGTACCGACTTTCAAACATGTAGGTCATACCCATACCGGGGGCTCGCGTTTTTCATTTTTCTAGGTGGCGCTACTGAGCTAATTTTCCCTGGCCATGTCTGAGAACATTAAAATACGTAAATTTTCACCAGACCTGACGCGTGTGCAAAATTTCATGAGTTTTCGAGCATGTTTAGGTCCTCAAAAGGCCGATTCATTTGCCGAAATAATAATAATAATAATAATAATAAACGGAGCAATTACAATAGGGCCTTCGCACTGTCAGTGCTCGGGCCCTAATAATAATAAACAGAGCAATTACAATAGGGCCTTCGCACTGTCAGTGCTCGGGCCCTAACTAATTTAATTACAGGTAAATTTTCAGTGTAATTCTGTTAAATAAGTATAATGTAATGTATTGCACTAAAGAGGTCATTTTGGTTCACATGCATTCAATTTGTACCAAGCACATTTTTCCTTTAGGTTTTTCAATAAATAAACATTTGATTTGATCTATTTCAGTTTAATTTTATTCAAAATTGTTACTCATGTTTAGTGAAAGTTAATTTTCCTCCCAGTGCACAGTTTAGAACATTTGATTGATGAGACTGGTCAAACTGGTGGCGCGCAAACAAACCAAGTGGTTGAGCGTGCAACAATGGTGATAAATATGAGGTGAAACTAGGAGGTTTTTAAGGTTTTTCTTTGCTTTGGGCTTTTTTGGGGGGCAGAATTAGGAAAAAATTTTAAAAAAAGAAGGTTTGTCTCTCTAACTTTGTCAGCAATGTTGAGAAATACTAAATGGCCTGTATTTGTATAGCGCTTTTACTAGTCCCTAAGGACCCCAAAGCGCTTTACACAATCAGTCATCCACCCATTCACGCACACATTCACACACTGGTGATGGCAAGCTACGTTGTAACCACAGCCACCCTGGGGCGCACTGACAGAAGCGAGGCTGCCAGACACTGGCGCCACCGGGCCCTCTGACCACCACCAGTAGGCATCGGGTGAAGTGTCTTGCCCAAGGACACAACGACCGAGGCTGTCCAAGCTGGGGCTCGAACCGGCAACCTCCCGATTACAAGGCGAACTCCCAACTCTTGAGCCACTATCGCCCCCTAGACAAAGGATGGTGAATACGGCGCTCCCAGGGGGAGGAAAAAGAGGAAGACCTCAGAGAATATTCACAGATGCAGTACAGGAGGACATGTAGAGGGTTGGTGCAACAGAACAGGATGTTAGGGACGGGGTGAGCTGGCAACCCTTAAGGGGAGCAAGCTGGAAGAAATAGAAGTGTAATTTTCTTTCTTGACAGAATTGGTGCTTCCAGGCTTCAGTTTGCATACTTGAAGCCTTTGTACAGCTCCAGCTGCCTCACGCAAACAAATTTTCAGCTTTGAGTGAGAACAAAAGCATGTAAGGCCACGTACTGCTGAGTGCAGGTATACTCCTGTTTTTGTCACTGTAGAGAGTGCTGTTCATGCACGCCTATAAATTATGACCGCTTGTACAGGAGCAATACAGCTAGTGTAAAAAGTTCCCGCTGTCTCCCATTTGTAACTTCAAATTGTTTCATGCCACATTTATCCCACAGCAGCCGTCAGTGAATAGTTCACATGCAGACAGGCTCTCTAGTTTTGCTTCAGGTGTAAAAAGCTCCTTTTTTTTTGCTGCTTCCAGGCACTTGCATCTGTTCGCTCCATCAGGTTGGCAGTACTGTCAACTATTAGGCAAAAAAGTTTTAGAAAGTTCCCAAGAAATACAGTGTGAAGGAAGCATGTGATAACAGTAACAGAAAGGTTAAATGAAAGTAAACTAAAGAAAAGAGTGTGCTGCTTGGCATTTGCAATGAATTTACAGGCTTGTCGCTGCAAACACTGCAAGGTTGTGATTGAATGGGATTAAGCTGGTAATTACATGCAGTCTGTTTGTGATGATACAGCGATTAACTCTGATAAATGAGGGAAAATCCCCAAACAGCCTGTTGCTTTCCACGTACAGAAATTTACATTAAGTAGGAGTTCACATGTAATACTAATATTTAGAGTCCATCCAGAAATCAGAGATTACAAACAGGAAATCTTTTTTTTTTTGTTACTCTTTGTCTTTTTAATTGACTTCCCTTTTTCTACTTGATAAAGTTTGTCAGAATATCAGTTACACTGTGATTTCTGTGTTTGCAGCTGCTTAAGAATGACTTGAATTGTGATGCATTTGCCCGCCCCCTCATCAGTCTGTTGATGTGCATCAGATCTAATGCCAAGGCCCCGAAGAGGGAGAGAAAGCAGCGAATTAAAGGCACAGCCAACCTTGTCTCGTAATTACATCTGAGCAGGTTGACCACATAATAAAGTCTCAAGCTGGCCTCTCCATCACTGCTGTCTCTTCAGTGGCTGTACAGAGGTGCAGTGTTTAACGTCAGCAAGATATTGTGTTACATCTGTTTTAATCATCTTCAGAGTGTAGATTAATTTGCCTAACGTGGCCATATTGCCTCAAAGCAACCATGCACAGCTGCACGTGTGTCCTCCTTCAGCTGACTGAACATTGAACTGCTGCATAGCCAAGAATTCACCTTTGTGACCGTATAAAGTACTGGTACACAATTCAAGACAAAGCATGGGGCTAATGGCAACTCTCTCTGTTTAAGTGCCAACATGAGGTGAAACACACTGAAAAATTATTACACTGCCAGAGAGTAACGTTATATTTAGAAATTAACTAAAAATGTTTAAATAACCACACGAAATCTTCATCTGACCTAAATCAGCTGAAGCAACAAGCCCCTTTTCCTTTGTGGTATTTGCTGATTTACAGTCAGATTTAATGGTGCACAGTGCAAAGATTTCTGCTAAAAGTACCTTATTTAGTCCAAATATGCTCTGTGTGCTTTGGCACCGACTCTTGGGCCAAGAGTTGCACACTTTCCTTTACTTTCCTAGCTGTTGCAACAGCTCTCGCCTCTCATTCAGAGGCTCTAGTTAAGTCGCTCGTTGTTCTTGTCACAGAAAAAGAAGCTGCTTGCTTTTAAACTTTTATAAACCAGAAGCTTAAAGATGCTTTGCCACAGGATGCATGTGTCTCTGCTCGCTTTGTTAGTAGAGTGTTTGTCTCTGAGTAATGTGTACAATATTTATTGCTACAGTAGCTCAAAGATCAGATGAAAGTGCTCGAGACCAGCCGGAGATGATGACTGTGCCTCAGCAGTGATGACACGATTGCGTTTGTGTTTCCTCTGGAGTGTTTCTGTAATGCTGCAGCAGCAATGCTCTGCACTCAGGGTCAGGGACAGCTGAGAGAACAGGAGTAAAGCACAGGCTTTGTTTTCTGTCCTTAGGCACAGCTGTTACAGTACCATACGGCACATTCAAAGCATAAACCGGTGACAGTGAAGTTATTTCAGCGTTCCCTCGTCCTTGCATGTAAGAAGCAAAACGGCAGCAGTGTGGTCTTCTTCTTCAGTGTGTTGTGCCTCTGCTTCTTTGATGAGCCCATAATGCACTTGGGACATCCATCATGCCCTACGGAAAAATGCCTCTGTAACCCATGCCTCTGCTTCTCCCATTATCTACAGCTGCTGCGCTGGGCAACTTGGTATCAGATCTGGCAGGACTGGGGTAAGACTTGAGACACACACACACACACACACACACACGTTTGGTAAATTCAAACAGTTCAGTTGAAATTTAGAATCAGTCAAGGAAAGGAAGAGCCATTAATCTGATTGTACAGCAACACGTTTTCCACACAAATATACACAGATAATAATAATAATAATATTTATAAACAAAGGTCCTTTTCACATCACGTTGAGAAGGTAAAGGTTTACCATCATGTTGTTCGTGGGGCTAATTCAATAAATTGCTCACTTTTAACCAGTTACTGGATGTAGGCCCAGGGGTGTGGTTTGATTAAAATGGGACTGAACTAGGTCATATAGATTAAGTAGAAATTATTGTGTATTTAAATCCCTGAAAAATCCTTTCATTCATTTTCCTCCAATTTCTTCATTTTTATTCTGTTTCCTGTCCCAGAAACCCAGCAACAAAAACCCCATCAGATGTTTTTTCCCTTTCCTGCATAATCAAAATTAAAAGAATGAAATTAAGTAAAAGTGGATTAAAACACTGACTGTAAGGACTGATGAATTTGTACAGAGTAATTTAATGTGATTTCCTCAATAACAGCGTAATGATATAGGAAAGCTTGATGGTCATGTTTCTCCGATCCTTCCATCAGCTCATGCATGACTGTTTAAGCGCCTCCTTGTGGCCACAGAGATCATAACCAGCTTCCTGAGCTGCTTCATGAGCTCAACCAGTCCCATTACTTAATATAATGGAACACCAGGGTGAATGCAATGATGGCGTGCATTTATTCTCCTCCTTTTCAGTGTAAATCATACCCATGCATGGATGACAGAAGTGGAATATGCTGTTTCCTTCTGTTTTCCCTGTGATTGATTAGTCTAGTTCTTGTGGTCCATGTAAACACTCTCAGCAGGCACACACACGCGTCCATGAGCGAGTGTGTGATTGCCGCTCAATCAAAAGAGGAAAGTGGAGCCCCCGTGGACGCTTTATCAAGGTGAGACAAGGCGTGTGAAGGCCATTTGTCTGCCTCAGAGTCTCAGTGGAGCTGCAACAAGAGATTTTCACAGCAACGTTTGCGATACAGATTTTGTTCTAACAGGAAACGCTTTAGTGTCCACATAACGCTCGTCTTATAAATTACACTGGGAGTCGGCGGCACTTTAGTGGCTGCAGAGAGACTTCTTGCTGAGGTTGTAGTTGGACTCCGACTCTGAGATCCCAGATGACTAATTACTGCAAATATTACGGCTGGATTTCAAACTGTTTGGTTAACAGAAGTTGGCAAAATTCGTAAATAAAAAAATCCTGTGCATGTACTCGAAAATATGCATATGGCTTTCTGTTGGTGAGTTGGATTACAGCCACACTTTCAGACATTTAGTTCACCTGGAACAAGATCAGGCTTCCCATTCCCAAGCAGCATAGATGTGATGATGTTCAGCCGCAACTGAACTCACTTTCCACCTGCATAGATGAGCCAAATGAAAGACTCTGGAGACTGATTAAAATGCCTCTAACGAACTTACTGTGAACTGCAGCTTCCTTTAGCTTTCGTTTGTTGAAGTGCCTTTAAGTTTTATTTAATCAAGAACTGAGTTCTAAGAAAGCTAAGAAAGTTTTCCTTCTTAGCTGAATTCTGCTGGTTAATGTGCTTGTATGTACAGAAGATCCTGATTTGGTCATCGCGTTGGTATGCAGGAACCCACTGCAGCCAATGAATGCTTGTCTCTGTGTAATATATATATTATATGCTTTTAGATCATATACACACAGAAAATTATATACTGTACCTTTTACCAGTATAAAGTTGTTTGGTTGATATCCACGTACACTGATATTTGATGTGCAGGAGTTGGTCTTCACTGAAAAGTTAAGGACATACTCTATGCAGGCTAATGAGTGTGCTGTAACACGAGTCATAAACACTCTGGACATTGCATCAAAAGAGCCTCAAACCTGCTGGTCCTCTGAGTTTAGTAACTCCCAGTTACTAAATTTTGACTATTATATAATCAAAGTGCACAGACGTAGCTGTCACTGCAGCATGTCCCTTGGCCAATGATGCTTTTTAGTCCTCATAATTAAGAGGAAATCTGCTCATTTAAGAGATACTGACTCACTTGTAGAGAATCTTCCGTGTGTGTGACTGTGCTGAACAACATGCACAACCGTTTCCACATATGTGCCAGTGCATACATATTTTTATCATGTAGGAGTTCATGTTAGGCCACGTTTGTAATGTTTCACTCCGTCTGAGTCTTTTAAGTATTTCGAAAAAACCTAGGAAACCATCTGAATCTTGCTGAACTCCATAATTGAGCTCATGAGTCATTCTGACCATTCAGCTGGTTATTACTAATGCTTCTGTCGAGTTTAGCCTCAGCTGTTTTAGGAATTTCTTACAAATGCAATGCATCGGTGGCTTTCTGGGGCAGACAAGGAAATGCACATTAGGGATCTTTAGGGAATACAGAAGTGGAGACGCATCCCCCTCCGTATCATGCCTGCATTTTCTACCTTACTCCTTCTGAATCCTGGAATAATCTGGATTATATTCCATTACCTTTCTTTAAAAAAAGTGGGTGAATGCCTGTGTGACTGATGCCTTTTGAACTTTACAGATTAACAATAGTGACATTTCGTCAATGCACAAAATTCTGTTTTTTTTCCAAACACAAGCTGAGTAACTCAACGTGATGGCTTTTAGTTCCTCCAGATGTAATTTTCCAAATGATAAAATGTATAACTGTGTTTTCTGGGGCTTGCAATGCACCCGGCTCATGTTTCAGCCTGCTTCTCACACAGTGAACAGCCTGTCTGTCTTGTTTTATGTTTTTTGGGATGAGCTCGGGCCTTTCAGTAAATTTCATCATTCCTGCATTGTGATTGCTGCAGTATTTTGTTTTGGCTTTCTTTTTTTTTAAATGCAGAGCTTATTTATTTTGCCCTCCGCTGTTACAAGAGCACGGGTAATTTGGAGTGAATTTGATCTAAAGCCGTGGATGAATGTGAAAGAAATTAGGATTGGGGCTCGGCGGTGAGACTGAATTTCAAAGAAGCGGAGAGAAAAACCAAATGCCACCCTCACTGCAGCTTACTGAGCTTCAAAGCTGTGGTCTCAATTACTTCAATTTAACCATCATTTTAAATGCGAAATAGAAGAAGAAAACATAAACTAGAGACTTAATGGCTACAGTGTATCCACTTGAGATGCTGTAAGAAAGAATATTGTCTAATGAATCTACTTATTCTCCTCATAAGGACTTAATAGCTCATCATCTGTTATGATAAGAATCAGTCCTATTTCCACTACTTCTGCTGCCCCATCCTGAAAGGCAGTGGGCTCGAAAGCACACCCCCCTGGACACAAATGCACAGGCAGACTTGCCTTTTTCTCAGATATGCTGTGTACAGCTTATCGCTCCCCTAACAGCTCCAGCTGCAGCTTATTTGTATGTGCAGCCGACTGAGGATCCATTAGTGCCAGTGAGTGAAGCCGACCTGGGTCCAAATGTCAACCCATATTTCTTCCCTCACATTCAAAACCGCCTCACCTGCACCATATTTACGTGCCTTGGCACATGTAGGGTCACATGACAGTGTTTCTGTCGGTTCCCTTCGTTTGCATATTAGAGTCCACTTCCTCCTCTCTAGCTTCAGCCAGATAATTTTCCTTTTTAATGACATTTGGCAGGCTGGCTGTCGCTTCATGTCCATTTTACACCAAAGTGGCTCTAACTGCTCACTGGAGCGTAGCAATGACCTTCTTGCTCTGTTTCCAGGATGGCCAACTGTAGAAATATTCCCACTGTTTCCAAGAGTCTTTTATTTCAGGACTATTAAGCCAAGTGTCTCTTTGGAAACACTTTTTTCCCAAACACACGAGCGGAAACCTGTCAGGTTGTGGACACATAACTGAAGCAGGAGGCACCTGAGCACAATCAGGAGTGCCACAGCTTTCAAGTTCAAGGTTCTTTATTTGTCACATGCATAGTTATACAAGTATAACACACAGCTGAGGCCCCCTGTAGGTGAATCATTTTCATTTCTGTCAAATGATAGAAATGAAATGAAAGGAATGAAAGGATGATATGGCATTACCCAGTCCATATCAGAATAGAGATCCAGCAGAAAGTTCTTGTTTCTAGTTGCACAGAATTCTTAATCCAATCTTACTCATTTTTCTACATCGTGGTGATTTCCGTGGAGCACTCTTTATCTGCTGCAATCCGTCATCGGTCCGTGATCTGTGTAAATCCACGCAAAGCCCTGGGACTGAGTTAATTTATACACTGTTGGAAGCTTCCTCTTTTACTCCATCTGTTGTTAGAGCTGAGGTTTGGCATCCTGCTGGGTTTATGAACATCAGCGACAGGAAGCAGACCGGAGCATTAATCTGTTGATTTATTTTGTCGTTATTAGCACCGACTCTGGTTGTTGTTTGCCTTGGTAGGGAAGTGTCATGTTAGCATGGGTTTATTGAATTATGATACGTAATGGAGAAAATTATCAACGGGGGGATTATTATATAAACAGAAACGATGCAAACACAAATAGGCAGCGGCGAATTCAATCTGTTACAGAAATAGCCGGAATCTTTTAACAAAACCAGCTTTGATGCAGTATTGGTTTGTGCATGCCACATTTTACAGAGTGAGACTTTTTATTTCACATAATGTTTCTTTGATTTTCTTTTTGTCACAATAACATTTCAACAAAATCACAAGACTTTGGTATTCAGACTTCATTTGATTAGAAGGTTTTGATGGATGATGTTTGTGTGTGTGCATGTGTGATATACAGCACTGTGCAAATATCTTGAGCCACTCCTCATTTCTTTGTATTTTTGCTTTCAATGAGAAAAATCACAAAACGTTTTTGCCCATATTTCGTTTTTCCATTTATGTCTGTGCTTTTCAAGAAGTCACTGCACCTATTTCCCATTTCCATAGCAAAATATTAAATAAAAGAGGGGTTGCTCAGGACTTTTGTACAGTACACTGTATATCAGGGGTGGGCAACTCCAGGCCTCGAGTGCCAGTGTCCTGCATGTCAGGTGTGTCCCTGATCCAATCACAGCTGATTTAAATAGCTAAATTAGCTCCTCACCATGTCCTGAAGTTCTCCAGAGGCCTGGTAACGAACTAATCATGTGATTCAGCTGTGTTGACCCAAGGTGAGATCTAAAACCTGCAGGACACCGGCCCTCGGGGCCTGGAATTGCCCACCCCTGCTGTATATAGAGCGTTCTATCAATAGAATAATGCTGTCGCTGCAGTTTGCTGAACTGTATTAAGTCCCCTCCTGTTTAATTCTTTTTCCATCCATCGGTCTCTCCCTCTCCTCAGGCTGGCAGGTTATGTAGAAGCGTTGGCGTCTCGGTTGGGGATGCAGATTCCTGACCTGAGCCCAAAACAGGCTGATATGTGGCAGACAAGAGTCAGCTCTCACACGGTGGGTATAGAAACAGTTACAGAATTTGCTCTGGTTCGCTCCCCCACTGAGCAGCTCCTGATGTGCGAGTGAAACCACTGCAAAAAAAGTGTTTCTGTTGCATTTCTGTGCAAAATGCACATCAAACCAGGACAGGCCTTTGCACGCTGACAACTCAAACGCGAGTAACACAAGTCTGTGTGACGGGGCCCAGCTTTCAAATGTCATAAAAGGAACTGGGACCTGGCGATCTTTAATATGCTATAAGTGCTGAAGCATGAAATATAATAAGCTACAGTGATTAGTCTGGCACCTGGCTGGTTGCTAAAGGCTGCTGTGGCTTGTGAAGAAATAGTTTTTAATAAATACAAGCCAAAAATAACATATTGGTCTTTGGAGATTTTTAAGTGTTTGCTTCCAACCCTTTGTTAGTGTTACAGTAAAGAGGGAAGGTGTGGCATGAAAAGCACCGAGCTCAATAAAAAATGACAATAAAGACCAATTTACAGTTACATAAACAACTTTTAATGCTCCAAGTCACAGTTATAAAAAGACAATTGGTTTTACATTTGTGCCTTTATTGAACCTAGTGAATTTTAACTCGCGCTGCAGGCTGGAGAAACCTGTCCACCTCTGTGTAAATGACTTCTCCACAGGGTTCGTGGATTCAGCGGCTGCAGTTAAGGAGACCAGATTGGAGATGTGGGTTGTGGATATGTCAGTTCGTATAAATTAAGGCCACTGTGTCTGTTTTTCAGACAGAAATCAGCTTTTTTCAGTAAATAAAGGAGTATAGGGATGCACAGAGGCTAAGAAAGCTGAGGGTGTTCATCAGACAGCAATAAGGCGGGCTTTCTGCAAATAAAAGAAAAAGAAATTTGAGGGTCTCTCAAGGATTTGCCAACCTGCAAAGATCACACCTAGAGAACAATATGCAATCCTGAAATAAATGAAGAATAATCCCACGGTAACAATGTGCAGAAATCCCTCCATCTTTGCTAAAATCTTTGTTGTCTTCTTCCCACCCGCAGGGTAAAGCCATCGGCGTGGGCATCGGCTGCATCCTCGGTATGTTTCCCCTCCTCTTCTTCAAGGACGAGGATGAGAAGAAAGAAGGCCAGACGGAGGTGAAGGAGCAAACGCAGTCGCCACCTGCTCCAACAGAGAGCAGCAAAAACTGAGGCGAGGCTAGAGACAAATACTATTCAGAATCCGTTTGAATGCTTGACTTAATCTGACGCCGACTGCTCTCGCCTTGTGCGCTGGAGCGTATGGTAATATCAGTGAACTCCATACGGTCCAATCGCACGGCTCAGTCGAACTATCTGAGGTATTCTGAAGAGGATTTTAGATAATATTCGATCACAAACTCTGAACTTAAGCACAGGAGGCTCGTCATCTCTTGAAGAAACGACTGCTGCTACCTGATCCCGTAACCTCACTTCGTCTCGACTGACCGACACAGTCATTTGTCTAAGACACCTCCTCTTACCTCTGGCTATAGATGGCTAGATCGCATATAGGTTAACTGACAGCTTCATGCACCCCCTGAAATATTATAGGAGAAAACCCAGTTAGAGCTCAGTCGTGTTATAAAGTTCTTGTTTTCTGTCAGAAATCTTGAAAACCTTACAGGGAAGACGGAACAAAGTCAGTTTAGTGTTCCAGATCAGCCAATGTTTAAACACCTTTTCCGTGTTTCCCTGTCAGTTTTTGGTGGTTATAAACCAAGAACACAGTGTCTTCAGTTCCTAAAACATGTAAGCTTCTGGATTTGAGCAAGTCCTGCCTCATCCACAGACCTTGACAACTAGTCCGCTGCAGGTGGTTAAATCTGTAACACCTGAAAGCTTCTTCTTCTCTTCAGTGGTGCACTGCATATGCATACCTCTGCCAAAGGGTTCACACAAATCACTGAAGAAGTGAAATGTATTTAAAAGTCCTACAAAATATTTTAAAGAAGAGGCAGAGGGAGGAAGAGGCAGTGAACAACGATATGAAGTATAAACTGTGGATCACCTGGATCCTCTTTCCTCATTTGCACTGATCCTCCGGTTCATATGTCCACATTTGCACCCACTGGACGAAATACAATATATCCCCCTCAGAGGTGAGATGATATTCAACCTCTTCTGAAAACAGCCACACGTAGAGGTGGAGGTTTGGGGGGAGATGAATGTTATTTTGCATAACGTGACTGCTGTAGTGTTTTCATTTTGTGAGATTAACTGTTACGGTGTGTGCAGACGGGCTGCATTTCTTCCTGTCCCTCACTTCTATTGTGTGTTACTGCCCTCCGCTGGCCGATAGATGGAGATCTAGTTGTTTTCTTTCAACTTGGTGGACCTGCTACGACAACACCCCCCCCCCACACACACACACACACACACACACACAGGCTTTAATTCGCCACAGCTCCCACAAACCTTAGCTGCTAGTCTCCCCCGGTCATAATTTCCAACTTTCCTCACATCGCTCATCACCCTGTAATTATTTTTCTGAATGATTCTCCTTCAGGAGCTGCACTGAAGAAGTGTTTAGAAATATACGAGAGGCAGCTCTGCGTCACAGCAAATGTATTTATTTTGTTATAATATTCAGACTGGTATTCATGTACGTTTGTATTGTGTTTCTTCTATATCTCAAAGGGCCGTGAAAATATTTATCAGCACAAAGTATACCTGCGTGAGTATATTTTAGCAGCTTTCTATGCCATGAAGGACCCAGCGGCTGACCGCTTTATGTTACAGTCTGAACTCACTACGCTTGTTCTAAAAAGACTAAGGAGACCCTGTATACCCTGTATATGACTGTTTTCAATATTTACCGCGTGGGTAAGAGTGATCCTGAAGAATGATAATAATGAAGAAAATGAACGCGTACATATATGTAGCTAGGATTTTTGAGTTTTTTATCTTGATTGCTTGATATCCACCTTGCATGCACTGTTAATAAAAAGAAACCTTAATTTAAAAAAACAGTATGTTGTAAGGTTGTGCATCACAGCAGGATGACTCACTGGTGGAGGATAAAGGAGAGGTAAAGTACTCATGCTGGAATAAGATGCACAAGTTATTTAAAATAAATAAAAACTATTTTGTGGCCACAAAGAATCATGTGCTTCAATTTAAGATGGCTAGCGATAAACTTCAGTTGCTTAAAATTGGATTGTCTGTTCAAAGCAAAAAGGATTTTATGAAGGATGGGAAAGGTTTGCAGTAATAACAGCAATTTGCCTCTTTGAACCGCGCCGTTAAATGGCCTGTCCCAGGCTTTAAGGCTCTCTTCAGTGTGCCAGCCGCAGTAAAAACATATAATCTCAGTTAAAGTATGGTAATACTGCCTTTTCCTGGATACCATTTAAAATACACGACTGAAGTTATTGTGCTATTGAGAGCCAACAAGATCTCCAGTTCACAGAAATTTTGAGCTGCGATCTCTTTTTGTTGTTGTTGTTTTTTGAAAATAAGGTAGAAAAAAAGAAATGTTTGAATCCAGCATGCTGCAGTCAAATGCATGCATTGAGGATCTTTTTTGTTTGACGTTCTGGTGTTCCTCGAATGCTGTGAGTTGGTAAGTTGTTTAAATTCATTGCATTGGTACAAGCAGGAGCTGAGATCAGCTTCATCTCTCTAGGAAACTTCATTTTAGCCGAGAATAATCAGTTTGCCCAGTTGCTCCTGTGTCGTGATGGAGTCCAAGGGGCTGAAAAATTCATGTTTTGCTGTCTGTGAAGGTAAAGATGTGCTCTGTGCAACTGTATAAAGAATAGAACCATTAAAATAATCCTTAAATATAATGTAGACGGATAAAACTGGTGTAGATTATAGGAGTGTGTTGCTGTGTTTTGTTTCAGAATTGATCTGCTTTGATTAAAGTTGCGACCTGGCTGCAAACATCTTCCCTAGTGTGGACTTTGCCAGAATGTTCTGCATGAGGACGCTGTTTTTAAATGTATGTAATGTAAATGCGTGGCCTGCAGCTCTTCAGCCATCAGGCTATCTGCAAATGATGATAAATTTTGCCTCTTCACACCAACGCAGTGGATGTTAAATCAAAGTATCAAGATGGAATTGAAGTGCAGACTTCCAGGTTTAATTCTCAGGGTTTAGCAAAAGTATTTCATTCACTGTTTAGGAATTACAAGCATTTTGAAAGTCATTTCAAAACTTTGCCTTTGGATCATTAACATTCTGTCAGCTTGGGAAAGTGAAGCTGTGCTTTTCTTTATGATCCAGGAACTTCCAGCCTCTCCTCCTTTTTTAATATCTCTTCCTACTCCTGTGCAAGCGTTTGGATCAAATAGTAGCAAAGATTTAGGAGGACTAGCACAGAATGCATGAACAAATGAAAGACAAGGACTGAGCCTGAACAATAAGTGGAGGCTTTTTCTTGTTTTATATTGTTCATTAAGGACAGTTAAATTTTGTTTTGTTATTTGTTTCGATGATGAAATGTATGATAATCTTTTCTTTTTTCATTCTGTAATTTGATCAAACTTCATAGATTAGTCATTTTTTCCTTTCATCCTGTACATTTTTGTAGCTTGTGTGGAAAACTTATCCAACTTGTTTACACATTTTTAGGTGACAGGTTGAGGATTTCTAAGAAATATGCAAACACTACAGCTGACTAAAAAAAGGTGCATACTCTCAACTTTTCTAATCCTTCTAGATGATTGGTTATATTTGCAAAAACTAGCTATGCAAGCATCCATACTTTTCTGATCAGCTGTTGTTGTTTTAATAACAGCTGAGGTATTTGAGTCTCTCTAAAATGAAAACAGTCAGGCAGTGTAGTGATTGTTCACTTCATTTTATACATGTTTGTTTTCCTCTCGTCTTGCCTCACAGTTGTCATTACGTGACTGAATTCAGGCAGAATCACTGCACACGCGCACACACACACCCACACACGTCTGTGTCACATGGGAAAAGACGTGACACAAGGGACAAAGACGGAGCCCCTTTGAGAATATCATCCGAGGTTAATTTGCTGTGGGGAGAGGCGTCGCATGGAGAAGGAGAGCAAACTGTAAGAACGAACACAGCAAATGTTTTCTTCTGACATCAGAAATTGTTTGTTCCTAAAAGAGGTTTTACAGTCACATCTTCAGAGCACAAAAACAAAAAGCGTCTCCGTTATAGTTTATAATAAACCTGCAACAGAGTTTCATTCGAGCTTTATTTGTTACTCAGACTTTCCTCCACACAAAACACTAAAATGGAGCACTGGTGTAATCAGAAAATCTCACATTCTCACAGTCAGTACAATTAGACAGCAAACATCATCAAAGCAAATACAAAAATATCTTCAGTATCGGTATTAAATCATTTAAATAGCTGCTCGTCAACATATTCATACTGTAAATCTGCCCCTCTGCTCGTCTTCCTGCTCTAAAATCACAGCGCCGACACAGAAACCCGTGGAGCCACAAATATGTTGCCGGGTTAATGAGGCCTGTGGGTACCAAGTGTAATACACTCACACTTTTTAGACCCAAATGTACTCATGTACGTTCAAAGATTACCATATTCAAAAAAAATTTAATAGCATTTTTAACTTCCTTTAAAATACCCTGGTATGTCTATTTTTTAAGTGTTAAATTCATGCTTTCTCCTCATCCCAAGTTTTGTGAAGCAGCTGTAACATCACCTGATATGTCAAAAAGTCAAGCCTCAAAGCAGAGCCTTAATAAATTTAAGGGTTTAGTCAGTATGTAAAAAGTGAGCCAAACAGGCGAACATTTTCTGTCGTTATCAAGTTTAGATTAAATTCCAACACGGATAAAAAAACATTAAGATTGTTCTTCTAACGTGATTAAACGTGATGCACTAGGCAACTTGTATAATGCATTGTAAGACATTTTCAAATGTGATGCGCATTTTCTTTACAAAACAACATCTTGCACTGCAACTCGTGTTATAACAAACGTATTGAAAAGCTATCACATAGCTTGCAGACAGCACCATTAAAGAACAATCCGACTGTGCCACCTTTAAAACTACTAATGCTCCAAAATCTGTAATCAGTCCTAAAATTTAAAAAAAAAAAAAAAAAAAAAAGTACTGCAAAATAAATTAAAAAGGCAAAGGTGTCTCGTGTTTACAGTCTGTAATCTGCACATTAACTTCTAGTTTTTCAGCATCATCTGTGCAAAAGGAAACGCTTGTGCAGGGAAGAAAATGAATTCTGATGCAACGCCATCGTGTCACATGGAAAAATGGCTGTTTATGTCAGTCAGATGACTTTTCTTCATGACTTGGCTCAGCTCAGTTCACACAACCACCAGATGTCTCTGTTAAATCAAACCTCCGCTGCTACAAAGAATCACGGAAACATCACTTTTTCAGATCATAATTTCCATTTTGAGCCTTTTCTCAGCTTCCTTGACATTTTGCCAACAGGGACTGAGCACTGTGCACATTAACTACCTTCACTTTTGTCACTGTTAGAGAAAAGGGGACTTTCAGTAGAGGAATAGATCAACTTTACTAATTTAACTATGGGAAGTGTACTTTGGCTTTCAACCAACAGGGGCAAAAGATTTCATTTTATTTCTTACCTTTTCCTTTTTGTTCACAGGGACTGAAGCCAAGAAATATAGAAACTATAAAATACTAGTCTCCTCACCTGAAGGAGCTGCCATACTCATTAAAAACATTAGTAATGGTTAACAGTAATATTAAGGCTTCCACTAAAAAGCTTAAGAGCTCCATGGTCTGATTAGTTTTTCATGTGGTTTTAATCCAAGCCAGTAAACAGTGGAAGTATTGTGACAGTTCATGATTAGGTCCACACACTCGGGGGTCACTGACAGTGGCTGTTGGGATATAACAGTGGGGCGAACCATCACCCACACAGATCTACAAAATCCTCTGGGCAGAGCGAGTGCAGCGGGTGCAGCCTCCTCTTGGCATGCTCCTCTGCAGCCTCACAAGGGCAGCCTTTGTGTGCCGCCCGAATGCGACCGAGTACAAACATGTCTAAGAGCGACTATATGTGCGTTTTTGTTTCCTAGTGTCTATTTATGCATGAGTTTGCGTGTGCATGTGTCCTGGTATTTGTGGCCCGTTTATGAGCTGCAGACCCGTTGTGCTGGCTGAGATCCCACCAGTCAGTGGGACAGCACAGATTGAGGACAGGAACGAAAGTGAGTCTCAATACTCTCTTCACACTGTTGTATTGTTGTTGGAGGAGGCAGGCTGGTGCTGGTGAGATGGCCAAGGAGGGAGGAAAAGCTGCAGGGAGCGGGAGTAGGTAAAAGGGGAAAGGGGGTTGGGGGCCAGCATTCTGGTGGCGGTGGTGGTGGTTGTACCAGAACCATTTCCTCAGCTGAGGTTTTTCTTCAGTGTCTGCCTGATGAGCTTCAATCATGGGAGAGGGCTCTCCCCGTACACATCCAGTACCATAAGTACAAATTTCCTTTACTCTGTATAGTCAAAAAATAAATAGCACAATGTTTTCCCATTTCAAGCTGGCTGAATGCCCTAGGGATACTCATTTGTCTTTGAGAGGAGACAGAGTCCTAAAAGCCTGGTAAAAGAACGCGAAGTGAGATTTTCAGTCTTTGTCATTGTTGTTGGAGTGAACATGCTGGCACTGGGCTGAGCACGGAGCGGAGGAGGAGACACTGGAGGTTTTGGTGGTGGGTTCCCTGGGTTTATGTTTGCGATGCAGGGCGACTGCAGCCAGAATGCTGATTATGTGCACGTGGAAGTACATGGACCTAGGTGGGAAAAACAGAGTGGAACTTTTATTATGTAGGGAAAAAAATGATCCAGCTAGATTTATACTAGATTCATTAATAATTCAGATTAGAAACGAGCAACAATATCACACTTAACTACTAACTTATGACAAGAAACCATGCGCATTGTGTTTACAATGGGGCAAGCAGTCATATGTTTCAAAACTAGTCACATGGCAACAACATAATGCATTTAGGCACGTGAGTATGGTTAAGATGACCTGCTGAAGTTCAAACTAAGCAACAGAATGAGAAAGAAAGAAAGGTGAAGTGAGTGACTTTGGATGTGACATGGTTGTTGGTGCCAGATGGCTGGAGTATCCTGAGCATTTCAGAAACTGCTGAGCAACTGACAATTTCCCACACAACAGTCTGGTGGTCCAAATGGTTAAAAATAAATAAATAAAATAAAAATATATCCGGTAAGAAGCAGTTCTCTGGGTAAAAATGCCTTGTTGATGCCAGAGGTCAAAATGGCCAGACTACTTTAGAGCTGATAGGAAAGTAACGGTGATTCACATTATTACACCCAAATAATTACAACCAAGATATGCAGAAGACCATCTCTTAATGCACAATAGTAGCAGAAAACCACACCATGCTGTCAGCTAAGAACAGGAATCTCACAGTGGCTCTCCAAAACTAGACACTGGAAGAACGTTGCTTGGATAAGATGCTGATGAGTTACAATTTCTGCTGCCAGATTCAGACGTTAGGGTCAGAGTTTGGTGTAAACACCATGAAAGCATGACTCTACAAGGCACGCCCTGCATGGTATTAATGGTTCAGGCTGCTGTTGGTGGTGCAATGGTGTGGGGGACCACACCTTGGTACACTTTGAGCCCATTAAGCTCAAACTGACCTACCTGACTATTGTTGCTGACCATGTTCATCCCTTTGTAACCACAATGTAACTAGTTTTTAATGGTGCTACCAGCACAATAACACACCATGCCAAAATGCAGAAAAAATTAACCCCAAAACTGGTTTCTTGAACACGTACTCAAATATCCTCCACAATCAACAGCTCTCAATCTAAAAGCACCTTTGGGATGTGGTAGTTTAGGAAATTCACATCATGGATGAGCAGCAAAGAAAATCTGTAGCAACTGTCATGCTTTTGCATGTCAGTATGGACTAATGAACCTAGGTGAGCCAATGCTGTGAAAAAACTGAAGCAGTTTTGAAGGCAAAAGGGCCTTCAAAGCTATACCATGCTAACAATACCAGTATTAGCATGCTAATACCAGTATTAACATGGTATACCTAATAAAATGGCCAGTGAGTGTGGATTAAAAATTAGTTCTAAGACCATCAAAATACACACGAACATGAAACGTCACCGAATTGTTTTATGTTTTTAAATAGTAAAGGATTTTTAAATACTACATAAACACAGTTGCGTGCTCCTATATGGTCTACAGGTGTGCAGACAGACATTTACTGCAGAAAATAAGGAAATAAAGGGGATTTATTATGCTAGAGCTAAAGGAGAATCTAGAGCATTGCAAAGAGCAGTCTCGGGGACTTGCCCTTACTTCCTGTCTCTCGCTCAACTGTCAAAGAGAGGAAATGTGGCCAAGAACGGTTTATTGACGCATGATATAAGAACTGTTGACAATCCAATCGGCATGCCTGTGGTTACAGTCAGCGTGATTATGCCTCTTTGGAAGTTTATGGATGTATGTAGAGGGGTTCCTGCTCACCTTCACATGTATGAGTACATAGAAAGATTAATAGAACGCAGAACCACACAGAGTTGAAGCAAAAGGATAATTTGATTAAAGCGGGGTATGACGTACCTGTAATAAACTATAGTGTAGTTAACTGCAAGAAGGAGAAAAGGCATGACAGTGTAGCAGATGGCCAGCTGTGTGGCTGCCCAAGTCAAGATGTCATAACCCAGCTTCATCACTCTGGAGCCCAGGAAGTAATGACGAATTGACCTCCGTATCTGGTGGGGAGAGGCAGACGGACAATAATTATCGTTTAACAGATGACAGGATTAGTGTATTCAAGGAAAACTTTTGTTGAACTATTTAATTAACATGCGAGAAGCAGAAAGTGCCAAGTGCAATAAAAAGTCAGTTAAAGCTGTTCCCAGAGAGGTTTTGTTTGAACAGGCACCAAAAACATTTTTAGAGCCACTTTCATACTGATAAGATATGTTTTTGTTTGTAGTTGTACTGAGGAAACTGAAATATCCTTAATCTTCACAAAGCTACCGTTGTAAATGTAACAAGAGCTGTCCCATCTATTCATGGTCAGTTTGTGTCCATACAGTCCGATTACCTTCCATTTGTATTTTAGAGCATTACTTTGCAGATAATGTAGACAACTTACAGCTCTTGCTGCTATGGTGATGGGGATGGCGGTGAGGAAGGTAAAATAGTACCCTGGATAAACACCATGCCACAAAGCAGACAGGATAAAGGTCAACGCCAAACGGTGCTTTGGTGCTCGGTCATAGCACACCCTGAAAAAGGAACGGGTTGGGAATTTCACTTTTTTTTTTCCCCCACTTTCCGACTGTGCACACAATTTGATTTCACACTCGCAACACTTACGTTTTAAGCCAAATTCCTGTTCGAATATTCCAGTTGTCTATGAAGGTCTTGAAGCTGGTTGCTGTCTAAAAGAAAAAAGATCAATAGCTACAATAAGAGTGTGCTCCAGTGTCTAATTAACTCACAATTGGACACAGTGCTGAAAGATCATGGTCTCGATTTTAAGCATCTGAAACGCGGCACCTCAATCCCGATGATGTTGAGGTTGCTGATGAGGTCCCAGGATGGCTTTCCATGTTCATCCATCCCAAGGAAACCATATCCTGCAGCATTGTTGACTGCATCAGCTGACAGAGGAAGAAGAAGATCATCACATGACATCCGTGGCATTTGTCCCCAGAAGCAATAAAAAACAAAACAAACTGGCCAAGTAAAACACACAGACGCACTAAATACCCACCTAATGTCCAGGCGAAGTAGAATTTGGGCCTTGCAGCTTGTATGGAGAAGAAAGCATAAGTGAGCCTGGTGAGGAAGGAGGCTTGGCTCACAAAGTCGGGGTCAACGTTGTACTTTATGGGCAAGGACCGAGTGACAGTAAGGAAGAACAGCATACAGCCGGCGCAGACTAGCAGCTTATGACAAACGGCGTTCTGCAGAGAAAGCAAATTACTTCTGAGCACTGATAGAAGCACCATTACAAATGGAGAATATTAGGATTACCATTAAATCTTAAGCAATCAGCATCTATGGCTTAACTTAACCCAAGAGAAACCAGAAACAAACTATCAGTTTGTAGCTCTGCTCTAGTGGATACATTTAAAATGTTCACCACAGAAGTTACACATTTTCTTTGAAGCTGAAAAAAGTCCTCCTGGGTACCTCAGTAATATCTGACCTTCTGCGACTATATGTTTGTAGCAGATTTTTATCTAGTCCACATCAGCCAAGACCTTTCTATAGTTTTTTTATGAAAATGAAGCCATGCAAAACTTTAACCTCCCTACTGAAGGTATTTTCTGAGTTATAGGCCCCCATGTAATTTATGCTAAAGAGGTTAGGTTGAAATTTGGTGCTTTTTAGGTAACCTTATTGTTTTTTCCAGCATAACTCCTTAAGTACAACAGCTATCACATGAAACAAATTTCAGCTATTAAAAACTGCAACCAATGTAATTTTACACCCTCTGCAAGTTTTACAATGTAAAGAAAAATCTAATTTTCTATAATCAACTTTCAGCGCTAGCATCACGGGATGCATCATAATTTTGATAGCAACTTTGCACAGATTTCAATTACTATAACAGAGTAACCGAAATAAACATTTATAGCTTAGACGTTTTATTTGTTTTCTGAGAATTCAATAGAGAACTTCAAGGGTGTTTTCACAATGTTGGATAGATAACAGGTCAAAAGAAGTTACATCATAGCAAGGTCGTTTTGCTCTTTAGTCCTTAAAAGTCCTGGCCTGCTAACGTGAATTTTAAGGGCCTCTAATTCCAAAAATATTCATTGTGCGTAGGCGAAATTTTGCACATCTTTATTCAATTTAGACTTCTCTAAACACCTGTTCTAAGTTTTATCTACTCTTGTTTCTGTAGGATATCAAGAAGGCCAGATCCTCATGTCAATTCAGACACGCAACTCTTGCTGTGAACTTGTGTAAACTTATTTCCAAGGAACAGCCAATCAGAAGAAAACTAGCTAAGAAGATGGGGAAGAGAGTCAAAATGACCTACTTCAGAAACTGAATCAAGTGTAAGCATGCACCACATCCCAGTAAAAGAATTATTTTTGAACTGTGAATGATGTAAAGGACAGTTCAAACGCTCTTTCAATAAAACAAGAACAAGAAGTAAAGCCACTGTAGTAAAGTTACAGAGATTCCAACCAATGGAAGACGAAACATATTGCTGGATAAGCATTTAATCCCCCTCCTGATAAAACAATAACCTATCAATATAAAAATGAAAAAAGTTAAAGACTACAAGAGTAGTAACCAGTATTCATGAACTTACCAGAGGTGATGGGTCCTGGGTCTTATTGTAGCCATTCTGCCGATTACTTGAGGCATGCTGCTGCTTGAGCCTCGTGCTGATGTGTCTGCCCTCTATGAAGTCTATGTACTCTTTGTAGTTACTGCATGGCCCCACCAAGACACTCAGAAAGTTCAGATTGTAACTCAGGTACTCGATGAGAGAAGGCCTCACACTACAAAGAGACGAGGCAGAAATCACTGAAAAGAAACAAACCTTTTCGAAACACTAACTGAGATCGCTTTGAGTGAAACGTGACGGTGCTACTTTAGATTTTCTTCCAAGGTGATCTGAGAAATACATGCCATCTAGTTTTAAATTAAACATCCAACAGGTCATGATCAGTCAGCATCATTGCTCGCCTTTAACTCTGTTTCTCTGACCCTGTACATATACCAGCTGCCGAGCAATAAAACGAACCAGGATGGGTATTAAAACCTGACCTAATTCATGACCAAATGTGCTTCCATCCATGTTACAAACTATGTGTAATATTTACAGTACAGGAGAACTTGTATGCAAAACTGGAATAAGGACAATGTCTGGTCCCTGATAAATAAGAACAAAATTAGTCCAGTTAATCGAATATTTAAGTATTATGACAAACACATCAATTACCAGATTTACAGCTACTGGGTTATTGCACAGGTAGGCGGCTATATTTTATGGCTGCTTTTAAAATACATTTTAATTCATTTTAAAACGGCATGCATAGTACAGTCCATTGATAATGTGATTTCATGAATTCACATGCACAAAAATGTTTTTCCATGCAAAACGATGTCTCTTTTCTAAGTTCCCAGCATGCTTTTTTCCATAAATAAACTATTCACCATGATTTCATGTCCTTGTCATTGTCCTTCGTGGCTAAAGGAAAAGAAACAGTTATTTATTCTTTAAATAAGGTCCAAGTTCAGATGCACTGTTAAAGTATCTGCACATCTTTGCTGCACATGTAAACTTTACATTATAGGATTACACTCACCAGTTACGTTATTAGGTACACCTGCTAAACTGCTCCTTAATCCAAATGTGTAGTCAGTCAATGACATGGCAGCCACTTAATGCATTTAGGCATGTAGAAACGGTCAATGCTGAAGTTCAAACCGAGCAGTACAGTATAGAATAAAGTTGAATTAAGTGGATTTGAATGTGGTATAGTTCTTATTGCCAGACTGGTGGTTCAGAAAAAGCTGATTTTACTGGGATTTTCTCACACAATTATCTCTGGAGATGGTCAGAAAAAGAGAAAATCTCCAATAAGCAGTGGTTCTCTAGGCAAAAAAGAATCGCTGATGCCAGAGCTCAGAGGAAAATCGCCAGATTGGTCAAGCTGATAAGAAGGCAATAGTAGCTCAAATAACCACTTGTTACAACTAAGAGCTACAGACGAGCATCTGTAAATAGAACATTTATCAACCCTTGAAGCACCAGGTACCACACTGAGGCTACAACTCACACGAGCTCACCAAAACTGGACAGCACAAGACTAGAAAAGGTTACCTGGTCTGATAAGTCTTAATTTCTGGTGCAACATTTGGGTCGGGGTCAGAATTTTGTGTAAACACCATGAAAGTATGGATCCATCCTGGTTTGTATGAACAATTTAGACTGGTGGTGGTGGTGTAGTGGTCTGGGGGCTATTTTTGTGCCACACTTTGGGCCACTTAGCACCATATGCGCATTGTCCAATGGCACAGCCTACTTGAGTATTGTTACTGACAATGTCCATCTCTTTATGACCACAATGTACTCATTGTCTAATGATTGCTTCCAGCATCATATCTCACAGCTCACATCATCGCAAACTGTAGTGGATTCCAAAGACCTCCACAGTCACAGTTGAATAGAGCACCTTTGAGTTGTGATGGTACAGGAATGTGAAATCATTCTGCATAATGAAGGTGTAGCTGACAAATCTGCAGCAGCTCTGTGATGCAGTCATGTTGACAAAGACCAGGGGTAGGCAACTCCAGGCCTCGAGTGCCAGTGTCCTGCATGTTTCAGGTGTGTCCCTGATCCAATCACAGCTGATCTATATGGCCAAATTACCTCCTTAGCATGTCTTGAAGTTCTCCAGAGGCCTGGTAACAAACTAATCATGTGATTCAGGTATGTTGACCCAGGGTGAGATCTAAAACCTGCAGGACACCGACACTCGAGGCCTGGAGTTGCCCACCCCTGATATAGACTAAAATTTGAAGAATGTTTCCAGCACCTTGGTGAATCAGTGTCATGAAAAATAAAGAGTTTGAAATGCAAAAGGGGGGCCAACCCAATACTAGCAAGTGTACCTAATAAAGTGGCTGGTATATGTAAGTTTATCTATGCAGACTTGAAGGCTAAAATCAGAGACATAGGAAAATCCCAAAGATCTCTAGTCTGTTAAAATTAGACTCTGTTTAAAAAAACCACACACACAGTTACCACAGGAAGTTACTAACTTGCTTTGCTGTGTAAACTTACTTTATAGCCATGAGCTTCTGCTCCTGTGTCAACTGTTCAGTCTTCTTACACATACCTGAAAAAAATATGGAGTTGTTGATATCTTTAATTCCCCCCTCCCCCCTTCTCTTGTCCTTCTTTAACAGATGTTTAATTCTGACTCTAAGAGACTTTTTCACTGAAACACTAACAACTCACAATGGAAAAAAAAACACAAATGTTACTAACAACATCAATGACTGCACATTTTATGACTTCGACATTACATTAGAAGAGAATCAGAAGGACGCGTTTTAATAAAAGCCTAGGCTACATGTTTTACAACAGGTGTGAAAATGTGTGTAAAAGCCTGTCATCCCTGTTAAGTTACTCAGACAGCATGCTGTGAAAGGCTTGCCAATGTGCTGAGCTTCCATATGTATGTGTGCATCCACTTGTCTGACTTACCGTCATGGAGCTGGAAAGCCAACGTGGTGAGCTTCTGTGTTACTATCATCAAAGGTCTGGGCAGAGAAAGATGGTAAATTATTGTTTTTAATTTATCTTAAGAAGTTTAGAAATTGATGCTCACAACCTGTGCCTGATTGTAGGTGGGCAAATTTGAAAAGATTTCACTTTAATAATCATTTTAAATTGTATAAATGTTGCAAGTATGATAGCATAGCAATTCTAATATATGTTTTTGTTTTGTTTTTTAAGTGAAAGTAAAAACTTAAGTCATTTAAAGCATTACCAATTTAAGCACAGCACTTCCCAAGCTCACCGAGCCTCTGTGAGAGACTCTTGGATTTATTTACCATTGTGAATCACTTCATTCTTCTCTAGTTGTGGCAAATCAGGTCACTTATTAATCCAATGCAATACTTTCCTATCCCCAGAGCTTCATTGGATCATCGGGCCCCTTTTAAACCAGCACAGCTAGATTTTCAGCTTATCAAGCACACATTTAGGAAACTCATGTGAATGTGTGTCCACATATAAACTACGTCTCTCTTGCACACACACACTAGTTTGTGTTGGTGTGAGGGCTGCATTGTGTGCACAGCATGGAAAACTGAGGCAGAGAGAGGCTGGCCATGTGGCTGGCAGTGCCAGCTCAGTGAGAGCTGGCAGGGGGCTCTGAAGTAATGTTTTCAGCCAGTATGTGCAAAACTCCAGTACTATAGCATACAGGCTCCATTTTCCATTTTGTACATTATAGAGCGGGCATAGTACCTATGATTTTCATGTCAAGTGTCAATTTCAGTTCATGGAAATGCTCTTGAACAAATGCAAACAGACTTTAGAGACAATGGCTAGATGCATAACACCCTACTAAAGACAGAGCAAGAAATATAGAGGGAAACCAGAAATCTATCAGCATGAATGACTGCTGTTCAGTCTGACTCACACAACCTTTGCTCAGAAACAAAGTTAAGTAGTGAATGTAGTTTGTTTTTTGGGGTTTTTTGTACTGAATTGATACCGAAACATGAAAGTGTATCAAAAAATAAAATAAAATCTGGATCCCTAATTCAATATGGGATCACCAGAGGCTGACTCACAGTCCTGGCTGCTCATCTCTAAAGTCACATGGAGTCTAAATGAGGCTGCCAACAAATTAATCCGCACTGGAACAAGGCAAAGTAGCTGCTGCTGAATACAGAGGCCAGCAAAGTCAGCTGTCGCTTTATAAAGTATAACCACACATAGAAAAACAGACATTTCCAATTAAAATGGGAGGCAGAAAGCAGCCTAAGCTGGGCAGCGTCAACTGTGAACAATGCTGCTGCTATTTTTTTTTTCTTCAGTTGTTTTATATGTACACAAGGCTGGGGGAGTCGGTGTGTAAGCTGGTACCACCAAGGGTGGAAACTGATAACGTATCTAAACCTCAAATGTCTCCATAATGTGCTGTCACAAAGAAGGTGTGGCAAAGAGGAGAGAGAAAGAAATGCTTCAGATTTTCCTCACCCAGAGAAGTCAGTGGAAGGTATTCCATAGTTAAAGATGAAGACTCGGCTCACTTGGCACGCAGTCAGATAGCCCATAGATATCACCATGGAATACCTGAGTGGAAAAGAATGACACAAAGTAAATAAAGTAAAGGGCAGTTCAATCAATCGTTTAATACAATACCTAGAAAAAAAGAAAAAGGACAAGCTGGTGTGGTAACAGTTGAGTCACCAGTAAATGCATTTGAGGAGATTAAGAAGTTTCCTTAACTTATGAGTCATTAGAAATTACTGCAAGTGATTGTTGCCTCTCTGGGTTACTTCACAAAAATTTAAAAAAAAAAAAAAAAAAAGTGAGCATAATGTTTCTTTTTTTTTTTAAATATTTGTGCCATTTACACTACCTCTAAAACTTCCAGCATGGTTTAACTTTGACAAGACGCAACTATTTCATCACACTCTCAAATGAAAAACAAAAGAATGAACAGGCACAGGTAAGAACTTGTGTCATTTCTGCAGGACTGAAAACCTGATATTCTGCTTTACATTTCACATTGTCAAAAAATTTTAAACAGTTACAAACATCGGCATATCTTAAAGTAATGATCACCCGTTGTTCTGATCGTTCCCTAGATTGTCCTGGCTTTAACCTAAAATGTTCAATTACTTTGTTTCCCCGTATCAGTGACACAGAGGTGTGTGTCCAGAAGCCCATGTTGAGTTTACACAGTGTTTTGCCTCCAAAGCCATAGAACAATACCAGTTCTACTTTGCTCTACCTACAGGTAATCCTTGAATACCTCACCAAGATAACCGTACAATTTTGCTCTAGTAATAAAAAAACAAAAAAGCAACAACTGCCAGACACACCTGAGCCATGCTGTCTGAAGTCAACACCCATATCCACCCAGACATAATGGAAAATGTGCATGTGCTCTTAAGAGTTCCACTGAAACCCTGTAAACATGAAAGTTTCAACATCCGCATAAACACCTGCTAGCTATCTTCATGAGTAGACTGGTCAGGCTGGCATGCCTGGCTGCCTGTCGCCTGACGTGTTCTCCAAAGGTTTCATGCCTTTAAAAAAGTACTTTCGTTCAGGCCACATTGGAACAGGAAGACAAAGGGGGCGAGGTGAAGTAGAATGAAGTCTTTCTTGGAATGCGCGGCAGGGAGTGAATGAGTGGTAAACTTCAAGGGCTTAAACTGAGCAACTTAGCCCACCTATGAAGTGAATGGCTTGTGGGCTGGGTTGATCTCGTCTGGCAAGTTTGACCTTAAAATAGCAACAGCTAGTTCTGCAGCCCTATCATGGTAAACGCAGTCCTGTCAATCACATACCGGCTTGATGAAGCAGGCACGTCAGTCAATGCAACCGGAAAGGTGTGTGCGCGATGAGAACGACTACAACCAGACCGACTAGGCTTAATTCATGGTTACAGGAATTACGGGCAAAAGAGCAACAGTTGCACAATCCATGTAAGAATCCACTGGTGTTTCAGACTTTTGTTTCTGTCTTTCAGAATCCATTATATAGCCATTCCCTAGACTTTTATGTTGATTGGCCTTTGAGGCTTGAATTTACCTGTGCACATTGTTGAGGTCAGCTTTGATGATGATCAGGTAGTTTGCAACAACCACAGCCAGGATGTGAGATGAATACCTGCAGAAGTGACACAAAACATTCTGTAGGTCTTTTCAATGACACAGGCAGCATGTGCCAATACAACTTAAACACATTTCCCACAGATACCTGCTGCTAAAGCACTACAATACACACCCATACAAATACATGCGTTTCCAATTTGTCTCATGACCGCATACCCTCAGTGTTCTACTACAATTATAAGCCCGAGGCATTAAAAACATGTTCTAACTGTGCACCCAGGCCAGTTAGTACCATGGCTATTTCAATGTTGTAGTTTAGCATTGTCTTGCTGAAACAAACAATATGCATGTTGTCAGAGTGGCTATATTATTTTGCTCTAAAACTTACATTATTATTAATGTGGCCTTCACAAAAGGTGGATGATACCAATGCCTTGTGCATTAAAGGACCTAGACACCACAGATGATGCTGTAGTGGCAGGAGGCAGAAGTGTTTTCTTGATCTGGTTCACATGAAGTGTTCCTGAGCGCATGCAATAATTTTTCCTACAGAAGGTCTGTTTTTAGTGCTGCAGCCTGAGGGCCTGAGACCATATTCTTAAAGAACTGTTGATCCAGTGGTCTGGTCTTTTTCTTCTTACGTTGACCTGCTACCATGTTTTAAGCACATATTTTTCCAAGGACAACACCATTTTTTCTTTCAGCATTTAACACATTGCTTTGTAGTATTTTTCCAATTAAACGTGTGATGTAAATGATTCATTAATCACTGCATTCTGATTTTATTTAAATCTTATACAGGTGGGCCCACATACAGCCCACTTTGATATTAAGTGAGGCTAGTGAAACTCCCCTTTCTGTCATTGTAAAGACATTTGAATATTTAACCCCTGAGACTTCTTAGTAGAAGAAAAAGAAGTGCCGTTTCAGTACATCTTAGTTGTTCAACATAAGTGTGTGAAATTACAAAAAAAGTTCTGGTAGCTTATTGCCTAGACTGTTCTGTAATTATAAAATATAAAGTTTTTGTTCATTGACAGAAAACACTTTTTGAAACATGGACACATAAAATATCTTTGACTCACATACTGGAGAAAAAAATGAATGGAGCAGTGTGTGAGACAGTGCCATACATTACCATCCAAAGCAGAAGACGAGAAAACCAATACCGAGCAGAGCGGCAACAAAGTGCCTGACCAGGGGACTGACATGGGCCGGGCTGAGGTAGAGACGAAAGCAGAAGGCAGAAGTTAAGGCAAACAGCTGGCATGCCAGAAAATTCACCTGTGTGGGAAGAGATAAAAATGAGGATTGGGGTGAACAGCAAAGAGAGATAATCAACAAACATTTCACGTTTTATACTTTTATAGGCAATTAAGGGCTTTACGGTATATTATCATAGTGTACTATGATAGTGTAAAAATTTTATAGGGACGTAAAACAGCAGCGTATGACACGTTGCAGGACTGTATCGTTATTTTTATTATTAATAATTTTCTTTAAAACGACAGAATTTAGTTTTTGGACAAAGCCTCCAATAAAAGGACAATAATGTGGACGTGGACGACTTTTAAGGAGCCACGGCACGTGTGTCCCACAAGTGACACAAGGTTAATTGACGGAACATCATTTATGACATGAAATTTATTTATTTTTTAAGAAAAAAACCCAGTAATATATCAAAAGATTTAATTCTTCCGAAATAGCCCCACTGACTTGTGACTCACGCTTGTCCTACCTGATCAAGAGGAAAGCCCAAGTATTCACTGACAGGCAGCAGCCACTCGGATCCAGTGGTTTTAAACGGAGTCTGTGCCGGCTCGCCCATCCTACGCAGCTGTTCTGTCACGGCACCTCGGTTTGCCAGGTTATCTTTACGTGTGTTTGTAGCTAACTACGAACTATTTTCTGTGACTGAAATTCATCGTTTTCCCTTGAGCGCCTGTGACAAGTCAAACCAGTCGACAGACCAGGAACACTCCCTCCTCCTTCTTTCCCTCCCCGTCAGTACCAGTCGAGTTAGACAAAGGCAGGCGAAAAATAAATAGCCCTTCCGGTTGCGGCTTACAAAATAAAAGCCAATTCAAAGCGAATAGACCGCAGACTTCAACTAACCGCACAAATCTCTTCCAGCCTAAAGTCTTCTTTTAACCATACAATGTCCTAGAGTCCACTATTGATGAATGGAGAGCACAGATTGCTATTGTGTCCAGGCAAACGCAAAGTTGACTTGTGTGCTTTTGTTTTGAAAACATCAGCTTTATCACGAAAGACGAAATTAACCCATAATCCCGTGTGCATTAGCGCCAACATCCTAGTTAAACTTTAACCTTTACTTATGATGTTAAAAGTTTTAACAAGAATGTTGCAGCAGTTTTAAAAACATAAAAAATGTTATTACACATAACTTCCGGTGTTTTTTCGAACTTAACATCTCAGAACGTGCGTTTTCTTTCAGACTTACGGACAAAAGTTACTTATGAGCCAGTATAAACACAGTACTGTACAAAAGCTTTAAGCAACTCTTTATGTATTTATATTTTGCACGGAAAATGAGTAATAGGTGTAGTGTTTTATTGAAACATACATGGAAATACAGTATATAAGGGAAAAACAGAGTTTTTGGGAAAACTGATCTCAATGTCAATAATTTGCCTGAATTCTCTAAGGCAAGCTTTCTTCTCATCATTCAGGTAGTCTTCAGGAATAGTTCTCCAGACTTTTTTACAATGAAAGCTCGTCTTTGGATGTTGGCTGTCTTTTGTTTTGTTCTCTCCTAAAATGAAACTGCTCACATTGCTTCAATAATATTGAGGTCCGGGCTCTGGAGAGAATAGTCCATGAATAGTGCTTAATTGTGTGTTTTTCTATCCAGTTATGCCTTTACTGCATTGAGAGTGTGTTTGTGATCATTGCTGTGCTTTCCAGATGGTATTGGTGGATCAAAAAATCTCAGTAAATTTCTGTATTCACTGTACAAGAGCCTTAAATGTGTCCGGTCTTTGGTGGATTTCTTTCCTATTAGTAAAAAAAAAAAATGTTTTTCAGGAACTGTTCATCTCCTGTAAACAGTTTTTTTAAGACTGCCACTTTTCCTCCACTTGTCCAGTTTCCCCAAAGTTTTGTAAGAACACATTGCACAGCATGCTGAAATATGTCTCATTTTTTGGTCAGCAGCTCTTTGGTAATTACTTTATTAGTGCAAAACCTATATAACTTTATTTCTGCTGAGCTGTTATCTTTGGCATCTTTCATGAGTTCCAACTAAAGAAATGTAAAAGAAATGTGTTGTTTTTGCAACAGGCTGCTAGTAACAAAGCTTATTTTACCTCATTTTAAAATGGATTCAATACATTTAAATACATAATGACAAAGCCCAAAATTTTTTGGAAATGCAGAAACCTTTCTACATGAGTTCACATTGTTGACAATGCATGTAGCATTCCACCAGTAAAAGGCATATGACAGGACATCTGGAGTTGCCAAAAGACACCCGAAGAACTCTCAGACCATGAGAAACAAAATGATCTGGTGAAGCTTCCTGTCTGGAAGAAACTAGGCACCTGTCACCATCCGTTAACTAAATCATGTTTTTCAGCAGCAGGAACTAGGAAACTAGTTAGGGTCAAGGGTAGGGATGGGTATTGATAAGATTTTCACGATTCAGATTCCATTTTCGATTCTGTTTAACGATTCGATTCTTTATCGATTCTCTTATCGATTCTTTTTAAAAAAGGAGAACACTAAGGTCGATTAGCTTAGAACTTTGTTTTATCTTCTCTTTGAACAAGATAGAAATTTAGGAGTAACATGGCCTTACAAACCCAGCAGTGAGATCTTAAGAGATCCAGCTTACGGCTCTTCAATGGGGTGTCACAGGGTCCCCAGGGAAAAAAATTGTAAATGTAAAATAATAAAATAAATATTCTCCTGTAGCAATAACAAAGTATAGCATAAATTATTCTGTAGCAATTACACAAGAATATCCAGTAATGTCCCTGCCTACAATTAAACACATTCACTTACTGAAAATCATCTGCTGTGGCAAATGGGTGCAAGGCTTTTACCACAAACTTAGTCACTGCTCAGTGACATTCGTCTATCCTGGCCTGAAAGGAGACGCAACCGATAGACTGCAGCGAGAACTGCCAGCATCTGAGCCAGACTCTGTCCGTCTCTCTCATCATGGTCACTTAAATGCACAGTAATGGCAGGTTTTGTAATAAGGCAGATCGTGCTAACATAATATGCACTGTTGTTGATTATTTACCTGCTGCATTAACGGGAGAGGACGTGCAAACGTTACCGCTGCTGCTGGGTTGAGATTCACGAGTCCGGAGCGGAATTAAAAACATGACATTCATTTAAGGTCATCGCGTTGTTTTGTGAGCAAATGCTTTTGCATATTCGTAGTGTTTCCTCCCTTAAATGAAATATCTACTTTGCAAGTATTGCAAGTTGCCCTGTTGTCATCCGTTCTCGTAAAGTATAACCAAACTTTTTAGCGTTTGAGCTGCTTAGGCGCCGTGTTTCCTGCCAGGTAAATGACGCTCCGCAACGTGGTGACGTCATTCGGGGCGACTGGAATCGATAAGGGAATCGTTTGCAAAAATGGCAAACAATTCCAAGGAATTGAAACAGTGGGAACCGGTTCTCAACAAGAACCGGTTTTCGATACCCATCCCTAGTCAAGGGAAAGATGCATACAGCAAGGTACAGAGGCATCCTTGATGATAACCTGCTCCAGAGTGCTGTGGACTGGGGTGAAAGTTCATCTTCCAAAAGGATAACGTTCCTAAGCACCCAGTCAAAACAACAAAGGAGTGTCTTCAGAAAATTGTGTGAAAGTCCTTGATTGTCCTAAACATGAACCTAATCTCTACAAACATCTTTACAGAGATCTGAAAATGTCTGTGCACTGACGCTCCCTATCCAACCTGATGGAGCCTGAGAGGTTTTGCAAAGAGGAATGGGAGAAACTCTCCTTAAATAGGGATGCCAAGTTTGCAGCATCATACTCAAAAAAACTGAGGCTGTAATTGTTGACATTTTGTATCATTCTAGCATCTTTACCTTACAATATAAAGCGCCTTGAAGCAAGTCTTGTTGTGATTTGCCACTATAAAAATAATATATAAAGAATTTAATTACATTTGCCAAATTTAACAAAACAAAAAGAAAATATTGAGCAAAGGCTGTGAATACTTATGTACATCATATATACATATTGGGACAGCGTGCTGGCACAATGGTCAGCACTCCTGCCTCACAGCAAGAAGCCATCTGGCTGGGGCCTTTGTGTAGAGTTTATTCAATGCATGTGTGGGTTCTCTCCAGTACTCCGGTTTCTTCCCAAAATCCCAGGTTCCCTCTGTCCCACAGTCTCTGTCTCTTGACATCCACCCGGGAAGCCCTCCTCAGGTCAGAGGAACACAACAAACATCTGGCTGACCTTCACAGGGTCTCTGCCTCACCATATCAAGCAGGTCAGAAAGTATGGTTATCCACTAAAAATGTACCTTAATGAACTGAATCTAATCTCTGAATCTGTGACATTCCATTTAAACTTACCTCACAATATGAAGATCCATAACCCCTTTCATCTCTCCCAGCTGAAGCCAGTCTGGACCAGCCCAGAAACGTGAGTTAACTACAAAGGAATTACCCAAGTCTTTAGACGCTTTAATTTCCATGTGCATTAGAATGGATGACTGCACGCATGAGTATGGCAAACAGTCCATTGGCTCTTGGCGAGGTAGTGGTGGATTCACGCCGGCCATTGGAGCCTCCTTAGGAGAACAGAGCCCAGGAGGAAGTGAACCATGGGGAGGAGCGGTCCATGCAGCTCAGCCGAGCCCAGCTATCGCCATCAGACATTAGGAAGTGGCTGCTGGCTGGTGAGTACTTCTCTTGTGGTCAGAAAGGGAATTATGTCAATGCCTGTCCTTCGCGCCCACGCCCATCAGTAACCGTAGGGGTACAGTGTTTCCCTACCTCCACTCAGGTACTTGGCAAAATTATTCTTAATCCTTATATTCACCTTTATAATGCCTCCATCGACTCAGGAGCAGAGTAAAATTTTATTGAATAGTCTTTAGCCAAGAAACTCAACCTCCTGTTAATTCCTCTGACTTAACCGTTGCAAGTCTCTGCCTTAAATGGCACCAGACATCGCCTATCGAACTCAGCCCATCAACCATGTAGAAATCTGTTCCTTTTTCATGCAAATGGAACTCCCTTAGTCCTTGGTTATCCATTGCTGAGTATTCATAACCCACAGATCAACTGGTCTAAAGGCTGTATTTCCAGGTGGAGCCTTTTGTTGCTGTGAAAACTGTTGCTTGCTGCAAGACCTCACACCGAGCACATCTACTGCGGGTGTGGTACCTGTTATCGGACCCGGAGTTAGCAACATCCCCCTCAAAACCCGAAGAGGAGAGTCCTGGCCCCTAGCCCTGCCAGTGTAGCAGAAATGGTGACGGATGATGATGGCAGCAGCAGCCGTTCTTCTCTGCATGAGTAGCTTAATGTTGTTCGTATGTAATTTACATTGAGTGGGCTAACCACGTTATTAAATTAATGCATGTAAGGTGAACTAGCAAACACCGTCGTTGTTACATGCGGCTGTCTTCTTGTTTGATGGCAGATGCCCCCTTCACCCTGGCCAAAAAGGCTAAAATGACCAAAGAAAAGGTGGAAAACAGCTAAACATGAGAGGTTTTTGGACAAAGTTTGTGTTCTTTCCATTGTTTAAGCACTGCTTCCAGCCAAGAGTGATACCATATATGCCCCATAGCTGCAGAAAAGGCTAACATTGTTATGTTTTTACAAAAAACAGCTGAACATGAGAGGTTTTTGGACAAAGTTTGTGTTCTCCATTCTTTAAGCACCGGTTCGAGCACCGTTTAAGCACCAGCACCGTTTCAAAGGAACCGGTTTGGCACCAGTAGCGGATAAAGCCTAAATGATACCCATCCCTAATTTGTTACTGCAAGGAGCTCAATTTATAAAATGCACACCACCTAATCAGAATAAGGGAGGGAGAGGAATAGAAAACAATACTAGCCTTCAATACTCACCTTGGACATTTCGAATATCTGGTCATGCCATTTCGACTCACTAACGCCCCTGCAGTGTTTCAGGCCTTAGTGAATGATGCCCTAAGAGATTTCATCAGTTATTTTGTATTTGTTTACGTTAATGACATTCTCATCTTCTCCAAATCCAGGTCGGAACACATGAAACATGTCCGCTAAGTCCTGCAGCAGTTGCTGGAGAACCACCTCTTTGTAAAAGGAGAAAAATGTGAGTTTCACATCCAGTCAGTTTCCTTCCTCAGGTTCATCATGGAATAAGGTAAGCTACAAGCTGACCCGGCTAAGATTAAAACCGTGGTGGAGTGGTATCAACCCCAAACAAGGAAACAGCTTCAAAGATTCCTTGATTCTGCTAATTTGTGGGCGACTGGGAGCTTCTAACCATCAAGCTTGCATTAGAAAAATGGAGGAAATCGCTGGAGGGGATGGAACATCCACAGATCATCTGAATGGACCACAAGTATCTAACGTATGTGCAGGCAGCCAAGTGTCTGAATGCTCGTCAGGCCAGGTGGGCTTTAGCCTTCGCCCATTTCAATCTCACTATCACTTACAGGCCTATATCCCTTAATGTAAAACCAGACCCTCAATCACACCAATTCTCTACTCTGAATGAGACCTCAGAGAAGGAAGAGCCCATATTACCCGCTACTTGCATCATCGAATCTCTCACATGGGAGATCAAGCCACTGATAAAGGAGGCTCAGCAGGAAGAACCAGAACCTGGAACTAGACTCTCAGATTGTCTACACCACATGTGTAAAAATCAAGGCCTGTGGGCCAAATGTGGCTGGAGAACTTCTGCATTAAAATAAGTTTACTGTATGTTGCTTCAAAGTGCATGTTGAGCATAAACAACATGTGTGAGCATAAACACCCTGTTTTGTAAAATTATGTTTCTGTCATATGTTTGTTGTGCCATAGTCCTGCCACTCTTGACTTGAATCTTGTAAATATTGCTGAGGTAGTTGGGAGACTGTCACAAAGAAAACCACGTTTTTGGAATTGTTTTTGCACATTGTTGCTTGTTTTTTCACTATAAATAAATTCACTGTCACCTATCAGGAAGTCCTGCATCTGGATCTTGTTTTCCCTGAAACCTGACAGTCTCTCTGTGCTAGCCCTGCAACAGACTGGCAACGTGTCCAGGGTGCAGTGTTGGGGAGTAACGGAATACATGTACCGCTGTTACGTATTTAAAATACAAAATATGAGTAACTGTATTCCGTTATAGGTACCGTTTAAAAAGGTGGTATTTAGAATACAGTTACTTTGTTGAAATAAATGGATTACACGGCGGTACTTTCCTGTTTCATATTGTGGCGGGTCAGGACTGTTTTGGTTTTGTTTGACAGCTACGTTCTGTCGTTCCAGGCGGCAGCGTTGCGGTTGCCATGGTTACAGGGCGACGCTTGCGCTCTGCGTGTTTCCTGGGTGAGAGAGGCCTTTTTGTTGTTGTTGTTGTTGTGCTAAGCTAATAGGCAGAATGCTACAGGTATAACTCTAAAGAATGTAGCCTCATGGGCAGTGTAGTCCGTGCTGCTGGGAGAATGGACTGCCATACACGTTATGTGTCTGTGAGCGCAAGGAGGGAGAAAAAGGCGAGTGGAAAAGTATGAGCTGTCATCGAGCAAAAACGGGAGCTGGAAGCATGTAAATATAATAATAACCACTGCAGCCAAGAAGAGTGCCCGATGAGCCCAGTTGTAAGTACGCTATTAATACTCGACTGTACGCTGTGTTCGGAGCAGCAGCCTTTCAACGCCTCTCTTTGTCTCTGGCAAGCAAAGTTGACCCAGACAACAAAGTAAAGCTATTTTTCGGCTACCAGCCCGACACCGAACCCGGTATATTAGTCAGAGGTCCCTTTACTACAGTTCGGAGCCGCGGACCTTCAGTAACATTAATAAATCACAGCAATAGTACATTCACGTAGTTGTAAAAAGCATGATAATATATTAAGTAATCCAAAGTATTCAGAATACGTTACTCTCATCGAGTAACGTAACGGAATACGTTACAGAATAAATTTTGGGGCATGTATTCTGTAATGGAATACATTTTAAAAGTAACCTTCCCAACACTGCCAGGGTGTACCCTTTCTCTAGCCCTATGGTAGCTGGAAGAGGTTATTGATTTTATGGGAACATCTGTGCTGAGTATAGCCTAGGAGTTCTAAGGTCAAAATGGGACAACAACCCAAGGGTTGTTGCAAATGACCAAACTAAGATCCTGTGGAGATACAACAGGGCTCTAGAGTGTGACCAATTTGGTCGCAAATGCGACCAAATTTTTCAGTGGTGCAACTAAAAAAAAAAAATTTGGTTGCACCTGTGCGACCAAATGTTCAAAAAAAAAAAAAAAAAAAAAAAAAAAATCTGTAACCTTCCCTGTGGTCAACAACAGACACATTTTGCCCCTATCGTGGACTAAACCAATCAGAGATAGTAAGGGGCGGGACCTCTCTGATTGGCCGTGGTCCACTTGAAAGTGCAGGTGGAAGTGGGAGGTGAGTAGCTTGAATAAAGCGATATCAATTCATTAAATCCTGAATCGACTTTTAAATATAACTGTGTTTTGCCAGAAACGCCAGATTCTCAGATTAAAGCTCACAAAACTATTTCAACAACAACCAAACAGCAGATGAGAGCAGGTACACGGATTCCACACAAAGACGTAAACACAGAGCGGACCCGACGCATCAGAATCAGCTTTGTCTTTCTTGGCTTTCTCACCCGACGGCCCGTAGACGGACACGCTGTCGGAGCTTAGGGATTCTGATGCGTCCGGTCCGCGCTGTGTTCACGTCTTTTTGCGCTGATTCTGAGCTGCAGGTTTTGTCTCTCTCCAGCCAAAATCCACCGAGCCAGCAGCAAAAGAAGCAGCAAACTGCGCTTCACATTTGATCAATGTCGTCATGAATTTTGCTGTTTTGCTTCCACGACTATTAAAATCACACTTCATGCACAGCTAGCTCTCTCTCTCTCTCTGTACTTCAAGAACAGTTTCCCGTCTCCAATCTCTGTTTTCTGTATTATTCATTCGCTTATTACCCACCAGTCTACCGTTGTTTACAGCGCTGTCGGCTGCTGTCTTTTTCTTTTCTTTTTTTCACTTAAATGACCTCGGACAAGAAAGCCTATTTTTTCTGTTGTTCAATACTGAAGAAATTTAAACTTTATATGCAGAACATTGTAGAATATTTTTAAGGTTATCTGCTATAAAAAGCCAGACCAGGAAAATCTCCTTCATGTTTTTCTGTGTTTTATTCTCAGTTACTTTCACACAAAGGCATCTGCTGTGATGTTCACAATTCTGATGAAGTCAGTACTGATAAATGATCAGAATTATAATATTTCTGACTCTTCTGGCTAAGTTGAATCGAATCGGGACTTTGAAAACCAAAATCGAATGGATTATAGAAATCAGTGATGATACCCAGCCCTAGTGAGCAGCCTAGGCACGACAGAAGTGGATGTAGCTGTAATAGGAAAAGAACTATTGCTAACTTTTCTGTTAAGTTAAGGCCTGATCCTTCTGAAATTCATAGCCAGTGCTCTGACACGGTGTCATCAATCTTTGAATGCTGAAAAAGCACAGTGTATCCAGAAAAACACATTATATTATATAAATTATTATAAAATTTGTGTGCGCCTAACTTTTGGACATCATAGTGGACATAGTGGACATCATAGTGGTGGACGAGCACAGAAGATGGCTGTAGTAGTAGATTTAGCATCACAAAGTAGAGAACTGGAGAAATACGAAGGGCTGAGAGAGGAGCTAGAGGATGCAGAAGGTGAAGGCAACAGTGGTCCCCATGGCAACAGGAGGACTTAAAAATATCATATTTTCTAAATGATAAACAATCAATATGACACTGAATGTCATATTGATCACTAAAACAGAATCATTCTTTCTTTTGGTTCCCCTCAGTGATGAAGACAGAGGTTAAGATCAACTGCAAAATCAAACCAGAATAAGGTTAGTTAGGACATATCATCATGCTTTAGTCTGAGGTGGTTTCTTTCTGAATCTTTCTTAATATGAAGGACGGTTTCTTTGGCCTTTATGTCATCCTGTCACCACAATTCACCGTCTATTTACAGGGTATACAAACCATACTGACATACTGTTGGCTAGAAAGACAGCAGAGTAATGTGACCTTTAAGTCAAACTACTAACTTGTCATACAGTAAAACATCACTGAAGTCATGATGGATGGTTTTCCCTTTTATATTCCAGACTGACACAACACACGGTTATTTTCAGCTGTCTTAGCTGCTCTACCTTCTGCTTTATAGTTATTATTGTATTATATGTCAAAGTAAAAATAAAAACTAAATGTGGGGAAACAGAATGTCGTGTGGATCTTGTCTAAGGAACCACACTCAGCAATCAGGCCAACTAAATTGGATTGTAGTCAGGGGACAGTTATCACTGAAGTCAGTTATACTTATAACTTTTTGTCATGGCCTCACTGTCATGTCAGAAAATTCCCCTCCATCCAAACACCTGTATAGTGGCCCTGATGTGCAAAACAAAAAGTTTCTGCTTAGCTACATGTGGTGACATGACAGACAAAACTCAGGACAAGAAAAGCAAGCATAACTCTGCATAACGTTATCCAGTGATCTCAGTCTGAATTCTTTCCAGTGTCCTAACATGGAAGGAATGTCTTTGTTAAAAGATTCTCTCATTATTCCAAAATCCCTTTCCATATTTTTTTTAACTCTCTGAAAACTCTAAAGGGCACTGCTCAAAGTAGTATAGAAACATCAGGCTGTTGCTGTAGATCATTCTAATAATAATACTAATAAAGGGTAATTTTGTTGTGTTTTTAGTTGTATTGTTATGTTTTGCACCTCAGGGCACCATACGGTAGATGTTGAGACTTCAAGACAGTAGTGTAGTTGTATAGAGTCATGTAAAAAAGAGAATTTTCACAACCCTCTACATTAGTGATGTGTCGGTCGCGAACGAAACGGCTCTTAGAGCCGGATCTTTGAAGTGAACAATGCGAGCCGGCTCATTATTGGGAGCCGTGGTTTTTTTTTTCTTCTTTATCTCACCCTCTCTCACACACTTTTTTTCCTGCTTCACTCCGCACACGAGCCTTGTGCTTTAGTGGTGTGCGATACTGCATATTTTGGTATCGATCCGATACCAAGTAAATACGGGCCAGTATCGCCGATACCAATACCGATACCAATACTTTTGAATAAATAAGGTGGATGCCTTGTTGAATTGCTAAATCGCAATTAATTTTCATGACCTTAAGTGTTTTTTGTGATTTTTCCTTTTGTATTATTAATTACTTAAAACCCAGGACATAATTAGGAGAAATAATTTATTTATAATTAAATAAAAAATGCTTTATTATTGTGGCGGGCCGTGTTCTGCGATGCCGCTGCAGGTTTGGTGGTGGTGATGTGTACGGCTGCCAGCGGGAGAGCTGCAGCCGTTGAATGTACTGTTACAGCAACCGTGTGATTATTGTAAGAAAAAATGATGCTGCGAAGCATGAAAATGCCATCGGGTCTGCCGTGGTGGCGATCTTTTTTTTTGTTGTTAATCTTAAGTGCACGCAAACCAGTAAACAAATTAAAACAGATAGTGTTGATAAACTATAATACAAAAATTACAATTAAAATTCTAAACAACAAAAACAATTGGTAAAAATATAATTAATGTCCAAACAACTTAATAACCCCCAAAGTGTCTAAGTCACGTGACGTGTCAGCGCAACACCGAAAAGTAAGAGGGGGGGGGAGTGTGCCTGCTCTCCGCTGACACAGGAGCGGTGAGTCCAGCGACCTGGCTGTTTTGTTTTTGCCGAAAGCACAGCATAGCAAACAAGCAGAACTCAAAGTAAAGAATCGATCTAACCAGGCTAGTATCGATCCGATACCGATCCCGACTTGGGATCGATACTATCGATATTTGGATCGATCTGCCCACCACTATTGTGCTTTGCGCTGGGAAGGGGGGGGAGGGGCAGTAGTTACACTCGCAGTAGCACAGGAACAGAGCAGGAGGGAGAGACAGAGAAAGAGCCAGGGACAACAATGTCATATTAGAAAGATATACAGGGAGTGCAGAATTATTAGGCAAGTTGTATTTTTGAGGAATAATTTTATTATTGAACAACAACCAGACAAAACGCCAAAACACAGACTTAACAATGTGGTGCATGCTGTACAGTGCAGCGAGGAATGCCCAGACCTCTACATCGGAGAAACCAAACAGCCACTTCACAAGCGCATGGCACAACACAGAAGAGCCACCTCCACAGGACAAGACTCAGCAGTCCATCTGCATCTTAAGGATAAAGGTCACTCTTTCGAGGATGCCAATGTTCACATTTTGGACAGAGAGGACAGATGGTTTGAAAGAGGAGTGAAAGAAGCCATCTATGTCCACTGTGAGCGACCATCTTTGAACAGAGGCGGTGGTTTACGACACCAACTCTCTGCCATCTATAATCCAGTTTTGAGATCCCTTCCCAGACGCCTTAACGCCCACTCACATCCTGGGCCATCTGATCTCAGGAATTCGCATGATAAGGTGGGGCCAGGTTTCACAATGAACTCACCCGAAACTCTGGCTGATTGGGACCCACGCCCAGTTTCCCACCTTGGCTCAGGCGATTAGAGGATCATCAGGGGGTCCTTTTGTCCCTCTGTGGGGGGTCACTCCCACTAGGTTTATATCTGGGACTCTCCACCATTTGACCTTAGAACTGAAGAAGCTTCTCGGATGAGAGGTGAAACGTCTTCAAGTAACTTAAAGAAGTCCAGACGCTTTTCTTTGCAAGCTCCTTTGAACCCAAAAAACTCATTAATATCAAAGCTGAATGTTTTTGGAAGTAGTTTTTAGTTTTAGCTATTTTAGGGGGATATCTGTGTGTGCAGGTGACTATTACTGTGCATAATTATTAGGCAACTTAACAATTATTTATTTTTACCAGTGAAACCAATATAACATCTCCACATTCACAAATATACATTTCTGACATTCAAAAACAAAACAAAAACAAATCAGCGACCAATATAGCCACCTTTCTTTGCATGGACACTCAAAAGCCTGCCATCCATGGATTCTGTCAGTGTTTTGATCTGTTCACCATCAACATTGCGTGCAGCAGCAACCACAGCCTCCCAGACACTGTTCAGAGAGGTGTACTGTTTTCCCTCCTTGTAAATCTCACATTTGATGATGGACCACAGGTTCTCAATGGGGTTCAGATCAGGTGAACAAGGTGGCCATGTCATTAGTTTTTCTTCTTTTATACCCTTTCTTGCCAGCCACGCTGTGGAGTACTTGGACGCGTGTGATGGAGCATTGTCCTGCATGAAAATCATGTTCTTCTTGAAGGATGCAGACTTCTTCCTGTACCACTGCTTGAAGAAGGTGTCTTCCAGAAACTGGCAGTAGGACTGGGAGTTGAGCTTGACTCCATCCTCAACCCGAAAAGGCCCCACAAGCTCATCTTTGATGATACCAGCCCAAACCAGTACTCCACCTCCACCTTGCTGGCGTCTGAGTCGGACTGGAGCTCTCTGCCCTTTACCAATCCAGCCACGGGCCCATCCATTTGGCCCATCAAGACTCACTCTCATTTCATCAGTCCATAAAACCTTAGAAAAATCAGTCTTGAGATATTTCTTGGCCCAGTCTTGACGTTTCAGCTTGTGTGTCTTGTTCAGTGGTGGTCGTCTTTCAGCCTTTCTTACCTTGGCCATGTCTCTGAGTATTGCACACCTTGTGCTTTTGGGCACTCCAGTGATGTTGCAGCTCTGAAATATGGCTAAAATGGTGGCAAGTGGCATCTTGGCAGCTGCACGCTTGACTTTTCTCAGTTCATGGGCAGTTATTTGGCGCCTTGGTTTTTCCACACGCTTCTTGCGACCCTGTTGACTATTTTGAATGAAACGCTTGATTGTTCGATGATCACGCTTCAGAAGCTTTGCAATTTTGAGACTGCTGCATCCCTCTGCAAGATATCTCACTATTTTTGACTTTTCTGAGCCTGTCAAGTCCTTCTTTTGAGCCATTTTGCCAAAGGAAAGGACGTTGCCTAATAATTATGCACACCTGATATAGGGTGTTGATGTCATTAGACCACACCCCTTCTCATTACAGAGATGCACATCACCTAATATGCTTAATTGGTAGTAGGCTTTCGAGCCTATACAGCTTGGAGTAAGACAACATGCATGAAGAGGATGATGTGGACAAAATACTCATTTGCCTAATAATTCTGCACTCCCTGTATGCTTTCAATAGTGTCATTTAAGTGACCTAGGTAGCTCTGTTTTGGAAGTTAACGCTAGAAATGTGTTTTGGAATTTGTACGTGCTTTGTCTCTAGGGGCCACCGTATATATTTATATATAAACATATATAAATAAAACCACTTTTTTTTTAACATTAGTAATTCCTTTTGTGCATAATTTTATATTGTTGTTAATAATAAATTAATTAAAGCAACAAAACAACCTGAAGAGCCGGTTGGGAGCCGAAAGAGCTGGTTCTCTAAAAAGAGCTGGAGATCCCATCACTAACACCCAGCCCACCACTGGGGAGAGATGCCCTGCAGATTCACGAATGATTGGTTGATTTATAATACTTTATTCATCCTGAGGGCAGTAATTTAAGAAAAGTAAATTACACAGCTTACACCTAAATTCTTACCCTATTCAATGTGTCATGTGCCCTGGTGTCAGCTGCTGTCATCAAGACATTGTTATCCAGACGTCTTGTATATATTTTATTTGTTTTCTGAACCTTTCTCTGGCTCAATTAGCCAATTGATGGAAGTGGAAAGTGGAAAAGTGTGCCTAATGAAGTGACTACTGTTGAATCTGCATAATGTAATGTATGACTCTATGGGGACTGCTTCTAATCTATCGTTTTATTTTTTTCCTCAGTTCAGCGCTCTGTATATAAGGATCTGGTTCTGCTGATCCAGGCAGAGAAATATCAACTAAGGAGCAAGGCAAGGGCTAAAATTTACTAGTTTTATACACTGACACAAAGAAGAGGGCAGGGTGTATAATCATGTGTAAACTACCAGATTAAACCTCAGCTAACTTATTTAATATAAATGTTATAATCATTCCACTGGTGTCATTTAAATTGTAATGTAAAAGAAAAATCAGTGTAATATTTTTGCACAAATAGAAACGAGTTCACCTACTTGTTTGTGTTGTTCTCACACTTGTAACCTACTTCTTTAGGGTGAGAAAAGCTTCGAACAGGACTGCCTGATGAAAGGGGGCCATCTGTGTCCAATGCACAATGGCACAGATTACAAAGAGGTCCGGTTTGGGCCACACATATGTGTGTTGACTCCTCAGTCCACCCACCACCTGGTCCGCTTTTACTTTGTGACGCGCATAAAGAGCATCCTGGACGACTTCCGCCATGGCTTGAAACCAGATCTTATTTTAAACTCCTGTATTTGGGATACTTCAAGGTGGGCGTTGTTGGGATGGAATTATTTGAAGTGCCTCAATTCTATGCTGGATAGGCCCCATGTGGCTGTAGCAAAACAGCCACAAAATCAATTTAACAGACTTATTGTTATTTAACTATTATTATTTAACAGTTTATTACCTCTTTTATCAGTAATGTACTTACTATAAAATATGGATTTCATAAGTTACGGGTTTATTGAAGTCAACTAGTGAACACATCGATCACTTTATTGAGCTACACCACTTCCACTCTGGCGTTATTGTTAGCATAAAAGATTAAATTTAAATAAAGGTTACATTTTAAAATTGATCATTGCCTCCTGTGCCTAAATAAATACATTGATTACCATTAAAAAAAACGCATATGAAGTAATCACTCCTTTCAAGGATGCCCATTGACCATCACTTTTCAAAATAATCTGTGCAAGTTATTGAATGAGGCTTCCACACACCAAATCCGGTCGTTGGTACTTCCTGGCTTGTGTAGCCATTTTGGAGTTTTTACGTGCTTCGGAGTTTGTACGTGTTTTGGAGTTTTGGAGTGTTTTTGTTTCACTTTAAATTTGTTTAAAAGGAAAAAGCTGAAAATTTAAACAGTTAAAAGTTGAAATGCAAATAGTTGTTTTTTGTATTATATGATTTATTTCTTATATTTTATGTGGAGTGAATAAATAAAAAATTATTTACAGTGGCCCCTAGAGACAAAGCACGTACAAACTCTAAAACACATACAAACTCCAAAGCACGTGAAAACAACAAAACACATAAAAACTCCAAAGTGGCTACACAAGCCAGGAAGTACCAACGACCGGATTTGGTGTGTGGTAGTAACAGGTAAATAAACTTTTTTTTTTTTTTTTAATTATTTGAATATATATGAGTGCTTGTGTATAAATACACAACCAAAACACATTTGCTTTCAATTGTGTAATTTATGTGATCTAGGTAGCTCTGTTTTGGAAGTTCAGTTAACGCTAGAAATGTGTTTTGGAATTTGTATGTGCTTTTTGAAGTTTGTACGTGCTTTGTCTCTAGGGGCCACCGTATATATTTATATATAAGCATATATAAATAAAACCACGTTTTTTACATTAGTAATTAATTTTGTGCATAATTTTATATTGTTGTTAACAATAAATAAATTAAAGCAACAAAACAACCTGAAGAGCCGGTTGGGAATCGAAAGCCGGTTCTCTAAAAAGAGCCGGAATTCCCATCACTACTCTACATAATCTTGTGAAAACTAAGTACACCCCATGATTCAGTTGCTTGTAGAGCCACCTTTAGCAGCAACAAATTGAAGTAATTGTTTTCTGTATAACTTTATCGGTATCTCGTGTCATTGTGGAGAAACTTTGCCTTGCACTTCTTTGCTGTGATGTTTCATTTCATTGAGGTTTGTGGGACTTTGTTTAGGCACAACTCTCTTCAGGTTATTTTCAATCGGGTGGAGATCTGGACTTTGACTTGAGCCATTACAACATCATGGGTCTTTTCTTTCTCAGACATTCTGTTGTGGTTGATTTGCTGCTGACCCAGTTTCACCCAAGCTTTAGATGGCAAACAGATGACCTCTTATTTCACTCTAGACTTTCATATGTACATATGGGTTTGGAGTTCACAGTCATCTCAGTAACTACAAGGCACCTGGGTTCTGTGGCTGGAAAAAACAAAAACAAATGATCACCCCTCCACCACCGTGCTTGACAGTTGGCATTAGGTGATTGTACAGATTTGTTGTGTTTGATGTTCTCCAGACACGGTGCTGCACATTATGGACAAATATCTCTACTTAGGTCTGTCCAAAGGACATTGTTCCAGAATTCTTGTGGTTTGTTCAGATGCAAACCCAAACTGTGTTGCCATGTTCTTCAGGCTTACACCTTGCAACCTTTCCAAACAAGCCATAGATGTTCTTTTTTTTTTTCTAATTGTACTGCCAAAAAACGTTAAAATTTAACATACAAACTGAGGCCTGACAGTGAGATTTTACCATTTCTCTGGGCATTGTACGGTCAGATGGAATGAATTTTCTGGAATGTCCACTCCCAGGAAGATTGCAGCATTGTCCTGACAACACACACCTACAGTAAATGCTCCAGATTAGCAAACTGCTCAAACTTAAGCTTTTATCAAGGTGCTCACAGTTGCTGGTGATCAGTTAATAAAGTGAATTTCATTTGCAGTACCTGAGTGCTAATTCCAATTACAGTGGAACACAAACTTCCATTTTAACTTCTGAAAACATTCTTTTTCCACTTGGCTGCAACTTCATGCCATCTATATCTTCTCCTATAATTCTTTCACTTATGCAGATGACATCAGCACACTCGCTCCTCTATGTCTCACAGATCGTAACAGCCATTTCCATAGCAAACATATGAGATCCCATAATCCAGACAAATTTATTATGCTTTCATCTGACCGAACAATGTGCTGGCTACATTCATCATCCTTCTTGTCACAGTGGTTTCACAAATACAGTATTTCAATTTTGTGTGGTTTTGAGAGCAGTAATTTTCTCCTTGAACATGGTCCAAAGAGATGAACATCACACAGTGCACTATTTAAGCAATCACTGAAATAACAAACAAAGAAAACAAAATCTGTAATGTCACTGGGTGCTTTGGAAACTAATGGAAAAAAAATAAGCAAATCACATTTGTTGCAACATAGAGTTGAGCTCACTTGCATCACTGAGACTGTATATTGGGACCTGCATTTTGCAATGTGCCTTTTTTAAAGTTATAGGTAAGATCCAAACTTGATTAATTTAAACGTATTCAGAAATGATAAGAAGCACAAACACATGGCTTTGCAAATGTTAAAAAAATCGGTCTAATGATAATAATTACATTTTTAATATAATTTAATATAATATTTAAGTCCGTAGATATGTTTTGGTTCGTCATGCTTTCTCTTCAGCAAATTGGTCTCTGGCGCCACCTTACGTCCTATCAGAGAGCTCGCAAGGCGTGACAAGTGACGTCACGTGTTTACAACTGCCAATGAACACGTGGCGCACTGAATCTGAAGCCGTCATTGGTCGAAATGACATCGATATGGGTGGGTACTCTGCCGTTAGGAGCCAATAGGGTCTGGCATGTAAATTCTGTTTGAAATTTTCCCGGGAAATCTGAGTTTCGCGGGAGGGTTCTTGAGCGCGTAAACCGTATCCCTTCATTCATCAGGCCGTTTCCTGAAGCCATTTCTAGACGGGGGAAACGAGAGTTGCGCTACTTTTTAATCCGTTGCATCTGCCTAAATGCACTTTCTGAGGGAAAAATACTTTTCAGAAATCGATAGTTCAGACACTCGTCTTTACTTTGGTCTGATTATTTTTGTAACCATTGCGGCGGATTAGCAGCTATACGAGCTCGAAAGTTCCGAGATAAGAAAGGGGTTACCCTGAATACGCAAGATGAGAAGAGGGACCTCCTCGGCTCAGGAAAAAGTGATTTTAGCAGGGGTTGGAGGCTCTTCTCTGGATAATAATATAATTTTAACAGCTCTCTCGGATCGTTTGAACCCCGGTCAATCAAACGCTACGTATATCCAAATAATAACCACACCACCGCCTTGCAACATTACACAGACATCAAATGTGTGTTTATCCGAGCCTCAGATTAACAACATTTACACAACTCCACAACAAGCTGCAGCAAACGCAGCAGGACAACGACCCGCTCTGGGAAGACCGCCGGTAATAATCCACACAGCTTGCTTATACATTTAGCTTTGCTACGCTCAGCGACACAATGTTAGCTTGCTAACCTAGCCGAGCTTGTTGTTCAGGGCAGCTAATGTTAGCTATTTAGCCAGGGCATTCCCTCGACTCAACCTAGCGAGGTGGCTAACTAACTACCGCTAGCTAAGTTACCCAAGTGAGCTGGTTAAGTGTTTTCGTTTGCTGTGGGGACGCCAGTGACAAGTTTAAGTGAGTTTAGCGTTAACTGGAATGCAGACCTGTCATCTAAGAGAGTGTTAGCAGACTTCATGGTGCTTTTGAGTCCGCTTCACCTTTGCAGCCAGATGGAAATATTGGTAAGAGATGACTAACGTTAGCGCTGGCCTAGTGGCTGCTGTTGGTGTCTTAATTTGGGGGGTTGGGGGATGGTTTCCCTGGCCGGTTCTTGGTAAGCTATATGTTTGTTTTTAGCGTTTTAACGCTACATGATTAGTGGAACTTATAAAGGCATGATGTTATACGCAGATATCGCTACAATTCAGTCTGGGATCTGCTCGATAGATTTTCTCCCAGTCGTCTGTGAAGATGCAAGCCAACTTGGGTAAAGCTTTGAAAATATGCGTTAGCTATCAGAGCTAGTAGCACTATTGGTTATTAGAGAGCAACGTTAGTCGTTGTCGAGCTTGACCTTATTCTTTTAATTCGGCACAACTGTGTCATGCCACTCTTTTGTAACTGAAGTAACGCTGTGGTGCCTTTCATGTCAAGTAAAGTGAAACCCGAGTTTGTTGCTTTAGTGCTGATTCTACGTTTCCTGTATTCTCAACATGCACAAACCACACAAAACAGTTAAAGCTGCATTCAGGGTGTTGTTTTCTTTTCTTTCTCCTCCTGGTTATTCATCTTTTATGAACTCAACCAGTCTGCACATATCAGGCTGTGAGCCATGAGAAGGCTTTGGGGTGAGGGGAGCTGCTTGCTGATATAAAATGGCTGACACTTTGACTGTCAACAGAGGACATATTTCTTTCTTTCTCAGTCTGGGGTTATGCAAAAGATGAAGTAGTAAGTATGGGTTTAAAAATTATAATATGTTTTCCATTTCAGGGGAAAGTGGCTTCTGCTGTGCATGAGTTTTAGAGGGAAATGCAGACCAGCAAGCTGGTGGCACGCTGTCCTGCTCAAAGACACTAAAACAGGATGGATTCTTGCAAAAGCACAGATTCATGTTCATTGGGCTATAATTGAGATGGGTTATTTGATTTAAAAAAATTATTATTGTATTTTTGTGCTTTAAGAAACAAGACATGGGGTATGTTTACGGTAAGAAGTTTAACATCTGCATTACCAAATCCAATGTTCAACACATGCCATAAATGGGCTTAAACATGGTGAATGGTACAGATGAATCTGGGGACAATGTAGATGCATATGAAGCTAAATAAAAGCTTGTGTTGGAGCCATAAATTGCTGAATCATACGCTTAAACTGACTCGTGGTGGGTAATTGGACATCAGACATTTTTGTCTGGATTTGAGAATTAAGTTTTGGACTGAGCAGAACTACTTGATGCTTCCATTAATTATTTGGCTGGGTGGAGTTATACGGTCGATTATTTATTGGGTTTGGCGTTGGTGTGTGGTGGGACGTTCAAATCGTCGACGTGACTCACTCTTGAGCTATTTGGGCTTGCCCTTTCCAATAAATTTGAAAAAATGGAATCTCTGTGGCTGACAAAACTTCTTTCAATTCAGATTTGATGTTGCTGTCCTTGCTGCGAAAACCTCAGGAATACTGAAGTAGTCGACGGAGAACAATCACATTTGGTGACTAAAAGCAGCCTGAAACTAGCAGTCACTCTATGAAACTCTTCTTTGGTCCTATACTGTGTTTTAGAGAGACTAGGCTTATGGAAAGGCTTTGGAAGTGACTGCCAAATAACCACATCCACCCTTAACTATCCCTTCTGCTCTCTCCTAGGCAAAAAGGCGATTGGCGCTCGATGATTCGGACCACCAGTACCAGACAGAACCAGCCAAAACTCCAAGAGGTAGAGGAGGAGCCGCGGCATCAAATGGGGCACGGCTGAAGACACCCAGAAGTAAGAAGGTGGCTCTTAAGAGCCCTCTGTCATCTTGTTTGTTCATTTCACTGCAGATTGTTTCAACTTCATCGTGTCCACGCTCCTGCCGAGCAGCACAGATGGGAACAGTGTAGATTCAGCTGTTTTTTTTTTTGTTGTTTTTTTTTTAATGGTTATTCCAATAAAATGAGTTTTATTTTTTCCCCTGAGCTAAACATCATCATGAAGGTAAGGTCCTTGGTTCTCTCCGAGTGGTTCACTCAGCTTTCCATGAAGAAAAATCTCTCCAGTGTTATATCACTATATTAGTGGTGTTGATTAATCTGTTTCATCAATATATAAACAGTAGTATTGTGTATCTAAACTATGGAGCTGAAATGGGGAACTCTCTCAACATATTAAAGAAAAGCAGGGAAGTGTTTCCTATGAAGCGTGTTGCTTCCAGACTATATTCAAGCACAGTAAGTAACTTCCTGTTAGCTTGGTGTTTTATTTGGCCTGCATTCTTAGAAAATTTAAAAAAGAAAGTGGGGAGAGAGATCTGGTTCTTTTACATGAATCTAGTGATCGTGGCAGTGTAATACGTGGTCTTGTGGGAGGTCACAACAGGTGACGTGGTGTGGATCTCTGCTCTTAAACCGCTCTGCCCACTGAGAACGGGAATGGGACACTGTGCGAACAGAGCCTTTAAAATTAAAAAACTTTTAGCTTTAAATTGCAACCCGACAGAGGAATTAAAAAGTGATCCTTTTTTGCCAAACTGGCTTGTAGCTCGTCTTCACAAAAATACGCCGGCGATTGTCGCTGAGTCATTTCCCTTTCAGCATTTCCCTGGAAAAACTGTCTTCGGTTTTCCCAATATTGAGTGTTAGTGAGCAATTTGTACTGTAAATGTGTCCAGTATGAAAATGCCTCGCTTGTTTCCAACAATGACTTCAAAGTTGGCTCTTTGTCTTTGTGAATGAGTCACAACACAAAACAGAGTATGATCACCCATCCGTCCAGCAGGTAGTCTGCTTCTTCTGACACCCCTGCTGCTCTTGGACTCCTGTTGACTCTCGGACATATTGATGAAGCTGCGTTTCGCTCAGCCATATGCTCTCATGTGAAACTGCATCTAGCAATGACTGAGTTTTCATGTCTTGGCTAGAAACCGTCCTTCAAATTGCTTAAATTACTTAATTTCCCCTTCTTTCTGCTTTTTGTCCACCATAGCACCCAAGTCTCCACCAGAGAAGACGCGGTACGACACATCTTTGGGCCTCTTAACAAAGAAGTTCGTGGACCTTCTTGCTCAGTCTTCCGATGGTGTTTTGGACCTCAACCTTGCTGCTGAAACCTTACAGGTAAATTGAGGAAGATGCTTTGTTTTCGGTCAGCGTTTTAGCGACTGATGAGTTACGCCGTTAAATCTGTACGTGTGTTCCTCACTTGCAGGTACAGAAAAGGCGGTTGTATGATATCACCAATGTACTAGAAGGCATTCACCTCATCAAGAAGAAATCCAAGAACAACATTCAGTGGATGTAAGTGGTTATTCTCCCTCACTCTGCCATGCAGGTGCTTGGTTTGGACTCTGCATTTTTCTTTCTCCTCCATCTTTGCTTCTTTCTTTACCTCAGCTGATGTGTTGTATGAGGATACCCAAAAGTGCCGACACTCGAATCATTTTAGTAGTTCGCTCACTCAGAACTCATAAGTTCATAACTGGGCACGAGACACCTGTGCTTTGCAGTTTAGGGTGGCTTTTCATTTAAACAGATTTTGAGTCATGTTTGTGAGCTGTATGTACTGTTATGGTTTTATTTTAAAGCTCTGTTGATTTTCCTCTCATGGCCTAAGATGTAGGTCGTGTCCCTGTCAGGCACTAAAGTTGGAAATGACTACAGAAATTTATTGGGTCAGAATACTTTGAAGGTAGTTTCCCCAGTTTTATGTTTTGAAGTCACTTGTTCTTTACAGGATATGCGGTCAGTGGAGCCTGGTAATCACACCTTTGTAATGAAGGAAAGGTGCTTAAGTGAGAGGTAGCTCATACGTACCGAAACATAAATCCTGTGTTTACTTGAAAAGAAATCAGAACTTTTTTGCACTGTTGAAGTTGATGTGCCAAATATTTGAAACTAAAAACCAAATGGCTGCAATTGAGCACCCTTAGGTGACTCTAAACCGCTGTATTTCACTCTGCACTGGCTTTTCTTTCATTTACAGGGGCTGTAGTCTGTTGGAGGTCGAAGGGGCGCTGAGCCAGAGACAGAGACTGACAGCTGAAGTTTCTGCGCTGGCTGATGAAGAGCAGAGGCTCGAACAACTCATCCAGAGATGCTCTCTGGATATGAGACACATGAGCGAGTTGCCAGGCAACCAGAAATATCCTTTTGTTAGTTGAGATTGTGGCTAAAGTTTTAGTTCAACATAAATCTCGTAAAGATGCAGAGTAAGTCACTACAGGATTGCAAGGTCTTGTTTGTAATCTACTAAAACTGCAGATTTCTGAGCAAACACCAAGCAAGTTCATTTCAGGAGTGTCCACTGCAGTTTTACTAAGAGCAGTGACAACTGGAGAATCAGAAACAACCTGATGATAGATTTTTAAATGTCTCTGTAAGCAGTGTGCTTCTTCAGATCAGTGGGAGGAAGCTGACGGAGTATTGATACGTTCTGACATGAGATTGAAGTCGGTTAGAAATCGCTCTTGACTAGGGAAGCCATTCGCTTCTTAAATGCTGCAGCTCATGTAGGGAGTGGCTGTTTTATTACAAATAAGTTTGTCACAGGCGATCTGATCAAAAACGCCAAACATCAGAAGCCTTTGCTGATTTGAGTTTGGGAGATTCCCCAGTAAAGGTGATTTTCTTGGTCACGTCCAGGCAGCAGGTCCTATAGTGCTATAACCCTTTAACTGTGTAATTTGCGATTTCATTTAAACTTGCACAGAGCGCACAAAGTCAAGGTCTGTTTCAAATTAACTCAAATTTTATGTGGAGGATTGTTGTTCATAAGTCTGAGCTGCAGCTGATTAGTTTTCAGCAGGTGTAGGAGTTCAGTTTGGAAGCCTGAGGGCAGCGTGTCAGGTGAGGAGTGGCACTGGACCATTTCCATTAGTACCTACTCAGGGCGGCTCGCCACAGTTTTCAGGATTTTCCTTTAGGTGATGAGACCTGGTACCAGGCCGGTGTTCCAAGTGACCTAAAAATGTAATGTAAACAGAATGCATACTACCGATCGGCTAGTTGGTGGGTCACTCAGTGAGTCATGAGTGTCTCCTTCACGAAAATCAAAACCGCCATTTATTAAACCCAGCAATGAGGAAAACAGCTGGACAGAAACAACTTTGCTGAGTCTGAAACTCTACACACTGAGCAGCAGGTGTAACGTTGCCTTGACGTCCACCTTTGTAGTGCTTAGCCGCATTGCAATAACGACCCCAAACACGTCCAGTTGGTACTTGGTTGTAATGGAAAACGAGTCGTATCGCCACAGGACTCGAGTCACATCTTGCTGATCTGAGTAGGTACTAATGGTAAACGCTCTTCAGTTTTTTTCAGCGCTGTTCACTGTGACTTCATCAATCGTGGCGATTCATCTCTGTGTATTGAAAACAGACTTCTTTTTGTTAACTCACCAATAACCCACTCACCAAAGTTGCTTCCCTACAACGTTATCCACTTCCCTAAAATTAAAAATCAAGTTTAATGATAACACTTCTGACAAACTGGAGGAGATCCAGAACTGACTGCAGAGGCACAAATGCAAGTTCACACATAGGATGCGTAGAAGATCACACAATCATCAGAAGTTAATGTTCCTGTAGATCATATATAAAAAAAGATTTTCTGCATAACATTAGCTTGCAGCCAATTATTAGAATCATCAGGGAAAAAAATGGATTACCTTGTGATCGAACTTAATAGTCATGGTTTGCATGTGTGCACTGCTCAGTAAAGACGCAGAGGCTTGAGATCTTTTCCTCATGGACCCGTGTCCTCAGATTTTGCACACTCAAACTCCTTCAAATACCATGCAGTACAGCTAGTTGCAAAAATAATTGTGCTCGTGCCTTTCATTTGTAAATTGTCATTATGAATTCTTTAAGTCTCACTAATTGTTTTATGATGCCAAAAGGGGGTTTAGACAGGCACAGAATGGTGACATGGCTGTTTCTTAGTCTAAAAGTCTCTTCTCAAAAAGCTGTAATATGCTTTCAGTACTTTAAGAGCTCTGCCTTCAGGAACAACTAGCTGTGTTTTACTTCTCCTCGAACAAACATCTCTTTTCTAACATGTCACAGAATGCAGGTCATTTCATATAGTCTGTTCTGTATCAACACAGACGCAGTTTTATTTCTTTAACCCGGCTGTTTCCACATATGCTTATGTAACATACCAAGATATCAAACAAGGGAGCCTCAGAGACCAGACGGTTATTGTCGTCAAAGCGCCCACAGACACCAAACTAGAAGTGCCGGACCCTGAAGAGGTTTGTATACATGCTCACAAACACACGCGCCTGATTTTTTTTTTTTTTTTTTTTTTTTTCGACCACTTGGCATATGACTTGAGTTCTTTTATAGACAAGACTTCATATTGGTTAGGTTCACTTCTGACCTTAGTCGGGTAAGTCAGTCAGTTTTAAATGTAACTATATTGAAGTTTTTCAACGTGATGTCATGCACATCTTGCTCAAGATTTGTCCACCATATTGGATCTTATACAACCACTGGTTGCTAGGCAATAATGTGTGTATTGCCTGATTGGTTCGGAGTGGTTCATGGAGGTTTCTGGTTTTCGCTGGGTGAAATCTGTTGGAAAGTAGGTGCTGCATGAAAACCTCCTATATTGCACCAGTTGGTAGCAGATTTCCCGGTTGCCAGTAGTTCTGTTTTTTTACGCCTCAACTGTAAAAGGTTGATGGCGCATTGTCAGCACCCTGCAGCGCAGGTGGGCAGGCGGGTGATGTGGACCCCCAAGTTTGTAAATGGATAACAGGAGAACTCAGACGAGTTTGAATCTCAGTGACCTCAACCTCAAGATCAGGGGTCGGAGGTCAAGTTTTCTGAATATTTTGTCAATGCGATAACTTTAGAAGATGGTCACCTAGGATTTTGAAATTCGTCCCATAGGTGCACCTATTAGAAGGCTGAAGGGTACTACTGACCACTGCCAGTATTTTTCCATGGTTCTCTGCAGACTCTTGCTAACTATCTTGAGCGGTAGAGCATCTTGGAAAAGTAGTAAACTTTTAGTTTGAAGGCGAGTGGTCATCATTTACGCTTTTTCACACTGTCACCGTTTCATTACAGCTCAGAGCAGCTGGACAGTGTTTACAGACAAGTCTGTCACTTTCATGGAAACTATAAGCAACTGAAGGGATATGCTAGCAACCGTTTTCTGGTTGGGCAAAATGCATCTTTTTTCCCGTATTGTCATGTGGGGGGAAAAAGGGTGTCATTTTCCAGCGACTGCCATCAGCCTCCAGCATCCACGTAACTGGTCGGGGAATAACCCCCGCCCAAATACACACACACACACACACACACACACACACAGTGGGTGGTTGCCAAATGGTCCCTAGCTGGTTTCTAAGCCCATGTGACTGGTGCCTTATTAACTTGATCCTACATTGTCACTATGATGGTCATATCTCCAAAATGACTCAAAGGTTAATGCAACAAGGTTGGCAGTCACGTGAACCTCAGTACTCTACTGTATGTTCGAACCATTTAATAGAAACGGAAATTGGGCTGGCCTATGTAACAGACACTTTTTCCCCCTTAAAATCTGTGTGTAAACTTTGAATTAAAAAAAAAAAAGATTTAAACTTAATTTGGTACCGTTAGTTTTAATTTGTCCTTCAACAATGATTTCTGAGTGGCTCGGTCAGTCTGAGAAATCATTGCACTGAATTGATCATATTTTAGATTCATTGCTACATGCATAAACTCCTCCATTTGGTGTGTGCACATGTTGGTAATCAGTAGTACATTTATGTGCATTGTTGTTCTGATTCGAGTACCTGTTCTCTCTCTGTAGAGTTTATCCATACACCTGACCAGCACAAAGGGTCCCATAGAAGTTCTGCTGTGCCCGGATGAGGAAAACGACCCCAGGAGTCCCGTAAAAAATGGGAACACAGACATCAATGGGAACTCTCCTTTCCTCAAAGTCCTTCAAGGTTGGTTTCAGATGGATAGTAGTGTACCGCAGCACTTTGTTTTGTCATTCATAATGAAAAGCTGATCCATTTATTTTGCGTATCATATATCCATAGACTGAGTAAAAGAAAAAATAGCATGATCATTTAAACACATGGAGAAAAAAAATCCCCATTTCTATTACAGTCACAGAAATTGGCAACATTTAAACAGTTTTCTGTACTGAAGTGAATGAAAACCACATGCTTTGTTTCATTGTTCTTAAATAGTATGAATGGATTGGTAAGAAAGGAGTTCAGTGTTCAGTGCTGATCTAGAAGTGGTTCCAGAAGAGACGTCCAGAGCTCACTAGATTTGCTTCCAGTGCAACAAAACAGCCGTACAGCTTCTTTGAAGACCAGTGGTACTCTTGGCTGTTTTGGTGTCATAACAAATTGTCTCTTTCTCCTTCCACAGATCCCAGCTGCACAACCACTTCTCCTAACCCCTTTCTGGCTCCACCTCCCTCCTCTTCCTCAGCTGTCTCCGTCACAACTCTTTCACCCATCTCATCCACTTACACCAGTCTCCTGCAGCAGACAGAAGACCAGATCCCCTCATCCCTGGGTCCTTTCTTAAACCTTGGGCCTACTCTTCTGGACCAAGAAGATGACTACCTGTTAGGTTTGGGAGACGACCAGGGAATTAGCGACTTGTTTGAATCCTGTGACTTTGATAAAATGCCCTCTCTTGGCCTGGATGAGCTCCTGGGCAGCTAGCATTAGGTGAACAAAATGGACGGAAACACAGAGGGCTTTTTCTGTCCCACAGGGAGTACCGTGTTCTTTCATGGTATAACTAACAAACGTCATCAGCAGTGTAAAGCCTTTGATCTCCTTTTTAGTGGATGCTAATTTACACAGCTGGTTGGTTAAATGTAAATGGGGATGGGAAGGGTATCCACATCTTTGTATGGGTGTTACTATAGAGAGACAGCAAAGAGAGAACAGCTATAAGGAAACATCCCCCACAGTGCTTGGCATTACCTCACATCTGGGGTTATTGCATTGTGTTGAGCATAACCGTGCAGTTACCAAAAAACACCCTCGAGATTGGGAAAGAAGAAAAATCACATTGTCAACTCTTGAAGGATCCTGTCTGGGAATTTGTTTTGGCAAGTAAAAGGTTGATCTTCTTTGTTTTATCTTCGGGTGTGCAGAGCTACCCAGGTAACGCTTTAGGTGTGTTACTGCCAAGTGCTGTGGGTAGAGTTCAAGCTGATTTCATCCACAACAATGATCTGTGACCGAAGGCTTTTACTGCTGACTGTTAAATAGCCATGTTGTGTGTGCACATATGAAACATTTTTGGAAATTATAAAAAATATATATATATAAGAATGGAAACAGGGCTGATTTTGATGCACAGCACTCGCAACATAGTTAGAATAGTTAGGTTAGGCTGATTATAAAGTTCAGAGTATGAGTATTGGGTACATTTGGGTGTCCATTGAAAAATTATTGTGGAAAATAACCAGAATATGCATTCTTGAGTCATGGAAGCAAGACATTTATGCCACATATTCCAGTGTCTCATCTCCTGACAAATACACAACTTGCTAAGTTGCTAAAGGAAGCTGGAAAAGCCATCATTTCTTGCCAGTGGGTAAATCTGAACACGTGATGTGCAAACTTAAAAATCATCTCCACCCTATACTCTTGATTTGGCAGTTGACGCCTCGACTCTCGCTGCTTTTTACCTTTCCCATCTTCATCAGCAGTAGCCGGCATAACTGAATCCCTTAATGCCTCCTCACTTAGACTGTGTGCAGTGCAATTATACTGTGGATTGAGCTATTCAGAGAAACTTGTGTTCGAATCACTTACCACTCTGTGCGCACTTCCTGCTCGGTGTGTACTGAGACTGTTGTTGGCTCTTTTTAGCTTCAATAACTGTTGAATTTTAATGGATTTTAAAACTGTAGAAATTACTTAACGTCTTGGGTCATCTAAGGGAAAAAAAACAGGATGAGATAGCCACTTATTTAAACTTCAGCATGTAATGAAGGGCTTTTTTTCCTCTGTAAGAAAATGTTAAAAAAAAAAAAACAGCTATTTTGTAATTTAAGTGAATTCAGCGCAACTAAACCGTAGTGACTTGTGTTTGTTTAGAGCTACTGAATTTACCGTGATTAGCCAGCAAAAAAGGCTTGATTACTTGCTGAAAAACAAGCTGAGAGGATGTAATTTTTTTCCCACTTTAGGTATTAGAAACACCATCACAGTTCACTACCAGTAGCTTGTCTGATTACATCCCTTGTAATAGTGAAGTGCAAAGAGACCTTGGCTTTTAGAGATCACAGGTGATATTGCTGCTGTTATTGTTGACTTATCCCCGCCCGACCTGATTGACGTGTGCTTGAGGAATCACGTGTGTGAGTTAATGTCAGAGTCGAGCTTGCGTTAAAGAGTAAGCCTGCCCGTGTGTAAATTGATGTACAGTTTTCTAATTTTTTTCAGTGCACAAGGTACTGTAGGCTACCTCTCACTTAATGTTGCAAAATAGAAAATAGGGCGTTAAGAGATAAATGCCATAGTTTGTATGATTTTTGAATTCTTTTGTTTTAGGAATTGCCCGCGTTTTATTTAGCAGTCATGTCGGAAACCCCGACATTATAGTGGGAATACCGTTGGCCAAAAGCCAGACTCATACTGTCGCATATTAATTTTCACCACTGGGGTGCACATTTGAAGCATAGAAAAGTGGATGAATGTATTGCAATATTTTTTTAGTGTGTGTCGTTTTTGTTTTTTCTCCAATAAGTTATTTAGCTCCTGTGTCAGTGTTTTTGTTTTAATTATGTTTTTTAAATGGAGAGGCACCACTTAGACACAGGCAGTGATTCGCAGTTGGTCTATCTGGTCATGCAGAGACATTTCTGTGTTTTTCGCATCCCTGGTTTGGCTGTTCTCTGTTGGAAGTGTGTAGGAACTTTTGGAAACTTCCCCCCTGATATTCCTTACCATTTTTGCAATTCTCAGTTTTTTGGAGAGTAGTGATGCCTCTCCAAGTGCCCCTATTATGTTCATGTACAACCTCTGTTTCATTATTGCTAAAGGAGCTAGAATATGTTTGCGTGCTTTAATGTTCAAAGAACACATTATACCGTACGTTGCTGCAGCATTTCTGTTCACTTTGTCTGAAACTTGCACTTTTGTGCCTTGAATACTCCGCTCCCAATAATCCCCACAGTCTGCACTAAATGGCTAGTTGGCATGAAAAAGGCAAGGTGACATTATCTGACAACAGAAATGCAAAATATGTAAATGAGAACATCACTTTGGACTGTATTAAAAATACACGGTTGTGCATTCTTTTAGGGTCTGCCAAATTAGCCACTAGGTGCAAGTGTTTTACACAGTGACCGAGAGGTTACAGAAGAAAATCCTCGAATGCAAATTTTATTTTATTTTGTTGTTTGGATGAACTTTATTTTTTGTGCTGCTTTTTGTTTGTTTGTTTGTTGGGTTTTCTTTTGAAGCATTTCACATCTGCAAAATTCTGACGCAAGAGCACGATGGGGGCAATTCAGGAAAAGCATGTTGACTTGTTAAAGAATAGCCTCAACTCTGAGAAGAACATCCAGTCTCTTCATTATTTCAATCTTTACAAAATGCACAAAAATGTCCTGATTTACAGGCGTATTTATATTGGTGTATTTTACATGTATTCATGCAAAGTTTAAACACCCACTCTCCAGTTTACAGTAGGTAAAATATTTTCCCCCAAGGATTTCAAGCAACCAGAATCTGGTTGCTATATTTTATGTCCTTTTACATGAGGGATTTTTTTTGTGTGTGTGTGTGTGTGTGTGTGTGTGTGTGTGTGGTGGAAAGATTGTACCTTTCCATTGGTTTCTAATGGAATGTTGGAGATTTCGTGCACTGCTAAAGCTAGTGTCTGGTAATAATGAGTGACTTAAAATTGCAACTTTTTTTTCATTTCGAAATGTGTGATTAGATCTTACTGAAGTGTATCGTTAGGCTAAGTATGATGCTAACTATGGTCCACATTGAAACAGCTTTGTTTTTATTTTCTTATGGTTATTCTTGAGCTGTTACCAAATACGGTGTAATGATCAGTGAATATTCTGTAAAGCTTATGAAAAAAAAAAGACACAAAAACAAACAAAAAACAAAAATCTGATTAGAAAGAATTGTCTGTAAAATTATATTTCTGCCTGTTTTTGCTAACTACAGAACAGAGAGCAGTTTGCGATGTGAAGGCATGGGTGAAAGAGCTCATGAATGTTGGAGATAAAATTGATGTTTTTTGATGTGTGTATTTCAGTTACATGCTTGTTTATGTACATCTGTTAAAATGAGGAATTTGAGCTGTGTGTGCGTGTCTGTGTATTGGAGGGGTAGGGGGGGATAAATGAATTTGGTTTTTTGTACTCTGGGCATTTGTAATTGAAAATTTGAATAAAGCAAATATAAATGAGGAAATGTATATTTTGTCTTGATGCGTCTTCAGGGAGTAGTTTGCACTATGGTGGAAAGTTTGGCTGCACTATTAGAAGTCTGTAGGTTCAAACATGTATAGTAACTTGCCACTAATTACACCTTACTAATTGTACAGGTTAGGTCTCCTTGTGTCTTCGGGGATGTTGTAATTGTAAGACCGATTCAACAGGGAACTGGAAACATCAGATTCTGATCCATATTGACATGATGGCTTCACACAGTTGCTGCAGATTTATTGGCTGTCCATCCAGGTAACTGCTTTCATGAGAACTTGAATCAGTCTGGCTGTTGTTATCTGACATCAGTAATTTGTTTACACTAACAAACCAACCAACTTGCCAACCATTCTCTGTAAACCCAGGAGATGGTTGTGTGGGGGAAATCCCAGACCAGCCTGTCTGGGATTTCACATTCAAAGTTACATAAATCATGTTTCTTCCTCATTCTGCTCAGTTGAAACTCAGCAGGTCATCTTGACCGTGTCTACATGTCTAAATCAAAGTCAGCTTTATTGTCAAAGACCCTATGTACAGTCATACACAGGAATTTGAAATTGCGATACTCTCATGGCCCTCAGTGTGCACTAAAACAATATAAAGATAAGTCTTCTGTACAATACTATACAATTATTTAAACAGCAGTGTCCAACACAATCGTAGTGATTGTGGGCAAGTTGGCGTGCAAATGGTGGTGGTTCAGAGTTTGTATGTTTGGGGGGGGGGGGGGGGGGGTTCAGAGGGAAGAGGTCAATGCAGGTCTGGAGTTCGTGTGTCTCAGTCTGCTGGTTCTAGCCCGGAGGCTCTTCAGTCTCCTTCCTGATGGCAGCAAATTGAAGAAGTTGGACAGATGAGTTGAGTCACCTGAAATGCAGAGGGCTTTCCGGATGAGGCGGGTGCAGTAGATGTCCTGGAGGGAGGGAAGAGAAGTATCCACGATCTTCTCCGCTGCTGTCACTACCCGTTGTAACTTTTTCCGTCAGGAGCCATACCGCACAGTGATGCAGCTGGTGAGGATACTCTCAACGGTGCCTCTGTAGAAGGTGCTCGTAATGGTGGTTGAGGCTCTTGCTCACCTCACTTTGCAGAGGAAGATCTTCTGAGATGTGCACAGCCAGGAACTTAGTGCTGCTTACCCTCTCTACAGCAGCACCGTTGATGGTTAGTGGGATGTGCAGGGTGCGAGTTCTCCTGAAGGGACAGGTTGTTGTTGCTGCACCACTCGGCCAGATGGTTAACTTCACTCCTGTAGTAGGTCTCATTGTTGTTGCTGATGTGACCCACCACATTTGATGAAGAGGTTGGAGCTGTGTGATGGTGTGCAGTCGTGGGTCAGCAGAGTGAAGAGAAGGGGGCTCAACATACATGCATCCAGTCTGATGGGGAGGCTATAGTTCAGGACGCAGAGCAAGTCATCTACTAATCAGAAGGTTGCAGACCCAGTCTGCATGCTGAATATCCTTGGGCAAAATACTAACCCCAGGTTGCTCTCTGATCGGAGTGTCAATGCACTGGCAATAGATAGAAAGCACTTACAAAGAGAAAAGTGCTTGTGTGGGTGGGAATGGGTGAAGGAAGCAAGTTGTATAAAGTGCTTTGAGTTTTCAGAATAGAAAAGCGCTGTATGCGAACCTGCCCATTTACCATTTAAATGAGCAGCTGAACCGGTATACCTAATGAAGTGGCTGGTGACCGTATATGTAGTGTTATCCACACATGACACTGAATCATACCCGTATTCATTTGGTCTGAACTTATTCACCCACTACTTGAGAAAAACACGCGCTTATACAGTTTGTCCCTGTTTACCTTCCGTACTTACAGACAAGTATGGCGGTCTAAGGGTTGTGGTGACTGCTTTGGTGGCGTAAATAATCATCGTGTGCCTTTTTAAAGCATATTGCCCTCGGCATTCGAGTTCAGCTGAAGGCTACAACTACAGTGCGACTAAGGTAAGAAACTTTAATGTTTTTATTGGGACTGTCTGCACTGCACAGAATAAGAGACACGTGGGTACTAGCTAGCCAATGAGGCTAGCCAAGATAAACGCTACCCTGCGCTTGTTAACCAGTAAAACCAATGAAGAGGGATAAATAAGTGTCAAATGAAGCATTTTAAATGTTTAAATTTACGTTAATGTTAGCCTCCCTGTGTAAACCCTCGTTTAGGGTAAACTAAAACCAGCTCATAAGTGTGAAACGTGATCTGTTGTATAAAAGTTGTACAACTTGAACCCAGTAAGCGTTTAAGTGATGTGTGCGCATATTCAGCATAGCTTGTATCTCCAGCCATGCAGCTTTTCATCTACTTATCGTGAACAACACATTTAAAGAGAATGTAACGGTAATTAATACATGTGCATCAGTAGATAGAGGTACTGTACTTCAGGATGTCGCACTCACTGGTCATGAAGATCTTGTATTGATAGTTTTTTTTAAAGTAATACTTTAATCCATAATTTGCACACTGCATTTTTCTTTATCTATAAATCCTTCTAATAATCATGCTTATTTTGCAAATGCTAATGCTGTTCCTGCACACGTAGCCTTTGCATTCCTAAAACCCTAAAACGGGTACTAATGAAAAAACAGTACAAGGTACAAGGAGTGAGACTGAGGAAGAGTCAGCCATAACATTGCTGAAGAGGTTTCATATCCAAATCTTGAACCATTGCGAAAAACAGTTTAGGAACAAAACAAAGTGTCCACAAAACCATACCAAGAATTTTGCAGGTACTCCGCCTTTATGAGTAAAAACCTTGAAATCTGCTAAATGAAGGAGAGTCTGCAGGCAGCAGTGAAGCATGGAGCTTTCTTAAAGGGATTCTGCCACTATATATTTTTAGGTTACTCCAAAAGGCTGACTAAAGCTTTGCTTAATTTCCAGATCATCATGCCGTCTTCTTGTGACTCTCTGATGGAAGACATCGAGGACATGGTGTCTTCTAGTGACCCCACTCCTCATGAAAGACAGTCTGCTAGAAAAAGTATCATACCAAGGGCAAGGAAGAAGAAAGAGCTCATGAGCGATGAGGAGCTTCAAGCTGACAGGTGTGTCCAGTGTTTGATATTATGTTACTGCCATGGGGGGAAAAAGGGAAATTGTTGGCTTAAAAATAAAAAATTTAACCATGTATTAAAAAAATGTATTAGTAGATATTTTTGTCAGCGAAAAAAGTGTATTTTGGCTTCATGTTAGAAGGAATAACGTCTTTTAGATGGTTTTTAATAATTGTCCACCCATCTCTTAACATCAGTGCACTGAAATGTTTGAGCCCACTTCCATGTGGAGATTATAGTTGTGGAATTCAAGCCTAAAACACATTCAACATACATCCTCTTTATGATTTAACCACCGGCATTTTGTAGAGGGTGTAGCAGCCATGGCAGTTTTTCTTGAAACAACAACTTTAATCGCCACATTTGGACATTTTCTCAAAATGACCAATAATGTTTTTTCTTCATGTGGCCCTAATGCTTTTTCGTACCTGCTCATTTGGGGTTTTTTAGAAAAATGTCATGTTGCCAGCTTTGCACAGATCCACAAATGTAGGCTGAAACATAGATTATGTTTTGTAGTATAGTGGTGACAATCTGTTCTCTTTATTTAGAGAAAGAAAGAAAAAAGAAAGAAATGTAGGTATGCAGTGGAAGTACAGATGTCCCAGTTTCACACTGGGACTTGAACGCATCTCATGTTTGTTGATCTGTGAAATTAGTCTCAAAACTCCACTTGAGATGAGTGTATCAGGTTATTTGTGCACACACATTTAAGGTTTTGTGAGCACGTTTAGTTTTAGACATCTTGGTTTAAGCTTGTCGAATCCGAGGCAAATTCCTCTCATGTTAGAGCTATGAAACTTGGAATAATGATCCAAACACTTTAGTAACAAGGAAAATGACTGTATTTCACAAAGTGTTTTGCAACTTAAATCAAGACACTGCTCTATTAATCACAACTCAGCTGCATGCGTTGCTGACACTTTTTAGAGTTCTGTAAAAGTTACAGTGCTAAGCAAACGATTTGGACGCTATTTCTATCTCGTTCAACAAAACCAAAAGTTTTCCATTTCCAGCATTTTTACCAGTGTTCTCTTGATTGTTCTATCGATTGTACCCTGTGTGAGAGGTTTCTGGTCACCAGTGTATAATCTGGAAGCTCACAATTTTGGGGATTTCTGAAGGTGTTTACTTAGTTTTCCAAGTGAGTGATGTTTTTAATTGAATTTCCTGAAGTGTTTGAAAGAGTGTTTGTTTCTTCAACTACATTTCTAGTTGTTGTTGTTATAACTGAATTGTTTCTTCCACTACTTAAAAAAATAAAATAAACCCCATAATTTAATCTAACTGCAAACTGTTTTCTTCTGATTAGTTGTATGTTAATATTTTATATATTTATATTTCAGTAATCGGATAGATTAGAAAAATCCCATAGTCATGTTGAGCATGTTTACATTCTACATGGCTTTGCTGGGGAAAACTAAATTACAGTCGCTGTGCATGCTGCTGTTCCACGTTCATGTTGTCTTAATTTTTGCATTTCTTATCTAACAGAGGAAATGACACCAATAGCACACATCAGCTATACCAAAAACCTTAGAAGCTTCCAAGCCACAAATGCCCTACACAAGATCCCACTGAATCGGAAAGCCACCTTATCAGGGTGGTTTGATATTTACTCTTGACATTTAGTTTGACAGCAGCTGGTGTAAAAGCACCTTTGTACTTCCTCCAACACACATGGGTAATAAAGCAAATTTACAATAGACAGCCTTTTGTCAGCTGGTTTGGTTTAGACATCGATTTTTGCACATCAGGATGATTTACAATGGACGTATTACTTGTGTATTTTTTTAGTTTGATCCCTGGTACCCAAAAGATCTGGATGAAAACATGGGGCTGCAGTCATAACAACTCAGATGGGGAGTACATGGCTGGGCAGCTGGCTGCCAGCGGATACAAGATGACTGGTAAGAAATGATGTAATTGTACTATGTTGTATTAATTCTGTTGATTTGAAGTCAACAGTACCAACAGGAAGCTGCCTATACCATAACGTGACAATAGAAATATTGGATGTATTTTATATTTAGACAAAAGATAAATGGATGAACAGCTACAGTGGTAAATATGGAATTATTCTGGGTGCCAGTTTAGCTCGCTGCTTGAGCAGGGGCAGCGCTCCGGGTCGGCTCCAACCCATGGGCCTTTGACGATTGTCTTCCCCCACACTCTCTGCTTTCCTGTTTATTCTCCACTGTGCAGCTAGTAAAAGCAAAAAAGGCCACCACAAATCTTTAAAACATTTAAATATCATTATTATTGTTAAATGTCTATAGGATTAATGTCAATATTATTATTAAACACAAGAGGGCGGTCTTGCTCTATAAGTACACTGAACCTTAAATGTTATTCTGGTTGGTGAGTTTTATTTTTCATTGAATTGAACTTGTTAAAAACACCTATGGATGAACTGTGCAGTGTAAGCATTTTAATTCACGTCTGCAGTCTGCCAGTCTTTAGGAACCAGATGGATTTTGTTATTTCTCATCGCCATGATTACAGCAGTCATTTACATGCTTTAAGCTGACTTAAAATAGATGAGAGCGTACATGGTTCAGATTACAGCTCGTTAGAGAAAACTGATATAGTGAATGCTGCCTTTCATTCTTCGGTTTTGCGTGAAGACGCTGGCCATGTTCGGTACTAGATTACGGGACGTCTTTCAGGAGGGTTTCGTTGCGAGTGTGCGCAGGTGTGATAGACCGACACAGGTGAAAACGATAACGCAGAGAGTGATATGACACTGAGTTTTGCATTGTAGTCGGTTAAATATGATACTCTGGTGAATGTTTGTGACCTCATGTTTGTCACAAGGAAAATTGATTGTGCCTGGCTTTGTGTGATTAGTTATGTGTTCAGTGTGAGTATTTGTGTTGTTGTGTGTGTGTGTGTGTGTGTTTCAATAGACACGCGCCAAGACGGATGAAGAAGACGGAGTAAACCCCTTAGGCATTTTTCTTTCTCTCCGTGGGGTCTCCACAGCCATAGAGCAAAATTAATCACACACTTCAAAAATGCAGATCTACCCACTCATTCAAAGTGACACACAAGACACAGTAAGCCCATGACCACAGGCCAATAGTTTTTCTCCTCATCTGCTAGGCCAGACCCTTGATTTCTCTCTTCTCAGTGCGTTGCTCCTTGCTGACGTAACGCGTCTCTGTTCAGTTTGTCGTCTGTCACCTGCCCCTCCACTTCGTAACAGATCCTGTCACACATCTACTGAAGCTTTAGACTTTCTGTGCTAATTTAATTTGGGATTTTTTTTTTAAATTTAGTGGAATGGCTGCAGTCGGAAGAGAGTGTAGAGAAAACTTGTTTGTATTCAGACAGTTGTTTTCTATTCCCACTTTGACCTTTGTAAGGGTAGCATCCTCCTGCCTCTGAATCTGATTACAGCACATGTTGCTTCTCTGGTTGTCTTAAAGTCCTCAGCAGATATACATGCAAGAGGGTGTAATGTAATACACTCTTTGGTAATAAGGTTAAATATTGCTGTTATGGGTATTAGATTATTGTAATCTCTGGGTGAAGACTCTCTCTGTCTCCTCCTCATGTTAAAAGCACGGCTGCACAGCAGGAAAAGTAGGAAAGGAAAGGAAACCCTTAATAATCTTACGCAGCAGAAAGCTCAAATCATTCAGAGCATGTGCCTGTGAGGCAGACTTTAAACACTAAAAGAGAAAATTGGATATAAATACACATGAGGGTCAGAAGAAAGTTAATTGAATGTCTGTCTTCTATTGTTTGCATATATTTTGCATGGTTGAATACGTTTAGAAAGGATGCACTCCTGTTTGATGTTGTCGTATACATTTGTCTCCCTGGTGTGTGCCCCGGTGGTATGTTTACTCTGCTGAAACGAAGGTTCATTTTCTTTCTGTCTGACGCCGTACTTTGATGTGAAGCTGCTATTTCACAATTTTTTTTTTTTTTTTTTACTTTTTCTTTGCCAGAACAGTTTTCTGACTCCAGGGTCTTTATGGAGATGTGCATGTGAGCATGATCCCCAAATGGTGCTCAATAGGTGTGCTTAGTTTTTCACGTGATTTACAAAAGTTGTGCTGTTATCTATGGAAGCCTGTTTCCGCCACTAAAAAAAGTATCCGCTGTTTCTGTCGAAATGTGTGGACACACATGAGTGTGCAGGCACAATATTTCGAGAAAATAACTCGAAATTTTAATTGTTTTCTCGAAATTTCAAACTAAAAGCTAACTCAAAATTTCGAATTAGCTCTGCCAATCAGTAATCTATGTGACTGACATCATTTTCTTATTACCTGGAAGGATATGGCGCAGAGGAATGCGCTCTTAAAACCGGATCGCAACAAATTGGCGCTTTTGAGAGCATGTTTGCTGATAGTAACGCCATGTGATTCAGCTAATAACACAAGGATTTAATCATTTGTGAAGCCACGGTGAAAATACTCAGCAATTTGTGCATTCATGACTGGCTGTGACACTGGTAGCTTAGCTGTAGCATTTGTAGCTCAGGGCTTCAGCTTCCGGGTAACAAGGAAATGACGTCATTCACGTAGAATACTGATTGGCAGCGCTAACTCGAGTTACTTTTCTCAAAATTCCGAGTTAATAAGTCGAAATTTCAAGAAAATAACTTGAAATTTCGAGTTATGAATACTTTTGTTTTTAATTGTTTATTTATTTTTTTAGTGGTGGAAACGGGCTTCCATACACTAAACACATTATTTCTTTAAAATAAATAGCGGAGCAGTTGGCAGGAAATGACGCGTCTCAAACATTAGTGAATCAGTCTGTGCGCTTGATTTCTTTGTTCCTTCTCCTATATTTAGCACCTTGAGAAAGGAACTCCCAGAAATGCATATGCAACATGATCAGCCGCAAAAAGTCTCAGTTCCCACCTCTTACAGTCTCCTCACTGTAAATACAGACAGTATTTTTTTTTTTTTTAATGGCAAAACCAAGTTTGTGCTGGTGCAGCATGTTAGTAAATCTTCCCTTATAACTTCCTGCAGCCCTAAACATGCGATTTTATTTGCCACACATAAATTTACCTGCTGAGGGCGCGTGCGTTTAGAGATTCCTGGCAGCTGAAAAAAATACATCTTATAACTCTGCGACAGAATAATGCAGATATTTCCACAATGTAAAGGCCATCTCTCTGCTGTCATTCAAGCTGACCTTAACAGAAACGTGGCCACAGCCATAGACTAGATGCACTCCAGTAGTCAGAGGGAGATAGAAACGATGTGAACGTGTGTGAGATTGTAAAAAAACTATTTCTTTATGCAAGTCACATCAAACAGAGCTCGGAATAGGGAACAGTAATAGGTTCCCTATAATAGGAAAAATGCTGATGGCCATCATTACACGTATGCAAGCTTTGTTAGTTGCATGTCTCACATATAACAGGTTAGAAAAGGTGAGAAATTCTTCCATTCACAGCGAGAAAAAGGTGTTGTTTTACCCTGTGCTGTAGCCCAAAATATACCTTTATCTTACATTCATAAAGCCTCAGAGTACGACCGCTGCTTTTCTTCATACGCCTTTTTTTCCACTCTGTTCTCTCTCAACAAAGTATGTTAAAGGTCAGAGTCTTACTGCTAATGCTAAAGGCTTAGTTTGGTTTCTGTCCTCCACAGCTCTGCTTTTTATCCGTGTCTTGTTTGCGTTCCTGTATCTTTTCTCTTTCCCTGCCGTCCTCGTCCCTCCGTCCCTGTCGGAGTTAAAATCTGCAGTCAGTCGTTGCGTTTCAGTGTGAGATTGTTAGAAAGAAATGGACGGTCATGGACAGAATCAGGTGAGATTACACTTGGTAGAGGTGACGATTGTGCTGAATGGTATTGTATGGAATGATGCGCAGTCTTCTACAAAGGCATGAAATTGTCAGGAGTGTATCAAAGGTGGAATTGTGTAGTATGACTAACATAGAAAAAGGCTCGTGAATAGCATGGCGCTGTTGGCCAGATGGAAGATGAGGACAGGTTGAACATTATCATTTGTGAGTTCGAACGTTCCATATAAAATCACAAATTCCCGCCTACCTCTGTAATTTGTACGCCTATGTGTGTTCAAATCCACCACGTCGCTCTGCAGTTTAATGAAAGCGTATGGACAAAGGAGCCTCGGCGCCTCTGAAAATATGACATCACCTTCTCTCCCTCTCTCTCTTATCCTTCCTTCCTGTTTTCTCTCCATCACATCCCCGTGCCCCCCCTTGTCGCTCCTTCCTACCCTTCTCTAACTTTCTTTCTTAAACTATGACATCACTTTTATAGTAGATAGTAGCAGTTCTTGTGTTGGCCTATAGGTGGCAGCCTTTCCCCGTGTAGCAGCCCTTTGTTGTAAGAATGAACCACTACAATATCAGGGTGAGGTCATCCTTCCAACATCCTCTCTTCCCATTCATGGTTTTAAAATGTGTAACTTTCAAAGCTTCAAAGCAACCACTGATTATATGCAAGCTGTACATGAAGCCAGCTCTCTATCAGTTGTATTATAAACATATAAACATGGAGGCTGCTCTGTTACGGCTTAATGCAGATTGTTGTAGTTGTGCTTAGTTGAGAAAAATCGCTCATCTGTAGCTGGAGATGCTCTTAGCTTGTACATGCAGTGCTTTAAAGGTGTAACTCTCAGGAACGTCTTTTATTTAACCAGTTACTACATTCATATTTGAGATTAGCATATTACTTGGTTGCCACCTGTGGCGATAAATCATATGCCATGGCGTTTATTTGTTTGGTCACGCTCATATTCTAGTAGTATAAATGCACACACACACATAAAATAAATAGTGCTGATTAAATAACAATGGCTCGCTTTGCTCCTTTTAAAAAGTTGTGTGCATCAATGAAAGACACTGTTGTTTACCTGTGCTTTCATTGTCTTCCACTTGTTTTAGTGCTGGTACTGGTTTATTGTGGCTCGTTCTCATTTGCTGTTCCTGCGCACAACCAAAGGGGGCACTCTTCACCCACGCTAGCACACCGACACCAACGAACTGCATTTGAGCAGAAGAGCAATGTGCCAAATAGTGACTTCATAGGAAGGCATCTATGGTCACACATGAGTGTGCAGACACACACAAACACACCCTTCATGGAAAGTCACACCAGGATATTTTGATTGTTTTTGGCTGGTCTCCTCCCCTCCCAATATCTTTTCTGCCATCCAGCCGGGCACACAGCACTTCAGTTAGGATTTTACATACCGGTTAGGCAAAATTACTCCCGGGTACACAATGTCAGCCAAATGAGGCGTTTTCAGTTCCTGGTTTGGACGCAGACGTTAGAGGATATGGGTTTCAGAGAGAGAGAGGGTGTGGGCTGCTTTGATAAAATGATACGAGGACTTAATTGATCAGCAGGTATTACGGGTGCTGCCGTGAATAGAAAATGCTGTGAGTGTCACAGAGTGTGGTTTTTTTCCCTTTATTAAGCCTTGTTTCAGAGCAGGTAATCGTCAAAAAATATGAAATATATATATATCGGTTAATTAAGATTGAAGCATTATGCATACTGCTTTTAGTAATAAAAGTATTTTTTCCAACTGAGCTAAAGCACTTAAAAGTGTTTAGTCAATAGTAGCTGAAAAAAATAATAGTTTAAAGGTAGATCTAGTATTTTTACTGCTCTTTAATATTTGCTTAGCCTTAGAAAAATTGTTGTAGTATTTGGATGTTTTGGCTGAAACCCCTGAAACAATGTTCTGATGGCGCTCACACTGCATTTGTGTTTCTAGCTCTTCTGTTGCTCTGTGATTGTATTACATCACCGTAGAATATTCTCACTCTGAGTCTGTGTTCCTCGCATACGTGCCGTCTCATTCATAAAACGGAGCGTGTGAGGACCTTCTGACTGGCTGCCTACGCGCTACGCAACATTACACGCCGTAAAATTATAGCCAATGAAAACTTACAATGTTGCCTGACTCCACCTCTCACATAAACACACACAATGGCGCTCGCAGCCCGCCTGCTCGTACGCACATTTACTCTTCTCACACACAGTTGCAGCCGTGGTGGGAATTGGTGTTGTGCAGAGAAAGTATCTGAGAGACAGTTGCGTTTTCGACAGTCATCATTCTGTAAGATTAGACTTATCGCCTGGTGTCTGTACGCCTGAGAAAAACTCACTGTATGCTCACCGTCTTTCCACTGTGGCGTAGCTGCGCGGCTCGCTTCACTGATTTAGAGAGGGGAGAAGGAGACTGGGAAAGAATGAAGGAGAAGGCAATGTAAGGAAAGATGAGAGGAGGAGTCCGCGGGGAAGGAAAGATGGTGGTGGGATGCGGGGCACAGCAGACGTAGATGGCACTTCAAGACAGAATTAGTCTAAGCGATGGTTTGGAAGTGCGAAGGCGAGCAGGGAGGGCAAGTACGATGCCAGGGAAATGAGCTAGAATCTGGCAGATCTGCAGAAATGGGGAGTAGAGAGATGTAGAGTGTAGTGGTTTGTATGACCAGGAATGACAGGTGAGATGTAAGGGGAGAGGAAAAAAGAGAAGCTGCAGAAAGAAAATAGGAAATTGTGTCTGGCAGCTGTAGATGCAGTGCGAAGGAAAAGATTCCTGCTGGATAATAAATGAAATGCTCTTAAAAGTTAGCAGAATTATTCATTGTCTGAATCATGTAAAAATATAAAATAACTACACCGTGTGTGCTTGAATTGAAAAAGCACTTTGCACTAATCTGCTAAATTTAGAAATTGTCCTCATTTCATTTTTGTGTAATGCAATTTGATGTAAACAAGGAAAAACTATTAAAACGGTAAAGCAACACCTATCTCTCGTTTCTTAGGTATTTACTAAGGCGCACACAGTCTGCAGAGCTGTGATTTTTGTCTGAAGTTGCGATAGAAAGACCCATCAGTCCAGGCAGTCGGGTGTAACCGTTTAGAGATCAGAAGATTAGAGTGATCCCAGCATTGTGCGTGTGCCCGTGCGTGCATGCACATGTGTGTTTTGTTGATCCTACAAGGTGACCCATGTGTAGACGGCACCCAGTAAGTAACCATTTAGAAGCCATAGGATTAAAGACCTTAAAATTCCCATGAGGGAATTATGGATAGAGGAGAAAGAAGGAAAGCGGCATAGGCAGAGGGAAAAGGGGGAGATCGGTGATTACTCTAAGGAATGGAATATTGATAGCATTGTAAACTCGTCTGAGCAGAACAATCATTGCGGCAAGAAATTGTCACGGGGTTTGGAAAACACAGTGTCCGTCTTGGAGATTTTTATTCTCAAAGTTAAATATTAAAAGTAATCTGCATGTGCTGTGGAAATGGGCAAAATAAATGCCTACATAGTAAAGAAACTGCAGGAGGGCAACAAATATGTTCCTTCCAGGAACTCATTCCCGAGAATCAGATCTCCTTCACTGCTGGAAAACCTTTCTCATGTGTATGATTTTAAGGAGCATGGAGAGCAATCAGATTTGACTAAAAAGAGACCTCTCCTCGCTTCTCCGAGGGGGGAAAAACAGAACAAATTTATTTCCGAAAGGGCAGTGATATTTCATCCTTGTTGCCTTAAACCTCAAAGGTAGGAGAGGAAGAAGAATTGAAGCAAAAAGAAAAGCTGCTCCAGTTCCCCATCTGCACAGTCATTTGTGTCCCTGCACTTTCATTTCTTGATGAAGGGAACGAGAGAAGCTGGAAGGAAGTTTCTTTTGCTACTTCCCCGTGGAGGAAGGAAGTGTATTACCTATTCCCTTTAGAATCCAACCAGCCAAGTAAACCCCATGTTATACCAGGAATACCGCCTGCCTTCCACAGGGATTGTGAATACCCTGGAGGGGTATAATGTGAATATCATGGAGGGGATGTAATGGGATAAGGCAGGAGCTGGAGGAAAGGCGTAGGGGTGGAGGGGCAGAAAGGAAAGGAGACTAGCAAAATGACAAGTAAAGGAGGTTGTCTGGAAAAGGGATGAGAGGTGAGGCTAGATTTTGCTCAACATCCATAGTATTGAGCCTTAAATCAAAGCTGGGAGATGTTGGTTTCTGGCATTGAAGGTGGCCTAGGCTTAAAAGAAAAAAAAAATCTATTGGCCTACGACTGACAGTTCCGCTCTGTGGCCAACACACCCACACTGTGTGGGAAATTGCAGGAGTACAGCCTTCACTCCCCTTGAACGCAATCCATCGGGTGCCATTTAACAAGGCATTTAACCCCTAATGTCTCGACTGGAGCTGCTCGATGGGAAACGTGGCACGCCTGTGGATATGTTGGGCAGCTCCCAGTTAGGTGTATGCACCCACCCTCTATTGCCCAAGTCTTGCCAATTCATGTGTAATAATATGACACACAAATACAGCGTGTGTGTGTTCTTGGGCAGTGTGTGTGAAATTTTGTTTATAAAACTGCTTCCTGTTAATATATTATAGTAAGATTATAGTGAGTCTATAGTTCTTGGCTCAGTATAATAGTTCGTTCTTCATCTTTATAAATTTTTTAACACTAAGCAAAAATTTTTCCTTTTTCTAGAAGACTAAAAAATCTTCTTTAGGCTACATTCAATATAAATAAAATAGATGAAAGTGTTTGTATTTCTTGTGGAGTATTTTAAGTTTAACAGTTACATTACAGTGGAATGACCTATGTGTACAAAGCATACGACAGGAAAAGAGATCAAACTACGTTTTTATTTTTTGCCCCAGAATTAATACTGTGTCATATTCATGGCGTAAGGACAAGTAAAACTAAACGAGTATGGGATTTGTAACTAATGTGAGGATGGCTATACTGCAACCTGCAGATTTGGTGGTTGATGGTGTTCTGTAAAAAGAATAGGGTTGCCGTGTCGCACATTATGCTGTAAATGTACAGTATGGGAGACCATTATGCATATGTATCCTCCACAGTTACAGAGAAGCTGGGCATTAAACCAGTAATGGGCTATTTCAGCTTTGTTTGATGGTTCAGATCCATGTGATACTAAGGCTACGTTCACACTGCAGGTCTTAATGCTCAATTCCGATTTTTTTTGATCAAATCCGATTTTTTTTTTGTCTGCTTGTTCACACTACAAATAAAATGCGACAGCAAACGCGCTCTAGTGTGAACGCTCAAAGCGGCCCGCATGCACAAAAGAAGACGTCACACACAACGCGCTCTGTTTAGACCCAGTATTGTTTGACTGATGGCCCTTAATATAAAGACTTCGGACTTTACGTTTCCCAATTTTTGCTTTAAGTTATTGTGTTAAAATAACCTAATTATTATCCTTATTGCTGTTTTAGAGAGGAGCGGTGCTTCAAAGGATGGTTGCAGATTCCTGTCAGAATCTGCAGATTATACAGTACAAATAAAATGTTCACGTTGTCTTCCCAACAGTTTCACTGACATCTACACTGGAAGGCCAGGAAGTGTTCGTGATGTCTTCTCCGGCGCTGATAATTAGCGTCTGTCTTGTGACAGTGACGTAAAAGACGGATTTAATGCGACATGACCGTTCTAACAGCAGTCGCTTTCTAAAACATCGGATATGTATCAGATTCAGTACCACATACGAACGTGACCCAGATCGGATTTGAAAATATCGGGTTTGTGCCGTTCACACTGTCATAGCATGAGCGGATATGGGTCGCATAGGGTCAAAAAAATCGGATTTGATGCGCTTTCGCCTGCAGTGTGAACGTAGCCTAAGAGTCATTTTAAGCAGGGTTTTAAAAGGACAACAGTCTCCATCCAGATGAGTATCTGAGCAGTTTTCTTTCTATAGTATACTGGGTATCGGTGTATGTGTGTGCTGCTGCCCATTGCTTGTCCAGGTTTAACCTTTTTTTTTTTTTTTTTTTACTGTATTGTGGTTTTTAGTGAGCTGTACATATGTATTATTGCTGTTACTATGTTTTAGTGATGAATTTTATTGACAAATATTATAACATTAGTGTAGGATGTTGTTGTTCTTCCCTTATTCCAGCGGTCCCCAACCCGCAGGCCACGGACCGGTCATTTGTACCGGGCTGCAGGAGTTGAGGCTTGGTTTGATATTTTTGGTTTTCAGGGTTTTTATCGTTATGTTTTTTTATCGTTAGCTCGGTTTCCCTGGGTCTTTTCCTGTGTATTATGAGTAAATCTCCTTTTTTTGGTACCGGTACTGGCTTTATTTTGTTGTATTTATCCGCGACACCTTAAAGGCCGGTCTGTGAAAATATTGTCGGACATAAACCGGTCCGTGGTTGGGGACCGCTGCCTTATTCCTCATTGCCCTCATTCTGTGCTAAGCTCCTCTACAAGGACTCATGAAGTTATGATTTTGAGTCAAACTAGAGCTGCTTGATGTTTAAATTTCATGTTTCATCTTTAAAAGTACCGTGTCGAGTACCAAATCGAATTTCTGTGTTCTGCTGGGAAACCGGTGAGTGGGCGCTGTGATTTATTTATTTCTATCAAGTTTGACGAGATCTCCAAATGCAGCCCCAAACCATGACAGAGCCTCCAGCGTGTTTTACTGATGGCTGCAGACTCTCACTGTTGTACCTGTCCTGGCCTCAGGTCTTGTGTCTGGTTTGTTTTTTGTTTTTATTTAAGGACATGACTTCCAATGACTGTCACTATTTTGTTTCACATTACTCTCTCTCATGGCTGCTATTTCCGTTCTGACTTTCTGAACCTACATTTGCTACATAGTTCAGCTAAATCGTCACACTAAACTGAAGTTTTAATTTAATGATCATTGTACCTTTTGCTGCTTTTATTCATGATTTTCTTTAAGTAACAGTAACAGGTTGACCTTTGGTGACATGTCCCCCACCCACCTATACTGAGCAAATGGTACAGAGCTGTCATGTTGTATTAGGTCTGGTGGCAGAGAGGTCAGCACTGTAGCATTGATAAACATCTGGCTAAGTAGCATTCATGTGATGTTAAGTTAATCTAACATTAGTTGATGCTTTCATGTTCCTAAAACACTGTAATAATGAAGTTGCTGACGTGTTCAAGTGTTCAAAAGTACTGAATTTCCTACATTTAATGTAACTTCAGTTACATACAGTATGCTGTATTTAAAAAGCTGCTTGCTTGTAAAAGGGACAAACCAGGAGCCCTCAAGAAAATAAGAAAATAGAAAAAAAACAACAACCTTTCTTTAAATTGAAGCAGTGCAGTGTGTCTTACTTAATCAAGGAGGCTGTTATTCTAGCCTCTTCAGTGTAGCGCTCTGGCTCCAGTGCTGGTGAAATTTGCCAAACTAAACTTAAGACTGTGACTGGCTTAACCTCGTGTCATGATAACAGACGGTATCATTATCAAAAGAAGTCTGTAGTTATTGACCCGGGTCGGTGTGAACGCTGGTTTTCGCACATGTTCCTAATTAGCGCTTAGACGAGCAGCTGCAGCTTCGTCAGTGAATAGCAGGGAGCTAGCACAATCAAGCTCATTTCAATTGTTGGGTAAGGGTAAATAAAAAAGCAAAGTCTCGCAGGTTGTCGCCAGCTTTTGAAAAGTGTGTGAATTTTACTCGAACTGTGAAATTCACACAGATTTGCTACGTGCATCTGTAATAGAAAATTCACCAACAGAAACGTTCATGATGAAAGGGACATCAGATGATTACATATGATGGCGGTTCGGCATCTATGCTATTGTTGAAACGCAAACATACACAGAGTAAATTTAAAAATGATGTTTTTCTAGACTTTTGAGAAAATCTTTGCAGATAAAAAGCCAGTTTGTATACAGAGAAATGTTATTCGTTCAGCTGCTTTTATTCACTGTTGAAACACGTTGCATAACAAGTACTCTTGTTGGGGTAACTTGCTAGGAACAAGCTAGAACTGTTTATAGAGACATAGAGCTCACCGCTGTGTTAGAATTGGCCGTGATGATTGTAATGTTGCAGTATCGGTAATCCGCTCTTTAAGTGATGACGTATGAACCCTGCTTCCGGGTCCAATTTACTACCCCCCAGCCCTCCACAAAAAACCCACAAAAAAACCCCCAAACAAAACAAAACAGTCAGTAATCACTGTCGGTCTCTCCCGGTTTTTATTACCACTATAGGGCTGAGCGATATGACCAAAATCTCATATCCCGATATAAGAGTTCTATCGTCCGATAATGATATAAATCACAAAAATGTAACATTTTCTGTAAATTCTGTGAATCTCGGGCAGCTCGACTTGCGTGAAGTGTTTCCAGCTGCGTGTCATGTAGCTGGAGTCGAGTGTTTTAACTGATGCATGAAACGATGCATTTTTGGGGAAAAGCCTGTTCTAACGTTTGAGTCTAAGGTTTTATTTTTTAGCACCTGGCGGCTCTTTTTTAATTCTCATCTGTAAATAATCTGCTCGTTCATGCGATTCAGTTTATTTTGAAAAGTCTCAACAGGATCTTGAGCTTTATTGTGAAAGGTTTATGTGGAACATAAACAAACGGACACGTGATGGTGTTACCGTCGTTGTTGCTAACCACAACGCATAAAAACAGGCGCTTGTCCGTCTGTAGTGTGGTTATATTAAATATAAGAGAAAGAGAGAACTTCAAGAAATGAATATAGCCACTACAGTGACCATCAAAACGATGAAAAAATATTGGCGTAAACAGTTTATTTTGCGACACCACGAAACAAACGATAGCGTAAAAAAATTTGATTACCAGTGACTGCAATAACACGGAGCTAACAATGTGTTAATTGGGTTCACCAAAGTCCAAACTGAGCTTTATTCACATAATTTGGCAGCACAAATTGTCCCAATTTCAAAATGTCATTGTTTCAAAATGTCAGCGTTTGGTGCAGCGTAGTCACACAGCTTCCTGCTCTTGGAGGACAAACAGTGCAACTTTGTGTCGCGCTTTCTGGCAGTAGAGCTAAAAGGACTAAAGACAGATGATCTGTGTTCTTTGACATTTGACAACTTATTGTAGCTTTCTTTGTTTCGGAATAATTAGCTTGTCTAATACGTTACAAGCTTAAAGAGGAGGGGGACAAATTAGAAGTGAGAAAGACTAAAAAGTCTCTTTGGTTTCCTTGTCATCTTGACTCAACAAGGAAAACAAATGCAATTTCCTTCATAAGGAGGAAATGCTTAAAAGACATTTGTAATTAATGTGGCGTGCCAAGCCGTTGGTGTGGGTGGATAAAGAGTGTGGGTGACATATGGATACAAAGCAAAGAAATCATTTTAGGCATTCAAGGACATGTAGTAAATGACTTTTCAAAGGCCCCCTTTGAGGTTATTCTTTCTCCTTCTCTTCACTTTGGCCCTTTTGTGTTGTTTTGGAAGATAGCCCCCCACTTTCTGTCTGAGTGTCCAATGTTCAGCCATCAGCTGCCATTACTCACTGACCACCTGCTGAAATGGAAAGCAGGGGTGACCTGCGCTGTTGTGTGTGGATGTTTGTATGAGGCCACCTGCTGAAATGAAAGGACTGGCTACCTGTGAGTGAAAAGGGGGAAAAATGTGACCATGAGAGTTTGTGTGTTGTATGAATTTATTAGCTGTGTGAGGGCTAGTCGCCCCTTTGAATAAACGCACTAGATAATAAGCATGTTACAGAAGTCTGTGGTCCCTGCAAGTATTTCAGTGCTACACGCTTATGTCCTTTCTGTAATGAATCCTGCATGCGTCTCTGATCTCGTCTTCATCCATATAAATGAGTCAGCTCTGTGCTAGATTTCCTGATTTCCATGTGAGAGAACAGATAATGGATAAAGTGGATTAAAAAGCAGCAGATGATTTGAGCAGCGGGTTTAATTTGAATCATCATCCGACAAAGTTACCCTGATCGCCGAGCAGAAAAAGCAACTTGACAGGGAGGCTTGGCGGGACCGTGCTTGACCAGATAAAATAAAAAACAGTGAATGAATATAAGCAACTGTGTGTGGTTATCCACAGGGTTTGAGTCAAATGGCTCATCTGCTATCGATTGTGCAGAGCAGGGTGATAACAGAGCTTGAATTTTCAGCTCAACTTCATTGTGCTCTCTTTGAAAGCTTGCTATCCTCTCCTTCTGTGGTTATTTTAGCAATATGGATCTGTACTGGGAAAGTTAGCAGAGTAAATACAAGTAATGTTTAGCCAGGCAAGAGATCGATAGCTGTGTATTGATTAAGCATCAAGTGTGGCCACAAGCAATTTCCTGGTCGTGTGTGTGAAGGCGAGTGATTGTTTTTTTTGTTTTTGTGTGTTTATAGAACTTTTTATAAGTTCTAGCTTGGACTGAATAATGACACAATGCATTAGTGTAACTTTTAGGGTTCTTCTTATATATATTATTAAACTCACGACTTTAAAAAAAGCACTGCCTCTATTCATTTTTTTCAAAAATAGACAATACATATATTTTATATCTATCTAGTCTGCTAAAATCTGGAGATTTATTTTGAAATTTTTACTAGGAGTGGTTATTTTAATTTTGTTTTTTTTCTATATTCTGGTGTATAGATGTGTTTTTCTTTGCTTTTGCCCTCATTTACTTTCCACACTCGTTTTCTGGATCAAACAGGCACATGGATGCATGCACATCGAAAAGTGTGTGAAGTTTATTGATAATCCAATGCTTTCCACATGGCGGACAGATGGTTCTTCTAATCTTTCAGACAGACACTGCCTTCTGAGATCTGATCTGATCTTATGATTGCTGTGTGTGTGTGTGTGTGTGTGTGTGTGTGTGTGTGTGTGTGTGTGTGTGTGTGTGTGTGTGTGTGTATTTCTGCGGTTGAACTCAATAAGTCTATCCTCTGAAGGTCCCAGCTGTTATGTGTGTGTATGTGGGTTTTTCAGCTGCTTGTGTGTTCTTTCAGCATTTTTTTTAAAATATGTATAACTTATCTATCATTGGTAGTTAAGTGGTTGAACAGGAATATTATGATGTGGCTGTATTTCACTGTTTTCAGTGGGAAAGAAAAAAAATAGCTGTGTTTTACATTAGGGCTGTTCGATATAACGATATATATCGGGTGACGATATAAAAACGTCTATCGTTTCATTTTACGCTATCGTTTGTTTCGTGGTGTCGCAAAATAAACTGTTTACGGCAATATTTTTTCATCGTTCTGATGGTCCCTGTAGTGGCTATATTCATTTCTTAAAGTTCTCTCTTTCTCTTATATGTAATATAACCACACTACAGACAGACAAGCGCTTGTTTTTATGCGTTGTGGTTAGCAACAACGACGGTAACACCGTCGCGTGTCTGCTTGTTTAACACATAAACCTTTCACAATAAAGCTCAAGATCCTGTTGAGACTTTTCAAAATAAACTGAATCACGTGAACGAGCAGATTATTTACAGATGAGAATTAAAAAAGAGCCGCCAGGTGCTAAAAAATAAACCTTAGACTCAAACGTTAGAACAGGCTTTTCCCCGCAGCACGCCGTGTAATAAATACTCACAAAGAAAACGGTGGCCTTTACAACTTATGTCTAAAACTGCATAGTTTCATGCATCAGTTAAAACACTCGACTCTAGGTCCATGACGCCCAGCTGGAAACACTTCACACAAGTCGAGCTGCCCGAGATTGACAGAATTTATAGAAAATGTTACATTTTTGTGATTTATATCGTTATCGGACGATAGATGTCTTAATATCGGGATATGAGATTTTGGTCATATCGCACAGCCCTATTTTACATGATGCCAAAAAAATCTAAACACTGGAAAAACTTTGACATGAAGATCACAGCCTTTTCTGTGTGCATGTGTCTTCCTCTGTCCATCTACACAAGAAGAAAGGAACCTTGTAGATGTGCACCCACTGGCCACATGATTAATTACACCTTTTACCTTGAGAACTCCATTCGTGTTTCATAGATGGAAAACATTCCTCCGAGATTTTGGTCCACGTTGACATGAAAGCATCACAGAGTTGCTGCAGGTTTGTCAGTTGCACACCCATGATGCAAATCTCCTGTTGCGCGACATCTCAAAGGTGTTTTATTCAGCTCAGATTGGAGGTCGGTTCAGAGAAACTTTATTAATCCCAGAGGGAAATTGAATTGTCATAGCAGCATAGATACAACATATAATGAAGCATGCTTGCATAAAGAAGTGTAGAAATAAACGCCCTGGAAATAAACTTGCATGCATTTTCACACAGAGAGCTGCAGGTCACTGAAAATTTTAACCTTGTGAAGCTTTTGTGTGAAAATCCCAGCAAATCAGCAGTTTCTGAAATACTCCACGCCACATTCACAGTCACTTAAATCACCCTTTTCCCCATTCTGATGCTCAGTTTAGTTGCTGCCATTTGATTGGCTGATTAGATATTTGAATTAAAGAGCAGTTGAAAAGTAGTCAGTGAGTGCAAACATTGAATAATATACTTTGTTTAAAAGAGAGAGAGGGCAGAGTTCATATAAAAAGCATAAAAAAATCTACATTTGCACGAACTTTAACAAGTCAGCGTCTTTTGGTAACATTATTTTTCTGTCACCTTTCCAGAGGTGACCATACAGTAAAAAAAATCACTCTTATCTCGTAGCTTTATTTAGAAACTGATTGACTTTGAAGGAGAAAGTGTTGAATTATCATCAACAGTAGCTCTAAACATCAATAACGGCTGCATGCGGCACAGGAACTGAGCAGTAACAGAAAACAACAAGACTCCTGCTGTGCCGTTGCTACCTGAGTGACAGAATGACTGCTGGCAAACGGGGATAAATAAGAGATAATTATGCACGAGAAGTTTGTCACGTTGCTGAACGTTCAGGTGTGGAGCTTCTTCAGCAGCGAGTGAGTTAGTGCAGCAGGTATGCTCCGGCCAAGTTATCAGTCACTTTAAGTGCAGGAAACAACATCGCCCAGCTTTGTTGCTCCACACTTTGAGTCTCACGGCATTAAGTGCAACGATACGTTGGTGTGTGACTGCTCGCCTCGGCGCAGTGTAAAATTCTAGCAGCACGATTGTCTCAGCTTGATTTAGCTTCTCTGACCTGATATCTGATTAAAGCCACTCGGATGTGTGTAGGAGCTGGATTAGCATATAAAAAGACGGTGACAGGACATCAGATAATTCTGATGCCATCTGTTTTCAGTGGAATCTGTTAGGAGATGGAATGTGTGTTTTTCTGTGCATGCGCCGCCCCTGCTTCCCTTCTCTCTCTCATCGTCCACGCTGCTGTTTTAGGCTCGGTGTTTGTTTTTATCCAGCAGCTTTTTCTACCTTTTGGTTAATTTTTTTACTTTTTGTATTTGCAAGAGGAGAGAAACTGTTTTCTGTGGACAGACACATCAATTATTTATAATGAGAAACACTTTAATTGTTCCATTTTTGTCATGATTTATTAATTAGGGGAGGCTTCATCTTTACTCCACCTATAATATATTCAGGCACAAATGAATGGAGGCGCACATTTATGTGTGCACGCACACACATACAGGTCTCATAGGCAGCTTTTTACTATCAAAATACTTTCAATTGTTCTATAGGATTATCCATTTAGATGTGCATAAGTGTTAATAAAACAGGTTTTTAATAACTTCAAATAAAAAGCTAATTCTGAAAGGATGAGAGTGAGAAAAGGGAGATTTTTAAATGAGGCTCAGCAGTTTAGAAGGGGTGTGGTATATGATGCTGATAGGAAACTGGAAGCAATGAAAAGCAGAAGAAAAATGGACAATGTGAGGTTAATGGAAAAAGTGAGAGAGAGTGCCTTTTTGCCGTTTCCCCGTGCGCACAGTGACTACTTGGAGAATAAAGGTGGTCAATTTAAATTGCTTTGTATGTGCCAAGTCACTGATCTTTTTTGTGTTGCATCTTAAATTATGGTCAATTTAGAGAGTTAATCAATAGCTGCAGTTCAATTCATGCTCTTCAGTCAGAATAATCCTTGTATTTATTTTCCTTTCTTTCTGTTGATATATTTTTGGCATGATTTTCTCCATTAATCCAGTCATGAGAACCCCCTTTTTTTTTTTATTACATCCATATATCTCTTCCTCTGTCTTTAAATCCTAGCAATTATTGCAGTCAGGGTTTTTGAGTCACTGTAGATTTTTGGTGTTGAGATAAAAAGAAGATGATGAAAACGCGGAGCTCAAAAATGGACCACCCTGCTTAGTGTCTGTGTATGGAAATGTGCTGTGAACCAGAGTAGCAATTTGTATTGGCGTGTGTTTCTTTCTCTCTCTCTCTTTTTTTTTTTTTTTTTTTTTTTTTTTTTTTTTTTTTAAACGTCTACATGCCGTTAGCAGAACAGCCTGTCTAATCACCAGTCTACCTGCCAGCCTCCACGTTCCCTTTAATGCTCAGCACGAAGCACATCAGCAACCAGCCTGCCTCTGTGTACTGGAGGGTGGAATCTGTGATTAAGAGCTTTGTGGTATTCATTTTGAATGTGGTACCATTGCAGGTAGGGAGATCAGGTGATGTGTTCAGGGCAAGTCTGGGTTTCAATTAACAGCATTATAGTGATTATGGTGGAACTGCGAGTATATAGCAATGGTGTGTATGTGTGTGTGTGCCGGTGGTGCATGTAATTTGTGGAGACACCGCCAATTGAACAAGGTGGTCCACTAAGCTTATCATGTGTTGTACTTGCCCAGTTTGCCTCCTCTTTATGCACAAACAGGATCAGCAAAGTGTGTGTGTGCGTGCGTGTGTGTGCGCCATATCTTTAGGTCTGTCTCCTGTGACTTTTACATACAAGCTGCTGACTACTACTCCCTGAACCCCTTTGTGTCAAAGTAGTCTCTTCTGTTCAGCTCATCATCCTTTTGGACCCTTCTCCCTTTACGTTTACTTGGCTCTTTCCTACTTTGTATATTTTACTCTTATTTCTTTCTGCCTTTGCCTCCACGCTGCTCCTCTAATCAGCTAACAACGCTGTCTGAGATTTAGTATTGAAATTACATACCATACTTCTCAATTTTTCTTGTCTCCTTGTCTTACCCCCTCATTTTCCTCTCAAACGGGCTTGTAATTTTTCCTCTTGTCTTCCTTTACACTTTTTTTTTAATCATATCTGTGCTTTTTTTTCTTTTTTATGATAGTTGGAGAGTGAATATAAGAGTGCAAGTATCAGGGGACGGTATCATCATAAGGGCATGTTATATGCTTCTGCTTTCTAAGCCATCAGGACACCCCCCGTGCTTTCTATATCAGGGGAGAAAAAGGCGCTCTCTGCATCTGGGCTATTTGCATACAATTTGCATATTAACCCCAACTGGCTGCTTTTAGAATGCCAAGAGGCTAAATTCAGTATTTATTACCACGGCCCATAACTAGTTTTCACTTTTCTGGGTGTCATTTGCATCTGATTTGCATGTCCCTTAGCTTAGATTTGGGAATAAGGAGCCAGATGACCTAAATTGTTTCAATTTCACCCAGAAGTAAAAAAAAAAGAAAACACAGAGGAAGCTCTAATTATTGCTATTAATCAAATTAGGTCACTTTACATGTGAAACATAAATATGTGAAGTAGTTATTAGCTCCAAACGCTAACAAGCAATCTGAGTATAAACAGTATTAAGGCTAACCTGAATAAAATTTGAGTCTAAGCATTATGCCAGCTTTTAAGTCACACACATATTTTTTTTTTCTATGCAGTGCCTAATGTTTTTCTCGTCTTCCTATAGATGTTTGATGTTGTAGTAGCAGTTGGCTTCTTGCTAAAGTCTCTGATCCTTGTGGCTGGCTGCTGCTGCTGGCTGCTGCTGGCTGCTGTTGGCTAGCTGTACAGCCACTAGCCAGCAGAGGAATGGAGGGTGTTAATTCCACGTCTACTCCAAGTTTTCTTTTTCACTCATCGTCAGTGATGGTTGCTCTTCATATGGAGAGTTAAAGATCATGCAATGTTCCTCTGTTGGGAGTCCTTCTCAGGAGTTATTTTGAGTTTCAAAATAGCGAATCAGCCGTATATTTTTGGGCTGATTCAATCAATTTTTAAATATATAGGCTCAAAAAGACTAAAACAACACATGATCTAACATATTTTAAGAGATGTAAGTATTTGATACAGTATCCTTTCATTTTGCTAACAGTCGTACAAAAAGCCTTCAAATCAAACCTTCTTTTTATTTTTAAAAATAATGTTTATAACCCATTTCTGCCAGTAATGTGGCCGAAAAAACAAACAACACAAATACACAGACATTTATTTTTAATGCTGCCATCCCGCCTTATGTTTTCCCACTGTGGAGAGAGCCACTTTGCTCTTGTGCACTTATATTATTCAGCTGCTTTTCCAGTAGGTCTCCGTTCCCACTGACAAACTTCTAACTCACCATTCTTCGCCTACAGCTGGAGTAGCCATGCTTGTTCGTGTCTAAGCAGCGCATGAACCTGGATGTTGGTAGATCAGGATCTAAATGGTGGAATTAGAGTCCTTTCAGCTGCCATTCCTTTACAGTGTGTATCTAAACTGTGGACAGAATAAGACAGGTCATTGTGTGTAATTGTGAAAGATGGTTATCTATTCTCTAGGCTACTAAAAAACAAACAAACTAAAAGAACTGCTTTGGTATTCTCCTTTTGTTGACCACAGCCCCTTTTAGCTACTGCCTCTACCTTTGTTTCGCCTCACACTCCATCTGCTACAGTACACATTCCTTGCAGGCTTTTTTCCCCAGAGGACAGGTGAGCTTTTACATACAGGTGGTTCCTACTTTTTAAGCTTTCTATCCCAAGTCTTTGTCTCTGTACCAGGTGACATATGGCATAAAAGAAAACAGACACACACAGAGGAAATTTCTGGATCCTTGGTCGCCCTCTAACACATTCTTTTGTGTGCAGAGCAAACAGACGTGTGTTCTTTCCATGCGCTATTTCTTTTCTTTTTCTTTTTTTTTTCATCGCACAATTGTGCATATACACAAACACACCCAGTTTCACACAAAGGTACACGCACACCATTGAATATTAATTGCCATCTCCTAGGGCAAACAGCAAATATAATCACATTTGTAATGGCAGGGAAATGGCGTGTCAATATTTGTCTAGTCTGTTATTGTTGTGAAATGGGGAAAAGACTGTGGTTACCATGGTGTGCATGACAGTTGGCTTTGAGGTACAGAAAGTCACTCTTTCTCTCGCTTTTTTTTTTTCATGAGCTCCGATCATAATTGTATATGCTTTCTAGTTAAATTCTTTGTGATCTGTTGAAAACCAGCACATCTTAGATATGACAATGGAAGCAACTAGTTGCTCCAGAGGGGTTAGAATGCAAATCTGTATTTCTCTTATTCGCCATCTCGCTGTGACAGAGGAAAGTTTTTCTGCATATATTATAATCTAAACTTCATCGCGTGTAATCACTAAATCGCTGAGTGTTTCTGTGTATCTTACATTTTCATACGAAGCGTTCTAAATGACGTGCAAACACAACACACCGCAAATACCAGTAGATCCGAACACAAACACCAGCTTAGTTTTGCTAATGTGATGTCACGCAAGGTGCTGAGTCAACAATGGCGAGTTTTGATTTTGTCTTAGGTTGTGTTTTACAGTGTGTGTCAGAAAAGAATGGCCTGATTTCGACATAACGTTTACTGTGGATTCGTGAGGGTCTTCACAGGCTTTACGTGGTTGGTAGCATAACAGCAGCAGCGGCTACAGCGACGATACATTCACTGACTGCAAACTTCTGTGCCGCGCTCTTCTGGAGGAGTTGCACTCTTTGAATGCTTTAAAAACAAAAGCATTCAAAGAGTGCAACTCCTCCAGAAGAGCGCAACCTTGATTGAGCTGATGAAACTGAAATCAACTTGAGCTATCGTGATATCTTGGAAACTGTGGATGCTTGCCTGCTAACAAGCAAACGGGGCCGATCCCTTCAGCAGAAGGACTCTAGCTTTTTGAAACTGGATGATTAGTTTTGACACATGTGCATAAAGTGTAATTTTATAGTAAACGAAGGACAATAGAACCTCGGGAGACAAACTAGGGTTGTTTGCTATAACGATATATATCGGATGACGATATAAAAACATCTTTCGTTTCATTTTACGCTATCGTTTGTTTCGTGGTGTCGCAAAATAAACTGTTTACGGCAATATTTTTTCATGGTTTTGATGGTCACTGTAGTGGCTATATTCATTTCTTAAAGTTCTCTCTTTCTCTTATATTTAATATAACCACACTACAGACGGACAAGCGCCTGTTTTTATGCGTTGTGGTTAGCAACAACGACGGTAACACCATCGCGTGTCCGTTTGTTTATGTTCCACATAAACCTTTCACAATAAAGCTCAAGATCCTGTTGAGACTTTTCAAAATAAACTGAATAACGTGAAAGAGCAGATTGTTTACAGATGAGAATTAAAAAATAAACCTTAGACTCAAACGTTAGAACAGGCTTTTCCCTGCAGCACGCCGTGTAATAAATACTCAAGTCTAAAAATGTATTGTTTCATGCATCTGTTAAAACACTCGACTCCAGCTACATGACGCACAGCTGGAAACACTTCCCGCAAGTCGAGCTGCCCGAGATTCACAGAATTTACAGAAAATGTTAAATTTTTGTGATTTATATCGTTATCAGGACGATAGATGTCTTAATATCGGGACATGAGATTTTGGTCATATCGCACAGCCCTAAAACAAACTATTTATTTTTACATTCAGTTTTTAAATGATCATTTTAATTAATAAATACAGAACCCCATTACACACAACACACACACATTTTTAGGACCTGCACCATCCAATACGTTGAACAGGCTGTTTATACTTACATCCAGTGTCTTAGACTCACGGATGGACTCTGAGTTTTGTTTTTAAGACATTCCTTTTAAACAGACAGAGCAGAAACTGAAAGTTTGCTCGCTAATTCGTCTGCAGAATGGTGTTGTGTTGACAAGATCAGCCTGATGTCTGCAGGCAGCTGGCTGGCTAGTATTAGCTCCCGGCAGGGACAGACTGGATAAAGTAAAATCCACACCCTGTTTATTCGACTTATGGGCTTCATGTGATGTAGCCAGAGAAAATATCTTGTCAACACTCACAGATTTCAAACCAGTGTGCAGACTTTTCCTTCTTTATTCTATTTCTCGTGTAATTGTGTTGTCTGGATCAAATACAATTGGTACGGCCGACTGCTGGGGTCTTAAACTGCGACGGGTCTGTATAAACACTCACGGTTTCATTAGTTTTGACTGTTGAGACTCTCAGCAGCTTTTATAGCCATCTGTAATTTTTTGCTAGATTAAAAATGATAATGCTAGCTTTGTGCACGTTTGAATAATGTTTAGCAGAGATGATATATGTATAGGACACATGCGCTCAAATGCTAATGTCAGTCAGAGGATTTTTAAGAGTCTATATTGGATTTTAAAAAGGCAATTAATTGGAAAATAGATTCTTTATCCAGCCTTTGAAATTACACTGGAAAGCGAAAGTGTGTGTCATTTTTCACTCTGAGGTGTGTGGTAAAAGTGAAATCACTGGTATATTAATCTGTCAGTCAGTAACCTTTCAGGCCCTTCTTTCTCCCAGACACCCTGACTTTTGTGGCCTTGACTCTAATAATCCCTTTCTGGCTGTGTGAAATACCTTTTTATGTCTGCGCTGATGATCATAATGGTTTTCTGTCTGAGCTGCTGACTAGTGATTGGCCCCAATTACAGCATGAACCTCAGACTTCAAATCATCCTATCTATGCAAGGTGAGACATGTAATGGCAAAAATCTATTTAGGCCTCGCTTCCATCTCGTGCCTGACTGCAGCTCAATAAATCACACTTGATGCACAGTTAAAATCGCATGAAGTTGACTGCCAGATGTTTATCATTACTCTCCATTGTACATTTTCCCCATATATGTAACCCATATATGCCCTACAAGACCTTAATTCTGCTGGAGAATGTGATTGGTTTGAAACACAATACCTGAAAACATTTGTAACTCCATGACTGTAGTGGAAAAACACGCCTTAATGTTTCCCCATGTAGGTGCGTATATGCTTGACTCTTTACTTTGGCAGTTCACTAGTTCTGGTCTGAAACAGGGGCCCTTGTCTGGACCCAGGTGTGCCCACTGTGGCTCTGTGATCAGACGTAAGAGAGACAGATTGACTCCGGCCTCTTGCCCTGTGGAAGCAAACTTCTGCCATCCAAATTAGTGGTTGGCCTGTCTTGCAGCATTCATCATGGCTGCTCCACTTTCAGCTGAGCTTGCTGCTATTTTTCACCGAGGTACTCCCACTTCATCTTCTAATGCTAGCTCCCTCTCCTTTACCTATCTTCATTATTTTGTACTCTTTCTGTCTGTTTCTTGGATTTCATTTCACCACTCTCCTTTTTTCAATCTCTTCTGGCTTGCTTTTCTTTTTCTCTTCCCCCCCCTTTTGAATCTCTACTCTCACTTCACCTCCATCCTTCTTAACTTGTTAGTCGTGATTCTTTCCCTGCCTCTCAGCCCTGCATCCTCATCGTTTCTGTCTCTTTCAGCCCCTATCTGTCAGGCTCACTCTCCTCCTCCAACAGTAATCTACTCAGAGTTGTTGAGGACAGGAGAGTAATCCCAAGTGAACAGATCTTTCTAAGATGTTGTCAAACTGTTGACGTGAGTGCTATCACGGGCCCCCGCTGTGCCTAACTTGGCATACCCTCTCTACTTCCCTACCTCCACACAGAGACACTCGCACACACGGCCATATCTGTCCCTTGAGAAGAGTCGGGAGATTATGCACACATTACGAGAACCACTGCTGTGGATTTCTGCTATTTAACAGAGTTGATGTAGACAGTGAGTCTGAGAGGACTGCAGTCTGGTGTATCTGAGGTGTGTCAAAAATAGAAAAACTAAAATCTGACATCTCAGCTGATGTAATTCGTACTAATTTGTAAGCTTTTTTTTCCTTTTCAAATCTAGTTTGGGATTTTCCAACCCTGAAGATCAAATATTTGAAAAAAGACGACTCAAAATGGATAAATTACCGTAAATGTCGGGCTATAAGCCGCTACTTTTTGCACAAGCTTTGAACCCTGCGGCTTTTAGTCAGGTGCGGCTTTTCTATGGATTGTCCGTGATTTTTGTCATATCGTAAGACGATTTGTTTTGTGTGTTCCGCTGTTGTACGGCACTACGTTGCCTGGCGGAAGGATCGGGGTTCAAGAGTAGTATGTTAGTCACATGTCCGTCCGCCAGGCAACGTAGTGCCGTACGAAGTAGCGCGAAAAACAAACTTCAAAGTAGCGCTACGCGTTCAGCGGGAGTCGTGGATGATGAGCGGCGATAAACTTGCAAGTTATGCCCAAAAAGCAAGTTATGCCCAACTCCACCGGTGGATTCTGACAGCGTGGAAAAGTGTGAAAACATCCACGATCACCAACGGATTTTGAAGGGCTGGACTGCTGCATGATGGAGAGGAGGACACCGCCACGGCCCTTCTGAGGGTGTTCGACTCTGACACTGACAATGAGGATTTCTTTGGTTTTGAAAGTGACAACGAAGGAGAGAAGAAGAGTGGATGACGAAGCCATCATGAGCCTGTTTGTATCCGACACTGGAGAAGAGGACTTTGGTGGTTTTAGTGCGCAGGAAGAAGAGAAAGATGGTGGTGAATGACTGACTTTTCTTCTTGTTAAAGCTGTGTCACTGCACCTGAGCCTAAAAGGTAGTCCGAATCTATTTTTCTGGTGTGCTGTAGGCTACTGTTATGTACTACATGTGCAAATATGTACCCATAACTTGTTTTTCAAAATATTAATAAAAGTGATGTCTCCAAACAGCCATCTCTTTCCTGACAATTCCCTTTGTGCATATTCTCTTACATATGATAAGTCAACATTGAAACACCTGCGGCTTTTGGTCAGGTGCGGCTAATGTATGTACAAAACAGGATTTTCCCCTGATTTTAGCTTGTGCGGCTAATATTTAGGTGCGCTTTGTAGTCCGGGAAATACGGTACTCAAAATCAATCTGAATGGAAATCTGTGTGAAGATCTTTTTTTCTTTGTGATTGTTCTTGTTTATTTTCTCCATAGCCCAGTAAAAAAATTTGTTTTCTTTAGCAGTCTGTACTGCTTTCAGTGAAGTTATTTTATTCATGTTTGTACTCTAAAGTGAGTGTCTTTTAACTTTATAGACACTAGGGCTGCCACAAACGATTATTTTGATAGTCGACTAGTCACCGATTATTTTTGCGATTAGTCGACTAATCAGATCATGCATCAATTGGACGTAAAACGTACAGCTTATTGCACCAGCAGCATCTGCTCTTATATAACTATCATTAGCTTACAGCTTTAAGTGTTTAAGATATGTGCTAACTGAAAATAAAGACAAGATGATAGTTTATTCAATTTTAATGACATTTGCAGATTGTTTCGATGGAGTTTAATAAACTCCTTGCTATCTAAAATATAACAGGACACCGGAGTATATTCTCGAGCATCTCAAAATTCTGATAATCAGCTGTCTGCTTGACATTTATTCAGCTGTGTAAAAACTACAACTTTAGTCTCAGCCAAACCGATTTACTCAGGAACAAATAAAATATTGAAAAAAGGCAAACAATAACATTTGTAAGTTATCTAAGTGACTTATATATCATGTTTAACCTGAGTAGCGAAAGACAGCCGTGGGTTTGAAAATGGTTGGCCCGGAGTCCGGTGTTCTCAGCCCCTCTAGTGAGCCTTGCCCCCAGCTAGCTATCGAGCTAGTGGGTAACAGACGTTTCCGAAAACGTCGGAGCGCTTTTGAAAATATGCGGTGTCTTGATAAACTGAGCAGATATTTGAGGTTTACATAGTTACATTCTCGCCTGAAAATATGTTAAACGTTTATTTTGTGACCCAGAAAGAATAATAAGAGTAATATTAAAACTAACTAGCTGCCGCCATTGTTGGAAACTGAGCTGGGCTGCGCTATGAATTCTGGGACACAGCTTCTTCTTCTTCGGGGTTTAACGGCAGCTGGCATCCTTGTACATGCAGTGCTGCCATCTTCTGTTTCAGTCCGTTATTACACTCTTAAATCCTACTACTCATTCCTGCGTCTTTTGGGATCTAGCTTCAAACGACGCGTCGACTATTAAAATGTAATAGTCGACGTAATCGTGACTAGTTGACAAATCGTGGCAGCCCTAATAGACACACATAACATAGAAAATCAGTTTATAGAGGGCTTGGCAATCTATAGTTTTAAAACATAAAATAAGGGTTGACTGGCCAGCAGAGAAGCAGGCTGTCTGATCTGATTTCAGTTTACGGAGATGCTGATGACTCTGTAAACTATATGCCACCAGCAAGCTTTAAATAACACATGAATAAATAGAGAGTTGGCCAAAAGAGGACAAAGAACTGATGCCCTGAGGCGCTTTAGTAATACTGAGACACTGCGATTCTGTTGTGCACTAGTGTTGCCCTGTAGTTGCATCAGAAGATGAAGCAGTGATAAAGTTAGATGTGCCTGTGCCAGTTTTTTCTTTGGTTGTGCATCTTTCTGCTATTTTTATAGCTATTTTTAAAAAAATCCCTTTTAGTTTAGGGCTATAGCCGAAGATTGTTTCCGTTCTTGTTATTCTGCTGATGATTATTTGATTGTTTAATCTATTAAAAAATTCATTTGCTTCCTACCTTGTAATGAGGACTTTATGAAAAAGTGAATGTAAACGTAGGATCGCGTCTTACCACAGCAATATGAGCAGTTTCCTCAGTGTGACAGGTCTGAGTGCGTTGTGGGTAGCTGTAGTGTGTGTGTGTGTGTGTGTGTGTGTGTGTGTGTGTGTGTGTGCGTGTGTGTGTGTGCGTATGCAGTCAGCCAGCATCCCTCTAATGATAGTTGATTGCATTATCATCCACGGCTGAGTGGCTGCTCACCCTTGTAGATGTATGGACCAACTGCCAAACCCCAGGGCCTTCTGTCTGTGTATATGAGTGTGCGTATGTCTTGGTGTTTGTGTGGCTGTAGCTGTGTGCCAGTGCAAGTGCTTCCTTGTAAAATGTGATTGGAGGTGAAGCTCATAAGTCCTCTAAGAGCCATTCAGAATTTGCCACATCAGTAAGGCGCACACACACTCGCACTTGTTCCCCTAAGGAAAAGGAACCTGTTAGGCAGAAATGTTATCACCTGAGAATCAGCCTTGACACACACACACACACACACACACACACACACACACACACACACAGCATGACTTTGTGCATTTGCGATTGTAGCTGTTATGTTTGTGCTTGTTTACCTGTGACTGTGGGATGTTGTAAAGTTGCAGTTTTGACACAAAGTGTCGAAAGAAACGATGAATTGACAAAAATGAAAACACAAACAAACCCCAAACAAGCTTGATTCAGTTTCCCTTCTGTTGAATTTGTATGTGTTTGTGATAGTGGCATGTGGTTTTCTTTCTGTGTGACATATTAAGACTGCAGTAGTGCCAGGATAACACAAGTCTAAATACATTAAAAGAATGTATGTTTGAAATATTTATTGTCCTGACAATATATTTTATGAAATATGCTTTAGTATTTAGTTTTTTGTTTGTTTGGAGGGAACATAAATAAATGAATAAATAAATGAATCAAAAGGGGGGAAAAAGTGGGCTGTAGCCATATCTGTGCTAGGACATTATTCATGGCAGTGAGCTCTATCTGACTTCTGGGAGATGCATAACACGGTGGAGCGGGGTCACTGCCCCGCCCTGCCCTCCAGTCCACCTGTCCTCCCAGCCAGTACGCTTGGCATCCAGCTGTCCGGCCAGCCTATCAGCCAATAAGCCCATACAGGCCTTGTTAGCTCAGTCAAGTGTGTCCATTCACCCCAAAGCCACCCCTTGCCCCAGCACTCTTACCCCGATAGAGCACTACAGCGGCGTATCCCAAGGTCAGCATGTCCTGTGCATTTTTGTGTGTGTGTGTCTGACGAGCAGTGGGGGCGGCAGAGGAGGAGAAAGACGATATGTTAGAGATGAAGGGTGCAATGGATGGAGGGTACAGGACAGAAATAACAAGGGGGAGAAGTGCGTGTGAATGTGGGGGTGTCTGTGGGATGGGGCGGAAAGTGGGTCATGGTTTAGTCTGTATGTGAAGCACCAGGAGCATCAAAATGACCCGTAGGGCTGCTGTCTGCCCCTTCTCTCTGTCACTCACACGCACGTGCACACACGCACGTCCCAGTAGCTCTCATGTATCATCTACCAGTGTTGAAGACCCGGGGTGGGTGGTTTTAGATTTTTGTGGTCTAGAACACGGTTTCCAACTATTTTCTTTTTCTTAAATGTCTGTGTAACTGTATTCATATCCTCTGTGTTGGCTCACACAAGGACAATTCTTCTTTTCATTATTTGAAGGCAGCGCTAGCTTTGATAGCTGATCCCTGCAGAGGTATTTAATTACCATGTTAGCAATATTTGGAGGGACTGTTACTGTAAGTCTTGGTAATTCGAGCTGCAGTTTACACCACGACGTATACTTTACAGCTTTACTGCAGTGCATAAGTCGACATATGACATTTTGAAACCTACACTTACTGTGGTTTAGGATTTTTAGCATAGTTGATCCAGTTTCTTTTTTAGAGAGGAAAATATTAGTCATTTGTTGATACGGTGGTGTTGGCTGATAAATCAGATTAAAGTATGGATGTTTCATAGTTTCTCTTAGAAGGTACTCTGCAGCTTCTCAGTCTGCAGCCACAAACGCCACAAACAGAACACCCAGCTGATCCGAGCTGAGGAGGGCAGAGCGTAGAAGAGTAACCCACAACCTGTTGTCACAAAAAACAGCAACAACTGAGATCTTAACTCAGAAATAGCTCCACATGCCAAATGTTAATCTTTGTGTATTTGAAGAGGAACAAATAATGAGATCAGCTTTTTAAATGGTCAAATAACGATATCATTAAAGGTGTCAGTGTTGAAAACCCAGTGTTGGTCAGGCTCTACTTTTGTTTACATAAACGCACGGCATAGAAGAGCCACGTCGACAGGACAGGACTCGGCAGTTCATCTGCATCTAAAGGACAACAGTCACTCTTTCGATGATGCCAACATTCACATTTTGGACAGAGAGGACAGATGGTTTGAAAGAGGAGTGAAAGAAGCCATCTATGTCTACTGTGAGCGACCATCTTTGAAGAGAGGGCGGGGCTTACAACACCAACTGTCTGCCATCTCTAATCCAGTTTTGAGATCCCTCCCCAGACACCTTAACGCCCACTCACATCCTGGGTCTTTTGACCTCAGTAACTCACATGATAGGGTGGGGCAAGGCTTCACAATGGGTTCATCTGAAACCTTGGCTGACTGTGACACACACCCGTTTTCACACCGTGGCGCGTGTGATTAGGTAGAGGATCAACAGGGGGTCCATGATCCTCTTGGGGGACACTCCCATAGGGTTTAAAATCTGGGACTCCCCACCAATTGCTCTTAGAACTGAAGAGGCTTCTCGGATGAGATCCAGATGCTTTTCTTTCCAAGCTCCTTAGACTACGACGACCTCAACGACTGAGAACCTTCACAGACCCACTGTGGAAATAGATTGTTTACCGCAACAAGCAAAACACTGAGACCGATCGCAAGTTCCTTAGGCTATACCAATAGGAAAACTCTGGATGAGGATAGTTTTAGCCTACTATAGCTGGTGAATTAGCTGAAAATGAATGTAAAGGGTTTTCAGTCATTTAATCATTTAGACCGGCAGATTAGTCGTCTAAGACCTGCTGAGTGGCCAGAATTTCAGTGTTTTCCTTTCATTTGTGTGTATACTTTAAAACATTTAGAATATGTAGAGAGGATTTCTATTTCTGTGTTGTCTTAACATTACCACAATATTTAAAAGGTACTGTTGGGTTGGGGTCCAAATTCTGACAATAAAATTATATAGTGCCTCAAAAAGAGTTTTTTAGCTTCACATCCTAATGAATTTTGAACCGGTCAGATACAAAATAAATGTAACTGTTTAATCTTGGTATGCAACACTGCTTTTGAAGACTGGTATGCCTCATCCTGGTAATATTGTAATGAGAAGGAACATACACAACATCCACAGCATAGATATAAGCCAAAGCTCTTAACAGGGACTCTGTTTTACTTGACTGAAATATCAGGTAACAGCTAAAAATGAAGCTTGTGCTCCAAACCTGCAGTTTGTTAAAATACTTGTTTTTCTTTTCTTTTCAGAGATGATCCAACTCTTTATTGTTTACAAGAAATGTAAAATTGAAAGACCTGTGGCTGTTATGGCTCAGCATTGGCGAGGAGCAAATCATTTGTCCACATAATAAAGCAGTTTCCTGTACGCTAGAAGATTTTCAAACCAACATTTCTGGTATTACAAAGAGAATAATAATATAAAAGAAAACCATCAAACCTCTTGTTTAACTGGAGAAAATGTGGGCTTAAATAAAGTGGGTCATTTAAAAGTAGAAAACGGCTCTTTTTACAGTAAACAGACAATTTACAGTTAAAATTTACAGTTTTCAGTGGTAAAAACTGTAAGTTCCAGGCTAGTACTGGTAATTTAAAATGTATCCTTTATATCTAGAGTTCACGAAGCGGGCCATGCTGGCCACTGGTGGCCTTTTTGTAATATACTTTTCATGCCACACTATAAAGTGACAGGACTAAAGTATCTGTTCAATTTCAGCTTGTCTTTTGTAGCCATTGTTGCAGAGTAAACCTCGCTAACGTTGACAAATGAACCATCCTCTAAGCACGTTGCTGCCCTCAGTCGCGCTCGCTCCCTAAATTGGCACTCAATCATGAAAATTTGGAGAGCCTCTGCTTTTCATTATGGTTAGTTTGCCTGTAAAAATAATATTGGTAGTGGAAAATGACTTCTTATACATATTTTATGTGCTTTTATATCCTTTTTGTTTAGTGCAAATGTAATTAGGCCCTAATAGGAAAATATAAAATTTCTAATCAGTTAAATTTAGACACACAGACAAAACCACAGACATTTCTCATTTCTAAGTGCAAGACAACTGTCTGTTTACAGTAAACAAGTGAGTGAAATTTACAGTTTTCAGTTGTAAATTGGCACATCTGCATAAAGTACATGCGAGCATCGGAAATTACCGTATTCCCATTCTGCCTGTTATTGTTTGTGTTGCTCTGCTTTCTGACCCTGCAGCTGAGCCTACTGTCTGCTGCTCTGCGGGGTGCTGCGCACACCTGTGGGTAAATCAGCAAGAAATACAGTCATGTGCAAATACAGCAGAATTCATCATTTTGTAGTGTTTGTAAACCAAAAACATTTAAGTGTAAAGGTGAGCAGACAAATAAGACTCCGGCTCTGTTTCTAATCAGTTATGTTGATTGTGGTGGGTTTTGTGTTTTCATTTATTTATTTATTTATTTTTAAATGAAAATGTGTTCGGGTAAATTATCACCTGCCTCATTCCACACACGCTTTCAATTTCTCTCAGGATGACTCGTTTCTAAGTCAGTCCTACGCATTCTTTTATTCATTTTTATTCATTTTTATGTAAGAAACAATAACTTGCAGTCCCTTTTTTTTCTCCTTTGATTTGGTCATTTTTCCATCCGTACTTACTTGATGAGTGCACCTGCTCCCAAACCTCCCATACATCATCTCCATAGGGAGTAGTGTGATTGAAATATGTTATGTATGACCCCGTGTATACGCCTGCACCCACACAGACACACACACACACACACACTGACCACAGGTGCTGCTTTTCTAATATCCCTGTCTCTCTTGTATGATTTGGTCTTAGGGTGAAGTTAGGGTGAGAGGCAGACACACACACACACACACACACACACACACACACACACACACACACACACACACACACGGCGTAAACAGAAATAACCTCAAGGTTAAGATTTAATCATTTGGGCCCTCTGTAGACGTACCGCACCTCCATTCACATACATAGAAATCAAAGCCAAGCTTTGTACACGTGCATGCACACAGGTCAATTTCTTTTTTATAAAAAACACCCAGCACGCCCCTGCGGGCGGTTTATCCTTCAAGCTCGGGTCCTCTACCAGAGGCCTGGGAGCTTGAGGGTCCTGCGCAGTATCTTAGCTGTTCCCAGGACTGCGCTCTTCTGGACAGAGATCTCCGATGTTGTTCCTGGGATCTGCTGGAGCCACTCGCCTAGCTTGGGAGTCACCGCACCTAGTGCTCCGATTACCACGGGGACCACCGTTACCTTCACCCTCCACATCCTCTCGAGCTCTTCTCTGAGCCCTTGGTATTTCTCCAGCTTCTCGTGTTCCTTCTTCCTGATATTGCTGTCATTCGGAACCGCTACATCGATCACTACGGCCATCTTCTTCTGTTTGTCTACCACCACTATGTCCGGTTGGTTAGCCACCACCATTTTGTCCGTCTGTATCTGGAAGTCCCACAGGATCTTAGCTCGGTCATTCTCCACCACCCTTGGGGGCATCTCCCATTTTGACCTCGGGACTTCCAGGTTATACTCGGCACAGATGTTCCTGTACACTATGCCGGCCACTTGGTTATGGCGTTCCATGTATGCCTTGCCTGCTAGCATCTTGCACCCTGCTGTTATGTGCTGGATTGTCTCTGGGGCATCTTTACACAGCCTGCACCTGGGGTCTTGCCTGGTGTGATAGACCCCAGCCTCTATGGATCTTGTGCTCAGAGCTTGTTCTTGTGCTGCCATGATTAGTGCCTCTGTGCTGTCTTTCAGTCCAGCTTTGTCCAGCCACTGGTAGGATTTCTGGATATCAGCCACCTCCTCTATCTGCCGGTGGTACATACCGTGCAGGGGCCTGTCCTTCCATGATGGTTCCTCGTCTCCCTCCTCTTTCTTGGGTTTCTGCTGCCTGAGGTATTCACTGAGCACTCGGTCAGTTGGGGCCATCTTCCTAATGTATTCTTGGATGTTCGTTGTCTCATCCTGGACTGTGGTGCTGACACTCACCAGTCCCCGGCCCCCTTCCTTCCGCTTAGCGTACAGCCTCAGGGTGCTGGATTTGGGGTGAAACCCTCCATGCATGGTAAGGAGCTTTCTTGTCTTTATGTCAGTGGCTTCTATCTCCTCCTTTGGCCAGCCTATTACCCCAGCAGGGTACCTGATCACGGGCAGGGCGTACGTGTTGATGGCCCGGATCTTGTTCTTACCATTCAGCTGACTCCTCAGGACTTGCCTGACCCTCTGCAGGTACTTGGTGGTTGCAGCTTTTCTAGCGGCCTCTTCATGGTTCCCATTCGCCTGTGGGATCCCCAAGTACTTGTAACTGTCCTCTATGTCTGCAATGTTGCCTTCTGGTAGTTCAATCCCCTCAGTTCTGACTACCTTCCCTCTCTTTGTTACCATCCGACTACACTTCTCCAGTCCGAACGACATTCCAATGTCATTGCTGTATAGCCTGGTAGTGTGGATCAGTGAATCGATGTCTCGTTCACTCTTGGCATACAGCTTGATGTCATCCATGTACAGGAGGTGGCTGACAACTGCTCCGTTCTGTAGTCGGTATCCGTAGCCAGTCTTGTTAATGATCTCACTGAGGGGGTTCAGGCCTATGCAGAACAGCAGTGGGGACAGAGCATCTCCTTGGTAGATCCCGCACTTGATGGTGACTTGTGCTATGGGCTTGGAGTTGGCCTCTAGTGTTGTACGCCACATCCCCATTGAGTTCCTGATGAAGGCTCTTAGGGTCCCATTGATCTTGTACAATTCTAGGCATTCCAGTATCCAGCTGTGGGGCATTGAGTCATAGGCCTTCTTGTAATCAATCCAGGCAGTGCACAGGTTGGTCAGTCTGGTCTTGCAGTCTCGGCTGATTGTTCTGTCTACCAGTAGCTGGTGTTTTGCGCCTCTGGTATTCTTGCCAATTCCTTTCTGTGTCCCGCTCATGTATTGACCCATGTGCCTGTTCATCTTAGCCGATATGATGCCTGACAGGAGCTTCCATGTAGTACTGAGGCAGGTTATTGGTCGGTAGTTGGAGGGGACCGGTCCCTTCTGGGGGTCCTTGGGGATCAGGACCGTCCGGCCTTCAGTTAGCCATTCCGGGTGTCTCTCGTTAACTAGCAGCTGGTTCATTTGTGCTGCCAGACGCTCGTGGAGTGCAGTCAGCTTCTTCAGCCAGTAGGCGTGAACCATGTCGGGCCCTGGTGCTGTCCAACTCTTCATACTGGAGACCCTTTCTTGGATATCTGCCACTGTGATGGTTACTGGACCCTGTTCAGGGAGGTCGCTGTGGTCAGCCCTCAGATCCTCTAGCCACTGAGCATTGCCGTTATGGGTTGCATCCTTCTCCCATATGCTCTTCCAGTATTGCTCCGTCTCCAGCCTTGGTGGTGCTGTTCTCTTATTGTTCCCTTGCCACTGAGAGTACACCTTTGCTGGTTCTGTGGAGAACAGCTGGTTTATTCTCCTGCCTTCTATCTCTCTGGTGTACCTCCTCAAGCGGCTGGCCAAGGCTGTGAGTCTTTGCTTGGCAGTTTCCAAGGCCTCAGGTATGGACAGCTTGCTGTATTTCTTAGGCACCTTATTTGTCGCACCTTGCTGCAACTCCGTTAGTTGGCTAACCTCCCTCCGTGCTACTTTGATCTTGCCCTCTAGCCTCCTCCTCCATGGAGGGTACTGCCCCTTGTCGCTGTTCAACTTGTAGCCAAGCATCTCACTGATCACTGTTGCCGTATTGTAGATCAGCTTGTTAGTGTCGGTAATCGTGGTTGTAGGTATTGTCCGTAGTGCTGCATTAACATCATCTAGCAGACCTTCTGAGGGAACTTCACGTAATCTTGGTAACCGGCTACGCGGGATCCAGGTTTCAAGCTTGGCCATGATCCTATTTTTCAGGTCAGTTCCTCTCGCACTCAACGATCCTTCTCCTATCGCACTTGGGGCTATGTACCCAATCTCGGGTGGGGGTGATGATATCTCCCCCCTGACCTGGCGTCCTGACTCCTCCTTGCCGTAGCATTCGTGTTGTACCTCGTCAATCTCTAGCTGTGAGAGCAGTCCCTTCTTTCGAATGTTGGAACACTGAGCTACTAGTTGTTTCGCCGTCATTGTGGATGTTGGGTATCGAAGAATCCATAGGTCCCTCATCCTATTCATGTAGCCCCTTCCGCCGGGGTTACTTGCATAGTAGCATTCCAACAACGCCCTGTTTTCGTCTCTTGCCCACCGATGCCTTCTTGTTCCAGTAGCCCACTTTTCGTCAGGGTGCCCTGGTTCCTCAACACCTGACGCGGACCTTGTTGATCCGGGCGACGTCCGAGCCGGCATGCCTTCATATTTATCTGTCTCGCTCATGTCTGCGGTAGGCTTGCTTAGCATAGGGGGTCTAGCCTTAGGACCCTTACTGGATACAGACGCCCCAGGCAGGAATCGAACTTGCGATCCTCTGTTCCAAAGGCGTGTAGTCTAACCACTACGCTATCCAGCTGCGCATATATATATATATATATATATATATATATATATATATATATATATATATATATATATATATATATATATATATATATATATATATATATATATATATATATATATATATATATATATTTGGGATTGCTGGAATTTTTTTAATAGTATTGGAGAAACTCACAAACATACAGCCTAAAAATATCAATCTGTTGTGGTCAAATGGAAAACATTTCTTACACTGAACGACATATAAAACAGGCTTTTTATGTGCGTGCTGCACACTGAGTGAATAGCCATTATTACATGCTCTCTGTCTTTGTTTCTCATAAGATACAGATACATACATTTATGCACTTGCATATAACTATGGTTTCACCATGCAGGCCCTGATGAGTTTTTGTTTGGATATGCTGTGTAGAAATGTTGTTTTTTTTTTTTTGGGGGGGGGTTTTTTGCTCTTCCATGTGTTCTCTAAAGTCTAAGAATGGCACAAAGGCAGGAACAGCAGCATTAAACTTTTTACTTGTTACCCATTTACCCACTGGTGTCACCTTAGTCTAACTGGTAAAGTTATCATTCATGGTGTGAAAGCACAGGGCTGGGTTACAGATCTTTATGTTCTGCATTAGATAAGATAAGTCAACAGTTTTTGTGCACTTTCTGTTTTAAGGCATTGTCATGCCATGGCAGGCAAAAATAACCAAATGACTTCTGCGCCATTGGCTGCACCTCTGTCTTAATGCAAATGTATGCAAATGTGAAATTCCAGAGATTTTCCAGTAACACGATGACTTTGTGGTTGGAATTTATCGGAGCTTAAATGGTGACTAAGGTTACCGTGAGAAAGCTTTTGCTTAGATTTGGCCAGCGAGACTAGAAAAGCGCTCTATAAAAGCAAGTCCATACCTGAGGATGAAGAGGCAGAGAACATACGCACGGACCCGTAATATTCAACTTAACAGAGGATCTAATGCAGACTTAATTTTTAGTCTGACCCTAGGAAATGTTTAGTGTCCTACTAAGTCATCTATAGTCTAAATTTGCACTTTGATTCACTGATTTAAAAAAGAAAAATTCCACAAAACATGATCTAAAGTTCAGCTGCTGCCTGCCATTTACTCCATAACTACATAAAACCTTATTTTGCAAATGTACAGTCTTGCATCTTTGAGATTCTGCGTCCTCTGCACATCTATGTCTGGTTGGCTCCTTGTAACAGCCAGCGCCTGTCTTCTATCGTCACATGGTTGATGGCAGTTACGCCTGGATTAGTTTTCAGTTAGATGAAAATGTGAAAGAAGAAGCAAAAGCAACTGTCACTGAGAATGTGACAGCGACTGTCAGGGCTCTGTTAATGCGCCGCTCCCTCCGCGCCCTCTCTGTAAATGTTTAGTTAAATACAGCCTCCGTTTTCCAAAAATACAACACGATAAAGCGTCCTTTGACCCCAGCTTTGAGCTACAAGGTAATGCTTCTCCATTCAGGCTCATGTGATGTTGTATGCTTTTTCATTTGCTGTTCACTTGATCATTCTTTAAGATCATTTGTATTTTTAATCAATAGATTAATTTCAAAATAAAGGCCCGTTGCTAATATGATATATTATAATTTATAATGAGGAAAAAAGTCACTTTAAACCAAATAAATAAAAAAAAAGAAATAAATCCAGGATGTGCACCATAATATTTACTGTAGTTGTTTTCTCTCTTTTTCCAGCATAGTTTTTGTCTCTGCACTAGCAAGCTTATTCTGTAGCTAGGATTGTTGTGTGTGTTTGCATGTTTGCGTGTGTTTCTGTTAAATTGATGGAGAGCTTGTTATTGTTGGTCTGGAAAGCATCCCTTGGGACTGAGAGGAGAAAGCAACCACACAGCTGAGACCACTCTCACTAAAGTCCTGTGTGTGTGTGTTGGTTGCCTCTCAAATAAATGTAGGCATAATAAGAGCTTTTGCCAGCTGAACAATCTCTCTCTCTCTCACCTCCCCTCGTCCCTTCCCGTTATTCATTTCCCAATCATCAGCACAAATATACACACATTTGTAGCTTTAGGATTACTCATTATGTCTGGTCTTTCTATTATTAGTTTTGTCATTTAAAGAATTGATCACTCCAAACAGAAAAGCCCAAACAAACCCAAAACATGCTCGTGATTCATGCCCTACTGTTGCGAGTCATACGTAGTGCTTTTAGAAGGACTGTCTGTCTGTTTTGATGAGGCATCATTTAGTCAAACTTACTGTCGCATCCAGTCGACTAACAAACCTCAAACCTGCTGCATTTGTACATTTTAAAGATGTGGCGGTTTGCGTCTGTGCTTATGTGTTACTGAATTAATATCTCTGTTACAGATTGGTCATCATATTGAAATTTATTCTGTCTTATGTATTCAAAACTAGTGGCAAAGTGACATCATGAAGGTTTAAATTTTAACGACCTGGAATTTGAATATACTGAAAAATGTTGAATACTTGGTCACAGCATGAATGAGAGTGGAAAGACATTTGCATATATTTGTGTGGCACTATGAATAATTTAATAGTTGTTTCATTCTGGTTTACCCTTGGTGCAGAAAAAAAAATGGTATGTAGGCTGTTTGTTTGAGGCTTTTTTGTTTTAAATTGTTTGTTTTGTGAACTCTATTGACCGGTAGAGGTTACCTAAGGTACGCTGATTTTCTTTGGTAATTTTATTACATAAAACCACCGTATAGCACATTAACTATAATGCTGTGTGTGTGTGAGTATACTTGGCTGACGCAGGGAAGTAGATTTCCTGAAATATCTGGTTTAATGTGGCATAAAGGAGCAGCGCCCCACCACCAACGTGCCATTACATCCCCTCCAAATCTGTGTGTGACAGCTCTCCTGGCAGTGCTAAGATTCATACCATCGTCTCGAAGAGCACGTGTGTGCGTGCGTCCTGGTTAAACATGTTGAAATGATCTTAATTTTAAGCAACTAGGAGTTTATCTTGTTTGGCACTTGACACGGAGCTGGTTTTCAGCTTTAAAAATTTAGTTGTATACTTTGTGTATGTATATATATGTATATATGTGTGTGTATATATATATATATATATATATATATATATATATATATATATATATATATATATATATATATATATATATATATATATAAGTGCAGAAAATGCTAAGTGGACACAGGAATCAACCATGTTTTGTCAGAGACACTTTTTCCAGTGCGCTCTAATTCTAGTTTTCACAACATAGAGAAGTGGGAATTTACATGGGGTTAAAATTACCGACACACATTGGATTATTTTGTGAGTACAAACTGACTCACTGTGGAATTCAGACGCAAAGGAGTTCCACCAGAGACTAATTAAGCACTTCTTCATCTTTTAGGATGCCATGTGCTTTGTGCTTGACTCATGTATATGACTTTCGGTTTGTTTTTTTCTGTGTGTTGGCTTCATCTTGGGTACTCATAACATTGTAATGCTACGTTTGCTTTTCCAGTCTGCAAAAATAAAATGCGTTGTCTCTCTTTGTAGATGACCCGACAGAAGCAGACGTGTGGTTGCTCAACAGCTGCACTGTGAAAAACCCTGCAGAGGATCACTTCAGAAACTCAATCAAGTAATGAAAAAGCACACAAACGATATGTATCCTTGTCTTGTTCGAAGGATCGTTACATTTTAATAGGAACTGGATAAAGAAGTGTTAGCTTTGCTTAGTAGGTCTTTTATATGGGGTTGTGATGGCTCATTTCTCTATCAGAAGAGTTTAAAATACAGGAAAAAAAGTAAAAAAATTTTAATTATAAGAAAAAAAGAATTAAAAAATAATATTAACACAAATTAAAAAAACTGGCATAGGTAGAATTGCTGCTCAACAGACAATCAGAAATGGTTTTCTACAAATGAATGTGTGCCAAAAAGATTTCCCCGCTGTAGCGAGTTTGTTTTGTTATAATAATTATGTCTTATATTACTAAATCTGAATCACGATCACAACTATGTGTGACAAGGGAGCACAATTCACTCATAAATAAATGAACATCTAATTGTGTTTTGTTAGAAAACGTAATCCAGGATCAATTTAACACAAATGAACTACAAAACATGGCATGTTTAACACATTTTAAGCCAAAATGCAGAAGCACTAAGTGCAGCCTTACTTCTCCCATAGGAAATAAGAAGGTAAGTAGCCCCCAGGTGCTGCTAATCAAATGCACTTGATTAAGTGATCATTAACAAGGGTGAGCACATCTATAAAAGCAGAATTTTGTCCCTTTTGCTGGTGTGGATCATTCAGATGATCGTAAAGGAAATGCGAACATTTTTTCCAGGAGCGGACATCCTGAGTTCAGAGCATGAAATTCTCATCCAAACTCCAAAAAACCTAAGAGGTACATCTGAGACTTCACAGCCTCAATTAGCATGTTAATGTACAGTTAGAAGAAGGCTGAAAAGTACTGTTTGTTTGCAAGGGTTGCCCAGAGAAAGCCTCTCCTCTCTGAAAAGAATATGGCAGCACAGCTTAGGTTTACAAAGTTCCATCTGAACAGACTACAAGACTTCTGGAACAATGTAGGTCTGGGCGATATGAGGAAAATCTAATATCACAATATATTTTTGGCTATAACACGATATATATATCACGATATTGGATTGCATTTTTTTTTTTATACAGCGCTTTTCGAGACCCTCAAAGCGCTTTACAATTCCATTATTCATTCACTCTCACATTCACACACTGGTGGAGGCAGCTACAGTTGTAGCCACAGCTGTCCTGGGGCAGACTGACAGAAGCGACGCTGCCATATTGCGCCATCGGCCCCTCTGGCCAACACCAGTAGGCGGTAGGTGACGTGTCTTGCCCAAGGACACAACGACCAAGACACACAGAGCTGGGGATCGAACCGGCAGCCTTTTAAATCACCTCCCAAAACAAATTTTATTTGCAACCATAAAGTGCCTAAAATGCACTATTGCACTGGTATACTCATTCAAATTCACCATTCAGTGTTTTTTTTTTTTTTCACTTTGAATTCAAAAAATCTGAATGAATTAAAATGTTTGGTTTTTTAAAAACATTTTATGGTTATTTTTCCCAGTCTGGTCGTGTATAAACATGCATGTGTGCCATGTAGAAGATTTTCTGGTTGGGAGGGGTAATGATGCATTTGCAGTGTGTGGGAGAAAGAAAACTCGCAGTGAATTACATGCAGACAGCTTAATGCCATGGCAGTTACTCGATGTATACTCAATGGTTACGATAAAGCCGTTTTAACCATCGTACATGGAAAAACTCGTGAGGCATCAAGTACATTCGATATATCGCCCATCCCTAGAACAAAGTGGAGATGCTGGTCATGATGCACAGTGCCATGTTTGTCAAGACCAAACACAGGCAATGAGCACGGTGGTGGAGGGCTGATGATTTAGGGGTGTTTTGCAGATTCAGGTCCTAGGCAACCTGCGGTCATTGAATCAACCATTAACTCCTCTGTATACCAAAGTATTCTAGAGAATCTTTCTGACAGCTAAAGCTTGGTCCACAGTGGGTCAAGCAATAGGATAATGATCCTAAGCACAGCAGCAAACCTACAACAGAATGGTTGAAAAAGGTGTAACGGCCCAAAGTCCAAAACTTAACTTGATTGAAATGCTATAACAGGACCTTAAGAGAGCTATGCATAAACAAATGCCTACAAATCTCAATGAACCAAGCCTAACATTTATCCACAGCAATATGAGACACTGAAAAGGTCATATGGAAACCGTTACTTTTAGTTGTTGCTAGTAGGAGGTTCTACAAGCTAGTGAATCCCGGGGTGTACTTAGAGTTTGTATTAAAATAATTGTAAATTTTGTGAGGACTAGATGGATTTTTACCATATTCTGACTAATAAAACCCCAGACTTGACAGAGGGTTTACTTTACCATGACTGTAGATCTTTAAACATCTTTAATTATTTCAAAATGTACCTTTTTACTCCAACGTGGACATAACTGTGATGCTTTTTTGCGAAAACCATTTTTCTTATGCATAATTTTGTGTGTGTGTTCTTTTTTACCCTTTTGCCCGGTGTCAATTTCCACCTACTCACTGTTCTACTGGTCTCTCTCGGCAATACACACACACACACACACACACACACACACACACACACACACACACACACACACACACACACACACACACACACACACACCTATTTGCATAAACACAGAGAAATTAAGCTAACTGTTTTGCATTTTGATTAATTTGCCTCCATCAGGGGCGCACACACCTGGCGGGTATGTGCTTTTGTTTGCGACTCAGAACTTGGATTTTGCTACTAAAGGTTTTAAGGCTTTACTTTGAGTAAGAAATCCAAATCCCAAATGATTTAAGCACACATATATGTTTTTATGTCCATATACTGCATATTATTGCATGCGGTTTTAACCTTACCATGCCAGTGTGAAGAGGGAAAGTGGAATTAATGATCCTTGTCTAACATCAAGTTAGTCGTGTGAAATTAATATACACTTGAGCTTCTCTCCTGGGGTCTCTCGAGAGAGTGCAGGTTAACACGCTTTTACTCTGACCTCAGCTGCTCCAGTGCATCAGTGGCCCACAGAGAGAACTAACAATAATCAAAAATACAACCTAATTAGATATCAGGGATTTTATTCTGGCTTAAATACTCAGAAAATTGAGAAAGATTTTAGTTATTGTTTGTTATTATGATATTCCTTTATTTTCTTTATTGCCCCTCTCATTACAAACCGACAACACACAGCATGGAGCACCAGCTGAATTTCTGCACCAGCCAAACAAAAGAGCTGAGCCCCAGTTAGCTTCACTTTGTTTTTAGATTTTACTCTTTTAGATTATTTGCATTTCAGGCTAAATCAGGCTAAAGCTTTAATTTATTATCTGCCACATTTTCATTTTGGTGGCTGAATTATTGCAATTGAATAACTTCTATCAAGGGAATATTTCAAGAGCCGAACAGTTTTACTTGGCCAACCTGATCAGTGCAATCTTCATGCTCCAGCTGTCTCCTGGTGCTCGGTTCTTTCATTCCTTTTGTTATGGCATTTTTTTTTTAAATAATGCTTCGAATTTGCCAATTGAAATGCACGAAATAACAACACACTTCAGGACTTTGAAATGTCTTCCTCGTTGATGCTAGAGTTTTTCTTAGACTGGGAAATCACCCAGCTGTAATGCTAATGCAATTAATGCTCTATTCACTGAGAAGGACAAAAACACTCACACAGAGATGCACACACGTACACAGAAGAAATGGAAAAGTTTTTCTCCCTTTCATCATTTGCAACGTGCAAGATGGAGACACAAAATGAGGGGGTACGGGATGTGAGTGAATCCAAATGCCGACATGTCGTTCCATTTTGTTCTTTTCCCCAAGAATTATTTTTTTTCTTTGCCTTCTCTTTGTATGATGGACAGAGAGAGGGGGGGAAAATGAGAGGAGGAGACAGGCACACGAGCTGCCTCGTGCTCAGTCACGCGGTAGCCCTTACGCCTGCGCCTCCTGGTACCACACACTCACACTCAGACTTCGCACACACTTGCATGGGCTGGGGCAATATTTCTGTTCAGATAGTAAGGTCCATAGTTTGTTTGGACAAAGACGGTTTTTGTAGTTTTGCCTCTCTGCAACACTGCACTTGATTTAGACCTCGGTGGATGTCAGCGAACACTGTAGCCACTTTCAGCTGTTGCTTGTTTGTGAGTCTCTGCCTTCAGTTTTGTATTTAAAAACTGAAAAGCTGTTCTGTTGGGTTCAGATCATGTGACTTGGTGTAATGTCAACCTGGTAGCCCATTTTGTTGCTTTGAGAAACTCTTGGATTGTTTTTGCTGTGGGTCGTTATCCATTTGCACTGTTCAGTTTTCCAGCATTTGTCTGAATGTGAGCAGAGTACAGTCCTACACACTTCTTAATTCATTGTGATACTTCTATCAGCACTCAGAGAATCAATCAATAGTTCCTCTGGCCTGTGCTATGCTACACATCATGAGCTTGCTCTCTCCTTCTCCATACTTTTCTCTCCCCATCAACCTGCTTCAAGTTAATCTTGGTTCTAATGATGGCCTCCTGCACGTGCATCTATTTGGGCCTCATATTTAAAATTATAGTGAAAAGCTATAAAATACAAATTCAACACTTTGGATCATCATTTGATCATTTCGTTTGCCATTAAATAACAAGGGAGCAGGCCTCATTCGGCCATTAAACTGCTTTTCTTAGGGCCTAACTTGTTGTACCAAACTGTAGGTTATTTCATTTCATATGAATTCTTAAATTCTGCTTTGTGATAAGTTGACTTGTAACCTTGATAAAGTATGTACACTACCAGTGGAAAGTTTGGACACACCTTCTCATTCAATGGTTTTTCTTTATTTCTACGACTTTCTACATTGTAGATACAAACTGAAGACATCAAGTATATAATGCAGGAGAAGAAATGGATAAATAAATCTAAATATGTCTTATATTTTAGATTCCTCAAAGTAACCACCCTTTGCCTTGTTGACAGTGCTGAAAACCCCTGGCCTTCTCTCAATGAGCTTCATGATGTAGTCACCTGAAATGGTTTTCACGTGTGTGCCTTGTCAGGGTTCATTTGTGGAACTTTTTGCCTTCGTAACGGGGTTGGGACCATCAGTTGTGTTGTGCAGAAGTCAGCTTGGTACACAGCTGACAGCCCTATTTGGCAACTGTTAGAATTCATGCTATGGCAAGAACCAATCAGCTAAGAAAAGTGAAACTCAGTCCATCATTACTTTAAAAACTGAAGGTCAGTCAGTTGCTAAAACTCACAAACTCATCAAACCCTGCAAGAAAACTGGCGCCCCAGGAAGGAAGACCAAGAGTCACCTCTGCTGCTGAGGATAAATTCATCTGAGTCATCAGCCTCAGAAATCGCAAGTTAACAGTGCCTCAGATGAGAGCCCAGATAAATGCCACACAGAGCAGACACATCTCTACATCTACTGTTCAGAGCAAACTGAATCAGGCCTTTATGGTCAAATAGCTGCTAAGAAACAACTAATAAGGAAAAACAACAAGAAACACAAGGAATGGACATTGGACCAGTGAAAATCTGTGCTTTGGTCTGATGAGTCCAAATTTGAGTTCTTTGGTGACTTCCTCATGAAGCTCATTAAGAGAGCACCCAAGAGTGTGCAAAGCAGTAATCAAAGCAAATAGTGGATATTTTGGAGAATCTGAAATATAAAACACATTTTGAGTTATTTTACACTTTCTTGTTTACTACATAATTCTGTATGTGTTCATTCATAGTTTTGATGCCTTCAGTGAGAATCTACAATGTAAATAGTCATGAAAATAATGGAAAACCATTAAATGAGTAGGTGTGTCCAAACTTGTGACTGGTAGTGTATGTGTGCATGTCTGAATTTCAACTCTTTACCAGCTAATCATTGGTGTTAAGCTGGTTTGAGCATACATTTCTGTAAAAAGTAGATAGCTAACTCACTATCCGATCTAAAAAGTGTTAGTCCAAAGGACAGCAAGAAAAGTGAAAACCAGTCCACTGTTGGAATGACTGGTAGAGAGGAGTTACTCCATAAAAAGAAATGCGTGGCCACATTTTAAGTTTAGTAAACACGATACAGGACAACGTAAAGTTATAGGCAAATATTGCTGCTTTACAAGGAAACATAGCCGACATCCTAACCTTGTCACAAAATATGCCAAGTGCCTGTCACAGGAAAAAGTGAAAGAAACCCGAGGACTTGTTAGCCACAGCTCTGCACTGCACAGGTGCCTGCTCGCTCTACTCCACATGGTAAAAATGTAATATGTTAAAAGACTTTGGCAGGAAGAGTAAAACAAATCAGAGAACTTGAGTCATAAGAAGTATAATGTGAAATATCACTTATATAAAATTAATATTCACCAGTGAAAAACAGGCCGAAATTAAAATGTGCACTGGGAAATCTGAGCAGCTGTCTACTTCAAGTGTCTTCTAATATACAAGACAGAATGGCATCTACTTGACACTCAAAGCAGCCAGTGCCTTAATTATGCAGTATTGTAGGCTTCAGCACAGTTTTATTAAAATATGAACATTTTAATATTTACTAAAGTGTCATTCGAGAGGCATTTGAGAACAGTATCACACGGGTTATTAAGGTCCTCAGTGACCTTTCGCATTGACAAAGATGAATGAGAAATGCATTATTTGTTGCGTTGTTACATTTGTTACAATCGAAGATCACTAGCGTATTGATTTTTATATAAAAACAAAGGAAAACATTAAAGGTCCCTTAATTAAACTTGGTCCAAATGTATGTACACCTATTAAATATTTCCTAAAACATAGATAAATTGATTTTTATAGGGGTAAATGTGACAGTTAATTGTGATATATAGTTGTGTACTATCATGTGTAAGAGGAAAAAGCCAAATGAACACCGGCCAAACATAAACACACACATTATCGTGGTCACACAAGTAACAAGTGTAATAATAAACGAGCTGAGGGGTTTTAAACTCAAACACAGGGGCTTTGAACAGTCTTCTATGGTGGTTTGGAAAGACACAGTGAAAAGATGGTTTATTACTTCAGGAGAACTGGGGCTTAGTTGGCATCCATGCCAAGTGTGTGTGCGATAAGGAGCTGAATTTGCGCATATGTGTATGAGGGTTGTCAGGTGGATGAATGCCCAGGCAGAGCGCTCTGTGTCTGGTGTGAAGGGTTTCCCAGTGAGAGAACGCGATCAGATATGCATGAGGTTTCTTTTGAGTCTGCAGTGTGAGCGAGTTTGTGTGAGTGCACGCACAAAATCCATTTATGGTAGATCTATAGTGAGCGCCGATAAAATGCGTGTTCGTCAAGGATGCCTAGGAGAGGTTCAGATTTATTCTGTGCTGATTATAATTGAGATTATATGAAAGCCCAAGACAGAATTTGTTTGCTTAATAATTACTTTCACTGGTGTTGCAATGCCAGCCGTACGGTTGCCCCTCAGCGTTTTCAGTTTGTGCTCGTCTGGCTCTCTCCGGTCAGCGTGCAGGGAGAGATTGGATACCTTCCAGGATCCTTTAAAAGAGTGAAGGTCTACTCCACCCTGCTGTTTACTCCTCCGGCAGGGCTTTGGCATCAGGAACTAAGTAGCATAAACTGCTAATAGAGCAGCTTCTGAATGCTAAAAAGTCAGTTAGTATGGATGTTTGGGAAAGCATGCGTGTGCATTTAAATGCCAGAATCTATAGTGTAATTCAATGTCAGAGACCTCTCAAATCAATGAATGCAGAATACATTAAAGGAGTAGTTGCTCAGCACGCTGCAATTAAACCGCTCTCCGTTGGTGTGTATTTCAGCATGTGTTGGATTTCTCCACTTGGCTGTTTCTACTAATTAGTATGATCAAGGGAATGGATGTTTAACGAATTAGAAACCAGCTCAGAGCTCTATACTTCCAAATACACCAATTCCCATATTATATTTACATTCATTTCAATATAATTTTAATATTCATGAAACAACCGCAAGAAGGGGAAAAAAAACAGTTGTTAATTGAAAAGGGGCCCACATCACACAGAATGAACTCGTGGAAGACGTCCAAAGTGTATATGTAATGTGCTTATACGGAGTATTTCTAACAGATGTGTAGGCTGGGTGTGACTTTGTGTTATAACCCTTGGCTACAGGACAGTTTACATCAGTGTTGCCTTGGCAGAAGTTTCTGTGCAAATTTAGGGCCTTTAATTTTAGACCATATGCTGCCAAAAGTAGATTGGAAAACGGAACCAAAGCTACTTCATAACTATGCTACATATCAAATATCATCCTAGTTATGGTTATGCATTGGTGTTTTGATGTGATACAAGGATGGAACATGGTTTGTTCCCCAGTATTTTTCTAATTTAATACTTGTTTATCACACTCCAGTGTTTCAGGTCATCAAACAAATTGAAATGTTAGACAAAGATAATACAAGTACTGTATTTTTCGGACCTTAAGGCGCACCGGATTATAAGGCACATTAAGCAAATCAAAACAGTCAGATAAGTCAAACTTGGAAACATGAGAACCGTTTGGAATGAATCTATTTATTTTACTTTCTCATCATTAATCGCTTTGGAAAACATTAACACGATTAAGGTTGTGGTTATGGTTATTATTAAGGTTAGGGTTGGGGCTGGAATACACGGCTGGAACGTGTGTTACCCTCGAGAGTGTCATTCTGTTCGATTCCCGTTCCTGTGGGACGCCTCGGGATGTGACAAATCGTCGGTATGTTACGCGTCTCGTAGTGCTCCGTCAATCCATCAAGCGGTGCGGCTTCGTAGTTTACCAAAGTCGTACTAAAACATTTTTTGACAGATTTTTGAGCGCCGTGTAGCACATAAAATCGGTTCAAGGTCAGTAAGCACAACCAGAATTAATACATAAGGTACACCGGATTATAAGGCGCACTGTCGATTTTTGAGAAAATTTTAAGTGCGCCTTATAATACTGTAAACAAAATGCACTTTCTAAATGAAGGTGTCGGTTATTAAGGGGAAAAGAACTCCAAACCTACATGGCCCTGTGTGGAAAAGTGATTCCCCCCCGATAAACCTAATAACTGGTTAGGCCACCCTTAGCAGCAACAACTGCAATCAAGCATTTGCAATAACTGGCGAAGAGCCTTTAATAGCGCTTTGAAGGAATTTTGACAAACACTTTTTTACACCACTGTATACAGTGAAGTTATAGGTGGTGATTATGCTCTTCAGTCCATGCAATTTAGAAAAAGTGACTTTTATTTCACTGATTTCTGATGAAACATCTACCAAGGAGAACGTACAGCATCAAAACGTTATTCTGCTCTGAGAATGAGCGGGTCTCTCGAAAACCTTGAATTACTTGCGCCGAGACCGTAGTCAATCTGATAAATCTTTTAAATGGCAAAATCTGACCCACTGATTTAATAAAGGGTTAGACAGTGACCTCAATGACTCAAGCATTCATAAATATTTCCCAAAATCCTGACTTGTTTTCCTCTAAAAGTACTTATAACTTACAGAGGTGCTGAACAGGCCTTGCCAGCATGTTATTTCGAATGAACTGAACACAGAAGTGACTGACATTAAGGCCAGAAATGTTTCCTTTTCATGAGGACATGACAACGAGGTATAAACAATCTGAAATATCTGCAGTGACCTTTAGAGCTGTTTACTAAGGGCAGTTGTTTTGTCTGTGTTCAGGCAGTACAGCAGAGATGCGGGCAAGAATTTGTGTCTGGCTGGAGAGACACACACATACACACACATATACACAGAGCTTGATGCCTTGGGCTGGTTTTGGTAGAAACCCAGGGATTGGCATTTAATCTGTCAGTTCTGCAGGGCATTAGCCTACATTTTTGGGTACACACAGACACAAAAATAGAGAGGGAGAGATGGACGGATGGACAGACGGGGGAGAAACGATGGGAGAGTGTAGCCGAGTTCAGGCATCCTGTTTTGGCCTCACTGAGCCCAGGGCTGTGTGAGAACCACACCGAAGCTGGGACTGACCCCAACCTGACCTTGTTTTAACATCTGCATAGTTGGAGTATACTTGAGTTTTCAGTTTTCTTCTATTTTTATAATATGTTGGTTTGTCGAGTAGAGAGAAGATTATCTGCTATTGTTGAGATTTTGAGTGATATTACTGCCCCCTATTTCTGTCCTGCTTTTTGTGGATTTATATCATTGTGAACCATACACATTATTTTTCAGAATGTAGTCATAATTTCCTTTTTTAAGTTTGCTAAGAGAGTCCTTGAAATTAAAAGGGCACGCACAAATGAAAAACAGACTGCACCTAGTAATTCATGAGCAGTTCAAGTGGCTTTGGCTATTTTGCACTATGTTATCTGCCTTGTTCTGCTTCTTTCTTCTCTGTTGCTTCATATTCATTTTGAGGTTATATGAAACTAGTGGTCAAAACAAGCTCAAAGTGGATATCTGATATTTTATAGGCCCTGCCAACACAATAGCTATGTCATAATATTCTCATTAAATGTAATACATATTAAATCTTATTAAAGCTGTTCATAATACTGATAGGTTCCTCTTCTTACAACTTTACCTTAACAATACACCTTCCACTCCATGACCCCAGCGTCTTGGGAATAGCTCTAGCTTTGACCTGATTGACTTAAGTGTGACTTAACTGGACACGTAATCGGGTCATTATCTGTCATCCTAGCCTTATCCTTTTCAAATGACTTACCTGCTGTCAGGCTAGGTTTGGTACTTATCCTAAGACATTCAGCCTTAACAACAAACAGTCAGCTCCAATGTTTGTGGTGCAAGCAACGCTTTAAGTAGAGTAACAACCTTAGCATTTTTAAGCTTGTTTATCAGAAAAGGTCATGGGCTTCTCAAGCATCAGAAGGGATGAGTGTAATTTGATAAAAAGCTAAAAATATTAGCTCCCTCTTCCTTTTAGAGGTGACTTTTCTTGGCTTGCTTAAAAACATTAAGTAGAAGGCGCTTTCATTTCCACTGCCAGTTAAAGTCCATACCAGTTTAGTCTTGCAATGTCATCTCAGAGGTTGTTTGTTGTTTCTCAGGATACACAATTTCTGTAGAGAGAGAAATGTAGTTCAACCAGTTTAGAAATGATCATTAGAATCATTTTAAATCAGTGGAGAACAATAAACATATTCAAGTTGGACATGAAGTGCTCTGACATCAATTTAACAGTCTTGGCTTAGTTTGGGGGATTGTGACTAGTTAAAGGGCAAAGTGCCAAAACATGAAGTCCTAACATGTAGGGTTTCTGCCTGTGTACTGCAAATCCGATTACCTGCCAGCTATAAACTAAACAACACTTCCCCGAGATCCATATGTGAAAATATGTGGTAGACGGCACATTTAGTCTTCCCTCCTGTTCCTGAGTTGGTGCATTAAAGCATGGCCAAAAAGTATTTTTGAGGTTACCTTTGACCTTTTGGATATGAAAGGCCAAAAACATGTTTTCCATGATCACAGGGATATTTCTGGATCACCAACTTCTTATTAGTTATTGGCTTCCTTTGAACGCTTGCCCTAAATTATACAATTCTAATAATTACCATTAAAATAAATTCTGGAGGTGTTCCCCATTCATGAGACTGGTCCCAGTGTCGTTTGCTGCAGAGACTTAAGAAACATTTATCGCTGCATGGAAATGAGGTAACCCCTTAATCTGTGCTCTCCCACAGGTGTAGCCTGTGTTATTCTTTTTATGTTTGAAGTGGGAATTATACTCCCATACCTCTCCTTTTCTTCTCAGCAATAGGCTTTAAAAAGACATAGGAAGAACCACACTTGATGTTCTTTGCGCCACACAGGATCCACTGAGGAGGGTGGGCAGTGAACCAGCTAACTGACTGACGTCAAACTCGCAGTTAACTTGACTCCAAACTATTTTTAAATACGGCGTGAGGAAGTGAGAGAAGCCTTCAGATGCAGAAGTTGCCAGAGGAAGAGACTGATGTCTGAACCAATACTGGACTTAAAGTGATCATTTCAGAAATGGAGCCAAACTGATCAATATTAAGCTTCTTAAGCAACCTGCCATCAAGCTTTTCCTGATTTGCAAAAAGCTTTTGACCAGGTTTAACTCGCCGTGAGCCTATGGTTTCGAGGTGTGGTGCATGCGTCCACACTGTGGGCCTCCCTCACTGCAGCGCCTCTCCTGAATCAATAACCTCTCATCATGCAACCAGATCTTGATAAACATGACTTTACTCCAGCTTGATTTTGCATCTGTGTGTTCTTTGTATGCACTCATGTTTTCATGTTATTGCATCTAAATGATTTAAGTGTTGGTAATTACATTTAATAGGAAATATGGTGCTTGTTTAAGCAGTCGTGGAGAATAATTAATAAAATTACAAACTAATGGATGCACTTCAAATCTTCTTAAGCTTTTATCTCAAACTGAGCAAAAGCTCAAGTCTGCTGGAAAACAGATATTTATTTTTGTGTGTTTTGTTGCGTATTTCAAGTGATGTGTGCGCATGAGTGATCCCTTAAACGAATGGCTGCATAATCACAGCCTGTCACATTGTTGCTGGCCTTATAAGGCCTTCTTGAATAGCAATCACAAACAACTCCCGCCTTTCATCTGTTCAGACGGCTGAGCTCTTAAGGCACCCTACTGGGCTCCTGCATTTTTGCTGATCCCCGATTGTGGATTTAAGCCATAAGAGACCAAGTTAATATAGATTTGAAGATAAATGGAGGACCTTTCACTGTGGTGTTTTACGAGTAAATGGTTTCCATAGTTAAATCTCAAGTTGAATTCAACTTTTTGTGAGTTAGTTGGTTTAAAAAGCTTAAAAGAATCTCTTACCCATATTCAGGGTCTCTGCAATCATGTTGATTATTTAATTTTGTATAGGACGGATGTGACGAAGACGAAACCAAAGAGTAGGAAATAATATACAGAAAGGAAGAGGGAAAATTGGATAATGACCTTTTAAATGTATATTAAGCATTGTGCCTACTCAAGTTATTAAAAAGTGAGGGGGGGGGGGCTCAGGCCACAATTTGGTAAGATTAAAATTAAAGCAGAACTGTAGGCCCATATGTTTTCTGTCATTGGTGGGAGGGTTGCATTTCCCACTGCAGTTTTAGATAAGGGCTTTAAACATCTGTGAGAGGATGAGTCTGGGAATGGGATAGTCTGGATTGACTTGGATAAAGAAATAGCGAATGGCTAGGCAGGGCTCCATCCATATCCGCGAGTTTTCCTGAAAAGCGGAGTATTCTTTTAAATGACAGGAATTTGGCTCCAAAACATACAGTTTATGTGCGTTAATAGGCTTGAAACTGGATTGTAGGTTTTATTTTATTTTTTTGATAAGCAAAACTTAACAGTGCCTGGAGAAAATCTTATCAGTTTGTAAAAATGGAATTAAAACACGAAGTAACCTCTTCCTTTAATATTCTGTTTATTTCTCGTGAATATCTACTACTTCGCTGCTTTTGCACTACGTTTGAAACAAGTTACTAAAAGAGTGATTCTCTGGGTGACATTTTGCTTGCATAATTTCGGTCCAGTTGTCCCTTTAGAGAAAAGAGTCGCTTGCAGTTGTTCTGATTGTAACTTTTGTCCAAATGGTTTCTTTAACTTCACTCATTATTGGAGTCGTACCCTCTCAGATGACAGTCCCTCCATCTGTAGGGCTCGAAAGGGGTCACTGACTGGTTTGAGCATGAAGGCGATGTTAATCAACCTTACAAAATGACCTACAGAGGGCTCCTCGTGTGCATGTTTCTGACCTAAAAGACTTCATGAGGGTGGCACAAGGGCCTCACTTCCTGCAGAGGAACTTGCGCTTACAGAGCTGCTCGACTGGCATCTACCAGAGAGCACCAGAGCTGCCGATGGTTTCTTGTTCTTTTCTTTTTTTATATATAAATTTTTTTTTTCAAGTAACGGACATAGAAGCTTATTTAAAAAAATTTTAAGCAGCATGGCTGAATATAAAGTTTTACATGCAAAACACTGTTTACAAGTGGTCAAGTGTGTCCCCTCTGGATGCATGGCACATTTCCATAATAGTCAAACTCATCCCATGCGTTTGTGAGCATATCTGGAGTCATTGCAGCCACTGCTGTTTTTATTTAACACACCGACAACCACATAAAAACTCACGAATCCCTTTTTTCTGTTTTGGTTGTTACCGGTGAACGGCTGCGAAATTAAAGCACTTTGAAATCGTATGGTTCTTTTTTAAAATAAATACTCTGTATATATAGTATATCGTTCCGATTCACCATACTGTGTGCATTTACTCACTGTGACAGGATTGCCACTGCTTTATGCAAACTGCTTTTTTTTATGTTGTTCTGGCAAATCACTCTCCACGTTGTGTGAGAGAAAGCTGAATGAGCTAAATCCCTCTGTAGTTATTTTGATGGACATGCAATTCTTAGACTTCTCAGGAAATACTGTCTTATTAACAGATGTGTATGCCACTGATAGTCCCGTATCTGGAAAGACACATGGCATTTGAAAAAGCCAGTAATTGTAGGATATGTAAACAAGCATTCCAGATTTTGACATTTATGTGTTGCATTTTGTTTTCATGAATTGCATATATCACAATTCTTTATGCATATGTTAAAACCGAGTCAGCCTTACCTCGACAGAGGAGGAAACTGCATTTCTCTGAAGTGTCTGCAGACGATTGAGATGAGAATCTTTGTAGTCTTATCTTGGGTTGCGTGGGTTTGATTTCCATAAATGACAGTTTGTGTAATATTATATAGATTGACTTTTAATCACTGAATTAACAAAACAAATGGGTAATTGATACAATGATGTCAGTTTGTCATCCACAGCACTCAGGCTGTTAATAAGAATAGATGTCAATAATACTGTCGCAGCTGTGTTGCTCTGTCATGGGGGCTTGTGTTTCAAACTGACTCTGGTAACAGCAACATAATATACCCATTGGCAGCTACACGCCACTGCCATCAGTGAGTGACTTAGAGTTTGTGTGGTGTGATAACAAAGGTAAATAGAAAATATAAAAAGTGAAGCAGTGGGGCAGAAGTGCACGATTGAGAGACGGTGTGGGCTGTCAGGTGTAATAAGAAAATGGTGAAATATTTTGAAATGGGAGGTCTCAGCAGGAGCGCTGACACTGTGGTGTTATTTTTATTTGGCCTGTATATTGTTCTGTGTGTGTTTTCCAGCAAGAAAGCTAGCACTGGTGAGTGATGATGGCTGTAATGCTCATTATATGCTGTTTGATAAATCTGCAGCGACCCTTGGAAAAGGTCACGTTGAAGAGGCCAGAGGTCCCTGAAAGGTTTTGGAGGTTATGCTCTCTCTACAACTAGTGATGGTGTGTGTGTGTGTGTGTGTGTGTGTGTGTGTGTGTGTGTGTGTGTGTGTGTGTGTGTGTGTGTGTGTGGGGCTTTGCACATAGTGGATATATATACACATGGATCTGTGTTGTCCGGGGAATCACTGATCAATTAGGCTCCCTGCATAGTCTCTGTCATGTTAGGAGTCATATTGGATGACTCTTACTGAGCTTTGTTCTTGTTTGTTTAGGTCGTGTTTGTTAGAATGATTTATTGGCGATGTCGTTGCTTTGTTGATGTAATCTGTAGAGTGTTTTATTACTCTGACTCTGAGGTTTGAGTTCAGTTTTATTTATATAAATCACAACAACAGTTGCATCAAGGTGCTTTATGTTGTAAGGTAAAAAACCGAGAATAATACAAAGAAACCCCCCCAACAATCAGATCACCCCCTATGAGCAAGCACTTGGCGATAGTGGGAAGAAAAAACTCCCTTCTAACAAGAAGAAACCTCCAGCAGAACCAGGCTCAGGCAGAGGTGGCCGTCTGCTATGACTGGTTAGGGGTGAGTGGAAGAATACAGGACAAAAGACAGCTAGAGATTAATAATAACTAACGATTAAGTGCAGAGTGACTTATAAACACACAAAGAGGTGAATGAAGAAGAACATACGGTGCATTATTGGAAGGCCCCAGGAGCCTAGGCCTGTTGCAGTGTAGGTAAGGGAGGGTACTTGATCACCTGATCCAGCCCCAACTATAAGATAATGTTAGCTGTGTTAGTGTGTTTGTTCCCACCTCCCTGCTTTAACACCTGCTTCACTCTTTCTCTTACCTCACTGTTTGTTCAGGAAGTAGACTGTAGAGGCTAATGGCAGCAGTGAGTCACACAAAACTAAGATGCCTGTACTTTCAGGAACTCAAAGCTGTTTTCCTCCTTTTAAGGCCTTGCCATCTGAGAATCGTCCACTGGTTACTCTTGTGACAGTTGCAAGGTCATCTAGTAACAGAACTTCCCCATGTTCCTGTTTTCAGTCTATTTATTCAATAACAAGGTCAATGCTCCTTTCTGAATAATCAGAGATGACTCAAAACTAATATCTAAGTTGATGGAAACAGTGTTCTCTGGTTTCTAAAGATTTAAGGTGCCATAAGCTGGTTTCTGTTTTGTTTTTGTTTGTTTTTGTCCCAGGTAACCAAGAGTTATGTGGACCTAAGTCTAAGTCTTCATAGGTAGAAGACTGATGAAGCAAGATGGGAAGTAAACAGTAGTTGGTGTCGAGTATTACGAGCCCCGAACAATTAATTACAGGGCTAAACCACTGGCTTTTTTGGGCTCTAAGACTAACTGCCAAGTTAGGGAAATGAAAATACCCCAAAGAACTAAAGATGTGGCGTCTGTTGTGTGAAATTAAAGGATATGATGGTGTTAGGGTTGCCTGAGAACTGAATCCAGCTTGTAAAATGATAATATAGAATGTGAAACTTGTAACCCTGTTCCAGTAACTGAAACAGAAGGCAGCTGTTCAGGTAATCTACAAAAGTCAAAAGTCCATGAACAGAACTTGGTACTGGTGTGTGAAGAATGCAAACAAGCAGAGGTTGCTAAAACCTGTAGGTGGTAACAGAAACCATCTGAGGTTACAGAATTAAATAGAGGGAAGGAGCTCTATGGAGGACTGTAAAGGCAAATCATTCAGCAATTTAAGAAAAGCACTTCTCCATGCAAAGGACACTGGGATTTAAAGAATCCAGGTTAATTACTGTAACAAGTACAAGTCATTAAAACAATGTTGAATGGCTAGCGTCACCTAAGGGCCTCAGGCAGCAGTTCATTAAAACTTTACTTGGATATTTGTTCTTCTGGTGGGTACTTGGCGTTCAGTTTCAGGATTTTGACATTGAACCCGATTTTTAAAAGAAATAATATAGCACAGAAAGCCCAAATCCTTTCAAACTGGCTCCTAGACCTATGGCACTGAGTGTACTGTACTCTAATGGCCTCCACAGTCACCAGATCCCAATCCAAAAGAGCACTTCGTGGGTGTGGTGGAAGAAAATGTGTCAGTGGTGCAGCCAACAAGTCTGCAGCAACTGTTTGATTCTATCATGTCAGTGTGGGCAGAAACCTCTTGAGGAAAATCTCCGGCATCATATTGAATCTATGCAATCAAATGTTAAGGCAGTTCTGAAGGCGAAAGGTGGCCCAGAACGTACTAGCAAGGTATAACTAATAAAGTGTCTAATAAGTGTACTGTTTAGCATTTAAGATGAAATGAGACAAGAGGAAAACATTCCTGTAGTCTATATAATAGGAAAGAAATTCTCTTATCGTATTTTTCAGACCATAAGGCACACCGTTGATGAGCGGGTATGTTTTCATAAATAAGGTGCACCGGATTCTAAGGCGCATTAAGTGAAACAAAACAGTCAGACAAGTCAAACTTTACTGAAGTCATTCTTCTTCTTCCTCCACTTCGGTACCATTGATTCAATAATGCTGAATTCTCTCACAGCTGCTCTATTTCCTTGTTGTTGCAATATATTAATGACTTACCTCGTATTGTGGATGGATTATTTCAGTTGTTCTCCTGACTGAAGTTTGGTCCATTTTAGGGATGGGTATTGATAAGAGTTTCACGATTCCGATTCCATTTTCGATTCTGTTTAATGATTCGATTCTTTTTTAAAAAGGAGAACACTAAGGTCGATTAGCTTAGAACTTTGTTTTATATCTTCTCTTTGAACAAGATAGAAACTTAGGAGTAACATGGCCTTACAAACCCAACAGTGAGATCTTAAGAGATCCAGCCTACGGCTCTTCAATGGGGTGTCACAGGGTCCCCAGGAAAAAAATAGTAAATGTAAAACAATAAAATAAATATTGTTCTGTAGCAATAACAAATTATAACATAAATTATTCTGTAGCAATTACACAAGAATATCCAGTAATGTCCCTGCCTACAATTAAACACATTCACTTACAGAAATCGGGGACATCTGCTGTGGCAAATGGGTTCAAGCCTTTGACCACAAACTTAGACGAATGTCACCGAGCAGTGACTATCCTGGCCTGAAAAGGGACGCTACCGGTAGACTGCAGCGAGAACTGCCAGCGAGCGCCAGCCACACTATGTCTGTCTCTCTCATCGTGGTCACCTAAATGCAGCACACAGTAATGGCAGGTTTTGTAATAAGGCAGATCGCGCTAACATAATATGCACTGTTAGTTGACTATTTACCTGCCGCATTAACGGCAGAGGACGTGCAAACGTTACCGCTGCTGCTGGTTCGAGATTCACGAGTCTGGAGCGGAATTAAAAACCTGACATTCATTTAAGGTCATCGCGTTGTTTTGTGAGTAAATGCTTTTGCATATTCGTAGTGTTTCCTACCTTAAATGAAATATCTACTTTGCAAGTATTGCAAGTTGCCCTGTTGTCATCCGTTCTCGTAAAGTATAACCATTAATGTTTCATTAATGTCCTTGCTTATTTTAGCAAGGCTGTGCTGTTTTATGGCAGCATTGCTAATATTAAGAGTCGCAGTGGCACATTGGCTTGCCAGCAATCCAGACCGTAGTAAAACAACATTGTAGCATTATGAATGAAAACATGCAAAAGGAGCTGCCGAGCAGCTGAAATCCCACATCAAGAATTTGAAAGCAATTGGAGTTGATGTAATTAATGTTGAGAATTAGTGATGCAAAGGTTTTGCTGACAGCAAAGTCATATTGCCATGTATTTAAAGAATTCATTCATAACTTGTGTTTAAATGACAAAGTGCTTTTCAAAACCTAAAAACTAGAATTGCACGCATACGCTCACAAATATCAAAACGTTTTTTCTTTTTGTCTCTTGTAGAGATCTAGTTAAATTAAAACCGTGTGTTTTGGTGTGTCGGTACCCCGGAACAATTTCAATACAGTGCTGATGACCTTGATACTATGACAACACTGCGCTCAAAATTTTGTAGCAGTAATGCGCATTTAATTGAATTTGCAGCTCCAGTGTTAACTTGCAAGAGATGAAGACAAATTACAGTAGAGGAGGGAAAGGAAGAAGTGAGAGAGACAGATAAAAAAGATGGATGGAACGCAGGAGTAAATGGGAGCGAGGTTATTTTGCTCCCAATTAATGAGAGCAGAGAACCCACAAGAGTCATTTCTATTCCTTTTTAATTGAGTTTAGTTATTTCAAGCAGGTAACATATTCGTCATATTTGTCATTTCATTTGGGAGTCTTTAAGGAGGTGGTGAAGAAGGAAGGCAGAGAGACGAGATTCTTTCAGATCTTGAGGTGTACTTGGAGCTCTCTCCTGCAGGTAATTTTTTCTCAGCAGGTGATGGCAGGCTTTCACAAGGTCACACCATTACCTCCTTCTGTCTATCATTCTCTCCCCACTTATGTTCTCTCCACTTTTGGACCCTCACCAACTGTCTTCATGGTTCTTTTTTTTTTTTCTCTAAATTTGGTCATTAGTTTTACAGTTCAAATTCTGGGGCAATGGGTTCTTGCTATATGAGTATGTAGCCTGTGTGTATTTTATGTTATTTAGAGAAATACCAGCCTTTAAAATGACTGCACAGTGATTTCTGTTTAATAAAATTAGCATTGCTGCTGTGCTGTCAGTTTCTAAAAACACAAGGCTGTCATGTTGCTACATGGCCAACTCATGTAATTTTAAAGCAATGATTTAAAGGCTTTATACATAATTCACTGTAATCTCATTCAGAAGAAGACTGCGAATCTCATTAGCACCTCATTAGGACTTTCATGGCGAGAGAGAGTGAGAGAGACTGATGGGAAAGGAGAAAAACGACTGGGAGAGACATGGAAAAGAGTCGAGCCCAGTTCAGGGCTGAATTCAATTAACTGAGATTTGAGGGTTTTTGTGTTTTTTACTCATCCTAAATGAGGTCTTATTAGGAAAAACTAGAAACTTTTTGAATGGAAATATTGATTAATAAGGTTACATCTTTACGATGGCAGCTTCTTTGCTTGTACTTGCATTTTTTGTTTTAACATACTACTAATATTTTGAATTTGTGAAAACCTAAAGTCAATATCCTTCATTTGTACTCTTTAGACCCTTGGGAATAAAATGTAATTATAAAGCTGAAGAAATATAGGGGAATGGAGCCTGGCAGGGTTAATTTTGACACCTTTTGTTTGAGCATTTTGAGCACATTGTGTGAACATTAGTTTCAGCAAAATCTAAATTGGTTAGTATGGGTCTTTTCGTGATGCTTAGACAATTTAGCATTTTTCAAAAGTTTAATTTCATCTTTTGTGTGGCCAGACTACGTCTTTTGTCGTCAAAAGATGTGGAATTCAAATTAGTCGTCTTTCCTCTTGTTGGGTTACAGGTTAATTTTTCTTTTTTCCCCTCAAGGGTGTAACCTGCCGATACTTTTTGTTTTTAATTAATACATTTATTTTTGAAGATCCTGATTCTCTTTCTAAGAACAATAGTTGTCAGCATGTACAAAACACAATCACCTTTCCAGCGTCTTCTTTTGCTTAAAACAAAGGAAATAAAGTTCTCTGCTACTGGAAAAAGGCAGATGCTACAGGTTTATGTAACAGAACCAATCAATTACTTCCTTAATTTAATAACCCACTTAATTTTTAATTACTTCACCAAAAAACAAGGCATGGGCAGTTTTCTGTCTTTCACTCATCATGTTCCTTATAGTGCTTTGAGCCTTTGCTCATACTGAGGCTCATACATGGCTTTGACCTCTGGATAGCCATGTTCAACTAGGCAAAGGTGATGAAAGTATCTGGTTAGGTTTGTTTTTAAGAAGTTTCTTTGGTTGTTTCCTGTGGTTCACTTTGGCAAACTTTATATCTTTCTCACTCACACCATAAGAGAACAGGCTGCTCGTAGTGTGTAGCTTTGAGTCTGCAAGCAGCTAAACGGCTGTAGGAAGCCCATATATGTGTTCCATGTGTGAAGCAGACTAGCTCGCAACCGGACATACGTGAAGCTGACCTGCTGATCCGCAGTCCAATCAGAGCATACTGAAAATCAGACGATGCCCTGCATGTCTGTTTACAGGCTTCATCACATTTCACATACTGTTTATGCTATTCTTGGTCAGCCTATCTAGTTTATCCAATCAGTGAAAGGACTAGAGCTTTCAAAACAATGGAATACAGTGATCCCTCGCTATAACGCGGTTCACCTTTCGTGGCCTCGCTGCGTCACTGATTTTTTTTTTTTTTTTTTTTTTTTTGTGCAATTTTGCATGCTTTTTTAAATTTTTTTTTTTTTTTTACAGTGCATTGTGTTCTGCGTCCTGATTGGCTGTAGACCATTGTCAATCAATCTCGTGCCGTGTCTCCTGTGCAGTCAGGATGGGTTCAGCTTGTCAAATTTACATAAATCTTCGATTGTTAGCAGTGTGACTGAAGTGCTGTATATTTGTATTATATATGTACTGTATGTTTGTAAGTTATGGTAAATGGACTGATTCTTATATAGCGCTTTTCTACTCTCCCGGAGTACTCAAAGCACTCTATACAACATGCCACATTCACCCAGTCACACCCATTCTCACAAGCACTTTCTCTATTTAGTGCTGTCTAACTACATTCACACTTCGATGGATGCATCGGAGAGCAACTTGGGGTTAGTATCTTGCCCAAGATACTTGCCCACTTGACATGCAGACTGTCATGCAGACTGGAGGAACCAGGGATCCAACCACCAACGTTCTGATCAGTAGGTGACCTGCTCTACCTCCTGAGCTGCAGCCACCCCAGTTTTCTCCCCAACAAACACAGCAATGTCGACGAAACGTTTTGCACCGTCAAAGGCAACCGCGCATGCCTTTGGTCTTATTTTTCTACAAAGGTTTGAACTTTGAGGGTATAAACAAGAGAGAAAAGTGTGAAAATGTTCATGCCTGTCTGTGAAAAGTGTATAAAGTGTCTTAAAACCTTAAAACATCTATAATAATTGTAAAAAATAAAGTTGTCTACTTGGCAGATTTCACATATCGCTGGTTATTTTTACAACGTAACTCCCGCGATAAACGAGGGACCACTGTATAGCGCAATCTCTCACTGAGGGAAGCATAATGTCTCCGGTGCAAATGTTCACACTCAGCAAAGTCCATTTCTGCAGCTGTGAGAAGTTTGGGTATTACTTGTAAATCTGGATTAATGCATGCAGAGCAAGGTATTTATGAAAAGCGCATGAATTCTAAAGCAGAAAGAATTAATCAAGCTGAAATAATGTGGAAATCTACATATGTCACATTTCAAAATGCTTCTCTCTCACACTTTAAAATTCCTCAAAACATAATCAAGAGATTAAAAAGCAAATGTCGCACCCTTAAAGGAATCGCTTGTGTGTAATGTGGCAACTAAATCTACAAACTAAAGCAAATATTTGATGAGAAACTTGATGTTTGTGTGTCTCTACCCGTGAATGCACTGGACTGGAGTCTAAGTAGTTTGACATCGTTATTTCAAGTAGTGAAATGTCAGTGAGAGATGTAGCTCATCTGACAGATGGCATATGGAGAGTAGCGCTCTGACCTTCTGTTCACCTGCACTGAGAAAAAGTCACGTATACACACAACACCTGCTGCCCCGCCCCCCTCTCACCTGATTTCAAACCGCCTCCCTGGCATGAAAGACAATGCGTTAATGCGAGATTATCTCTCTAGACATATTTGTGTGTTTGGACCCGTGTGACACACTGGTCCACAGAGATGCCATAATGTCTGCTGATTCAGTGGGTGGGCGTGAAAGAAGGAAGAAGAAGAAAAGGCCTGTGGGACCGACTGCTTCAGGTGGCAGGTGTGGGTGTTTGTGTAACAGACAGGATAGCAGCTGCTGTGTTCCTATCAAGTATCTTTAGTTACACACAGAAGGCTCTGACACTAAACCAAAACCTGTGACACTGAAACATGATCGGCCTGGATCTTTTCACCCGTAGAGACAAACAAGGAAAGGCAAAAACTGGGTGCAGACGCGTGGATTTCAAAACTACATCAAACTTGATCGTGTCACACAGGCCTACTCTGTTTCAGCAAACTGCTTTTAGATTGCCTACTCATTTATTAATACTCTTCATATGTGAGAAAAGGAAAGAGCAATGGTAAGAGAGAGTTTAGTGCGTTTTCTCGAGGAGCACCTGTAAGCTGCTCTTGCATTCCCCGTCTTGGTCTTTGCCTCTATTTATTTATTCATTTGTTTTTTTCCACCTAACAATTCCAGAGGCCTTTTTGCTAGTGCTAGCTAAACAAGCACTGACCTGGAAATTACCACTGAGCCACAGAGATTCTTTATACTCGCTGCAAGTTACAAAAGATGACATTCTTTCACAGGAAAATGGTGTGTTCACTCTTCATGCAGCTTCAGGGTGACGAGCGCCGGCAGAATTATTTGGCCAGCTTTGCGGTACCCTGATCGGCCTGATGAAGACACAAACTCTTAAAATTTCAGTCAGTGGATGTCACATCCAGGTTTGAGGGTTTAAATATGGTGCTTGATATTCATTAAGTCATGCAAGATGACAGTAACATCTCCGACCTTTGTGTGATTTATGCTTAAACCCTGAGGTGTGTTTAGGGTGATGCACACAGTGCAAAAGATTTGGAGTGAAAAACCAATGACAGCATGACGTTACTGGTCAGCTTTAAAGAAGAGGGAACTGGAGGAGCTAATACAGATGTTGCAGAGGGTTGCTAGTTTGTGGATGTCTTCTTGCAAACCTAATGTAAACAAAACATGCGCTTGATTGTGTGTCAGTATTAATGTGAATTTTATAGTGTATATTATTTCCAGTCGCTTTATATTCGTCTAGAAGATGTTGCCATCTAAGTATCTCGGTACTCTTAGAACGGCTCGTTTCTAATTTTGCTTAACCAGCTGATGGGCAGGAGCAAGCTAGCCAAGAAATTTCTCAAACACTATCTGGAGTGACAGAAGCCCAGGGCTTACAACTTTGCCACAGGTATATGCAGAGCACACATGTGTGGAAATGTACACAGTTAGCTGCCAACCTCTGTAAGGGATTGGTAAGCCAGAGCCTCAGTATACCTGGGGCAGTTCTTAACATGTGAGGTACTGTAAACAAACAGACAGATATACAAGGAAGCGATGCTGCTGCGGGGAATCGGCGCGCGTGTTTAAGGCTCTGGATTTTTGCGATGACAAGGGATTATGTGTATATTTGGATATGATTCTGTCAGCCAAGATGCCATCATGCATCTCCTGTATCAGCTACACTCACTTGAGGGCTGTACATTGGGCATAGCCATGTCACTTAAGGGTTAGCCCTGGGTTTTTGCTATTACAAAGGCAGTTCACTTGTTAATTAAGCATAAGCTATTATTGTTACTTCAACTACAATAACTATTTTTTCCATTTAATAGTTTTATCACTGTCATCGTCTGTTTTATGTGCTTCAAGCTACATTACTTAGCATGTTAAACTGCTTAACCTGATTACTGATTTTAGGGTAAGTGAAGTCAGACAGTAGAAAGAAAATATTTAAGTTGCTTCTTTGTACAGTATACTGCTGTAAACTTTGTTGTGTCATACAGTTTTGTGTATGGGTGTTCAGTGACTTTGAGTTTGTAATTGTAGCTTTTTCTGACTCCTACATCTTTGAGCTGTTCTCACTGAAATTGATTTAAAAAACAAACAAAACAAAACCTCAAATAACATCTAGACTTTTGCAGATAAACACAACACCCTACGTGAAAATTAAATCTAAGAATAGTGACCGATTTTGAAGAGATGTGTTTTAGCTATGCAGGTGCAAATACTTAAAAATCATGCAGCGTGCATGGTGTAACAAGAATTTTACCCGGCTGTTAACAGCAGTCCTTCGTTGTAGCTTATACAGGAAATGGATGTTAAGCTTCAAATGAAGACTGATGTCCATTTTGATGCAGCGTACAAATGTATTCTGTGTCTTAGAAACTGAAAGTCAGTTCGTTATTGTACACCACAGAATATGAGTCTGCATTGAACGTGGTCCTAACAAATTGAAAGTGTATGAAGGAGAAAGCTGTAATAAACACGGTTCAACAAAAGAGGTGGAGACGACTCTATTCATGCGCATCTGTAAAAATATTCAGCGTCCTTCTAACAAGCTAAATGTATTCCATAATCACCACCTCTTTCAGTAAAGCCTTTTCCTTCCTCATACACTTTTTGTCCTCCTCCTTTCTAATATAATGAAGCGAGTCTTGGACCTTCCTTTTAATTGCCGTTGACTCTGATGAGAAGAGTAAAGAAAAGAAAAGTAGCATTACATAAATTAATGTTTACAAAGAAAGGGGGTCCTGCAAAGCGATTCAGTCGCGCAGTTGGCTTTGTGTGCACGGCTTCCTTGAATTTCAGCAGAATGTTGTTTAGAGTAAATAAGGCGCTGTGGTAAAACGAGGGGTCTTATTTAGAGGGACTGATGAGCCACTGTAGAGCCTCTTCAGCCAGGGAAATTAACAGGCTGAATAGATGCTTAGACTTCTGTAGCTCTATAATGAGACTCCCACACTTGTTGTATTTTTGCTCTGACTGTACATTTACTCACAAATCTGCTTTTTTTTTTAATGACTGTTCACATAAAAAATAACGGCACACCAACCTAAATAATTTAATTCTATCTTTTATTTCTTGCTTGTGTTTTTATCATTATTGCAGCACAAGAGATTTATACCTCTTTGTTAAATAGGAAGGTGCGTCGTTAAAAAAACCCAAACCTTTCCTCCCTGAAGTGTACCTCGCTGCAGCTCTTAACTGCATGTTGCTTCAAGAGTTCACATTTTAAATCCATCAGTGAGAGAATAGCAATCGCGTCCTTAATTCCTGGAGAGAGCCCACCAAATCTATGAGATTGTAGGAAGTCTACAACGAAGTGGAAAAGCTTGAGGCACAAATATATTTGGTCACATTGTATAAGTCCTAGCACTTTGTTTCTGTCGTGTCACTGGGACAGGCCCACCAGGTAATTAACAGGTAAACGACCAATAAAAAGCATGAATGCTGGTGACGGTGTAAACCACACAGGTTATGTTGTTAGCTTTACAAAGATTTACCGCAGAAGTCTGACTGTCCAGTAAGAGATTTTTAGTCCAACTTTCATGCCAGGCAAGTGTATCAGGAAATGAAAAGCAGTCTGTTTACTTCTTCCCAAACTGTCAGTCAGGGGACGCAAAGCTAAACTCCATGTTGCCTTGATTTCCACTGATGCAAAGTACGAGGTTAACATGCATAATTTCTTTCATCTGTTCATCTCTTCCCTGGATACATACATTACACACGAGGAACATACTCAACAATCACGTCTCCTATATTAAGTGCACAGCTATATTCATAGTATAGATCGCTATGAACACAGAGTAGAAAATAAGCCTCGTCTACTCTACAGAAACTCACTTTTTCTCTGGAGTTGCCAAGTATAGCACACTATAGCTTCATGTTGTGTTCAGGACCTTCCCTGCAATACCTCCATAAAATGATATCGAAGCTGCATGTTCAGAAAAACCCTTTATTTCCAGTGTTTATGCTAATATTGAAATATCCATGAAAGGAAGAATTACAGTAAGATTTTACTTGAAGTTGAGACATTTGCAGCACGATATACTAAACAGCTCTGAGGTAGTGTTTGCTTATAGTACAGAAGTGAGTATTCCCTAGTGCCCATTATTAGTCTTCATCTTAATCTCATCATTTACTGTTTTCCTGTTATTCTGTAATTATAGACAGGACTAGATGCACTGAATATTTAGTGTTGCTGCTTTTGCCAGAAGTACTTGTTGGATGATATGGTAAATATTCATAATATAAATAATGTAAAACAAAAGTTAACTGTGGAGTCTTACATGTTATGTAGCCAGACTTTACTGCAGGTGGCAGCAACCCTCTCTCTGTGCCAGAAGTTGTAGAACAGCAAGGTGGAAAGTAAGACAGACTACAGTCCCAGTGCGTTTCTGTAGTGTTATAATCTAGGAAATGATTATTTGTATGCATGCTGCGTCAGAGTCAACTGGTCTAGAACCACAGAGCAATCCCTAACCACAAGAAACCTAACCTGCAAGAACAGAAGGTTTGAATAGTTTGACTGTTTGCATCAGTCTGTCATGCATTTCAAAACAACCCTTACTATTTTATGTGTAAATACAATAGACAATTTCAATACTGCTATGCAATCCTTACTTATTAGAAGGGTGTAATTATTCTGTCTTTGTCTTTTGTAAAACTAAAAAAAATGTGTTGGTTTGCAAAGACTGATGCATTCCAGGTCACTGAGCATGTGCCATTCCACTTTTCCAAACCCTTGCTTGTAATAGTTTATGACCTTGAAACCAATCATGATTGTTTATGCTTGGACTAATTTTGTAGGGATCCATTCAACCAGAAAGCCCTTTCACCTGTGTCATCCCAGCAAATATTCTTCGCTCGTCTCCTCTTTCGGATCAAAATAATTGCACAGAAACACAAACACACAGAGACGCTGCATAGTCGCTCATGCCTGCACAAATGGAGGAAGTCAAACGCTTGTTTCCCTGCTTCTAACATTCCCATATTTTCAGTGGCTGCGGCTCACCATGGTAAATATCTTTATTCCCCACTGAAATGACCTGTTCAGTCGGACACTAAAGCTGCCACACTATCGTATAACTGCTGCCGTTCCCAAACAGGAGCTCAGTGCGATGCATTTTCCAGTTGATGTTTGTTCTAAGCGTGTGATTGTTTCGTGAGATCCTTCCTGGTTTTTAAAGAATACAAACCCTCTGCTTTCATGAGCTCTTTCCCCTTTCGGCCTCTTCAGCGCAGCTTGAGGCTGCTGGGCTGGCAGCGTGTCGTTGTTCCATAAGCGTCTCACATATAGATTGCAGGACTTTGCATTAGAAATGGGACTCCTGGGACTCTTCCCAGGATTCAGGTTCAGCTTAGCTAAAGTTATTCCCTGGAGTCTGCGTGTCTAAATGTTTGTGCGCTGTTGTGTTGTTGTTTTTTTTAACTAGCATTTTCTCTATTACGAACCACTCAAGTGGTGAATACAACTCATTTATAGTAATGGAATATTTATCACACATTCAGCAGTTTTTACACGACAGATGTCGTCTTTCACAGCGTTGGGCCGGCGTAGCAGGTATTTTCTTTTTTTAAAGGCTGTAATCTGTAAGCCTTGCATTTTGTCTGCCTTGCTTTTACTAGCCCCATGTTGACAATTGGTCTGCAGCCCGATCTCTGATATACCCAAAGGCCATGTGAGCTGGCCATAAACTTGCTGTGTTATAGATGTGCATCGATTGGTCAACAGATCTTGATTGGCCTGTATCCTGTAAAACACAGCTCAAATGTGAATGCTTTTATTAAGCGCATTAGTAATAAATGTACAAAACTGAAAATGAGCCATGCTGTTGACTTTATTATTATTATTATGAGTTTTTTCTCCTTGTATACGTGGTTATGTTTGCAGGTGGACTGGGCCTGGCCACCATTGCGGTGACTCTAGGCTTTCATAGCTTGTCTTCAATGTTTAGGCTGCCCAATTTTATATTGCATTTACCATCATATTCCACAACGCGTGTTTATGAGATCTGCTTTCTTGTAGTTATGTTTTATTGATTAATCCACACGTCCCTTCTCTGCTGCTGGTCTTGTTGTCTATTTGTCTTTTTAATTTCTCATTTAGTTTTGCTTTTGCTTGCCTCTGTCTAGCCAATTTAAAAACAACATAGCACTGCTGAAGAATTTCTATCTCTGAGTGTTTGAAAGAAAGGGAGAGGTCCCAAGGAACTATAGCAGCCCCTGACCTTTACATTTCTCTCTTTCATTTCCTTTTGAGTTTCTTCCTGCCTGTCTTTTTAGTTTTTGATGAAGTTGTGCTAATAGATGTGCCCTTTTTCCTTCCTTTTACTCAAAGCCAGTTTCAGATACGCTCGTGACTGATCCCACAACCCCTCGCCATTTAGCACAAACACACTTCAGTGTACCTCGCCTCTAACAGAGTGTCAGCTTGTACAGGCCGTGGCTGCTTTGAAGATAAGTGAGTGTAGCTGATAGATGGATGGTTTTGTTGGACGGCAAGTAACAGTGAACTTAACAGTGAAGTTAATTCTGGTACATTAACACTGATGAGAAATTTCAAAATAACAGCACAGAGTAATGTCCATGTTTGCGTATTGACCAGATTAAAGACAAATCATGCAGTTTGCCATTCCGCTGGGTTGGATTTGCTCTGATTATATCCAAAACACTGATTCATTTGGAAAGCAGTCGTCATTATCCTATATTACAATAATAATACCAGAGATTGATAAAGAGAGCCTGTGTAATCTAAAGTTGGTGTAAATGCAGTTAAAGACATCAGGCTTATCATTCAGGCGCAGTAACAGAGTATTGCTGCACTGTATCGAGTGTCTGAGCTGGAATAGATCGCTCATGGACACTCGTCGGTCTTTAAAAGGTCAACCTTACATTTGGCAGTTAACTTCGGGTGGGCTCTGTGGGACTTTGCTCTCAGGTTTCCCCGCGTTTGATCTCCTCTAGCTTCACCCCTGTGCTGTCTTTTCTCTCTCCTTCTTATAAAGATGTTCTTTTCACAGTTTCGCTGAATCCTTCTTTGCTTTTCCTCCCTCTTCGCTCTCTCTCTCAGCAACATCTCCTACAGGATCCTGTTCCACTACATTAATGGCTTTCATTTATTTTAGTTTGTCTGCAGTCAGATCCCTTAGGCCCAGAGTTAGCTGCTGTTTTATTTATATTGTTTGTGTTTTGACAGTTGTTTTGGGTAAACTTTGCAGATGTACTTATTCACTCAGGGAAGGCTACATTCTTCATCAGAGTAACAGCCTGTGCTGTCAGTCAGCACAGATCCATATCCTGCTGCTGCTTGGATGAAACACGTGGGGAAATAAATATGGAACGATGAATAAAACATATATTGAAGCAGCTCAAACGTATGTAAGGTAAAGTTTTAGGCTTCGATATCCATCCTGGAATTGAAATTAGGACAGTGACCATCCGTGAGACTGAATTATTCTGTGTGTAGAAGTTTGTGAAAGTGACACATAAATGAAGTGGAAGATTAGATACATTTGGCCTCACATTCGCACACACACCGGTTCACATCTTAATTACTGAGGCTTGATGGGTACTTAACCTTGCCCCTTGCTGCTTATGCTAATGCAGAGAGGTCAGGAGTGTGCCGAGTGGCTGGCTCGCTGTCAAATCAGCCAGAAACAACTGTCGGAGTGGAGATGAGAGGATGAGGGAGACAGGGGCAAGGACAAGCCAGATATAGGAAAGGGAAGAAGGGACACACCTGACATGTTGGTAAGTTTATGTTTTGGACTTTGCTTCCCCCGAAATGCATCGAATTCAAATCACGCTAAACCGCCAATGTGTACATCTCACATACACAAAACTCCTCACCACTCTTACCAGTATGACCTCATCCTTTAAGCAACATGCTTGTAAAGGAGCATATGGCTGGCTCTGTGTGTGTGTGTGTGTGTGTGTGTGTGTGTGTGTGTGTGTGTGTGTGTGTGTGTGTGTGTGTGTGTAATGAGCTCATCCTCTCCCCCACTATGTAGGGCTGAGGATGTTGAGCAGCAGGGAGCGTCACTGAGAGGACACAGTTACACTAGCGTTATACTCACCATGTTTGCAAGTATGCCAGGGGTCTGTTTGTATCTGTCCTTCAAAATCGGAGGGTGTGCGCAAACTGGACACCAGCACTTAGGGCTGTGCGATATGACTAAAATCTCATATCCCGATATAACACATTTATCGCCCCGGCAATGATATATATCACAAAATTTTTACATCTCCTGTAAATTCTGTGAATCTCGGGCAACTTGACTTGCGTGAAGTGTTTTCAGCTGGACGTCGTGTAACTGGAGTCGAGTGTTAAATAAGTTGAAACAGCCGCAACTTTCTTGGTGAGTATTTATTACACGGTGTGCTGCGGGGAAAAGCCTGTTCTAAGGTTTATGTTTTAGCACCTGACGGCTCTTTTTAGCTTCTCGTTTGTAAACACTCTACATGCTATTTCATGTGATTCAATTTTGAAAAATCTCAATAGGGTCTTCAGCTTAATTGTGAAAGGTTTATGTGGAAAATAAACAAGCGGACGGTGGAGACACGCAATGCTTTTACCGCCGTTGTTGCTAATGACAACATGTAAAAACAGTCGCTTGTCCGTCCGTAGTGTGGTTATATTAAATATAAGAGAAGGATAGAAGTATAAGAAATCCTACAGTTACCATCAAACAGTGAAAAAATATTGCTGTAAACAGTTTATTTTGCGACACCACGAAACAAACAATAGCATAAAATGAAACGAAATATGTTTTTATATCGTCATCCGATATATATCGTTATATCGAAGAGCCCTACCAGCACTCTGTGCTGGTGTCCAGTTTGTTGCGACTCCATGTACTTATCCGTGCAACCTCTACACTACGGCAGCACCAACAACTGTAGGCAGGCTAGAAAGAAAGAAGTATAATACAAAACCACAAACTATAGTGGATGTGTTTATGTATAGATGGTTTTTCCTCCACATCGAAAGGAGCCAGCTGAGGTGGTTCGGACATCTGACAAGGATGCCTCCTGGGCGAGGTGTTCCGGGCATGTCCCACTGGGAGGAGGCCCCGGGGCAGACCCAGGACACGCTGCAGAGATTATATCTCTCGGCTAGAGGATAAGCTGGAGGAGGTGGCTGGGGAGAGGGAGGCCTGGGCTTCTTTGCTTAGGCTGCTGCCCCCGTGACCCGGCCCCGGATAAAGCAGAAGAAGATGGATGGATGGAAGGTTTTTCCGTCAGCATCAGCTCCTTGTGCACCTCTAGACCACTTCTAGTGGGATGCTACAGTTCTTTGCACTTGCACTTGCACATGTGTGACTGTGATGATACCATGGAAATCAAAGTTGTGTAGAGAAGATGCACAATGTGCTCATAGGAAGGAGCAAACCAACAATGGCAGACACACTGGAACTGTTGCAGAACCACACAAGGAGAAGAAAGTTTGAATCGGTCTTTGATTTTTAAGTCTGAGTCACAGAACTTTGTGATAATTTCTGCCTAATGCACAGACTCCTGGCTTTCATTCTTGCTCTGACTAAGAAACCTCACTAGATTGGCGTCTAGGTTTTAGTGCCTCTGATAATTGTTCTGGTTTGATCTAGACAATGGAAATACACATTAAATGTTTCTGTGGGAGGTGGTGGCTATCTTGTTGACCATAGCAGTGTGTAGGATAGTGGTCTTCTGTTCAGGTCAACACAAAACTTCATATAAGCCCAAAGTGTTCATTGTTCTTGACAATGACAATAAATAAATACTACTAAAAAAAAAAAAATCTTCTTTTTTTGGGTTGTATGGAAGCCCCAAACGCAATTTCATTGTTCTTGACAATGACAATAAATAAATACTACTAAAGTGACGCTACATATGCTATGTTAAAAAGCATTTCGTAAAAAGGATAAAGATCGATACCTTTTGTTTCGATCTTAGTCCCACAGGTGGGAAACCAATTTTCCACCTGTGGGACTAACAAAGGTCATCTCATCTTATCTTTGCCATTTTTCTTGTTAACATAACCATTTTCAAATGAGTAAGAATTAAGGAGACTTCAGCATATTACCTCCGTTTATATGATGTCACTACATCTCAGCGGCTGCTGTAATCCACTAAGGAAGGGCCTCTCTTTCACTTCAGGTTTTGTTGTGACAAAGTTGAAGAGGCCTTTATATAGGTCATGCACTGCGGTCCATCCAGTGCCTTAAGTTATTTTAATGTCATATTCATAGCAGAGACATCTCCCAAGTCAACCTGATCAAGTCACTTGGACATTTAGTCTGGTTTAATTTGACTGATTCACTGTGTCTACTGAGCTGTTAAAAACCTGTATGTACAGCACAGCACTCTGTACCATGCATACATATCACAGAGGTCATACATGTATGCATAGAATATTGTGCACTGATGGCATTGCCAGCCAGGACCATGTGTATGCATTGTGTCGTTGAAGCATGTGGGTGTTCAGTGTGTGTGTGTGTGTGTGTGTGTCTGTGCGTGTGTGTGTGTCTGTGCGTGTGGTCCTGAGGCAATGGAGAGTGGTGACAAAGAGTTGACAGAGGGCCGTAGAGATTTAGGGCGAGGTGCCAAAGAAGTCAAAGAGAAACGTGTGTGTAGACACACACACACACACACACACACCTCGTCGTCTGATCTTGGGGGACATCTGCTCTAGTCCGGGTCACTGGCAACGAGCGCTTGGTTGGGCTCAAAAGTATCACCACGGCAACCGCATCGCATAATCCCATTCCGTCCCATCCCACCCAGGAACTGCGTGCGGCGTGATTGGCCCGTTCCCCCTGGGGCACTGAGGCGGCGACTCAGGCGCTGTCTGCTTACTCGCTGTGTCAGCTATGGCTCCGAGTCTGTGTGCAGAGAGCGAGCAGAGCATTAAAGGAACGTTTGGCGCATTTTGGCAGGAGACGGTGTGAATTATGCAGACGCACCCCTACTGTGAGTGTGTCTGTATGTGCGGCGTTGCCAGTGTGGGAAGAACAAGCTACTCTAAACAGATACCGACTCTTTTGTCCGGGCTTTTCTGACTCACTTAACCTAGTCATGAAAGTTTGTCTGCCCACCATTTTTTTTTTTTTCTGGTGTCAGAAAACTCTCTTTCTTTACCTTTTCCTAGAATTTATATACAAGCATTATATAACACTAAATATACTGGACTCAAATTCCCTTGTATGTGCACTGTGTACCTGTTTTTCCAGTTAAACAGATTCTGGTTCTGAAACTACACTGCCTAATGCCAGCAGCTTCTTATAATCAAATAATGACAAAAGTCCTTAATCTTTGCTTTCATCTCTTTTTTTCTCCTCCAGCTCTTCTCTCATACAAACTTTAGCTTTTATCAGTCCCCTCATTTCTCATACACGAGACAGATTAAACTGGCTTTGAATTGCGATGTCTACCTTCACAGATCTTTCTCCCATCACACCATGCTCTCCCACCCCCACCCTCCCCACCTTCATCACTTTCTTTGTTTTCCTGAAGAATCAAACAGTCTAAATTAAAACACAGCTGACAGTTCTGCATCCAGTTTCATTGCTGCTCCTTGCTGCCTACTCCTATGATTCCTACCTCACTTACAAGCATCCCCCCTGCCCCCCCTTCCGTCCCTCCCTCTCTACCTCCCTCTTTCACTCCAGCTGTCAGGAGGCTTCATTATTAAAGATTCATTGCAGAGTCTGGGCAGCTCTTCCAAAAGCTTTTGTCAGACAGACCGAATGCCTTAAATCTCACTGTCACTAACTGGATGTGACATAAAGACTTGCATAAATCCACATGCACACTCACAAATACACACACACAATTTCCTTCTGGTTTGTTTCACGAATTCACTACCTCGCTGCTTTTTAATTCAGATTGTCTTATCAGTGTGGATTTCTAAAGCCTTGTTAAGTGTTTTACCAGTTATTAATCAATATTGTAAATATTTGACATGCAACATGAAATGTTTGACATTGCTTTGTTTTGTCAATATTGGATTTTCTGCATTACCAATTTAAGTAGTATAAAAAACACATATATGTTCACATTAGAGCTGGGCGATATATCGAGTTTTTAAAACATATCGATATATTTTTATACGAGATATAAGATGTGACAATATCCTTTATATCGATATAGTCTATGTTACGTTATAATTATAGTTGTGGAGCCGCAAGTTTGCCTCTCTTTCGTCCACTTTTGTCTCTACGCAACGTTACTCCGCCTCGCCTTCACTGAAGACAACTCCCCCTCCTCCCCCATCGCTTCACATGCAGGCAGCGACAAGACGGACACGGCAAATCTCCGTTAACGAGTTACTGCGCATCGCCCCATGCGTGGGGCTGGACGGCGTCAACGTGCTAACGAGCTAAACATGCTAACGAGCTAACAGCGCTAACCCTAAAATCCTTTCATTCTCTCAAAAGTTGATAGCGCGCCTTATGTATGAATTCTGGTTGTGCTTGATGGCCGCGAACTGATTTTATGTGGTACACGGCGCTCAGCAATCTGTCAAAAATGTTTGAGTACGACTTTGGTAAGCTACGGAGCTGCACCGCTTGATAGATTGTCGGCGCATTACGGCTACCGAGGAGCTTCGCGGAGTGATACGTACTGTGCATCAACGTAATATTACCGTATTGTGTGTGGATAAGGACCATAAATGGCACCTGTAAGAGACGTGGTTATGAAGCGGATTTCAAACTCCAGGCTATCAGTCACACAGTAAAACTTGGGAACAGAGCAGCTGTGAAATCTGTCTGTCTTTGTTATTACGCTCAGCGTCTTTTAGTTTACATTTTGACTGCACAATTGTGAGCTCTTTGTTTAGCACAAAAACAACCTTGTTTTCTTTTATTTATGGAGCATTATTATTTAATGAATGCTCATAATTTAATTTTGAGTAATTTTTCATGTACATCTGTGCTGTATGTTAATAAAAGTGCCTGTGTGACATCTGGGACACAGCTTTGACTAAGAACTCTCTTTTTGTTCTTACTTTATGGCTTAAAAAAAAAATCGAGATATATATCTTATATCGCCATCCAGCTAAAAAATATCGAGATATGAATTTTGGGTCATATCGCCCAGCCCTAGTTCACATAATGTACCTTAGTTAATGTGAAAAGGAAAAATGGTGCCTTTGTTTACTAGTTTGTTTCCACCTCAGGTGTAATGCATGCTTTGCTATATGTGCTTCATACTAGGGTTGGGCGATTGGACGAATATATCGACTATCATCGATAGTTTTTACAAGGGCGATTTATTTATTTATTTGCCCATGAGCAAGTTTGCTAATAATGATGGAGCTAATTGCAGCAGTCAACAGAAAAAAAATTAATAGCACTGTTTTAACAGCACTCTCTTACATCTGCGTCCTCAGAGTGCGCTCAAATGCTTGTTGATGGAGCTGCAGAAGCTGGTGATAGTCTAGCATACTCAGCCGGATGGTGGACACATGCATGCTCATGCAAGTTAGTCGTGTTTTTCTGTACTTTGCTCGCATTCTACGTCTGCACAGGCGGCACACCACTTTGGTTACATCCATAGGTTTACCTGTTTCATCCGGTTTAAAGCCAAAGAAATCCCAAATTGGCGACTTTATATATTTTTTTTTAGTGCTGTCAGCATTTACACGCAGTCGTCACGACTAACACGATTAACAATGAACCCATCTGTAGCGCAGATTGAGTCAAAATCCCTGAAATGGAAGTTTGCCCAAATTTTGTTCATTCTGCGCTCCAGATGGGTCGAGAGTGTTAAAAATTTTAATCGTGATGACCGCGTTTAAGCTGCGTTAACGCTGCATTAACAATCGCCCATTGGCGATTGTTGGACTGATGATTGGAAAATTTTTACATATTCCCTTCAAGTTCAGATCATGTAATGATGAAAAACCCAAGAGCTACATCTCAGAAGCTACAGGCTGCAGTTAGCATGATAAATGTGAAAGTTCAGTACAGTTACGAGGATAAAGCCAGTTCTTTCTAAAAAGAACGCGGCAGCATTGCTAAGGTTTATGCAGTTTCATTTGAAGAAACCATAGGATTTCTGGAACGATGTAGTTTAGACATATGACAGTGGAGATATTTGTCCATGTTTGTAAAAAAACAAGCACAGCGTATCAGCCAACCTCATGCTAACTGTTCAGCACGGTCATGAAGGGATAAGGATTTGGGCTTGTTTTGCAGCCACAGGGCCAGGACACTTTGCAATCATGGCGTCGACTGTGAACTCTTCTGTTTAGCCTCCAATTATTCAAATTGGAGGCTAAAGCTTGGCTGAAATTCAGTCTTACGTCAGGACAATGATCGCAAGCACAGCAGCAAATCTACAGCAAAACGTGTGAACATGGAAAGAATAAAGGTGCTGCAGTGGCCAATCAAAGACTAGACCTGTATGTTTTTGGGCTCAGCCATTTGGCGACTGAAATAATGATGTTCTCAGCTTCATATACTGAGAATTTTCTCACCTAATAACTTGTAGCAGAGTCAATTTGCATGACAGGGCAAATTGCAAGTACAATAAACTCACAACATTAGTTTTTTTTAATTAATTTTTAAGTTTCACGTAGATTTATTTCATAGATGTGCACAATTTACTTTTAATTAAATCCACACTTTAAATAGATTTTTTTCCTGTAATTTATTTATAAAGTTTGACTTTAAGATTTGGGTATCAGAAGAATTTGGAGGTTTGTTTCATATGCTAGAACATACAGACAGGTTTTTATCACTGCATGCAGTTGATTTTGCTTGTTTGCACTGTTGTCAAGCCGTTATCCATTAATGACTTAGGAGCACAGTAGCCTTACGTGCAAAGATGAATGCAATTAGCTGGGAACATCTTACTCCAGCAATGATTTCAAAAGCTGTTTTCATCAGCTACAGATCAAAATGCCTCTGGACCTTCAATCAGTCAGAGCAAAGAAATGTGCCATGTAGGGCTGAGGTGACAATGTAAAAAGCCTACAGTGTGGTCATTATATCAAACACGCCTCATTTTAAATAAACAGTGGTGATTGGCTTGGCAAAGGCTTGTGGAAATCTGTTTTAATGGGTCAGGGGCCAGATGCATTCTGCCAAATGAAGCATAAGCTTGGATTCATCCATTTCCCAAGCTATCGGAAAGTATTTACTCCCACTGAAAATTGCATTAGAATATGTCAGGCTAAGAAATTTTCTAGTGGAGATCAAAAATTACATGCACACAGATGGTCGGAGGGGAAGACTTTAGCACATATGATATGAAGGAGTCATTTTAATTTTTTAATTTTAACCGTTGAGGTTCTAAAATAAGATGTTCATCTTCAAAAGGATCCAGAGGATATATTAACTGTATATTTTTGATCATAGTTTTTTTTCCTGGGTTAAATCAGAAAGTGAAACAGAAAAACAGTAGTGTTTGTCATATATTACAGTTAACCTGCTATTCTATGCTTATTTCTCTTTTTGCTTTTGCACAGAAAAGCCCAGGAACAGCAGAAAAAGGTGGTAGTAGCAGGATGCGTTCCCCAGGCCCAGCCGAGGATGGACTACCTCAAAGGTCTCAGCATCATTGGGGTACGTGCACTTTCTGTGAACATCTGTGTATTTTGACTTGGCTGTATTAAAGGTGCGTCTCTTTATCTTCCTTTGTGTCCGATGACGAGTACAGACGGACACGCTTTTCGAGACTGATCGGGATGTCATTCACGGGGCAGCTAACCTTGCTCTGTCTTGGGCTTATTCTCTTCAGGCAGAACATTTCCCAGTCACAAATGTTCTGCATGAGAAGGAAGATCGGGTACATTAACTCCTGTACTATGGGGAGGTGTTATGGGTGAATAGAGACGGAGCTAGGAAAGGACACGTCAGTGATTCCTCAGCATAGACTGCTTCCTTTAAAGGTGGCATGGGGGCAGTCTAGCCTCTAGTTACTTTTGCTACTAGTATTAATATATTTTAGAGAGTACAAGCGGCAAACAGACAAATATGAAAATAAATACATTTTAACTTGTTACTTGTTTAAACTGAGCTATTCTGCTTTGGTTACCAGCCACTGGTGAGTGATTGGAGTGCATAACAAAGAGATACAGAGCAGATGAATTATTCTGTTTCACCTTTGCTGTCACAGAAAGGAACTAATGGATATGTCAAGCCTGTTGTTGGTTAATAGCTAAATGAGTGTTCCTCATTGAATAATTGATTCAGTTCGTTGTTTGTTTGCTTTTCAGCACACTGCCACAGTGCAGCCTGGACAAAATCATCCTAACACTTCTATGCCTAACACATATACACAGTGGCCACTTCATTAGTTACACCTGTTCAGCTTCTTGTTAATGCAGACAACTAATTACCCGGTAACATGGCAACTATTGAGCGCATTGAGGCATGTAGACGTCAAGACACAGTGCTGAAGTTTAACCTGAAAGGTGCTTCACGTGACCTTGAATGTGACCTGGTTGAGAGTGCCAGTCGAGATAGTCTGAATATTTCAGAAACGTCTTATTTACTGGGATTTTCCCACACAACCGTCTCTAGGGGTTTACAGAGAATAATCCAAAAGCAGGAGAAAAAGAATGAGTGGCAGCTGGTAGGAAGGCAACGGTGAATCAAAAAACCCAAGGTATGCAGAAGAACGTCTCTGAATGCATAACATGTCTAACCTTGAAGCAGATGGGCAGTGCCATGAGAGCTCCTGTCAGCTAAGAAAAGAAAAGTGATGCTACGATTTGCACACGCTTACCAAACTTCATATGTTAGTGTCAGAAGTTGGAGTAAAGAACATGTAAACATGGATCAGTGCATTGTAGTAACAGTTCAGGCTCCATACAATTTACTTCAGTACTGACTGAGTGTCATTTAAATAGCACAACCTACCTGAGTATTGTTGCTGACCATAACCCTTTATGAACAAAGGGTACCGCTGTTCTGTTAGCTGCTTCCAGTAGGATAACACACCATGTCACAAAGCTTAATTCATATCAGATTGATTTCTTGAAGATGTCTGCACGCCACAGTCACCAGATCTCAATCCAGAAGAGCACCTTTGCGATGTGGTGGAATATGAGATTTGCATCATAGATGTGCAGCTGACAAGTCTGCAGCATTTGTGTGATGTTATCATGTTTCCAGCACCTTGCTGAATTGGCGCCATAAAAAAGTTTTAAAGACTAAAAGTCTCTAATCTGGCAGGGTATTTTTAAAAATGTAATTCAACCAGGATATGCCTTCTAAATCTCCGTACAAAGCTGTGCTCTTATTTCTATAATTGGATATTTTGTTTTTTTTATGGAAAGTAAAACAAGCTGCTGAAAATGGGAACAAATCAAACAGTATTGTGTCAGATAAACAGGCTTGTGTTTATAATAGGCTTCAGGGTGAAGCACAAACAGCGTATAACTGCCAGAGCTTCAGTGACAAGCATTTTTAACTTAAAGACACACGCATGCATGAACAGGCACACTGTGTAACAAACCCAGACATAAATATATGAGAATGCAGAGTCCCTCTGTATTCCCACAGTGGAACATGTAATGATAGTGGCAGTTGGTGGGTTATGCAAATTGGATGCAAATACAAGTTCAGAATTTGTGTATAGTGATTGCACCAACGGCCAGATAAGGAGTGTAGTTAAAAATAAATAGGCGGGCCTTCCTGTTGGATTCATTTTATGTGACCTGTGTGCGTATTGCCAGCTTTTCTGAGTGGTGTTTTATTGCTGTTGTGCTGTTTTGTTTGAGGTTGCTGTTTAATGACTGCAAATGTATTGTGTGAGCTTCATAGACAGTCACGCAAGACTGCAGTGTTTCGCTTTTCTTAACTAGACTTGTCGCATCCTGTAACTGCCATGCATCGCACACCTACGCACACCTACGCAGCGCTGGTTAACTAATCAGAGGATCGGAATGGGCATGCAAAGCTGTGAGCAGGAAATGTCACACCTCAGTATTTATGGTCCTGTTTTTTAAAAATATACAATTTTAATTACTTTATCGAAGGTTAATCCAAATACTATGGATGTCGCATTAGTGCTTGTCATTAAGTTATGGTAATAGAACGACAAACCTTAAAATAAAGCTTAAGCACAGGCAGAAATGTATGTCGTCCAGTAGACCTGTGACTGCCTTTTACATGCAACAAATGTGCTGAATATATCAGTATTTATCCTTTTCTTTCTATGGGTACAATGGAGGATTTAAAAACAGCCAAAGTTGAAAAGTGCGATCTAAATTAATAGCTGAAATGCACACCTGAGTTTTACTCTATGTAGGGACGCCTGCTGCTGCTCTGAATGGGCTCAGATTGCTTGACCATTACACTGAAAAAGGTTTTACTCAGGCATGTGGCATGCAAGTAACTGCTTCCTGCAAAGCACAGTGTGAATCTGAGTGTGTGTGTTTGAAAGGAGGCTTATTTTAAGTGATGGGCCTGAAGGCATTGAGAGCCAGTGCCAAGGGCCAGTGTAGAGTGAAAGTGAAGAGAATTCGAGGTGTGAGGGATGCTGGGAAGAGCGAAAGGAAAATAACAGCAGAAAAATGACCAGTTTTTTCCCCCCCTGTCACTACTTTAGTATTCTGTTTCTTTCTTTCTTTCACTCGTTCTGCTTCCTTTCCTCTTCATGTAATATCGGTTGGTAGATAAGTAAAGTTTGAACTCCTCGTTTAATATTCTGGCTCTTTTAGTATCCAGATTACCCTACTTAAAGTCTGCCTGTTATTAAACTGTGGCCTGTGGGGGCCTTGTTTATTCTCTTTATTAGTGCGGTGGTTCATTATAGTAGCCATTAGCAGAACTGCAGGATTTGTTTTCTATGTGAGACAATGAGGAGAAAAACACAGCTATGGACTTGGGTAATGCTTTATTGTTACCTATGTGGTCGGATCTATCACAGAACGTGTTTGTCAGTACATGCACAATAAACACTCAGTGGCATTTAGGAAATCCATATTCCTTAATCCTGCCTGGTGATTGTAGCTTTTTGCGCTTGTTTGTCTCTGCTCTTATTGCATATGGCCTTTGTGTATATTTGCATATCCACCTTGTTTAAATGTGGATCAGAGTATCAGTGTGTCTGTGGGTCGTCAATATCAGGGTTCTGTTTGACTGTGAAGACTTGGGTTTTCAGGATCAATAAAGTTTTCTCTTGTTTCTTTGTGTTACAGGTCCAGCAGATTGATCGAGTGGTGGAAGTAGTGGACGAGGCTGTTAAAGGTATTTTACCACAGAAAGGCACACACACACGCATTCTTGTTTTACGGTCTTTGCGTGGTCTTTAACGTAATGCTAACCACCGCAATTAAACTCAAAACGAAGGTCCTCTAACACAAATCCATATCCCGACTACAACACAAAACAAATTTGCACTTATGCATGGAAGGAATAAGATCCAAGGATGTATTATTTTATCCAACCATCCATCCATCCATTCGCTTCCGCTCATCCTTTGGCAGGGTCACGGGGGACACTGGAGCCTATCCCAGCTGTCTTAGGGCGAGAGGCGGGGTACACCCTGGACAGGTCGCCAGTCTGTCATAGGGCTAACACATATACACACACAACCGTTCGCACTCACATTCACTCCCGCATTCATACCTATGGGCAATTTAGACTTTCCAACTAACCTATCCCCACTAAGTGCATGTCTTGGGACTGTGGGAGGAAGCTGGAGGACCCGGGGAGAACCCACGCAAACACGGGGAGAACATGCAAACTCCACACAGAAAGGCCTAATGGTGGAATTGAACTCAGGACCTTCTTGCTCATGCTAACCACCGCGTGTATTATTTTAGTCTCTCCACTTTTACTACCTTACTACAGTCTACTTGACCAGTAAGAATCAGAGTGTATCACACTGCATCAGAAGAGCACATAATCAAATGCTGATGACTTAATATTATACTAACACTGTTAAAAAAATCAAAAATTATTAGCTATAATAGTGTTAAGGTTGTTAAAAAAATGTAGTATTTTCCAAAGTGAATGGAAAGAGCATGCTTTTTATGTTGTCATGGTAAACTAAAAACAACAAAAGACAACAACATTTGACTAAATAATTGTTTTAAATGTGTATTTTAAAGCAAAAGTCTTCAGCTTTTGTTGAAACCGATCTAACTGTCTGAGCTGCTTCTTAAATGATCCTCTCTGTCTGAGCAGCTCACTGACAGACACACATGGCAGTTATAGGTCATCCGTTTAAACTGTTAGCGAACCACCACACTTAGCTGTTTAATGACGGTCAGAGAGAGTTTACAGTGTGAGTGAGTCTAGTCAAGCTGTCATACACCCCCAGCTGTTCTCTAATAAAGAACAGATTGAGTTTACACTGTGTGTGTGTGTGTGTGTGTGTGTGTGTGTGTGTGTGTGTGCGTGCGTGCGTGCGTGCGTGCGTGCGTGCGTGCGTGCGTGCGTGCGTGCGTGCGTGCGTGTGTGTGTGTGTGTGTGTGTGCGTGCGTGCGTGCGTGCGTCTGAGTGACTACTTTGCACTGCAGGGTTCACTCTAATGAAGGACAGCTGAACTAAGGCTTAATTTTACAATGTGTCATCAAGCCTAAACTGTGAGCCTACACACAAGCTCACAGTCACACATCTACTCTGTGACTTTTATTCCCCCTTTCTTCTCTGTGATTTGCTCATTCTGTCTTTTTTTCTCCCCATTTCTTTCTCCCACCCTTCCTACATCTTTTGATCTCTTCCCTTCCTCTCTTTCGCCTCTCACCCCCCGTTTCTTTCCCTCCCCTTTTCCTCCCACCATCAGCCCCTCCATAGAAACTAATTTCCCCAGTATCATTACTGTTCTTTATGACCTCGTATAAACTGAGAGCTGTTATTTCGTCTCAGAGGCCTTGGCATAAACCTTAAAGCTGGGGGATTTGCCTATCGTAATGGCTACTAAAATACTTACTTCAATGAACTGCTAATAGATACAGGTCTTTGCTGTGCCAAAATTGCTTGCAGGTCCTGTTTTCCACATGACAAGAGTACTCATATGCTTTTGGGGACTCGCTTCTTAGCGTGTGTGACTTTTTCATTTAGTTCCAGGCTTTAAATGAATTAAACATCCTTGATGTCATGAGGATACATCATAGTTGTAAAGCTGCTTTTTTTATCATAGTGCATCTGTGCAATAAAGACTTCAAGTTACTACCTGTAGTATATGATAGCACGTGTTTTTATCCCGTCGTGTTATCTCAGCTTGACTCCCTGGCTTAGTCGGTGCATGCTCACTTATACAGTGTTATTTATTTGTTGGTGGTGGTGTTACTGTGGTTACGAGCTTGATTATCCAGATCAATTTGTTTTAGTTGTGCCACAAGTTAATTTCTTGTTAACAACAACCCGTGCTTTGACTCCGTCTTGTATTCCGAGCCCACTGGCAGTTCCATTTACGGAAAAACAAAAAAAGACACATTAATGACACCCGTGGATACACATTTTTACAAGGGCAGCTTTTATGATTCTCGGCAATGCTCAACAGACAAATACACACCACAAGAACAAATGAGTAAAAGAGTAAAATATTTTTAATCGAGAAGAATGTATGGAAAAACCCACAAAAAGATACTAATAATCTGATCTTGGGACTTTTTTATTATTAAGACTCCTAATATTCATATTCTTTCACTGAGAAATGCCCTTGGATAGTACTTTTTCACCTGATATTCATTTATCGTTAAGGAAACAGTTTATAGTTGGTGTGTGAATGCCACACAAAGACAGGGAGTAGGAAAAGCATAGTTAGGATAATTTATGTGTGCAGCTACAAATCAGAGAATATAACCTTGTGAGCCTTATTTCACCAGTATTAATAACCTGTTTATCAATGCAGAGGGAAAAAACTGAGCAGAAGTGTGGTTGAACAGATGCAGACAGATGATAGTAAGTGAAGTAAGAAGAAAGAAAAACTAGGACTTTTACTTATGTTTTAAGTCATCTGAAGATGTTCTGAGTATCGTATCCGCTCTGAGAGAGCCCCTCTAAATGTGACCAAAAAATCTTCCTTGTAAAGCATCAAAACCTGGATGACGTTTAAGGGAAGCACTCTTCGGAATTGTTGGCGTTGTAGCGCTCATGCATTTGATGCGTGTGTGAGAAAATTTCCCATCAAAACTGGTTGGTGTGAGATTTGGTCAGGACATAAACAGCTTTTTCAAAGACGGTCTTACATATTTAATAAAGAGTTAGGTTGAAAGGATAAATGGAAAAACAGGAAACCCTCCCGTCCTTCTCATCTGCCACCTCTGTCCCCTCTTTTCAATACATTCCCATCAGCTCTCCCCCATTCCTGCCTGCTACTTTACAATCAACCTAGAAAGCTCAACAAGACCCTCTGCTTATAAGACATCAGACACAGGTCAACAGGTCATCCTTTTAGCGTTCTACCTCTCCCTCCAAACCATCCATCTGGCTATCCTACACATCTTTCATCATCATCCAAGCATCTACAAATCTTAGCTTCACATCCATCTATCATTCCCTTTCCTTCCTTCTCTTTTCTGGTGTGTTTTAGTGGGATGTTATGAGTGGATAGGACATTTCTAGCAGTTTAGATTTAAAGGAAAGAAAAGAACAGATTGAGGAAAGTTGAGAAGGAAAAAGAGGAGGGCAGTCAGTCACAAGAAAATGTGGTATTAGTAGACGGGAGTGTGTGTGTCTATGACTATGCAGGGTTGCCCATCACAGCAGTTGGCCTCTGTAAACTCTGTAATTGAGATGACAAATAGTGAAGCGTTCTTTGGTTTTCTTCAGCAAGTCATATTAGCTATTTTATCTCTTGCTTCCCATTCATGGTCCCCTAGGCCCTGAAATTGAATTTGGCTTTGGGTACGTTCCTGGAGTGACTCCATGCTGGCAGTGAGATTATTTCTAGAGTCTTCTGCGGTAGTCACAGTGACAGGGGTCCTGTGCAGTATTAGAGAGCAAAGGAGTATGTGGGGAATGACAATTTCCAGTTTTATTAGAATGGACAAGCTCATTATTTGGGGGAAAAAAACATCTGGAAATCCAGCACCATACTGGTAATTGCTTTTTCCTGACAAGTCTGTGTTTGCAATTATGTTTAGTAAGTATATTTTCCCACTGCGCAGAAATAAATGTTCAATATGAAAGTAGAAAAAGAGGGAATTCTAAAAACAGATTTTACCACAAACCTGCACCGAAATTACTCTTGTGACTTTTTGTAGCCATTAACATTTCACATATTCCAAATGTTTCAGGGCATTATTAGCACATGCATGAGTTTTCAATCCTTGTTTCATGACTGAGGGTGGATGCACAGATCCAGGGGAGGAAAAAAAAATGTGGGGCCAAATGTGGTCCAAATCCCAGCTGTTTTCCACAAGGGACATTTTTGTATTTCCTTGCTTGTACTGGGATATTAAGACCAGTCATGCATCAGCGATTGGCTCTTTGTCCTCCTCTGGGGCAGATTGTCATTTTTATCTACCAATTGATAACCATGCTTCCTGCTCTGAACCCACCCTCCCAAGAGACCCTTGTATTGCGGATGAAAACAGGAAGACAATTCCATCCCTCAGCGCCTCCATCTCACACACAGCTAGCTAGCAGCCTATTAAACAGTTAGAGAAGAGAGAGTACTGCGTCCCATTTCCACACACCAAAGGCTAGATGTCACTAGCTGTTAGGCTCAGCTGTGGATTTTCATTTGCCTTGGTTGACACTATGATAGCCAAATATAAATAATTTCTGTTAGTTCTCACTGTGAGTAAAGTAGAGGAATCCCCTTTTTCATTTCTAATATTATCAGTTTTTGGTTTTTTCAATTTTTTTATGTGACTTTATTCTTGGTCAGTCTATTAGTTTACCTCCTTTTTTCTTTTGAATGTTGACAAACAGTGTGGCTTTCTGCGTCTTTGTTCCCTCCTTTTTTACTTTTCCTGCCTTTGTAATTAATTGTATTCAGCTGGGCCTTATTACCCTCTTCCTACTGTGTTTCCATTGTGTTTGTTAACCCCTAGTCTGTGTGAGGTTGTTAGGCATAGGATGGGTCTGTTCTTTTTGGTTGTACTTTTTGTTGGATACCAACTTTTATAGTGTGCATGGGCACACGCTGAGGACCCCTCCCAACCCCAAAACAGTGTTAATGAGAGCCAGAGGCCCCAAAGTCCATTTCTGAGAAGGAAAAACCCTGTTTGCATGTGCTTCGATCTGCTATTATGTCTTTGCTCATTGTCCTGTTCGTACTAAATTTATCCACAGTAGATGAGAGCGATTTATTTGAGGTCGATTTTGCACAATGGGAAGTTTGATTTCTGTTTGGCATTTTGCTTGTGGGTGAAATGCAAATATAATCTCATTGTTTGCATTGTAAGTTTGATGAGAGACATACTCACGAGAGAGCAAGTGCTCTGACAACCAATACGGGCAAAATGTTTCTTACGTCTGTTATATTGTATTTATTTTTCTCTTTAGCAGTGCAATTCAGATTTGGCATTTAAAATACAGCAACAAAAATACTTCAGTGTGCCTTTTTAAACATGTTTGCATCCATCTGCACATGGACAGTAGTGTGATAGTCAGTCAGCGTTTTAGTAGGATCATTTGATTATGTGAGACGATTTGTTTTTGTTGTTTTTCAGGCCACTCGGTTCGTCTGTTGGGTCAGAAGAAAGATGGAGGCCGAAGACTTGGAGGAGCTCGACTGGACCTCCCCAAGATCAGGAAGAACCCTCTCATTGAAATCATCTCCATTAACACCGGGTAGGACACGGAGACACTAACAGAAAACACAGCCTAAAGTGTTTATGTTACAACTGAATACAGTTTTATTGCCTTCCCAGTTTGCTGCATGTGCATGTCGGTGTGCTCTCTCTTTGTGGTTGCTCAGCTACTTGAGCAGCGCATCTCTATGCCTAATTAATAAGGGTATTTTAAATCACTTCACAAGGTGTGCATGCGTGTATGAAATCTGAGTATGTTCATGAACATATATTGGTATTTATCAAGTGGAAATGTAATAGGAGTAAAGTAAAATTTTATTTATATAGCACCTTTCAAGATAAAATCACAAAGTGCTTTACAGAGGCAGAAAACGGACATTAAAATCTAAAACAAAACAAAATCAACCAAAAGCGCGTTTAAACAGACAGGTTTTTAACTGCTTTTTAAAAGACATGACTGAGTCTACAGATCTCAAACTCAAAGGGAGTGAGTTCCAGAGTCTGGGAGCCACTGATACAAACGCTCTGTCACCTTTTGTTTTTAACCTTGTATGCGGGACAACCAGCAGCCCCTGGTCACAAGATCTCAGGGACCTGCTGGGGTGATAAGAAAGAAGAAGATCACTTAAGTTGGAGCTACACTGTGCAGGGCCCTATAAGTCATGATTATGATCTTAAATTGGACCCTGAACTTGACAGGGAGCCAATGCAGCTGAATCAGCAGGGGAGTGGCGTGCCTAACATGCCTCTGTTTTTTCTCAGTGTACTATTACAAAAGCATAATTTTAAAAAACGCATTTTCTCCATCATCGCTGTGATGATCTGCAGGATCTTGCCTTTTAAGTCACTCCTAGTTAATTTAAAAATAGTTTTTCTACATTATATCTAAATTTTGTCAATTTATATACATTTGATAATTAAGTCTTAAATACACAGACTCTGAGACCTACATCCTCTTGCACAGCTGGACTTTATGGGTGAATTTTATGTTGTTTACAGATATGTGTCCTCTAACTCATGCACTATATTCTCAGTAGACTAGTTAAAAAGGGTTATGACAGACTAATTCCTAGTGCTGGACCTCCACTGAGGATAATCCATCAATCATCCGAATGCATGTCTTCCGGGTCTATATATTAATGGCTTGACTCCCAGACCAAGTACTCTTGTACCAAAGCAATAATCCTCTTTATGAGTATAGCATTCTAGGCTTAAATGCACAGTATTTGTTCTTGTACAGATGTGTTCAGGCCCTCCTGCTTTTTAGCTAGCTGTCGAGTAAACAAGCTTAAGCTGTTCCTAAGCACCATTAAGAAGTTGTAGACTTCACATAATCAGCAGTGCATCGTCTCTTTCTTTGAACCTCTTGTGTTTACATTTATTACAGTCAGTGAGGGGGTTGAAGATTTTACTTGAATTACTAGTTTTCTCCTTGAATCTGTTGGACTACTTGCAGCAGCATTCTTATGCTTATTTTCGCACTTAACGTGATAAGATCATGCTTATCATGCTGCTGCTTAAAACTGTATTTGTTTTGTCAGCAAAGGTCTCCCTATATAGTGTCTGCAGTCATTGAAGTCATTATATGTAACATCAGTTTTGGTGTATAACCACTAGCATTGCTGTTGGTGGTAGTAAAATATATAGCCTGTTGTATTCCCTCACTTGCGTGCTTGTACTTCTAGAGCGAAGAGAGTATCATCCTTTACCTCAAAGATGTGTTCAAAGTGATGTTATTATTACACAACATACATGATGATAATGGATGCATACTCCAAGGTTAACTGAGAAGTTGTGGGAGTCTTTCCTGAAGAGCGGGTTGTGTTTCAGATGTTCATAATCTGCAGAGCTCAGTTCCAGAGTAAAGCTTCTTAGACCACATTTGAGCTGATCCAAGTAGAAAATCTGTACATTTAACTGGTTCGGCCACTGTTTTTCATCTAAATTGACACTTCTGATCGGTGTCAAATTTAGCATGTCCAAATGGCAGGATTTCAATTAAATAAATCGTCTTTTGCAACATCTGCCATCAAGTGTGCACATCAGAGACAGCACTTTTCTGTAATGTTCTAAGTGTTGCTTAAAATTGGTCACCATAGTGCAGCTGGTTTATTCCTGGTTGGTCTGAAAGACACAATATTTGAAGCTGCACGGTTTATTTTTCTTCTTTTTTCAGCACTTTCCTTGCTCTTATATTTTAACATATGTATATAATTTTCAGTAAATAAACCTTAGGCTCTGTCACTTCTTTAGTCACTTCAAAACTTCAGCCTCTTTTTTAAATATCTGTAACTCTTGCTTTGTGTACCTTTGCACTAACGCTTTTGACTGTTTCTGCTGTGTTTGCTTAAGCGGGTCTTTAAACCTGGAGATACAGTGGTGTAAAAAAGTGTTTGCCCCCTTCCCGATTTCCTGTTTTTTTTTTTTTTGTCACACTTAAATGTTTCAGATCATCAAAGAAAATTAAATTTTAGACAAAGATAACAGAAGTAAACACAAAATTCAGTTTGTAAAGGAAGGTATTTAATAATAAGGGAGAATAAATTCAAACCTACATGGCCCTGTGTGAAGAAGTGATCGTTGGAATATGAACAAATGTGTGTGAAGGTTAGATAGAAAGCACTTGCATAGGAAAAGCATAGAAAAAAGCCATGTATGAATTGGTGAATGAGACAAGTTATATAAAGTGCTTTGAGTGCCCAGAGTAGAAAAGCGTAATGCAAGAACTGGTCCATTTACCATTTAAATAGGATCTGCCTGACAAAGTTGAGTAGACCTAAAGATCCTCAAAAGTCAGACATCATGCCATGATCCAAAGAAATTCAGGAACAAATGAGAAACAAAGTAATTGAGATCTTTCAGTGTGGAAAAGGTTATAAAGCAATTTCTAAAGCTTTGGGACTCGAGCGAACCACAGTGAGAGTCATTATCCACAAATGGCAACAACATGGAACAGTGGTGAAGTTTCCCAGGTGTGACCAGCTGATCAGAACTGCTGAAGCACAACAGTTCTGATCAGCAAGACAGTGATCCAAAACCCACCAGCAAGTCCGCCTCTGAACGGCTTAAGAAAATCAAAATCAAGACTTTGCAGTGGCCTAGTCAAAGTCCTGACCTGAATCTGATTGACATATGGTATGAGGTATGACTTTAAAAAGGCAGTTCATGCTTTACAACCCTGTAATGTGGCTGATTTACAACAATTCTGCAAAGATAAGTGTGCAAATATTCCTCCACAGCACCATAAAAGACTCACTGGCAGTTATTGCAAAAGCTTGATTGCCGTTGCTGCTGCTAAGGTTGGCCCAGCCTTTTATTAGGTTTAGGGGGCAGTTGCTTTTTCACAAACTTTCCCCCCCCTTAATAATAAACACCTTCATTTAGAAACTGCATCTTGTATTTACTTCTGTTATCTTCGTCTAATATTTAAATTTTTTTGATGATCTGAAACATTTACTGTAAGCGTGACAAACACATGAAAAAATAGAAAGGGGGGCAAAGACTTTTCACACCACTGTATATGAATTGTGTTTGTGGCTTTGTGTTGCAGTATGGGTGTGCAGATGTCAGTCTCTTGGAGCCTCCTGCCAGCAGGAGGTCTGTGTCTGATCCAGATGATCTCGCTGTTGTTTTTCAAAGGGTTGGGCTGGCAACAAATAAATCCTCTTGTTTTTAACCAAAACGGCTTCAGTAGAATAGTGGATTATTCAAATATTTGATTGGGTGAATCGACCAAATCTCTTCCAGATAACACTTATGTTACTGAAAATCCAAGCTTAATATGCGCTTTTGTATGAGCTGGTCAGCCACTGCTGTCAGTAATTTGACATGGTCCTCTTAAGGTTAAAGTGTGTGTGTGTGTGTGTGTGTGTGTGTGTGTGTGTGTGTGTGCTTGTGTGTGTTTGGGGGTGTAATGGAAAGAAGACAAAATGTGTCCTTTATGTTTTCTAGTTTTGGATGATCAGTCGTAATTATTCCTCTGAGGTCTTGGTGACATCACTGGTGACATTTGTCAGCTGTTAAAACAGAGAAATCCTTGTGTGGGACACAGGCGCTCACATTCACTTTTTTTAAAAATAACCGAAGAGAACACTCAAAACGATTTATGTGTGTGTGTCTTCATTCGTGTAGCTTTTAATGTCTCGAGTTTGTTGCCAATTTGCCTTTTTATATGAACTCGTGGGATGCATTGATTTGAGGGCGCTCTCTTCTATTCTTGCCAAATGTCAAGTAGGTGTCATGCTTCAGGGTGGAGGGCTTCCACAGATCTTTGAAAAGTTGCAAATCTCGTATAAATTTAGGGTTTAAAAACTGAACGTGTCTTAAACCCGGTTGATATCTCCATGCTTTTTTTTTTTTTTTTGCCATGTCTAAGATATTTTTTCTTAGAATTTTACTAGTGCTATTTTGAATTTTAGAATGGTATCCAACATGTAGTAAATCAAAGCGCCAGATTACAGTTATCTCAAAGTGCTTAGGGCAAAGACACTACAACAATACAGCGAAAACCCCAACAATTAGACGACTCTGAGCTTTAGAACTTTAGATGATCACAGAGTGAAAGGTCAAGTAGTTCATATTTTCAATTTAACAAGCAAACAAACACACCCCCTCCCAAAAGAAGAAGAAATAAATAAATTATTTTGCACATGATAATTTTATTCTGGGTCTCGTAGATGAACCTAGGGAACCATCCTCTTTGCTTTATTATTGCTAATCCTACCAAAAGCCTGGCACAGTGACTCACCTGGGAGTACCTATGAAAATGTAATTTTGTGTTCAGATTGATTCACAATATTAGTTTCATTAAGTTGCATATTAATTTCATTTGCTCCTGTTAAATCCACATTAGATTGGCTTTCCGCCCCCACCAAGTTAATTTCATCTCATCAGAATACATTCACCGTAGTCTAGCTAGGCCATACGTAGCCTCGGCTTTGTATTAAAGAAACATTGTTAGATTTCTTCTTGGCCAGTAGCACAGTTACTTTTAGTTGTCTTTACTAGCTACATAAATGAACAACAGTCCTGGATTGTACTTTGAAAGGGCCACCATGTTCCTGTGATATTGATCCTTATATCATTTGTAGGTTTATTTTAGTAAGTAAGTGAGCCAAATGTATTTATATAGCACATTTCACAGATAAAAATCACAAAGTGCTTCACAATAAAAAAAGAAATACAAAAAAAAATAATATAAAAAAACAGTGAAGAAATTAATTATTTTAGTCCTTTATTTATCCAGGTAAAAATATCTCATTGAGATTAAAAATCTCATTTCCAAGCGAGACCTGGCATCATGGCAACAAAATTAAAATCAAAAGCTCGTTTCTATAAAAATGTCTTCAGCTGCTTTTTAAAGGAGTCAGTGGAGTCTAGACGGCGTAAAGACAACGGCAGGGAGTTCCACAGCCTTGGTGCCAGTGCCCGAAAAGCCCGATCCCCACGTGTTCGGGATGAAGCATGAGGTTTTAACAGTTCAGAGATATACTGGGGAGCTTCACTGTGCAGAGCTCTAGAAGTTATAATTAAAATTTACCAATGAAGAGAAGCCAAAACTAGAGTAATGTGTGACCTCTTGTTTGTGCCAGTTAAAAGTCTTGCCGCGGCATTCTGTAGAGTTCGAAGGCGATCCAGAGCTGATTTGTTGAGACAAATAGGGAGTATATACAGCAAAAAGAGAATCGGACCTAAAACAGATCCTTGAGGTACCCCAGAAGGCAGAACTGATGATTCAGACAACACATGATTCATACACACAGTAAAAGAACTCGCAGATAGATATGACATAAACCATTTTAAAACAACACCAGTTATCCCAAACAAGTCCTTCAGCCTATTTATCAGAGGTGAGATCCAGCATAACCAGAATGGTGTACTCTCCAGAGTCTGCTGCCATCAGAATGTCACTAGACACTTTAAGCAAAGCTTTTTCAGTGGAGTGCAATTTGCGGAAACGAGACTGGAAAATGTCCAGAACATTGTTCTTCTCCAAAAAGTTGTTAAGTTGTTCTCCAACTGTTTTTTCCAAGATCTTTGACACCATTGGTAATTTTGATATTGGTCTTTAACTGCTTGGAAGAGATGTGTCCAAATTTGGTTTCTTTAATATTGGTTCAACAATAGCTTGTTTAAAATAGCTGGGAATTTTAATTTGGTTTCATTTTGCTTCCGATTTTGGATTTGAGTTGGATTCACTTTCACACTTCCAAACATTGGGAGTCATATATATTATGCATGTTGTATTGCAAATATACACTCACTGGCCACTTTTGCTGTCACTTGTTAGTAGTGGGTTGGGCCCCTTTCTGCTTTCAGGGTTGCCTTAATTATTCATAACATAGATTCAAGCAAGTGCTGAAAAGATTCCTCAGAGATTTTGGTCCATATCGACGTGATGGCGTCTCACAGTTGCTGCACATTCATGATGTGAGTCTTCCGTTCCACCACATCCCGAAAGTGCTGATGGAAGCAGCCATCAGAAGATGGGTACATTGTGGTCATAGGGGGATGATGGACATGGTCAGCAACAATACTCACTCAAGTTGTAGCATTTAAATAATGCTTAATTTATACTAATGGGCCCAATGTATGAAGGGAAAATATCCCCCAAACCGTTACACCACTTTATTACCTCATAAGGTAAGACGGACCGTGCTTTCATGATGTTGATGTTCAATTCTGACTGTACCATCTTAATGTTGCAGCAGAAGAGACTCATTGGACTCGATAACATTTTTCTAGTCTTCTGTTGTCCAGTTTTTGGTGAGCATGTGTGAATTATAGCCTCACCTTCCTGTTCTGAGCTGAGTGGCTCTTGGTCTTATACTGCTGGAGCCATCATCATGCACAATATATCCAAACATCTGCTTGAATCTTCTGTGCTTTCAGAGATGCTGTTCTGCATACCTTAGTTCTAAAAGTATACCGTTGTTCTAATGAGCGCTTATTTCCCTATCGGCTCAAACATTCAGTCTATTCTCCTCTGATTTCTGACATCAATGAGGTATTTTCACTCAGAGAACTGATACTAACTGGATATTTTCTCTTTGTTGGACCATTCTCTGTAAGCTTTAGAGGTGGTACAGAAATGGATAATCCCAGAAAATGAGAAAATCATAGTGTCATCTGCCTCTTATTCCATGTAATTCAAACCTTGAGAACTTGGATGTTTATCAACCTAGGCTTTTTCACACCTTGTGGATACATTGAATAGTCAGTGAGAGTGGTGAAGCAATGGAGGCAATAGATGTGGGAATGGGATGAAGAGTTTTTGAATAAGATCTTGTTGCTTTGAAAACCACGCTCCTTATATTTTTGATGTTGACTTCATGGTGTTGCTTGTGCTCTTTATTTGGTATAATTTTTCCTCCTCATTATTTGTTTTTGGATTGTTTTACATGGATTGAAAATCCGACGGCGATTGTTTTTGGATTTTTAAACACTATTTGAAATATAGTGGCCAACTTAATTGTGAGTGTTTTTATGTGGGGTGTATTTTCAAATATTTTTATGATTTTAATATGTGATCGTTCAACGATACATCGAAGGGCTGAAAAATGCAAAGTGTTTGGAATAAACTTTGTATATAATGAAAAATCTCCCTGAAAAAAGGGAAACGAACAAAAAAGAACAGGCAAATAAACAAGACATTGGGATTGGGTGTCAAATTCTGATTAAACATTGGGGACGTGTGTGTGTGTGTGTGTGTGTGTGTGTGTGTGTGTGTGTGTGTGTGTGTGTGTGTGTGTGTGTGTGTTCAAAACCCTTTTGTGAGCAAGTTCAGATGTGGTGCTTCAGTGTCATAAACAGGAATTTACAACCACTTGCACAGAATGGGTCATTAAGTGTGTGTGTGTGTGTGTGTGTGTGTGTCTTGCTGTGTCTGTATCAACCTTTGCCATTAGATTCCAGGCGTAAAAAAAGTCCTTTGTTCCGCTGTTACAGCTCATTACGTTTCATTAGCTGTCTCTTCCCCGTTCTCTGTTTAGTTGCATTTCAGGCAGTTCTCTCTGTCATTGAGATTGCAGCGTGTTAAAGTCAGGTGCACATGATCCCGTCTTCTAACCTCTAACCAATAACTAACTGTATTGTTGCTCCCAGCAGACCAGTAGGTGGACAGGATGGTATCAGAATAGGCAGCAAGACTAGGCTGTGTTTCAAATGTGTTTCAAAGCTCTCTGAAACACATTTGAAGAATTGCCCGAAGGCCGACTGCACCGTGACGACTGAGCGCTGTGCTGGCTTTTCGTCCTTTGCAACAAATAGTTTGAAGTTGAACTGCTAATATCAAGAGGTATCAAAAAACTTTGAAACAAAATATTCCAATGGAATGATGGTGCATTTTTTTTAATTTATAGATCTCAATTAAAATAAATATTAATGCAAAAATATACCGTTGGATGCCTGCATATTAGGTTTACAATAGGTTTCAAATAGATCGGAGGATCAGAAAATTGAGTGCATAATAAATTTCAGTGCTCTTCGTTTTTGTTACAGGAGAGTAAACATTTCTTCCTCTTGTAGCTGCTGCTCTTCTCAGTCCAGGGACTATAATGGATAACCTTGGAACTTGTACACCAATTTATTCTCTCTCCTTTGTTCACGGTTTTCTATCCTGTCCCTGATTTCTCTCTCTTTTTTTCTTCTTTTCACCTCGTGACATTAATAGTAATGTTCTTATCTACTTAACAGAAAACTAATTTATCTTCCCATTACTGTGTTGAATATCGCATGAATCCATTGTTAGGGATTTGAATGGATGATTAAAACGTTTCACGTGACGGTTTTAGATGCTTTATTTGTATTTGGCTTTAATAATCTCAAGAAAAAAACAGTTTATTTTTTCTATTTTGTTATCTGCTGTTTTCATTTATGTATTTATATAGTCAACCACAATCAGTGTAGCAAAATACACCTACGCTATGCACACAGACACAATGTAAACAAAGCCAGATGAGCATGTAAAAAAATGTATGTATGAGTGCATTGTGAACATATTTGTGTTATCCGGGAGGCCCCCTATGTGTTAGCCTCCTTGTTTCCTGTGATTTGTGTCCCCTCTCCGAGCCGACACAGTGGAATAATAGGCCTTATCAACTTTAGTGCTGACCTTCACGTAGATTTGTGTTAACCATTGTGTCTAAGGTGTATTGCACAACACTTTAGCCAGCTGAGAGTGGGGTAAATTTGGGGTCACTAATGTCTTGGTGCACAGAAAATCAATTAGCCTTAGAGCAGGGTTAGGACTCAGATGTTAAGCTGCAGATACAACATCACTTTATGACTCCTGTTTTTTTGACATTACGTATCCCTGAGTAACAAGGACGGATCAGAATGAAGGTCTAAATGCTTTAGTCAAAACTAAACGAGGGAAGAAACTACAGGCAGTCCTCAGATGCTTTCATCCCACAGTTTGACACACTCAGACCCTGCCGTTTTTAAGAGCACCTGGGTATCGTAGTCCTTGATCTGCTGTGTGCGAGTTGGAAGGCCACCCTAACAGAAGCTGCTGCAGGTGGAGACTTGATTTAAGTGTAGTTTTTTATTTTATCTTTGGAAGGTTTGTTAAGTTTGGAGGATATTGGAGGCTGGATTGAGATGGTCCACTGGCCAGTTCTGAACTCATGCATGTCAGCTAGCAACAACAAACAATGCACGCTACTTGAAACAAAAAAGCTGCATACAGGTGCTGGATGGCAGGTGTTTCTTATTTAAACAGAAAGCGATGTGAATTTTATTCTGTGGTTTAATTTGTTTGCTTGTGTCTCAATGTTGTTTCAGTTAGGGCTGTTCGATATAACGATATATATCGGATGACGATATAAAAACGTCTATCGTTTCATTTTACGCTATCGTTTGTTTTGTTGTGTCGCAAAATGAACTGTTTACGGCAATATTTTTTCATGGTTTTGATGGTCCCTGTAGTGGCTATATTAATTTCTTAAAGTGCTCTCTTTCTCTTATATGTAATATAACCACACTACAGACGGACAAGCGCCTGTTTTTATGCGTTGTCGTTAGCAACAACGACGGTAAAACCATTGCGTGTCCGCTTGTTTATTTTCCACAAACCTTTCACAATAAAGCTCAAGATCCTGTTGAGACTTTTCAAAATAAACTGAATCACGTGAAAGAGGATGCAGAGTATCTACGGATGAGAAGCAAAAAAGAGCCGTCAGGTGCTAAAAAATAAACCTTAGACTCAAACGTTAGAACAGGCTTTTCCCCACAGCACGCCGTGTAATAAATACTCAAAAAGAAACGGCGGCTGTTACAACTTATGTCTAAAAATGTATCGTTTCATGCATCTGTTAAAACACTCGACTCCAGCTACATGACGCCCAGCTGGAACCACTTCCTGCAAGTCAAGCTGCCCGAGATTCACAGAATTTACAGAAAATGTTACATTTTTGTGATTTATATCGTTATCGGATGATAGAATTCTTATATCGGGATATGAGATTTTGGTCATATCGCACAGCCCTAGCTTCAGTGAAATTTGTGCAAAAGTTTTTGAGCATGTGCTGCCCGTCTTAATATTTCAGTATTAAGAATATTGCCTCCCCAGTAAATATTAAAGTGTCAAGCAAATAACATCACAAAATTTGGAGAAAGCCCTTTTTTTTCATATTTAGAAGTTATATTAGCCTCTATGTCTGATAGGATTACTTTTAAATTCGTCTTCAGTAATCATTTTAATTCCAGTCTGCTCAAAATGATCATTTCTGTCATTAAATTTCGCCATCAGTAGTGTGTCGCTGTGATCGGTCTTCTGAAAAACAACGCAAAAAAACAGCTTTTGTGCTTATGTGTATTTTTAACTCTTAGTTCTCAGTTCGCTTTTCTAATTTTGACTTTGAATAATCATGCTGGTCCTATTCCAAGAAAAGAAATGACAGTCATCGGTATGTGATTGGCGTGTTTCACTTTCAGAGCTTCCTCCGTGCTTGGATTCTTTTCTTAGTCCTCTTAACCGTTTCTCTTTGCAGATCAATCAATGTCATTATGATTGATTTATGTATTTATATGGCACATTCCTTGACTAAGCAAGGTAAAAAGTCAGAGCAAAACTCATTGAGTGCGCACTTTATAGAGGGTGTCACTTGGGAATAGCATAATCGAAAGATTCCTGGTGCGATCCTGGGAGAAGACACGAATCCCTGTGGGGTTGGATCAGGTGGGGCATCCGGCATAAGGCAAACATTATTATTTTTATTAAATGTTTTTTTGTATTTATTTGTTCCCTATAGGCACTTAAGAATGCTAATGTTACAAAAGGAATACAGGTGTTGGTGTTATAGAAAAGTATCTGCTTTAAAGGGGAGTGTCACACAAGAAGAAAAGATGGAGAGATGCAAACTCATTAGCAAAGTTATTCGATAACTTAAAAAGACTTATGTTTTGTAATTTCAGTTTCATAGCAACAGCATGGAAGTCAATGGGACTCGAGATCAACGTCTCTTTTTCCTTTTTCCTTCTCCTATACATCATTTTTTTTTACCTAATAATCAAAGCAGGTATATTTTCTCTAACTTCAGATTCTAATATCCACAGTCATTCTGCATGATATCGGTCCATATCTCTTCCACGTCGTACAACAGAATCCCGTTGGACCGCGCCGCTTGACTGCATTTTCATTTTGTTTGCCGTTGGTCAATGATCTCATCTTTTCTTTTCTGTGTTGTTTTTCTCTTGAAAGAGCAGAAGTGAAAATACATCATGTCAAGCAGCAACAAAATATGGAGAAAATGTGCTGATGTGCTTCAGAAAAGTGGAATTACAGCAGAATGAAGGGTGTTTACAAAAGGTTTTCTTCTCACGTACATATGTGTGAACAGTCGCAGAGACGCATGGATGCCCAATATACACACAATCTCATTATGATTTTGCACTTCAGCACAAGACACACACGCACATACACCTCCACAACAGAATTCTCATTTTCTTTTTCTATTTCATTCTTGACACACACACACACACACACACACACACACACACACACACACACACACACACACACACACACACACACACACGACTATATGCAGACAGGCACACACACTCACACACAGACATATGTGCACACCTCTTCTAGCTGTGTACCACAGTGGCCTCTCCTGCTGTTTATCAAACCAATGTATGGGTAGTTTTCAGCTCCAGTGGTCTGAACACTTTATTCCATTTCCCTCTTTCCCACTGCTTAACACACAAATATATGCTCAGGACAAACACGCACACACTCCGTACACTATTCTCCACACTCGCTCACCAGGACAGACTGTGCTCCCCACAGTAAATCCAAAAGATTGATGTGTCTCCTTGGACAAAATGAGATTGTGTGTCATTACAAGGTATTATGCTACAGAACCCCTGAGTAACTGAATTAGTCTCAGTGTGTCACAGGCAAACACAATTTTTACACACACACACACACACACACACACACACACACACACACACACACACACACACACACACACACACACACTCGTGCACACACATACACACAGTAGTTTATTAGTGTGTCCATGATTTCAGGGGGCATTACGTTCAGTTCGAAATGTTCTGGAGCTTTAACCATAACTACTACATGTCAAAACTTAAGCTTACTTCAACCTTAACAACATGTCTTCACCTAAAAATTTGATGACAGACATTACAGGAGCTTTTTTTTTTATCCTCCTAAGGAAAACACATTGACATACTGTGACGGTGTAAACAAATTTACATCCCTACAATCTGAGCAACACCCAGACCACACACACGAGTGACTATTTTAGAGAAGATTTGTGACTCAAGCAGCAACTTTTTGTCAATAAGAAACACCAGCCGAGTAATGAGGTGATTTCCACTACATTATCTGTAGTGGTGCAGACACATGCAGTCCAGTCCAGTCATTTTGTTTTGTTGCTTTAGAGGAATGGAGTTTAAGAAGAGAGTGGTTACGTTTGTAATAAAATGTTTAGGAACCTTTTGAAAACTCTTAATTGAGAAAAAACCCAAAACATTTTAAAAGGTCTCAATAATTCCTTTACATCCTCTAATATATGCAAAGATTCTGCTAGATGTAAAATGACAACAGCTTTAAAGTGGACCTGTTATGCACATTTCCAGCTGCATATTTTTATTTGTGGATTTGATTAGAGTAGCTTTGCATGATTTACGGTTTAAAATGACCCTTATTTATCTTAGACTGGGCTTTGTTGAAGCCCCTCGGTTCATCTGCTTAAAGCAGATATCGACTTTTAGTGACGTCATACAGAGCCAAGAGGAAGAAAAAAGCTTTAGCCATGTTTTATGTGAGTAACCACCACTGTATCACACTATATACATGGTAGAGCATAATAGGTCCACTTTAAGGCATTTGACTAGTCACTCCTTGATAATTCAGTAAGAATGGAGTAAAAATTCTGTTGCACACTGACTGCATTTGAAAATAATTTCTCTCTAATGTGTAGTTAGAGACGTTGCCAACTTGTTTTAGTCAATCTGCAGTGCATCTCTCTGCAACAGGGAACTCAACCAAACTGGTTGTCATCTGGTTCTATTCTGGTTTTATTCCAATATAATAATAGGTTTGTGGAGGAATTTCTGTTTCAAATCTGAGGTTCTAGCTGAACTCTAAATGTAAGTAGTTAATGTGAATTGTTGTTTACTTTAAATTTATGTATATGTGGACAACTTATACCATATTAACACACACACACATTACATGTAATTGCCAACTTGATGCAGTTCTTTTGCAGACTGACAGCAGACTGGCTCAGTCTTGCCGTTTTATCACCTTGACACATCAAACTTGCTTTGAAGATGGCAGCTGTTTGCAAGTGGTTGCAGACCTGCTCATCAACTTCAAGCAACAAGATCACAAGTTCATTGCAAACGGTCACAATCAGTTCAGGCGACCTGCGGTCTCCAACCACTGTTTTGTCTAGTGACTTGCATGAAGTAGTAAGTCAGCAAAACAAGCTGTCAGTTGACGGTTATTACTGTGTGCAGATCCTTTTGACCTCTGAATCTACCTACTGTGTGAGTCAGCTCAGCATTCAGATCATCAGCAAAAAGGGGACTTAAAAATCAAGTAAGTTAGAGTGCAAAGTGGTTAGTAAGCCAGAGAAGTGAGCCGATTACCTGACTCAGTCAGCCTGATTGTAGGCCTAACCTCATAGCATATCTTCACGTGACACTTTATCAGTGAGTTCCAAAATAAACAAATATCGCACCATTCTTTTCCAGCAACAATAGGCTGATTGACTTTAGCACAAACACCGTCTCGAGGTCAGACTACAGACAAAACAAGAAGTTGGGAAAACACAGCTACTACGTGGACGTGGAGATGTGGTTTCACACACAAGCGCACACGCTCTCACACACATACTCACGCTGACTTTTTTCAGTCAAAACAACAAGCAAAGCTGCTGTAGTAGTTTCAGAAACGCGGGGTCAACATGTGACACATTTTCGAAAATGCACACAGAGCTCTTTCAGTATTTAACACGGGGAACATGAGACTCGATAAGAGAACTCGAGAGGTCATGAACAAAGGCTGGATTGAACACGGAGAGAAACAGGGCCCAGCTGCATTAGAGCACACACTCGTAGATGAAAGGAAGCTCACTGAAATCCATGCACACACAAATACGCAAAAACAACCAATCCTCATGTGAAATATTGGTGCAAAAACTTTTTTTTTTTTTACCTAACACACAGCTTCAGAGTGTTAACCAATCGTCACAAGTCAGCGAGCCACCGTAGAAAAGTGTTCGCACAAATTTACACTTTTGAAAAATGAAGTAAAATCTCTGTGTCGTTTCAAACCCACCCTCGCAACTCCACTTAACCCCCATTGACTAAGCGCCACAAGCGCCGCTTAATCCCAAACCCTTATGATTAGAGCTCCTAATAATATTTGATGTGATGAATATTGCCTTTTTTATGACTTACACAAGATCATCGGTGTGTGTGCAGTTCCCATGCAACTTGAAATGGGTTTTAACTGCCAATCTTTTTCTGAATTACTAATAACCCCTCTATTCATTGCTCCTAATAGGTCTTAACGTCATTGTGTCAGCAGTCTTTGTTCCTTGACTCCATATTATTTCGCCACCTCCACTTTGACTTTGAGATGACACTAACAGCAAACTCACAGGCTCGAGGCATTGTTCAGCCATATAACAGCAGTTTGGAGATTTTGTTTGCTAATATACCCACTTCAGCGTCTCCCCGTCTCGACAATAAGCGCAATGACTAATCTTGCTTTACAATTTGCATGGCGCTCAGACTTCCCCTCGCAGTTTAAGCTTTGTTTTCATAATTGCGTTTTGAAGCTGGCACAATACGAGCCCCGACGAACACTAATACACACCGATGGCTGTTTTCTAATTAATGTGTAGCTTTCTAATTAATGTCTAGATTCTAAATACTTTTATCACTGAGAAATGATTTTCTTGTTCTTAATATGCAGCACAAGGGATCCTTCCCGAAGGGAACTGTACTTTGTTTGTGTGCGTGTGTGTGTGTGTGTGTGTGTGTGTGTGTGTGTGTGTGTGTGTATTGAGGCAGGCTTACAAATGTATAGAGGAACCTCAGGGTTTTCCTCCCTTTGTTACCTTTTCAAGGCTGCAACCACACAATCTCTCCGTCTTCATCTCACACGCGCGCACACACGCACATTGGGGAGGTAACCTTTCTCATTGTAACACATTGATGAACTACACTGTTGTCAGGTACAACAGCTACCTCTGTGGTTTAATTAACTGGGACAAAACAGAAGAGGGAGCAAGGACAGATATAAAGTAGGCCAAGAAATATTTGGATTTAACTATCAAAGTGCGTCTTTACGTCACTGCAGCTGCTTAGTTTTCCTGAATGGTAAAAGCAGCTTTAAAATTGTTGTATTATTTCAAATAATTTATCATCCATCGCAACTTTAATACAAAGTAAAGGCGTGCATGTGCCTGCCACAGCGAGGGAGGGACACAGGCTCCTCTTGCGCTCAGCGTTGGTCTAGTTGTCACAGACCGTCCTGGCTAATGGAGAAGTCGAAACTGCTAATGCATTGTTGTGATACTGGACAAATGTTCAGCAACAGCAGCACACTTGAACACAGCCATACGAACGCACACACATTGCACGTTACTGATGCAAATACACACAGACACACAAGCAGGCCACTGACTGTCTCTTGAGATTAATGTTGGTGTGATCCATTCAGCTGGGCCTGATCACATTAAGATGGATTGACCCCCTGGTGGTGTGTGTCGGTGTGTGTGCACGCACACGGGGTCCCATCTGCCTGTGTTTTCTCCACAGCAAGGTCCTGTGACCTAGCTGCCATCTTTAGTGCCCTCAGCGAAGCAATACTCTGAGAAGGAGAGATGGATGGATGGATAGCTCGGTTTTCTTTTACCGTTGTGGTGATTTGTGTCATTGAAAATTCTTCTGCTATTTTAAATGAATGTCAGAACGATTATAAGAGAGGGATTGCAGCATTTTAGTGTGCGAGGTGTTAGATGGTCCAACAAATGCAGTGGAACAAGTGGATCGACATGTATAATGTAGCTGTTTGTGCCGTAACAGAATGACCTCTTTTTTTGTCATCTTTAGGTTATTGCGTGTTACTTATTTTTGACAAAGAATTTGTGTAAAGTTGTAGTGTATCTGCTCTGTAGATAGACTGTGATTAACCTTTTTTTTTTATCACTGGTTTAAATGTGATCCAGTATTTAACTATGAACCATCAGAGGAAGAACAGCTGAACTTTCCTCTACGGAACATATTTATATATCACTTCTTGTATATCGATTATATAAAAAAATGTTACCATATTACAGATGATCCCAGCTTCCACCTGCGAGATGCTTCACAACATTACTCACTGGATAGTGGAAACTATCAGGATTAACGAATCCACCATCCTACTAATTGAAAAACATGGTCATTCTTGAGCACAATATTGTTTTATATATGGAGTAATATCATAGTGTGATTAGTGGTGTCTTTTGTGAGGCAGTACTTTTTGGCCCACAAATTTTGTCCTTTGTGCTTCAGGTTTCTGGGGATCAATGTTATTTTTCCGTGAATGTCAAGGATGCAGTTTATGCTTACTGTTTTTGTTTTTGGACCATAAGGCACACCGGATTATAAGGCACATTAAGCGAAGCAAAACAGTCAGATAATTCAAACTTTACTCAACTCATTCTTCTTGCCTCCTTATTTGAGCGAACCAGAACTGAGCTGCTTTTAGGATGCATATATAACAAATCCCAAGCATTGTTTTATGTTACCATGATCAGCTTTAGCAACAAAGTTGTACCCAATGTATTCCCAAGGTTAGAAGCCTCCATTAGTAGTACTGTGCTAATGGACAGTCAGGTTTTCTTTAAGAGTAGAAGTACTGGCCCATTATTAGCTATAATTGAGTTTGTTTGGGTCTTTACCCCCAATTACTTTGCAGTATTTTGCTAATGAGATGCCACAGCGTTTTATTCAGACTGACCCAATAACATGTACTTGCAACTAATGGAACCAACGAGGGGAAAAAAAGCCAGAAAAAGAAAAATGCATAGAAATAAAATTAGATGGAAAATAGAAAATACAAAGATGTCATATGCTCACGTAACCTCAGAAATTCCATGCCAACAACAGTTGGCTGGAAAAGATGTTAAATCCATAAAATGCACCTGAACGAGACAGTTATTTTTGTAATACTGTCGGTGTGTGTGTGTGTGTGTGTGTGTGTGTGTGTGTGTGTGTGTGTGTGTGTGTGTGTGTGTGTTTTACCATTTTCAGTTTAATATAGGATGTAATTGATTTGCAGTTCAGGATGCTAACACATCGCACAAACTTTTTTTTAATGCCAGGTTGTACTTTTCAAACTACAATGACAAATTCGAGGTCTGAAAATGAATCCAAATTCATCAGATGGTTTTAATAGAGTGTGGTTTGGTTGATCTTCCCAACCAAGCACTCTCCCGGAGTTTACACCCTGCCATACTCAGGGGTTTAGTGTGAGGCAGTTTTATTTTTGTTCTCATTTTTCTGTTCTGCTTCATTCTCCTTTCCCTTCCTTTCACAGTCAATTTGAATCAAGCCTCTCCTTTTTCTTGAACAAAACAATGCGGCGACTCTAGCGTTTCCACTGTTTGTCTTTGAGACAGCTGTCCATGGTCACTTCTAATCCTTTGAAATAGTTTATGAAAGAGAGAACAGTTTTTACTCTCCCCTGTCTTTTAGTGCTTTTCCTTAATTGACAGGGCAAGCTTCATTACTTTCCTTTTAACCTCCTAAGACCCGAACTCTTCCACGACATGCATTTTTAATTTCTCTTTGATATTTGGGCATATTGGGGCCTGATGAATGTAAAAACAAAGAATTACCAGATTTTTTTTATTTTTTTTTACCTTATTTTTGTTTTTAAGAAAAATGAGAGCCACAAATGAGGATATTCATTTAAAATTTTGATAGAACCGTAGCAGTATAATGTCCTCGTAAGTGGATATCAGGCCCTTGTAGAGCAAAATTGAGTATTTTGGTCTAAATAACCCAAAATGTGATGTCCACATATGTGGACGGCAGGTCCTAGGAGGTTAAAAGTCTCTGTTCATTTATATATTCCACCTTCACATTTTGAGCTGAGTATAGTTCATTTAAGTTGACATCCATTTCCAATGGCATTGGTGAATACAACCAGCTGCTTTCATTTGATGTTTAATATATTATTAGATTTGTGCCGTATGATATAAATGGAGCACAAAAAGATTGAAACACAAGCCCCCAAAGCAAAAAACATGTTTTCTTCAATAAAGTCAAAAGTGAAGGTTTGCTCGATCTTTCTCTTTTTACATTTTCTTTTGTGTCTTTCTGTCGGTGTAGGTGTCTGAATGCGTGTACCTACTGCAAGACGAAGCATGCAAGAGGAGACTTGGCCAGTTATCCCATAGAGGAGCTAGTGGAGAGAGCAAGGCAGTCTTTTCAGGGTGAGTACCTTTTCTCTGTAGACAGACACACACTATCACTACACAGGGTTGTGCAATTATTGGAATTTCAATTTCAGTTACAGTTTTGGTTTAGAATAAGATAACTGAGATAAAAAAAATTATGTGACACATTCTTGTTTTGCCTTGGGTTATAAATCCAGCGCTCCCACTTCCTTTTCTCCTTTATGTTGGTGGATTTTGACCCTGACTGTGCTCGAATTGAGTATAAAAGGTTGTGTCGGTGTCTCTGTGGTTGTGGAGACACTTAAGTTCTGATTCAGCGTACTCCTGTGTGTGTGTGTGTGTGTGTGTGTGTGTGTGTGTGTGTGTGTGTGTGTGTGTGTGTGTCTTATTAAGAGGGAGAGGTTTTAGTAACACATGTTGATGTTTTTGTTCTTGGGTGGAGGCTCCAGCCATTTGGCTCTAGTTTGATGCCAAAGGAACAGCTGTTGTGCGCTGGCATCTGTTCCTTAAGAGCACACTCCCAGAATCCCTAACTGCACAGCAGGCCATGCCTCTGTTAGAGCCCCAGGCAGGTCAGTCAAGGGCAAGTCTACGCACTCATGACACAAGTGGCTAACTTAATTATCGAGGCGCTATCATCCATTTTATGATATGCATTTTAAAAAGCCAACTGTCTATTAAAAAAGCCTGTTTTTCATTTGTTTAAACTAGCTAGGGTCACTCTGTTATCCCTTTTAACACCAGCGTTTATCCATGAGCTCATTGTGTTTCAAACTTTGCTGTAAAACTAAGTATTAATGCACAAAATCTTCCTGCCAAAGACATGAAAAATGATGACAAAAATCCATTTGTTCTGCCATTAACTTTACTTATTTCACAGTAATCACAAAAACATGCTAAGTTCAAAAGGGACAAAGGTACATTTCTTCCTTTCTCTTTTATAACAGCGTTCTAGCCTCATACCTACAGATAAAATTAAATATATAAAACCTCTCGCAAAGTATTGAAACTTCTTATTATGCTGTTCTTCACCCCACTGCCGTAAGAACTTCCCACTAACAGGACTTGCCAGGCTGTTGTGTTCTGGACTCTTAGGATTTACTCGTTCAGGTTGATCCTGGCTCCCAAATGTACTACTGATAATGCTAAGTGTCATGAAAATCATTATTAAATCATTAAAAAGTTGTTTTGCGTTACGTTTGCGCCACAGTTTTCCATCCGAGTGCAAGCATCGCAGCAGGGATGCCTGTTGCGATGCTTGCATGAGAAAGAGATGAATAAATTCTGTACTGCATTGTGCCAGGTGTGTTATATAATTTGCTCAGAACTGATTGGATAACGCTGGTGTCTGTTGTATTACTTCCCAAAAGAAAATATCCTTGTGTGCTAATTGCTCCTGCACAGCTAATAGAATACTTTAATTGACATAAACAACGAGCCTGGAACTTTCAATGCAATGTGAGTGCTGGTCTTTACACAACCTTCGATATTAGGGTAATTAACCCTCCCTCTCCTCCAAAAACCCCCCCAAACATAAACCAAGAGTCCACCCTTGACAAGGACACGGCTTTTAAAATCCCATCCTGAACCCTCTAAAACAGCTGCATCCATGCCACTGCCACAGGGTGGGCAGTCAAGGACAAACTCACCAGCTGCTTGAACCTTGGTGTGTATTTGTATGTTTTTACGATCATGGTCGTATGATTTGGGTGAAATCAGGAGGAAGAAACGCACCTGCCCGTTAGAAAGACAGGGTATACTCAGGCTTTGGGAAGACACATGCATAGATTCAAAAACAGGTTTAGCTTTCATTGCTAACTACCAACAGTAAATACATAAATCAGTATATACATCTTTCACTCCTAATTACAGGGCCTCATGCACTACAATGGATAACCTTAATAGGCTTGTGTGTGTCACGAGCAATGCTCATTCCAAGTTGAATCTTAAATTTAAATATAAACTGTAGTCACTCAATTTTTATCGTCCTACCTTTGGTGTAAGTTTGCATTTCTCTGTGTGTCCATGAAAGGGATTGTAGGAATTCAACTTATATGGAGGCACACTCCTGTACACTCTGCCAAGAAGCCATCAACATGTACAAGTAATAATCCCGTGTATAAACAGGCTGCTGATTGGTTAAAAAGTGTGTTCTTTTTTAGTTTAAGAGGAAGAAGTGCAAAATTAAAAAAGCCCCGCACAGAAGATTAAAAAAGCATGTGTGAGAAGCTCAAACAGGAGATACAATTGAGTGTTTGTGTTTTTTTTTAAACACTAACACAAGTTGCATGGGCTGCACATAAGGACCCGCAATAGCACAAACACCAACCAGAGTTACCCACACTACCGGATACTTCAGATATTTTTGTCACTGTCCCCCAAATGAAAGCACTCCACACTGCACCACTGCAACGCTGCAGGTCTAAACGTACAGAGTCAAAATGCCCATTGTTCACACATCCCCTGTGCTGGCTCTGTGCCAACTAGGAACCAAAGGGGGCCAGCCCACAATTTGAGAACCACGGGATTGGTCTGTGACATTAGTGCAAGTCAGAGTGATGTCCTCTGAAGTTATGGGAACTGTCTGCGCGTGTGTTGAGTGTAGGGTGGGGAGTAATCCGTTACAGCACAGGAAATATGAGTGTCAGAGACAGTTGTTGTTTTGAAAACACAGAAAAAGGAAGCAGAAGGTTATGATTTACAGATAGCTGGAATTAACAGAAACCGACATGGACAGTGAGATGAGAAAAGATGTGAGGTCTCACCATCCAAGCCTTAGATCTAATCTAAAGGGAACGTGCAGTTTGCTAACCTGTTTCTTGTTGACTGTTTTCAAATGTCTCTCTCTCACCACACACACACATGCGCACACGCACGCACACACGTGCACACACATCTGGTGCAGCAGGGCCCCTTTTTCTCTCACTCTCACTTTATTTATCACCTTTTTTCTAACTCTAACAAACTGAACCTCACAAATAGACGCTGCAATTTGATTTGCTATTTGATGGCTTTTAAGTAAAACTAGGCCGCTTCTACGAATGCTAATTTTGATTGGCCAGTCAGCCCAGCGCTGGGGGTATTTGATTGGTTTATCTAAGGAATTTTAAAAGGACTTATAGGATTTATTCGAATGCGATTTGTGGTAAACACTTTTCATTCAAGCTGGGAAAAGAGTGAGCGAGTGTGAGCGCACAGCTTTTAAAGTAATCTGAATTATTCAAATGTATGAATTATAATTTTTAACATCAGAGAGGTTTGTTAATGCATGCAGGTAATAGAGGCTGGGGATGTCACGGGAAATGACAGCTGTGTGTGTGTGTGTGTGTGTGTGTGTGTGTGTGTGTGTGTGTGTGTGTGTGTGTGTGTGTGTGTGTTTGAGAGAGTGTATGGGTCGGGGAGTGGAGGGGTTCATGTGTGTGACAAACACGTGCTGGGGAGCTGAGTGGGTTGGTTTGCGTGTCAGTGGGAAAGCATGGGTGTATATTCTTCTGGAGATGTCAATCAAACCCTACTTACTGTGAACACTCAGCTGTTTAACCTCAGCTTTCAGTTTCAGCTTTAAACTTGGATAAAATGTCTCTGCCGCTCTGTTTATTTTGTCAGCACAGAGGATGCAGGGATGTGGTTTGTAAAATTTAAGGTACTGTTACTGGTTAAAAGCGTCTGGGGTTTAGTAGTTACATGTGACCAATGGATAGTACTAAAGTTTGAATGAGAGGTCGCAGGCAATAACCTTAGACAATAAAGGGCAGATTTAAAAACTGACAGTCAGCATGTAGTTTGAACTGATCCAGTGTGTGGATCCCCCCCCACCCAAAAAAACAATACACGTCTTTTTTTTCCCTCTCTTTTGCCTGTCCCGTTTGGCTCTTTTGCCATCAGAATTGTTGTCTAAAGGCAAAGAAAGATGCCCAACGGATTTACTTTACCAAATTGACCATCCCAGCCTTGCCGTAATGGTCCATTTGATTCACCTTTTATTGTTTATTTTATTTTCACTTACTGAATACGGGACAGACTTGACTGGGGGAAAGAAGGGGAGAAAGAAAGAGAAAGAGCTGAGAAGAGGGACGGGGGAGAAGGGCAAAAAACAAAAACCAACAGAACGGGCAGGAAAAAAAAAAGGAAAAAAATGCAAATATCAATCACCTGGATCACCTGCTGAGAAAGAAAAAAGAAAACAAGCAGAAGAGAACAAGAGTAATAGAATAAACAACATCACAATGATATATGGGAATATGACAGTAAATACTAAATATTAAACATTATTGTGCAGCACATAAGATCAACAGAACACAGTGTGCTTTGAGGTAGGAGCCAAAAAGGGTGTAGTTTGTGGGTGTGATCACCCGTGTGTACACCTGTGAGCATGGACGCGCTTGTTTGTTTGTTTTTTTCAAAAGGTTCCTTCATGTAATGATCTGCTAGAGGGTGTGGGGGGGCCACAGCCCCGTCCACCAGGGCATGAAGCAGGTATGGAGGAGATCAAAACTCCAGACATCCAGAGGCCCCCAGAACACAAGAGACCATGGAATGCTTATTAGTTTCAGGTTGGCCATTCTTGTATTTTGCTCGTTTGTGTTGTTGTGTTTGCACATCTCTGTTGCTTGTGGGGCTCGCACACAAGAATTTCACTCGCATGTGCTGTGCCAGTGTGCCTGCACATGTGATGTGACAATAAAAAGTGATTTGATTTGATTTGATTTGATTTGATTTGAAGACTAACAGAGGGGCAATACACGTCTTAATGGAGCTCTAGAATGTTCTTTCCAAGACTACCTATATATAGTCATTAATAAACTTAGGATTCAAGCCATTTATGATGTAGGGCATACTGACATAAGGACATTTTTAGACTGACTTGAGCATTGTGTACAGAACAGTGCCTAACAAACACATCTTTAGATCTGTTTTCTACAATTGCATTTCGCCTACACGCGCGCGCACACACACACACACACACACACACACACACACATACATACATACATACATACATACATACATACACACACACATATATATATATATATATATATATATATATATATATATATATATAAATAAACACCCAGCACGCCCCTGCGGGCGGTTTATCCTTCAAGCTCGGGTCCTCTACCAGAGGCCTGGGAGCTTGAGGGTCCTGCGCAGTATCTTAGCTGTTCCCAGGACTGCGCTCTTCTGGACAGAGATCTCCAATGTTGTTCCCGGGATCTGCTGGAGCCACTCACCTAGCTTGGGAGTCACCGCACCTAGTGCTCCGATTACCACGGGGACCACCGTTACCTTCACCCTCCACATCCTCTCGAGCTCTTCTCTGAGCCCTTGGTATTTCTCCAGCTTCTCGTGTTCCTTCTTCCTGATATTGCTGTCATTCGGAACCGCTACATCGATCACTACGGCCGTCTTCTTCTGTTTGTCTACCACCACCATGTCCGGTTGGTTAGCCACCACCATTTTGTCCGTCTGTATCTGGAAGTCCCACAGGATCTTAGCTCGGTCATTTTCCACCACCCTTGGGGGCATCTCCCATTTTGACCTCGGGACTTCCAGATTATACTCGGCACAGATTCACTGAGTGCTCTGTGTTGAGCGCTCAGTGAATCTGCGTTCGACTACTCCGCCTAGGCTGCACTGTCGAGCGCAGATCCACTGAGCACTCAACACAGACAGCATAGTCAGAAGGAAGAGCGCAGGGCAAGCTAGCAAGACAGAAGTTACGCTCTCCTTGCAACATGGACATCCCTCACCCTCATTCAGATCTGGCGTTTGGAATTATTTTGGTTTTCATGTGACGTATGACCCTGAAGGTCAGCGAGTCATGGACTAAAGTAAAACAGTATGTTGGATGTGCCATGCAATGCTCAATTACATGGGTGGGAGCTAGTGTGTTAGCGCAGTTAGCTCGTTAACGTGTTGGCCGTCTAGCCCCATGCACGGGGCGATCGGCGGTAGCTCGTTAACGGAGATTTGCCGTGTTGTGGCGTTATGGTCATTTCAACGAGATTAACCTGAAATCACTAGTGGGAACACGACGAATATGACTGCACATTTACGCAGACATCATCCTAGTGCAAAGACAAGTGGAAGCAGACAAAAACAAGCAAGCATGCTACTAACTTTAGCCGAGTCATTTAGACAGCTGTTAGCACATGATTCTCCTTATGCTGCTGAGAATATAGCCCAGAAGAAGCGGATAGTATAGCTTTTATTTTGGAAAGAGACATTTCTCTGTAATAAACTCTTTTCCAAAGATGAGTGATTCCTCAATCAGATACAGGGCTTGCAATATCGTTAGCCCGACGTCCTGGAGCTAGCGATTTTTTTTCAGTCGGGCTACCAAAATCTATCTCTTCCCTGCCCGTCGGGCTATTGTAGGAAGGAAAAATATATGTCAATGCTTTTGCATTCTTTCAGAAATGTAGCTGGGTAATTATGTCATTGGCATCGGTGAGCCACTGTCAATATGTGACATATTGAAATCGCGTTTGAATTTGCACTTGTTTTTTTGCTTTCACTTTGCAATCGTGCGAACTGTGTATAGAGAGCGACAGCACTGATCTGTGAGTGATGATAATTTGTGCACCAATTCCTCTGACATAGTCTTATTAATCGTTAGCTTACTATGCAAACATGACAAGTGAAATCTCCCGCAGCTTAAACATGTGAGAGGTTGATCGCGCAGAGAATCGCTGAGCTTATGTGAGTGCGTGTGTAAAAGCAGCAGGATATATATTTTAGTTCTGCTGAGCCAAATAATATATATATATATATATATATATATATATATATATATATATATAATTATTGTTATACTATTATTGTTATGCATGGCCTGGCGATATGAGGCGCTAATAATATACAAACTACAGATCCCATAATGCAGCGCTGTAGCCTCCTTGCTGAACGCTAGGCTAACTGAGAACATTCCCGCGTCAATCAAGTCAAACTTCTGTTATTGCTAAGCTAGCCGCTCACAATGGTGGAGAGAAAAGTTGATTCTTACAGCAGAGCCTTTCAGCACCAGTGGGTGACTGAATATATGTTTACAGAGACACGGGACAACGACAGGAAAAGACATTTTTTAAAACGTATGTCAAAGTGTAACCGACATGAAACTGCCCTGGGACAAACTTGTTGGACTTACAACAGATGGAGCGCCGGTGCTGTGCGGTGAAAAAAGTGAAGCTGTCACAAATGCACCAGTGCAACTTGCCTCACTTTCCCTGTTGCCAAGTAATGTTGAACCAAGTCAGCAGACTTTGCTGAACTGCACCTGTCAAAGTTTATTTTTTCAAGTTTATTTAATCTGGAATAATATTCCTGTCTGTTTTTATTCATATTTATGTTTAAAAAACATTGTTTTAGTGTGTTCAATAAATGTTTATCTTGTTTGGCCCGCGACCTAAAGTGGGCCTTGAGTTTTGGCCCCCTGTGCAATTGAGTTTGACACCCTGTGTTACATGAAGTATCATATCACGTGTCACAGTTTGTGTACAACCCATTTACAGTCTCATTTAACAGTGATTGTACAGAAAGAAAGACGTTTCATAGCTTAAAGCTCTGAGACCTGCAGATATTCTGCCCCTGAGAAGTGTGATGGGAGACGAGTAGTCGGTGTGACAGGGAGGTGCCGGGGCCGTGCAGAGAGAGAACTCTATTTTTGTTGCGTTCCTCAACCCCCACTGCGGCAGACGCCTTGTCATTTTTGTCTGTCAGTAGGGTGTTTTTGAAATGGCCTTGTCTGAAACAGGATGTGACGCTTCATAGATACAGACACACTGCTATCATTCCCACATGACACACTACATTAGCGTGTGACATGCGTCTCAGCAATCACAACACAGCTTGAATTTTTGGCTCTAGCTGGTGTTGGCATAATGAAAACACACGACATGAAACCTCCTATCACCAATATTTCTTCTTTTTTTTTTCTAAAACTACCAGCTGGTGCTTTTCTCCCACGTACAAATGATTGATGCGCTAAATTCTAAAAGGGCTTGTTCCTGTGCTGGAAAATCCTTAAAAACTTCTTGAATATCCTTGAATCTTGCAAAAAGTGTGTGAAATGAAATTGTTTCTGTATTGCCTATCTAATATAATACTATCAGATTGACGGTTTTGTGTTAGCATTGCTTTAAAAAAGGAATAAAATAGAATAGAGAGATTTAATTTATTTCATTGAGCTGTAATATATAGTTTGTGGCTTGAGTGTGATCTTAGTGCCATTTCTGATGTGAGCCATTGTGCTCATGTGAAAATAAGTAGGGAAGTTTATTTAAGTTGGATGACGAATGACTTTTGGTTGTTTAGGAAGAATTTAGAGAGATTTATCTGCTATATCAAATTTATATATAGACTTTCAGCCTTCTTTCAGACATTTATAGTGATGCTGAGCAGCAGAGTGAAATTCTCAACTTTAATTCCTTTATGAGGTCATAAGTTTTCAAGCGGAAATAACTTCTTTCATTTCTGACTAATGATCCTTTGGGATTGGTCTTTCAGAGAAAAACAAAGACAGTTCCCAAGCCCAAACAGAATGGGATCTGATCTTTCCAGTCCTGATTCTGAGACTGTTATGTTAAGGTCTCTCAGTCTGAACAGGCAAGCCAGAATTCTCATGACTTTTATCTCATTTCCCCGTTTAAGCAAAAAAGATAAGTCTTCTTTCCATACTTGAGTGATTGAGAGACAAGCTGGGAAGTGTAGTTTTAAGTAGCCAGTGGCATCCTGAATTAAAATATCTTATTTAGTAATGCCACTCATATAACAATTCTGCAACTCCTGATTATGCATTAATATGTTAATCCCCATAAATATGCATGGCCCTTGCACATCAGCTTATACATGAAAGACTATCTGCTGACTTTAGTGGCCTTCGTGCATACTTCTGTATGACAGCGCTGTGCATGTGACATCTTTGTTATTGTTCTTTTCATCCATGTGTATCAGTTCAGAGACGTAACCAGTTCCCGCTAAACTCTGATAGTGGACAAATTTCAGGAATGACGCAAACGACCAAATTTAGAAAAAAGAAATAAAACAATCTAGTCTGAGCAAAACATCTGAGCACAAAGGCTTGTGGTGTGAGTGTAGCAGAGGCTCTGGACTGTCTCGAGTCAATAACGACTAGAAAGGCAGTCGGCTGATGCTTCTGTTTGCTGCCTGGATGCCTCGGGCTATTTTGTATTTGAATAGAATACGGAATAAAATATTCATTTGGATTTTACTTTTTCCTTGTAATATCAGGAGGTTTCACAATAGCATACATACTTAAAAAAAAAAGCTCTTTTTCTTTCAGGTTCAGAAAGTATATATGTAATATTGGAGTTGTATGGTGGTGAAAAAGCTTTACACATTTTAGAAGGGCTTGAACAACGGCCGTAAAATTCTAAGCAAAGTATTGAACTATATAACACCCACAAAAAGATAGCATCTGCTTTCCCCCCACATGACTCCTGGCATCAGCGTTGAAAGAGATATTAGCAGAAATGGCACTGCTTAGTTCCTTGGTTCCAGCTGGATGACATATGACAGATAGCCACAGATAGACGGGCAGATATGTGGGCTAGGTTGTTGGCTAGCTCCAACATCTGTGACAGGTGTCAGCTCATGTTTACCTCTGCCGCTGCAGCTATGTGACACATGGACAGACAGGGCTGCCAAAGTTTGCCAGGAACGATCCTCTATGGGTGAGCGGTCCATCTAAGTCAGGTGTTCAAGCTAAAGTTTTGTGCGTTTGAATTGCACCTTTGCGCCGCTGCTTGGCTCAATACATTTCTTGCAAAGGCTGTGGAGTTGTGAGTGCAACGTTTTACAGAGAAAACCAAAAGAAAGCTATAAATTAACAGACTCACAAGGTCAAAAATGGATGAAAATATGTGCATAGATACAGATGGGTATGTAATGTAAATTGTAAACATGTAGATGGTAGGGAGGGAGGTAGGGAGATTAAATAAAAACTCACACTGGAAGTGAACAAACTGCAAGACTGAAATATTGATGGGAGAGCATTGATCATAGTTGAGTCACCAAAGAGTCGTCTATTAGAAAGAGCATGTGGAAAACTGCTGAGCATGCAAGCGGTAACACAAATTTCCTGTGTGGAGGCACTCGCATTCATTATTCACAGAGAAAGCCCTCTCACAGAAGCTAAAAATGGATTTTCTAAATCGCTACCAGGCCGATAGCTTGCTGATATTTTTCACTGAGATGTGGAGGTTCCTCTGTGTGTGCTCTTACTGAGTAATCGTTCAGGCTCTGGCAACAGTTTCTCATACTCTGGGTGTTGTGGAGCAAGCAAACTGATTAAAGACTGCAATCACACATGAACACATGCACTAGAGCTCAGATAACGACACACGAAGAATTAATAACAATAGTTACTCGATTTGATTCGTTGTCAGGTCTGTTTTGGTGTTTGTTTGCATGTTTAACTGAAGCAAAACGCAAATTAAAGCACAGACGTGGAAATCTCAGCTGTATGGAATACAGTTTTTAAAGATCCGGTGTAATGGTCTGTGCAGCAGACGGGGAAATGCTGAGAGCTTAACTATTGGAAACTCATCAATCCGGCTAAATCAGGAAAAGCTCCTTTGCACTTCTGTGACATTGTTATATACTTCTCAGTGTACATATGAAGCAGTGTGTGAGACTCCTCGTGAGATTTGTGGTTTTGATTGGAGATCTTTACCTCTGCATGGAGATCAGGAGTTTGTTTACCAGATTTCACGAATAAAAGACAAACTAACAACTCCTTTAGAACAAACAGTTTTAATATGCTTAACATTTGTCTGCTGTTTTGTGTTGATGACAAAAAGTATTTGATAGAAAAGTGGTCTAATCCTTGTTAAAAATATAGTTAGCCTCAGTATGTCAATTCAATTAATCTGTGTAACATTTTGGTGTAATTAATAGAGCCTGACCGTGTATCTATATCCCCCTATATTAGTTACTTTCACATGTATTGTAGGGGTGCAACGATACACAAAATTCATGGTTCGGTTCGATACTTTGGTGTCACGGTTCGATATTTTTTCGATACAAAAAAATTTTCATGCCTTTTTAATTTGTCATTTATTAAAATTATAAATATTTATTTTAACTCAAAAGTACAGTTTTTAAATTTAATGTTGCTGAAAAAACAAAATAATAAAATAAAATAAATCTATCTGATCGAGGAATCACTCGTCTTTGGAAAAGAGAGTTTATTACAGAGAAATGTCTCTTTCCAAAATAAAAGCTATACTATATGCTTCTTCTGGGCTATATTCTCAGCAGCATATTAAACATATCAGGTCCCCATAATCACGTGCTAACGGCTGTCTAAATGACTCGGGTAAAGTTTGTAGCATGCGTGCTTGTTGTTTTTGTCTGCTTCCACTTGTCTTTGCACTAGGATGCTGTGGGAGTAAATGTGCAGTCATATTCGTTGTGTTCCCACTAGTGCTGTCAGCGTTAATCTAGTTAAAATGACATTAACGCCATAACACGGCAAATCTCCGTTAATGAGCTACCGCGGATCGCCCCGTGCATGGGGCTGGACGGCGTCAACACGTTAACAAGCTAACTGCGCTAACGCACTAGTTCCCACCAATTGAGCATTGCGTGGCACATCCAACATACTGTTTTACTTTTGTTCATGACGCGCTTACCTTCAGGGTCATACGTCACATGAAGACCAAGATAGTTCCAAAGGCCAGATCTGAATGAGGGTGGGGGAGGTTCAGTTTCGGGTAGCGTTGAGGCAGTTGCCATTTCTCAACGAGCTTAGCTTCTGTCTTGCTAGCTTGCGCTGCGCTCAGTGGATCTGCACTCGACAGTGCAGCCTAGGCGAAGTAGTCGAACGCAGATTCACTGAGCGCTCAACACAGACAGCATCGTCAGAAGTTGATGAAATAAATTAAAAATTTTGTATTGTTTGATACATATGCGTACCGAACCGAAAGCATTGTATCGAACGGTTCAGTATCGACACGAGTATCGTTGCACCCCTAATGTATTGGTATCTGAATTTATAACAGTCGATAAATGAAAATGAAGAAAGTAAATCTCTTTACTCGATGGGCGCAATTTGTTCACCACATGTCACTTTGAAGCTGACGGCTTGCCACTTGCAGATATTCCAGGCTCTGGCTGTCTAGGTGACCCTCTGATGTATTTACTCCTTTATGTCAATCACCAGTATCCTTCCCTCTCATTGGTAGTTGCTTCATTTTCTTGCCTGGTTGTCACGTTGTTGCAAATCACTTCCAGCGTGAACGCAGCTCAAGGAGGAGCCGGGAGAAACACTCTTAAAGCGTGTTATGAGTGTTGATGTTGCATAGTTTGTCCACAAGAGCAGCGGTCCCCAAACTATTTTGTGCCACGGGCCGGTTTATGTCCGACAATATTTTCACGGAGCGGCCTTTAAGCAGATAAATACAAGAAATAAAATCAGTACTGGTACCCAAAAAAGGAAGATTTGGGGAAAGACCGAAGGAAACTGAGTTAACGAGAAAAACGAGAAAAAATAAAAACCTGAAAACCATAAATTTCACACCTGAGCCTCAACTCTCGCGGTCTGGTAGCAAACAACTCACAGACCAGTACCGGTCCGTGGCCCGGGGATTGGGAACCACTGCACAAGAGGCGACATCTCTGTTGGTAACACATCTTTGGAGTGATGCAGATAAACCAACCGGCTGATCTGAGCAGAGCACGAACAAGTAATCCCAAACTTGTCGAAAGAGACAAACAAGTTTCTCTTCAAACTCCGTCGACACATCATCTTCATAACGACTCATAAGTAACAGCTTATAACAAATCTGTTCATGTTTCACGTGTCTAAAATAACCATCGATTTAAAAATGAATAACTGATTTTCATATCAGTGTCGGTAACGGCCAACAGTAAAAGAAATTCCATGAAAGAAGATTATTTATCTATTTTTTGATTATTAGAATAAGATAGTGAAGAGCCAATTACATCATGATTTGTATGTGCGAAATGAAACTGCTCATTATCGCGGACATGTTAGTGTGTTGTGCGTGTATTGGAGTGTGTTGCTGTGCGCTCACACCAGAAGAGTTGAAAGCTGCTGAAACTAAAGAAGAAGGCGAGGGATTGGTTCTTTTCTCCTTTTTTCTTTTTTTAAATCTCTCTTGTGATACCATATTAAACATCTTTGTGACATTTTGTTCTTCCGGTGCAGCTAAACTGCTGTTGTCCTTCACTTGCGTTGTTGCCTCTGCATTCTTATTTGACCTCTTTTAATTCTTTCCCTAGTCTGGACAAAAAAGACAGCAGAGGGTGGTGTGTGTGTGTGTGTGTGTGTGTGTGTGTGTGCGTGCGTGTGTGTAGCATCTTGTCCTGTGATTTAGTGCCAAGCTGGCAGCAGAGAGTAGTGAATAGGGGGCCCATTTCACACAAAGAGGGCACATACACACAAAACTCGCAGTCAATGCCACACTGCAGGCCACCAACCACACACCTGGCACGCTGCTATTATGTCACCAGCGTGTTGTGTATCTGTGTGCACAAGTGTGTATGTGCGATTGTGTAAGTCCAGCAGACACCATCTGCTCTGTACTCTGTGAACTCGTGTCCACACCTCTCTTCTTCCTGTTCCACTTCACCATAACGTACTTTGACAAAAAACACAAAGTAAGCAAAAACTACACTTGATGATCCTTCTCTGTACTACTAAATGTACATTATAATTTAATCTGGCAACAATTGTATGAGACTTTCATACAAGATTATTTATATTCTAGAGTTGTTTGAGTCCATGTTATTTTTTCCTTTTCCTTTTTCTCACGTCTCTTTCCTCATAGGTCACTTTATCTTCCCTCCATGCCTCCTCAGCTCAATCTGTCTTTTATTAATTAATTTTTTACTCTCTGTCACTTTGAAGTCAGCGTGTGCTACTGTATTTAACTGCTGTGGAGGACTGTGTGGGGGGAGGGGGGGAGCAGTTCCCTTCTCAATCAATAGGTGGCAGTAGGACACTTGGATAAGCACGCAGACCATGCGCTTGCTTCACTGGTCTTGTTATTGTCTGTAGAGCTTTGCACACATGCCCACACTGTCTCTCGCACACTCTGAGAGTCAGCTTGTGTCTTAACTGCTGTAAGTCCTCTGACTCACATTTGGCTTTTAGTTCCTTCTCGCCAAAAAAATGTGCCCGTGCCTCTCTCTCTGTATGTGTGTGGGTTCCCTTTCCCAAGCAGCTAAGCGCACTACTGTTGATGTTGTTTACTTGCCAACTTCCTCCTTGTTAGTCCATGTGAATCACAAAAGACAACAAATTACGTGACACCCTCTTTCTTTGTTATTGTAGCCTTATAAATGAGCGATCGTGGCTCAAGAGTTGGGAGTTCGCCTTGTAATCGGAAGGTTGCCGGTTCGAGCCCCAGCTTGGACAGTCTCGGTCGTTGTGTCCTTGGGCAAGACACTTCACCCGTTGCCTACTGGTGGTGGTCAGAGGGCCCGGTGGCGCCAGTGTCCGGCAGCCTCGCCTCTGTCAGTGCGCCCCAGGGTGGCTGTGGCTACAATGTAGCTTGCCATTACCAGTGTGTGAATGTGTGTGTGAATGGGTGGATGACTGGATATGTAAAGCGCTTTGGGGTCCTTAGGGACTAGTAAAGCGCTATATAAATACAGGCCATTTACCATTTATAAATATTCGGAATGATTTCCCGCTTAAAGAAGTTATTTTCATGTTTTCTTATTTTGTTTCCTCGTGGTGGCAGTGTGTTTGGGGTGGGGTGGGGGGCAATCATCTTTTCATTTCCCTTGTGATCTTTCATGTTTAGTCAAGCTCTGTAATGGTGGCAAAAAAACAAAAAAGTACTGGTTTGAATTTTTTGGGTTTTTTTTGGCCTTAGCTTTTAATTACATCATATCACAGCATGACTTTAGTTAATTTATTACTTATTCTGCTGCTGTTTTCATACTTTCATCACTCTGTTCTGGTACAAGGAGTTATGAAAAACAGTCATGTATGATGGTGGATACTGATTTACATGATCAGTTGAGTCCAGATCATGCCCTGTTACCTAGTGTCATACCTGAGATTTAATTAAAGGGAAAAAAACAAAATCATTTTTCAGTCGAGTGTTACTGGAAAGCCTGTGAAAACCACAAGGTTGTTTCCATAGTCCCAGTGCAAAACGAAACAAAGGAAAAGCCGCAAGTGGCTCAAGTCCTCAAGTTTGTCTGCTTTGAAGTCTTGTCTCGGAGGTTTAAAGGCAGAAGAATCTGAGATTAATTGGGCTGTTTAATCTACACAGTTCCTTTGTAAGCTTTTTGTGAGTGTCACAAAAAAACAAAAAGCCTTTTAGATATCCTGAGGGCTTAAAGTTTTTACCGTGTGGCATATTTGTGTCAGATGGATTTCTGTGTGGGAAGAGCGCTTAAGATGAGTGAAAGTTGAGTACGAAGTTGTTTATAGCAGCACAGCAACAGATTCATTTAGGGTGTTTTTATTCGCAATAAGCACTTTCCCTTCCATCTTTATTGTTTATAATTTTCAAGTGGAGAGAAGCCCTTTTTCTTACTTTATGATAATTAAACTGAAGAACAGCTTGTCATATAACATCTGTCTTTATAAAACACAACAGTAAAGCAAGCATAGGTCTGGGAAATCATTAGCTAGTCCCCTGACTTGGTCTCTGTTATTTAGGGCTTCCAGCATAGCCACCTGATATTGGACCCACGACTTCCTGTTCTGTACACAAAAATAAATATGTGAATAAATACATCATTATCAGATTGTGGCCTGTGTTTTTGAGTTTAATTAATTAATTAATTAATTTTTTAAATAGGCAATGTGTTTTGCCTTAAAGGATATCAAATTGAAAATTTACTGGTCCTTAAACTTGAACTTCGGTTTCCACCAGGTCAACAGGGAAGTCTTCTGGTTCTGTAGCTTGTAAGTGCTTTGGTTTTTCCACCCACCCACCTCTGCTTCTGGTTTATGGGGACAGCAGCCCAAGCAGAAAAGCCCAGACATACCTCCCCAGCCACATCCACAGCTTGTTCGGCAGAGCACTGAGGTGTTTCCAGGCCAACCAAGAGATGTAATCTCTCTAGGACAGGCTTGGCCAACTCCAGGCCTCGAGGGCCGTATCCTGCAGGTTTTAGATCTTACCCTGGGTCTACACACCTGAATCAAATGATTAGTTCATTACCAGGCCTCTGGAGAACTTCAAGACATGTTGAGGAGGTAATTTAGCCATTTGAATCAGCTGTGATGGATCAAGGACACATCTAAAACCTGCAGGACACTGGCCCTTTAGGCCTGGGTTTGGACACCACTGCTCTAGGATGTCCTATGTTTGCCTCTTGGCCTCCTCTAAATAGGACATACCCAGAACACCTCTCCCAGTAAGCACCCAGGTGGCATCCTTCTCAAATGCCTAAACAAGCTCTACCGGGTCCTTTTAATGTGGACGAGTAGGCCCTCTTTAATGACTGAACAGAACTAAAAATGCTAAATTCCAGGATCTCATTTTTCAGTAACAACACAAAGCTCAGAACCATAGGTGATGATAGGGACGTCCATCAACCGGTATTAGCTATTAGGCGACTGACAGACTCCAACTTCAGGCTTTAACTTCACTGCTTTTTTTCCTCCCCATGGCCCACAAAAAATATAAACAGTCTGTCTGCAGAAGTGTTCCATGCAAACAGAAGTTTTTGGTTACCAAAGCAGGTTATTGGCCTCCTATCTTTTTCCATACACACTTCACACATCCATCCACTTAACACATCACAATTAATTGGTAGTTTACCTGTAATTAACATGAAACCCACATCATGTTTTGTGATCAGTGCAACTCATTACGTGTGAAAGACAGAGAAATGATGTGTGCAGCTGTTTTTCTGCCTGGATCGTTCCATCACTTCGCACTCACTAATGGCTCTGTTTACTCGTCTTTTTCTTTACCGACTCTGCTCTCTCACCCTGTCATTACAACTTCTTTGATCTTCCCTCTTCATCAGTCACTGGCACAGTCTTCCTCGTGTCCCGTTGTCGATTTGTTGTGTACATTTCTTTGTCTCAGAGTCTTTTTTTCTTTTCTTTTTTTAAAACTTTTTACATTTTTAAGAATGTGTTCTCACTTGACAACTATAACCTTTTTAGTTTTTTAGTCTTGTTGTTCATTGGTATCAGTTTACTGCCTAATTTCCAACCTGTGTTAACTTGTGTGTATTAACATTGCTTATGAAAAGCCTAAAACCCATTTTATTCCTAAAGAGACACATCATCAGCAACTTATTTCTTTCCCATTTAGCTTAAGGAATGAGGAAAAACCAAGAGAGAAACGTTAGCCCTGAAGTTTGTTTATTTAGTCTTCAGTTTTAAATTAATTTTAAATGATCCATATTGGGATGAAGCTGTGTTGTGGATTCGTGATATAATTTATTAATTACAATTTTAGCTGTTTTAGTGCTGTTATGTTAAATTTAATGGCTTCAGACTCACATATAACAAACATATTTATACATTCAATCACTTATTAATTTTATCTAACTACTACTGTCAAGCTGCTCAAATCAGGCAAAATAAGAATAGTTTTATAAGTAAACTGGTGTAGACTTGTGTCATATTCATTTTTTTTCTTTAGGAATCAAAAGAAGTTTAAAAAGTGCCTTTATTTGGCAAACATGTCCTCATGTACGGTCATTCTACAAAAGTACACCCACATCTTCTAAGTGGAATTTATTTTATTTTATTTTTTATAACTTAGTGTAGTTTTTGTGTATTTGTGCATACGTTTGTGTTTGTCCTTCTCTAAAATATATTTTGATACCATCAGGGGGTCTCTTCACACCCCCTGCAGGAAGCAGTTCTCACATAGTGGTCTGCCCGTTGTTATAGCCACGAGCTCCTGGTGTCGGGTGACATGAAGGGGCTACAGGGTAGACAGCTGATGCACATACTTACGCAAACATAACCGAAGCTTGCTCACAGAAATATTTTGCAAATGCTGGAAACTACTGAATGTGTCCTCTAGGAAATGTTCCCTCAAACGGTTTTAGCTCAAACTCTTTGTGCTTCAGGTTGTACATGGCATTGCCCCTCGATAAACAACCTTTGTCTTGTCCCACTGCAGTTCAAAAATATTTACTCCATCGCATTTACTGTTCCAAAGCATCTTCTGTTGGATGTGTCATTGTTTGGCAGATAGAAAAAGGCAGAAAACTTGATCATCATCTTTACTCAATCTTCATCCCTCAGGTTTATGTCTGAGCTGTCATTTTAGCATCAAAAACACTTGATCAAATTTAAATTGTAGCGTTCCTGTTCAATGAAGAGTCACCAACATTCCTACCAGCAGTACTGGCAGTGGCTTTACACGTTCGTAAAGCCCTGCTTTATGGCAACACAGTTAGATACAAACCATCAAATTTATGCTTTAAATGGTGGTAGAACCAGGACATAACACAGCCAGCTAATTCTTAGGGCATTTTTATACCTGTAGTTTATTTGAACTGAACTAAATTAGTTGATGAGTCATCAGACTTCACTGTCAAAACAACCACTGCATTTCACTTGCTTATGTTAGACTATGTGCTAGCAAGAGACTCGTAATCCCAAGTGTTTTCATTTGTATTTAAAGAAAAGTTTAAAAAAGGACATTGATTCAGTTCTTTTGCTCACCATCGGAATTACTTTGTTCGAACAAACTGCAACAAGACGCCAGTTGAACCAGTAAGATTTGACTCGGGGCAAAAAGCACAGGTCTGTTCACCACACTTATTGTACTAAGGTTCGAAAATGAAAGGTAACACAAAGTCATTCAAAGAGCTTTAAATTGTAAACAGTTAAAAATGAAGTGTATTCTAGTTAATTTTTTTTAGGTTATTTCTTAAATCCTGTGATGGTTCAAGGCAACCCAACCTGCAACCAATATGCTGCTCAAATAATGAGCTCTTGCCTGCTCGTTGTGAATATTTAATGTTTGGTGTTATCAGATGGCATGTTCGTGCACAGTATGCAAATCATAGAAGTGGGTGGGGAGGTGCCATTGATGACTAAACCAAGCAGGCTTTCTTTTGATGCAAAACAGACTTCTTTTTTAAGACTAAGGTTGAAGAATTCTTCTGCACTATTCGTTATAAAATGTTTTTTTGTTTTTTTTAAATAAAATCATGGATTACATGACTTTCTATTACCAATAATTTACTTTAACCTGAGCATTAAACCACAGCAGTTGTTGTGCAAACATTTTTTTCTGTTTGCTGATGCACAGAATAGCAGTGATAATTTATCTTTCCGACACTGGGAGTTTAAAAAAAGAAGAAGAGTTACGAATTTTTCGACTTTAATATGATGGAACTTGAGTAGTTCACCGCCAAACAAACATAAACCATGTGATGTTAGTTAGTACAGACAAAGGGGGCATTTCGAAAGTCATCTTTTAGTTAAGCTGTATTATTTCTTTGAGTGATAAGAAGTTCCATTTTACAAAACATACTTATTTATTTACTTAGATCTTTGACTCAGGGCACTAACTATACATTAGCTTTCTTGATGCTTGTTTTATTCCAGTTAATGTCAGTTTTTGATTGGTGAGGTAGAGGTATAATATATTCAGTATAGGTATACTGAATGAATACTGTGGCATATGATATGGATTTGAACGTTTTAGAGCATTATAATATTAAAAGAAGATTTTTGTGTGGGACTCTATTTTGACAGGAATGACTGCACATTAGGCGATGCTGTTGAATAGTTAAAGTGGCTGAAAAGAGTAAGCAAATTGCTGGAGAAAGTGATATAAAGATAAAAGTGAAAAGAACAGAAGAGCTTTCAGTGATGTATAACGGCAAGAAGAGATATGAATCATTAAAAAGAAAAATGATAAGGGGAGACGATGGAATACAAGACAGCAGCGCTTAAAATTGTTTGATCTTATGGAATACACTATCACTTCCTGCAGTGAGAGCAGTTTCCTTTGGCAAGGAAGAAAAGAGAATGCTTTTTTAATTGCATGGGTTGCACACACACAAACACAAGCTCTGTACATGTCAGGACATGTCTTCAGCATGCATCTGTGTGTTTATTTTTGCCTGCCTCTGGTGGCAGTGCAGTATTTAGCCTCAGTAGTTCTTGTGGTCTCATTACTCTTGCCAAACAGAAGCACATTTTAGCACATAACTTTGTGTTAATCAAGAGGATATTGCTTCACTTAGGTGAAATGGCTTCATATGGAGTTATTGCTATTGTGCTTTCATGACTCAGACCCAAATGCATGACTCCAAAGCATTAAAAAAAAAAAAAAGTTCAGAAGAAGCTCTAATAGTTTAAAACGATCAAATGTTGCATAGTAACAAGAAAAACAGAGGTTTTATTTACATATAAAATTAATCAATTAAAATATCCAGTAGGATAATTAAAAGCAGTCAGCAGATCGGTGTCATTTTGGGAAAAAAAAGCAGTAAAGTTTTGTCTTTTTGCTAAAAATGGTGAAAAATGCTAATCATCAGTGACAGCTGATTTTCTCCTTATCATAAATTTTTTCCCTCTCTGAGTATAAAAGACGTCATCGAAGCCTTCACAAAGCGGCTCATACCCTTTTAGTGCTGATTAGACCTACTGTAAACCTCAGAGTTAACATCTCAGAAAAATTATGCGCTTCTACTAAAAAGTGCTGAAATACTGGCCACAGCTGAAGTCACAGGAAGAAGGGGGAAGGTTGACCTTCTGGTGTGCAGTGAGTAGAGACTGGGAACTGTGTGCATGAAGAGGAGTGTGTATTCAATGTAGGGAAGTGGTATTCCTGATTCTTCCTCTTTGGTTTGAACCCCAAAGAGAGACTGGATCACTTTTTGCTAATAGCAAAAAGTACCGGTATGTTTAAGACGAAGTTTGTGTTTCTTGACTCCAATAGTGGAGTAACGGTATTTTGTATGCTTTCCTCTCCTGTGTGTGTTTCTGTCTGTCCTGACACGTTTCTCTCTCTAGCCACAGTCACTGTCACTCCAGGTCTTCGGCTAAACAAGTTGTTGAGCGTTTCTGCTTGACTGGACAGCCTGTCGCCACATCTGTCACTTTGCAGAAAACCCTGTGCCTGATTCCCTTCGACCCCCCGTTGCATGTTTTTGTCTCTGTGTGTATTTGGGTGGGGGGGGGGGCAATTTAACTGTAAAGCTACTTGCCTAGTAGCTAAAACTGTATGTAGCAAGATGTTTGTTTTACTTTGCTTCTAGACGTTTAGTTTTCTGCAGTAGTAGCCTTTGTTGCAATGAGCTCTATCTGAGATGCAACTCACAGTAAACAATTTCTGGATCCAACAATTAATTATGCACCAATTAATGTTGTTGGCCGAATGTTGTCTTTTTTCCCCACCAAAATGACCTCAGACAAGAAAACCTAATTTCTGCCATTCAATACCAAAAAAATTACAAAATGCTTAAAAAAAGACACCGAGGGAGGATAAGAAGGACGGATGCAACAACATTGTCATCCCCTATGTAGCCGGTGTATCAGAGAAACTCAGGAGAGTTTTCTCCAAGCACGACATCCCAGTGTACTTCAGACCCAGCAACACGCTCAGACAGAAACTGGTTCATCCCAAACACAAAACTTCAAAACACAAACTCAACAATGTGGTGCATGCTGTACAGTGCAGCGAGGAATGCCCAGACCTCTACATTGGAGAAACCAAACAGCCACTTCACAAGCGCATGGCACAATATAGAAGAGCCACCTCCACGGGACAAGACTCAGCAGTTCATCTGCATCTAAAGGACAAAGGTCACTCTTTCGATGATGCCAATGTTCACATTTTGGACAGAGAGGACAGATGGTTTGAAAGAGGAGTGAAAGAAGCCATTTACGTCCACTGTGAGCGACCATCTTTGAACAGAGGCGGTGGTTTACGACACCAACTGTCTGCCATCTATAATCCAGTTTTGAGTTCCCTTCCCAGACGCCTTAACGCCCACTCACATCCTGGGCCATCTGATCTCAGGAAATCACATGATAGGGTGGGGCCAGGTTTCCCAATGAGCTCACCCGAAGCCCTGGCTGATTGGGACCCACACCCAGTTTCACACCTCGGCTCATGCGATTAGAGGATCATCAGGGGGTCCTTTGTCCCTCTTTGGGGGGAAACTCCCACTGGGTTTAAATCTGGGACTCTCCACCATTTGACCTTAGAACTGAAGAAGCTTCTCGGATGAGAGGTGAAACGTCTTCAAGACACTTAAACAAGTCCAGACACTTTTCTTTCCAAGCTCCTTAGACTACGACCACCTGGATGACTGAGAACCTTCACAGATATATAAGGAAAAGCTCCTTTATATTTTTCTGTGTTTTATCCTCAGTTACTTTGACACAAAGGCATCTGCTGTGATGCTTACAACTCTGATAAACTGATGAAGTTGCAGCTGTATTTTGATACTGAGATAGTTTGTCTGGGCATTTCATTTCCAAGCAGGAACCTCAGAAACACCCCTCAGGGTTAACAGGTGAACAAAAAACAAAACTTTCAAATGTTTTATTTTATTTTTTACATTTTCTATTTTTTCTATTGGGTTGCAGGTTTCTAAGAACTGAAAATCAGACCCCTTCTTGTGGACTTGCACTTTACTTTTTATGTATATCCTTGTCTGCCAATGTAATCTCTCTGCAAACTATGGCTATGGATACTTATGCAGCATAAGTTGTGGACAAAAAGGATGCAAACACTAATGTCTATGCATGTTCAAACATGTGGTTGCGATTGAAGATCGTTCCCTGAAAAGCTTTGGCCTTTGGTTTTCACTGTCTATTCTTACTGGGACCAGTCAGTTCCTGCCTTTGACTACTCTGCCCAAAAAGCACATTATGGCCTTGGTTCTTTGAGAATAGAGTTATTGAACTATACATTTCTTTCTGTTGTATGGACCTCAGCTTTTTAACGGATTTAATACAGAACTGGTGCCTCATGAAAATGCAAGTATTTACATAACATAATATTGTGCGATGTAGCGCTCAGTTAACACATATGACACAGAATAACGCAGTAATACATTTGCAAATATTTAAAACACAGCTGCAAATGCACTGAATACTTATTAGAGTTGCTTTATTAATTAACACTCACACAGGGTCACACAGAGTGCAAAGTTCTTTTGGGCTTGCTACAGTAACTAATTCCAAAGGCACACGCACACACACCGCATAAACTGGCTCAATGAATTAACAAACACAAACATCATGCCTGCAGGTGTCATGAATATATTAGCATAAATACTGACCGGACCTATAATTATTTATCACATTAATGCCCGCACATGCACACACGTGCACACACGCGCACACAAACCAAGAAATTAGGTCAGCACCATTGAAATGAATGGAATTAAGCCTTATTATGTCTGATTAATAACACAGCTGTAAAAAGTCTGGTGTGTTTGTATGTCACTGGGTCCTGTATGACCATATGTATATACAGTATATGTGATTATACATATTTATGTGTGTGTATGTTTGTCCATTATGCTAACTTCTTGACAGCTGATATTAACCAGTACAAACCTCAATGACTTTTTAATATGGACAAATTTCCATATGTTATTCTCATGGTTAAAAATTGTGTGTGTGTGTGTGTGTGTGTGTGTGTGTCTAATGGTCTTATTGTTTTGCAGTTCTTGGAGTCTCTGACAGAAATTACATCTACCCCTGCAGCACCTGTGGGTTTTATACAATGACATAGTTAGTAGTAACATGCTTAAATATATATTTTGGTATTATAAGAGGGCTGATAATGACTTAATTGAACGTATAACCCTGCCTTGAGAACATACCGAGAAAATTGCTTCCTGACTCTCACAAACTACTGTGTGTAGAGTTCACTGTTGAAGGAATGGCACTATGGTTTGTCACAATCATGCAAACAGACGTTTTGAGTCTTACCTAAAGTATATCAGTTGTTGGGCTTCTTGCATCACTGTCTTGTTAAGGCTCATGCACTCCATTGCAACCATATGAAAAAGAAATATAAGACACTCATTGTACATGTTTGTTATTTTGGTATTAGATGTAATTTCTCATATTATGCATTGCTCACAGATGCCCTTTACACATTTTTCCTCATGCCAAATTGTAATTGGGTGTCAATAACAGGAAAATAGGAGAAAAATGCAAAAGAATATCTAAATTGCACAGGTGTCAGGATATTTTTAAATTCATTCAAACATCAAACGTTTAAATTATTTTTGTGTCATTACTTTTTGAACACTTAAACATTCGTACTGGCTGTCAGGCTGCATGAAACTTTTACGAGTTACTTGTGATTGATTGCTAACTCATTAACATATTTCTTTTTTGTGGTCTTTAAATCTTGTCCCCTTGGTATATTTATGTTTTAATGCTACATGATTATGAAACTTCAGCAAAAAAATAAAAAAATCCTCAGATAGTTCCCACCTCCATCTTTCCCTGCCCATTAATTCACTGAACTCCTCGTATTTTAGTGGAAGCAACACTGTCGTGAAGCACTTAAGGCAGTTAAAGGGCTGCTTTTGGTCCCAATCCTCTCATGTGTAGTCATTCATCATCTTGGAAAACAGGCAGCTTCTACAAGTACACACAGACACACACAGAAAAGACAAGCGTGCATATGTGTCATCTTTCCCCCATTACTCTGTTTGTATTCATATAAACACACTGTTACAGTCACACACATAGAAACAATAGGCACATAAACATTATACTTGGAGCTCCCTTGCCAATTACTTTTGATATATCCATATAGTGTGTCTGACCCATATCTTCCGTGACATCACGTGTGCACATATGTGTGCACATACAAACAAGCTTTGATGTATTGAGACGCTCTGCGTTATGCATAGACGTGCACAGAAGGTCATGCCTGCAGTTCGTAAACTATTCAAAAGTAGGTTAAAGCTGATGTGTTGTTGTTTTTTAAAGGATTGTGTAGGCTCTTAATTAAAGCTATGCATGTATATTCACTTATGCACGCGACACACACACGTACACCAAACATGCATGTGCAGCATGCACACATACATGTAATTGGTGTAAACATGCTTGAGAGATATTTGCATATACCCGCGTGTGTGTGTTGGGTTAATCCGTGATGATGATGCTACCTGCCAAGACACCCACGCATCACATCAACAGTTGTTGCTCTAAACTAAGCTGCTTAATTACTGCAATTAAACTCTGTGTGTGGTGTTTGTGCATAGGCTGCAGTGTGATAATGTGTGCAGTGGAGACTGAATACGTGTGTGAAGCTTCTTGATGTATAAAAATGTTTCTTAGTAAAGTTTAGAAATGTTTGTGAAAGCTGCTGAATACGTAAATATCAGATGAATTAAATGAAATTGTGAAGTGACATCACACATATTTACTTGTTAGCCGATTAAACTAATAATTACGTACTCTGTGTACCGTTTGAATCCTTAAATGTCTTTCATGTGAAAATTCAGAAGAACGGAATTTTTTTATGGAGTAAATGGATTTCTATTAACAAATCTATCCGTTATCCCTAAACTAAAATGTTTCCCCCCTTCTTCTTTTTCCAGCAAATTTTTTTGCTTAATTCAGTCTCACAACACGAGCGCTCGCTTTTCTCCCTCTCCTTCCACATTCATCATTTAATTTCTCAAGTTGCTTTTCCTGACATCTGCCCCAGAATCTTTTACTGTGTAGTGGTGGGTGGGGAGGTTTACTGTGGAGGCAGACAGCCAGGGGGTAGTGGATGATGGAGTAGGATAGGGGAGGGACTGATGTGACTGAAGGTCAGACGGGCCTTCCAGTCAGACCCACAGTACAGAAGTGTTGCATGGTTGTGTGTTTTTCGTGTGTGTATATTTTCATATGATGAAGAACTTAATGATTTATTGGAAAAGACATGGTTTGTGTTTACAGGCGCGAATTCCTCTTGGACCTTTTAAACGTGTTATTCCACATGTGAGGATTTTATATACTGAGTCATTTTAAAGTGTTTTATTGAAATAAATACAAATTGGTATTTTAAAAATAATATCTTAATATGTTGCTGTCTTTTAGTTTGGCATTATATTCATTGCATAAATCTAGTTTGCTCGTATGAATCTAATTTAGAAATCACTCAATTTACAGTTATGTTGTAATAATATTGATTACACATCATTTATATGTAGCCTCTCTTGACTCTTTTCGCTGCCCTCCATATGAATTTCTGGGCACGCACAGATTGAATGTACTTAAGAGGAAATCTATCGATCCACGTTGGGTCTGTGTTGACACTCATCTCTCTTTGGAGGGACCCGAAGTGTGTTTGTGCATATTTATAATCAGTCTTTTTATTGGTCTCCATGAGAAACAAGAAGAGATGGGAACTGTGATCGGTCTGACCAAAGGTACCAAGTTCACAAACTTATAGCTTAGTCGTAGACCAGGCCTGATTTGTGGTGTTTTCTTCTTTGTAGACATTTGTTATATATTATTTTTTTTTGCAAATGTGCAGGGTCAGAGAAACCCCCTAAGTGCTAATATTTATTAGATTGCAGACACTACATTAAGCACATTTTCCGTGACTCAAAGCAACACATAGCTAAACATGGTGTGAACATTGAGCTACCGTGATGAAAACAAGGGTGTGCACATGCTTATGCTTTAGGCTGTCACATTATTTGTGTTAAATTTTGAATAAATTATCAACCAAATATTCAACTAGCAGAATGTTTTGTTTAAAGCAACCAAACGTGGTTGCCCTCTGTTTCACATGCTTTTCTACCATGTGTATACTGTAACATGTTTACAGCAATTCAAATAATGTATTTAGAGAAAAAGAAATATAGTAGGAAATATTTAAAACCACCATTCCTGTGTGTCCAGTTTACCTATCCGCCATAGTTGCTGGTAGTTTAGTGGAGGAGAAATATATTTGAGTCAACGATTGGATAGGAAAAAAAATTCTAAAAATTGATTTTCTGTAGAATCATACAATTGGTGGCCGTGGAACTGTTACTTTTATCAAGGAACGGGACCGCGGCACATCTCCTACACGCACGGACTGTTTACTCCAGAGATCAGCTGATCGCCCTGATGCCGGCCGGTTCGCTGGCCAGGCCCGCAGAAGTACCAGCTGAAATTTGGAGGAAAACACATCGGGGATGCAGAGGTCAAGGACAGAAGAGAAGAAAAAAGGTGACGGTGAGACAGCGGAGGCTCGAAGCGAGGAGGAGGTTTAAACCGTGTCTGCCGTCTATCGTGATGGGAAATGTGCGATCGTTGGCAATTAAAATCGACGAGCTCTCAGCACTGGTACGGAGTCAGAGGGAATACCGAGAGTGTAGCCTGATGTGTTTCACCGAATCATGGCTGCACCAGGACATTCCCGATGAGAATGCTTCCGTGGAAGGCTTCCACACTGTTCGGGCGGACAGGGACAGCATCGCTAGCGGTAAGCGGAAAGGAGGTGGGCTTGCTGTTTTAGTTAACAACCGGTGGTGTAACCCTGCCAACATAACAATCAAAGAAAGGATTTGTTGCCCGGACACTGAACTGTGTGCTGTTGGACTCAGGCCGTATTATTTACCCAGGGAATTCTCTCACGTCATCTTGGTGGCTGTTTATGTTCCCCCCTCTGCTAACCCCACAGCTGCATGTGACACTATCCACTCTGCCATAGCTCGGCTACAGACTCAGCACCCGAGTGCCTTTATTGTGATCTCGGGTGACTTCAACCATGTATCACTGGACAATACACTACCAACATTCAAACAATATGTGGACTGTCCCACCAGGGGAGAGAAAACTTTAGACTTACTGTATGCTAACGTCAAGGATGCATACAGCTCCTCCTCCCTCCCCCCACTTGGTAGGTCAGATCATAACCTGATTCACCTCACCCCCCGCTATGTGCCAATTGTGAGGAGGGAACCTGTGACCACCAGGACTGTCAGGAGGTGGTCAGAGGAGGCCTTAGCAGAACTACAGGGCTGTTTCGAGGTGACCGACTGGGAAACACTCTGTGAGCCTCACGCCGAGGACATCAATGGGCTTACTGAGTGTATCACAGACTACATAACTTTCTGCACCGACTCCATTGTTCCAGCTCAGACTGTTCATTGTTACCCAAATAACAAGCCGTGGGTGACTAAGGACATCAAAGCCCTCCTCAACAACAAGAAGAGGGCTTTCAGAGGGGGCAACAAAGAGGAGGTGAGGAAGGTCCAGGTGTTGCTAAAGGACAAGATCAGAGAGGCTAAGGACAATTACAGGAGGAAGCTGGAGTGGAAACTCCAGCAGAACAGCATGAGAGAGGTGTGGAGGGGCATGAAGACCATCAATGGATTCAGGCCAACCAACAGCAGGGGAGCTGAGGGAGGTGAGAATAGAGCCAATGAGTTGAATCTGTTTTTCAATAGATTCGACACCACAGTGTCTGCTCCTACCCCCACAACCTCACCTGCAGTCAGCCTGGAATCCAGAGCCACACCACTGTGCCAGCCTCTCTCTTCACATGTTGCCTCCTGTGAGATTCCTGACACCCCTCCCCCACCCATCACCTTCACTCAATACCAGGTTGAGATGCAAATGAGGAGACTTCACTCAGGCAAGTCTGCTGGACCAGACGGAGTGAGTCCCCTTGTCCTCAAGACCTGTGCCCCCCAGCTGTGTGGAGCCTTTCATAAACTGTTTATGCTGAGTCTGAGTCTGCAGAGGGTCCCGGTGATGTGGAAGACATCATGCCTCGTCCCTGTACCAAAGATGCCACGTCCCAGTGGCCCCCAGGATTACAGGCCCGTGGCATTGACCTCCCACATCATGAAGACCCTGGAAAGGCTCATCCTGGACCAGCTGCGACCCATAGTAAGACCACACCTGGATCCCCTTCAGTTCGCTTATCAGCCTCGTCTCGGAACTGAGGACGCCATCATCTACCTGCTCAATCGTGTCTACACCCATCTGGACCAGCCGGCGAGCACTGTGAGGGTCATGTTTTTTGACTTTTCCAGTGCTTTCAACACCATCAGGCCGACCCTCCTGGGTGATAAGTTAGCAGCGATGCAGGTGGATGCTTCTCTGGTGTCCTGGATTGTTGATTACCTGACAGGAAGACCACAATATGTACGTCTCCCACAGTGTGTGTCTGACAAGGTGATCAGCAACACAGGGGCACCACAGGGGACTGTCCTCTCCCCCTTCCTCTTCACCCTCTACACCACAGACTTCAGCCACTGCACAGAGACCTGCCATCTTCAGAAGTTTTCTGATGACTCTGCGGTGGTTGGATGCATCAGCAGGGATGATGAGACAGAGTACCGGGCTGTGGTCGACTCCTTTGTCACGTGGTGTGAGCAGAATCATCTGCAGCTCAACGTGGCAAAGACCAAGGAACTGATCGTGGACTTCAGGAAGACCAGGAAACACTTGACCCCTGTTTCAATTCAGGGGGTCAGTGTTGACATTGTGGAGGACTATAAATACCTTGGAGTACACATTGACAATAAACTGGACTGGGCTAAAAACACCACAGCACTTTACAGGAAGGGCCAGAGTCGTCTCTATTTTTTTGAGGCGACTGAGGTCCTTCAACATCTGCCAGAAAATGCTGAGGATTTTCTATGAGTCTGTTGTGGCCAGTGCGATCCTCTATGCTGTTGCATGCTGGGGGAGCAGGCTGAGGGTCGCAGATGCCAACAGACTTAATAAACTAATCCGTAAGGCCAGCAATGTTGTGGGGATGGAGCTGGACTCCCTCAAGGTGGTGTCGGAGAGGCGGATGCTGTCCAAGATAAAGACAATGTTGGATAACACCTCCCACCCACTCCATGACATGCTGGTCAGTCACAGGAGCACGTTCAGTGAGAGACTGAGATTACCGAAAAGCACCACTGAACGACACAGGAAATCATTCCTGCCTGTGGCCATCTCCCTGTACAACGCATCCATTTAACACACTGTTTGCTGCTACAACTACACATGTTTCTTTTCCAACTATTTATTTATGAGTGACTTATGTATGTATGTATGTATATATATGTATATATTGTACTATTCTTAGTTAGTGTATTGTCTGTCTTGTCTTAATGTTGGTTTAAAATGGAGCACTGTAACAAAAAATAATTTCCCCCAGGGATCAATAAAGTATTCTGATTCTGATTCTGAATTGACTGGACTGGTGGATGATCATTCATATATATATATATAACTCAGTTTATTGGAGTACCTTGGTATCAGTCAAACTGGCATACTAGACCTACAACCATGCAATAACTATGCAATATTCCAGCATGATGTGACAAAGTCCTGCAGAGGTTCTCGTGATGTTAGGAGTACTTACATATTTCAGTGTTTAAATGTATCATTAAAGTTGAATTTTTCCACAACAAAAGTGGGTTGAGGTGACATGCCTGTGATTCGGTTTTCAAGTTCTTGTAAGGTTCGAGTTCATTATGCTCTTGGGTAACTCTTCCCCTTGGTGACTGTGTAGTTGGGTCAGTGTAAGTATCCCAGGGTGTAGTTGGTCAAACAGGCTCTCACTGATAAAATCTTGTGTTTCTGAGGCCACCACTTGATATCTTTTCCTCAACAATACTTTTGCTGATTTTAGTCAGACTATCTTGAATGAATCATGCCTGAACTGTTTTGTTTTTCTTTTTAAATTGTCTATTTGTTGGTCACTTTTCATCTTCATTAAAGTGCTTTGGAAACAGGGGAGAGTTCCTGTAGATTGCTTTAGAGGGCTTTGGATTGCCAATTTAATAACCTTCAGTTAATCAGCTATGTCCTATAAACAGCTTGAGGGATAGAAAACTCCTTTTTGCTTAGAATAACACATTTTTTACGCTTGGACAGTTTGATGCTATTTTCCAGTTTTCACAGTGTTAATTAGTCAAAAGTGTTTAATCAGTGTCATTTGACCACTGCTTCAACCGTAACAATGCAAGAAAATCTAAACATGTTCAGATTTGCATCATTGTTTGTATCATTATGTTTTTGTTTTGGAAAGGAAGTGTGCTTATGTACATATTTTCAAAATTAGTATTCAGATAATACCTATTAACTATAACATATTTTTGCAAAAAATACAACAGTTTTAACCTTACAATAGGAATAAATGAAATTTCTTCATCATTTCTGTGTTATTTTGATTGTAAATATAGCAGATATGTAATTGTGTTATAGTTTATTCTGTTTGGAAATACTAGTAATTTTACATTACAGTGTGGACACACTGGAAAGCATCCAGCCTCTTTGATTATTACATATACGTCTTACATGACAACATGACTATTACATGTACTTCTAAAAAGTATGGAAGCTGAACAGAAACAGGCCTGTCATGGAAATAATTAAATGAAGGTGTTTATGATTAAGTGGAAAAAAATCCAAACCTACATGACCCTGTGTGGAAAAGTGATTGCTCCCTAATCCTAATAACTGGTTGGGCCACCCTTAGTAGCAACAACTGTGATAACTGGCCATGAGTCTTTTACAACCCTGTGGAGGATTTTTGGCCCACTCATCTTTGAAGAATTTTTGTAATTTAGCCACATTGTTAATGCTGTGAAACATGTCAATCAGACTCAAGTCAGGGCTTTGACTAGGCCACTCCAAAGTCTTCATTCGTTTTTTTCTTAAACCATTCAGGGGTGGACTTTCTGGTGTGTTTTGGATCATTGTGCTGCTGCAGAACCAAAGTGCATGTTAACTTGAGGTCACGAACAGATGGCCAGATATTCTCCTTCAGGATGTTTTGGTAGAGATCAGAATTCATTGTTCTGTTTAGTCTTCCAGGTCATGAGATAGCAAAACAGCCCTAGACCACCACACTACCACCACCATTTTACTGTTGGTATGATGTTCCATTTCTGTGTTACTTTCATGCCAAATGTAACGCCACTCAAACCAAAAAGTTTTGTCTCGTCAGTCCACAGAATATATTTCCAGATATCTTAGGGGGGATCATCAAGATGTTTTTCTGGCAAATATGAGATGAGCCTTTGTGTTCCTTTTGGACAGCAGTGGTTTTCTCCTTGAAACATGGATGCCATTTTTGCCCAGTCTCTTTCTCATTGTTGAATCATGAACTCTGACCTTAACTGAGACATGTCAAGCCTGTGGTTCTTTAAAGTTGTTCTTGGTTCTTTTTTGACCTCTTGGACGACTCATCAATATGCTCTTTGAGTAATTTTTGTCAGCCGGTCACTCGTGGGAATCTTCACTACTGTTCCAAGTTTTCTCCATTTTTGTATAATGAATCTCACTGTGGTTCACTGGAGTCCCAAAGAAAATAAATAGAAATTGCTTTGTTAACCTTTCCAGACTGATATTTCAGTGACTTTGTTACTTTTTGGGATCATTTAGCCTGCTTTACTTTGTCAGACAGGTTCTATTTAAGTGATTTCTTGATTCATCAGGTCTGCCAGTAATTAGGCCTGAGTGTGTTTAGTGAAACTGAGCTCAACTTTCCCAAAAAATTAGTTAATTCATGATTTAACAAGAGGGGCAATTACTTTTTCACACAGGACCAGTGCGGTTTGGATAACTGTTCCCCCTTAATCAATGAAATCATCATTTAAAAACTGCGTTTTCTATTTACTTTGGTTATTTTTGTCTGATATTAACATTTTTTTGATGATCTGAAACACGTAAGTGTGAGAAATAAGCAAAACACTAGGAAATTAGGAAGGGGGCAAATACTTGTTACAGAGTGCCTGCAGACCGTACCATGTTGAAAGATGCAACATGGTACGGTCCTAGACCGTAGCACCGTACCATTGCAAGATGTCCATTTTGACTTTAATGAAAAAGTTGAACAAGTGCTGCATTCAGGCATACAGCTGACACTATGAGGTGCTGTCAGATTAATGGGGAAGAATCTGTGTCTAGAAAGCACCTTTCATATTGTGAGGATAAGAGCCAAAATATAATTGCAAGTATAGAAATGTCCTCATTACATTTAGTCTAAAATGAAAACTTGTCCATAAAAGCAAACCCAGACACAGCAAACAAGTATTTGACCGAGACCGGGTGTGATGATGGCTTTGTATGGTTTATTCAGGCGCACTGATGGTGTTGTTCTTGGACAAAGACGAATGGAACTTGGACATGCGTGCAACTGTTTCCTCTGTGGTCAAGCTTTCTCTCTCAGCTTGTAGGTTTGGGAATGCGGTCATAAGTGCAGATCTATCTCACTGAGTGTTTTGTTTTACCTTTGTTTGATTTTGTTTTGCATATCAGGACTTTTTAAAATCCTGACATGCTTTTTCACTCCCCTGTCTGTGCTATGCTTTGTCAGGATGAAGTGAATGTTAATAGCGTTTAGGAAAACCCACCCGTGTTTGGAACTGCTCTGACATCAAACTACATCATAAAGTGGTTGGAAAAAGGACTTGGGTCAAATGTTAATGTGTAATGTCAACACACACAGGCCAAAGCACAGTGGAAATGTGTCCCTCCTGACTTTGTTGCATGGGATTCATCTTCCCATATTTAAAAAAAACAAAACAAAAAAAAAAAAACAATGATAGTACATGATCAATATTCATATTTCTCAATGGTATCAGAGGCCAAAATGTGCTCAGAACAGTATTTCCTAAACCATTCAGCAGTGTACATACTTTCTACTTACCAGAAAGTATTTATTGAAGTAAAACCACTCGCAGCCAGATAATATAATCATGGCAATTAGGTGTACTGTATATAAATCATTTTCAAGTACATTATGAAAAGCAATGGCTAATGTGCTATTAGGTTCACAAATGTCTCCTGACAGACATCGTGACTTTTTTGCACCATCTTGACAGGAGACAATTGTCAGCCCTTTACCACTGTGACCTCTCGTCACTACACGTAAACAAAAGCAGAGGAAGCAGATGTGCAGCTTGTATAAGACCAGGTACAGAAGGGCAGGCATTTCCTAATAGCTGCCTCCTCTCTGTATTTGGCCAACAATAACACCGTTGGCACACCTGACACAAAAGAACCGAGAAGCAAGCCAAAAGGGCAAATTACTGGGTAGGTTATTGAGTTGAGCTGGAGATCTGTGCATGGCTGTGGCCTTGAGTAAACATAAGAGACTTTTGCAAAGCATCACCCTGCTCAAAACATAATTAACAGGGGATTCAGAAATATTTCACAGCAAACAATATATATGCTTACTATTTGTACAGCATTATTGGACTGGAATCACAAGAATGTTGTTTTGGAAGGAAGCAATTTAGCTCAGAGGTCATTTCAAAGTACGTTTGGCTGTGAATGAGGCCATCATTTGGTCAGTGTCTTTCTGCAACAGTTAAGCTGAAAAGGACAGTGTTATTGTGCTGGTTTTGGTCATTACTGGTATGTAGATGATGCAGTCAAGGTCCTTGACTTGGTAGTGACATTGGTATTACTGAGCCTAAACAAGCTGATTTGAGCTGTCCATGGAATTGCTATCAATGCTTTTCTTTACCTTTAAAAGATGGGAATGTGACAAATTAAATAAATACAGTAAATACTGCAGTAAATAAACACCATTACAAATTAATATTAGAAGATAACACGTCTATATGAGATATGCTCAACCTCTGGGGTGGTTTGAAGATGTCTGGTGGCCAGCAGCAGACGGGAAGGTCTTATGCCTGTGAGGAGACACGTTGCTTAAAAACGTACTTTCTAAGCATAATAAATTGAATGAATTAAATAATGATAGGGAGTTTAATGAACTAGGTTATTATTAAATATTGTCCGAAGGTGAAATATGCATCGGATTAATTGCACACTGAAGCTATCTTGATATATTCTTATACAGTGTGCATGCTGGCCTGATGTGATTTAAGCATGTGTGATTGATGGATGCATTTGATTGCGATTTTAGACGCGGCTGGCGACAGAAATCATTAGTGCTTCTTAATGTCGACGATGAGCTCTGGAAATGCTTTAATTCGACTCCAGACAATTACACCGTCATCATTTTTAATCTATCTGGCCCATGCTCACCTCTATACACACACACTGTCCAATTAGCCAAACGGTATGACCACATGCATCTTTCTGTCTGTCTCTGCACAGCTAATGATAATGATGGTTGTGTGCATTTGCGTGTGTGTTCCTAATACTTGTCCCCCTGCAAGTGCAAATGTGTTTATGTGTGCCTGTGTGATATAATATGTCTTAACACATAGCTTAAACAGACACTCAGCCATTTCCGGACCTGCAGTCAAATGACACTCATTAAGCTCTAGCGCTGAGCGTTGCTCTAATTTAGCATGAAGCCAGTTGATCACCCCCTCTTGCTGAATTTGACCTTCACATTCCTGCAATCCATGTTTACAACACTGGTATTTTTAATACTTGTCAGTGACTGTCATAAATGGGGTTTCTATCAAAGACCTGGCATATATAAGCAATGACAACAAAAGCTTCAGAGTGGCAGTGAAATAATGATACCTGAGAGAAGGTGAGATAATGACATGGAACCTTTGGAGCTTGAGCTTGGCTGTCATAACTATTTACATTAGTATTTCTAATAACAGATGAAGAAGGAAGTAAAACAGAGTAAAAACCAACTTTTACGTTTATTCTGACAGTTGCTTAAAGAAGAAGAAAATAATGTGATGTGAGGAGACTCCCGCAGAGAATTATAGCTACGAGAGCAGGAGAGAGTTTTACGAAGGGCATTTTAAAGCTTTTTCAGGTGTTACTCATTAGTCAGGAGCACAGACGGTAATTGTTAATTGGACTTATTTTAAGCAGACAGCCATAACGGGCTGTATGGATGTCAAAAATAGGACCGTGAAGCAGTTTGCAGAATGCTATCAGCAAACTTCTGACCTCAAATTAGCCAGTTTTGAAAGTTTCAAATATGTAGCGCTAAAATCAACTTTGGATAATACGTGGTGGAGGAGAGCGAAATCCTCCTAGCACAAGCAGCATGGATAATTTTAACTAAGTCGTTAAACAGGAAAAAGATATTTTAACACACGCACACACAAGCTAAACATTAACTCTAAAGTGGAATGCTTGATTCAGTTAATTTAACAGTCAAATATCTCCCTCAGGTTTCAGCCTACATGTTTTTCATTCATTACCTTCAGTAGGTAAGGTTATTTTTAATCAAATTAGTGAAATGTTAACATGAGATTCCCTTAAGTACAACAGTACCCACAGTCACTGTAAACTGTTCCCACTTGGGAACTAATACGCAGCCTGCTTTGATTATTGATGGTGGTTATTGGTGGCTGTTACTTCATATGAATTAATGAATTTACTATGGTTAATGAGCATGTTTATATGTGCGTGCCTTTGTAGAGGGAGTGTGCGAGATCTGGTTGACCAGTGAGGACACCGGTGCTTACGGTAGAGACATAGGGACAGACCTGCCCACGCTGCTGTGGAGACTGGTGGAGGAGATTCCCGAAGGTGCCATGCTAAGGCTGGGGATGACGAATCCACCATATATCCTGGAACACCTAGAGGTATGCGCAGTACACACAAGCACCTCCCCAATTTCACCCACGAGTCCTATCAAATATAATAATGCATCGGTATTAATAAAAGTAAAACACCGAGACACTCCACACACTTCCTTTTTACCTGCTTTGTTTTTCTCCTGACGGGCTCTTTCTGTGAACAAACAATATTGCTTTGCCTAGATTTAATAAAGTAAAAGCCTTTCTGTTTTGCTTACCAAGCAGTTTAGCTGCAGCACTCATTCTCTGCTGATTAGTTCATTCTCTTCTTTCCCTAATGAGTCAATTAAGGACCATTGTGTCCTCTTTAGTAACCTCATTTTATCAATCATTATTGTCTTTTCTAATGGAACAATGGGCATTGTTACCCCTCTCTATTTTCTCTCTCGATCTCTAGCCCTGACTTCTTTGTGTATTTGCATGTCTGTGAGACATGAATTTTCTGCCATTTAAATCTTTTTCTGCCTTACCCCCTTTTTTAAAAAAATTAACTTGTGTTGGAGACACAACACATTATTTTATTCTATCGGTTTTCATGAACTGACAGTCGTGCCTCTTTTTAAATAACATATTCATGTATTGAGTGCAAAGGATTGCAATGTGTGTTTTTAAAAAAAAGTTCTTCCATTGTTCAGATTATCTGGATAGATGACACATGCCAACATGTTGTTTCCTGGTCCATTGTTTGTTGCAACCAGTTCATTTTCTTTTCAATTATTTCATTATTATTCACTCTCTAGCAAACTTCAGGAGTCTGTGAAATAGTTAATTAGATTATTAATTGGTTAATTAAAGTTAGACTTGTAAATTTACATCAGGGTTTTGCCATCAATTAAGACTTTCTCTACTTCATTTGGTATTCCTGTAAAATTTGCTGCTGTGGGGATTTGTAGTCTGCTCTTTTTTTATGTCATTGCCAGAGAAATGTGAAAAAGAGCAAGTTGCCTTTTGACATTGACAGATCACCATTGACAGATCATCACTGTGCCATCACTCTGAAAATAAACCAATAATGGAAAAGGGTTGAAGTTATAATTTGCCAGATGAGTGCGTTTAACAACCGTTATCAGCTCCCTGTTTCAATTTTGTGAGAGAAGGTAAAGCGTGTTGCATTTTTACCCCGAGGTCCTGCAGTCAGGTCATTAAGAAAGTCTCAGCTAGGGGAGCGAGCTGTTATTCAGTCGGACTTTTTCACTGCTATATGGCAGCTGGTGGTGTCAAGATTTTCTGGGAAATAGAATATTTTGTTAAACCTAAATCTTGCATTGTTGGTAATGAGAAGAATATAAAAACTGGATACATTTGGACTGAGTATGTGATGAAACACCAAGAAAACTGATGGTCTGTGCAAACCTGCTATAAAGTAGTGCAAGAAAGGGTGTGACATCGTTTGCTTTTAGTCATATGATCTAAACATGCATGGATGCTTCATTCTTTTGAAACATCTAAACCTACCTTACAGCCATCAAAATATCGATATAATAAGCAGATAGCATAATGGTGAGCATCGTGTTGCGACGATGAGTGTCATGCTTGTGCTGTGCTAGTTCACTTCATCGCCTACCATGGTGTTGATCCAGCATAGTAGGTGTGACTTGAGACATCATTGTCAGTATGTGTTTGATAAATTGATATTTTGCATCTTCCTTCCTGTTCATCTGCTCCTCTACTGTACGTTGCAGGTCTATCTTAACCCACCGTAAGTGTTTGCCCGTGTTAAGGCTCCTGAGAAGTGCTATAGATACACCGCTCATCCTCTGTGGCCTGCTTTTGACAGCTCTTTTGCGACTTGAGTCTTTTAATCTTTATTTATTGATTACTTTATCTCAAAGGAAGTTACTTTTCAGCCACTTAGATTGAAAAGCAACTTCCTTGTTTTTCTTGGTTTGTTCTGTTTTGGTCACATTGTGATTTTTGTACAAATTATCTGCAAAACATGATAGAAGGTAATGTACTGCACTCTTAAAATCCTTTACTGGGACAATGAGTTAATGATCGGAAAACCTCTCTTTCCTTAAAACTGAGGTGTTTGAACACTTCCTACACAATGTCACAATTCTTATTAAGCAATGTTCTGCTGGGAATAAAATCACACGTGAACTTTTGCTTCAATGACAGGGATAAAACTCAAGGAAGTGGGACCTTTTGTACAAATTCTAGTTAATATTTTAATGTTATATTAAACGTGATTGCTGACCTTGATAGATTTAATTTCTGGCTTATTTTTCAGTCCTATTATTCTTGCTCTGGTTGCCTGTTTGCATTCATAATTTCAGCCCTGATTAAAAACAGTTGGTTTGAAAAAGGAGAGGAGAAACATGTCAGTGGATGAAATAGAGGATGAACTGGGTAATGGTAACCTTGAAAAAGCAAATGACAGAACTTTTTTTTTCTTCCTTTTTTCTTTAAAAAATAAATTCATAACAGATACTTTGAATCAAACAATCAAAGATGATTGGGATCACTGATTAATGAAATGAGGGCAGAAATGTAAAAAAGTAAGGGGATGAAGGCCTGGGGATAGAGACGAGGGGTAAAAAGCAGTGGGAAAAGTGCTGTGGGAAGCAGCTATAGAGGTTGTAATTAACCAGGGGTTAATGGAGGTGGCTAATTGTCCCCCACATGTATAGGTAGGCTTTCTGCTTGGCTACATTACAATTAAAAACCCACCCTCCTAATGATAGGGAATAACAATTAACTGATAATTAGAAACACACTTGGAAGACACAGTCACTTGGTGTGTGTGTGTGTGTGTGTGTGTGTGTGTGTGTGTGTGTATTAAGAATAATTTCATATGCTAGCAGCCCTTTTTATTGTTAATGTCCATGTGTTGGATTGAATTATATATTTTTTGCTTTAATTCCTCACCCAATTAACCTACATAAGGAAAGATGGTCTTCTTTAACTTATCATTGTCTTGTGTTGCTCTTGTTCCCTATGTACCCTTTCGTATCCATCCTTTTCCCCCCTCTTGTCTGCTACCCTTTCCACACTGTCCTTTTTTCCCCTTTTTTGCAGTCCTACTCATAAATAAGGGCGTACTGACAGTCATTAAGAAAAAAGTCTTTTGAAAGTCTTTGCGAGCTTCCTTCCTCAGTTTTTCCTTCTTTCTTTGCTTCCTCTTGCAGCTCCTTCTTTTTCAGTATAGCTCTTCATTTTCTCCTTTTGACGCTTTTAATCTTTTTCCCTTCACCTTTTGCTTTTAGTTTTTTCTTCTCCTAATTACTCGTCCATAACCTCTTTTGTCTATTTTCTCCAATTGAAGTCGTGATGATGGTAATCACGTCAATGGCGTGGCGATGAAGAAGGCCGAGTCTCCAGAGTATTTTTATCGTTCATCTTAAAGGCTGAATGATGTCCTGCTGTCTCTTCTTTTGAAGAACGCTAGTACTTATATAATGGCATCATACCGAATGGCTGTGATTGAAGCTGAAAAGGCCAAGTAACTTCTCCACTACCCCTTTAAAGATCACCCTCTCTCACAAATACTCACAGATCAACGTGTCTGCACTGTCTCCTTTTGTCACACAAGAGCACACAATTTCTTCCTATGTGCAGCCTGTTTTTCTTGACAGATGTAGACAGGCCAGTAGAACCATTTGCTGATTGGAGCAGTTAAAGGCCCAATCTGCTCTCACGGGCCACCTCTCCCTGACATTTTAGTTGATTGCATTGTGCTATCAGTGCTTCGTTTTTGAGTAGCTTCACGTAAAAATATCTCTACAGTGCCACTTTTTGTTTTTCTCTCTCCTCATTTCCCCCCCCCTCTTCAGTTTTTATATTTTGGAGTGTAGCATCTTTTTCCCCATCTACCCATCTCTGAATCTGTCCGTCTGTCCACAGTACAGCCACATCTGACCTGTGTGTGTGTGTGTGTGTGTGTGTGTGTGTGTGTGTGTGTGTGTGTGTGTGTGTGTGTGTGTGTGTGTGTGTGTGCAGATAAGTGTGGATGTGTTTCTGTGAGCCTTTATGTGTGGGCGATTTATAATAATCTATACTAGAAATGGCAAATGAGGTGTGAAAATAGTCTCCGTGTAGGTAGTCAACCAGTGAAATCTGCTCCCTTAGTGATGCCAGTGAATTTTCCAACTTTGGCCTTTGGTGATAATGCCGTGTGGATTGTGATCGATCAACAGTTTCTTGATAACCCAGTGGAGTTTTTTCACATGAGATGTTATTCACGAACATGCTACAAGTCTCTGTTTATCTATATACATTGTTACTAACAACAGTAATTCAAAGAGAGGACACAGTCTGACATCAAGTTGAAAAAAAAACCCCAATCAAACTACAGATTGATTGCACGTGTGTTTATATGTTCATCTCGAACTTTTGAAAGTTTAAGGAAACATAAAGTAAAAACAAAAATTTTGGACTTTTGTGTGGTTTTCTTATGCTGTGTCACATTGCACTTACCGTGTCTGTGAAGGTTCTCAGTCATCCAGGTCATCGTAGTCTAAGGAGCTTCAAGGAGTTGCTTGAAGACGTTTCACCTCTCATCCGAGAAGCTTCTTCAGTTCTAAAGGGGTCAACTGGTGGGGAGTCCCAGATTTAAACACAGTGGGAGTTTCCCCCCCAAAGACGGACAAAGGACCCCCTGATGATCCTCTATCTAATCACATGAGCCGAGGTGTGAAAATGGGTGTGGGTCACAATCAGCCAGGGTTTTGGGTGAGCTCATTATGAAACCTGGCCCCACCCTATCATGTGATTTCCTGAGGTCAGATGGCCCAGGATGTGAGTGGGCGTTAAGGCGTCTGGGAAGGGATCTCAAAACTGGATTATAGATGGCAGACAGTTGGTGTCGTAAACCACCGCCTCTGTTCAAAGATGGTCGCTCACAGTGGACGTAAATGGCTTCTTTCACTCCTCATTGCACTTACCGTGTTGTCCGTACTATAAGGTGCACTTAAAATCCTTTAATTTTCTCCAAAATCGACAGTGCGCCTTATGTATTAATTCTGGTTGTGCTTACTGACCTCAAACTGATTTTATGTGGAACACGGCGCTAAAAAATCGGTCAAAAAAAATGTTTTAGTGCGACTTCGGCAAGCTACGAAGCCGCACCGCTTGATGGATTGTCGGAGCATTACGGCTACCGTAATGATGTGTTATGTGATCGCTAGCGACACAGCTATGTTAGCATAACAAAAACACAGTAAAGCTGGAGGATGAATGCTAAGTTTTTTCCGATAGAAGTTAACGTGACAGGCTGCTGTAAACAGACCAAACTTCAGTCAGGAGAACAACTGAGATAATCCATCCACAATCAGAGGTTAGTCAATAATATACTGCAACAACATGTGAACAGAGCAGCTGCGAGAGAATTCAACATTAATGGATCGATGGTACGAAAGTGGAGGAAGCAAGAAGAATGAGTTGAGTAAAGTTTGACTTATCTGGCTGTTTTGTTTCGCTTAAATAATAATAATGGATTGCATTTGTATAGCACTTTTCGAGCCCCTCAAAGCGCTTTACAATTCCACTATTCATTCACTCTCACATTCACACACTGGTGGAGGCAGCTACAGTTGTAGCCACAGCTGCCCTGGGGTAGACTGACAGAAGCGAGGCTGCCATATCGCGCCATCGGCCCCTCTGGCCATCACCAGTAGGGGGTAGGTGAAGTGTCTTGCCCAAGGACACAACGACCGAGACTGTCCGAGCCGGGGCTCGAACCGGCAACCTTCCGATTACAAGACGAACTCCCAAACCGTGAGCCACGATCGCCCCTTATAATCCGGGTGCGCCTTATGGTCCGAAAAATATGGTAATTTTAGTTCATATTTCATTTTATTTGGTTGCTTTTTATTTTTATTTTTTTCCCTCCCACTTTTATCACTTATCAGAAGCATTCCCCTGTGTGCCCTGATAAACTACCAAATAGCTGTAGCACAGCAAAAGGTCTGTCCCATACATACACTAATGATTATACACTAGACACCCGTTCACAGAAACACAGCCACAACCGTCTCTTGCCCGGGCTCAAGGGCAGCTGTATAGAAACACCCTCTCAATCCATTTTCATTTTAATGAAGCCTTTGGGAGCCTCTTCACATTAGAGGCCTAATGTAGCATTTTGTGTGAGGAACTAAACCAAATGAAAGCTCACAGCAAAGCTATTCGGATGTGCCTCTGTTGCGCCTTTAGACTGTAGTTTAGTTGTATTTTTGAGTGACTTGTTGTGCATGTCCCCTTAAAAACAAAGTTTGTCACAGTCACAGAAAACACTTGCACATGACAAATTCTACACATACACCCAATTCACCTTTAACCGTGCAATGCATTTCATTCTAAGAGGTGTGCAGCAAGCTTGGTATAGATGCCAAGGAAAATCAAGCACAGCTTGAAGTGTTTAAAATGTCTATTTCACTTTCTGAAGTGTGGTTGTGCTTGGTCATGTACACACAAATACTGACTTGTCCTGGGAAAAGATTTCTCTACAGACTTCACTGGGTGACACATGATATTAAAAGATATGTGTTTTTAGAGGTCCAGGTAATCTGAATGTATGAATTGATTTCATCTTTCAAAGCTTTGAGTTTTAAAGGATTCTGTCCAATTTCAAATGATAAGACGGCACAAATAACAAGTAAAGCATGTATTTTTTCACATTTATTACTTGAACCTTTTTGCTGCAAAGATAACTGTAGAAGATTTTGTCTCTTCATTGGCCATTTTTCATTTTTCTTCTGGCTTTATGCTTGTGAGTCGGTGCTTCTTTATTTCTGAACAACAACATTGAGAATTTTTTGTGTAGTTTGAACTGTGTTTGAGTGAGTCTTAAAGTGTTACTGTTATTTTCCGAAGTGTCAAACATAATGTTGCTATTAGTGAATAAGTAAGCTCTCATTTTTGAATATGTGTAGGACGCGTTCAGTTAGTGCTCCCTAAAAAACACTCACGGTTAAACACATCTGACTCTTTGTGTCTCCTCTAAGCTGTGCAATGAATAACGCATACAACATCCCGCTGCCCCGAGGAGACCAAATTACATTGAACTGATCCCCTTTGGCCCGTTTGACCATGTATGTTTTTCTCAAATGTTTAAATTCAACCGAATTTCACTTGGAAAGTTAAGGTCGATTTCTTTTGGGTTGCAGAGTTTAGAATTTATTTCATTTTTGTGCGATGTGCTTGATTAATAACATATTTGCAGTCACAAGCTATACAGAGATGACTTGATTCAAAGTTGACCCTGACTTTCAGCAGCCTGCTTAGAGAGAAAGTAAGAAACATTCATTTTTGAAACCCGCAGTATTCAAAACATGACTATCACGTGTTTTAAGCGCCAAACACAAAAAAGAAGGGAGAGTGAATGATGAAAAGGATGAGGAAAAAGATACACAAACAAAAGAAACGGAAAAGCACAAAGTTTAGAGTAAGCATATTTTCTGGGAAATTGTTGTGAAACGTCTGTAGTCACGTGCTGAGGCTGCTTGGAGCTAAATCGACTTTCATCACCTCTCCCCCCACATATGTTTTCTTTTCTTTTCTTTTAAGTGAGATCTGATTTGAGGGGGGGCGATATCAGATCCTTTGAGCTAATTCGCTTAACTCGATATTTTCTGTGTTCGTGTGTCTATTTGCGCTGATCAACCAGAGATGAAAAGACTGTTTTTTTGCAGATGAAGACCTGTTGGGTTAAAGAACAAAAACGGTATTGGTCAAGGCTGATTTATAAATATATAAATACACAAAAAAGCTTACAGTTGACTGATCATAAAACCTTGCTTGGGCACATTTGAAGGATCCCAGATTGTAACTTGAGCATATGTGATTGATAAATCTCAAACTAAAGTTAATGGCACATCCTTTTTACCCTCACATGACACCAGGATAAATGAGGGTGTAGTCGGGAATATTAAGAGAAAAGCAAACCTTTTGGAAGACAACATCATCGCCATGGTAGAAGCAATTAAAGCCACGTTGAAATGGTGTGTCGACAAATGAAGCCAACATGCAAATTAGGAGTGTGTCACTTCTACAGGGAGTGAGGTATAAAAACTTCAGTACAGACTTGAACTGCAATATTCCTGCATAAAGAAAACAAAGCTTTGCTTTGATCTGAAAACTATCACAACTCTAAAGATGATCAATATCAAGGCAGCACGTAGTTATTGAATATCATATTGTTTTTTAAAAACCATTTTTTACACAGCATCATTTACACTTTGACATTTAGTATTGGTAGCTGTGAAATATTAAAGATCCTCAAGTCTTCTGGGATTTGCAACATCATTTGCAGATCTCTATTATACAGTCAAGTGCATGACAAATGATCCATGTGAGGGAAGTCTCCTGAAACTGTGTTGACACCCAGCTACATACATATACGCATACTCTTAACAAATGTACTTAACTAGCTGTCATAAAAACACGAGCCAAATTCACATTTTCATACCCGCATTTCAGCCGACATCCTAGATTCCTCTGAAAAGTCAGAAATTAACCAAGCATAACGCTCAGCCATTAAAACAACTGTTTTCCTGTTCAGGAATGCAATTAAATAAGAATAATTTGGCATCTTAATCCAAAAATAATAATGTTCTTAACATTTTTTTCCAACTACTTTTTGTAGAAGAGCAAATTTGAAAATTCGTGCATAGAAACAATAATTATATTTCAACATTAAAACATATAATTTTGATTAAAGTGTTTTACATACTGGTGAACTAATCATTACAGAGACATAAAGAGTGATTTTGGTAATTGGCAATACTGTTAATTTAGGGGAAGCTCCGGGATAGATAGTAGGCATGAAGACTGAATGTAGTGCGACTTTTCATCTCATCATCTCCCTTTACAGCTCCTCCATCTAATGCACAGTACACACTGCAGTAGCTACACCCTTTTACACATGCTCTACAGTAAAATAACAAATGACAAGGTTTTACAGGTTAGAGTTATTTGTATATATTTTGCAAACTTTGTAATATATTGTATTATTTAATTAGTTCAGTCTGTTACCGTTATTGTCTTGGAGCAGCTATAACCCTTTAATAATTGCTAATTTCCTTAGTGGTTATTAAAGTTTTTTTTATTCTGATTCAAAAGAAACTCATTACTACACATATATTTCTTCAAAGCACACAAGTGTGCATTAATAAATACCCTCTCCCTGCTAGCCATCATTAGATCTTATAGGTCACTTCTACTTGCCAGGAAAACCACATTAGAGGATTGTAACTTAATAATAGAAGAGACAGTCAGAGGTAAAAGGTTACACTTTAGAAAGGCCCACGTTTTCCATGTAGATACATTGTTGCAATAGTAGTACGTCTACATTAGTATTTAAAATCTATTACAACAACAGAACCTTACCATTTGAAGTATATTTTATTATTGTAGTACAAAATTAATTCATCACATTTTATGTGGAATATCCCTTTTTTTAGGCTTTGCATGTACTTTTTGCTTCTTTCTTCTGGTGCCATTGATGGTTGTGGACTCTAAAATAGCTTCACAGCAGAAATTTGAAGTATACACAATAAAGCATCTACACTTAGAAATAGAGGCACTATGAATCCATCACTCTGCTATTTACTCTGGTTCATAATACATTTAAAAACACATAAATGCATGTTCTTTTTCATGGTTTTTCTTTTACACACTAACTCACCCACTTACAGATACATGCAGTAGCCTGATTTCTGTCACCAATCAAGCTCCATTTTCCAACCAAATTAATTCTTTCTAATTTGGAGCTTGCAGCGGTCAACCCCCCGTGGCGCTGATACTGAGCTGTGCCCGTGTGTGTTCATGCACACATATGCTTTAATGTCTGCGTAAGAAGGCGAGCACATTCTACAATAGATCTTAATTGAGAAGACGGACTGCAATCAGTACGTTCTTGTAGGAAATCATTAAATCATTTCTTCCTCCCCTCTCCTTTTCTTTTTCGCCTTCTTATGGTGATTAGCATGGTGATGATAGCATCCTGATTATGTCCATCAGAAAAATCTGACATCTGTGTTCTCTCCAGTTCTATTACTGAGGAAATTAAAAGTGAGAAGAAAAGAAGAAAAAAAACCTTGCAAAGTCCCCTAATTACTGTAGTGCATTTAACTGCAGTGTTCTTAAAAGTATTAGAGTTGGGGTGCATGTTATACTTGAGTGTTGCTCCTGGTGAATTCAGTTTTTCAAATTCATGTAAATACATGTTTGTGCATAGAAACAATGGTTTTAATTTAGCTTAGCAAAATTATTTGACACCCAAAGTACTCTTTTGGGTGTTTTCCCCCCAATTAAATTTTTTTCCCCACCATTTCTCATATAAGATTGTGGACTTAGCCTTGTGTATTGGCTGAAATATTCTTTTGATTTGTCGGATAGAGGGTTTTTATTGAAATAAAATCAAATGAAGAATCTTCTGAATCTGCTTTGATCTGAAAATAGGACCTGCATTCTTCAGTAAAAGCTCTTGACTTTCCAGACATAAAGAAGCCCTACTGGAGCAACCTTGACTCTTAGGACTTTAAATTTCCGATATGAAAAGGAAAAATACAAAAAAAATAAATAAATATAGGATGTAAGCTGTGTATTGTAGAAGCTCTGAAAGGAGTGCAGGAGTGAAAAGAGTGCAGGAAGAGACAGGAATGTTAATGGCACTTTTATTTTATTCAAAGCCAGCGGCTATCATTCACCAGAAGCTTCAGTGAGCCTTCACATTTCCTGTTTTTCTCCTTTTGCACGTTTTAGTTTTTAAGGTGTTGATCTGTGTCATGAAATCAATAATTAATGGACATTATGTTCTGTGAAGTTTGTATGTTCGTGTAGCTGCATGATGGGTTAATTGGCGATGCGGAGGTGTGGACGTGAGCTCGCTTTCTTTGTTAGCGCTGTGAGAGAATGGTGACCTGTTCTGTGTGTATCCCAACTTGTTAGAAATCCACTGCTGTGTTATAGCATATCCACAATCACTAATAGAGTCACACTTACAAATGAAACATTCAAAAATCAGCATGTTATAATAATGTTACCTCCTTAATGTTTTCCCATTTGTGTCATTAGGAGATGGCCAAGATTTTGAATCATCCACGCGTCTATGCCTTCCTCCACGTTCCCGTGCAGTCAGCCTCTGATAGCGTACTGATGGATATGAAGAGAGAATATTGCATTGACGACTTCAAACGAGTGGTAGACTTCCTTAAAGAAAGGTAAGGCAGTATATGGACTCCCAGTTGACTGATTATGTCTATGAGTGCAAATGCATATATAAGCATGTGACTACAACTACAAACTCGGGACATATTAAAACTTTCACCTTCATAGGGATACACACACTCTCCTCCTCACTTGTTACTCATTATATACTTGAACAGGAACAGTGTGTCGTAAGTCAGCAGTCCCTGGGCCATGGACCGGTACCGGGGTGGGAGACTTGAGGCTCGGGTGTGAAATTCATGGTTTTCAGGAGTTTTAGCGTTATTTTTTCATCCTTTTTATCATTGACTCTGTTTCCCTGGGTCTTTTTCTGTGTGTTATGAATAAATCTCCATTTTGTTTTGGGTACCGGTACTGGTTTTATTAAGTTGTATTCATCCGTGTCACCGTAAAGGCTGGTCCGTGAAAGTATTGTTGGACATAAACTGATCTGTGGCGCAAAAAAGGTTGGGGACCGCTGTCGTAAGTTATCAGAACAGCTCATAGGTGTTGGGAGAACATCTTTCTTTTTGGCTAGCAATGCTGCTCTCTTTCTACACTTCCTTCCTTATACTTCCTTTAAGGTATAGATACAATTTAAAATGGATCATTGCTTTTTAGCTGAGAGTTGATGAACTGTTTTTGGTTATGCAAACTGTTGTCTGCCCATCTTTGTGCTCAGATTCCTTATATTGCCTTAATTATCCTACTGAAATATTTAAGGCACATTTTCCAAGCAGTACCGCATCACTTTAGTGTCTCTTAGGTTTGGATGATTTGCTTCATAGGCCTAGATGTGCTATTATCTCTCTTTGACATCACCACTGGCCAATGACATCTCTGCCAGGCAACAGAGAATGTTATCCTTCCTCTATAATTCAGTAGTATTGTGGAGGATGGAGAACAACAACCAGTATAAAGTAACATGCACACGTTGACTTACACTACAAATTTATTGATCAGGCCCTAGGTGTTTAACACAAGTGGATGGATATCTGCTGAACAGCTAAAACACCATTAACACTTGGATCTTTACTCATTTACCTTAGACCTGGTTTTCCACTATATGGTCCATTTATGTATGTTTTTAATGTATTGTTCTAATATGTAAAATATCTCTCCCGTCTGTTTGGCACTCTTCACTTGCTGTTCACACACAGCAGTTTAGCACAGCAGTGGGGTTTTTAAAAAAAGAGAGAAAACGTAGTATAAAGCGTTTCTGAAAATGCGGGCAGAAATCCAGGCGTGAACCTGTATACACGGACACACCCCAGTGTGCATGTCAGCCTCCAACAGTGTACTGATGCCATTAATGGATGTGATTATTGTTGCTATGGCTCATAAATGTGAGGCTTTTACAAACCATACTTTTCTTTTAGCTGAAAAATGTACATATTTGAATAGCAGCACTGATCTGTTCTTTTCTTCATGTCCTTTTTCTTTACTGTACGACTCTCTTTCTGTAAGCTCTCATTTGAAACGACATCGCTTTACAAGGTTAAGCATTTCCAACTCAGAATTTACTGGCTGCAGCACCATTTGAATGGTTGAGACCAGATTCCTGGCATACTTTGCACTAAAGCAAATGTTCCTTTAGCAAATACACAGTGTGACCTCCTCACACAGATTTCAAGAGAAATGTGTACATCTCTGACATGGATTAAATATAACCACATAATGCACTGATGTGACCTCTGACATTGCCAGAAAGATGCACAATTAATCTTTCAATATATCGAAGATAATCTGTCATAGAGTTTGAGCATGAGCACTGATGGCAGCGCATGTCAGAGGGGTGAATAAACATAAAACTGGCGCTATGATAATATATAATGAAGAGATTCATGGGAAAATCAGTATGTATTCTAGATATGCCCTAGAATGCTTGCTATTAGAACATATTTTTAATACGCTGGCATGTTATTGCTCTTACCACATCATAACCTACATTTTCTTTAGCCTGAGTTGTTTGGCATGTAGGAAATATGTAAACACATGAATATACAACACATGATTCCAGTTTGTTATTGTGAGAGTTTCAAAGATGAGAAGGGAGGAAAAAGCAAGCACAAGTAAGGCCTAATCTCAGGATCGACATGTGTTCACTCCAATAATATTCAGATATATATAGATATATCTATATATTTCTTTACTTGTATTCTTTTTTTGTAAAGTTGAAGACCTTGTTTCATTATAATTTGATATAATTTGATCATTTTCATTTACTGCAGCAGTAACTGCGTCATGTATAAGCCAAAGTCAGCTGAGAAAATAAATCTGGATGATTCATTTTACGCATTCACTCACACACAACCATCTACAGTTAGGCCTGTAGATATTTGTACAATGCTGCATTACATAAAGACTCGCATAATAACCGCGTAAATAAGTAGAAGTAGACTTTCAGTTTTAATTCAAGAGGTTCAAAGAAAGGTATTGCTTGAAGTCTTTCTGCATATTCATGTGATACAAAGTCACCTGTTTCCAGAGGCTTAAATGTGGACAGTGTACTGACAAGCAGTTACATGCCTGAGTAAAACCTGTTCCTTCATTGTCCTATGACAATGGCAGATAAAAGCTCTGAAGCTGATTCCAAGTATTGAACTAGTTCACTGGTTCTCTGAATTACCAAGATGTGGTGATGAAGAAGGCGGAAAGACTGGAGATTGTTTGACTGGATAACCTCAAAAAATGAGAAACTTTAGTAGTTGCAAAATCAGTAATCTGGACCAATTTTTAAAATAATGAATGGATTGACCAGCTTAGTAACACTGAAAGACCTGAGAAACCACAGAAGATGACCAACGTCAACTACAGTATAATTATGTCCTTGGTTCAGAAAAGTCCTTCACAACAACTAAACAAGTCAAAAACAGTACCGAGGAGGTATTCATCAAAGTCTTCAATCAAGAGACGCCTTCTTAAATATAAACACAGAATCAGCTTCTAATCTGTGATCACACTGAAAACCAGGAAGGCCAGAGTAGACTTTGCCAGAAAACGTCTAAAAGAGCCGGCACCGTTCTGAAAACCGCACAAGGTTCACTTTTACCAGAATGATGGGAGGAGAAGAATATGGAGAAGCAAAGAAGACACTTGATCATCTGAAGCATAGCACGTTATCTGTCATGGTGGAGGCGATGTTGTGGCATGGTCACGTATGGCTGCAAGGGGAACCGGGTCACTAGTGTTTATATGATGATGTGACTGCTGATGGAAGTAGCAGGATGAACTCCTGCTCAGATTCAGCCAAATGCTGCAAAAGACAACGTCACAGTGGGTTCTAGACTTTAAAGGTCACTGATTGCATATTTATTGTCATCCAAGTGTTAAAAGCAATCATTATCTTTAACATTATACTAGTTTGCTGGATTACTTTTGAAAACTTGGGCTGTAATTGCTAAACAGTGCCAGAACTGGAAATGTCTCTCATATCTTGATGGTTTGATTTAAAATCCACTGTCCTGGTGTAAAGAAGTCAAATTCCCCAAAAATGTGACTTTTCAAGAACAAATCTTGTGAAATTAAACTGTACCTTTAAACACTGTGTGCATTTACGGGCTTCACAGAACCACTCCCATGTTTTTTTCCCTTCCTCACATGTCCATATGTTATTGTGTCTTTGTGTACATGTGATACTTTCTGAGTCACTGTATCTCTTTGGATACAGTGACTCACAACGCACTTGCAGGTCTTGTTTTTATCTCTGACCACATCTCCCATTTACACTCTTTTCTCATCCAGTCTTTCCCACATTCCCGTTGTTTTCCCTCTGGCCCTCTGTGGATACCCTGCTGACATAAAACACGAGCCCCATTAGTCTGAAATTCACCTTTTCTCTGTTCTTTTAGATACTTTATATCCAATATGTGACCCCATTTCCAAAAAATAGTTGATATGCTGTGTAAAATGTAAATGTAAACAGAATGCAGTGATCGCCAAATGTCATAAACCTACCCGTTCATAGAACATGCAAAACATGTCATCAAAAGTTTAAACTGAGACATTTTTAAACTTCTCCTTTTTTACTGAAAATGTTAGCTTATTGTATTTTATGGAGGCAAAAGATTTCAAAGATTGGGACTGGGACATTAAAAGACTGGGACAAGTAAGTGGCACTAAAAACGTTTTGCAACTAATCAGATTTGTTGGCAGCAGGTCAGTAACATGATTGGGTATAAAAAGAGCATCTTAGAGAGGCAGAGGTTCACTAATCTGGAAAACAAAATACTTCTCCAAGCAATTTCAGAATAATGTTACTCCATTTAAAACTGTTAATACTTTGAATATCTCTTCAGCTACAGTCAATAATATCATCAAACATTTTGAGAATCAGGAGAAATCTCTCTGTGCGAGGTACAGTACGAGGATGCTTATGATCTTCAAACACTCAGCCAGCAATGAATTAAAAACAGGCATGATCCCATCATGGAAATCACTGCGAGGGAACCCAGTTCACTGTACCAGCCAAAAGAAGCGAGACCAGCCAGCTTGTTATCAGCCTTAGAGGTTGCATTAATGCCTGTGGATCTGCAGCTTGCACATCAGGAATGGCACCGTCAATGCTGAAGAGTCACAGGTTATACAGGCTTTAGAGCAAGATATACTCCCATCCAAATGGTGTCTTTTTAAGGGAAGGTCTTGCATATTTAATCAAAACAATGCAAAACTGCTTGCGGCACCTATTATAACAGCATGGCTTCATGGTAGGAGAGTCCAGGTGCTGAACTTACCTGCCTGCATTTAAGAGCTTTCATCAGCTGAAAACATTCGGCACACCATGAGACAAAAAATACGACAAAGACCCAGAACTGTTGAGCAGCTTTAATTGCATTTCAGACAAGAATGGGACAAGAGAACTCTTACAAAAGTCCAGCAACTGGTCTCCACAGCACCCATTTGCAGATGGTTTTAAAAGAGGAGGGGGTCCTGCACCGTGGTAATCATGGTCCTGTCCCAATGTCTTTGGGGGACATTGTTGCCATCAGTTTTAACACTTTGCAAAAAACTTTTTTGTAAATTTCACCTCGCATAAAATTTGGGTTTGAGATTTAGAAGTCACATTTACAAGTTGTATTCTGTTTCTTTTTAGGAATTGGTTGTGTATTGATCATTTATCTTTCTTTCAGGTCATTTAAAAAAAAAAAGATACAGTAAATGTTTTGCATTTTCTAATTTAAGGCATAAATATCTTTTGCGTCAAGGTTTTTGCTTTCTCCTTGGCTCGTTTTGTGGATATACCACAGTTTTTGCCTTGTCTCTGGCTTTTTCTTCTTTTTTTTCTCTTTTCTGTTGTTGTTTTGTGTCATTTAGTAGAAATCCTAATACAGTGCCACTAATCTGTCCCCCCTACAAAAACCCCCCCACTGTGGTAAACTGTCAAGGAACACCTAAAGAGACCTTTCCCACAAACACACACATATTTACTCTCCACATACTGGCCATTAACTGTCTTTTGTGTGAGGCCCTGACAAAGCTATGTGTGTGTGTTTGTGTGCGCGGGTGTTTTCTGGCTACCAGTACATAAACATTCAGACACAAATGGGCGATGTTTGTTGTGTGAAATCGATACCAGCACACATCCAGTGGTCTAAACTGTTTGGCTGCAGCAGTAACAGAGATACGGTTCATGGTCTGGGAGAGAGGCCAGGACTTCAGACAAGCCAAAAACGCACCCACTGTGTTCGTGTTCCTGCAAAAGGAGAGAGAGAGTAAGAAGGCGCAAGAGTAGGCATGTGTAATATATGAAAGTTTTTTGTATGCGTGTGTGTTTGGCATGCGTTAGTTCCTATAGTGATGTTTCAGTTCATGGACGCAACAAGTTGATGATGAGGCAGAGCTGGTATCAGCGTCCTCTGTCTTGTTTTTTTTTTGGTCAGGAAAATGGTCTTTTCAGGGAACTTTGTGAAAAAGGACAGCTTACGCAGCTTATATAAATAAATATATTGGAAACATCATGATTGATGATAATTTTTCATTTCAAAATACATCCAAAATGGTTGAATGGTTGTCTCCATTAATAAAGTTGTTGCTAATTTTTGATGATAAAGTCAGCCCACATAAAAAAGGTCAAAACTATATTAATTCTTGTTTTAAATAAAATAAATAAGTCTGTTTGTAACAGTTTTCTCCTCTGAATTTCTCTTTCAAGTGCTAAAGCACATAAAAGAAGGCTCCACGCATGCTCTGTGGGAGTGTTTGTGTATGCATGAGTCAGGCTGTTAATGTAGATTCTCACAAACAGTCCTTTGTTGAAGCATGTGAAGTTCACCTCACAGAAGGAGACAGGCGTCTTGCCCAGGTGTGTTTGAGGTCACGGCTTATCTGACTGACACACACAGCAGGAGACAAATGTTATTTCTCCTTACAAACAGCTTAATGCCAGCAGCTCTGCAGAGGTCACGAGGGGTCACGCTCCTGCGGCCCTCTGTTATCATTGAAAACCCGCACGCGCGCGCATATCCGTACATGACACGTTAGACCTTTCTCCTTGACGCTGTTTACTGCTCAGGATCCCGAACCCCATTAGGAAATGAAGGGTGCATACCTGGGGTCGAATTGTTTTTCTCAAGGAAATTCTTTTGATTTTGTTTTGTTTTCTGCAAAATGTTTTGCAATGATTTTGTGTCGATGCCATTAAAGTGAGCAAAATTGATTCCAAAAGCCCAATAAGTTTGGCTGAAAATGGAAACGGTCAAGTCAAGATCAGAAATTAATTATTCAGCACCCAGGCTCATCATTACAGTTCAAAACTGGCTATGAAATTTAGAAATGTCTTTAAAAAGCAGGAGGAACTGCAACCTCTGTTGATCCTGCGTTAGCATTATATGAGAGGTTATGACTGGACAAAGAAAATGGCAAAGGCAATATTCCTTTGCTAAATAAAATAAATTACCTTTTTAAGAATATTCTATCATAATGGACCATTTGGTTCACACTGTGCTTACTGTTTGCACAATGCATTAAGTTCCTGTGGAAGCTACAGCTGAACAGTGTTGACCTCCAGGGTGAAAGCACAGTTTTTGAATATTAATCTTTTGCAGTATTTTTGCAGCCTGTCCGTTCTTTCACTGCACATTCTCTATTCCAACTTTAATATTCAGCCCAGCTTACACTACAAATGGTTCAACCTTCCACTAAATTTATCCAAATCTGCAGAGAAAAGAATCATTCCGTGTATTCTCCTTTGAATAACACTGGAGGTAATTTTTGGTGGTTTTAACTTAATTGTGTTCTTCCATGAATAATTCTAACAATCAGTGGAATGATTGTTTCATTAAAATAGTTAATTTGCTCTCCTTTTCTGGTATGGACCTTATTTTTCCCCGCTCTTTTTTCTTTGCTTCCATCAATTAAAATCACATAACTCAGTATAGTCTTTATGTAATGCTGTATGGAGTAAATCCTGTTATGGTGGAATTAAGCCTTTACAGAATGAGTGGATGTGGTCAGAGGATTTTCTACAGTTGTTTTATAGTTTGTTAAAGTATTTGGTTGATTTTTTTCCCTGAACTAGTCTTAAGGATTAAGTGTGCTTTAACCACTGGGACCAAAGAAAGGGCCAGGAATAGAATGGTTATGCCCCTGTGAGTAGAGGATTAGTTATTAGATTTATCTGTGCAAATAAAAAACATCATGCTGAAATTTAGGGCTAGTTGGTTTGAGGAGAAAAGAGAGGCGGACGGCGTAAATATCACTCTACCAAACAGTGATGAATGATTGCGTACAACTGTGCATCGAGTGGCACCTTCTGGGGTTTCCTTCTAGGTTGATAGGCTGGTTTCCCTGGAGGTTGTGTGTTCCTGACCCCTTAAAACCCTTTTAGTATAAGGGCATAGAGGTCCTTGTTCCAATTTGCATGTCTTTGTTCACATTAAAGTAAACTATATTATTTATTTGTTTCAAAGCTGTGTGGCCAAAAGAAGAGCAAAACGACAGCACAACATATTCAAAATAAGGTGATATTTTGTGTAATTTTACGTTTGAATTTCCCAAAAGAATAAGGATTTGGATAGGTCAGCAGCTGACTGATTCAACGACCCTTGACCTACAACGTGACCTATGGAAACCTATCAGTCCCATTTAAGCACCTTTTAAGCGTTTGGCCTGACCCGCTTCACTCCGTTGCTTCACTAATTTAACTCCCTGAGATGTGATTCATTTTTTACATGAGCTGCATTCACCTCACATGCTGCTGTGACTATAATCTTTACTGACCTGAACCATTACCATAACAGAGCCAACTCCAAAACCCATTTACTTTGTTTTTCTTTAAATGCAACACATACTCATGGCTGCATGAGGCTGAATTTACAGATGTACAAAAAGAGCAAGCTGACAGTCACTGAACCTTTTAGCATACGATTACGATACGAGCTTTCATGACCCTAGTACTATCTAGAAATCAAAGAGGATTTTTTTAAAAGCCCGGCTGGCGAATCACGGGAGTGAAATGCATATCACGTATTCATAAAATTATTTGTTTAAATCTGCCTCTTGTATGTGGCACTTCAGTAAATAAGAAGTAATTTTCTCTTATGTATAACAGTTGATTCAGAGACAACAGACGGCCCTTCAGTCTAAACAGTATTCGACACCAGTAATGTAAGTGAAACTAATATAGCAGACAGCTGCAAGGAAAGATTTGGGAGCTCTTTGGAATTTCCAGGTCTGATCTTCATCTGACAGTTGTAGACAAACACAACTTGACTAATCTTATAACACAAAAGACACCTGCATACATACGAGAAAACTTCTGTAAGGCTTTTTGTGCTGGCTTATGACAAGAACCAACAGCCAACCAACAATTTCTTTCGGTATTCATTCTTATAAAATACATCAATCTTTTCTATCTCTTCCAATATGATCTTTTCCTTTTTAATAAAACACTGAAACTCTTCAGTGACTTCACAGCTCAATAAATGAGTTGAGAATGTAACAGTAATGTGAGTTAGTCAGAGACTTGATCCTGGGAAAGTTCTAGTAGACCCTGTTTTCAGTCAATGCTTTACTAAAACAATCAATTTTATTGCTCAGCAGTTTTTTTTCTGTTAGTAATGTGCTGGAATGTGACGCCAGAGTGGCGCTGTGACGCCTGATAAACTTTGTGTGTCTGTATCTTGAGTGCAGCGACTCGCAAACAAACGGCTCCAAGACGCTTGTGTGTCCCGTATGCGTGGCTGTCTGTGTGTGTTTGTTAGTCATCTCTATTAGTCACGAGGCGAGATAGTTATGTCAAACCTCCTTGGGTTACAGCAGGACACATGCATCAGTAGCGTGACTACACAGTGTGTTTGTGTGTGTATTCTGGAGACAGCCTCTTGCTCTGTTTGTTGTTGAAGATACCTTCAGTAGTTAACGCACAAGCACTCCCACAAGGGTTTAAGGTATCAGCCTGGGCTAATGTTTCACTGGAAGGCGGGAGGTGCAGGAGATCCCTGAAGGAATTGGAGAGAAACACAAAGCAAAAAGCAGAAAAAAACAGATGAGACTTGTTTAGGGAAAGTAAGAAGGGAGGGAAAGAGAAGCGGGAAGGGAGCAGTGGGCTAGGCAGGTTTGCAGCTCCAACCTGCCACACTGGCGCGAGTTGTCAACATGTTACGCCTCCTTTCGCCTCTCCTTTCCCTCCAGCTGATGATTCAGCTGGAGGGAAAGGAGAGGGCCAGGTATCTGTGTACTTTGACTCTCAGTGCATGATTGAAAACCCCTATTTAACCGCAGAAAGAATATGCAGAACAAACAACCTGGTTTAGTCATCACACGGACTCTCTCACACACACACACACGCTCGAGTGCTTTTAAACTCATCGAGCAGCGCTTCCACTCTGTTGTGCAAGATTTTACATCTGTGTATTTCTACAAGTCTTTAGAAAATTTTAAACTTAGTCATCAAGTACGTCACTAGTAACGGAAGTAATAGAGATTTAATGATTATTATCACATAGATTTAACTCGTAGACATGTCATAAAGTTCATTCATTATAAATAATACATTTAAACTTACAGGATAGGGAGGGTTGAGTAACAACAACTGTTATTGCGACTGTGTCTGTTTATCCACCTGTTAATACTGTTTATGTTGCCTGTTAGCTTGTGTGTAGAAGTAATTTAATCCAGGAAGGAGTGAAAGAGGTAGCAGGTAGTCCTGCCAACATGCCTGGCTGTGTGTGTCAATAAGTCTAGTGTTGTGAATTGCCTTAGTTTAAACAACAGGAAACAAGCAGAGACGACTCATTAGCTTCACACCACGATATCCTCTTCGTGTGTGTGTGTGTGTGTGTCTGTGTCTAGAGAAAGACGCACCTTGTGGATAATGACTCTCGCAAATTCCTAAAACATTAGAGTCTTATTGATACTTCCTCTGGATTAAACCTCATTTCCTCCACTTAAACCACAAACTTCATGCACAAAAGATACAGGTGACAAATAAAAGGAAAAACCGACACCTTTGATCCCCACAGCGAGAAGATCTAGTAGTTATATTTTGGGAGTTGTTTTATTTTTGTGGTTTGGGTACACTTATTCCTTTAGGCTACGGTTACAATAAGGAGAACAGGGGTTGGAAACTGTGGCATAACAATAAATTATTGTGAATGTGTGTCATCAGCTTTTGATCTCTCTGCCTTTTGAAAGGGTTGATTGTAAGATGTGGACCACATGCAGTTAGTTTGCATCTTCAAACCAATTTTCGTACATCAAGACGGTGATAAAACAAGGATATAAGGGCAGTAAAACTGAGCCAGGCTTGTATCAGTTTGTAATTGAATGAGGTCAAGTTGGCATTTATGTGCAGTCTGTTTGTGATAATCCCACGATTAACTGTGGTAAATCTCAAATCTGTTGCAAATCCGTTGCTGTCTACATCAGATGCGTGGTGCTGTAGTGGAGCCAGCGGCAGGCTCGCCACTAGCGGACCGTTTAAAATCCACACATTAGACACGGCTCTCTCGGTCACACTGGACCGGATCTAAACAGGGCGAATTTAGACATTTAGAAACACCGAGATGCAGCTAGTTCATTTTATTAAGGACCAGCCTTCTACTAAAAGTATTGCAAATTTGCAGCTCAAAAGTGAAGGTGCCAGTAATGTACCTAAAGAACAACACAGTGTAGATGCAGGCTTTATACTTGCTCTCTGAGAGTGGCAGTCCGTATAAATGAGAGGAGGTTGAAGAGGACTCGGTGTGTTTGATAAAACTGACATTTTCTGTTAGAAATTGCTGGGGACTGTGCAGTTGTGACAGCGAAGACTCAGGTGGACCTTAGGATTTATCCAGAAAGTTGCTTTACTCGAAACTATTCCCCTGAAATGTGTGTGTAACAGGTGTATGATGTGTAGAAGAAAGCAAAGTGCTATTTACCCAAGCTGCCAGTGTGTTAATAAAGGCGTAAATGTATGCAACAGGATTGGAGTTGTGCAATAGGGCTGCTGTCTCATGTCCCGCAGTTAGAAAGTCTTGCTATGTGGATTTGTCTGCAGAAATGTTTGCATGCTTTGGAAGTGATCGCGCAACTGCTGTGACGGGCCGATAGAGAGGAGCAGTTGCACTTCTGAGTGAAAAGATCAACCTTAACCCGCTCGTCATTCACGGCATGTGGCTTGCATGCTCAGTATTATGCTTTACAGTCCATGATGCTGTAAAACACGTTACTGAGCTGAATTATTTTCACATCTTTATTAAGTCTCAAACTCTGCTGTTGAGCTTAGTAAATGCACAAGACGTCATCGTGCGTAACTACTCCTGTCTCGGTCTAACTCGGACTGACTGCTGCCACTCTCAAAGAGACTGGCGAAGGTTTTCAGTTCATCTCATTTATAAATGCAGGCAGACTGCCAACATGTTGTAATCAGCTGGTGTTAGTCTGCATTGATGAGTGTAACTCGTCAGCTCCATTAAATAATGAAACTTGTATTACTAAGTTTTGTGGCAGTCAATTTACTATAAATCCGAATAGATTTAACATCAGAAAGCAAGAGTTATTCACCCCCAATATTTGCATGATCGATGCCGGTAGGAGGATTTATGTATTTAATGAGAGGGTGGATATTATCTGAGGAAGCTTTATACTCATTCCTCACTATAAGTGTTGACAGCAAAGTCCTACATATTCCTGCTCCTTAATAATGCCGGATTTTACTGAAAGAACTGAAGGGAGTGTGTTTATGCATCAGTGTAAGATGCAGAAAAGGATACGTGTCGTTTTCTTTTTTTTTTTCTTTTTTACAGTGAATAGAGTAGCTTCCAGTGTTTCGGGCTTTTAATCACATTTCTGCGCAATGATCAGTACAAAATGGAAACATCTCGGCACGTCTTTTCTCAGCAGTGCACACAGAGCAATGTTTATGTTTGTTTCTTCTCAGCTAAAAATACCAACCAGAGATTACTTTACATATGTTTGTCATGTTTACAGCAATCAATGGGTCTGTGTTAGTGTGTGACATACATATCTGAATGTTAGAGCGTATTAGGGTAAGTTAATAATTTTATAAGAATATATTTGCAGTGTTCCCTGTTTCATGCTTCCCTCTTCAGAGACTCGTAGTCAAAAGTAATGATGCAACTTGTTTAACATGCCAGAGTTAAATCTCCTGTATAGAGATGGCACAATACCACTTTTTATGTCCAATACCAATATCTAAATTTGAATATCTGCCGATACCGACGTGAATCGATAAAGTTCATTTTATAATCAACAAAACTGTTTTGTTTTTTTTAAATATCTTGCTGCATTTTGTATAAGTTCATACTCAAGTTTAAAAAAAAAAAGTAAACTAAAGCTATTCTGTTATACCTGTATGCAAAAAATACACTGCACCCAAAATATTTCATAGTTCAGCAATACTGATCAATCTAATACACTTAAACCTACTCCATCCTTCCTATTCTGGTATGTTAAACTGTGCTTAGCAGAAATATTAAACAACCTAACTAATAGGGTTGCCAACTCCCAGCAAAAATAATAGGAAACCACCCCCCACCCTCCGCCTTATAATACTTAATGTAAAACAAATGCACAGAAATCAATTATTTTTCTACAATATTTAAATAGATTCAACATTTTTCTTCAACAGAACTGCAGACTCCACAGATGGTACCTTCCCAAAGGAAAAGGTACTATAGCTTGCCAGGGTATATATTAGAGTTAATACTTACTATATACAATAATGGATTTCTACTTACGTCATTTTACGTCAGATGAAAACTTTGGTTGTAAGATTCAGATAATTATTTATTAAAAGCTAGACATTTTAAATGAGAATAAGAAAGAAAAGTATGTCTTTGTGCCCCCTTTTCCCTGTTGATGCCCTATCGGCCCCCCTGGCAAAACTTTGCTAGACCCGCACCTGTACAGTTACCAGCCGTCAGCTGCATAGAAAAGGATCCTGGTCTAGAAAGTAATATTAAATACATTCTAACAACAGCCGATCAAGCTTAAACGTGCTGCTGTTGTTTATCCACTTGTTTCCTCTTTCTGGCGCAAAGGGGGCGATAAACAAACAAGGGAGACGGACTCACGACAGAAAAGCCGATCGGCTGATCATTGATCAGTTTCATGATTGATGTAGTAGCAGGAGAGGGAGGGGGAGAAGAAGAGGCAGTTGCTCCATATATTGGTTGTTAAGCTTAACGTGGGAATGCTTTAAAAACATTCAGAGATGAACTTACATGCTTGCTTTACTTCTCTGGGATAACTTTCTCTGAGACGAAATGCCGGTTTCGTAGCGACGCTCCAAATGCTCAACCAGACCGCCGACAGGTCTAGCAAGCCGCAGCCGCTCTATCACGTGACGCATGCTGCTCCAATGTGCTAAGCTTATGAGCTGGGTTACGCTATGTTGCAAGTTTTGTGAGGTGCTTTTGTGATATTTAATAGATCAGATTAAATTTTGTATTTCTCTCCGATATCCGATCCAGTAATTTAGGTGAGTATCGGACCGATGTCGATACATAATATCGGATCGGTCCATCTCCACTCCTGTCCACTGCCACACTGAACTTCAATATTTAATATGAAATTATCTCCAAATGCAACAGTCACAGTTAATGTTGTTACTATTTTTTAAACCCACATCTATAAATCTATGTAAAGAGTAATCTGAAGAAAAAAATGATTTGGGTGAATGAGATTTTCTTTTTATAATTTTTTTGGATGCTTTTACTTTTCACTCATTTAATTACTAAAAACTGGTGTCAAAATGTTTTTGTAAAGGAGATGTTAGTCATCTTGTTCATTATCAGCTTATCGTCTTGAAAAGTTAGAAGCTATTTAAGGATAATATTGACTGGCCACTTCTTTGCTGCTTTACCCAGTAACTGTAGTTTATCAATGAAATGCTTTGATGTGGGCTGAGCTCATAAGTTTCAAGGTTATCTTTCTCAGAAGGACTGAGGTCGTGTCTGAGTTACCACAGTTACTTGATTTGGTAAACAATTTATGGATTTACTTAAATCAAACAGGGTTATTTGTTTTTCTTTTTCCTCAAACACATTGTATTTAACACTAGTATGGGAAAGTACATATGCTTCCTGAGTTCAGTTTTCAGGCCCCTCTTCTATGGAACCAGCTCCCAGTTTGGATTCAGAAGACGGACACTAGCTCTACTTTTAAGATTAAGCTTAAAACTTTTCTTCTTGCTAAAGCATATAGTTAAGGCTGGATCAGGTGACCCTGAATCCTCCCTTAGTTATGCTGCAATGGGCACAGGCTGCTGGGGGATCCCCATGATGCAATGAGTATTTCTTCTTCAGTCACCTTTTCACTTACTATGAGTTAATAGACTTCTCTGCATTGAGTCATTAACCTCATAGGACCTGGCGTCCACATATATGGAGATCTCATTTTGGGTTGTCTAGCCCAAAATACTAAACTTTGCTCTACAAGGGCCTTGTATCCACTCACGGGAACATTATGCTGCCACTGTTCTATCGAAATGTAAAGCAAATGTTCTCATGTGTGGATCTTATATTTCTCAGAAACAAAAATTGGGTAAAACAAAATAAAATAATTCTTTGTTTTTACATTCATAAGGTCCCAATCAGCCCAAATAGCAAAGAGAAATTAAAAATGCATGCCATGAAAGTGTTCGGGTTAATCTCTGTCTCTCTTCCACGGCATGTCGTTTATCCTGTCTTCCTTCTCTCACCCCAACCAGTCGCGGCAGATGGCCCCGCCCCTCTCTGAGCCTGGTTCTGTCAAGGGTTTCTTCCTGTTAAAAGGACGTTTTTCCTTCCCACTGTCACCAAAGTACTTGCTCATAGGGGGTCGTGTGATTGTTGGGTTTTTCTCTGTATGTATCATTGTAGGGTCTACCTTACAGTATAAAGTGCCTTGAGATGACTATCGTTCCGATTTGGCGCTATATAAATAAAATTGAATTCAATTCCTACACAATATGCCAACTATAATCTGGGAATGTATAGGATTGAATTTATCTGAAGATACTGGTTTGTTCTCTTGTGTTCCTCGTAATTGTTCGTCCTCTGATTGTAAAACATCCCTTTGATTTGCTTCAATATATCATTTTACAGTCACAAATTCAGTTTGGCTTTTTAAAATATGCAAAAGCACACACAAATTATTACCTTTGAGCCAGGTATGGGCTATCAAAATCCCTAAGACATGTCTCACCATACCAGAAGTCAGATGCTAAAAATTTATAGCTGATATGAGGAAAAGGAGTCAAAAAACTGGAACCTTTTGGGCAGGGAAGAACATTAGAAATGACTTTTAAACCGCAAACACATTTGAGCCCCTAACAAACAACAGTTTGAGCTCCTAATAATGCCCTCCCAGATAGACTTTATCCACATGAAATCATGTTACATCTTCTTCACATGCCAGCTTTTCAGTTGCCCCTACATTCTGGTCATGCAGAGCAGGTTTAAACACTTTGACTTTGTCTTGTTCTGACGGACCCGTAAACCTACCTTTGGAATGCTAACACAGTAGCACTGAGTGAGTGGAACAAAGTAGCACGGCAGTGAAATGTGGACATACAAGCAACCTCCAAATAAAACACTCTAATGGAACGCCAAGTAAACCAAGCAGTAACTTGTTAACTTTCCATGTGCTTCCACACATGCACTCACTGCTGCTCAGCTGATACTGCTAAGCACATACAGGGACATAGTCATATTTCAGCGTCTGACTCACCTCTGTTTCTTTAAGATATCAGATTTCTCTTGTTTAGTGTTTGAGTCATCCTGCCTTTGAGAACCACACAGTTTCACTCGGGGTTGTATTAGAATCTGTTTGTGTGACAGTTGAACATGTTTGAGTATTATTCTTGTTAAACGTTATCGCTGGGCAACAGGTACTGTTGATTGCTTACCAGTGACGACAGTACAACTTCTGCCGTTTGTCCACTACTTGTGTTTCTAAACTCGAGAAGAAAACTACGATTTTCAGCTCTGTAGACACCGACTGTGAAGGAAACCTTCATAAATGCCAGAAATTGTCAGAAACGGGAAAGAATGACGAGCAGGGATAGCAAACCAGGTTGTCTAGCGAAGGTGTGAATGGCTCTCATTCGAATATGCTAGGAGTAGCTCACTACAGCACTGCAGAAACAAACTAGAGTAATGTGTTGTGATTGGTTACTAGATTTTTCATTGATGGTGCGTTCCTGAAAGAGTTGGAAGTCAGTAAATCCAAGAACCTGATTAGATGACTCGGCAGGTATTTTTATTTTTTGAAATGCAAAAAAATAAGTAGTATGCTGTATTGTTAATGATACCGGCATGGCTCTATCTGGCCAAGAACTAGCCTTTTTCTGGAACGTGCTAACGCCAAGGTATCTGGAAAGCTTCATCAAATACAGGTAGGTAGGTAAACGAAACACTTAAAATAGAGAAGCGTTCAGATTCATAATCATTTTATTGCAGAAACGACAAGCAAACAGCACCGAAAACAACTGTTTAAACTTAAAATAGCTTTTAAAGTGTCCGGTAATTGTGTCGAACATATTAAAATGCCTCCAGCCTAGAACTCGCCGTGAAAGGCGCCGTCTCTCCTCATCGAGAGTCCACCCTCTGCATGACTCCTGGCAGTTTGAAAATATAAGACAATCGACTCATCATCATTAATGTAGCTGAAAAATAGAAAGTCACATCTTCTGACAACACTGATGTTAAAACGAATAACTTGAATGTAATCGAATAAATGGTGGGTTTTTTTTAGTAACTCCAGGCTAAGCTGCAACTCCCATTCTCAAGGTTAAAACCACTGCATTTGGAAAACATTAAAATGTGGATGCTTTAATTGAAAATGGCAATGGCCACAGGAAACATAAAACATGAAGTAAAATATTGACTTCAATTGTTTTACTCGTGTATGATTGCATGAGTCTGATTCTGAGTTGTGAGGACAGCACATTGATTCCTAAGCTAATACTGGAACAAACCATGAAGTTGCAGCAGACTTTGTTGCATAAAGCAAATCTGTTCAATTTACAGTTTGAGTATATCACACTAAGCTTGATTTAAGTGAAGTCAATACCTTTCAGAAATGGGTGTAAAAAGTGAAGCAGCTATCAGGATTTGCTTTTATATATAATTGTTACCACAAACATGGCGGGAAATTTCCCCCCACTGCAGTTCTGTTCATGATCCAGCAATGTTTACCAGAGTTAATAAGTTAAACTTTAAACTATGTTCTCTCACACCATACCCATTTTATTTTAAGTTGTTATAAGGAGTTCAAAAATGACATTGTGATGTTAGGTAAAAACATAAATAACTTACAAGAAATTAAGTGAAATCAAATTTAATATGAGAATCCTTGACCCTAATAATGATTCCACTTAATCCTGTGCTTAAATGCTGATCTTGCATGGTGGAAACTGAAATTACTAGCACCTAAATCAGATTTAATGTCAGGCAATATTTACTCCAGGGAAATGCTCAGATGTCTGCAACACTGAAAGACAATCAGACTTAGATTTCCTGCAAGCTTTCACTTTATCAGGAGGCAGTCCTGCGCCATATGCTCTTTCTGTACCAGGGTGCACCTGAACCTCTGAGTGATCTCTGGGGTTCACAGATGTGCTCCAGGATCACATGATGGGAGGATTCTGCAATGTCATGCTTTATGTTATGTTAAGAAGACACAAGCCTCCAAGGCTGTAGTCACCCTTCTTTGCAATGTTGCTAGTGAATTGTGCAATGGTACCCTAGATTCATTCTAATGTGACATGCCAAAATGATTGATGACATTAATTTGCCCCCACCCCCGTCGTGTCATTGTTAAAATAATTGAGTGACAGAAAGTGAATCAGTTAGCCTGGCCTCCGATCTCTGTAACTCTGGTTTTACTGGGCAGTTCACCTGATAAAGAGGCACAACTTTATTTTGCAGGACAGGTTTTTTCTCACTCATGAAAACACCTACTGATGTGATGAGCTGCAGTGCTTCTAAGCACCTTTAGCCAGCTGTTGCTGTGATTTGGTGCTATATAAATGAAATTGAATTGTATTGAATTGAACTGAATTTGCCCATAAACTGCATTTCATTGCCTTGTACTTGTGACATGTGCAATGACAATAACGTTGAATTCTATTCTATTCTGATTAAAGATTATTACAAACTGAATCATTGCTTGTTTTGTGCACCCATATCTCATGTTTGTTTGTTTTTTAACACAAAGAAATACTGAAGCTTAAAAACTGACTGATACCCTCGATGAAAACTGACTGAAAGACTCGATGTCTACATCGAGTCTTTATATTTTGCTGGAAATATAGGAATAATTGCAATGATTTATTGAAAGATGAGCAAATATATATGCAGAAACAAAGTCTGTGGCATGGCATATTCTCAACAAAGCCTGAACTCTCTTAGCTTTCTGGTAAGTTTAAGTAGTCTTCAGGAATAGTTCTCCAGACTTCTTAAAGGACATTCAAAGCTCTTCTTTGGATTTTGGTTTCCTTTTGTACTGTTCTCTGAGGAGGCCAATCCATGACTTGTTTTTTTTTTGTCTTCTAGATATGCTTTTACCACATCTGCAGTGTGTTTTGCATCATGGTTATGCTGAGAAATGAAGGCTCCCCCCCCCCCTCTAATAATTGTTTTATGGCTAACCTTACATTAGAGCCATTTCTTCAGCAAACAGTCTTAAGTGAACAGCAGATGCATCACTTTAAGGGCCAGATGCATGCCTTTGCTGTATCTCTCTCTCTCTCTCTCTCTCTCTCCCCCCCCCCCCCCCTCCACCCCAATCAGCTTTTGATATCTTTTAGGCCAGCCACTTCTTCTTTTGTCCTCTACCTGTTCAGTTTCTGTCAATTTTTTTAGGAACACATTACACAACACGCAGAAATATGCACCTTGTTGGTGCAAAAACAGCATTTTATGCCTGGTAATCTTAAAATTTTGTGTTTTTGTGACAGGCTGCAAGTAAAAAAGTGCATGAGGAAGATTTAGTTCACTGTGTAGACACAACACTGGCTCGTTCCGTGACTTAGTTTCTTTTTTAATGCTTGAATGATTTATAGGTCTGCAGTTTGTGGCTTATGAGCCATTGCTCAAGACCACTTTAGAAAAAAGTACAAGAAAGTCTGGCTGCTTGGAAGCAATATATAAATAAATAGAGGTGGCTCAGTACTTTCACACAGTGTTGTTATAAGTAAATCAAGTGTCATTGCCAGCTCAAGAGAAATCTTCAGTGCGAGTAACATACAATCACTCTTTACTATAAAAAGGCTGATTATTATCAATACTTAATACAGCAACTACTTGATTGAAATTTCAGTAAGCCGGTTTAAGTGAATTCCTTTTTTATCACTTTATAAATGGCACTCTTTGTCTTATTCATTCAGGTTGAATATTTCTAATTTGCTTTGGGTGAACTGCTGAGTAAAGAAAGCACCAAAGCTTTCACGTGTCTACCTTTCATTTGCTTCAGGTGAGGCTTTTATGTTCATTTATCTGATGCCAAGATCTTATCTATATCTGCAGGGTCAGGTCAGGAGAGTGGAGTGGAATGGTAAATTACATGCTACTGCTATGCCAATGAAGGCTGGATGAATATGAAATAAAGTGCAAAGGGTCAGTCCATTTAACACCTGGCTAACCAGTCGTGAGTGGGATGCCTTTGCACCGCTACCCTCCTCCAAGTCTTCAGATGTGCGCGTGGGTGTCTGTGCTGAGACGTGTTTAAAATAACTGTTTGTGTGTGTGAATGGATGGATTTGTGGTGTCTGTGTGCTCTTATTACTCCTCCCTGAGACTAATGGGATGCGTACGCGTTCGTTCTCATTACCCTTCTCCGAGACTAATGAAGTATGTGTGTGCCAGCATGTGTAAGCGAGTGTGTTAAATTGAACTGCAGTTCTGCTCTGCTGTGTTCAGACTGTTTCATTAAATGATAAAGTTTACAGATGACTCCAGCGGGATCATTATTTAGTAGGCTCGCCATTCATTCCACGGCAGCCACCTCGATCTTTATAAATGACCCGCTGCAAAGAAAGACGGAGGTTATTTTGCACCGCACGGTTAAAGACAAATAACTTTATTATTCTTTCAGGAGACCACCAGAGCCAGCGTGTTTGCACAACCAATTTGCGCTGATATCCAAGATCAGATTTTCTTTTCTTTTTTTAAATTTCAGATAGTGAGATGCTGCATAAATAAACATAAGATACATTTATTACATAGTTGTTTTTTTCATTATTTCAAAAGAAATGGTCGCATAAATTGTTGCAAATATAAATTAAAACACTTGAAAAAGTTGCTCCATCTTCTACTTTTTAACCCACAAGTTAGACTGGGAGGCATCAGGGACTTGAGGAAAATAAAAGTAAACGATACAGGCTTAGAAAGTCTTTCTGACAGTTTCCTCTGGTGCCGTCTGAAACTATCACCTGTCTCATCTCATTCCGTCTGCTAACCAGTCACTCTTATTTCACTTCCCTACTCTTAATCTTGCCACAGTTTTCTCTAACCTCTTTTTCTAAAACCTTTCACATCTTCTAATCTTTAAGTTAATAAGAAATTGTGAGAATATTATGTTATTGTTATTTTCTTTTTGTCTTACCTGCAGAATTCACAGCATTGCTTCCATGCCGGTGCACTCATTAAGGTCTGCTAACAGTAACCCGAGTTTATATTAGTGCCACGGTGAAGCCGTGAACCCTACTTTCGCAGCTTTGATCTGCCTCTAACTCCTGTGTTATCTGTTCAGTCACCTGGCATGTCTTCTGCTGGTATTCACAGCCCCCTCTCGCTCATCCTTGATAGTGGCAGTGGGTGAGGAAAGTAAGTGATAACCAAGCAGGCCTCTTTCTCCTTGTCTTTCCCTGTAAATTGAGCTGCTACATGACAGTGCTATTACCTCCAGCTGCCACAGCTAAATCAAACACTTAAGTGTGTGAGTGATTACCTACACTCCTCACAAGTGTCCTTATTCCTTCCTCTTTCTTAGATTCCTTCTGTCTCTTTTGCAGAAGAATCGCAGGACACAACAGAAGAGGGTGTATCCCTGCAAACGTATCGCTTGTTTCTTCAACTTAGTATATCAAGAGTTTACATTTAGTAAAGCAAAAAGTAGTAGAAACCACCTCAGGATGGAGAGAGATGTTAAGCCATATTAATACTGTGAGCTACAGTATTTCAAGCTGCTTTCTTTAAGACACCTTTTGTCCCCATGCAGCCCCACATCGTCACATTCACAGCTCAGGTTTTTATCCAACATGCCCACCTTAGCTGAAGGTGTTGTTGTCATCTGATCAAAGAATGGGCTCCCAATATTCTTCAGGCTTCCTTTAGCGTTCTTTAGTTTGATGTGACTTGTCTTGGGGACTCTAGAAGTTCATCATGTGTAGAGGGGGACATTATGTAATAGATGAGTCTAAAGCATTTACTGGTCTATTTTTTAGAGCTAGAATTTTCAAGTGCCCTGCTGTCTTGGACAAAAAGAGGAAAAAAAAACCCATGAATGATTATTTATTTTAGAGTATTGGACTGGACAGATGGATCTTAAAGCTTGAAATCCGTAGCGCAGTTCCCACTGCTCTTCCTCACATCAGCACTGCTTATGTCAGACCTGAAATTCTCCCGCTATAGTTCTCAAACAGAATTTGTTTTCAGTCTCATTACAGCTGCTGCTCTCTCCCTTCCTCACACATAATTACACTTTCTACTTAAGCTGTCAGGTTACATGTTAATGTGATTGTATGTAGGACTTGAAGTTTCTTCAAGAGATTTTTGCCAACTTTTTTGCGTTTAACAAAAAATCTGTCAAAGCTCTTAATTTACATCTCTTCTTATTGCCGTATCTCTTTCTCTTCACCTCCTGACTCCTACGCTACAGGAGCCCGACTGAGCCAAACATTATCATTTCAGAGAACACACACACACACACACACACACACACACACACACACAGAATGCAGCACAGATGGCAGACATGGTCTCTTTCCCACACATGAATAGGTAAATATTTACCATCCCAGATTGTCTTTCTTCCAATCTCATCCTTCTTTCCTCCACCTTTTTATACCGTATACTTATTTTGTCGCTTGCTGCGTTTTGGTTTGTTTCCCGTCCCAGTGGCCGTGCCTTCATTTTGTCACAGGCCACGTTCACAGGCATCTGTTGTTCAAACATACACATATTTTAAATATCCGATGGCGAGGCTCGTTCTGTGTCTATGGGGACTCGTGCACGTATGTATTGAACGTGTGAAGTCTTTAGCAAACAAAGAGTTGATGGTGAGATTTCTGAAGCTTAATTCAGCCCATCCAGGCTGATTAGGGATTAGCTGGAGATTTTAATAGTAGAGTTTAGCCTTCGTGATGGTTCCCTGTCCCCCTGTGCAAAACTTAACTAAAACCTAACTAATAGCTAATGGAGGCTGCTGTCTATGGGGGTGTTGTCCATTTGCCTCAGTGAAGCAGGAGCAGAAGTGACAGAGAGGAAAATACACAGACAAAGACACATGATTTTCTTCAGCAGCGCCTTTTAAGCACCTGCTGAAGTCTCACCATTAGTCATTAGAGTAGCGATTGACTGTATGCTCTTTCTTTTCTCTTCACATGTGTAATATATTCTCAAGGTATTCATTTGCTTTCCATTATAACACATCCATGGTCTCGGACTTCATCAAATAGTGACCAAATTAAATGCAGGTTTTCATGCATCCTAAATATATGTTTATGGTTCATATATGGGGAGATTGTAAGTTGTCAGTAGGGGTGAAAGCGGAGGATGTTTATGCTTTATTTAAATCCTGCTGAGTTTAACATATGAAACTTCATATTTAGACTTTGATGATGATGCTTCTTTCACAATCTATTTTTAACATACATTTATTTTTGTCTGTGTTTTGTGGCAAATAAGACCCTCTGTGGGCTTTTCTTTAATAAATATAAAATCTTTATTTAACACTTTTGTCACTCACTCACTTTTAATGCCTCAGTTATTGAAATGTCCTTTTCTGCTTTCTGTTTATCTCCTTTCCACACACAGTTTTGGGTTTTTTTTTGGTAAATCTTTACTGGTTTGTCTACTGGTTTGAAAAACACGCATTTTTAAATATGTCTGAAGGTTCTCAGTCATCCAGGTCATCGGAAATCACATGATAGGGTGGGGCCAGTTTTCACAATGAGCTCACCCCAAACCCTGGCTGATTGGGACCTACACCCGCTTTCACACCTTGGCTCATGTGATTAGGTAGAGGATCATCAGGGGGTCCTTTGTCCCTCTTTGGGGGGGACACTCCCACTGGGTTTAAATCTGGGACTCCCCATCACTGACTCTTAGAACTGCAGAAGCTTCTCGAATGAGAGGTGAAACGTCTTCAAGCAACTCAAAGAAGTCCAGACGCTTTTCTTTCCAAGCTCCTTAGACTACGCATTTTTAAAGCGCGCATCCTCAAAATTCTCACAAGCAACAGTTGTAAGAGCAGCATTAGAGCGCTACTGAATATCAGAAAGCGTTTTCTAGGCGTATAGGTGTAAAATAGAGCTTAAAAAATTCAGTGGAAGGATACAAAACTTGCAGGCTTTATTAAGGATTCAAAGACGTATGCATGCCTCATCCGCTGTTTAAATTATGCCCGGTGTTTTGTGGCAAATGTTAATACAAGGTTAAAAAGACAAACCAGTGTTTCAGGATTTGAAGTTTGTAAAAATAGCTCTGTTCTGCACCGCTTTAATTGAAAGCGAGTTGAGCTGAAATGTAATTTTACATCTTTTCCTTGATGTTTTTTACTTCCCATCTTTCTTTCTTTGGGTCTATCTTTGGTTCTTTGTTTCTCACACTCTCTGTTTTTGAAAGGTGAACAATAACAAGATCCATTTCTCCTCTCTCATTTTAACAAGGACAGTATCAGTGTGGTTCTTGTTCATTAGTATCACATATCACACCTCTGTCACCCTTAGATCTGGAGGAGGCAGAGGTGTCAAAATGACACATGTGCGCGCGCATATTTTTTTACCCTCTCCTTCACCGAAAGAAAAAGCCACAGAAGTCGATTCGCACTAGTTCCTGCTCTTTCCCTCAGTATTCCATTTTTCTTCTGTTATTTTGCACCCCTGGCCTGAATTGTGCATTTTTCTTCATAGCAGCAATGTGTGAGTTTCTAGTAGTATTACAAAAATGAAAAGCACCTAGTGCCTGCCTTTAACTCCTCACTGCCACCACTACCCAAGGGCAATAGGAAATTAGATATACGTGCCCTCTGGAGATGCAAGAAACGTCTTTGTATTTAGAAAAAAGTGCTTGTTTGTTCATAGTGCTAATTTTATTTACCTTCCCTACCACTGCGTTAATAAAACAGCTCAGGGGATTATGAGCAAGAGCTTTAAATAGCAGTAAATTAGTTTATTCAGTATTTCTTTTATCCTTAGAATAGATGAGCTTTTCATTTTGTGTGTGTGATTAAATCTCATGTGATGCACAGGCTTTCTTAATTGTGGCTTGTAGGCCACACTGACACAATTGGGAGGCTCATCATCAGAAAATGAAATATATATTCTCATTTTCAGGATACTTTAGCTGACTGATTGTTGTAGGAGGGTACAGGCCTTCACTAGTTAGTTATTTGAAATACTCAGTAGAACTGCAGTTTCAGAAGATCCAAGGAATCGGTTTTAATGAACGATCGGGAATTATACATTTATTCAGCCGTTTGACCATTCCTTGCACTGTGTTTTAAACGTAGCTCCACTTCTCCATATGATAGTTGTCAGGCAGATCTGAGAGGTCAAGGATGCCTGTGCCCGCAAGCTGTGATTTAATATTAATGACCAGCAGCCAATTGGAAGTCATCAATAGGTCAGAGGTTATCTTGGGGTTGCAGATGCAGGAAGTTAATGTAATTAAAGATGCATCACATTGTCGATTGCAGAGAAAGTGTCTCTTCCACTCTTAATTTCTTTGTTGAGCTGTCTTCTCTTTGTAAGGCCCTTTAATATGCCTTTGTGCGTTTTGATTTTTGTCCAAATATCTTGTGCTTTGCATGGATTTTCATCCAAACACTCCTTATAGTTGTCTTTTTCTGTGTGTGTAGCACATCTGAAAGCCTTTGTAAGAAGGAAAGTGACTGGAGAAAGAAAACAGATTGAAGGCATAAATAGAAGGCTACATGTAATGGTCTCGTGAGTTGTCTTTGACAGGGTGCTGTTACATGAGGATGCTCCTTCTGATTCCACTCTGTGCCTGTTGTACTTTGATAGAAAGCTTGTAGTCAGTGGTTTGGCTTATTTAAATATACATTTTATTTTCTGTTCTGTTTAAAACCTTTTCCAGTTTCAATTTTTACAGAAGATTCTATTGGAAGGCCAGTTTCCCAAAAAATCATTTAGATTCCTGTACTTGTAAAATGCTTTGTCTTTAGAAGAATTCTCTTGTGCTACTTTGGGCTTTTGGGCTAATTGGCTGTTAATTGGAAGAAATAGTGATAAATAATAGTAATAAATGCCTAAATGCCTTTGGGATTAGGTGTTATCGCTGAAATTTGTGGTAACACATGCTGTCAGTCTCAATGGGAATGTCATGTCCTATAGGTATGCACCTTTTTCCCCTATGGAGTTCTTTTCCAAGCCACCCAACAGCTGTCAATACAAACAAAAATACATGGAAGAAATCATTGCATTTATTCCCACAACATTCTACTGGCCCCGATTAATCCAATGAGCCAGCCGGTCAATAATCAAATACTAATGATCGGCAGCAGAGGTTGCTAATTAGGTTTTGATTGGCTGAATCCTCCTGAGTCCACGGGGAAAGGCACTACCCTCCTTTCATGTTGTGGTGCCTTAGATAGTTCAAAGGTGCACAGCAGCAGTGGACAAATGTCTGTGATTTCCAAACTCGGGCAGAATCTTATGTAATAAATTAGGTAGTAGTTGGCTGTCAGTGAATGTATTGTGATTTGTTTTTGTGTGTGAAACCAAAGTAAAAGTAGTTCCACAAGATGGATAATATGAACCAGTGGTCCTAAAGTGCTGTAGATTGGTTTCATAGCAAAAGTGGATCTTTTGCTGTGGATTTTTAAAAGGTAAATGTTGATAACATGATGTTCTATGACATGGTTTTCATCTAAAGTAGTGTCCTGTAACTCTTGGTTGCACGATACAATTTGTCAATAAAGCTAGTGCAACACTTTTTGTGCTACAAAGTAGCTACCAGTATCTTTACCCAATCAGCTGAAATTGTTTAGTGTAACAAAAAAGAAGCAGGACAGACATCCATTATTTGAGAGGGATTAGTTTCCATTTCAGAGCAATAAAAATAGAGATGAATGCCTTTTTTATACACTATTTGTTTTTAAAATGATTTTCTAGGATATAGCAAAAACTTTGAAATTCCAACTAAGTGTCTCTGTCTTTCTTTCTCTTATAGAGTCCCTGGTGTAACTATTGCTACAGATATAATCTGTGGTTTTCCCGGAGAGACTGAGGAAGACTTTGAAGCAACCATAGACTTAGTGAAAGCCTATCGATTCCCCAGTCTTTTCATCAACCAGTTTTACCCCCGACCCGGTACGCCTGCCGCCAGGTTGGAGCAAGTACCAGCACATGTGGTGAGTGCAGACACGGACAGAGTTTTGATCAGATGCTCTGAAACATGCCAATTAAAGAAGCAAACTTTAGCTTATTGTTACTTAAAAATGTAAAAGCCTTTTCTATACTTGTGAAGATTTTGCATTATTTTAGTATCACTAATCCTGAGATGTATGGAGGAGTGACTGCGAGAGAACATAAATCAAGCTAATGCGCTCCATAGACATTTATAGACATTATTTAGCTGAAAATCTTCTTAAATAATAAATTGTCTGAAGCATTTTTCTCTCGACTTCCCAGGAGATCTACATGTTATTAGTAAACATTGTCTAACGGTGGTAACAGTCTCATCTGAACACATTATTGTTCTTTGTATAACCACCCAACTTGCGACACATCGCTTCTCTAGCTTCCTACATCTCCCCATCTGCTGCCAAATAAAACAATTAACAGCTAATAAAATCTTAATTGTTTGCAAAGGTGTGTGAGTGAGGGAGGGAGTGAGAAGCAACGCAGACTGAGCATATCACACTCAGTCACACCAACGTTTTCTTGACCTTTTCGCTCATGGATTTCTCAGCTAGATTGCTGTTTGGCGGAACTAAATTCTTATATAATGAGCTAAAGCGTTCATATGTATTATATCAATGCTAAGTAATAATGTAGTTGAACTTTATGATCACGCCGTTGATTATACACATTTTTTTCTTCATAATACACTTTAGCAATAGTACACCTTGTGATTTTTTTTTTCCACTTAAGGAACTAAACTTAACACGCGATTATTTGCAGTTGTTTGTAAAAATCTTTACTCGTGGAAAATTATTTACTATTACTAAAATATGATCCTGTTTCTAAAGTTATTGGACAAAACGTGCAACAAAATGCAACAGCTCACATTACTGAAGTGCTGCCGTTGCACATGTGCTGCTTGTGTTTGTACTTCTACCTGAAATATTTTCTTTGACCTCCTTTTTCTTTAGTTTGACCTTTTACATATGCTGTACTCTATACCGTGTTGTCTTCTTTCTTGCCTTTATACTCCAATACTCTGTGCCATCAAAGTGTTGACACATCTCTTTCAAGTGGAGTGTCTTCATAAGTCATTCTCTTTTTCCCCTTTTCTCGCCTTCCTCACTTTGCTCTCTGAGGAGAAGCCGGGTGCTTCCTAGAGGGATCAATCCCCAGACACAACCACACTGCAGCTTCTATTCTTCTTTATTTCCCTCTTCGTCCCTTCTCCTCTGACCTTTATTGTCTGTGTTTGGATTATAGCACAATCAGTCCAAGACTTCATTCAGCTTTTTGAGTTTGAAATGTGACATGTAAGAAGACCTTTAATTGTCAAATTAGCATCTTTTTGTAAGACAAGAGCTTACAAAACTGCTTCAAAATAACTCAAAACACTGTAAAATCCTAAAAACTGGACTTCACTGAACTGCAGTGCTCTGCTTTTAATACATACAGAATATGGTTTGGCATTTTGCTGAAATAAACAAGCTAACCTAATCAAGAAGCTGATTGAATGTAGGGCTGTGCCATTATGGCCTAAAAGTACTATTGCAATTATTTATCATGTTTTTTTTTTTATTGATTTTAAGCATCAGAAATATTTTTATTGTAGTGTCAGTTAAATATAACACTGATATGTTAACATTATCGTTATCTTTATTCGTGCTGCAAATCTTTGCATCAAAATAAAATAGTTCCTAGTTATTTAAATTCATAGAGTCACTTAAAATAAAGTGAAGTAAATTACAATGTAAACATATTTGATATAAAGAAGCAAAATATCAAGTCTTTCAATTCTTTCATCGTGGCTGATTAATGGATGTGAATAAAATTTATAACTCAACATCTATGAGATCTCTCTCCATTTCCCCTGTGATGCACTGCCACTTTGGTAAAGTACCATATTTGTCCAGTAGGTAACTCTTTTTCCTGAAGTCTTACTAGTAGTCGTAAGTTGTTACTCACTGTGTTTATTGGACAAATGGAATACAACTACGGGACTACATTGTGGATTTCAGTGTTCTTGGTGACCTGGATGGTTACCAGTGCTGGGAATAACAGCATTGCAAGTAACGGCGTTACTAACAGCGTTACTTTTTTTTCAGTTACAAGTAATCTAACTAATTACTATTCCTATCGTTACAACGCCGTTACAGTTACTAACAAGAAAATGCGGTCCATTACTATTTTTCAACAAACAGACGGTTGAAGCTGTGTTCAGCTTACCGCATCTTATATCAGTTGTATGGAAGTAGCTGACTACGCAAGTAATCTGGACGCTACAGCTTTAAGCAGCTGCGTGCGCTCCCGCGGACGGTAATCACGATCACTGTCTAGCACAACACCTGGAGCTAAGGGGGCAAAACAATAAGTTAGGACTGTCGATATATCGTGTTTTTAAAAAATATCGATATTTTTATACGAGATATAAGATGTGACAATATCGTTTATATCGATATAGTCTTTGTTACGTAATTATACTTGTGGAGCCGCAAGTTTGCCTCTCTTTCGTCAACTTTTGACTCTACGCAACGATACTCTGCCTCGCCTCTCTTTCACTGAACACAACTCCCCCTCCCCCATCGCTTCACCTGCAGGCAACGACAAGATATACACGGCAAATCTCCGTTAACGACTTACCACCCATCGCCCTGTGTGTGGGACTGGACGGCGTCAACGTGTTAATGAGCTAACCGCGCTAACGCCACGCAGCCCAGAGGGGCTGCACAGCCTAAAATCCTTTCATTTTCTCAAAAGTTGACAGCGCGCCTTATGTATGAATTCTGGTTGTGCTTGATGACCGCGAACCGATTTTATGTGGTACACGGCGCTCAGCAATCTGTCAAAAAATGTTTTGGTACGACTTTGGTAAGCTACGGAGCTGCACCACTTGATGGATTGTCAGAGCATTACAGCTACCGAGGAGCCTCGCGGAGTAATACGTACTGTGCTTCAATGTAATATTACCGTATTGTGTGTGTATAAGGACCATAAATGGCACCTGTTAAGAGACATGGTTACGAAGAGGATTTCAAACTCAAGGCTGTCAGTCACGCAGTAGAAGTTGGGAACAGAGCAGCTGTGAAATCTGTCTGTCTTTGTTATTATGCTCAGCGTCTTTTAGTTTACATTTTGACTGCACAATTGTGAGCTCTTTGTTTAGCACAAAAACAACAGTTTTCTTTTATTTATGGAGCATTATTATTTAATAAATGCTCATAATTTATTTTTGAGTAATTTTTTTCATGTACATCTACGCTGTATGTTAATAAAAGTGCCTGTGTGACATCTGGGACACAGCGTGACTAAGAACTCTTTTTGTTCTTTATGGCTTTAAAAAAATATCGAGATATATATCGTATATCGCCATCCAGCTAAAAAATATCGAGATATGAATTTTGGGTCTTATCGCCCAGTCCTAGCATGAGTGCTGCTGTTTGACTGCAGAAGAATAAAGTAGTCGTGGTAAGCCGATCACATGACCACTTAAAGACAAAGCAACAAGGTGATATATACCAGTTTATAAATTGTGTTGATAGGCCACGTAAAACCACAGTCATGATAAACAATATATACGCGGCGTTTTTTCCTCAATAGTTTCGTCACATTTACTGTCTAAGGACAGCGCTAGCAAGCACTCTCTACTTATGAGCAAAAACAAACAAACAAACAAAAACAAAAAACAGGACGTTTTAGGAGTGACGGCGAGAGAGAGAGAGAGAGAGAGAGAGCGAGCAGAAAAAGAGAGAGAGCGAGTTTTGATATGTGAGAGATTTGTGACATTTAGCATGTTTGGAGTGTGTAGTTGTCTTGTGTAGTTAGTTTGTAGTGTTGTGGACAGTTTTGTGTTGTGTGTCAGAACAATGAGGCGACTGCTGTCTCCAGGTAGAAATAGGAGTGATACACCTGCTGCTGTCAGACCTGCAGGCATCAGGCTGTGATGTTCTCCTTTATAGTGGACAGAAATTGTTTTTTGGGAGTGGCACAAATAATTTGTGTGGCATCTTATTGAGTGCAGAACAGCTGATTGTTCTGTAAATAGTTTGAAATGGTTATTTAAAAAATCAAGGTAAAAGGTAAATAACTTTGTTGTTTGCAAAACTTGTGCATAGGATTTTAAAATTGACAATTTATATTTGCATTTAAAGTTATGAAATGTGATTCATTAAAAATGTTTGTGGTTGTTACACTAAAAAATATAACTTTTTCTACTCTGATTTTATGTTTTTTGTCTGATTTTAGATCAATTGTGTTAATACAGTATGTCAAAATGAAAACATAAGTTTACATTCAGACACGTGAGGTTGTGCTGAAAAGGATGACACCAAACAAGGCAAAGTAAATAGTTTTTAAAGGTGAAATGTGGAGGGAAAATCAAAAGTAGTTAAAAATGGCCAATTATACCTGGGACCCCAGGGTATAATTTATTTTTTTTTAAGTAACCCAATAGTTACTTTTCAAGTAATTAATTACTTTCAGAATATTGTAACTCAGTTACTTTTTTGAAGAAGTAACTAGTAACTATAATTAATTACGTTTTCAAAGTAACTTGCCCAACACTGATGGTTACACAGACACACTGATGAGGCTCGCTTTTATAGACATCTGAGCTGATGCTGGGCAATTCACGAAGGTAACGTGTTCCTGGCCTTTATGTATTCTTCATACTGCGATTAGCTGTGTTGCATGTAAAGGATCCAGGACTTCATCTCCTGCCACGCCAGATGTTTGCATTTTGTCTTGATGATCTGTTACCTGTTGCATTTCTGTTTTTCATCCTAGTGTTATTAGGCTGAAACATCACATGCAGGCATGTGGAGTCAGGCAGTGATGAAGAGAGCGCTGTATTTGCTTTTTTCTTTAGCGCCCTGTTGGCAGAGCGCTCATTTTGAAAATAGTTTGATCATCGAGCACGATTGATATAAAAATTAAACTGTGTAGCCCTAAATAGATGCCGTGATATGTCGGTCCAAAACCTGTGACCTGGCAGTCACCCGTGCCGTGTTCATTGCTCAGTATTGCACCCAGATACCATCATGGATCCAGAAGTTTTAACTGTACACCAAAAACATGCTGGATATTTCTTATCTTGGTGAGGCAACATCTGTGGTTTAAATAGTTCTCAAATTGATACTGTTGCACTGAGTCACTGGGTATACTGGAAAAAAATCATTGTAATAAAGAACAGACTTGCCTCACATGGACAAAAGTCCATATTTAGGTGCCTAGAATAAGATGGCAATCATTTGTTTTTTGTTATTAAACTTTATAGAAAATGTACATTTTGAGGAACAATTTAAAAGTGACAGAGAATGGTATACATTTCTTGTCAGAGAGACAAGAAATATATACTCGTGTGGCTCTCTATACCGTACACCTGCTTCAGTGGTTAACATCACTGCATCAGTCAGCATGCACCTGTTTTCAAACACAAACACACACAGCAAACAGACGACATCTAAGCCATGTAGGGTCGGTCATTAATAAAGTGCACCAGATGGTTTGTCTGGAATACAACTGTGTTCAATAGCCACAGGAGGGATGGATGGAGAACTAGATGGATTAGGAATGGAGGTCTTAGATAAAGAGTGTGTAGGAAAGCAGATAGAAAGCACTGCTGAAAGGGAGATGGATGGAGGAAATAATGAGACAGGAAGAAACGCATAAAGGGACATGTCCACCGTGATGCATGTTGGGGGTTCTGCACAGATGTAAATGTATGTAGTGAGGTTTTTCATAGTTACAGTTTGGTTTTGAGGGAAATAAAGTAAACCATATTTACTATATTGTACCAATGACTGCTAATGGGTCACCACAGGGCATCTTCTATGTCCGTCTTGCCCTATCCCTTGCATCCGTCACACCAGCTGTCTGCACAAACTGCTTCTCTACTCCCTTGAATCTTCTGTGTTCTTGCCCAGCAGCTCTGTATTCAACATCCTATCTCCAACATATCCACTGTCCCTTCTCTACACGTGTCCAAACCAGCTTTGTCTCCAAGCCACTCAGCCTGAATTTGTGTCTGATACACTCATTTCTAATGTTGTCCATCTTGGACACCCTCAATGAAAATCGCAGAATCTCTGGTCCGGGCTCCTGTCTTTTTGTTAGTGCCACTGTCTCCTGAAAATACATCTGTATTGTACTGATGAGACTCGATGTCACTGTGTAGAAACGACTCCTTTTCAAAAACGAGGTTTTTTTTCACGCTTTGCTGCTTTGGCACTCGATGAGCTGAGGACAGAAAAGAGAATTTGGTGCAAATATTTGGTCATTTCTAAATCCTGATTTTTAAGGTTAAATTGTTTTAATTTGACATTCTATTCTCTAACAAGCAAACAAATATTTGATTAGAAAAATACAGTCATGAGTGAAGCCTGTCCATCTTCACGTCCAGCTGTCCTGTTCTGTTATGACCTGCTGTATTAGATGACTTATGAGAGAATACTCACTTTAGATTCGAGTGTAGGAAAACACAAAGAACAGGAGACCACATGGATGGAGAGAGAAAGCTATCGTGTTGAGAATAAAGGGAAGTGAATATTATTAGCTTGGATCCCTCTAATCATCCCCAGGTGACTCGAACCTAGCCTTGATGAATGAACTTGCTAAGTAGAAGCTGTTTGGATGTCTGCTGGTGAGGCCGGGTTTTCCAGTGAGCAGCTGCACGAGACAAAGAAAAGAAAAAAGTGATAGCGAAAGAGATTGGCTGCTCAAATGGGACAGTGTTTTTAATTTCCCCTGGTTGTAATTGGTTAAAAACTCCATTACCCACGAGGCACCAGTGCAGTAGCTGTCAAAGTAAAACAGCTGGCCAGCCACCAGTAGCTCCATCTTCAAGCCTCTGTATCATCTATCTATGCCTGGACACACACTCAGAAAAATCCACGCTTCCCCTCCGTCTCTGTCTGTATTTGAGACAAAACACTCCTACATGCATAACAGGGGAGCTAATAACAGTTGGTTAAAGGGAGTCTAGCAGGTATTAAGTTGAGTTAATGGTTAAATTGCTGTCTATGCTAGGGAGGCCTACATTTGATTAATGAGCTCCTAACCCACTAATAATAGAAGACATTGCATTTTAATGATACTTTTTTTTTTCTTTTTTAATTCAAATGATTTTTTTCTGTGTATAGGTCATCAGTGCGCTGTTATAGCTGGAGGCAAAAGCAATAATAGTGTGTGAAAAATAAAGTAGGCTTTTTGACTGAAGGGAATTTTGTTTGATGTTGAAGAAGGACGATTGTGGTGAATAAAGTGTCATTTTTTTTTAATTTGGAGAAATTCTTAATTAGAACACTTTGACTGTTGGTGCACTTGAAGCATATACTCTCAAGAAAGCTTTTCAAAACCCTTTGGAATTATGTAGATATCATAATTGATTACTCACAAAATGTGATTTGATCTTTTTCTAAATCACAGTTATAGACAACAATAATCTGACTAGACAAATAACACAGCAACAGCCATACTTATCATGCCTTATTGAACACACTGAGTAATCACTTTACAGCCCGGGCTCGAGAAATATACGAGCCTCGGTGGTAATGACTCCCCAAAAGCTACTTGGAACCAGGTGTTCCATTAAAACGAATGCAATTAGAAGTGCAGGTTGTAGATGTGCTCCACCTTAAAAACAAAGGTGTACAAAATCTGGTTACTTTAGAAGAAGCATTTTACACTTTTGCAGCATTTCCTACTTTGTATCCATCAATCTATTAAAAAAATGGGTGGCAAGAGCTCTGTTGCTGCTCTCCCTAATAGTAGTTGTGCCACAAAGATACCACCAAGAACAAAATGTGCAATTCGGAAAGAGCTGATATAATCTAAGGACACCATGAAGGAAATCAAAAGAATTAAGAACATCTCGGGCAATGTTCTCATATCTCATTGGATAATGTTCTGTGCGCAGATGAGACAAATTGACCCTTTTTACCCTTTTATCTTAGCTCTGCACAAACCCAAATTTAGAGGGGAAAGGCAACAAATACTATATGTATTTTTTAATTTTTATCCCTTATAGTCCCCACACGTGAGATTTTTGTAGTCCTCTGCATTTAACCCATTCACTCTAGTTTTACACATTCATGAAGAGACGGGGTTAGCTGTTGGTGGATTCGGGGCGAACACTCTACCTACTGAGCCATCCCTTCCCTGTACAACACGGGAGCTGCATAGTTTGGGGCTGTCCTGCTTCATAATGCCTCAGGCTTGGATGGCTTGCAGTCACTGATGGAAGAAGGATTTGGTTATTTTAGGAAATTTTCAGCGACCAGTCTTCGATCTAGTACTCGGAGGAGACGTTGGGTGATCCAAAGTCTTTGGATCTGGCTAAGTCAGGGGCGTGGCTTTAACCCTGGTCAAATGACTCAGGGGGCCTTTTCATGCCAGAAATGTTGATGAACTGAAAGTGCTTTGTAGGAGATAATGATCCACAATTTCTCTTATAAGCAGATACTCATGAAGACTCAGGCTGCTAAATAAACTTTGCTACATTTTAGCAGTTTGCATTATATATCTGTGGGACAGTGGTGTGGAAAGCCTCCAGCAAAAGTCCTGGGCTCAGGTCCACTGGCCGGTGCATTTCTGAGTGGCTTTTTCAAAGCCATACATTGGCTTTGAAATGTTTAACTGGCAATTGTAAACTGGATGTAGGTGTAAATGTCTATGTGTTAGCCCTGTGATAGTCTGGTGACCCCGCCTTTTGCCTTATGACAGCTGGGATAGACTCCAGCCCTCGCACAACACTGATTTGACTGAGCGGAAGAGGATGGATGAATGATGAAAAAAAGAGAGTAATATTTTTTATACGCGTTGCTTAACTGAGATAGTGGGTAAGAAAATGTTAGTTTAGTGACCTCTGTGAGAGAGGAAGGTCATAAACCCCACTGTGACCACTCTGTGATGCTTTAGGAGGTGTAAATCCTTCACAGGCACAACTCTGCAGTTGATGCCTCAGGTTCTTTGACTATAGATATAATGACGCTCGAGCTCTATATCATTAACATCTGTTTGCCATTAGGGAAAGACAAGTGGGCGCATATTGGTGACCAGAAGCAATTTAAGTATTGGCAAGATCATTGTTACCTTGCCCCACAACACACAATCATTTTGGCATGCTGGAATAATACCAGTATGGGTTTCATAGACACACACGTGCAATTACACAGAATTCTACTGCCTTGCGTCACAGAGTCATGCAATCGATATTTTTTTGTGAATTGACAAACTATGCGCAGGGCCTCACTGAATTGCAGTATATACACAAAAATACTCATTAAAAACAGCTTCTGCTTGTCATGTACAGAGCTGGTAACTTACACACAAAAACATACATATAAAATCAGTCACTCAATCATCAATAAACCATTTAGAATCCCGTTATTAGTTTTATGTTTTAAGTCGGTGAAACTAGCAGTTGTTTCCTGGTCTTAATATTGAATCTTTTCAGATGGTGTCGTTAATGATCACAAAATCAGAGCTTGATCAGATCAACTCTTTATGAGCTTTGTGCTACTACTTGTTTATTAGATAAGATAATTGTATTTTTTATATGATGGCTTTTATATTGTTTACTTGTGTCGCCACTGCTCCTGCGTTGGAATTTGGCTACATTCATGTAATGTCACTTCTGGTTTTATGAAGCATCCGTCTCTGGGGACAACAACAGATGGATGTCATGATAACAACCATTGTTCATCATCACCCTGCTGACAGGTCCACACGCTCACGGATTGGCTTTGCATTGCCGGGTTGTCACTAACACAACCTCGACAGCATGCAAAATTAACTTCGAACATGCACCCAAACACACGCAGATGCACACACACATATCTGTGTACAGAGGGAAAAGTCATACATGTAATGCAGAGCGTTTGGAAAACTTGATAACATTAAAGATGTCATGGGATCATTTTTAGGTGAGGCCAGAATGACTATTTGGACAGATGTCACATTTAAACAAACTAAAGTGTGATGTTTGGTTTGTTTAAATCAGACTCTGGTTCGTTTCCCTTTGGTGTGGTTTGCTTGTAAAAATATGAACATGATAATTGCACTCGGGTGCAGACCGATATATCTGCACCGGAGGAAGTGGTCTAGGTCCGGTTCACAAACAAACTCCAGAGCAGTTTGTCACAGACCGGTTTAATGTCAGACTATATTTTCGTGTTGCGGATAAATACAACAAAATGAAATGAAACGACCAAGACAAAAATTGTGATTTTTTTTTTTTCTTTTTTTGGTAAATATAATAATAAACGCGAATTCAGTGTGTAATTGTGTGACATTATTATCAGCGTCCTTCTGATATGCACCAACAACACTGAGAGTAACATCCTCCTCTCTGTCCCTTATTCTCTCTGGTCACTATGGTAAAGCGTAAATATTTCTTTCAAAATAAGACACACAACTACAACACAGGGAAACAGAGTTAACGATAAAAACTTAGAAAACCATAAATTTCACACCCGAGCCTCAACTCTCGCGGCCCAGTACCAAACGACTCGCTGACCAGTCCGGGGTTGGGGACCGCTGATGTAAATGATATTATGTGTTTACAGATCATCTGCGGTCTATTTGAGTTTTAGTCTACACATCTTTACCTCTAGACTATAAACTAATACAAATGATTAGACTTTTACTGCTATAGCTAAGAGTGTAGTTCTTATTCTAGGACCCACAGACAGAGCAGTTGTGGGATAATGAGAGCATTCAGCTTTCTTTAGCAGCTTTCCACAATAGTCGGGAGGTTTAAAGGAATTTTGTAGCTCCTATCTTAAAGGTTAGGAACAGGTAAGTTGACTTGAGAATATTACAAAGCTGTAGGATTTCAAATAATGAGCTGAGGTTTCCACCTCTTTCCGATCTGGTGCGACACTGGGAATGTATCTCTTTTTTTCATGAGTTTTTATCTTTTAACAGCTTTTTTTAGGCTCACATTATCTCTTTTTGTCTTCTGTTTGTCTGTTTTTATGTTGATCTTTGAATCCCTTGTATTCATACCGTTGTCCATATGAGTGTACAGCTTTTGTTTTTTGTGTTAGTCAGTATGTGCCTTCGAGTTGGCACGTTGTTGTTGTTTGTTGTGTTGGTGCGTTGTGTGTATGTGTGCTGCTCCTGAAAAGAACCAAATTCTGCTGAGTATTCATTGGGGCTTGATAAATCCTTACCTGGAGTTAAAGCTGTCTTAGTCGCACTCTCTCACACAAGCACACCATGGAGTATCAATGAATACAGAGTGATGGTAAAAGTTATGAAGGGATGATAAGAAGGGGGAGAAAGGTGTTGAGGAACAATGATGAGATCGCTGCTCAGAGCCGAGGTGCTCAAGGCAAAAGGAGAGAGTGCAAGAAATTATCAAGAGACATACTTACGTGGGGGAGAGTGGGCAAGAGAGCGAAGAATGAATGATTAGAATGAGTTTTCCCCCTCTGGAAAAACAGAACAGGAGGAGGAGGGGCATTGAGGGGTCTGTGGAAAGGCAAAGAAAATGAGAGAAAAGAGGATTTGTGGATTCCAAAGAACCCTTTGGCAGAGGAATAGAGAGGGAATCAGATGAAAACAAGAATGTGAGGATGGCAGTGGGACGGGGCCAATGATTACAGGATTGTATGGATCAGAAGAGGCTTGAGTGAACAGACAATGAGTAAAAGATGGGTAACATATGGAAACAGAAGAAAGCGAATAGATGGGAGGAATGGAGAATAGAGCTGCAAGCTATGAGAGGAGCAGAGAACAACAGAAAAGGTCCAAACTGGCCAAAACACAACATTTCTCTTCATACACCACATCTTTTATTGTATTATTATTATTATTATTTTCTTAATTTGGCCTAATTTTTCTCTTATCTGTGGACTTTAGCAGAGGCTGGCATGCTTCTGAAACTTGACTACACCATGTTGTAAATATGGTTAGTTGAATGTTATGCTTGGTTAGTCAGCAGACATTTTTCCTCTACGTTGAAAGATCAAGCTGTCTTTGCTAGTCTGGAATTAGCCTGTTTGTCCAGCTGTGCAATAGCAGAACAACAGGTTTTCTGTTCAGCATGTACGGCTCATGCTTAAGGACATTCAACTTAACCCTGCACATTCTAACACTCAAAAAGACAGAGACACGAGGGGGGGAGAGCAGGAGGGAGAATAGCGATGAATGCATACTCCCTTTAGGTACAGTACCATATTTATATGCCCTTTCCCTTTAGCCATACATGGCCTAATCAGTGAGCTAATTAGCACTTTCTGTAGCTGCATCAGCCTCATGTAACTCATTGCATTAACAACTGCCACAGATCAAACCGTCGCCTCTCACGCTTGTGCATCTCATTATACAGTAAGTACACGAAGGCCAGACTTTAACTAGAAATGAAATGAAGCATTTTCTGCCACAGATGGTGTATAGATAAATACATTCCAACTGTCCGTTCATTATTATTATGAATTCATTGTGGGCATACTTATAAGCCTTGGCTTTTTTCCATCCATTTGAAGTAATCCAGTTAATAGCAGTGGAGCTGTAATGTATGTCCATATCTGTATAATATCTCTATGATCATTATCAGAAATACAGAGGACAAGGAAATGCAAATAAGATGTATCACACGTCCAAAGAAATGTTTTACAAACAAAGCAAATAAAGAAGGACGAGAAAATTCAGGCTGTGAATCAGAAATCTTTTGTTTCCATTGTTGAGTCGGACTAGTTCTGTATTTTTGTAGGTTTTTTACCTTACAATATAAAGCACCTTGAGGCAACAGTTCTTGTGTTTTGGCGCTATATAAATAAACCTGAACGGAGTTGTCATTTTAAAGTTCTATTGTTAGTCTTGTAGTAAGAGAGTAATCATGTCTTTTTAACTACGATGGAGCTACATTTAAATCAAAGTGGTTAATTAGCACTAAAGGTTTGAATGTGTTACTGCCACTGTTTCAGGAAAGCTAGCCACAGTCACGATGAGTGGTTAGCCTCTGCTGTTGTTGATCGGTTGATCTTGAAAAGAGTCACTTTTAGATGTTTATTAATAATTGTACCTGAATTAGGTGACAGACGTATGTAACAATGTTTAAGATCAAAAACTGAAACCATCCAAGGTCACAAATCTTCCCGTGGGTTTGCACTTCCAAAAATATGATCACCCCCTCATCCAGCTTCAAACTCGATACTGCACCTCTTTAAGTCTCCATCCAGATTGTCATTAAAAAACATAACGTCATTTATTAGCGAGGTTATTTGTTTTGTGTTAATTATGTAAGTGATTCTTAAACATTTCTTTTTTTTTTTTCTGTCTGCAGAAGAAGCAAAGAACTAAAGAGCTGTCGCAGGTCTTCCACTCTTACAACCCTTATGACCATAAGGTAAGATCTTTCACTGTTTGTCCCTCAATAACTTTCCTCGCCAGCGTGAATTGCAGCATTTCTTTTTCAACACTCTATATTGCTTTATTTGCTCATTTAATGTATCTGAACGAGCCGAGCTTTGAGCTTTCAGTGTCATTCGTCTCTAGACCACAAGGTTAGTTGTTGTAGGTCACCATCGCTGCCTTGTATTCAAGGCTGTGATGAATTTTTTGTCTCTCCAAGATCTATGGCTCTTGTTAGAAATCTAGTGAATGAGGACGGCTCAAGTGTTTGTTCCTGATTGCATTGTGAGAGCGAGCGTGTTTGAGAGAGTGAAGTCTGATATAAAGCTAATCATCTCTGTCCATGTGTGGATCCTCCTGTATTTATCTCTGTCTGGGTTCATACGAAGTGCCATCAAACAGTCATGAACTGCACTTATAAGAAGAAAAAGCCTTACGTGTTATAAAATTCTCTTGGATACTTGAGGACATTCAACTAGAAGTCATTGTTGACGGGCTATTGCTGGGGGACAAATTCACAATGTGCTACTAGATGAGTGTCGGCAAGAGTTGAGGCTTTTTTTCACTCTTAAAACTGTTGTTTGTTGTCTGAGCCACAGCCGTACAGCCAATAGTTGTCACTCTGTTCACACAACATCACAGAAACTCTTACTACACTTACTGCTCTGTGTCATGTGACCTTGGCTTTGTGCTGTTAGCACGGAAAAGAAAATCAAATGTTATCAGATTGACATTTCACAGCAGACCAAAAATGACACTATTCAGGCACGTTTATGATGATGAAACCTTTGGGATGATAACTTTTATGCGTTGCATTCATATTTATATATATATATATATATATATAAATAAAGCCATGTTCTGAAAGGGTCAAACCCATGAACTCTAATAACCATCTCCCATGAACGAGATCAGTTATATCCAGCTATGTAGCAACACTTTAGCTTAGCTTTTTATTTGTAACAAAGTATTTTTTTTATGTGTTAAGCAGTAATTTTAAAGATTTGGGAGAGTTTTTACTGGTGTAGACACACACCTTTGCAGATGCACACAACCTCAGACAGACATTCAGAAAAATTAGTAGAAAAGAGAATTTTTAGCAAAAGCAGAGAGGGTGAATAAGGAGAAGAAGAGAATGCCATTAAAATTTATAAACGTGTTTTTATCTCAATCAGACATGGTTCATAAGCATGCTCTATCTTTAAGTATGATTCTCACGGTGATTGAGAAACCAGATGTGTGACAGTATGCCACTCAGAACTTGGCGTGGTAAGCTGCGGCATCTTGTAAATATCTTTTTACTTTTTTCATTTTCATGTTTTCCTTCTGTTTGTTGAACATGCTGATAAAGTTTAGCTTTATTGAAGAAGTTAAATTCTTACTACTGCAGAAAGCCTCATTAAACCCTGGTCCACTTTGGGATAAATCTTTGAATTTAATAACAGGAAATTTAATAACAGGACGCTACACATAAAGAATATCTGTTTCTGAAATTGCCTTTGAAATAAAACTCATATCGTAAAGCTTATGGCTATTTTCTTTTCAGCTCCACATGCTGTCATCTTTTATGAAAATTCAAAGTATACATGGATGCTTATTTATGAAAGAATGAATTAAGGATTAATTAAGCTGTTGAGATAATACAGTAAATTTTACATATTTTTTATTTTTATTTTGCACATTACATTGTGTTTGTTTATACTGTAGAGCACATTTGTAGCACTTTGTAGTGATCTAGAGTGGGATCATGTGTAGTCTATTTGTACACATTTATACATCCACGGAAATCTTAAAGTTCAACTTAACGATTTATTGGTCAAAAATTGGCAAAAAGACTTAAAACTTAAAACTATGATTTTTACAAGTGTGCTGCGTATTGTCAACGTACAGAAGGTACTGTATAAGTATTTAAAATGTCATGCCACATTTGACCTATGACGTCTCCTTCAAAGATGAATAGCCTGACCTGAAGGTTCAATTCAATTTTATTTATATAGCGCCAAATCACAACAACAGTCGCCTCAAGGCGCTTTTTATTGTAAGGTAGACCCTACAATGATACATACAGAGAACCCCAACAATCATATGACCCCCTATGAGCAAGCACTTTGTGACAGAGGGAAGGAAAAACTCCCTTTTAACAGGAAGAAACCTCTGGCAGAACCAGGCTCAGGGAGGGGCGGGGCCATCTGCTGCGACCGGTTGATTCAATGCAGAGAGGTCTATTAACTCATAGTGAGTGAGAAAGGTGACTGAAGAAGAAATACTCAATGCATCATGGGAATCCCCAAGCAGCCTATGCCTATTGCAGCATAACTAAGGGAGGATTCAGGGTCACCTGATCCAGATCTAACTATATGCTTTAGCAAAAAGGAAAGTTTGAAGCCTAATCTTAAAAGTAGAGCTAGTGTCTGTCTCCTGAATCCAAATTGGAAGCTGGTTCCACAGAAGAGGGGCCTGAAAACTGAAGGCTCGTCTCCAATTCTACCTTTAAATACTCTAACAAGGAACAACAAGTAAGCCTGCAGTGTGAGAGCGAAGTGCTCTAATGGGGTGATATGGTACTACAAGGTCATTAAGATATGATTGGGCCTGATTATTTATTATTAACGTTAAAGTGATAGTAATGATATTTAGAGCATTGCTTGTATTGACAATATATAACCATACAGGGAAGGATATATGGAGATATTATTACAGTAATCATCATTTAAATTCATTACAGTTTGAATACATGTACAGTGTACCTGAATAAGTATAATCATTTTTGGAAAAGAGAAATTAAGATTAAATGAATGCTCACACGTACTTTAGCCAAATATAAATAAAAAATAATTGTACTCAAAATTTTCTCAGGTACGTTAAAAATGGTTTTGATGGGGGAAATATGTAAAAGGCTGCACTTTAAGCTTGTTTTCACTGCACCGCAAACGTCTTATTCCCTTAACAGTAAAGGTGAAGGTTTTCCTTTAGATTGACAAAAAATATTCCAGCTTGTAGAGTGTTTTTAACACTCTACAAATCAGCTCATGGTATATAAATGTTACCGTTGGTCTTGTTCCTTTTCTAAGATTGTGGAGATGTGTGAATAGATCCCTTTAGATTAAATGTCTGGATGGCCGTGAGATGTGATTTAATGATAGCAAATGTAATGTCAAGCATGCATTCTCCCACAGCAGGCAGAGGTTTTCCTGTCCTTGCCCGTGTTCGTATACTGTGTAAATGTTGAAGCAAATCAGCGTGTATTAAGCCCATATAGCCCTTAGACAAAAATAAATGAAGGCTGATAATGTCCCTCATTTTCCATGATTCCCTTGGGCGTCTGCTAGCTCAGCTTATGGTTTATTTAAGGATATCATGTGTTTACTAACACATCCTATGTCTGTGCGTCTCTGTGCGTGTTTGTGCGCGAGGCTGAGGGAGCGATAACGAGCGAGTCAGCGTTTAGATTTAGAGAGAGGGGAGAAATAGTTGTTTCTGAAGCCATTATTGTTTTTTTGCATCTGCCTGTTGTGATGAAAAGGTCATTAATAAAGACTGAGTTGGGGAGAGGGTTGTGAGTTAGTCGAAGCTTTATTGTAGCTTCAGGGTACCAACCCGATGAAACAATGTTTTTAAATGAACTAATTGTTGTTTTTGTACAGAGCTTGTTTCTTAATCTATCTTCAATAATTCTGAATGACAAACTGAGTAAGTGGCTCGCTAAAATAAAAACCATAAAAGGTTTTTAGAAAGCATACGTGTTTTCTGTCTTTTTCTTTTTGTTTTCACTTTGACATTACAAGTTAAACTATTGCAGTCTGTGCACGGTAAATGGTGTTAAACACCCCCCCCCCCACCCCGATATCTGCCTCTAGAGAAAATTATGTTAATATAAATATAAATAATCACCTAGTTTAAAAAATATAAATGTATGAATATATATAAGTCATAGTGAGTGATTGGAGCGCTCCACTTTCAAACAGTTAGTATACATTACTTATAGACAATTGCACTGTTCCGTTGTATTTATGTTTAAAATACCTTCTTGTGTCGTGTGTGTGTGTGTGTGTGTGTGTGTGTGTGTGTGTGTGTGTGTGTGTGTTTACAATGATTAATGTGAGGTATCCCTTAGCCAGATGGTGCTGAACAAGGCCCATCCATCAGCAATGAAAAGAGCAGTGGGCAGAAAGCTGGCAGAGCACTTTGTCTGGGGCCAGTGCCCCCATCGGACACACTCACATACAGACTCTCTTAGGCTTTGACAGTGTAACCTATTAAGCCTTATTGGATCCTTGTGTTATTGTTTTGGGGCTTTTTTCTTCTTTTTTTGCAGGATTGCAGGTTCTTGTTTGTTTTTGTTTTTTGTTGTTTTTTACTGCCTTCAACTTAAAAAAAAAAATCAAAACAAACAAACTTCTAGGGTGGAGGCTTGTTTCTGTTTTTTCTATCAATGCCAAACTTCTTTTCTCTAGCATGCAGTAGAGGGGCAGTATACTACTGTAGGGTTTTCGAATGCCGAGAATTTTTGCTAAAAGATATAAATGCTGAACTTTTCAAAAGTAAGGACAGGAAGATATTCTGTGAATGGTGACACCAAGGTGAAAATGAAAACTGTGCTTTGGTCTGGTGGTTGATATTTGAAATTCTTTGTGGATGTTGACATTCTGATTGGACGTTGCACTCATATTAAAATTGTCATTCTGTGGTGACACACAGAGAATCCTGTGAATGAAATGAGAGGATGATACAGAGAAATGACAGACTAATTATAGACAGACATTAAAAAGAAAATTAATAACATATCTCTTTGTGTAATTGTTTGAGGAACAAACACCAATATGACCTCCACTATTAACCAATAAGTATCTTTTACAGTGAAAACAATTAAAACAACCTGTTCATAGCTCAAGTTATTAAGATACTTGGAGTTTTTCTTATGCGTATCGCATAGTCAGTGGTGATGCACAGTAATACTAGCATCCTTGCTATTGTTTGCCAAGAACCACCAAGTTATATTTCTCTGTATAAATGTGTAGTTAAAGTGTGTAATTGCACTTTTCTCATTCAGACTTTGCTGCATCACCGTGTCATCACTTGCAAAGTTTTGCTCCCTGAAGGATTTGCCCTTCCAGGTTGAGGTTGTGGAGTCCCCATCATGATTAGGTCATTGTCAGCAATGTGTGCGTCCACACATTCAGCTGACTCGAGTTAACAAAGCACCTCTCTCTTCTCCCCCACGCACTGTCACAGTCTCCTGAGAACACACACAGACAGACACACATACACTCTCCATGCTGTGTTCATAGGCCTGAATGACAGGGGTGACAGTTTTCCCCGCGGCAAGAGAGGAGGGACAAGCTGTCAATATGGTCCGGTGCACCTGCCCAGCCTCATAAGAAACACACACAAATGGAGCGAAACAGAAATAGGGAATATAGTAATAAAAAGGGAGTTAGACACGGCTGAATAATAGGCTCATAATGAAGGCCCAAACAGGGAATAAAGGCATGTGTAGAAAATAAAACACTTAATTACACATTAATAAACTCCCCCTTTGGATATTCTGAACTACTGCTTTGTTTAGGAGTTTACAGAGTTATCTATCATTGGGAAATAAAAGGAAAAATTCTAATTAGTCTAGCAGCTCTCTACAAAACTGTTCTTTTTTCCCCGCCTGTTACTAAACCAAACAATTAGCATTTTCTTTTTTCCCCCTTTTGCCATTTTTAATTGCTGTTATTTTCTTTAAAATGAGTTTTTAAGCTGCTGTTGTTTTGCATTGTTGTGAAATGTTACCCTCTATCTTTGTTAAACTTGACTTTGGCTTGCCGTGCTTCCGTTTTTTTTTCTTTTGCTGTTAATTAACTGACTATTCAGGACAAGACAAGGAGGAAGTGGAGAAATGAAACACTAGTACTGGTTATGGTAATTTATTTTCTTGCCATGTTCGCTTAACTTGTCTATTCATCCATCGGTTTTTGCTTTTCTGTGAAAGACCCGTTTTGCTCTGTGCGGCTTTTTTTTTTAAGTACTTAGACTTTTTTGTTACTAGCATACAAAAGCAGTTGATTCTGTTTCATTTAGTTTTATGTTGATAAATTAAACTCTTTTCCAACTGATTTTCTATTTATGATGATAATTATTAATTTCCATTGGCATGGCTTGCAGTGTCCAAGCCTGAAGCTGTCACATCACATCATGAGTGTGGCCTGGAGCATACTTACTCACTGGGTTGCACATCAGGGCTCACACTTTCAATGCAAAGTTTTACTGTTGCATGTTGTAGATTGTTCTTTTGGGCAGTGGATCAGACTAACTGTGCAACTTTGTTACACTTCTTGATGCTTTTCTGTAGTAATTACCCATATGGAAAAGAAATAGTAAAAACTTATATGATTTACTCATGAAAGTGGCCACTTTCTCATTACTTTCATATATTGTTTTAGTAAGTATCCAAAATATACATGTTTCATTATATAATTTTTCAAGGGATCTTATATCTGTTTTCACTCTTGTATGCTTTTCATACAAGTTTCACACAAGACAGATACAAACTTTATAAGATTTATATATATCTTTTCCATATGGGTAATGTAATGGATGCTCAGTTACCCACTGAACATAAAAATAAAATCTTTGTGACAAACCTGAGGGGGCTTTAGGTAGGCTAAGGCAGCGGTCCCCAACCCCCGGTCCGTGAGTCGTTTGGTACCGGGCCACAAGAGTTAAGACTCGAGTGTGAAATGTATGGTTTTCAGGGTTTTTATTGTTATTTTTTAAAATCATTTTTATTGTTAACTCTGTTTTTTCCCGTGTGTTATGAATAAATCTTGTTTTTGGTACTGGTTTTATTTTGTTGTACTTAAACGCGGCACCTTAAAGGCTGGTCCGTGAAAATATTGTTGGACATAAACTGGTCCGGAAAAAAGGTTGGGGGCCGCTGGGCTAAGGTACATAACATATTAGGTCCGTATGATGTGATGAAAGTCTCTGAGGGGAGATGGCTTAATATCAAATCAGCAATCTGGAAGTTTTTGCTTGTTTGGCTGTGCAATGGCAGTAATCCTGCCTCACTGGCTCAATTTCTGACTACCCTTGTTTAAACAGGGTACCTGTAAATGTTTTGGCCTTTCAAAATAAAATTCCCTCAGTTGACCAAAATGACAATTTCCCACCTGTTTCTTGATATTTATCTAGCTTTATTTTGGATAATTGACATTTTGCTCCCAATACTTCCTGCAGCCTCCATTATATATACTGAATAAATATCTTCATTACAGAGACATTGAATTCAGTCCCTTTGCTACAAGTGTATAAAATCACCTACTTTGCATGAAGTGTGGCTTTAAAAACAATTGTGAAAGAATTGTTTTTTCTTTTTTTCACTGAATTTGAGCATGGTGCTGTAATAGGATGTCATCATTGCAACAGCTCAGTTTGTGAAGTTTCTTCCATGGTAGACATTTCACAATCAACTGTGAGTTGTATTATTGCAAAGTGGAGTTGTATCAGAAGTAGCAGAGTATGAAAGGTTACAGAGCGGGGTCGCTGAGTGCTGAGGTACAAAGTTGCCAACACTCTGTTCCTCACAGGAAGAATCCAATGAATCCAAACCTCACATTGAAATGCTGTCATGTTCCATCTAAGCCACTAACTAAAGCAAAGATGGATAATTGTTAGCACAGAGACCAAGTTACCTGGATCTTATGCTGTACGAATTTTATGTGTGTTTTAAGGTTATTTAATGCACTTCTCCCACTTAAATCCCAGCTTATCACAGTACTGCACAGTCAGAGTCAGATACACTTCATCAGAACATCGGAAAAACTCGGCCCTTCTCTATAATTAATTCTCTTTGCCTGTATACATTGCATACTGCACAAGCGCTTTTGTCAGCCACTTTATCTTGTAGTTTCACAGGCCTTTGGAAAGCTTATCTTCCATTGTAAATTGCATGTTAACACAGTTTGAAATCTTGCATTTGCTTATTGATTCTACTTGGCTTTTATCTTGTCCACTGTATGTTTACAGAGTATCTATTTGTCCAACATAACTTACTTCGGCAGTCGCTATAAGCAGTGCAGACATAAATGTTTAAATCTTAAAGGTTTTGAATTAGCAGTATGCAAAATGAGTTTTCCTCCTGTGGCTTCAACACGTTCAAAGCGTGCCTGTCTTTACAGAACAAAAGGAAAAAGTCAGTTTTGTTACCACATTTTGTCCAAGACAATGTTGTTGAAACTAAAATGATCTTTATTCAGTTGAGTTAGGATCGCTTTATTTGGCTTTGTTCTGGGAGAGCGCACCACCCACCATTTCATCTGCAAGAGATCCCTGTTGTTAGTCAGGATACATCTTTAAACTTTTATTTCAGCCTTTTAAAAATTCCTCTGGTATTTCATTAAAAGTTTACAGTTAACGCTAAATTAGCATTTTTAGTATAACTCCAATTAGATGTGATTATATATTTACACACAGACTCTTGGTCAGCACAAAGTTCTCTCTGTAAAGAAAAAACCCCATCTGTGTTTATCTCATATTGCCTTTTATGCAGCTCCTCAGTGGGCATGCTGCCTCCACTGACCAAATACATAATTTGTATTCAGAACCATCTGAACTCTGAACAGTTTGTTGACAGACATGCCTGAATTTGTGTCAAATCTCTTTATTTGCCTGGTCATTAAGTCCTTTGCGTATTGTTTTTGTTTGATCTATTTATTTAATCTATGTTCTTGTAAATTTACTGATAGGGAGAGATGTTAGCAACATATCTTAGAGTAGGAGGATCTTAGAGTACCTGAAGAATACTGACTTTACGCTCAAGACAACAGTTTTTCCAGTTGGAATATAGACATGCTGCTCACATGGGCCTGCAAATGAGCTGTGTGTATAGCACCAAATGTAGGATCACTGCTGTAAAGTCCTTATTCTCATAACTGACTTCCAGAAACTGGGGCACAGTAGGGGGGATAAGTGATACATTAACTGTCTGCAGGCATTGTGTGGGTGTGTGACTGTGTGTGTCTGTGTAAGCAAGCAAGCCAGATTTTTAGAATTTAAATGAAGGCAGTTAAAAATAGTGATGCAAGTCTGCCTTATGTTCTTTGTACGGGTTCGGGTGGCAAGGATTATTCCCAAGTTGTCATATCTGACATGTTTGTGTGACGTATAAAATATTTATTTTTTCATGTAAAAGTCAGTCAGTAGATTATAACCATGTGAGATTGTTGTTCTCAGAAATTTCCTGTATGTTTGATGGGATCATTCATTAGAGCTCATTTGTGGTTAACCCATGTCATCATGCTGTGGGAGTCTGTTTTATGGTTTTTTTGTTTTGTTTTGTTTTTTTTTTAAACTAGATGCTTCCTTCTACACCCTAATCTTGTTGCCGTTTCTTTTCCTGACTACATATTAACAAATGACTTTCATATTCAGAAACATTTGCTATAAGGATGTAATCAATAAGCAACAGAGAATTAAGGTATTTCCTCTCCTCTCTCACTTCAGAATATTTCAGTGATCGAATGCTAATAATCCAGATTTATGTGTATACTGTACCATGTAGGTCCAAATATAAAACTGTTGTCACATACCCTGCAGCTGATCCATGTCTCTGTGAGAAATCCCTTTCATTTAATGACAGACAAGGGGTATGATAAATGTTATATGCATACCAACCATATAATAATCAATTGCTTGATTTTTCATTTCATGTTAAGGCTCGAGACATTTTGCCACTACAAAAGCTTGCAACTGAAGTTGATTCATTATTGCAGAATTTTGTTTATTTTGGTTGGAATGTTTCAATAGCAGCACATAATTCTGTCCATATTTTGTTGATCATTGCATTTATAGTACACACTCTTCGTATAGGTCATAACGATGTGGTCAACCCGCCATCATTAGTCTCGGCTCTTTTGAAACACGCTGGACAGCTTGGGACAATGAAGGAATGAATCAATTAAAGATAAAGGGGAGAAAAGAGCCGGCGCTTCCACATATTGAAGAGGAGAAAACGAGACAAAAAGAACAAAAACACCTCAGAAAGAACAATGGGCTGAATATTTATGGGACTGAACGGAAGAAAAGAAACACAAAGACAATGTTCAACAGCTTTGACACTTATTCTTGAGGTGGCCCTCGGTTTAATTTTTCTTCATAATATTTGGTGGAGTTGTCTCTCAATGTGTTGCGCATAGATTAGTGTGTTTGCTTGTTGTGCTGAAGGCCTGTTAATTGGGTGTTTGGGGCTAATAAATAGCCGTAATTAACAGGCATGGGCGAGGCAGGGGTGTTAAAGCTTTGGCAACCAGATGCAGGAGAACAATGAACTACAGTATGGTGAAATTCACCTGAAAGTATCACTCGTTTAGATTAAAGGAGCATTGACAGAAGTGGCTTTGGAACCAAGAAGGTAGGTTTCTCTGTCACCAGTGAGACATTTGTTGTGATACTAACAGCGATAAATCGGAAGTATTACCTGGTATTGTCACCCCAACGCCTTAACAGTTTCATGTGAATCTTAAATATATATTGCGCTATATGCTGTAGTGTGTGTGTGAAAAGTGTAAGGTGGATCACACATTTAATGTATGTTGTTAAAGACGTGTAGTCTCTGTGTTGCAATGACAGTGTGTTGAAAAGCCAAAGGATACTGTGCGTTTGTAGTTCGGCTGAAAACTGATTGCAAACCCCACCTTTGTCATCTTTAGTCATCATTCTGTCATCTTCATTCTGCTCCTGATCTGGTCTTATGTTCTTTGACCTGGACGGCTGCTTGTCTTTTTGTGTATGTTGATATATGAGCCCAGGCTTGTTGAAGTGAGGTATAGTTGTTTGAAGTCCTGCCAGTTCAAGAAAATGAACTTTAAGCCCATTAAAGAGCAGAAAAGCATCAGGGATTTTCTCTTTCTCTCGACTGCATCAGCTATTTATTTTCACCCATGGTTTTATTTCATGCCTGCGAAGAAGCAAATAGAAAGCTGAATGGGAGCAGGTGAGATTCAAATGCACTTTATTTGTCTGTTTTGTTTTGGGGGGGGTTGTGGGCTTTCAGGGACACGAGTAATAGACCTGAGGTTATTGTGATTTTCATGAAGTTAATAACAGGCCTGTGTCCTGATCTGATTACTTTTAATTGACGCTTTAGAAAGCCAAAGGATGCAAGAAGTGGTGTTTCAGAAAGCATACAGTGGCTTGACCTGTGGTAGTTCAGGGTTGAGCTTTATCAACACATGTATTATATGGCTTTGAGGCATTGTATCACTTGTAGGGTATTAGTCAACCTTGTAAGTATTAATGGTGAAATATATAAACACTTCAGTCTAGAAATGTCACAATACCACAATACCATGTCTTTTCCATTAGCATCACTCTGTTATCACTCTGCGATCATGCTAAATTTGATACCAAACTCACAAAATTGATCAAATGAATTTTTCTCAATAAATTCATCATAGCACATGTAATAAAAATAATATTTTAAGAATTATATATTCACTTAGATATTGTATTATTGCCAATAAGTTGCAGTCTGATGATGTGGCTGACACTTTATGTGTTATGTGCTCTTCACATAGACCCATGGGACACACTTTAACACACTGGAACCCTCGAGCATTGTTGTGTTTGGGTATTTATACATATGGGTTTTGATCCCTAAAATGAAAACAAAAAGCTAGTAAACATAAGGAAACAGCAAGTGAAATGAAAGATTAAGTAAACCAAAATTAGCTTATGCCAACCTCTTTAAATCAAGAGTTAGAACGCAACTTGTAAATATGACATTTTAACATGTTTATGCTATAGACAAACTACATATCATCACATTAATTTGCAGATTTTTATAAACAATTAGATTCAGCTTTAGAATAACCATGTAGATGCTCTATAAACCAATTTGCAACCAGTTATTAAACATTAATGATCATTCATTGCTTAACAGGAAGGAACTACATTAAAAAAAATGAATTTTGAGGTAAATTACAGTAAATCATCAACTAAATTTAAATTAACGATCAACTTACATTTATTAATAATGGTTACTGGAAGTATTATCTGATGTCTAAAGGGGACATTTTCATTCTATAAGCTGCACTTAATTTACATCTTTAGTGATTTAGCATAGATTTAATTTTTGGATCTGTGATATGGTTTTAACTTTTATACATATTTCACTAAAAGAAACAGCTTGAACTAAGGTTTCAAGCTGTGTCTCTTTCTTATTTTGGTCTCCTTCTCTACCATTTATCTCTGAGTCAGACAGATTTCTGTCGCACCATTAAAATAAGTCTTTTTTTTTTTATTTGAAAGGAAGGAGCAGTACCCTGAGGGCTTGTCAGCCGACTTGATGACATGAAGCTTCTGTTGAAAGAAAGCAGGGAAGATCAAATGCTTAATGGCCACCTGTGAATATGTGTCTGTGCCTGTTTCCGTTATTAAACACAGACTCGTATTTGAAGTCTTTTCAAGTGATGGATTGAATCTTTAGCACATAATGGAACTTCACTGTGCTTTGCTGGTGGAATCAAAATGAGGAATTTAACTTAAAAAGTTATATAATAAAACAGAAGAACGGAATACCTACAGCTAAACGCTACAGTGCTATAGTATTCACCATATATACACCATTTGACCCAATCCCTGTATGGGTTTAGCCCCAAAATTGCTTTGGAATATGATATAGGGTGAAACACACACACACAAATATATATTAAATACAAACTAGAAACCAAGGATAAAGTCAGTAGTTGACACAGACCTGTTAAAAGCACATATGCCGAGAATGGCGACAAATAAAAACAAAAAAGGGGATGAGACATTAAAAGCAGGGCAGACCTGTTCGAGTCATCTCTTCTGATGCAGAAGTAAAGCCAGCCTTGAGCGGAGTCTTTTCCAGGAACTGCAGCATAAACAAATTAAGCACCCCTCTAGCTTTTGTTTTTCTGTGCAAGTAGGGAGATATACTGTATGTGCATAGTCTTGAATATGTGCTGTTTTAGGCCATGTGGGCTTCAGTTTTGTGTGTGACTTAGCATGTGTAAGTGATGTTTGTTTTTCTGATATGGCTATAACAGCCTCAGCGGTCTTTCTCGCTCTCTCACTGGGTGTGTGTGTGTGTGTGTGTGTGTGTGTGTGTGTGTGTGTATGCAAATGCCAGATTGTAATAAAATTGTGTATTTTTCATCAGTACAGCACAGGTAGTAGCAATAAGGCCTCAAGCTATGGCTGAGCATTGGCAAAATCAGTGTATTTAATTCCCAACAGGCAAAAACAGGAGATATAGACTATAGCTTAATGCTATGTCCTCAGGGTAACTGATGTATTTTGGTGTTTGGTGTTTGAGATTTCAGGAAATCTCATAGGGACACAGGCTATTTTTTACTAACTGTGGTGTAAACTCTTAGCTCTGTTGTTTTATATATATCTTTATTTCTATGAATAGATGGATATAGATCAGGGGCGATTTTAGCCCATTTTTGGGGGTGCTTCAGGACCCCCAAAATGAATCAAAGCACCCCCAAAGATTTCTTACTTTTTGACTTTTTTTTGACAATATTTGCTGTTTGTGTGACACACTACTAAAAATATAAAAAGCATACAGTACTTGGTTGAGACGTAACATTTTAACAACAAAAGTATAGATAACCCCCCCTCCTTCCCAAAATGGTTTGTTCCAGCTCTCCCCTGCTCTGGCTCTAGCGCCCTTTCTGCCAGAGCGATGGTGGCTGAGACGCAGCTGAGCGGAGGTGTAAGTGCCTGGCTTAAAACAGGACATGTTGGATGCATTTAACCTTCAGTTACTCTTTATATAGTTAGGTAGGAGTCAGAACATGTTTCTTTTTAGCTGAAAAACATTACACCCAGGCAATGTTCCCTCTAAGCTGCGCACGTGCGCAATTGCGCACTGCTGGCACGCTCTCTGCGCACAGAAAATCTGCGTTGCGCACAAAAAAAAAAATCTAACCTGAATTGAAATTAAAATTAATACTTTAACAATTCTGTTTTGCAGTGTTAGTCAGTAAGTGACTGGCTGCTCCCGTATGGAATTAGAACGATGCCACCTTATCCCATAGTCCAGCCAATAATGCGATTCACATTCGTATATACGCAGCTAATCAACGTCGTTGACAGGCTACGACAGCGTCCTTATGTGCCGACAGCGGTGTTTTAGCTAGCAAAGCGGCGTGGCTGATGTGGAGTGAAGCAAAGTTAATGACAACGTGTACAACCATTGGAGATGTGAGCAGGAAAGATGGAACAATGGACAGAAAAAGTGTGGACTTTATACCAGTTTTGATTTTGTGTTGATAGGCCACGTAAAACCAGAGTTATGATAAAAATATCTGCAATGTTTGGTTTTCTTCCTGAATACTATCGTTGTTTATATTTACTGCGGGAAGAAACGGTAAAAACGGCGTTTTATAAGGAAAACGCTCGAAAGCGCTTTCCGCCTGTGAGCAAAAACAAAACCAAAAAAACCACACCCTTTTCTATTCGTCGAAAAAAGTGCCATGTCAACCAATCAAAAAATGATATGGCAACGTGGCATCTAGTTGTTAACCCTAACCCTAAATATATATATATATATATATATATATATATATATATATATTAGGGGTGCAACGATACACAAAATTCACGGTTCGGTTCGGTTTGATACTTTGGTGTCACGGTTCGATATTTTTTCGATACAAAAAAAATGTTCATGCCTTTTTAATTTGTCATTTATTAAAATTATAAATATATATTTTAACTCAAAAGTACAGTTTTTAAATTTAACCCTAACCCTTGTGCGTGTTTTTTATTTTGACAGCGAATGCGCACCTGCGGACCACTTATGTGCAGCCCTGGTTATTTAGCTCATCATATCGCAGCCACAGAAATTCTTTTGTCCATGAAACCATAAAGCTGCACTTTCTTTTTGCCTTATAGTCTGATTTGTCATAACTTCTCCGTTTTGTGGTAAGCTTTTCTTTGGCTGTCACTTCTTCACCCTGACCTGTCTTATTTGGCTCAGCAGAACTGAAATGCTTTTACACGCTCACTCACATAAGCTCAGCGATTCTCTGCGCGATCAACCTCTCACATGTTTAAGCTTGCTGCGGGAGATTTCACTTGTCATGTTTGCATAGTAAGCTAACGATTAATAAGACGATGTCAGAGGAATTGGTGCACAAATTATCATCACTCACAGATCAGTGCTGTCGCTCTCTATACACAGTTCGCACGATTGCAAAGTGAAAGCAAAAAAACAAGCGCAAATTCAAACGCGACTTCAATATGTCACATATTGACAGTGGCTCACCGATGCCAATGACATAATTACCCAGCTACATTTCTGAAAGAATGCAAAAGCATTGACATATATTTTTCCTACAATAGCCCGACGGGCAGGGCAGAGATAGATTTTGGTAGCCCGACTGAAAAAAATCGCTAGCTTCGGGATGTCGGGCTAGCGATATTGCGAGCCCTGTATCTGATTGAGGAATCACTCATCTTTGGAAAAGAGAGTTTATTACAGAGAAATGGCTCTTTCCAAAATAAAAGCTATACTATCCGCTTCTTCTGGGCTATATTCTCAGCAGCATAAGGAGAATCATGTGCTAACAGCGGTCTAAATGACTCGGCTAAAGTTAGTAGCATGCTTGCTTTTTTTTGTCTGCTTCCACTTGTCTTTGCACTAGGATGATGTCGGCGTAAATGTGCAGTCATATTCGTTGTGTTCCCACTAGTGATTTCAGGTTAATCTCGTTGAAATGACCTTAACGCCACAACACGGCAAATCTCCGTTAACGAGCTACCGCCGATCGCCCCGTGCATGGGGCTAGACGGCCAACACGTTAACGAGCTAACTGCGCTAACACACTAGTTCACACCAATGTAATTAAGCATTGCATGGCACATCCAACATACTGTTTTACTTTAGTCCATGACTCGCTTACCTTCAGGGTCATACGTCACATGAAAACCAAAATAATTCCAAACGCCAGATCTGAATGAGGTTCAATTTGCCTGTTGCAAGGAGAGCTTAACTTCTGTCTCGCTAGCTTGCCCTGCGCTCTTCTTCCTGACTATGCTGTCTGTGTTGAGCGCTCAGTGGATCTGCGCTCGACAGTGCAGCCTAGGCGGAGTAGTCGAACACAGATTCACTGAGCGCTCAACACAGACAGCATCGTCAGAAGGAAAGTTGATAAAATAAATTACAAATGTTGTATTGTTCGATACATATGCGTACCGAACCGAAAGCACTGTATCGAACGGTTCAAAATCGATACGAATATCGTTGCACCCCTAATATATATATAAAAGCTAAAAAATTCAAGTTATTTTTACTTCCAATAGTATTAACATACTGCACAGGTCAATGACTAGATTTTTTTACATTTTCATTGTAAGTGGGCTAAAGCTGTTAATTAAAAGTAGTCTAACATAAATGTAAATGCTGTAATTTGATTATTTTAATAAACCATGTAACTTGGATGGATTCGATGCTGGCGTGACCACAGTGCACACGTCTGATGTCGCTCACAGTGGTCCAAGGGATCGCTCATGGAGTTTGTGTGTTCGCTCAGACACATGAAAAATTAGAGGGAACATTGCACCCAGGTAACCTGCAGCGTTGAAAACTTGTTTTCCGACAATGTTTGCTACCTTACAATCTGTCCTGCTCTGTATTAAAATCAGCAACATTTCATTGTCCTGTTGCTCCCATTGAAATGTATATAGCCTATTTAAAATCTAAAACTTTAAATTGTCCGTAGCCTATTGTTGTTACCACTGTCCTGTTAGAAATGGATACTAACTAGCTAACTGAACCATTAACCTTATAACTCCTATTGTGTGTGTGTGTGTGTGTGTGTGTGTGTGTGTGTGTGTGTGTGTGTGTGTGTGTGTGTGTGTGTGCGCGTGCAGAGAGACAGCCAGGTTTATAAGGGATATAAGGAAGTTTTTTCAAAAAAAGGAGCCACATTCAGGTAAAAGTGTAAAATCAAATGATCTGTGAATCAGGAATAATGTTGGATCAGTGTTTCAATATTTATGTCTTTTATTAGATATACATGCGGTTTGGTTATTTGCCTCTTGGTTGAAAGTACACTGAGAGAGGACTTTTTCATTAGTGATCTTAATAGTATTTTTTCATATTAATGTAATTTTTCATCTAATTGAATACAATCTATTTGCGTATGATTGTCAGTCCGAAGAGGGAGAGAGGAAAGAGGGGAATGTGAGGAGAAAGTACAAGGTCAGGAAGAACCAGGTAAGAAAACAGACAGGGAACAGTGACAGGCACAACACAAACTGTTAAACTGACACAGACAAAAAACCTAATTTTACTCACACAATCTGGAAGTTGTGTCCTCCCTATATTAAAGCTGCTGTACAGAATCTGCAAAACAAACTGGGTTGAAACATTTTTGACCCTCTTTAACAACATTCCAACATAACATTATCATTGATTGGGGAGATGAAAATTAATGATATATTTTTATGTAGTTCAGCCACAACTCTACTAAAACCTCAGCCAGTAATAGGTAGGCCAACTTTTGGACCGTCCAGTTGTCTGTATGACTGCCGCAGTACCTACATCACATTTGCGCACTATCAGAAAGTGCCAAACAGCCCTGGTGGAGTGAGGAGCTGTAAAGAGAAGCAGATGCTCTGTTTATATTCTAAAAATGTTTTAAGCTTGTTTCAAAGATTCTGTACAGCAGCTTTAAATGTTTTCCAAAAGCACACATACACTTATCAGTGTTTCTCAAACTTTTTACAGTGTGTACCACCTGATAAAATGTCAAGCTCTCCCAAGCACCACTATGAAAGCATGAAACTCATAAATCTTACAACACAAAATTAGTATTATTAAATTAGTAAAATTAGTATCCGCAGTAAAGATTTTTTCATACATTTTATACATTCTACCACAGGCAAAGTTGCCTCCATTTTTTATATATTTCTTTATTAATATTTTGTAATAATTTATTTGTAATAATTTATTCTGTTTTGGGAGTGTTTTTTTATGTATCTGTATTATATTATACATACACATTAAAAGTAAATCTCTGTCCAAAAAATGCACTCAGTTTACTTTTTACTCACTATGAGCATCATTCATTATTCTCCCCCAGTAATGAAGGTTAGGATATGTATTTTTTTTATTCCAATCCATTCTTCTTTTGCAGCATTTAAATAACCTTTATCAGATTTGATGATTTTATTACAGACTTTTCAGTGTTTTGTTTTTCTTTCACAAATGTGGGATTAAATTGTGTTAAAATGTATAAAAAAAGTCTTATGATTTAATAAAGAAATTTGCAGACTTGCACAGAGATGGTAAAATTATGATGACTGATAACGGAGAAGAAGACAACAGACAACGAGGACAGGGAGGAACAGGGGTTTAAATGCACCAAGGAGACAGTTATAGAGAACTCGGGACAACTGGAGACATTTAAGGATGCAGGGACTGACACAGACAGGGAAGACGTCTCATCGTGACGTGTAAAGTTTATCTTGCCTGGCTGGGCAGCTCTCTGGGTGCTCAGCACCCCCAAAGCTCTAATCCTAGAATCGCCCCTGATATAGATATATCGAGAGAGAGACAATGTTAACCTTTTAATTTAAAGGTTGTAAAACTGCACTCTGGGGGTTTCATTGGCCTCATCTTGTGTATGATGTTTAGCACGTAGAAAAATCTGAATGCACTGACAAGCAATACACAATCCATATGCTGATGTGTGTCTTAGTTCTTTCATATAACATACACTGTATGTGTCTGTACTTAAGAAAAAGCAAAAAAAAACAAAACGCCGTTGCTGATTGAGGTTTGATTATTTGTGGGATGTTTTTATGCTGTCGCCCTGGGCAACGTCATGTAATATCACGTACCATGCATTTACATTCATGAAATGTAAATGCACAAATGAATTGCCAGTTTTATAGACATTTTCTGACTAAACATGCGTAGAACTGTATATTTGTGTCCTTTTGTGACTCATTAAGTTTCTTTGCATTACCATTTAACATTTTTTTTGCTTGATGTGCAGTTCATGTTCATAACATTACACTGTTTCATCATAGTACAAGCCTTCATGCATGATGTGTGTCACTGAGTGGGGCTTTACAGTAAATATATAGAAAATTATGCATTATGAGTTTAAGCCTTTTTTAAGGCCTTAGAAAAAGTCAAGAAGTCATTCTTTGCAGTAACTGTGCAGCAATGTGCATGAAATGCCTCAGGTCTTTACAAAGGACAAAGTTGTTTACATATCTAATGCACCATATATGAGTGGATGACCTTTAGTGGCAAGTATGGATTGAACTAAGAACTGTGTGGAGGCCTTATGGAAGGCACCAACTAGTTTATTAATCTAGTATAGTATGGAGGGTTTTTTTCTTGCTTTGAGTAAATGTCTATTGAGTATAACTGTGTGTGTGTCCAGGGTGTTGGATAAAGAAAGAAAGAACAAGTACCACAGACTTGTACTTGATGCGTAGACTTGGTAAATTATTAAGTCTTATTGAAGTCTGCCATCGGCCAATATGCCAGTGTATTTTGCTTAGATCTCCTTAACACACGGGACTGAAAACAAATCTAAGAACAAGGTCCTAAAGGATCATTTAAAAAGTTGGTTTGTTTTAAAAGACATTATGTTAATTGTTAGCCCGAACCCCAGCAGGCGTATCCCATATGTGCTTCTATCATAGTGCTTGTTCACCTTGACCCCGTTTTATATAACACTATAGTAGTGTTGTTACTGTGTATGTTTTGCGTTTGCACACTTGAAAAGTAACTGACTTCTGTCTTTTTTGTCTGTTTCAAATGTGAAAACTTTTTAATTCATGGCTTAAAGTTACTGTAAGTTTCACATTGAGATGGAGAACTGAGATATTTCAATCATTAAAATCTATAACATGTTGACGACTACGCTAAATCTAACACATACTGAAAAGCTGTTAGTAGTTGGATGAAATTTGCCAGTTCTGTAAAAGGTGATAAAATGATAGTTGGCAAGACAAAAACTTTTATTTTATAGTGCGTCCAATATACTTGTGTTCCCTTAAATATAGAAACATAGAAATATTGATTTAACTCTTACAGTAGCTGCTGAGACATGAAAACACACACACAAGCCCGTTCAGCTATCTTAGTGAGGACCTTCATTGACATAATGCCCCTTACCCTGACCCTAACCATCAAAAATGAATGCCTAACCCTGACCCTGAACCTAACCATAACCTAATTGTAACCCTGACACTAAAACCACACTTTGAGCCTCAAAAAGGCCTTCAAACTTGTGAGAACCAGTGAGTGTGTCCTCATAAGTGACTGTTGGTTCTCACAAGTATAGTAGAATGCAAATTTTGGTCCTCACAAAGATAGCTAGACAGGAACACACACACACATTTCTTCATTTTCAGTAGTTGGTAACCAGCTTGCACAACCCTTCCCATCTTGTATTTCCCTGCTGGATGGTTCACTGGCTCATTTGCTGCTTTGGTGGTCCTTTGTGTGATTCAGCTGGTTTTCCAGTCAGTCTCTTACGCTGCAGTTGAACAGGCTTGTTTCCGGAGATCAAACTGAAGGCTTCAGAGCAGATCAGGACCTACCGACTACCTCAAGTCTAAGATTAGAGAGTTGGAGTGCCACAATAGGACTCACTAATTCTCTTATTGTTCTATTAATTATTTGTTGCAAAGTGCAAGGCAATTAAAGTGTTACCACCTTTATATGCATAAAAATAATTTCCAGCACTCTGCTTCATTTCATATGCACATGCACATTTCTATGCAGATCTTTGTGTAATGTCTGTGCATTTGCATTATGCAAGGGTTGTTTTTTTTAACACTTCCTCATACATTTACATCCTTTTTGTGAATATGGGTTTGTGTTAATGAGTACAGTAGCTTCAAGCATCTGCTGAGTGTCAAATTAGTGAAGCCCACCACGCCAAGCATACAGGTGCTTGTGAGTGTGTGAGCCAATTTGTTTCGAAGTGCTTAATATACACGCTCTACATTCAAGCAATCATATCTTAGTCTATTCAGAGCCTGAATTTGTCTATACATGGACACACACACACAGGCCGTTTTTGAGCCCTGTCACTCAGCCATATGCCACAGAAGGGTCTGGCATCTGCTGGAATACAAATGCACAGTAACAAGAGACATGCTGAAGTAATCAGGGGTTTTTTTGTGTATTCCGCTCACACAAAGCAGTCCTGTCATTTTAACAGCTCGTTCCCTGTATGAAAATAGATTTAAAGCAACACATGTATAATCCAGACATATTTGTTGGTGTAACCCCTTTTTGGACAACAGATCAGTGTCGGCAAAACCAGCCCTTTAAAAATGCACATTCATACCCAGAATGGAACACCCCCGAGTTAAGGCATATTTGAATTCATCTATAGCCACTAAGGTTATTCCTTTATTTGTACTTTCACTCAAAGATGGCTTGCCTGCACACAAGACTTGCACTTACATTACCTAATGTTATCTATCTCAATCATAAACTCACTATTTTATTTGCTATCACATATTGTTTCCTTGGTCATAAATACTGAAGGATATTGATTTTTTTTTAAACATCAGTGCTTACACATGCCATTTTACCTCCTCTCAGTTCACACATCTCAGTGACCATGTAAAGGCTGAGCTCATAAAGTGTTTTTGCTTTAATCACAGACACTTTGCATCATGCTTAGTGTGCTTGTTTGAAGTGGTTTCGTATGAACAAGAGCACTCTTATGAGTGTATCCTGGGTATTAGCTATGTGTTTATCTTACTGGTTTTGGTTGAATGCTGAGGGATTGGACTTTTTGTCTGTCTTTTCATGACTTTTGGTTTGAATGGCACAGCTGTGTGCGAGCACACTAGCCTCTTAAATCTCACTCTGATTGCTACTTGCTGCCTTTGATTAATGCTCATTATGTCTGGGTGTATATGTGTGTGTGCGCCCATGTGTGCATGTGCTCACAGAGCCAGTTCAACCTGACCCCCCTGCCATAAATCAATCAACACCATTGAAGTGCTAATATTGCCCCCTTTGTGAGCCATTTTCTTATTCAAGTCTCATCTTGCTGAAGGCAATCTGACGTTTACTGATGAGGATTTTGACTTTATTTTTAATGATTTCTATGACAAGTTTAGACAAGCCACACAACATTAATTTGCAACCATTTTATTTATAATTGATTTCCCCCCCTTTAAACCCAACAATTTTTTTTGATCAAGCATGATAGCAAACTGAATATTTTGAAGTTGGGTTTTTTTTTTGGACTACTAGGCAAATAACAAGAGACCATCCTGTAAAATGTAAACTTTCTTTCTTTCTTTGAATTGGAAGAATTAAATAAATAATTCCATGTTTGACAATAGATAAAGACTTTTTTTCAGATATTTTGACAGAATTAATGAATTCATAGTTACTAACATGTTGTTGTTGTTGAACACATCTGCTAATTATGTATTCACTTTCTTCTAGTTGTGAACATCAGAGTATATATATTTTATAATTACTACATTATTCAATTTTACATCCATCAGAGAGGGGAAAAACAATTGTGTTATTTAGTTCTAAATGTTAATGAACAGTAAGACCATCTGATAGATGATATTAAAGCAAAGTCATTAAAGAACATAAATGTCCATTCAGAGCATTTTGAACCTTAATTATGTTACAATCTGTCGTGTGTGTGTGTTTGTGTGTGTGTGTGTGTGTGTGTGTGTGTGTGTGTGTGTGTGTGTGTGTGTGTGTGTGTGTGTGTGTGTTTGCTAATTTTGGCCCTCAGTGTTTCAAACGATAAATAATTTAATTTATTCTCACTTTCCATCGACACTCATCTGGCTCTTTAAAATGTCTTTTTATTCACTTGAAATACAAAGCATGCTATAGTTGGCAACTGCATAATTGGTCAGCAAGTATAAATGCTTCATTGACTGTTTGTGTCACTTCTTATTGGGACTCTGGCTGCCAAATAACAAAGTAAATGAATTCATAGATCAGCTTGCAAAAAGCAGAATACTCTAAAATGACGGGTTCCCCTCTCTGTGATTTAATCGAAATCCCTTTGTCACCATCTGAAGACTTTTCATTTGGAGTGTCTGTTCAGAGTCATTCGGTTTGGGAGACATCTTCCTGATGTTTTCAAGAAAAGTCACCCCTTCTTTCTGGGTCAGATATCCTTCTAGTTTCTGGCCCTCAATTCTTGCATAGTGTGGAAGGAATTTTTAGTCAGTTTGCAGGTATATCATCTCAGGTTGCTCTCGTTAATCTTTTTGAGTCAAAAACAGTGACATATTCCAACCTTCAAATCACGACTCTCACATAGTCCATGTGCTAACGGCTAGCAAGCACATACATATCCAGTTTGTCAACTTTTGACCCTGTGGCCACTAAGCAGCCTGTCTTTATTTATTTATTCATTTATTGATTTGCGCTTTCCACTCAGGCTACCTACATATACATCTATACACTTTGATGGTTTAGACTTACCAGCAAAAATAGGGCTGTGCTTGTATTGAGTGTCTGCAGTTTTTAATGTGCACCACATTTGCACAGGTGGACTAGAGTGCTTTGATTTTACTTTTCCTACTGCATTTTCAGTTTTTCTATGTTCTGATTCCTCATTTTAATTAGTGTATGAACTTCTTTTAATTGACTGACATATCTACAGACTGAACCTATTATAAGCAGAAATGACTCCCACTTTTCTGTGATTTACTACTATTCACTAAGAAATAGATAAATGCTAACATTGTTACAAATTAGCAGCACACGTGTGTTCTTAAAGACGCTCTTAACAACAACAGATTCCCAAAGACTTCTATCACTCATCTGTTTTTTTTGGGGGGGGTTTTTTTATCAAAAAGTATAAAAGTACATTTGACAATAAGCCTGCGAAAACAAATGGATTGCATAAAGAAAATAAAAACCTTCAGTCTTGCGTCCTCCTCTCCACATTTCCTTGTTCAGGACATCTGTTGTATTTTTGTCCTTGGTACCTGAGTGACTCGTTGAAAGGAAAAAAAACAAAGTACTTCACAGTCCATCATTGGTGCACTTCAGAATATACCATCAGTGGGACAGATGAAGAGGACGCAAGCGTGCTGAATCAGGAAGACTCACACACACATGCATGCAAAATTTTTAGCTCATGAAGGAAATCAAAATGTTGAGATTCCAAGAGCAAGCAACCCTATACAGCACACATTTAAACCCCGTGTCTGCGTTCTATGTGCATAAGTGAGGGAAATTAAAGATGCGCACAATTATACACAAAACCTACTCCGTGCTGAGCAACAGCTGCAGCTTCCTTGATATTGGTTGACGGGAACGCTTCTGTTTGTGAAGGAGGAGTATTGTTGGGAAAGATTTAAATTCAGCGAAACAGAAAAGAAAACTTGGTAATAAGATTAAGCACAGTTTTCTTTTTTAAAGAAATTGTATATTTATATAGTATTCAGAGTATTCCTTCCAACAAACTTGTTAAAATGCTACACTACAGTTGCAAATTTGTTGGCTTCATCTAGTGGCAAAAATTCCATTGTTTGTCTTTGATCTCCAGTGGGAAGTACAAAACGATCTTTTAAACAAATGAAAGATAAATCTGAAAATCCTCAAACTACTGCCTACCAAGCAAACATAAAGTAGAATTAATGTCACACCAACATGTTATTTAATGCATAAACATGAATAAAAATAGACCATCATATACTTTTCAAAAACAAGATTTACTGAAGGTATTATCGATCCCTGTTTTCAATGTCAAGTCACTCGCCAACCATTACAGTGGTTTGGGAAAGGGCCTTGGGATTAGAACCTGGATAGATGGATACAATAAATGCCTTAAATGACCTACTTCTACACATTTATTCCCAGTGGATTGTCTTATCACTTCTCACCAAATTTAAAGTCTTTTATCAGTATTTTTGGATTTGTGCAGTTGGTAAAAAAAATCACGTTTTAAAAAAAAAAAGCAACAAGAAAAGAAAGGAATATGCATCAAGGTCATGATCCAGCTTTTAACCCAGTGAGGCATTAGGACTATCCTCACCTTATCCCACAGAGCCACCAGGATGGCCTTGTAGCTCATGATTTTCTTTCTCCCTTATCACATACTTTCCCTCATCCTAATATGATGACTGGAGGGCTAGCCTTGAACAGCAATCCGACATTTGCACTAGATAGGCCAGTGCATGTGCGATTATTTGTTGTGTCTCCTGGTGTGGCCTCCAGTGATAATCATAATGGTACCGCTATTGCCAAGGCATTAGCCTCGGCTGCTATTATAGATTAATGTTGATGTATAGATGTATGCCTTACATGTGAACTCTGTCTTACTCTCTCTATTTCTCCGTCTCCTCCCGTGTCTGTTACATATTCACATAAATACATGAATTACACACACCAAGGCCTCCAGGCCCACAGGGACATAACAGACAATCAGCCTGACAATCGCAGCTGAGCTCTGATTGATGCTACAGTTGCATACACACAGACACACACACAGTTTCAGACGCACAGATGCTGTAATGCCAAGAGGACTTTGCAGCCTACATAAACATACATGTACACAGACACACATACTCTGTCTAATAAGCCTGACAATAAGGGGCTGAATAAATGAAGGATGGAACATTTACAATCGCTGTGGTCAGGAGCGAGTTGAGGTTAGTTGTTACTTTTCTGGGACAGGAAAGAAATACATGGCCAGTCTTCTGTCTGAAACCTTTTAGATCAAATCGGTGTAGGTCAAAGGGTGCTGGTGACAGTTTGTGAGGAGTGGATGTCTGCAGTATCTCATGTAAAAAAATGAATAAATAAATGCATGCAGGTGCATGGAGCAAAGCAGTTAATATTTCTGTTATTTAAACTTAATTAAACTAAGAGAAAATAAAATATTGAAGGACGTGATAAACTCGAGACCACATCCACCTACAGCTCTTGTGCTGTGTGATTTCTTTCTGTGTATTTCGTTCACATCATTTTCTAAGACACGACACGTTAATCTTTCCTCTAGCATGACCAAGTATATGTGTTTTCAGCAGTTTGTGAGTTCTGTGTCTGTGATGCCATGGATTTTAGCAACTGATGTTTCAGAGGCTTTCCTCCTGTGTCTTCTGCCACGTCTCTGTTTTGATGTGATTCATTCCAGCATCTGAGACACTAAACAGCCTACGGGCTACTGTCACAGGCCTGCGTGTTTATGTGTAGTGAGAGATACATCTATCTGTCTCTCGTCTGACAAACTAGATCTGTCACGCTGGTGGCGGACTTGGCTGTCTTTTCTTTTCAAATGGCTGAAACTGATGAGGCAATCAGTTGCTCATGTTTGTAAGTTTTTTGTGAAACTTTGCCAGAAAACTATATGTCGTCTGTACGTTCTAGATTATAGAGTGCAAGTAGGACCGGGGTACACATTCATGAGGTTAAAAGGAATACAGCAGCTTTATGGGACATGTTCCATAAGAGCAATAATTCGAATAAATTAACTGTAACGGTAAAAGACTGCACTGTGTAATCATTCTTATTTGGCTTTTTTTCCCTTTGTTTTTAGAAACTGTTTAGCAAACGATATGTATTTAGAAAGTCTCATCGAGGTCAACGTCTCTTTTTCAAAAAACAATTGTAATAAACGAGAAATGTTATTCCAACTTATTCCAACAAAATAATTAAAGCTTGTAAAGCTTTGAGCAAATGCCTTCTAGATGCTAAAACATCCAGTCTTTTCACTTAACCCACAGTTATGACTGTAGGAACTTTCTGCTATAAAGAATTTTATGTCAGTGGTAGATACCGTCCTTAGTTCAAGGGTAACGTCAGCATTAGTGAAAATAAAAGGTGTAAATATGCAGCGCTATGCAAAAGTCTTGGGTCGCTTCTCCTATTTTCAAGAACTAATAAAAACACATTGTAATAAAAAAGACCCAAGAGATGCATCAGGCCCTTCAAGTGATCCAGTTGAACAGAAGTGCTCTCAATAGGAGGACAGCTGTCGAGAAGCCATTCTTAAAGAGGGGAAGCGGCCAGAAAAGGCTGAGGTGTGACTCTGGAACAGGTCTTAAAGAGTGACGAATCCAACATTGACATCTTTGGTTCAAATTAAGATCAAGGAGAGGTACCACAGTGCCTACAGGCAATATTAAGTATTAAGCAGAATCAGTATTTTGGGGCCGGCTAGGAATGTGACTTAAACCTTTTGTAAGGGTAAAGAATGTTTAATAAACTGGTGCGATCAGCAGTAACACGAGCATTAATTGTTTTCACAAGAAGTAAAATGAAAGGTTTTGGAATCAAATAGTTTAATCATGTAACCCGACGATGTGTTAGTTGCAGAAGTTATTGTTAAGAGCAGATTTCAAGTCTGCTGCTCAGAATGAAGGACATTATTATTTGCAATGGAGCCCAGCACTTTGTGATTGTTGTGTTTTTGCGTTGATAGAAAAGCTTTATTATAGGACTTTGGTTGTTGATGTTTGGTGTATGGAGTTTTCTTGTATGCTCACTTTTGGGCATTTAAATCAAATGCAGGCAGACATTCCATTTTACGTAAACACAGAATAAAATAGCTCATTAAATAGGGTTTAAAAGGTAGGTGCTTTGTACAAGGTTTCCCTTTGAGGTTGTTTTTTTTTTTTTGTCAATTTAGAAGTACTGTGAGAATGTTTTGGAACATGTTACCAAAACTGACACTGAATACCAAACCTGTTCATTGTTATTGTGATGATTTTGCGCTAACCTTCGCATGCTTTCAATTCTTTAGTAAAGACTCTGTGAAACTTCTTGAAAGTCCTTGTTTGACACAAGACATATTATGACCTCAGCATTCAAGAAAACTATAAAGAACTTTGCTTTGTTATATGGGAGAACAGCAAGGATGCCGTCCTTCAGGCTTGGAAAGTCTGTGTTCTTGGTGCAAGCGTAACCAGCATTTTGTAGCATTCAAAGTTCAAACACTAACACTTTTTAAATTTGCACACATATTAACAATTGTGTAGTAACCCCTCTTCTTTTAACAACAGTGCATAAAAGTCTCTGAACTGTGCAGACCAGTTGCTGAACTTTTGGGAGAGAAATGTTGTCACATTCTCATCTGATATAGGATTCAAGCTGCTCAACAGTCTTGGCTGGATTTTGTGGCGCAAAAACGATGTTCACACAGTCACACACAGTTATGCATATGTGTTCAGACCCATACACGTGGCAGAATTCAATCATTCAGTTAGGGAATGCTAGCAGTTGCAGACTTGTGTATGTTATCGATCATATAACATCAGTTTCTGGATTTTTACCTAGTAAAAAATCTCCCCTAGGTGGTCCATGTGTTGAACCAGTAGAGGGTATATTCTCCAGGCATGCCAGTACTTCACCTGGACTCTTCTACTACGAAGCCATGATGTTGTAATGGCAGGAGTATGCGATTTAGGATGAGGCCTTCCCTGAAAAAGATATTCTCTGAAGGGAGCATGTGTTATTCTAAAACCATTGGAGAACTCTGCGCTGACAGCAGGCCGGATGGTCCTTTTGCCTCTTTAGTCTCAAGGATGCAACATTCATGTTTTCTAAAAGAGAATTTAACATCTCAATTTGTCTGTCCACAGAACACTTTTCCAATTTGCCTTTGCAGTGCTTTTGAAATGTATCCTGCATTTGTGGATGGGACATTGAACTGTGATCAGACAACGATTTCCGGAAGCGTTCCTGACCCCCATGCACTTCCATGACAGAGCCATGCCTGTTTTTCAAGCAGTGTCGCCTGAAGATTACAGGCATCCTGCGCTGACGTTTAGCCTTGTCAGCATACGGAGATTTCTAATCTAATCTCTGATTTAGATCTCCTCATGTTTCTGACCCGTTGCCAATTAACCAAATTAGTTATAAAATGTTCCTCAACCTGTTTCTTTTTAGTACCACTTATTTTTCCAGCCTTTATCGTTCCCATCGCAGCTTTCCTGAGATGTGTTGCTGGCATCAAATTTAAAATTAGCAAATACTTTTTAATGAAATACTAAATTGTCTGTTTAAATACTTGATTTTTATGTTCTACTGTGAACTAGATATGGGTTTACCAGATCTGTAAATCATTGAATTCTATTTTTTTAATAACATTTTTGGAATTGGGGTTGTACTAGTTCTACTAATTTTGCACATTTCCTTTATTGTGGGTTTTAGTCTTCTTGCTAAAAAATTATTTTTTTTATTCCCTTCTGTTTAACAGTTGTTTCCTTTGAATCACCAGCTCAATGTTATTAAAGTCTCTTTTTTTAATTGTATTCACATGCATGAGAGAGCTTTGGTCTGATGAGTTCTGTGAGTGCTGGAGAGGACCTGGAGGGGGCTTGTAGATTTGATGCAGACATGAAGCATTCTGCTTGGGTAAAAACTGCCAACACTTCCCTTAGCTCTGAGAGAGGACAGTGGACATTACAAGGCCAAGAACACTTTACGGGTCTGATTCAGAGCCTTAAGGCAAACAAACAAAGTTAATCAACAAGAATATTAAGCTGTCTAAAGAGCCTTTCTCTGTAAATTCAATTCAATTTTATTTATATAGCGCCAAATCACAACAAAAGTCGCCTCAAGGCGCTTCATAGATACAGAGAAAAACGCAACAATCATATGACCCCCTATGAGCAAGCACTTTGGCGACAGTGGGAAGGAAAAACTCCCTTTTAACAGGAAGAAACCTCCGGCAGAACCAGGCTCAGGGAGGGGCGGCCATCTGCTGCGACCGGTTGGGGTGAGAGAAGGAAGACAGGATAAAAGACATGCTATGGAAGAGAGACAGAGGTTAATAACAGATATAATTCAATGCAGAGAGGTCTATTAATACATAGTGAGTGAGAAAGGTGACTGGAAAGGAAAAACTCAATGCATCATGGGAATCCCCCGGCAGCCTACGTCTATTGCAGCATAACTAAGGGAGGATTCAGGGTCACCTGGTCCAGCCCTAACTATATGCTTTAGCAAAAAGGAAAGTTTTAAGCCTAATCTTGAAAGTAGAGATAGTGTCTGTCTCCTGAATCCAAACTGGAAGCTGGTTCCACAGAAGAGGGGCCTGAAAACTGAAGGCTCTGCCTCCCATTCTACTTTTAAATACTCTAGGAACAACAAGTAAGCCTGCAGTGCGAGAGCGAAGTGCTCTAATAGGGTGATATGGCACTACAAGGTCATTAAGATAAGATGGGGCCTGATTATTTAAGACCTTGTATGTGAGGAGCAGGATTTTGAATTCAATTCTGGATTTAACAGGAAGCCAATGAAGGGAAGCCAAAACAGGAGAAATATGCTCTCTCTTTCTAGTCCCTGTCAGCACTCTTGCTGCAGCATTTTGGATTAGCTGAAGACTTTTCAGTGAGTTTTTTGGATATCCTGATAATAATGAATTACAGTCGTCCAGCCTGGAAGTAATAAATGCGTGAACTAGTTTTTCAGCGTCACTCTGAGACAGGATATTTCTAACTTTAAAGATGTTGCGTAAATGGAAGAAAGCAGTCTTACATATTTGTTTAATATGTGCATTGAAGGACATGTCCTGGTCAAAAATGACTCCAAGGTTCCTCACAGCGTTACTGGAGGCCAAGGTAATGCCATCCAGAGTAAGAATCTGGTTAGATACCATATGTCTAAGATTTTCAGGGCCGAGTACAATAACCTCAGTTTTATCTGAATTAAGAAGCAGAAAATTAGCGGCCATCCAGGTCTTTATGTCTTTAAGACATTCCTGCAGTTTAACTAATTGGTGTGTGTTATCTGGCTTCATGGACAGATAGAGCTGAGTGTCATCTGCATAGCAGTGAAAATGTATGCTATGTCTTCTAATGATGCTGCCTAAGGGAAGCATGTATAATGTAAACAGAATTGGTCCTAGCACTGAACCCTGTGGAACTCCATAATTAACCTCAGTGCGTGAAGAGGACTCTCCATTTACATGCACAAATTGGAGTCTATGAGATAGATATGATACAAACCACTGCAGTGCAGTACCTGTAATACCTACAGCATGTTCTAATCGCTCTAATGGGATATTATGGTCGACAGCATCAAATGCTGCACTGAGGTCTAGCAGGACAAGCACAGAGATGAGTCCACTGTCAGAGGCCAGGTTTAACTACAGCCAGCTTGAAGGCCTGTGGTACATAGCCGATTATTAGAGATAGGTTGATCATATCTAAGATTGAAGCATTAATTAATGACAGGACTTCTTTGAGCAGTTTTGTAGGAATGGGGTCTAAAAGACATGTTGATGGTTTGGAGGAAGTAATTATTGAAATTAACTCAGAAAGATCAGTTGGAGAAAAAGAGTGTAAATGAACATCAGTGGTACTAAGAGTAGCTGTAGATAATATTAGATCTGTGGGATGATTATTGGTAATTTTTTCTCTAATGATAAGAATTTTATTTGTGAAGAAGTTCATGAAGTCATTACTAGTTAACATTAAAGGGATGGTTGGCTCAAAAGAGCTCTGACTGTTTGTTAGCCTGGCTACAGAGCTGAAGAGAAACCTGGGGTTGTTCTTATTTTCTTCAATCAGTGATGAATAGTAAGATGTTCAGGCTTTCTTATAAAGCAGCAAACTATTTCTCCAGGCTAAATGATGATCCTCTAAATTTGTGACACGCCATTTCCTCTCCAGATTACGAGTCATCTGCTTTAGGCTACGTGTTTGAGAATTATACCACGGAGTCAGGTACTTCTGATTAGAGACCTTAGTTTTCACAGGAGCTACAGTATCCAGAGTCGTACGTAGTGAGGAGGTGAAATTATTAACAAGATAATCGACCTCTGTTGGGGTAACGTTCAGATAGCTGCTCTGCTCTGTGTTGGTACAGGGCATTGAAGATGATAACAGTGGAGCTTGGGTTAGACTCTGTTTATAAAGTGCTTTGCTGGACAAGTTGTTATTGTGACTACTTTTGTCCTGTGTGTATTGTGAGAGTTTGTTATGATCCAGGAGATATCTAGGCCTTCATACACATCCACACTCCCCTTTCTGTATTTGTGATGATCCTCATTGACGTATTTTTTCCGCAAAGCTCTTTACCCTAACCTTTACCATTACAACTAGTGTGGCTAACTCCAAACCTGAACTGTTACAGATTTTCCATTATACTTCTGTCTCCTATTAATCCGTCATTATTCTTCCATAGACAACCTTCAAATGCAATTTTTATTTATTTATATAGTACCTGCATATAATAACAGTCGCTTTCAAGGAGCTTTGCATTGTAAAGTAAAGACTCTACAATGGGCATGTCATTGAAGAGTTACTATTCTGCTGTATTCCAGCTCTTCAACTTGTTCCAAGCTGTTTTTCAGTCTTGACTATTATATGGCTCGGTCAATGGTTCACTGATACTCAAGGTTCCAAGTAGAAAATAAGCACAAACACTGATTTTTCCTTCAGCTTTGACTCTATTGTATATGTTTTATTAAATCAGCAAATGATTTACTGAAATATCCAGGGAAATAGGGAGGTTTTAAAATTCCAGACAGCATTTTAGTCCCCCGCCCCAAATTGTGTAATTAAATACTCTCATCAGGTCTGTATAAACATCCGTATAAGTTAAAACCTCACAACAGCAGGGATATTTCTAATCTATAGTCACCAAAATATTGAAATCCTTGAAAAATACTTAAAAGAAAAAAAGCCAATAAGCACTTTAAATGTCACCGTGAACTTGTTTTGTAAGAGACAATGTTACAGGATAATTTTTGTGTATCATATGCATAATCTCAAAAGCATGAGAAGTTTCCCTTTGTATGATTTAATCTGCATTATGGCGTTATTGTGTATTTTGTGTTAAAAGAATGAATTCCACCGTAATGGATTTTCACATTTACAGTTGCAAACTATGTTCCCACCAATGTACATGTAGGCACTGAAGTTTCAGGCAGGTGGATGGAGACTACTTTGGATTAACAAGCACCAGGTTTTAATTTATTTATTTTTTCTGTTTCCGTCAAACAGAAAAATCTTCACACACAACCACCTTTAAAAGAGTTATTCATGCATTCATGGTCAGTTTTTCTTACTAGCAGGAGTGTTTGTGTGTAGATCTGGGCAGATCTGAAGGACTTTCAAACTTCCTTTAAAAGCTATAAAAGAACTTTTCACTTAATTTTACCACTGAAATTTCCAACATGTTTTCTCAAAGTCTAGTTCCTCCCTGAAAGCTTAAAGACATTGATTGCTTCGTTTCCTTTTCTGTGTATGCTTTAATTTGTGTGTAATCAGAGTTTGACATATTTAAGATTAACCAGAACTGTTGCATTGTTTTCTAAGCTAACTTCTCTATTTCCCCCCCCCCCCTAAAATATTCAGTAGTCATTACTTAATTATACATAATCACTGCTTATTTGGAGTCATGCATTATCAAACTGTAAATTCAGCTGTCAGATTATGGTTGATCTCACTTTCCTTTACTTGCTGGAGGTAGGTAAAACAGTGATAGTTTCCACAGGCTAGCAAACCACACATTTCTTCTTATATACTTTATATTGTTGCAGTTCTGAAGGGCTCAGAGAAACAAGCACAATGCAATTTGAATCTGCTGTAAAAACAGTCAAGTGCATTGCCCGAACAGAGTGTTAGGAAGGTTTATTGACTTGGTGAAGAAACTGCTGGTGCTGGTGTGTGTGTGTGAAGTTATTGACCTGGACCAGCTTGTAGAGGCTTTGACTGGGACAAAGATCTGATATCTGCTCCCAGGCTATTCTGTTTTAGCTTAGTTTGACTAAATTTCTTCAATGTTGATCCTTTTTTCATTTGTTTTCCAACCTTTCTTGCGTCTATTCCTTGTGTCTTCATCATTTGTAAGCTATTACTCTGTCTAAAGTAATTATGCCTTGTGTAGAACAGTTTATTTGTATAACTTGATTTGATTTTACATTTGTCCCTGCAATCATTAAACCAAAACCACCCATAATCCCCTCTGTTTCATGGCCAACACTTAAAAATTTGAGTCTCTTTTATATTGTTTTTTACTTTGAGGCTAAAACAAAATACCCAGACCAACAGGGGCGATTTTTCCCTTCATCTTTCAAGAATCAAAGAGAACCTCCTAAAGATCAGAGCTTCTTTCTTTAGCCCTGTTAAATCACACCCCACAGCGATTGTTCAGCAGCCAACAAAACAAACTATCTTTCTACAAGTAGCTACAAAAAAGCCGTGTGTGTGCCACTTTGTGCGTATGTCATAGTTGAGCAACGTTTATGTATTGTGTATGTTTATGTATGTGTTTGTGTGATAAACTGTGTGTGTATATAAGAATCATATGGATGGATAATGAGTGCAGAGGATAGTTGAGGTAAAAATGAGTGCGTCTGTGCAAGACTGTTGTGATAAAATGTACAATGGTTGCTAGAACGGCATTTAGCGTTGTGTTTGTAAGTCTACAAGCCACTGCTCAACAGTGGTGTTCAGGATTCTTCTCCACACAAACTGAGCTTTTCAACATTTCAGAACAAACCAAAGGCGGATGTTCAGGTTTACGACTCAAAAGAAGAAACTACAATACTGTTTCTGACAAAGTTTTTTTTTTTTTTTTGTCACTTTCTTTATTGCATACCTGCAGCACCACACAACATCACAGTCCGTCAGCAACCTTCTCCAAATTGAAAGAGGTGCATGCATTTACACACATGGTGTAACAGTAGTTACAGTACACTCGTAATGTCGTAAATAACTGAAAAAATAATTGCAGACATTTGAACACGACGACAGGGATCAGTGATTTATATACTTGAGCTGCTTTTTTTATTAGTTGACTGCTTTAAGTATTAAAATGTAGTCCCCATGTGAAGAAAACTCTAACCCAATGCATTAAATATCAGCTGCTGTGCTGTGAAATCTTGCACGTATTAAATAATTCTGTAATAGTGGTTTGTTGCATCATTGTGGGAATGTCTGAATGAAGCTGTGACGGGCATGAATGTAATACTAACCTATGTCTGAATGACGTTACGTATCCCACTACAACATGCACCGACTGCTTCTCGCCCGGATTAGTCTTCCTGCTCAAAATGAAAACGACAGCAGCAAAATCATTTGGATGATGTTTAGTGGCACAGATAAAAATGGTGATTAAAATTCAAAGCCACAGTCATCTCCTTGTTCTTGTTATGATGTGGATTAATTATCAATTAAACACATGATCCCGCAAATCTTTACTGGATCTTCGGTGTATCCTGGGATGTTGCTCTCTGGATGGTGAAATAAAAAACCATCATGCTGTGTAAAGACATTCAGTCCTTCTTTGTAAAGCTGTGACGTTCTTCAACAGATGGAGTAAATACAAATCTAAATACACATACATACGCAGATATGAGAGGAAAAAACAAGCCAAAACAAATGCATGCATAAACTGTTATAACTGGAGAACTACTTTGGAACTACTCCTTACAATATTTACATTATTTATTTTTTATTTAATTCAAAATGGTAAATATAAAGGTCAATCAAGTACAGTAAAAGTTGGTCAGCAGTTTTGGTACTGTGAGAAAGTGTTGAGTCCTGCTGGAAAAGATATCAGCATCTCTATGAAGCTTGTCAGCGAAAGAATGCATGAAATGCTCTGAAACCTCCAGTAGGTTGCAACATTGACTTTTTGACTTGATCATACATAGTGGGTAAACCTTCACCACCATTAGAAGATGACCACATGGGACCCTAAATCAGTACAGAATGAATAAACTTCACACTAGCTTGAATTATCCTGCCGTAGGACCTTAAGACTGTTTATAGGACCTTGATTTCCTTGACTTAAAATGTTACTTTCATCTAAAAAGGACCACTGAGCAGCAGTTCAGTACTTAGACACTTTTGACGTTGTCTCTGGTTCAGGGGTGGCTTGACATTGGTAATGTGACAGTTTAGCCACATTCCTACCCATCTGTGGCTTCATTCCCCGTGTTCTTGAATCGACTTTTCTTGACAGTCCTCTTAAGGCTACGGTCATCCCTGTTGCTTGTGTGTGCACTTTTTCCTGCCACACTTTCCTCTACCACTTAGTTTTCCATGCAGCACTGTGAACAGTCAGCCTTTTTTGAAATGACCTTCTGTGGCTCGCCTTCCTTCTAGACGGTGTTGATGATGGTCATCTGGGCCACTGTCAAGTTTGCAGTCTTCCCCAAGATTGTGTTTGCATGTACAGAGCTAAATTAAGCTACACAGTATTTTACTGTTTGAGCAGTAATGTGTTGAAAAGCTGAATTAAAGATACCAGGGTTCAATCAAAATTAAAATTAAAGAGAAGTTTGACATATGCACTTAGACTCCATGAAAATTACATTTTTATCAATTAAATTACAAAAAATAACTTTTTCAACAATACTTTCTTTTTTAGATGCACTCAGGCAACATTAGTGTGTGTGCATACATTTCCACATAAATTTTATATTTATAATTTTGTAATGTACTTGAAGGGGAAAGGAGAATTTGACTATGACTAAATAAAAGGTATTTTTTATCTTCCTGGAAAAATATTTTGTTTTCAGTTTAAGTGCACTAAGAAAGGCAACAATTGAGTGCTTGCTGTCCAGTAATAATGGTCTTATGTTTTTTTTTTTACCCACTTCTCCCCCTGAAAATAAAACCCTTCAAATAAAAACAATTTATTTGATTGCTTTTTGAGTCTGTCTCATCCTCTGCAGGTGTTCTCTGTGAGAGTCAGTCAATGATGAGAGGAAGTGGCTGAAAACAAAGAGACAGCCCAGAGACAGTAGAGAGGGATGTAAGAAAAAGGGTAAACATGGGGGAAAAAAAAAAGGAAGAAGAGAGCGCAGAATATGGACGTCTGCAAAAATGGAAATACCTTGGGCGATATGTCAGAGCCATGACTTCTAAGGCTCTGACATTTTGCTAAGGAAATGATCAGTCAGCATACTCTGAGTAAAGGTCTCATCACTGACAGAGTTAAAATGCAAATGCTACCCACAGGACACCTGAATTTGAAACATTTTCAAATGCAGTTAGGTCCAAAAATGTTTAAACGGTGACACTTTTCTCACAGTTGAAGTTGCACAGTGTTGCTTTAAGCCCTGAATGCTGTCAGCCTGTTTTCATGGGCTCAAATGAAATGGACAGTTTACTCAAAACTGTTAAATTAAAAAGTATGGCTACTTTTTTCATTATTGTTTTTTCATTAATTAGAAGATCAAAGCCTGGCTTCGGTTTAAACTCTCATGTTGGCTTTTAAAAAGTACTTCTGTGAACCCCAAGTCGAAGCAGATATCAGTGCAAGTTGTCTTAGCCTGCAAAAAGAAAACAAATCCATCTGAGAGACGGTGTGAACATTAGGACATCCACAGTTTGGTACATTGTGCTGTGTTTGGCAACATAAACCGGCCTGGAAATCCTCAAGACGCGTGTGTGGTGATCAGTCATGATATAGAAAAACCTCTTCACAACAAGGTCATGAAAAATCTCCAGGAGGCAGGAAATTATGTATGAGAAAACTATGAAAACAAACAATCTAATACTAAGTAAAAGACAAAGAAAATAATTAAAAGTTCAAATATGGAGAAAAAGGAGCAACTGAAACAGGCTGCATGCCAGGTGATGCATGTGCGCATTAATCAAGTCTACCATAAAGAGAAGAGTGAAAATACAAGGATTTAACACAAGTGGAGCTACTGATCCATTGGTCACTTTTAGTCACGGCTGTCCAAGAAGATGACCCTAAAGGTGATACTGGCCAAAGTTACGTCAGAGATGAAGGGAAGTATTAATGCATAATTTATACCTGTTAAATTATGTTTAAAATGAATTAGCCGTTTAGGAAATGTACGGGCGTATATATAGTCATGAAGCACAGAAACTGTGATGAATTGATTCTTGTTCAAATGTGGAAACGCTTCCCCCTTTTTGGTAAGAAAACTAGTCCTAAATAGATTTTATTCTTTCCTGTAGAACTTTCAAAAAAGTTATTCTACTCTTCTATGAATCCTTCGGAGAGTCAACAACATTCCTCCACAAAAATGTGCTTTCTCTCATTTCATCCGACACTAAATTGCCAGATGGGGAGACCTTGTAGTATTTGATTTTCTGATGTCCTGAATAGACTGTTTTCTGTATGCATCTGAATTGCATCGTGTGTAGACTTTTTTTTCTTCTTCTTCTTTTTTAAATGCAGTTTTCTGAACTGAATAGTGCTCGCCATCTCTTTGCAAAGCACTAAAACTGAAGTGGCTCTGAAACCTTGAGATTTTAATTAAAAGGTGAACAGCGGGCACTAACATAAAACTTGAAAAAAACGTGAAAGAGCAAAGCTTTTATTGAATATTGGATCTCCGTGAATAGAAGCTTGACTGAGGAAGCTTGCTTTAATTAAAACTGAAGAAGAAACGCGGCCTATGTAACAAAAACTGCAACCCCATAGCCAACGCATCTATGCACGGCAGACATTCATAAACGTCTGCTGTGCATGTGTACGCTGCAGCAGTAAATGTGTTCTTTTTCAGCGAAACTAGCACAGTTTTATTGGATGAGCTTAAATCAAATGGCTTTACAGCTTGTTTATTGTGAGTGGTTAATTGATGTCCACCTTTATTATAGTACAATTTTTCCTTTTTGTCTGAGTAAATCCATTGGATAACTTCTTTCTCTCTCCTTTTCACTCTTCCTCCCTCTGTCTGTGCAGGTAGGGGAGAGACAGCATGTGTTGGTGACAGAGGAGTCATTTGATTCCCAATACTATGTGGCTCACAACAAGTACTACGAACAGGTAAGGTTATTGTCCAGATACATTAACCAACGACTCAAGCACAGAATCCATAAATCGTGTTTGTTTCTCACCGTTTATATATCAAATATATTTCTTAAATGCAATCTCAAGGAGCCAGTGAGGATAACTGTGAGCTGTGCCTTTGCTGAATTTAATTGTTCTCTACCAAATAAAAAGTGTGAATTTTAGTGTGGTAATATTTAAAAAAATATTTTGATAGTGAAAATTTAATCTAAGTGCACAGACTTATGAATAGCTTGTCTGCTAAAGAACCATTTAGCCAAGCTCTTGCACTGTATGCATCAATAATGCTTAAGATGCTCTCCACATACACTTTCCTCCATAGAAAACTCTAGCGGAAAGGCAAATTAATCAATAATTTAACGAATATGTTTTTTCAGTGTGAAACTTTTCCAACTCTTCTTCATGTCTCAGGACTAGTCACATTAGGTGTCAAATATTTGAGCTTGTATTGAGTAAACTAGGTTAGTTGTAATGTCAAACACACTCACAAATACACACATACACCCTGCGGTGGTCATGGCAGCATTTGGAGGCTGATAGCAGCAGTACTATTTTTTTTTTTTAACTGTACTAACATTAAGGTCAGCCCTAAAGACATGAACATTCCATCCTGCAACCTCACACACACATATACCTTTGCATGGCTTCAAAGACCCTCTCAACCTGTGAAAAATCCACTTTAAAACATCTTCAAATAAATCAATTTCCTCCTGCTTTAACCATCATCAGAAACATGTTTGAAGTTATGCTTTTTATTAGCAGGGAGGGCAAAGGATGGTAATAATTTTTCCTCCCTTCCACTTCCCTCTCCTCCCCTCTTCTCCTCCTCCTTTGCACTTTCTTCTGTAGGCTATAAACTTCAGTTACAAGTGTTACTCGGTTCATGTGTGCGTTGCATGAGTGCGCACTCCTTAATGCGTGCCTGGATTTGTGTATGTCTTGGCATGTGTGTCAGCTGACCGTACTTAAGCACAATCTCTGACCCTCTTGTGTTGAAATATCCATACTCCTGCTGAACATGCAAACACTTTAAACATTTGCCTAAAATAGTTTGGGACGCTCTAGTGCTGTTAAAACAGACTCCACAGGCAATAGTCCCATAAGTCCCGTAAGTGGTGAGGTGCACACTCCATGAATCACACTTGTCTTTTCAGCACATCAAACAGATGCTTGGTATGAATTAGACTGGGAATGCTGGGAAAGGGAACACCTGGAAATCAGTCATCTTCTTCAAATCATTCCTGAAGAATTTTTGCATTTTTATAGCTGTAAGAGCCCACGTGTAAGACTACAGTTTAATTAGCTGCCAGTAACTTGTAGTGGGATGTCGTGCTTCCCATCATTTACAAAGTGATCCCTAATTTTGCTGCAAAATAGCCATTTAATAAGTTTGTAACTACAACATTCTTTGATAAAATCAAGCTTTTTTGTCACTTAGGCCAGCGGTCCCCAACCCCCGGGCCTCGGACCGGTACCGGTCCGTGAGTTGTTTGGTACCGGGCCGCGAGAGTTGAGGCTCAGGTGTGAAATGTACGGTTTTCAGGGTTTTTATCGGTTTTCAGCGTTATTTTGTTATCGTTTTTATCGTTAACTCGGTTTTCCTGGATCTTTTCACGTGTGTTATGAATAAATCTTCTTTTTTTCGGTACCAGTACTAGTTTTATTTTGTTGTATTTATCCGCGACACCTTAAAGGCCGGTCCGTGGAAAATAATGTCGGGCATAAACCGGTCCGTGGCGCAAAAAAGGTTGGGGACCGCTGACTTAGGCTACAGCCACACTAGCCCGGATAGATTTGAAAATGGTGTTTTTGTCCGCATCCACACTAGCGTTTTCAGTCGTTTTCACAGAGTTGTGCGTCCACATTGAAACGGCCGAAAACGCTTACGTTCCAGTCCTGCGCATGCGTGAAACGAAAGAAGATTCGACGTGCCACATTTCTGTCTGCCGCTTATTTGCTTTCCCGAAAAATGATGAGGAAAAGCACAGAGTTTTTTAAATGGATTAACAATGAGGTGGAGTTGTTGCTGCGAGTAACACAAAACTACAAAGTTGCAAAAGCGAGTGAGAGTTAAAGAATTTGAAGAAAAGCTATCTGGAGCATGCACAGACTGATATTAATATTTAATAGGGCTGTTAAAACTGAGAGCAAGCAAAACAACTGCTGTATAATGCCCTCCGCTATCTTAGTTTAATTGGTCACATGACTGCATCACATGACTAACATGCGTCATTGTTTTAGAAACTCTCCGTTTTCGCTGTCCACACTGCGACGCGAAAGCACCGTTTTCAAATGTACGCATTTTCGAGAGCGTTTTCAAAAAGCTGCGTTTTCCATCAAAAGCTGTGATTTTCCACCATTTCCGTGTCGGTGTGGACGGGAGGCCAAAATGGAGAGAAAACGACGGACGTAGCCTTAGGTGATGTTTATGAAACGAGTGCTCATAAAGCACCGGCTCTTCCTCTTACACGCTCACTTTTATGAGTCTCACTGCAAACACATTGGTTCTGTTTTAACCCAGGTGTTCATAGCAATAGTAGGTAAGTCACAGGAAAAGGGCATGAAAGGGGTCATGGGCAACAGACTGAAAGTTACAACCAGCTTCATTTGGAATCCGTCTAAAACAGAGAGGTTAATAGACACATGGCAGAGAAAACAAAAGGTGGTGACCTGAAACATAACAGATACATTCAGGAGACATTAACTTGTCCAAAAGGAGCGTTATATGGGACCATTAAGGCAGCTCACTGATCTCCAGTTCATACACATTATACATTACAGATGTTGTGAGTTCAGCCTCACTTTAATTCTTACCATATTGATCCATACAGATCTAATTATTCTAAAAAGATTGTGTAGCAATAAAAGTGTAAATGGATGGAATAATGGATGACGAGAAAGGGAAGTTAAGGTAGTTGAACTGTAAAAGAAATAGTGAGTTTGAGAGGAAAGGAAAGGAGGAGGATGTGCGGGCTGAAGGAAATGAGGAATAAGGAAGAGAGAGGTGTGAGAGTGAACAAATGGCCTAGTTTCACTTTGACACCATCAGATGGATATCTATCCTGACGGCTGTAATAGGTACCCAACCCACCTGTGTGTGTGTGTGTGTGTGTGTGTGTGTGTGTGTGTGTGTGTGTGTGTGTGTGTGTGTGTGTGTGTGTTAGTGTCTGAGTGAGGCAGCAGGAGAGGGGGTTTCCAATGAAATCAGACAAGCTCTTTCATCATTTAATCACTATGTAATGGGCAACGAATGACCCTCACCTACACACACACACAAAGACAGCTATCTCTTCCACAGCCCTGCGGTTTCACCTCTCCACTCACAGTCTGGCTGCTGGTAACTTACACGCACACACACAGCCTCTCTCTGTGGTCAGAGTGTTGAGCAGCAGGTGTGTTGATTGGGCAGACGTCGTGCTGGCTTTGTGTCTGTTTGGCCAGCACTCCGTCTCCTATCATATTTTACCAGCTGGATGAAGGCTGACAGATTAACACTGAGGCAGGCGTGCCTCTGCCATCAGACCAGTAACAATCTCTCCTCCAGTTCATACGCTATTCTCTGCTCAGTCAGTGCCTAAGCCCTGCAGAGTAGTGTAATGGTTAGACGGACCACCAGATGATCCGAGTCGGCACGTCAGCGCTTTGCTGAAGCCAATGTGTACAAGACATTGAATTCCCAGCATGTCTGAGGCTGATGACCCAAACTCTGATCTGTCCTTGGAAAGGATTAAACAAAAACGTTACAGGACTTATAGCAGGGACAAGGATCAGTGAAATGCCATCTTATTATCATCATTATTCATTTTGTACATCATCTTTATCTTTGATGATGTATAATAATATGCTAACAAGTTCTCAAACAACTTTTTCAAAGGTTATTGTGTAGTGTCAGATGTAAACCATCTAGGTGGATGGATTTACATCTGCTATTATTCTCCTATGGTGTTCACAAAGCTTGATAAAAAATGATGCCTTCTTCACAAAGAAAGTCACACTTTTGCAGCGATTAGAATTTAAGAAGTTTTTATAACTGCCTGACATCCTTCAAAAATGCACGCACACCAAATCATTTAATTAGTGTTTACTACATAAAACGACTGAATCTGAAAAGAAGAGCCGAAGAAAGGGAGTAAATCGGCACGATAATCATACACCATACATCATTATCAGCTTGTTGACTTTGTAGCTAGTTTGAAATTGTCTTTGAAGGAAAAAGTATTTTCATACAGTCTTTATTTACAGGAATAAGTCATTAAGAACAAATTCCCTTCCACATGAATCCGTAATTATAACTCTTTGTTTTCCCTTTCCTTCCTGCTGTGATCAGCTAAGATGTGCAGTTGCCATGGTGAAATAATAAGACAAACCAGCAAATCCTTCCCTCTGGTTTAGCGCCCAGCTGTTCCTGTACTTGTCGACCTTGAGGTCTTCCATAAATGGAACTGAAAGCACTCAGTTGGGGGGGTTTGTTTGTTTTTTTCCGCTGTCGTCGTCGTTGGTTTTTATTGTGACGCCGTGGACTGGCTAAATCAATATGGAGGTTGACAGATGTAAAGAACCAGGGAACATTATCTGGTGGAGTGGACGGTTATATAGGTCTGCTTTTTTATGTCAGCCACAGTAAAGTCTTTTAGTTATCTTCCATGTACTCCACAGAAGGCGACTAAGCGGCAAACAACACAATTTGAATCCATTAAATTCTACCTTGAAATTTTAGCAATATGGAGTTGTTTGAATTTTTGCCTTAAAGTGTTTTTTATTTGTGTATTTTTTTGCAGTGAAGTCAGTTATGATGTCCTCCGATTTGCAGGTGCTGGTACCTAAAAGGGTGGAGTTTAAAGGAAAGATGATTGTGGTGGACGTCTATGAGGCAGGAAAACACTTCATGAAAGGCAAACCAGTAGAGGAAAGTAAGCCGTTCACTCCTTCCATTGCCATGCCGCTTCAGAAAGGAGAGGTGTCTGGTCTGCTGCAGGTAAGCACATACATGCATGCTTACAGTTACAGTAATTAAATTAATGCCTAGATGTGTCATTGTCTTGTCAGTCACTCATTATGGTGCTATGACATTTTTAAATGGATGCACAAACAGATATCGTCTTTTAAATATTCATATACAGTATACCAAAAACACACTTGTTCAAAAAATGAAGAACACCAGGTGATCACAGTATAACACAATATAAGGTAAACTTCAGGGATATCAATGTGTCAAGTTACAAAGTATAAATCACTGTGAGTCCATTATCCCTGCTCTGGTCCACTGGAGAGGCAAAAACAACACAACTCCCAAAAAGGGAAGTTTTGTGCATGTTGGCTACAGATCAGTGCTCTCTCCTTCTCCCTCCTGACTAATTTCTCTCTACTTTCGCTTTAGGCTAGTGTGTCAATGTGACCATACCTACAGCCCATTCAGGCTGCACAAGCAGACCTGCTCCTCCAGGATTGCACTTCTGCACATGCCTTCACAAGACGTTTTGTGTCTCAGCACAGTCTCAGGAGTGTGAAGGAGAGCTGGACATGACCATAGAAGGGCACTGAGCCAGCAACAAGGCATGGTATCTGCTGCTTTATGTGATGAGAAACAGGAGGAGACATAAAATGCATGCAGCAGGCTACTTGTGCATGTTTCTACTCAGCCTATCAGAATCGGCCTCCGTGAGGGCGGCATGAGGGTTCTTGGTCCTTTATTATGATCTGTGCACAGGAGTGCTCACTGCACGGTGCGAATATGTACACGGCACCGTATGCTAACACAGTAGGTTACATGTGTGCATGTTACTGAAGAATTTTGTAGGGTTCTGGTAGAGCTCCTCCTGCTCCTCCTTGTACAAAAGAGCAGATTTGGGTCTTGGTGCTTGGTTGATGCACTTTTACAGACCTGTCCAGCTGTTCTTGTGTACAGTATTTACTCCCTATTCTTGAGACGGTGCTGGGAGACACAAAAAGCTTCTGGCGCCAATGAAAATGTCCTACTGCAAGAAGTGGAACACTTGTGCAATGTGAATGGGTTGCAGGTACTTTCCCATAATACCAAGAATGGCAAGAAAAGTAACAATGGTCTATGGCTCCAAAGACATTCTCCTTTTTTATTTTATTTTTTGGAGGTTTTGTTGTTGAGCCTCCTGTGCAACTGCTGTCACTTTAATTTGCACCAAAGCAGGTGAAAGTGACTTATGCTTCCAAAGTGGACACATATATATCCCTGAAGTTTAACTGACTCCACGATATACTTTCACGACCCAGTGTTCCCTTTTATTAAGACCACCTCACATGATGTGGTACTACTGGTTCCTGTTCTAATAGCCACTTGGTGGATAGTGCTCTGAACAAATCAGCTACAGCATCTTGGGAACAAGGTTTGTAGGTTGCTCTTTGTAAGCTACACTGTAAGCAAACTGATAGTTGTCCAAGGTGGAACAAATAGTGAACCTGAGACGGTGAGTTGTGTTGGAAGCAAATGTAATGTGCAGCAGGTACACCTAACAGATAATTACAGTCGCAAAAAAATGTTTAAAATCAGGATTAGGATGCGTTCATTGCTCATAAAGTGTGGTGTGGACTTCATCTTACACTCAGTTCTTTATGTATTTTGCAAATCAGATGAAGGTTATATATTGTATCAGCAGTAAGTACAGAAATCTTGGTCTGCAAACTCTTTCTTGGGACTATGGATGTATTTGATCAAATACTGGGGTCTTGTCTTTTTCAATTAGTGAGAGGATCTATATCTCACTCTGTGCACTTTCTTTATCAAAACTATTAAAATTTTGTTTACAACACGCTATTCAAATTGTGTGCACTCAGCAACTGAGTCAGGTGTGTATTTATGTTTGTCCATAATTTGAATCCATGCTCAGTCCTGTAGTTTAGGAAGAAGCCCCAGTGTATCATCCGTGAGATAAGTAATTTCAGATAAGCTGCAGGCCGGCTAAACTGTCCTTTTCAACACACACACACACGCACATGTACACACACACGCACATGTACACACAAAACCATGTTAATGTATCTGTTTCACTGCATGTTATTTTTCACTCTGACTAGCTATAGCTTATAGCTCAGGACATGGAGCCACAGAGCAGAATATGATACACTTTCTAATTTCACACTCCATCAGCCTTTACTGCCAGACGTAGAGGGAGGGGAAGAAAGGAACAGACAGAGACATGGTGGGAGGGGGCATGGATGAAGAGGAAAGCAAGCAGAAAGAGAAATGGAGAGCAGAAACTGAGATCAAAAAGAAAGGGAAAAGAAGGATTTCACAGGAAGCCAAGTGGCACGTCACTCAGCAGTAAAAAGTTCAGAAGAGGAGACTAGGCCTTGTAAAACTACTAGCTTTATGAATCCCGCAGGTCATCCAGCACACAAGCATTCGCCCCTCACCCAGCTTCATTCTCAAACGCTTGCAGTCTTCCAAAAGAAAATCTTACACAATAATCCAGGCCTTATTTTGTTGGACACTAAAGAAACATGTGGATTGCCCATAAATTCATACACACACACATCAGATCACACTTCAAGATAGATGAACCAAAATCACCTCAGGCAGCACTAAAAGAAAATGAAAAAACAAAAAAACAACACACCAGTAATCCCTTCAAAAATGAAACGATGGGCCTGTATAGAGCCAGTTTACCCAAACGTCTACTGGTAACTTGTTTTCTCGAAAACCTCTGTAGAGGAGGCAGTTACACTCCAGCATCCCTAAGCTTGATTAAACTCGGATTCATGGAACTTTGACTCATTTTAACGAGACGGGCACTGTTAGATGTCCATACTTGATCGTTATCACTAAGTAATGGTTAAAAACAAACAGGGCTGCACATATATAAATGGTGTAAATAGTGCAACACAGACTAATTGTGGGTCGATTGTGCTAACTTTTGGAAATATTCACATATTGAATGCCCATTCAGATCCAGCAACAACCCAGCACTCTACCTGCACACTGTTTTTCATGCTTAATGGGCAAATACATATATTTCCAGCTATTCCCTTACCCAAGGTGAAATTCTGGAATTTTTTAAGGTGAGAAGGGAGATAAGGTCACTGAGAAGTAGAAGAGAATTTATGTTAAGAGGTTGAGTTTGACAGAAGGAAGAAGAGAGAGAATCTTTTGGAATTGCAGTAGCTGAATAGGAAACATTGATTTTTTTTTTTTTTTTTTTTTTTTTTTATATCCCTTTGCAAACAAAACTGCTGCTGTGAAGGTTTTTGAGTTTGACTGTCTTGACTTGCTGGTACTTGAGCAAGTCAAGGACTTAGCAAATGACAACAAAATGTAGAGAATTTATTTGGAGAAGTATCAAATGAACTGAAGGAAGGCAACTAAGAAATCAAGCTAAAAGACAAACAGAGGCAAACATTAGTGTTTGTCTTAATTAAATATTGTGTCTGAACTTGAAAAGTTCCGTTTATGCTTCTCTGCTTTCCATGGTGTATTTGCAATTAAGCACTGAGTTATATTAAGTAAAATCTCCAGTGATACTGACGATCTGCAATCCTGATGACCTGCATTGTCAGCTCTTAATGGTACTGAGTTGCACTTAAGCGGAGCGTAGTAATCGACCTACTCTCTGGGAAAAACAATAGTGTCTGGAAAAGACAGGCTTATTGTACGAGTATACAAAATGTTTTCCCATTTTGTTGAGTCTATTAAAAATTCCAAAGTTAAGAAAAAACATATATAAATATAGCAGGTGAACAGTATCTGAAAGCTATATTCTTTATAAATCCACTAAATACCTGACACATGACCCGAGAGATGCATCTGACCCTTCACTTGATACAGTTGACCTACTGTTCACTGAAGCCTCATCAGAAGTGGTTTCAAGAAGCCATTCTGTAAGAAACAGTAATGGGGAAAAGGGCTGAGGTAGAAGCACAGTGGCAGCAGGTGGAGTTCGTTATGGAGTGATTAATTAAAATTTGGATTTTTTTTGGTTTATATTGTTTTCAATGTGTACAAATGAGGTCGAGAGAGAGGTGCAACAGTGAGTGTCTGCAGCTGAGTCCACTGCAGAAAAAGGTGGAGTAAGAGACGAACGAGTGATTGCAGTAAGGCGCATATTCACTCCTGTGTCTTGTGGCAGGGTCTATAATTGCAGGCTTATGGCAAAAGGAAAAAAAGAGCAGGATAAGAGACTGTGTGTGATGACGTGCATGATAGCTGGATGGCTGATAGAAGGAAAGAATCTGAGCTTTGTCGTTTCATCTAGGATGCAGAGGAGCAATGTAAGGCAAAAAAACCAAGAAAAAGAAAGTGGCAGATTGGCAGGGGAAAGGACTGAGGTCTGTAATGTCCAAAGTGAGATGTCTTTCATGTCAGAAATGGAGAGTAATGAATGCACAAAAGCCAGCATGTAGTGATGTGTGTGAGGACAAAGCATCATGGCCAGATGGATAGATGGATGCATTTATTGAAGAATAGGATATGAAAGCCTGCGTGGATAGCTGGGAAAAAGCGACAGATATATTTGGATGAATGTGGCTTAGTTGCCCAAAACTGGTGAATGAGTTGGTTTAATAGGTGCAGAGATGTGTGAATATATCAACAATGTATTACAGTTACGGATGGATGTGTAATGTGGATAAATTAATAGTGATCCAAAAGCATCCCCAAATTTTTTTTGCAAAGAATATGTGTCTGTGACGATGCTTTTATGGACCAGATGAGGCAAAATCCACAGAAAACACAAAACCTCTGTTGGACGTTTTGGTTTTATTGTGTAACTAATCCCAAAGTGTAGTAAATTGTGTTTTTTTGCTTTAAACACTGGACAAGAAACACTTTTGATTTTCTACAGAGAGAGGAAGATCATCACCTTATGTATAGATCTTTTTGTGTGTATTGTTGAACCTCATGTCGGCCACCTTAAGATCTATAAACTGCTAAGTGTGCTTTTTTCCCACCATGTAATAAAAAGCATTAATGACACCATACTTTTTCTTTTATTGAGATGGATCACATCTTCCTTCTCTTTCCCGGTCTCTCGCTCTCTCTCTCTGTTACTCTCTCTACACCTGTTAGTCCTTCATTCACACAAATAGCACTTTCAACATGAGGGGAAGGACAGTAATGAGTCTTTTGGTGAGACACAATAGCAAAGAAAGTACATCATGGTGAAGGAAAAAGTTTCTTCACCAGTCCTCATCTGCAGACGAAATTAAGGCGTTGAATGAGAGAGAGAGAGAGAGAGAGAGACTGGAAAATAAAGCAGGAATGATGGCGAGAGAGTGAGTGAGATGGAGAGATCAAGACTCAGAGAAGGAGCTTGGAGTGCCATATAATAATCAGCTCTTTTCACAGCATATTTCCTCAAGAAGACCAAGAGAATAGAGAGGGAGAAGAAAACTGCTCTGCTCCCTCAAGAGAGTAAATTGACAGCTTGTATGGAAGGCAGAATGTAAAAGGGAGAGATCTGGAGGAGGGAAAGAGGGAAGAATCTAGGTAGTGAACAATGTTCCTCCATAACCACAAATTGGCAGGATAACAGAAATGGAGTTGAAATTTGCCAGCTTTTTCTCTCTCTCCTTCTTTACATTCGATGTAAATTCCCAGTAAGAGAAGGCATCTGGTCAGTTTGTAGTTTTTGAAATACATCTTCTAAATGCAACTAGAAAAAAAGGGGTTTTAGTACAGAGCGTGTGGGTGGGATTGCCTTTGCTTTGCATCATAGTGTTTATAGCACGTAAACTCAGACACACTTGCATATAGCAGTAGTCAATGGTAAAAGAAAGCTTATACACACATGTTGATTATTATACATACACATTTCTAAGCACATACTTGCTTATGCTGTCTTCCCCAGTGTGCCTGGCAGACTCTGACTGGCCGCGGGCTGTATGAGGTGCTTCTGTTTTGTTTATGTGATGATTGCGTGTGTGTAAAAGAAGCAGTGGTGATGCACACAGACACGGAGCTCGCACAAAAGTCAGTATTTCTCTGTAGGAGTTCATTTTCCTTTATTTGTTCCTCCGGACTGACGTGCAATTGTTGTGAGTTCTTGCTTTGATGTTGCGTTATCCTCACGTGTTGTCATCTGCTTTGTCAAGAAAGAAGCCAAAATCAAAGATCGGGATGTAATTTTTGGTCAGGGAGCGGTTAATCCTCTGAAATTGGTCTATTTTTAAACCTTGTATTTAAAATGTCAAAGGGTTTTGCTTGGCCTTTGCTCCACTTTGTTTGCTCTAATAGCAGATCATTTGTTTTGCCTTGTATGTGGACTTTGCAACGAGGGGAGAAAACACGCTAGATCTTGTTTACACAAACATCCCCGGCGCATATCGGGCAGAGCCCCGCCCCCACCTCGGCTACTCAGACCACATCTCTGTTATGTTAATTCCAGCATACAGACCACTCGTCAGGCGATCAAAACCGGTTCTGAAGCAGGTGAAAACCTGGCCAGCAGGAGCCATCTCTGCTCTTCAGGACTGTTTTGAGAGCACTGACTGGAACATGTTTAGAGAGGCTGCAACTTACGGCGACTTCACTGACTTGGAGGAGTACACATCATCAGTGTCCAGCTATATCAACAAGTGCACCGATGACGTCACTGTCTCCAAGATCATCATCTCACGACCCAACCAGAAACCGTGGATTACTGCGGAAGTGCGTGCACTTCTAAGGACCCGAGACTCTGCCTTCAAAGAGGGAGATAAGGTGGCGCTTAGAAGAGCGAGGGCTGAACTTTCTCGGGCCATCAGAGAGGCGAAGCGCGCACACGCCCAGAGAATCCACAACCACTTCAAGGACAGCGGCGACACACGACGCATGTGGCAGGGCTTACAAGCCATCGCTAACTACAGGACGACACCACCTGCCTGTGACAGTGACGGCTCCCTCCCAGATGTGCTTAACAACTTCTATGCTCGGTTCGACAGGCAGAACGACGTGGCGGCGAGGAAGACCACCCCTCCTCCGAACGACCAGGTCCTGTGTCTCACTACAGCTGAGGTGAGGAAAACTCTACGCAGAGTCAATCCACGTAAAGCTGCTGGACCAGACAACATCCCAGGCAGAGTGCTCAGAGAATGTGCTGATCAGCTGGCAAATGTTCTCACCGACATCTTCAACATCTCTCTGAGCAGTGCCGTTGTCCCCACGTGCTTCAAGGCCACCACCATCGTCCCCGTGCCCAAGAAGTCTTCTGTGTCCTGTCTCAATGACTACCGCCCTATCGCACTTACACCCACCATCATGAAGTGCTTCGAACGGCTCGTCATGAGACACATCAAGACCCTGCTGCCCCCCTCACTGGACCCAATGCAATTTGCATACCGCCATAACCGCTCAACGGACGACGCCATCTCCACTGCACTCCATCTTGCCCTGACACACTTGGACAAGAAGGACTCACACGTCCGAATGCTGTACATAGATTTCAGCTCAGCATTTAACACGATCATCCCCCAACAACTGATCGGAAAGCTGAGCCTGTTAGGCCTGAACACCTCCCTCTGCAACTGGATCCTGGACTTTCTGACCGGAAGGCCTCAGTCAGTACGGATCGGGAACTGCACCTCCAGCACCACCACACTGAGCACTGGGGCCCCACAAGGCTGTGTGCTCAGTCCTCTGCTGTTCACACTGCTGACTCATGACTGTGTAGCAACACACAGTTCAAATCACATCATTAAATTCGCTGATGACACGACCGTGGTGGGTCTCATTAGCAAGAACGACGAGTCAGCGTACAGAGAGGAAGTGCAGAGACTAACGGACTGGTGTAAGGACAACAACCTGTCTCTGAATGTTGACAAGACAAAAGAGATGGTTGTTGACTTTAGGAGGACACGAGGCGACCACTCACCGCTGAGCATCAACGGCTCCTCTGTGGAGATCGTTGACAGCACCAAATTCCTGGGCGTCCACCTGGAGAAGGACCTCGGCTGGTCCCTCAACACCAGCTCCCTGCACAAGAAAGCCCAACAGCGTCTCTTCTTTCTGAGAAGACTGAGAAAGGCCCGGCTTCCACCACCGATCCTGACCACCTTCTATAGAGGAACTATTGAGAGCATCCTGAGCGGCTGCATCACTGTCTGGTTTGGGAGCTGTGCCATATCAGACCGCAAGACCCTACAGCGGATAGTGGGAACAGCAGAGAAGATCATCGGGGTCTCTCTACCCTCTATTGAGGACATCTACACCACACGCTGCATTCGCAAAGCCACCAGCATTGTGGCTGATCGGACACACCCCTCTCACACACTCTTTACACTCCTGCCATCTGGAAAAAGGTACCGAAGCATTCGGGCACGCACATCCAGACTGTGCAACAGCTTTTTTCCACAAGCCATCCGTCTCCTCAGCAAAAAGGGACTGACTGATAAACACGCACACACACACATACACTAACATTATCACTCAGCTTAACTCAAATACCTCAAAACATTGAGACTGGACTGACTAACCAACACAAGCGCAAACACACTGACCTACACCACCAAACCATCGCACACACCAACCTGTAAATGCTCTTTTGCACAATATTATTACTAGATATATTATATATTATTTTTTTTTTTTGCACTAACTTGTCTTGTAGCACCTTGGTTCCTGGAGGAACGTTGTTTCGCCTCACTGTGTATTTTTAAACTGTATATGGTTGAAGTGACAATAAAGTTGAACTTGAACTTGAACTTGAAAACAGCAGGGATCGTTATTTTTTAAGCATTTCGTTTAGCGTGTCAAGTTACATTACAGCGGCTCCACTTCAGAGCCAAATGTTACGCCATCAAAATATCAGTCAGGTGTGTTTTCTGTGTTCCAGCCTAACATGTCAGATTGCATTGCAAATCCTCATTCTGCCTCATAATGTCAAAGAGTTCAAACAGCTTTTAATGTTTGAACCATGGGTAGAAAAAGTAAATGCAAAAAAACCTGTTCAGTTTAGAGCAGTCTTTATGTTTTTGCATGCTTTCATAGCCATAACCAAGCGTGGGCATTGTAAACAAACACCACTACATTTTTAAGTGTCTCATCCATGTCTTGTGTTTTATTTAGAAGTGTGTCCTCCTCTTGAGCGTGGCGTGTCATTTCGGTGTTACAGACGCTGCATAGAAAAGGATTACTGATCACCTTTTATCCTATGATGCAATATTTCTGTTCAGATAGAAAGCGTTTCTTCCAGGATGACAGAGCAAGGCAGAAGTGGGGATGGGGGGCAGAAGGCAATGATTTGATGGCAGTAATATGTGTCAAAAAGTTGTTGATTTATGAGATTTGTCCATTTTTTTATTTGTATTTTACACAGCGACCCAACAAGTTCATTTACGTGAGAGCTATTAACTACTTTAACCGTTTTCTTTTTTTGGAAATTTAAAACCGAATATACTAAAAGCATAAAATAATGCAAGTGGATATACGTAGTGGACACAAGGAATGCAAATTAGTACAAAGACTGAGAGACGTCAGTGCTAAGACAGCACAGTCAAATAGATAAAACAGGGAAATTAAAGAAACATCTTTATCAAACTGACAACTTAATGTAGCACCAATGATAACACAGGCGTTTCCAGGGAGACACAAAAATTGAGCAATACAGCTACGCTTTCTGACATGTCAGCTCGTTTTCCAACACCACTAACAAGTCCAGCATCTTCAAAAGCTATAAAGCATTGAACAGCAAGGTGGCTAAAGCATTATCCCAGCCCATCTTTTATTCTGTCTTTTTCTCCCCCCAACAAGAAAACATTCCCAAAACACCACTCGTGCTCTTGTCTTTTCTTTTGGCATGTTGTTTTCACCCTTTTCATGGAAACTGGCATATTTCTCTTGTGCGTTCTCTTTTTAGTGCTAGTCTTTTCACTTTAACACGGACCTTTTATCCCACCATTTGCTCATTTAAAATTTATGTGTGTATCTGCAAATGCTATTTTGCTGTTATGTCTGTGTACTTTTCCCAGTACCTGTAAACATGTGCCTTTTCCCCCCGTTTGTCTGTGTGTGACTGCCTGCCATGTGTTTGATCAGTCATGTGTTTGCACACCCAACACTATAGTGTAGCACATGTAGTGCTCTTCTGTATTTAGTTACAGTAACTGTAAACTGTGCAAACCATATGCGTTTGTCTCTTTGTGAACAGCTTTATAGACAAGTGTTGTATACACTCTATACAAGCAATGACTGTATGAAGACCAAGATGTGTGTGTCATGGTGTTTTAATGACAAGTTATCATTAGCACTGCAGTGATAGAAGCTGGTTAGGACTTGAGTGTCCGTACCAAATCTCTTGAGATCATTTTGATTAAAGTTAATGTCTATCAGTGTGGTAATTATGTTACAAATTACATTCCAATACAAATTGTTTGCTTGGACACAAGTCCTTCTGACATCTTACTCTACAACAGTGGAAACAACAACACAATTAAAAAAAACACACACACATAAAAATCACAGCAAACTCTTGAAAACACTGTTTTATAGACTGTTTTTAGAATAGAACTGATTAGTTTCCATTGATTGGCTGTGGTTTTCTGAGCCATAGTGGGATAAAAGTGATTCTGCACAAAAGCTGAATACAGTTTGGCCCAAAAATTTTTTTGACAGTGACGCAGTTTTTACACTGAGGGATTGTGGTGTTCAGGCCTTTCTTAAGAGGTTCACTCAAAAGTAATTGGGCAGATTAGCATAAATTAGCAAAACACTGAGTTGACTAAGCAGTTTATAAATTGATGGACTGATTGATGTATCGTCCATCAAGAGTCCTTTGGAGGCAAAGGCTACTTTAAGTGTGGTACTCACTTAAAGGCCTGAAGTGCAGTTAGCCACTGTGGAAAGTTGATTTATTGATATAAATGATGACATTTTGACTAGAGAGTATGGATATCAGTAATAATAACCTCCAAAATTGATGGAAAAATGTCAAAAGTGAATGGCTAACTTTAACCAAGTTTGAATAGAAGTAAATGCGAAAAGTTGACTAGTGATAGTTTAGTTACAGAAAGCTTGTCAAGAAATAGCATCCTTATCAGTAGTGGTGATTTGCAGACATTTTTTAGTAAGAACTACGGTTTCCCCTGGGGTTGGGAGCTTGGCAAAGGCAGGAGGGTCACACTACACTGCCAGCCCTCAGGAGCATAGTGCTAGTGCTCTAGCTTTGCTGCCCTGAGACTTTCATACATTAGGGTAAATCACTCTTTCCATCTTTGGTTTTAGATTAATGACCTTTTGGTGAGAAAAAGAAAAATTTGCAATTCCTCCTTTTTCCCCAACTGTCCCTATTTTCTGTTGTAAATACAGCTACAGCACACTGTGATTGTCATTATGGCTTTGTTGAATCAGCCGTGACTAAGGAGCCTGTTACAGTATCTGTTTATACGCGCACGCACCAACTTCCATGGTCTGTGTGTGTCTAGAGTGACACTGACAGCTGGTGAGGATCATGTGAGAAATGTGACCATTGTGCACTGTGCTTCCTGGCTCTCGTGATGTGTTGTGCATTTCACAGTGTGTGTTTTTGTGCGAATATGTCAGTGTATTGGCAAAGGCTGCAGCAGACGCGCAGGCAGATTTTGTTTTAAAAAAGGTGCATATGTGGAACTGGAGCAAGAGTTTTCGTTTTCTTTTTTTTCCCCCGCTCGCTCTCTCTTTCTTTTTCTCCAAGAAACAGACATTTGAGAAGCCTTAGACCTTGAGGGAAAAGTATCTAGCTGTGCTAGGCAGTCTGTACTCCTGGTGTAGTGTTAGATGATTTTCAGGGGGATTATTTTGCTGTGTTTTACTGCTGTGAGCAGAGAGACAGACATTATCTACCACAGGTCTCCACATGTGCACACACACTCACTCACTCACAAATGCCAGCTGTCTTTCTCACAGAAATGCACAAACTCAGCATGCCAGCTAGCAGGTGGTAAACTATCACTGAAAGCCACATCTCTTTTTTGGGGGTGGGGGCTCCCGTTCTTGTGCTTCTCATTTCTTCTCAGTTTTTCCTTCTCTCCTTTCTGCTCTTCTGCTCCGCTGCTTCCTACTGTGCTGACACGCACCTACTGGCACTTGGATTTTCACTTATCCCTCTTACTAGTAATAGATTTTCGACTGTAGTGTTCAGTGTCTCTTCTGGCACCCCATTGTTAAAAGACACCTGCAGAGAGACAGATAAATAGAAGCATAGAGGAGAAGGTGGTGGACTTTGCCCACAGCATATTTATTTCTCTTGCATTAGTCCTTTACGCTTTATAAACTTCTTCTTTTGTCACAGTGGTAATTAAATATTTACTTTGTCTTGTAACTTTTTCCTCATCTGCCATGTCTTTTCTTTTAAAACCTATCCGTGACAGAAGGATGACCCACGCACCCGCCGTTGCAAGGTGATGGGTCTTTATTGATAAGGGTTTTTTGGGCACACACGCTTATCAGCTGCCTCTCTGCCCGGTGTGGTATGCACCGCAAAACTATCACTACTATCCCTAATAATACTATATTACCATACTAACAATACTTAGCATTTATCTTCATAGAAAAGAACTTTATAAATATGATGTTCTGGATGAGAGAGGATGGGCGATCCAAATCTGAATGAGGTTCATCCATCATGATGCAATTCTCACAGTCATGAGGCAAGTGGCTCAGTGGCAAGTGTGTCTTGCACCTTTATTGTTTTCAAGCATCTTTAAAAACAAAACAGCGTATCACTTTGCCATTAGCGAGTCAAGCTGTGATCCTAACATTAAGCAAATGTTGATGCGTCAGCTAGACGACTGTTACAGATTCTCTCTCGACTCATTGTTTGAAGTTACTGTAAGTGACTTAGAGATGTGTCACCTAGGCGTTGTCGGTTATAGTATCCATTCACCATTGTGTGCCCGTAACAGAGGAACCCATTCATGGCAGTGTGTTCAGGAAAAGAGTGGGTGGCAAGGTAGCATTCACAACCTCCAGCAAGTAGAGGGGAGCGAGAGTAATGCGGAGGATAGAGAGGCAGAGGACAAGACACTGTGCAGCTGCTCACTCACGCAGCCATGTGCGTGCAAGACGTGTAGGCGTGCAACGATGCTCAGTTTCATATGAATGTATAGTGTACATGCAGGTAGGTGTTTGTAGTCAACAAAGTTTGCCATTGTTTTGCTTTCAGTCCTTGGGTAAAAATATCTTAGTATGTTTGTATGTAAAGTCTATTTTGGAATTTTTCTTTGTTGGCCTAATAACAAAAGCTTGAAAGGTACAGAAAATTGGAAACACCACATATTACGTGTTAAAGAGACGTGGAATATGAAGATGATGGCGTATTTTAAAGCAACGTACATGAACAAGGACATTTGGATCGATTGTCTCCCCGTCTTCCTCTTCTTGCAATTTGTTTAAGGCTGAAATTAAAAGTACCACACCGTGAAGGATTATTTATTTATAAATCAATCATTTAATTAGCCTAGCTTCAAATCAGACCTAAGGTCTCCGTTCTCATACATTACGATAAAATCGTATAAATGTGTAATCAAACAGAATGGTGATCAATGACGGTGGGTGGAGGCCAGGGAGAAATTGGCCTAGTCATTAATAGTCAGTGTTACTAACTGAATTATTACAGCTATCAAGGCCTGAAACGAGTTTTTGATGTTTTTCTCACCACAAACTGCATTTTTGAACGTCACATGATCATGCACATTGTTGAAATGTTTCATGCCAAACATGGAAATTGCTAAATCTAACTTTTAAAAAATGCTTTGAATCAGGAGTGGGTAACCTGACTAAAATAATGAGATAACAAATGTAAATGAAGGACTGCACACTGAACATATATTACATATTTAAATATTAGAAATCAGTCTAACGGATTAACGCCTTTTATGAACATTCCCAAAATATGAAATGCTACAATCAGACAGTAGTTGGAGACTGCGGCACGACCAAAACTTTTGCAGTCGTGTGCAATGAACTTGCACTGTTGCTACCTTTGAAATGGTTTCTTCAACAACAGGGACCAGGTCTGACCACTCAAAGGTGGTCAGGCTGACATTTCTTTGCATTCTGTCTGTGATAATATAGTTAATTAAACTGGTGAAACTTGCAAATCTATTGCCGTCTATATAGAGACATTAAGTACTTGTATTCAGTCTTAATTTCCCCACAAATAGTGACTTAGTTACCCCAGGACAGCAGTTTAACTGCAAAATGACATAACTGTTTGGCAACCTTACTTTTGTATAGCAATGTAATTGGAATACAACCAGTTGGCAACCAGCTAAGTCGAGTCCACTGCTGCAGAGATGTGGTGACGAGTTGGGCTCATCCGTGCAGGCTGACTCAGACTAATGGCAGCGTGTTGGCAATCTGTCTCAGATTCATTGCAGTTGGTACAAATTGGACTGAGATTGTTTGGAGACAAGTTTCCTCTGCTGTCATCTTGCAATGCAAGTGTTTTCGCAGAGGTTGAGTGTAGCAGTAGTTGTGTTGACCAGAGGTTTAGGGTGTTGAGGTCTGAGCCATATAGTATATCACCATTTTTATCAACATCAAATTTACTAACATATTGCCAATTGTCTGATTATACAGCACTGTATGTGCCACTGATGAAGAACACTATCTGTAGCCATTTGCATCCTCTTATTGATTTTAGGAGGTTGCTTTGTTCTTTATTTTAGGATATTAATATTGTTGGCTGGATTGATAGCTGTAGCAGAGCAGTATCATTTCACTGTAATACAAATGCAGTCACTGTCTTTTTATCACAGTCTTGCTTCAGCCGTGCTGCTATAACACCATCACATCAGTCGTCTTTCCTCATGTCAATCCAGGCTTCTCTAACTACATAACAGTGCACCTTCTCAACATCAGCTCCATTCAATAGACAGCACTCTGCAGTAATTGGATCACTACAAAACTGCATTAACTGCTTACACAGAGATAATAGCATCATAATTGAAATGCACTCATTTGCATAAGCAAATGGCCAGTTTTTATGAATGCTTTCATCCGCAAAGTATTAAAACAAGCACTGCATTTTAAATTCACTTTATTATTGTTTTCCTTTCCACATGAAACTGAGTTCTAGAGAGGAAACAGATGGAGAGAGACAGAAGGTGTAAGGAAGAGACAGCAGTGAGCAAGCAGAGGAAGTGATAAATCCCTGTCATTATCATCATGCCAGCATCCATAGATATATTTCAAAATGTACACAGTAATCAACACGTATGATCTATGAATGGATTTATTTCTTTTTATTTTTTGATATTTCTTTTGGGGCTTGCCTCACATCTGTCCAGGAACTGCAGTTAAAAAATTATTTAGTTGGCTGAAGTGTCATATTTAAAGAAATAGCTTGTGTGTGCTGTGGAATAGACTCAAAGACAGCTGGGGTTTGGTCCTTAAATGCTCTTCTTTATCTTTTTCACTGTGCTGTCAAGCCTTCTTTGATTTGTGACTGTGGCCAGCTGATTTATTTTAAAGATGATTCCACCATAATTATATACATATACATGATATGAACTGCCTCAGTATCAAGCTCTCTGTGTGTCTGCATAGGAGATGGGTTTTCACATATCACAGATGATGCTAAAATTAAATCATTTAAACTACCAATTAGGGCTGAACGATATATCGCATTTGCGATAATATCGCGACATGATCAAGTGCAATTTTCTAACCGCAAAGGCTGCGATTATACTCTGGACATGTCCAAATTCATGGGCTGCATCCTCCTGAGGCCGCATTTGTAGACCGATTACGTCACAGCGACGTGCCGAAGGCTGTCCAAATTACTACCATATCCCAGAATTCATAGCGCGGCCCAGCCAAACTCCAGTTTCCAGCAATGGCGGCCGCTACTAAGTTTTAAAATTACTCATACTAATCTTTCAGGGTCACAAAATAAACTTTTAACATATTTTCAGGCGAGAAAGTAGTTGTGTAAACATCAAATATCTGCTCGGTTTATCAAGATATCCCATATTTGCAAAAGTGCTTCGACGTTTTCAGAGGCGTCTGCTACCCACCAGCTCGACAGCTAGCCGGGAGCTCGAGGATTACTGATGCGGCCGAGAACGGCACAACTCCCGGCACATCATTTTCAGATCACCGCGGAGTTTCGCTGCTCGGGTTAAACGTAATATATAAGTCACTTAGACAACCTAAAAATGTTATTGTTGGGCTTTTTTCAGTGTTTTGTTTGTTCGTGAGTAAATCGGTTTGGCTGAGATTAAAGTTATTAGATTAGATAAAATAAAACTTTATTAATCCCCCGGGTGGGTTCCTCCTTGGTTTTCACACAGCTGACTAAACGTCAAACAGAAAACTTATTAAACAGAAGTATGAGACAGTCGAGAATTTACACCAGTGTCTGGTTATATTTTAGATAGCAAGAAGCAGACGGCCGAGTTTATTAAACTCCACCGAGACAGCGGTGACGCTAATCAGAACTAGACCGTCCAATTTCACGCCTTTAAACTTTAAAGGCGTGTTTGTGTGTGTGTTTATACAATTGCTATTATGTTTGCACTTTATGTGTAATGTTACTGACTGCAGAGATCAGTAAGATGTGTGTATTTTTTATTTATTAGTTTTATTTATTTAATATTATTTTTTAATTGAATGACTGTCTAGTAGTTCACAGATGTCGAAAAACTGAGTGTGGTAAAGCCACTGATTTTGTTTATGTATATTTCTGCAATCTGCACATTGTACTGACTTTCATTTTAATGTTTACACCAGGGTTCCTTGTCAGCACTTTATGCTCAGATGTTTGTAAGCTAAAAATAAACTATTGTGTATGTTCAAATATACTGTTGTGATTGAAGAAGTTAAATAAAAATGTCAGTCATCAATTCATGCATCACCTCATGTCATCATAACAGAGGTCTGTCTTCCAGGAAAGAACAGTTTAAAGTTAATGTAATATAGTATTGGCCATACTATATGATGTATTGCTTGTCTTTGTTTAATAATACAGAAGACAAAGACCTTAAAAAATAATCGCATATCGCATCGCAATCGCAATATTGGGGCAAAAAATTGCAATTAGATTATTTTCCATAATCGTTCAGCCCTACTACCAATCGTTATAAATAGTGCAGAAAAAACTCTCTTAACTCTCTGATTTGTGTTGGGATTCTTTTTAATCTGCTTGTTTTCCTCCCACAGGAACAAAAGGTCAATGGCGTCCATGTTTCTGCTCCCACGCCTTCTTCGTGCACCTTCTCCATTGGATCTAATAGTCTGGACAGAGAAATGCTGAAGAAGATTGGGATCGGGCTCGCGCTGGCAGCAGTCATCTTGGCTTATATTGTACAGAGAGTGTACTGAACAATGACTGTTGTGTGCGCGGTCTTTTTTATTGTAATGTCAATACCTTCTCTTGGCAGTCTATCGGCATGGTCAAACGGCTTCACCGAACACCTTTTATACCAGTCTTTTTGGTACAAATAATTCACCAGATTTAGGATTTCATTTAGAATATTTTTTAAGTGCTGATTACTTGTGACAGTGACAGTAGAGCCATTTCTTGCTTAGGAAAAAGGTAAAAGTGTGTTTTGTTTAGTTCTTACTGATGGTTACTGGTGCAGCTGTTACACAGATATTCAGTTGATCATACATTCAGGGCTTTACCATCAGTATGAGAGTCTGATCTGTCACTCTGCATCCTTTTAAATTGGAACGTGATTTAGCTTGGTTTATTTCATTTCGTGAAACTGAGTGATGATCTGTGTTATACTTTGATTAAAGTGTGTACAACTTCTTTTCACAGTATTTATTTTTGAAAGTGAGACATGAACATATTTTCAGAAAATGAATGTCATTTGTGTTGTTTTAAAATGTTAACCTTATGTTTCATTGTTCAAGAAGTGCTTTGTGTTTAGAGTTTTTCACAATAATTCATAGAATATTTGGCAGAGATGCCAGGCGAATTCTTACTGCTGGGATTCATTTATTATTGACACGCATTGTGTCACCACGCACACATTTTACAAGTAAGATGTAGTTGTTTGCTTCTAGCATACAAGGTTCCCTATATTCTCCAATAGGCCACCGTCACACAGGTCTAGAGAATGGTCAGAAACCCTCTGGCAACCACAGGCTGCAATAGAAAAATCCCCCACCAGTTGCCAAGTAGTTGCTGGCTGTTGCTGAGTGACATTGGTTGCAAAGAGGTATACAGTCCTGCACATCCTTGTAATTTCTTTGGTAACCGGCAAGCAGCCATTGTCACCTGTAGTTTCCATGGAAGATACCAGCTTGTCTCCAAACACACTCCTAACTGCTTGCCTAGCGGTAGTGAAACTGTAAAAGTTGCTCCTTTTAAACCTGTTGGTTAAAGGAATAAAGCACAGCTTTTACTTTGCCTCACCCTTTTTCCCACTTTCACTGCTGCTCAGCGACTAGATGGGGAGTGTTCCAGATATCAATCTAATGCCCGGATAAGCTATAGGTGACTAGCAATCTGCTAGCAACCAAAGCAAAGAGGTTTTTGGTGCAGCACCCTCTTTGATACACATTTTCCCAAGCGAGCTGTAGTTTCCAGAGGGTTACCAATTGGTCTCTAGGCATGTGTGGCTGACTTGCAGTGGTATCTAGCTGATTTCCTGCCATGCCAGTCTAAATAACGAGAATGATTCCACCTCCATCATTGATTCATAGGGTTCATAATTCACATGTGGACAAAATTCAAATAGTTGGATAGCAGCAGAAATCTCAAGGGCACCGATATCATACTACTGCTGGATTTTACCAAAACTTGCTTGTGTTTTTTTGTTTGTTTAGTTTTCCTCCCTTTCTATAACAGTGTAATTACCCTCCAATACAACTCTCTATACTTAGATTTTTTGGGGGGGTTGTTGTCCCAACCATCCAGAATTGTTAAATAAAGGATAAAATCCATTTGCCATGAGTAAAACTGCCAAAGTGTTGATTGATTGACTGAGTCATTGAATTATTGATTGCTCGGTTGTTGTCATGCATAGAGTTTCCCTGTGTTGCTCTCTAATGTCAGGCTGTTTGGACCTACAGCTGTCCCAGTGCAAGCTCTAAAAACCCCAGACAGTTAATAATGCATGCCCCAATTTATGTGGCGCTTCACTGGGACGTGTCTCCACCAGGATGTCTGTATTTGTGTGTGTGTGTGTGCGCGCCCTGTGCATATTTATTTCTAGTCACTCACTTAGCTTGTTTATGGGCTTGTGTCAAAAGTTGTGTGTGTCAGAAAATGCCTCTGCTGTCTGATGTCTTGTCTGTAGGGTCGTCCTGTGCTTAATTTAGCAGAAAGTCAGCATGTGTGCGTCTCTGTTTGTGCGTGTGTGTGTGTGTGCGTGCGCATGCTTTAGAACTGACAGGACTCATCGCTCTCTTATTCAAAAAGCCCTCTTGTTAGATATACAACTGCTTGTAGCCTACATACACGCAGGCTTTGTATTATCTAAGTAAATGATGCATGTCACACATTTTGTAGACAAACAGATACAAGCATGCACTCAGACTTTTTCTTCCCTAGTTGATGCATATTGCATGCACGCACACACATACACTCACAGCATATTGCAGCTTTGTAGTATATAGGCAAATGATGCATGCCAGGCAAACTTGTGCACAAACACAAGCACCAAAGCTTTGTATTACCTGATCAAATGATGCATGTCGTACACACGGACGCACACACTACCTTTTGTATTATGTGATCAAATGATGCGTGTAGCTGTGAAGCTTGTTACATCCATCCAGCAGTGCCCTATATTATTCTGCAGCCATCCATACTGTGCGACAGTTCTTTTGATGCTTTGTAAGCACATTTCCTGCTTGTGTATGTCAGTAACACTGCATTGTTCTCCAATGAAATATGGATTCAACGACACCCTTTATGTTTAGGAGATCATCACTTACTGTGAAATATTGAGGCGGGAGCCATCCACAGAAGATCATTATTCACTTCGCATCATTCACTTCAGTCGTTTCTAATAAAAGCGGCGGTTTCTGAATTCTTGTCTTACAGTTGCAGCTGTTGTCAATTTGTCATCTGTGATGTCCTCTTGGTTTGAAACGGAGAAACTTTGGACGCAAGACAAATGCAAGGGAGGCTGAACATTAACACACTTTTCGGTGTCGTCTCTCATTTGTTTATCATCTCAGTTCATTGATCTAAATGCTGTTTGGCCAGCATAAGGAAATGTTTTCAGGGGTACATCAAACTAAGGTCTTCTAATCCAAAATAAAACAATTTAAGAGATCTAAGATTCTATATGATCACACTTTAAGTCTTTGTTCTAGAGCTTGACAGTGATTTACTACAGGAAAAGTTACAATTAATATGTAGACCGCAGGGGGAAGAAAGACGTCTCTGCATTTTCAACTGTACAAGTGGTAGCATGTGGGAGGCCAGCATACGCTCACTGTTTTCATGCTGCTACACAGTATGTCATCCCTTTGCAGCCCAAATTGTTGAGTCTGATAGGAAAAAAGGTCCTATACTCACTATCTGTGTAATAATTGATACTCTACTGTGTGTGTGTGTGTGTGTGTGTGTGTGTGTGTGTGTGTGTGTGTGTATATACAGAGCTCTAGACTAACTTTTTGCCATGGGCGTACCGGTTAGGCGTTAGGCGCACACAAATTTTATAATAATTTATATAATATAATGTGTTTTTCTGGATACACTGTGCTTTTTCAGCATTCAAAGATTGATGACACCGTGTCAGAGCACTGGCTATGAATTTCAGAAGGATCAGGCCTTAACTTAACAGAAAAGTTAGCAATAGTTCTTTTCCTATTACAGCTACATCCACTTCTGTCGTGGCTAGGTGGCTCACTAGGGCTGGGTATCATCACTGATTTCTATAATCCATTCGATTCCGGTTTTCAAAGTCCCGATTCGATTCAATTTAGCCTCAGACAGTCAGAAATATTATAATTCTGATCATTTATCAGTACTGACTTCATCAGAATTGTGAACATCACAGCAGATGCCTTTGTGTGAAAGTAACTGAGAATAAAACACAGAAAAACATGAAGGAGATTTTCCTGGTCTGGCTTTTTATAGCAGATAACCTTAAAAATATTCTACAATGTTCTGCATATAAAGTTTAAATTTCTTCAGTATTGAACAACAGAAAAAATAGGCTTTCTTGTCCGAGGTCATTTAAGTGAAAAAAGAAAAGAAAAAGACAGCAGCCACAGCGCTGTAAACAACGGTAGACTGGTGGGTAATAAGCGAATGAATAATACAGAAAACAGAGATTGGAGACGGGAAACTGTTCTTGAAGTACAGAGAGAGAGAGAGAGCTAGCTGTGCATGAAGTGTGATTTTAATAGTCGTGGAAGCAAAACAGCAAAATTCATGACGACATTGATCAAAGTGAAGCGCAGTTTGCTGCTTCTTTCGCTGCAGGCTCGGTGAATTTTGGTTGGAGAGAGACAAAACCTGCAGCTCAGAATCAGCGCAAAAAGACGTAATCGCAGCGCGGACCGGACGCATCAGGATCGCTAAGCTCCGACAGCGTGTCCGTCTACGGGCCGTCGGGTGAGAAAGCCAAGAAAGACAAAGCTGATTCTGATGCGTCGGGTCCGCTCTGTGTTTACGTCTTTGTGTGGAATCCGTGTACCTGCTCTCATCTGCTGTTTGGTTGTTGTTGAAATAGTTTTGTGAGCTTTAATCTGAGAATCTGGCGTTTCTGGCAAAACACAGTTATATTTAAAAGTCGATTCAGGATTTAATGAATTGATATCGCTTTATTCAAGCTACTCACCTCCCACTTCCACCTGCACTTTCAAGTGGACCACGGCCAATCAGAGAGGTCCCGCCCCTTACTATCTCTGATTGGTTTAGTCCACGATAGGGGCAAAATGTGTCTGTTGTTGACCACAGGGAAGGTTGCAGATTTTTTTTTTTTTTTTTGCTACCCGAACATTTGGTCGCACAGGTGCAACCAAATTTTTTTTTTTAGTCGCACCACTGAAAAATTTGGTCGCACTCTAGACCCCTGATATATGTGTATGTATATATTAGGGGTGCAACGATACACAAAATTCACGGTTCGGTTCGGTTCGATACTTTGGTGTCACGGTTCGATATTTTTTCGATACAAAAAAAATGTTCATGCCTTTTTAATTTGTCATTTATTAAAATTATAAATATATATTTTAACTCAAAAGTACAGTTTTTAAATTTAACCCTAACCCTTGTGCGTGTTTTTTATTTTGACAGCGAATGCGCACCTGCGGACCACTTATGTGCAGCCCTGGTTATTTAGCTCGTCATATTGCAGCCACAGAAATTCTTTTGTCCATGAAACCATAGAGCTGCACTTTCTTTTTGCCTTATAGTCTGATTTGTCATAACTTCTCCGTTTTGTGGTAAGCTTTTCTTTGGCTGTCACTTCTTCACCCTGACCTGTCTTATTTGGCTCAGCAGAACTAAAATATATATCCTGCTGCTTTTACACACGCACTCACATAAGCTCAGCGATTCTCTGCACGATCAACCTCTCACATGTTTAAGCTGCGGGAGATTTCACTTGTCATGTTTGCATAGTAAGCTAACGATTAATAAGACGATGTCAGAGGAATTGGTGCACAAATTATCATCACTCACAGATCAGTGCTGTCGCTCTCTATACACAGTTCGCACGATTGCAAAGTGAAAGCAAAAAAACAAGCGCAAATTCAAACGCGAGTGGCTCACCGATGCCAATGACATAATTACCCAGCTACATTTCTGAAAGAATGCAAAAGCATTGACATATATTTTTCCTTCCTACAATAGCCCGACGGGCAGGGAAGAGATAGATTTTGGTAGCCCGACTGAAAAAATCGCTAGCCCCAGGACGTCGGGCTAGCGATATTGCAAGCCCTGTATCTGATTGAGGAATCACTCATCTTTGGAAAAGAAGTTTATTACAGAGAAATGTCTCTTTCCAAAATAAAAGCTATACTATCCGCTTCTTCTGGGCTATATTCTCAGCAGCATAAGGAGAATCATGTGCTAACAGCTGTCTAAATGACTCGGCTAAAGTTAGTAGCATGCTTGCTTTTTTTTGTCTGCTTCCACTTGTCTTTGCACTAGGATGATGTCGGCGTAAATGTGCAGTCATATTCGTTGTGTTCCCGCTAGTGCTTTCAGGTTAATCTCGTTGAAATGACCTTAACGCCACAACACGGCAAATCTCCGTTAACGAGCTACCGCCGATCGCCCCGTGCATGGGGCTAGACGGCCAACACGTTAACGAGCTAACTGCGCTAACACACTAGTTCCCACCCATGTAATTGAGCATTGCATGGCACATCCAACATACTGTTTTACTTTAGTCCATGACTCGCTTACCTTCAGGGTCATACGTCACATGAAAACCAAAATAATTCCAAACGCCAGATCTGAATGAGGGTGGGGGAGGTCCATGTTGCAAGGAGAGCTTAACTTCTGTCTTGCTAGCTTTCCCTGTGCTCTTCCTTCTGACTATGCTGTCTGTGTTGAGCGCTCAGTGGATCTGCGCTTGACAGTGCAGCCTAGGCGGAGTAGTCGAACGCAGATTCACTGAGCGCTCAACACAGACAGCATCGTCAGAAGGAAAGTTGATAAAATAAATTACAAATGTTGTATTGTTCGATACATATGCGTACCGAACCGAAAGCACTGTATCGAACGGTTCAATATTGATACGAATATCGTTGCACCCCTAGTATATATGTGTGTGTGTATATATATGTATATATATAAAACGGGCAAACTGCGCTAACGCAGTAGTTCCCACCCATGTAATTGAGCATTGTGTGGCATATCCGACATACTGTTTTACATGTGTCCATGACGCGCTTATCTTCAGGGTCATACTTCACATGAAGACCAAAATAGTTCCAAAGGCCAGATCCGAATGAGGGTGGGGGAGGTTCATTTTGCCATGTTGCAACGAGCTTAGCTTCTGTCTTGCTAGCTTGCGCTGAGTGGATCTGCGCTCGACAGTGCAGTCACATATAGCATGTCCTGACCCCACAGTCAGGTGATGCTATATTATATTTAGATAGAAGCTAGCGAGCTAACTTCCTGCTAACTTCTAACTCCGTTAAATGTTATAAATTCCGTTTTCATGGATGCCTGGATGTTAAACTCAATTGTTACACCTGGTAGAGGAGAACGCTGATCATATTATGAAAGACTTTAGACAGTTTTTCAACTCTGTGATGCCATAGTGATCGTTTGATATATGGACCTGCAGCGGAGTTTAGGCCCAGACACGGCTAGTGACATCAGACTTAACGACCGGATTGTTTTCTGTATGAATATGTCATCTGTCACATGGTTCTGGGGACATTTTGGCCCATACTTCTTTGCTCTGCACAGCATTTCAGGCTGGAGTTTAACTGGACCACTCAGTATCTTTATCACTTCTACCTCTTCTTAAAGTCAATAAAGAGTTCTTTTACTGATGGCATGAAGTTGGCTTTAATGTTAGTTGTAAGGTCTCGAGGTTGTTACAGCTTCACCTTGATCACAAACTACGATCCAAGGAAATAGTAAGACGAGTGAAATAAAGACATAAAATGATCTATATAACATACAAACATACCTCGCTGGCTGACCCATGCTTTGAGGCAGAAATGAGCACTTTACAGATACTTTTAAGAAACAACTTTCTCTGAATTAAATTGGCTTCTCTTGCTTCAACTTGCCATGCTCACACATCAACATGGGCGTGCATCTCCCTCAGGTGCACCAGTGGAACCAACATGCAGTACAATAGTTCCTACATGAGAATTTTCACAATAAATGACCTAATGGCATATAAAATATGCATAGTGCAAAACAAAATACATTAACTGAAAGTAGGGCAGTAAAAATCTTGATTCTGTTCTGTTTAAAACCCTCACGTCATACTGGGCTCTTTTTGTGCCACTTTTTTCATTCGTATGAACGCCATTTCCGCTGTGTTGGGTGTAGCATAGCCAAACTTGCCAGCCGGTTTCGTTTTTGTAAAATCTTCAAATTTTCAGTCTGATTTTCTTACATCAGCCTAACACGGCTTAGCAGCAAAAATACTCACACTCAACACCCTAGGGACCGTTTTGTGCCCCATTGAAACCCATTATAAACGCTATTTTTCACGGCAAAAAAAATACGGTCAAATCGATCATCAGGTCTCCAGCTTAGGTTTTGTTTTGGACTACAGGCCTTAGAGTTGTAATTTTTTTATTTGTCCACCGGGTGGCGCCCTTGCTCCACATGTGACGCCTGCTGGAACATACACATGTTCTCCAGCGGCCTGCTCGAGACAGATACCCGGAAAAGGCAGACTAATTTCCCGCGTACAGCAGCAGCCTGCCCCGCTGCTCGTTCCGGACCATTTTCTACCCTTAGGTTCGTTTGATTTTTTTATTTTTTTTTTTAATCAACAGGAAATGACGTATTTGTTTTCACGTGGTAGCGGAAGTGTGTGCTGCAGACACGGGAACCGAACCATATGCTCCGGCGCTGCGCGAAGCACACCCGCGGCAGAGGCACTCCTCCCCGGGGGAGCAGGAGCAGCAGCGCCGCCTGGGGACATTTTTGGCTTCTGGAAAAAAAATTAAAACCAGATCGAAATTAATGTTCGTGCCAATCTTTTGTCCATCTAAAGGCCTAATTATAATAACAATAAAATATTACTTCAAATGTTTTTTTTGGAAAATATTTTATGTTTTATGTCTTATGTTTTTGGGGCAAAAAAAGCAGTGCGCTCATGTGACGAAACCGGGATATAAAGGGTTAAAATCCGCGAAATGTAATTAAAACTTGACATGAATATTTCAAGGAGAAGTAGGTCTAAAAGATTGGCTAAAGTGGAATAAAATATTAATATATAAATTTTTTATAGCACTTTTTGGGCGTGGTCGATAGTGTGCATTTTATGAAATGCGCTCCTGGAAAAAAAATAAAAGGCGATCGAAATGACTCTTGGTGCCAATCTTTAGTCTATCTAAAGGCCTAATTATAATAACAATTGAATATTACCTCAAATGTTTTTTTTGGAAAATATTCAAGTTTTTTGTTTTTTGGGGCAAAAAAAGCAGTGCGCTCATGTGACGAAACCGGGATATAAAGGGTTAAAATCCGCGAAATGTAATTAAAACTTGACATGAATATTTCAAGGAGAAGTAGGTCTAAAAGATTGGCTAATTTAAAGTGGAATAAAATATTAATATATAAATTTTTTATAGCACTTTTTCGGGCGTGGCAGAAAACGGTCCCTAGGGTGATGAACGTAAGTTTTTTAAAGGATGACGTGAGGGTTTAAGCTATTCTGTTGCTGCTATGCTTGGGATAAGGTTTTGCATGTGAATAAATGGCTTCACATTTGACTAGAATACTTTGGCATACATTGAAGTTCATTGAAGAATGCAAAGTGCCCAGGTCGTATCATCACCACTCCACCACCATGCTTCACAGTTGGTGTGAGCTGCTTGTGCTGATGTGCTGTGTTTGGTTTTTGCCTAAGGTGTTGCAGTGCATTGTTGCCAAACATCTGTAGTTTGTTCTGTCCAAAATAAAGCCTTGTGGTTTGTTCAGAGTCAACTTTGCACATTTAAGCTGTGCAGCCATGTTTTGTTTTGTTTTTAGAGAGAAGAAGCATGGCAACCCTTCCAAATAAACAGTGCTTGAATCATCTTCTAGTTATGCCGCCACAAACTTTAACATTTAACATGCTAACTGTGGCCCATAGGGTGTGAGATGTATTTATGGTATTTTTGTTGTTTCCAAGCCTTGCATGGACTGTTGTTGGGGTGAATATGCTCAGAAATTCACTCCTGGTAAGATTGTAGAATTTTATTTAGGCGTACCTGAAAGCTCCAGACCAGCAAACTGCAAAAACATCTGATTTTATAGATGTGCTCACACTTACTGATGATCAGTTAAATCAAGTGCATTTGATTTGAGTGTACCTGGCAGCTACTTGCCCTTTCAATTCCTAAAAGTCCATCCATCCATTCTCTTCCAGCAGGGGGCTTGAGCCTATCCCAACAGAGTACACACTGTGGCAGGGCTTGCACAGAGAGACACACAACCACTCACACTCATACCTATGGTCCGTTTAGAAGCACCAATTAACCTAACTCCACTAACTTCATATATTTGGACTGTGGGAGGAAGCCAGAGTGAACATCCAAACTTCACATGGAAAGATGTTGGCGTTAAACTCAAGACCTTCTTGCTTTCAGGTAACGGTTCTAACAGCCACACAACAATGCTGCCCAGAACTCATTCAAATTACTGTACATACCATGTGACACAAGAATCGGATGAATTCTAATTAGAAGTTAATAAAAATGAAACACATGCACCAAGAATGTAGAATGTAAATCATTTTTAAAATCATTTTGAATGCTTAATCACTGCACAGCCCCCTGGTTACTATGCTTCTCTCTCTCATTGCTGTTGTTGTTGCCTCCGTTTGACCTTTCTCTCGTTTCCTAATGTTCGTGTTGCCCCCTCTTTCCCTTTCTCTCGCTCCCTCTATCTAGGTGTGTTTCCACATTCCTGCATCTCTGGCCAATTAAACAGCCACACTTGAGATTCATCAGCTCATCAAGACTTAGCAGTATTTAACCCCTGGCTCTCTTTATCGTTCCCTACTGGATTGTTCAGGTCTGCACTACACCACACCACACCACACCACACCTGTAACTATAAAGTTATCGTCTTCTTCTCCTTGTGCTCTTTTTGACCTCTAAGCTATCCATTTTTCCATCTCAATTTCTTCTTCTCCTCCAGCCACCAGTTCTGCCTCACCCCACCATCCACCTTCTACTCTCACCGGATAAAACCTGCCCTCTCCGCTGTCCACTTTGCTCTCGGCTAACTGTACCAGCCACACCTCTGTTCTCCAGTCTCCGCTCACCTGCCCCCACCTGCTTCCTCTCTCCCAGGGCTAAAATTCTAAGTAAAATCAATACTCCAAAAGCCTTGTTGCAAATGTGAATTTTTTACCCTCTGAGTTCTGCTATTCCATCCAAGCTCTTTTCTTTGACTGGATCTGTGTGTCCTGAGCGCCCATGATCCGGTAACTCTAATAGTGCTGTAGAATGACATGCACTAGCTAGTCTTCTCTTCTGGCTTTCCAGGTACCCTTTCCACTGAGCTGATCAAAAGTTCGTAAGAATACAATTAATTTCAGATTAAACTTCAATTTCACAGAAGATGAGTTCTGTTTAAATAAATGCATGTCAAAATTAGACTATATACACTTTGATAGCAATAACTAGTGTGAATTGTTGGTTAATACAGAGGGTCTTGACATCAGCCACCGGCTGACGGAGATTCTTATTAGCCACAGTCTCAGGCAATGACCTTTTCATTCTCATCTAATGAAGTAAATTTCTCACCATTTTTCTGCATCCATCTCTAGGATTATGTATGCAGTAGCCTCTGCTCGAGCTTATCTGAATGTAAATGATTCTTTTGATTAATGGATATTTCGACTGTTTCAATTTTCAATACATGAAAGCAAACAAATACAATTTAGAAAGCAAGGTTTTTGCTTTTTTTAGACTTTACCTGATACCACTCTTGTTAATGTTTGTTCCGCTTTCCTGCAGGAAAGCAGTCATTAAAGTACAGAGAATGAAAAAACCTGACATAAATCCCATGTTGATATATGTCAGGTTAAGCCCAATTTAGCACAGTCAATTTACCATGCTGTCATTCAGCATGCTTCACAACGGTTTCATTAAAAGTATCATTTTCTCTCCCCGTGTGTTTTAGCTCAGAATTTTAACCAGCATCTTTCCTCCATGCCAGTCAAAGCTGCAGCAGCGAGATTACACGGACAACAGCGCTGAAGGTGCAAATAAAATATTTACACCATCAAAGCCTTTCACGCACCATTTATTACAGCGCTGATTCTAATTGACGCAGGATGACGAGCCCACAAAAAGAAATATGAAAATACTGCGATTTGTGAGCGCTTGCGTGTGTGTCTGGAGGGAGGGTGGTCTACTTGGCCCCGGGGCAGATACACAGTAAGAGCAGTGATTGACATTACCTTACAAGGCCTGGCTGAAACAATATCCGCTAATGTGCGTGCAGCGCTGCACTAATTTCCAGCTGCCGTCGTGACCTTCTTTGGAAACAAGGTTGGAAAAATCCTTCTTTTCCTCACCACCTTCCAAATTTTGCGCACATTTCTGCACGCACTGCATGCACCGACATCGTAAACGCATGTTGTAAAGAAGCACACTGAAGCCATATCAGACTTGAGCTACAGGGAATTAAACCAGTACTCCGGCTATTAATTGAGTAAGGACAAGGACGGATTGTGATAATGAATGGAAATATTTGCACTGATGGATAGTTCACCTAAAACTGGCTTAATTTGCTCCAACTAGACCCAAGTGCAATTGTTGAGTGTGAATGAAAGCCCACATGGGTGTAACCAATTAATTTTTGCAATTTTGGTGACCAACTTGCTTTGTTGCTTTGTCTTCTTCACCTCCCACCCTACCCCTTCTTTCTGTCACACTCTGCCTTTCCATATAGGCTGAGTGCTTAAGCACCTTAGTGCCTTCAGGAACAGAGGGGAAACTGTCTTGGCAAGCATATCCATTCCTAATCATATATATGTGTGTGTACATGGGTCCTCATGCCAGCTCCGTCCAAGCATTTAGTTTGGTGGCCCTTGTGCCTGCATTCAGTGATTGTGGCGTTTTTATCTGCACTCACGCACAGACGCAGACTTGCACACACACCCCATTGTCGCTGCAAAGCAAACTGGGAATTCACAGCCTGGCGTGTGAGCGAGAGATTGGCTCTATTGAGCGTCTTGGTGGTTTGCCAGTTCTGATTCAGTGTGTTTCTTTGTGTGTCTCTGGTTTTGTGTCTTCGTGTTTGATGGACCTACATACATCTTTGACTTTGAACGGTTAAGGGTGTTTGTAATCACCAGTGGGACGGGAGACCAAAGTCAATATTTTAGCTCCACACTTTCATTGTTCTTGAAAGCACTTTAATAAGCACACAGAGACACGGCAGCGCCGCAGTATTACTTGGTGTTAAAAGCTGTTATTAGTTTGGAGACAGTTTTAATGTCCCTAAACATGCCAAGTGTGTGCTGTTTGCACAACAGGAAGTGGATAAAATCATTTAGTTTATCTGTCTGAAACTAAAGAAAAAGAGAAGATTTTTGTTAAGTCATCGTGAACTTGTCTGCATAGTCGTGAAATCTTGTCGATGAAATAAAATCTCTCCACACAAAAGCCCTGTCAAAATGAAGTCTATTTAGGAGTTCATGATGTCATTTATGTTCAACTTGTTCCGGCTTCTGGATACTTAATGAAAAGCTTCTCATTGAACTGCTGGACTGCTCATAGCTGCTTTTTTTTTTCTTCTTCTGAGAGAGAGAGAGAGCACTTCACTCAGGTAAGTTTGCTCAGATAAGAGCTACGCTGTAGATCTTGGCAAGCTTACAACTCACTTTTACCGTGGGAAGGGTCAAAAAAGTAACTCCGAGAAACTTTGCTAATTGCGGTAATGTGCCACATTTAGCAGGTTTTAGTTTAATGAACCGTCTGAGTTGAATATTTTTCATCAAACAGCAGGAACGTGCATAATATCTTTTTAAACAGGAATTTGAAAAAAGAAAAAAACAGAAGAGAAAAACAGAGAGATCACCTTGAGGTCTCGTGGCTGTTTTCCTCTTGCTAATGTTTGATTAGAGTACTTCACTTGGCTTCCAAGAAACTTTTAATGATGTTGTCATGGAAATAACTGTACATTGCCTGAGACTCCTGAGGGCTGGTTTGTTGCCATGGTGAAATGTTCCTGCGGCGTTGTCCACGCATGAAACAATGCTCATTTACATAACTACATTGTTAATGTTTATTGGCAATATTCTCACATGTGTGAAAGAAGAATGCTGAATTAAGGGTGTTTTTTAAGAGTAGAGATATGTAGATATATCATATCTGCTAAGCCAGTGGTTCCCAAACTTTTTTTGCTGGGCCCCCCTTTGTTTTACAAGAAAAATGTCACGCCCCCCCTTGCACTCACACATCCTCCATCCATGCACACCCACATTTAGTAGATAGATAGATATAATTTTATTTCGAACATGCAAATATAATTGAAATAACAACAGAAAAAAAAAATTAAAAATCATCAAGTTTTCATGTATATATCTATGTCTACAGAACGCGTGTGCTCGAAAAGGAGTAGGATGAAGTTTACACTTTTCTTGCTCCTACCCCCTTATTTCAAATTTCATTGCTTACAAATCCATATCCAGGATTCAACATTATTTGATCATATATGGTTAACTATGTACAAGTCTAACACATTGAACATACACAAATAAAACCATTTTCAGCACGTAAACCAGAACAACAACAAACTACATTTTTACATAAACGAATCACTCTGTCTATAACAGCTGCTTAACCTCTGAGCTTATTTTCTATCTATGTGACAAACACCTTAATGAACACTTAAGGTTGGGTTACTCAGACCTTGATCTATAAAAAAATGAGGACACAATGAGACAACTCAGTCACTGAGAGGAAGATTTCATATATTCATACAATTTATTATTTTTGAACAATCGTGTGAACTTTTGTATTGATGTACTTGTCTTGATTTCATCTGTAGAGGTGTTCCACACACTAACTCCTCTGACATTGTACATTTGTCCTTACTACTGGCTTGCTGAACATAAGGATTCCTCTCAGGTCATGAGTATTTGGTCTTATTTGGAACAAGTTCTGAATGTAGTGGGGCAAAGATTTATTCGCTGCTTTGTACATTGTTTGCGCAGTTCTGAGGTCAACCAAATCTTTAAATTTGAGAATATTTAATTTGATAAAAAGTGGATTTGATGGTTCTCTTGAAGTAGCTTTATTTATCATCCTTATTGCTCTTTTTTGCAGAATGTAAACAATTAAGCAAATACAAGTAATCTGCAATAAATTACAGGTGGTAATAAAATAAACTACTAACTCTTTTACGCTACGTCCACACCTACACGGGTATTTTTGAAAACGCAGCTGTTTCTATGAGTTTGGACCTTTCGTTCACACGTAAACAGCGTTTCGAATCACCGAAAACGGAGATTGTTTTAAAACTCAGTTTTTGCGTTTACGTGTGGACGAGGAATACAGTTCGTCACGCAACATCAAAGGTATGCGCCTTTATTCACGTCACGCTGTGCGCCATGTTATTGTTTACATGAGATGAATTGCAGAATGGCAGATAGAGACAAAATACTGTTAATCTGACTATCTTCAGGTTTTACATGCTTACATATACATATGCAGTTCCTGTCCCTCCATTTAGAAAGGCAGAGGCGTCACGGTGTAATTATTTTACATGTAGTTGTTTTTTTTCTGTGTAATAGTATTCAACATTGCTATCAATACATTTTTCAAAAATGCCTCTCTGTGCAAAATGGGTTTAAAAACATAAACAGCTGTAGGATACTGTTTGTCCATGATTTGAACTGGGGGAACAAATCGTGGCAGGATCAGCCTGATATTATTTGTATCCCGCTGTAACTTTACTGTATAAAGAGCTAACATCTCCAAAATGTCAGGAGTAGTTAGTCATTACAACAAGTGTTTGTGAACTAAAAATCAAGAATGTGGGATACTGTTTGTCAGTGATTTGAAGAGCCCAGCGCTGCTCCCGATGCAGGGAAAACTAATTCTGTTGCAGAGACCTACCTTGGCACTTGTGCAGGTGAAGTCAAAAGGAAGATATGCTTCACCATATTTTCTAGTCTTTGGCTTAAAATGAAGTTGGTTTGGAAACATATTCAGCGATGCTTCATCTCTTGCGTTTCTGTGGGCGCCCCGTGCTAGCAGTGTCCAAGCGTTTTGGTTTTTTTCCCCCCCTTTTCATACCGCGCCCCCCCAGGGGGCGGGCCCCACACTTTGGGCAGGTCTGTGCTAAGCGATCATGAAGATGGCTTTACCTGAATAAGTGTACATATTAGTCTATTTACTGCTGTTTCAACTTGCATAGTGGACAAAGTGTCAGAACAAATATTGGTGAGGTCAAGAACTCAGCCCAGTCTGACCAATTAAATTTACATGAAATTGAATTACATTTACATGAAGAAATTAAACTCTTCTCAAACCGATTGGAAAAAGAAAATTTACTTGAATAAACCAATACCAGAAAAAAAACGTATACACTGTAGATCGATATAAAGGTCCAGAGATCCAGCCATGGTGGGTTTCTCCACACATCCTCCAGGCTATGACTCAAGTGGTCACTGTAGAACAGGCTGCATGCTTTCACCCTCACTGACAGACCAGAAACTTTCTCCGCATTTCTGTGTGAAACATCCCTTCAGGCCGCTCTAAACGCAAAGTCTTTTATCACTCTCGGCTCTGTATCAAGTCAATCTGTCAGGGTATCTGGGTCTGAGTGACCCAGGGACCCTGACCAGTAATGAACTTGTATTATAATATATGTATTTTTGGTATTGCTGTCCCTCGTTCTCCCTGCTTGTAGATATATGTGTGTGGATGCAGGTGTGCTGTAAGCACTCGTTTACAGGCATCTTCAGGCCTGGTGGGTGTGGCCCTGGGAGGTGATTGGCCACACCTGAAGACCGTGACACACCTGCAGCTGATCAGGCCTCGTCGGAGGAGGTACTTGAGAGTGTGGTGGAGCTCTCTCCGACGCTGGATCATTGCGTGGCTTCACGTTAGTCTCTCGACCAGTTCCTAGTTTAAGTCTGCTGCATTATTGTGTGTCTGACTGCTGCTTCTCTCTTATGTCCCCAGGAGTAGCGGGGAGACGAGAGGACAGCGAGCACGGGGTGCTCATCACGGAGAAGCGGAGACAGGAGTATTAGCACTGGGAAGAGGACACGTCACAGGAGTCGGTAGAGCACGGGGATTTATTGTCATGTTTTTCCATCACTGTAAATAAACGCACTGCTAAGCACACAGAGCTCCACGCCTGGGTCCTCCTTCCCTACACCCCCACAGTTTGCCCTGCCAAGCCGTGAAACAATCTGAGCGGAGATCAGTTCAGGCTCAGAAGCTCCACCCACCCGCTGGTGAAAACTTTTGTTTGCATGAGGCAGCCAATGAGAAGTAGAAAAACTGCCTAAATAAAGAAGGGACAGGAGCTAAAAAATGTTTCCCCACACAGATGAACTGAGAGCAATAACCATCATCCAGCAAAAGGTGAATAAGGATACTGAAAACTACTCTGGTATATTAAAAATAACTACAATAGGGCAGCCTCTCTCTTCTGCCTTACTTTTTAAAATTATATATCATCCCCCTTTTCACCTCATTAGGTTTTTTTTTTGCTTTTCTCCCTCTGTCATATCTCTCACTCATCTCTGCTTCCCACTGTTGCCAAATGGTTGCTACTAGGTTGTGTAGGGCGTTCGTAGTTCAGGGCGATCGTAGTTCAGGGCGATCGTGGCTCAAGAGTTGGCAGTTTGTCTTGTAATTGGAAGGTTGCCGGTTCGAGCCCCGGGTTAGACAGTCTCGATCGTTGTGTCTTTGGGCAAGACACTTCACCTACCGCCTACTGGTGATGGCCAGAGGGGCCAATGGCGCAATATGGCAGCCTCGCTTCTGTCAGTCTGCCCCAGGGCAGCTGTGGCTACAACTTTAGCTTGCCAGTGTGTGAATGTGAGAGTGAATGAATAGTGGAATTGTGAAGCCCTTTGAGGGTCTCGAAAAGCGCTATATAAATGCAGTCCATTATTATTGTGCTTTTTGGGATTGTTGTAGGGTCTTTGCCTTAGAATATAAATATAAGGCACATTGATGCAACTGTTATTGTGAATTGGCACTGTACTGATACAATAGAACTGAACTGATGTTATGGACATTCACTGGTGAAAAAAGAAGGTAAACTCACCTGTCCTCCATTCCCCATTCGGTGCACATATAGCAGAAGACAAACTCAAATCATATCCAAACATATTCATACATCTAAAGGACTTTCACTGATAAAAGGGAGTTGTTATTTAATAGGCACCTCTTCACCTCATAGTGCGAGTGTCTGGGTTGAGGGAGAAGAGCACTGACAGGTTGAAAATGACTTAATATCACAGCTAATTACATGCATGTGCAAGGCTTTCATGCCATATTTTGAAGTTATTTTTTTCTTTCTGAGCTGAACATAGCTTTTGCTGACAGTTTGCAAGGCAGGCGGTCTGCAAAACAACAATCACACATACGGAGTTGAGAAGTCATTCGCAGGGCAGCCTCGCAGCAAGAGGAGTCAGAACTACAAAATGAACAGAAAAGGAAAAACAATAATGGCATTCAAGTTCCCTGAAGACATTTTCGTCACATTTTCCTGTCATGTGGGTGTGGGGGTGGGGGTTCACCTTTTGCTCTTTTTCTCTCTTTATCACTCTTCTTTCTCTTTTGTTCATTTCCTCCTCATGTTTCGTCCTCTCCTCCCTGCTCTTTTCATTTTCTCTTCTTTTTCCTAGCCACCCTCCTCCTGTCGTTGACAGCTCCAGTTAATTTAATGTCAGCTCTGCCAGGCTCGCCTCAGCGCTGTGAAACAGATCTGAGCGCAGGAAAGTGCGAGAGTGGAAGAAAAAACAGAGGCGAAAGGGGAGCAGGAAAATAAGAGATAAAAACTACTTCAAAACTTAAACTTACCAATAAATAGATAATGACGATCAAATAAAGAAGTCGTACTGTCAGAGCTGATACATGGGAGTTTGCCTTCCCACAATCCTTTGCCTCTTGCACGGGAGGCAATTACAATTTCACAGGTTGAAAATTAAAATTCCCTGTAGTGTGTGTTTGCGTGTGTGTGTGTATTCCATGAGATAGAGCAGGCTGTCAAAGTGATTTCAAGCTGTTTAAAGCCTAAGCTTGCAAAAAGGATCCTCGTGCAGCAAAGGGAGGAAAAGAATCTAAATCTCCTCTCCCCTCCTTTTTAAAAAGAAAACTAATTCCTTGAATATTAATTGCCTGGCTGGGTCTTGACGATCGGCTTATTTGTTTGTGATGAGGCTGCAAAAGAAAAGTACTCATAATCCCTGTCTCTTTCTCTCTCTCTCTCGCTTCTCATGCTGTCTACTGCTTGCATTAATCTTTGCGCTCTCCAAATCTTTTTCTTTTTCCTCATTTTTTTTTTTTTTTTACCCTTTCTCCATCTTCCTCTTTCTTGGAACATGTTAGTTATTTGTATAATATTTTGCTCCTTAGATAAAACTATAAGCATTTTAGAGTTGGTGTCATCAGATATTGAAGTTCTAATATCTAATTTCTGGTCCTGCTTTATTTACATCCCTGAAGATTTATGGCCCATGTCAGGTTTCATTTTCAAGCCCCAGAGTGTGGCGTGATTTATTCCCATTATAATAGTATCTCCACTTTCCAGTCCCTCTCTCTGATTCCTTACAGCATTCTGTGCAGGCTACATGAGCTATATAATCTCTCTGAGTGTCTGTATCAGTCATCAGTGTTTATGGGTTATCACCCTTTATTCATCCAAGAAAGTCAATGGAGCACACTTGTTTTCATTACAGCAGCACCCTGGCAAATGTTAATACCTGGGAACAACTAACTGCAGCTGCATACACCCGGTGTTCTCTCAGCTGCTCTGCTGGGCCTGAAGTCTAGATTCCTTGCTCAAGGGCACTGTGGCTGGGAAAGAAGGAAGGAAGAAACCCCTACAGGAATATTTAGCTTGATTTATGTGTGAGCTCTTTGATTGAATAAGAACCACTCCAGGAATTTAAAAGGTATGAGGTCAGCACTCGGTAAAGCAATACTTGAGTTGATCATGATTTCATGAAAAAAACAGCAATCAGACATAAATGGTTTTGTCACACTCAAGTAAAAATATGATGAAAGAATTGCATTGATTTTTTTTTTTTGCATTCAGCGACTGATCGGAAGCAGTTGCTGTAACCAAACCTCCGGGCGACCAACCCTTTGAATGCAGGGCAACTGCACAGGTCGCCTGGTGGGAGGCAACCTGTCTCCAAATAATCACAATCACTGATTGATTGCAATCCTTCTCAGACAGAATGGTGAAGCAAATAATTTCATATCAGTGCGCATGCGCCAACCAGCGTGCAGCCTGTTACAGTCGCTCCTGCTTTTCTCTTAGTTTAGCTCTTTTTTCTTACGTATTCTTTTTTTTCTGACTTGTATTTTCCTCCGTTTTCTATCTCTTACTCAATCATGTGGATTGAGAGAGTTTTTGTTCTTCTGGTGGCCGTGGAACTGTTACTTTTATCATGGAACGGGACCGCGGCACATCTCCTACACGCACGGACTGTTTACTCCAGAGATCAGCTGATCGCCCTGATGCCGGCCGGCTCGCTGGCCAGGCCCGCAGAAGTGCCCGCAGAAGTACCAGCTGAAATTTGGAGGAAAACACATCGGGGATGCAGAGGTCAAGGACAGAAGAGAAGAAAAAAGGTGACGGTGAGACAGCGGAGGCTCGAAGCGAGGAGGAGGTTTAAACCGTGTCTGCCGTCTATCGTGATGGGAAATGTGCGATCGTTGGCAATTAAAATCGACGAGCTCTCAGCACTGGTACGGAGTCAGAGGGAATACCGAGAGTGTAGCCTGATGTGTTTCACCGAATCATGGCTGCACCAGGTCATTCCCGATGAGAATGCTTCCGTGGAAGGCTTCCACACTGTTCGGGCGGACAGGGACAGCATCGCTAGCGGTAAGCGTAAAGGAGGTGGGCTTGCTGTTTTAGTTAACAACCGGTGGTGTAACCCTGCCAACATAACAATCAAAGAAAGGATTTGTTGCCCGGACACTGAACTGTGTGCTGTTGGACTCAGGCCGTATTATTTACCCAGGGAATTCTCTCACGTCATCTTGGTGGCTGTTTATGTACCCCCCTCTGCTAACCCCACAGCTGCATGTGACACTATCCACTCTGCCATAGCTCGGCTACAGACTCAGCACCCGAGTGCCTTTATTGTGATCTCGGGTGACTTCAACCATGTATCACTGGACAATACACTACCAACATTCAAACAATATGTGGACTGTCCCACCAGGGGAGAGAAAACTTTAGACTTACTGTATGCTAACGTCAAGGATGCATACAGCTCCTCCTCCCTCCCCCCACTTGGTAGGTCAGATCATAACCTGATTCACCTCACCCCCCGCTATGTGCCAATTGTGAGGAGGGAACCTGTGACCACCAGGACTGTTAGGAGGTGGTCAGAGGAGGCAATAGCGGAACTACAGGGCTGTTTCGAGGTGACCGACTGGGAAACACTCTGTGAGCCTCACGCCGAGGACATCAATGGGCTTACTGAGTGTATCACAGGCTACATAACTTTCTGCACCGACTCCATTGTTCCAGCTCAGACTGTTCATTGTTACCCAAATAACAAGCCGTGGGTGACTAAGGACATCAAAGCCCTCCTCAACAACAAGAAGAGGGCTTTCAGAGGGGGCAACAAAGAGGAGGTGAGGAAGGTCCAGGTGTTACTAAAGGACAAGATCAGAGAGGCTAAGGACAATTACAGGAGGAAGCTGGAGTGGAAACTCCAGCAGAACAGCATGAGAGAGGTGTGGAGGGGCATGAAGACCATCACTGGATTCAGGCCAACCAACAGCAGGGGAGCTGAGGGAGGTGAGAATAGAGCCGACGAGTTGAATCTGTTTTTCAATAGATTCGACACCACAGTGTCTGCTCCCACCCCCACAACCTCACCTGCAGTCAGCCTGGAATCCAGAGCCACACCACTGTGCCAGCCTCTCTCTTCACATGTTGCCTCCTGTGAGATTCCTGACACCCCTCCCCCACCCATCACCTTCACTCAATACCAGGTTGAGATGCAAATGAGGAGACTTCACTCAGGCAAGTCTGCTGGACCAGACGGAGTGAGTCCCCTTGTCCTCAAGACCTGTGCCCCCCAGCTGTGTGGAGTCTTTCATAAACTGTTTATGCTGAGTCTGAGTCTGCAGAGGGTCCCGGTGATGTGGAAGACATCATGCCTCGTCCCTGTACCAAAGACGCCTCGTCCCAGTGGCCCCCAGGATTACAGGCCCGTGGCACTGACCTCCCACATCATGAAGACCCTGGAAAGGCTCATCCTGGACCAGCTGCGACCCATAGTAAGACCACATCTGGATCCCCTTCAGTTCGCTTATCAGCCTCGTCTCGGAACAGAGGACGCCATCATCTACCTGCTCAATCGTGTCTACACCCATCTGGACCAGCCGGCGAGCACTGTGAGGGTCATGTTTTTTGACTTTTCCAGTGCTTTCAACACCATCAGGCCGACCCTCCTGGGTGATAAGTTAGCAGCGATGCAGGTGGATGCTTCTCTGGTGTCCTGGATTGTTGATTACCTGACAGGAAGACCACAATATGTACGTCTCCCACAGTGTGTGTCTGACAAGGTGATTAGCAACACAGGGGCACCACAGGGGACTGTCCTCTCCCCCTTCCTCTTCACCCTCTACACCACAGACTTCAGCCACTGCACAGAGACCTGCCATCTTCAGAAGTTTTCTGATGACTCTGCGGTGGTTGGATGCATCAGCAGGGATGATGAGACAGAGTACCGGGCTGTGGTCGACTCCTTTGTCACGTGGTGTGAGCAGAATCATCTGCAGCTCAACGTGGCAAAGACCAAGGAACTGATCGTGGACTTCAGGAAGACCAGGAAACACTTGACCCCTGTTTCAATCCAGGGGGTCAGTGTTGACATTGTGGAGGACTATAAATACCTTGGAGTACACATTGACAATAAACTGGACTGGGCTAAAAACACCACAGCACTTTACAGGAAGGGCCAGAGTCGTCTCTATTTTTTGAGGCGACTGAGGTCCTTCAACATCTGCCAGAAAATGCTGAGGATTTTCTATGAGTCTGTGGTGGCCAGTGCGATCCTCTATGCTGTTGCATGCTGGGGGAGCAGGCTGAGGGTCGCAGATGCCAACAGACTTAATAAACTGATCCGTAAGGCCAGCAATGTTGTGGGGATGGAGCTGGACTCCCTCAAGGTGGTGTCGGAGAGGCGGATGCTGTCCAAGATAAAGACAATGTTGGATAACACCTCCCACCCACTCCATGACATGTTGGTCAGTCACAGGAGCTCGTTCAGTGAGAGACTGAGATTACCGAAAAGCACCACTGAACGACACAGGAAATCATTCCTGCCTGTGGCCATCTCCCTGTACAACGCATCCACTTAACACACTGTTTGCTGCTACAACTACACATGTTTCTTTTCCAAATATTTATTTATAAGTGACTTATGTATGTATGTATGTATGTATATATATGTATATATTGTACTATTCTTAGTTAGCGTATTGTCTGTCTTGTCTTAATGTTGGTTTAAAATGGAGCACTGTAACAAAAAATAATTTCCCCCAGGGATCAATAAAGTATTCTGATTCTGATTCTGATTCTGATTCTGTCTAATGTATAGATGGAGACAGACTGGCAACATGTTGCAGTCACTCTGAATCAGTCAGAGTAACTCAGCACAACTCCTCTGCAATGAGACTCTTTCCATTAGGTCACTTAAGAGGTTGCTGAGTGGTTGCATCCTGGTTATAGTGCCTATATAAAAGCATGAATACTGGGCATCTTGAATCAACTGATCAGCTTTAACTACGTCACTATTTCTGGAGGAATCTTTAAGTTTCTGCTTCAGATCTTGTAGGTTTTGGCCAGACTCTGTAAGTTTTTAGTGAATATCTGCGTATGTTGACAGCAGGATATTTGTGATTTTGCAGACTAATCACAGTTAATCACTGTATCATCACAAACAGATTGTGTGTAATTGCAAACTGGACACCAATGAGTTACAAACTGATAGCAAACTGATTAAATGTTATTGCCGTCTTGATGCACCAAAGTCGCTTTGAAGACAGCAACTAATTGAGCGGTTGAGGACCAGGTCTCCGTCTTCAAACCAACAATTTCAAAGGCAACAGAATCACAACTTCATTGCAAACGATGCCTTTTTTACTTTTACGCATCGTTTTCTCCCCGGTTTGTCCTCATATCCAAACGGAGACGGTGTTTTCACTCAACAAAAACGCAGTGTTTTGAAAACGTTTGAAAACGGTGCTTTCGCGTCGCAGTGTGGACAGCGAAAACGGAGACTTTTTCAAAGCAATGACACATTTTAGTCATGTGATGCAGTCAAGTGACCAATTAAACTAAGATAGCAGAGGGCATTATACAGCAGTTGTTTTGTTTGCTCTCAATTTTGACATCCCTGTCAAAGATTAATAGTTTGTACATGCTTCAGATAGCTTTTCTTCAAATTCTTTAATTCTCACTCGCCTTTGCAACTTTGTACCTTTGTGTTACTCGCAGCAACAACTCCACCTCATTGTTAGTCCATTTAAAAAACTCGGTGCTTTTCCTCGACATTTGCCGCGACGTTTCAAAGAGCCGGAAAGTAAATAAACAGCAGGCAGAAATGAGGCAGGTCGAATCGTCTTGTTTCACGCAAGATCATAGAGTTTGAAGCATCTTTTTAAGTGACTTAGATAAATTTTGTCATCCATAGCGATAAACAGCACATGGATGTGTGTGATAGCTTTTCTGTGTATGTGCAGAGGTCCAGACAAACCACAAACTCAAACTAATTCACTTCCTCTTCTCCTGGCCTCCGGCTGTTTGCTGCTGCCTCTGCACATGCACTGAACTATCTGACTCTAACTGCAAAGTTTACTCTGAAATTAAGTTTCAGCTTGAACAGATGTGTTATTGTGCACTGACGTGAATTTCCATTTTCACTTTATACACATCCATACCACCTCTTTCACTTCACATTGTAGCTGAATGCAAAGAACACATTCTAGCAGCCCAGGGTGCAACTGTAGGGCAGGATTCACACTTTGTCACTGTTGTGGAGATAAGACGAGCCAAACCTGTTACAAAGCAAACAGGTTTTCTCTCTGCAGGGGCAGATAGAAATCCCAGAGCAGCTGGGAGCAGAGTGATTACAGGCTGCTTTGAGCAGCAAGCAGAAATTACTGTGGCTCCTCTCCACTCACATACTCTTTTCGTTTTATGTAGACTTGGGACTTGAGCAAGGTTGACTAGGTCACACCTTTTGGCAGAGCTCTGCTCATTCATTTTCAACTACATTTATTTAGCTGTACTCAAGATCTAAAACAGTTTAAGTCCTCTTCTCTAGCCTGTAGGGCTTTTTTAGCAGAGTGGATGTTACACCGGTGGATTTAGGAAGGGCCTTTTGAAGGACATTCTCAAAAACCAGCTGCACTGAGATGAAAAGACAAACTTTTTTCTCTTTCCTTTTCTTTTTTTAGAGTTCAGCACCAGACACAAAATCTGTAGCACAAACTTTTTGACTTTGGAAAATTAATGATGGTGACTCGGTTTCCCCTTCTTAGTTTACCATTTAAATAAACTCACACCTCCTCTTGATTTTGTTGATTGTGTTTTCTTGTGCGGTTCTAATAACTCTCTCTCATGAAAAAGCTCGCAGTATGATTGTCAACTGATCATTTATTTACATTTTTCCATCTGCTACACCAGCCTCGCTCATGGGACTGCAATGTAGTTATTGCTTTCAGATGCATTAGTAAGCAAATCAGATTTTTTCTTTTTCAGGTCTCGGTGCAACATTTTTTTAATAGCTAAAACATTAGCAGGAACATGATTTTAAACCCTGGTGTAGCTTCCAGAGGAAACTGAAAGACTATTGAATAATATAACATGCTGACTTATTACTTAGGAAATTGCAGTGCTTGTGGTGAATGACTTCTTGCAGGGTGTTAATGTAAAAACCCAGCAGAGCAGGGCTCACACTTTGCAAAAGACAACCTTATGGAAAACATATTTTACTCAGCATGGGATGATGCAAAACAGGTCCTCTCCCTCCCCCCCCCCTCCCTGTCCCTCACCATAGTTGATTAATATTGCTAAATATTAATATAATATTAGATGCTGCTCGATTAATAATGCCAAATCTTGCTGACCTGTGCTTTTTGATTTTATGCTCCCTGCACTACATGGCTTTGTGTATATGCACGTGTGTGTGTGTGTGTGTGTGTGTGTGTGTGTGTTCAGTGGTGTTGAAGGCATTAAAGTGTGAACGCATTTCGAAATTGCTCTTAAATTGCCCACGGGACAGGTTTGGTGAATATATGCCTTACAGAGCTGATGGAAGGAGGACTACTCATCCATGGTGGAAACACTTGCGTAGGTAAACATAAAATGATTTTTTATGTATAGATATACACAGACATACTCTGCTTTCCCCACCATTCCAGCCACACTGATCAGTCTCTTCTGATCCTCCTCCTTACCCTCTTCTTTTTGATGCTTATAACTTGCTTCTTCTTTCCCCTCCTCCTTTCTTTCTCCCATTGCTGTGAAAGACGAGAACCTGATTTCTTCCACTAACTCCCCCCCCCCCCCCCCCCCCCCCCCCCTTTATCAGTCTCCCTACCCAGTCAGGTTTAATCCTGTTAGTTATGGTGGATATATGGGGTCCTGCTCACTCTGACTATTCCAGTGAGACATTCCCCAAAGAGCAACCGTAGAGATTCAGTTGCACACTCAGTTTAGAACTACTTCTGTAGGGAAAAGTGTTCACGCAGATGGATTCGCCTGCTTTTACCAGAAAGTGTTTTAAATAAGGAATTACTGAAGTGATAATGTAGCAATTTAAAAAATATATATACACATTATATAGTACAGATTTTGGAGTGTATGTGGCAACTCTTGGTATTTACTTTTATGCATGGAATGCCTGAAAACCATGAAAATTTGCACAGTCTCGCATTATCCTGAAATTACTTTAAAGTTGCAGTATGTAAAATCTCACCAGTAGATGTCAGTAGACTGCGGATTCTAGTCAACTGAATATTTTTCGTAAGTTTGAAATCATAGCTATGGTGGCCACTGTAGCACGAACAGAATTAGAGCTCAAAAGCATAAAATTTACACTTTACCCATAATGGCTGTGGCCAGCCAGCTTGTTTCTACTACTGTAAAAAAGAACCCCCTATCCCCACCCCGCAAAAAAACCAAAACAAAAACCAAAACAAAAGATTGTATGTTTTAAGATATTTGACTAATATAAACACTCCGAATTTTTTAATTGATTTGTTAAATATTTGGCAGCCCCCTCAAAACGCTGGCCGTTATTCATCTGTAGTCAGCGTAGGCTGTCTGTGCGCTCTTTACCTCAGCTGTCAATATGCCAGGTGAGAACTGCTGTCTGTTAACCCTTTAAGACCTACCATAGAACCAAGGCCGCTAGAGCTTACTTTATATTTTTACATGCTGTAGTGCCATTTTTGGGAGCATTTCAAGTTGCTATACATCAATACAACTGTTATAGCCCAAATTTTAATATGTATGCATTAAGTCCATAGTGACTACATAAATTGCAAAAAAGTGCAATAAACTACAAAAAAATTGAAAATCGCTTTCTACTTGGAGAAATTTAAGAGGTTTATCCCTCAAAACTTTAAATACAAAAAAGTTGCAAAAAATAGTTTACAACAACAGAAAATTTATTTTGAGTGTCTTCATAGTTTTATTTTTGAGATACACCAATTTTTATATACTGCAGAAAAAACAAAAAAACAATCCTATGATGCAAATTTGCAAAGACAACAGCATGTGCATCAAAATAAACTATTTCCAGCAGTGCAATTAGAGTTCTAAGCATCCCAGCAACTATTTAGAAAAGCATTAAGTCAAACATGACATGACTTATAAAAACACCAGTATAGGCTTTTAAGGCCTACAAGTAAAAAAAAACTGCATTTTCTGCGAAAATGACGTCACTTTCGGTTTCGGGCAGGTAATGGCGGACATGCGATCATTAGCGCTGTCGTCTGTTTCAATGTGGGAAGTGTTACGAACAGCTGATCGGATAGGCTAAGCGTGTTTCTGGAATATTATGTTTTTGTTCCTGCAAGCGCTTTTTATGCAATATTTGCAAAGCTATATGTGGAAGGAAACCGTGACCTAGGACAAGCTGATGGCATAAGATGTAAGTACAATTGCTCCGGTTTCATATGCAAAAAAAAATACTGTGCTAGCTTACGCAGTTCCGGTTCTACAGGGATTTAAAAATAGTTACACGAAATGGAGCGTGCCTGCTCTGACCGGCTTTAAAGGGTTAACTCTGGATGAGGCTGTAAAACTTTGTGAAAGAAGCCCAGTATGAGATGATAAGTGATAGTGACACTGAGGTTAGTTGTTGAGAATATCCTGGACTTTTCTATCAGTAGCTTTTGTTAGCCTCTGTTAGGTTTTGTTAGCCTCTGTTAGGTTTTGTTAGCCTCTTTTAGCTGCTGTTAGCCTCTGTTAGCTGCTGTTAGCTGCTGTTAGCCTCTGTTAGCTGCTGTTGGCCGGTGTAAGTAAAACGTTCTTTAAAATGAATCTAACATTGTTGGACTTGGACAGTGAATTTGCTCTCATATGACGGTGTATTGGGAGAAAAGTGTGATATCTTTTTTTTTTTAAGGACACACAAAGCTATCATTAGCTGCCACAATTTTTGCTTAACAGCTGTTGTTGTTTAGCCAACAGCTGTCTGGAGATTGGGGGGGTCACACTTCTAATCTGCTGACAATAATATCAGGAATAAATAAACAACCACTCACCTGGAAGTGCAGGGCAGTTACGCCAGGCTGCTCTTTGTTGACTTTAGCTCTGCTTTCAATATGATACTCCCGGACAGACTAATAGTTAAACTGTTGGAAATTGGACTTCCTTCTACCACCTGCCGCTGGATCAGAGACTTCCTCTCAGACCGTGTACAGAGAGTTAGAGTGGGCCTCATCTTTCCTCAGCCCTCAGCCTCAACACCGGCTCTCCACAAGGCTGTGTACTGAGTCCCCTACTGTACACTCTGTACACACATGACTGTGTTATTTCCCACCCAGACAACACAGTCATCAAGTTTGCAGATGATACCACCGTGGTGGGGCTCATCTCAGGGGGAGATGAGACGGCATACAGAGCTGAAGTTCAGAGGCTGTCAGATTGGTGTGTAGATAACAACCTGGACCTCAATACCACCAAGACAAAAGAACTGGTAGTTGACTTCAGAAGGAGGAAGTCCGAGCTGCAGCCTGTCAGCATCAACGGGGAGTGCGTGGAAAGGGTCTCCAGTTTCAAGTTTCTGGGTCTGCACATAGACACAGACCTCCAATGGAGCTCTAACACCTCTGCGGTCTTAAAGAAGGCCCAACAGCATCTCCACTTTCTGAGAATCCTCAGAAAAATGGACCTGAAGAAGGAGCTGCCGACCGTCTTCTACCGCTGCTCCATTGCATCGGTGTGTGGTTCTCCAGCTGCACCACAGCACACAGAAAGGCACTCCAGAGGGTCATCAATATGGCCCAAAAAATCATTGGACATCCTCTTCCCTCCCTGAAGGACCTGTACAGCACTCGCTGTCTCAAGAGGGCACGCAGCATCCTACGGGACTGCACACACCCAGGACACGGGGTGTTTAAGCTGCTGCCGTCTGGCAGGAGGTTCAGGCTGCTGAGGTCCCGAACAAATAGACTCAAGGACAGCTTTTACAACAGGGCAATAGCCCTGTTCAATGTAAATAGCTGACCTGACTGGCTACCTCCCTGGACTTTTTTTAGGGGGGAGGTAACAATGTTTAAAACAATAACAATAATAATATTTCTATTTATAACAAGGTGCAATAATAATTAATATGCAATAATAACAGTGTTAATACACATACACTTATTCTTTTTTATACTAAGTTAATATACTGTGTTGTGTTGTTTGTTGCGTTGTGATGTGTCATAATGTGTCGTGTTGTGTTATATGTAGTGCCGACGTAGGACAGTTTTCCAATTTCATTGTACTAGTGTACTATGTATGACTGTGCAATGACAATAAAGAGTTATCTTATCTTATAAACATGTTTTCTTGCATTAAAGGCCTGAATTCAGTTCATGACAAATGAACAAACTCCATATGTTGAGTCTAAAGGTTCAGACAAGAATTGAAATTTGCCTCATTGGTACACAGATGCCTACAGGTTCTTTTCTCCTTTGCCTATTGTGTACTACGTATGTGGCTGGTCTCTAGCCACAAACATATAATATGATTAGGCAGAATGGCAATATCCATCTTGACCACTGTATTCAACATGGTAGAGTAACCACAATATCAGAGCCAGCTCCTGCGTATTTTTAATGGATTAAATCTAAGGTTATTAGAATGCATTATTTTGTTATAAAACATAATTAAACACTAATCAGTGTATATTTATAAGAATAATATTTGTTTTTCCAAGTAAATAAACTTAAAAATAATAGCCTGTATCTTCAATTCCAGTACTCCCCAGCAATTTCTTTTAAATGCTTGCAAATGAAATAATCACAAGATTACAGTTTCCTTCTTGCCAGTTTACATGATTTCACATGACCTTGTAAAGAACAATTCGGTGACTTCCCCCTGTTTTTTCTTAAGTATTGGTAGCTGGAGCAAAACACAGATGTGGACTGGAGACATTTTCATATTTTTCCGCTGAAATGCAAAGATGTGTCTTTTTTCTCTTAGATTACTACAGCATACCAAACCCATAACACTAGATTTTGTTTGTTTCATAACCCACTAACATTTCAGGGTGCACACAGTGATAGGACTGTGGACATGATTTAAAAATAACATTTTAAACAGCAGTGGAAAGCTTTTTACAATAAGAGACAGTGTTGGCCCGTACTTCTGTCAGCTCTCTGCAGCAGGTGATGAGAGACTCTTTGGGGTACAATAGCCTTTGGGAATATATTCTATGAAATAAATTCAGTTTACCTAGAAAATCCTTGTCTTATATTGCCACACTTACCCATACACTGATAAGTTGTTATATGCAACTGGTTATATGCAGGCAGTTATTAACTCAACACTTGAGGTTGTATTTACTACATATGAAAAAGTGCACAAAAGAGCAGGTGTATTAGCAGAAGAGTGTCTTATTTTACAGAGCAGGCTATAATATTAGAAAAGAAAATAGAGAGTAGAAAGATAATTCTAGATAAATGTAACACAAGTCCTTCAGCCAAAGCAGCATGTGAGTGCGTGTGACTGAAAGTAAAAAAGCTCTACAGAATGAATTTTCGTGTGCTTCAAGTGATCAGCAAGAGTATAAAAACACTATATAAATAAATCTCTGTATAGCCATGAAGGGAGTTATACAAAATACCAAACGTGTAAGTAACTTTCCTATATCCATCTCTAATGGCTATAACTTTTTATTCCTTTAAGGTTAAAATGAAGGTATTTCTGTGATGTTTAAGACAACTTTAGTCATATTCTCTCAGCTGCAAAACCAGGCAGTCTGAGAGCAAGTAAAGAGCAAATAGAAAAATAGAATTCAAACTGGTAAGCAGGCATACTTGCAAATTTTTATAAGGGTCAACAAGTACGAGGCTTTGGAGCCCTTAGGATTTCTTCACTATATTAACACAGCGAGCAACAAAATTGGTTTAAAATTGCTTGCAGCAAGCTGGGGAAAAAAGAGCAAGGAATTAAGCTGGTCTTAAAAATCTCTGTTTCTTATTATGGAGGGGCAAAACTTTCAGTCTACTAATACCCTCTCACTATGTGTGCATCAGCACTATTTACCATATTGATTTAAAAAGCGAACCACCTGCATGGACCTGAAAACCCAAGGTTGAACTTGAAGCTACCCCACTAAGCTCCAAGTATTACATCATGGCACAGGCCTGTGGTGGGGGAAAAAGGAAAGGCTGATCGGTTTTCTAAAAATAAACAAATTGTTACTTACAGAGCTGATCATTCATTAAACTATCAGCCTACAGCTGAGGAAAACAAAATGTTTTACTGACAATGAGAAAAAAAGCCAGTTGACGATGTCCCATTCCTCTGGAGATCATTTTTAAGTGTTGTCGTTTATCACCAGCACTTTGCATTTTTTTAGCACTTGGTTGAGATTTTGTCATGAACTGAGATCTGTACTACAAAACAGGTTTCTGGACTTTGTGAGGTAACTTTTATCATTTCACTCTGGTTCTACATTTACCAGGATACATCACCATGGTAACCTACACCCGAAACCCAATCTGCTCTGAAGAAGGCTAATTGAGATAACAGTCTAGCGTTCATGAAACAGCTGCTTACTGACCAACCAGTTCTGCTGAAATCTGTATCACCATTCCTAGAAGATCCTACTGAGCTCAGTATGTTCCAGGAGTCTCTCTAGGGGTCTAGTTTCTAGATGCCATCTAAACCCTTTAGCCTTCCCTGATGAGCAACAATAATATTGTACAGACTGTCTTTTCCTGCTGGCCTCTTTTTAAAGTCATTTCATTGCTTTTTGGCATTTGACATAATCAACAAACAGACACCACTGAAGCTGCCCACTTAGCTGTTTGCCAGACCGTTCAACAAGCCCCATAATAATAAACAGAGTTGTCAAAAGTACAGACATTCTGCACTTAAGTAGAAGTAAAAATACTACTGTTGAAAATACTCCAGTAAAAGTTGAAGTACTAATTCAATTTCTTTACTCAAGTAAAAGCAAAAAAGTACAGGCTATGAAGTGTACTCAAAGTAAGAAAGTAAAAAGTAGCTCTTTGGGGGATCTTTCTATGTTTGTGCAAATCTAACTGAACCTTGTGCTTTATTAACATAATGATAAAATAATATCAGTAGATTTTTATAAGGAGCTCCAGTAGATTTTCTTAGTGTACAGGCTGTTATCAGCCGACCTGCTGCTGTGGATGTACACAACTGAAATCAACCAGATGTCAGCAGATGTTTAATGAGTTGTCCTGGCTGATTTCATCCTCTACACCAGCAGTCTCCAAATTTTTTTTGCGCCACGGACCGGTTTATGCCCGACAATATTTTCATGGACCAGCCTTTAAGGTGTCGCGGAAAAATACAAAATAAAACTAGTACCGCTACTGAAAAATAGAAGAGTTATTCATAACACACGTGAAAAGACCCAGGAAAACTGAGTTAACGATAAAAACGATAACAAAATAACGCTGAAAAACGATAAAAACCCTGAAAACCACACATTTCATACCTGAGCCTCAACTCTCGTGACCCGGTACCAAACGACTCACGGACCAGTACCTGTCCGAGGCCCGGGGGTTGGGGACCGCTGCTCTACACTAACAGCACACTGTTTAGGTTTGACCTAATTTGACTGTTTATATTAACTTCATATGGCCACTGTGCATCAGTCACACTCTGTTATTTACTTTACATCCATCACAGTAGAGCAAACTAACCTGTTTATCCTGCTTTAACCTGCAGAGGATTTTCATGCAACCTTTAAATAACACAGTTGGTCTACCTCGGTTTGTTTTGCACCATGTTTCACAATATAAAAAACGTAATGTCACGTGTTCAGACCCAATACCTGATTTAAAGTTGCATGTAAGCTTCAAATTTGCAGTTTATCAAATCCCACTGAGCAGTCCTGACCTTTAAATCTAACCTCTCTTCTTCCTGTCCTGTCCTGTCTTTCTTATCTTTCTCCATCTCTGAGTGAAAATAGCTCTCTTTCTTTTCTCTGTTTCTTTTTGCCTGCATTGTGTGTTAATTTCCAATTTTAACTTGTACTAGAGTGATGGCAAGAGAAATGTGGCACGGACATGTATGGCTGCCAGTGGAGACGGGTCACTCGTGTTTACTGATGATGTGGCTGCTGATAGAAGGGATTTTGAAATGTGCATGGCTGTTCTCTCTGCTCAGATTTAGAGAAATGCTGCAAAAATGACCCGATGAGGGTTCACAGTGCTATCGGAAAATGACCCAAAAGCTCACTGCCAAAAAGTTTTTCAAGGCAGTGAAATGGGATATTCTGTGATGGCCAAATTCACTGACCCGAGGTGAAAGTCTCTACTCTTTAATTACATCTTGATTATTTGATGTAAAATAAATCAATCAAGTGTAGAGAGCTAATCTTGCTAAACAAAAGAAAACAAAACAAAATATGTCTTTGTCCAAATACTTATGAACCTGACTATATACAACATGCCAGTACATTTAAGAGCTGAAGCAATCCTTATATCTTAAATCCTAATTTTAATGTTAACACTCTAGCTTTAATGATACTTCACCTACTTATTTATGTTGCCCTTCTTTAAGTGTTTCTGCCTTTCCTTCTCTCCCACCTATCCTATTCTCTATTTTGCAGTGGCTCACACTTTTATGTCATGGATCAACAACAGAGGTCACTCTTTGCATATGTGTGTGTAGGTGTATGTGAGCAAGTGCACATTTTGATTAAGGCCTTGTCTGCAGGCGCCCCCCCTTATTTTAATTAAAGAGCAGATGCACCACCCTTGTCCCGTCTGCTGTCCTCTTTTGTACGTGCATGTGTGCGCACATGCCCGCTTGTCTTATTTTGACCCAGCTTGCCCTCACCATGTGCCACTTTTGAGCCATGGTCTACCCAAGACTGTTGGTGCCATCCACGTAGAAGATAAATTAGTAGGCAGGAGGGACAAAGGGAAGATCTACACACAACCAGCTATTCAAATAGGTTAATAGCTCTTCATTAAGTGCAAAGTTTAACCACTTTTTAACAAGGTATGAAAAGAAAGGAAACACACCCTTTCTTACTTTGTCACACCCCTTTGACTGGCTGATTGGAGGTTTTACAGACTTGGTTTTAAGGTTAGAGTTAGAATTAAGCAAGAGTTGGAAATGTATTAGGCAATGTCCTCACAAAGATAGCATCGGTGTGCATTTGCGTGTGTGTGTGTGTGTGTGTGTGTGTGTGTGTGTGTGTGTGCGCGCGCACGCGCAGAGCCCAGATTTCTCAGTCAGTAGGAGAGCTAATTCTCATCAGTTGCCTCCTATTGCATCAGCTGACAGTCAACAGATGGAATCAGCTACCGAACCCACTAATAACTTTATTGAATAATGTGTTGGACACAGACACACAAAACAGATGTTTGTTTATTGAAAGCTAAAAAGAAAGTCTCAAGAGGATTAATAGCTATCAATCTGTATTATATGTCTTCTATTACCACTGTATTACCACTGTCTCTTTATATCCGCCACCAATTAGTTTTTGACATAAGCACATATTTTACCAAATGTTGTATAAGGCTTTGACCACCATAATCCACATCTGTTATTAACCATTAACGATAAAAAAATATCCAAGATTAATATCCTGGCTTTGATAGTGGAATATAAAGAGAGTCACACAAAGTGCATAATTGTCCTGACCACATGTGATTATGGGTTGTAAGTCATAATATAATATAAAGGTTGCCTCAAAGTGCTTTAGATTATAAGGTGAAGGCTCCACAGTATTAAAAAGAAACCACAACAATCAGATTAGCCGCTATGAGCACACACAAGGCAACAGTGGGAAGGAAAAACTCCCCTTTTAACAGGAAGAAACCTGGAAGGAAAGAGACGAGAACAGAGGGAGCTCAGACAAAAGACACACTATGGGAGAAGTCAGAGTTCAACAGTTACATATGATCAATATAAACCTTTCATAGCTGCAAACTATTCTATGTGAAACTGCAAATTCATTTTTCGAGCAAATTTACATTTAAAAACTATAGCCATGAATGAGACTTTTGCATTGACCTAGGGTTACGCTGTGTAACCTCAGTGTTTCTTTTTCCTTATCGCAGTAATTAAGGTCTGCTTCTTTTTTGTCTTTCGACACTCTCTGACTTGTAAAAAAAGATACATTCCAGTGCTTTTGGGTTTTTTTGTTAAGAAATACTACACGTTTTCACCGTTTCTGGCCTGATGAAAACAGTAATACATTACCTTACAAATATTCTTAACAGAAGCTCTTTGACAGGCAAAACAGCTTTATTAGGAAAGTTCATGGTGCAGCTCCCTGCAAACTTACTGAGTCAAGGCTGCCTCTACTTGCTTCCTTCTATTCATACGGTCTTTCAATGTGCCATTTATCTCCTGCTAAGAACATTTTAATTTCTGTGTTGTGTCAGAAACAGAGAATGAATAGAATAAATGGCACTGGTTTTTCAAATGCGTGTGTTTGCCTAAGAGTCTATTGGGTGATGGAGAGAGCAGCGTGGTAATTGAAATCTTGTTTCGGTACGTGGAGACCTTTTTCTTTTTTTTTTAACAAATGTGCTGCATTTTGCCCACAGTCTCTCTCAGTCGCTCGCTCTCTTCCTCTCTCCCCCTCTCCTCCTCTCTCTCTGCCGTGTTGCTACCCAGAGATTTGGCAAGTCACTCAACTTAGGATCCATGAGTGTGTTGCCAGGGCATTACAACATCTCTAATTCCCTCAGCCAACCCAATCACAGTAATGAATATCACTCTTTTTCCCCCCAGTAGTTTTTCATAAAACACAGGCGTAGTGGGTCGCAAACAAGTAATGTTTTAGTAAACCAGATGTAAAGTTTTTCGGTAATCTCTGAAGATGGAGGACAGTTATGATTCATTCTTTTCTTTTTTTTTATGGCAGGTATTACAGATATTAAGTTAATCATTTTGTTTTCTGTATAAGCTCTAATCTCAGTCACACACACACACACACACACACACACACACACACACACACACACACACACACACACACACACACACACACACACACACACACACAGCGGTGTAAATACTCCCACCCTCCTCCCTGCTCCTTTCTGCTCTTTCTCCTATGGATCTTTTGATGTCTGCTGTGCTGTGGATCAATGGGCTGACTTTCTGGACTCTACACACATCTGTTGTCAAAGCAGGCCAGTGGCAGGTCTGCCGGGAATGCACGCATTTACACACACACACACACACACACACACACACACACACACACACACACACACACACACACACACACACACACACAGGCACACAGAAGATGCTGACTGGAAACTACATTGTGATATATTGACAAGATAGGATTCTGCTGAAAGAGCCCTGACCTCCTGAAAACCAATATGACTCTCAGATTGACCTCGGGGGAAGAGATTTGATTTAATTTATTGACATTCTGACTTTGAGAAATTATTTGTTTGTACAATGTTACCAAAATAGCATAAGTGTATACATATATGTTGAAATGACTAAAACCTACTGCTTATTTGAGAGTTACAAATATTTTTTAATATTCAGTGTATCAGTGTTTAAGTACTTGCTTCTCATTAAGTGAAAGTCTTGTGAGTAAATATATTGTGCCCTGTGTGAGAGCTAGTTGTTTGTTTTAATGAGTGCTACTTAACATGCACATTTCATGCTAAATATTATATAGGCTATACAGTAAATATAAAGATTAGAAGTCATTTGGTAATGATTTTAATTGGGCCTGTTACTACAAAGCAAATTGTAAACATCCTCTTTGTACGTGTGTTTAATAAACGATATATAAAGCATATATGGTAAAACGTGAGATAAACAGAGGTGCATAAAGGCACGGTTCTGAATTATTTGTACGAATGCATGTGGGCATAATTTTGGCATGCAGCTGAAACTGGTATTTCTGTCTGTGTTGTGTTGGCAGTGAAAATGACTGCTTGCCTTTTCTTTCTTTTCTGTATTTCAGAGGTTGCATAACAAATTGTTTCAACAGCTATGCAACCATTACAGAATCCCCTGCTTTGAGTGGCCTGCCCGCAGGCTCCCAGACTGTGCAGCCCAAGAAAATTGGATATAAAATGTGCTTTTGGACCCTCTAACCACATTACTGAGTTGAATCATAAGCATAGAGAGTGCCTCTGATATTCACAGAAGTATATTTGACAATATTGTTACAGAGCTTGTTATTCAGCCAAGCGAATAATGGAGCTGCTTTTGGGTACACTGTTATTTGAAAACTGAAGCAGTTTGGTCTTTGGCAGAGGAAGGCGCTCATTACTGCACCGCTGGCAGTCAGTCACACCTTGGACATGAATATTTCTTTTGATTCCATGATACACACATTACATTAGCCGTCAAAAGAGATGCAATTGAGGAAAAAAAAATATTGCCTGCAAACCAGCATGGGATACAATATTTGTAAATATGACAGAGAACAAACAGTGAACACATAATATTCATTACAGCAACCGCTTTGATCCGTGCTTCACTGCCTGATTTGTTTAGCAGGAAAGTGCAAAACCGTGGATTTTCTTTTAGGTCCTTTCATTAATAACTTGTGTTTTTCTGCTTTGGTTAACTTTAAAGACGAAGCTCTCGAGCAAAACTTCCTGCACCTGCTCTTTTTTTCCTTTTTAAAGCAAGTAATTTATGAGTAGAAATCTGCAAAATGTCTTTGTCTTTGTTCATACTTCTGTAATGCCAATCAGGTGACTGTTAATCCAGTGGCAAATGCTGGCCGGGCAGATGTTTGGTTTTGCAGATGATCTGTTTGGTAAAAACATGTATGGTAAGTTTAAAAGTGTGTTTACCCAGCGAAATCAGCATTCAGAGCCACACCGAGGAGACCGTTTGAATTTCGAAAGCATCAAGGGAGTGGAAGTACGCGATAAGCCTCTCCATATTTGAAGATTCACTTGTTTATTTGACGACGCCTGCATGGAAGATTGCATGCTAAACAGAGTTTGCGTGACTGACTACCAATTGGCAAACACCATGGCAGTCTTTGTCTTAGGAGCCTTCATAGTAAGAGGAATTTGGGGGCTATCATGTAGGGTTGCATATAATTGTACCTAAGATAGATAGCTGTTATTAACATTATACCTGTGTTATAGAACAGATACCAACACATTGTCTCTTTTTTGCCTTTCATAGTCACTTGAACATTTGGAACATATTTCAAAAATATGTGACATAACTACATAGTACAATATGTTTTTTGCCATTATTTGAACTGGTTTGATATTATTCAGTAGGAAGCTCTGAATAGGTCATGTTTGTCTAAAGTTTGATAGACAAGTGCAAACAGCTGTTTTCTTTTTCATCCTGTCCCCTCTTACGTACTCCTTTAGAAAGTGCTGTTGGTCTTTTAATTACCACTTTCATTTGAGGTGAAAATAGAATTTAAAAAATGACACAATTTGTACTTTTTGATGTGATACATCTGATTCCACTTTTTTGACAGTGATATCCCTTTCAAACATTGACATTCAGCCCTGTTAAATTTGCTGAATGAATGAGATTGTTCCTTTTCCCCCCCCATTGTGCTACATTTTTGGACTTTATTCATGTCTGTTAGCTGAGAAAACCAGGACTAATTTTTTATGTGCCAAATGTCATTCAGAAAACCTCTAAAAACATAGTTGCCCTTGATCAGAGCAACAATAACCCACAGAAAGACTAAGAAAACTGCAAAGGGGAGCGAGACATTAATATTACCAGAAGGTTACATTTATGCGAATTTGAGGACAATAATTCCTGCAGCTGCAGCGAGTGAACTAATGCATGCGGTCTGACCACTGACTGTCAAAACCTCAAAAAGCATTTTGCTTGATTAAAGCAGGTAAGTGAAGGGGGAAAATACTTCAAAGTGTTGTGGATGTCATATTTGTTAAAGACTTAAAAGTTGTGCGTGTGAAAGATATTGTGTCCTGCTAATGCCAAGAATGCTCACACATTTGCGTCAGAGTAGGTGATCAAATTTGATGTCTTGCCTGAGAAACCTCAAAGCAGTTGTTTTGCAAAATGATATTCATGAAAAGCAGTGGAAAGCCAGAGTTGCACTTGATCAGAGTAATAATGACCCTGCAGGCAGAGCAGAGCAATTAAAGGAGAGTCCAGGGGAGAGATGAGAACTATTAACAGCCACAGAGGACCTTCTCTCTCCCCATTTCTGTCTTACTCTCACTGAACCGAGGCTAGCAAAGCTATACACTGATGAAAAAATTGCTGGAGAAACTGAAAAAGCACTAATTAAAGAGGGGGGTGGTTGGGGTGGGGACTAAAGAGGGGAAAGAGATGAAGATCCTCTGTGCTTCAGAGGCATTTCCTGTCCAATTTAATATGTTGCATCAGTTATTTTTGAACTGCTGTTTCTTGCATACAATTTTACATTCACACAGGGTTCTCTGCCTGACCCCAGTCCAAGTCACGCACACTACAGTGGAATAGGAAACTTGGCAGGAATATGACTGTGTAGGATGTTCTCAAATGCCTCGTAGTCACTGGTATAATGACCATGGCTACCATGTTTCTGTAAGCTAATATCTTATTACGATTAATAAGTGGATTTCTCGCTGCTGAGAAAATACCAATTAATCGTTTTTTTTGGCTTAAATTTGTCTTTTCTTGCTTGTTTGAAAAATGAGAGACCGCGTTGGCCACTGTGATAAACACAGTAGTCATTTCAACATTAAAACTCCTTTTTGGCTTTGACGGTAAGAAGCCTGATGGTAAATCTGTTTAAAGGAAAATAAGCAAAGTGAATGAATGAATGTTGATGATGTTTATACATCATCTTTACAACTATTACTATGTGTTACATTGACATGAATGCACTGCACAGTCCTATAATGCATATGTACATTTGGTGCATTCATATATTTCTGCTTAATCCATAAAACACATATTACAAATGCTGACGTACTGTTTTTACCATAGTGTATTTCCAGCCTACCGCTGGACAGTGTAGTGGTACGCCTACACACCTTTGGAGCGGGAGTTGTAAGTTCAATTCCCACCGGGTATCCAGTAAGGGTCCTGGCTAGACCCCCCATGCTAAAACCAAGCCCTGGAATGGCGCAGCCTGTCCGCATCTCGGACACAAAGCATTTCACTACATGTTGTACTATGTATGATTGTGTATGTTACAAATAAAGGCTGTTGTAGTATATTACTATACATTTTATTATATACTTTAAGTCACAGTGTCCTGCTATACTTATGAAAAAAAAAAAAACTTGTTTAAAAATCGTTTTTTCTTGTATTTGTACCCTGGCCTTGGGCATTGCACTGTATATGGATTTTTAAAAAATGTCTGTTTGTTCTCCTCTGCTTACTGGATTTGATTTATAGTTTTTCATAAAGCGTGTTGTACCAGCTAAGTTTGTGTCCTGTCTTAAGAAAAATGATGATATTCTGTTTTTCTCCTCTCTTCCCATTTTACCTGCTGACCTCTGCAGAGAGATCTATAGCTCAGTTCATTGACAAACAAGTTCAATAAACAATATATAAATAATATATATATATAACACCAATGTTTAATCTTGAATCTAATCATGAAATAATTATCAAATAATTTGTATTATGAAAAAAATACATATGAAATCCCCAAATGCAGAACAATAATAATTTAGTGTTCTACCCAGTAGCAAAGCAGCTGGTGTGCTTACCACATGAGTATTGATGCCCCGGGCAGCAAGTCCCTGGTTGGATTCCTGGCTGGCCAGTTCATTCACCGCATGTCAGTTCTCTCGTGTATATTTTCAGTTTCTTTCCACTACTCCTGCTAATAAAAATGCTCACGAACAAATCTTTAACAAATGAATTCACCTGTATGGTATCATATTTTAAGAACACAACGTTATTTTGTGTTTGAATATTTTTTCAAAGTATACCATTCTTCATTTTACCAAACAAATGCTAGTGTGTTACAGTTATATGAAGGAAATACTAACAACAATACCAAGGAAGACCCTAACATTGCATTAGAATTCCTGTTGTGGGTCCTGTTTCCGGGCAGAAAGCAACCACTCCCTCTAATACAAATTTCCAACAGTGGTTCCACAGCTCGGTGCAGTTAACTCAGAAAGCAGAATAAGGCGTGAAACAGGTTACCTTAACAGGGTCAAACACCAGCTCTATTTAAAATGTCACTGATACGTTCAGGACATATTCCAAGAGTGCGTGTTTGTGTGGCTTGGCTCCTGAACAACCGTGGCAGTGGTAGAGATGAGCTTTTGTGGCCTAGCCTTAAAGTCACATTTAATTGGTGTATTCCCACAAGTAAATAAAAAGGTGACATTTTCTCTTTGGTGCCATGAATGGAATGCTAAAAACCTACAGGCCGAGGTCCCTGAAATGTCAAGGAGGAATAATTTCCATCACATACTATGTCAGCTTTTGTGCCTTGGCCCTGCTCTGCTTTGGGAGACTTGAAAAGGTCATCAACACGTTTGACTTATTTTATGTCAACATTTGGCTGGGAATCAATGACATCTCTGCGTGATCAAAGATAAGTAGGCCATTGCTAAATTTTGTCCCGTGCTTCTACTTTTCTATTTGATACAGCGATACATTAAGGCTTAGATGTCAGATTTCTACCTCCTCCTTGCATCATCCCTGCTTAGGTGGTTTTCTCTGTCTTGCACACACTCACAGGAACACACACTAACACACAGTATCTACAGACTGAAAGCCCCCCCTGGCACAGTAAACAACTTTAAGCGCCCTGGAAAACAAACAGATAAAAGCACGCCTTTGACATGAAAACATGACAATTTTCCCCTAAGAACCTCTCAGAAAAATAAAATCCTGAGAGAGAGATAAAGGCTTTGCTGACAAGAACAGACACCATTGACTGAATCCATGTTATTTTATCATCTGGCATAGCTCTGTGGCCGGCTTTAGGCCAATACGCAGCGAATTACCTGCTGCAACATCAAAACATTCTCATGTAACCATTCAGCTATTCTAGGCCTCAAAGCGTCTTAACAGAAGAAGCGTGTTTGTCCATTGGCTTACAGTGAAATGATTTCAGAAACCAACGCGGCAAAATCTTTAAACTATTCCCTCTTCCTCCCTTCGTTTGTCTCACTCACTCCCTCTGTCCCTCTCTCTGCATTTAATGGCACATTAGGCAATGCTAATCAAATCCAGAGTGATCAGGTTTGATGCATTCATTGACAAGGATTTGTCAGCGCTCTCAAAAAAAGGACTTAGCATTCATAATAGCACAGAAACACCTCTCCCCCTAAACCCTTCCTTGTTTTAGGATTTATGACTTACAGATATGTAGGCTGAAACCTAAAATGGAGGTTTTCTCAACCTTTGATGTCAGTGTTGTGGAGGTTGATAATCTATGTGGGTTGCAGCAGTTTACTTGGGTAATAGTATGTGCATGAACCACACCAATCCCCTTACAAAATGCAAGAGCTGACTAGCCAGTGTATTCCACCACATGATAGACTCATCAACACAATTTGGACTTTGATTTGGACAATAAAATACAGGGTGTAGGATTAGGATGTAACTGTCAATGGGAAAATTCTTGGACTAAAACAAGAGATTAAGAAAAAAAGGAGCGATCATGAAACTCGGTAAAGCAAACGTGTTTTTGTAAGCGCCTCGCAACACATGCAAATGTTCATTTTTGTCCCAAACACCACCAAACTGTGGGATTACAAAAAATAAAGAGATACTTGGTAGAGGATTTTTAGGAAAACAGTTGCAAAGACGCAACCAACTCAAGGCTAAGTCAAACAAACCAATTAGAGAAGCCTCCTCAGCAGTGCCTGATATTTAAAAGTAATAAACAATCAGGCAGATAGACAGCCCCCAAAATTAGACACACACACTAGAGGTCTATTATCTCATCTCATATTTAACAAGCAAGTGCTTGATTAACAAACAAGGAGCTTAACAAGCTCTGATTGTTTAACGATGAGTTGCATTAGGGGAATGATTTTAACGTGGATGATTTTATTCCAAACTGATGGCGATGATTTGGATGCCTTCTACGGGCCGCCGTGACATTTGCAGTAATGAAAGGTTTCACTCACTGTTTTAAAGTTTTATAAACCCACGTCAAGACAAAAATCATTTTACTCAAAGACTAACGCAGCAGCGGCAAACTCAAGCAGGAGTGTTTCAAAAGACTTGTCAGATTTTTTATCCCTTTAAAACCTGGACCATAAAAAAACTGCCAGAAATCTTTAATTTTTTGATAATGGAGTGTTTGTTGAACCTTTAGACAAAATATATAAAAATATATGAAAATTTTAAACGGCATATACGGGTGTTAATTTGTATCAAATTTGCTACATTAGCCATATTTTTGCAATTTAGTCATTGAAAATGTCCATCCATCCATCCATCCATCCATCCATCCATTCGCTTCCACTTACCCTTTTCAGGGTCGCGGGGGGTGCTGGAGCCTATCCCAGCTGTCATAGGGCAAGAGGCGGGGTACACCCTGGACAGGTCGCCAGTCTGTCGCAGGGCTATCATTAAAATTGTGTCATGCAATTTATATCATTTTTTGAGGGTAAAAAAAAAGTCACGCTGATGATGTAGAAGTCTCAAGAACTCACAAAAACACATGTATCAAACACAATACACGTGGCTTTAAAGGGTTACAAATGATTTTGGAGAACATTTGCACATATGCAAATCTAAAATACTCTAAATTTAACTTTAATAAGTTGAAGCCTTGGGTGAAAAGTGAGGACAATTAATCGCAGTATTTTCACCCAGCAACATTTTGCTGATCACACTGTTGCAGGTGGTTTAATTTATTCCCCCCGTACACTTATTCACACACAGCGTGTGGGTTAGCACGTTGAACCATGCTGGAGCTTTAGATGTGTTGTAGATGGCATATGTTATGAGGTGGGGCAATGCAGTTAAAGCAGCAAAGAGAATAGCACACACACATATGTACTGCCTGATGAATATGAAGTGGGATCTCCACCTAAAGCAAACTGCTACAGCTGACATAAACTGAGCATGAAGACTCCAGTAGAGGCTTGCACTGAAGGCTAGCTTCTGAAGCTCCCCCATATTCTTTTCTTCTTTTGTTCAGCTGTTTGCCATCAAACAGACCACTGACTTATGCGATGGACACAAAGAAATGGACGCCTTAAGGCATTTCAACCACTCGTCTCCTTCATGAGTGTCAGCCATATTGAAATAGCTGAGATAAACCCCGTTTTTATGATTGAAAAAATGCGGAGACAACCCGAGCTGTGGGTCTTTAATGGTAAAACGGCGATTCTAAAGAAACAGACCATTTTCAGCTCATTTAATGGCACTTGCGTTGACAAGCACTTGAATGATTATTGAGCCTCTTGAATAATAAGGCAAGTCAAGTGTTCCCCGTGTCAACAGAATGCCCTGTCCTTTTAAATCTGCTCAATTGCAGCTGTCACTTAAATGACAATTAAATGCATTTGCTGTGCTGCACAGGTACACCACCACAAATCCAGACTCCAAGCCATTTCAGCAGCAAATGAAAAAAAAAACAAAAACAAAAAACAGAAGAAGTTACGTGACTATATAAATATAGCATTGACTACTGGTGCTATCTCAGCGTCATACTTTTTATTTTGCTGTCAACACAAGCATAATGATACAGCAACCTAAAACAATCAGAAGAGAAGAAGAAAGTGACACATCATGGGCTGCAGGAGTTATGGCTTACTGCTCTGCTGCTACAAATTCATCATGTTTGTGACAAGCGAAGGATGATGTTTTTAATTGCTACAACCTCCAGTGGCACCCACGCCTGGCCTTGAGGGACCTGGCGGAGTATGCATGCCATTATATGTATGTGTTGATGTGAGAATATGTACTGTAAGTGTATCAAAAATGTGTATCTGAGAACGTGTTTGAACTTGCAGCTCTAATGTAATCAGTATAATTGCGGAAGAGGTGTTTGTGCGTAATCTAGGTCTCCAGCTTCTTAGCGGAGCAGGGCAAGGGGATATTACAATGTTTAATTAGTAGCTACAGATACACAAAGGTCTCCTTGTGCAAATCTGTGTAGGACAGCACACAGCTCACAATGCAAAAGCGATATGATTTAACCACATGTAGCCATGCATGTAAGTTTTTGAAATCTGTGGTTTGCAAAAGCAAGCGTAAACATCAAAGAATTTCAATGCAGTCTCTTATAGATAATGAAAATCCTTTTATTCTCATGGCATGAGTATGTACACGACTGCACCATTAAATAAAGGCTTTAATGTATCCCTTCCAAAGAGGACCTCCTGGATGGGATCTTTCTGTGTGGAGCTCTTGTGCGTTTTCTCCAGGTACTTTAGCTTCCTCCCACAGTCCAGGGAATGCATGTTAGGTTAATTGGTGATTCTAAATTAGCTTGTGCATGTGAGAGTTCCTATTTCTCCATGATGGCCATGTCCAGGGTGCATCCCTGCCTCTCGCTCAAAGTCAGTTTGGAATAGACTCCAGCGCCCCTGTGACCCTAAATTGGATAAGTGGTGAAGAAAATGGATAGATGGGTGGAAGTGACTAAAATACACTGCATACATAATGATCTGACTCTCTGGAGAAACTGTACCTGCCATAGTCCCTATTCTTCTCCCCTTCACTGCACAGCTTCCCTCTCAGCACACATTAGGGCCCCGCGCTAATGACACCCATTCTCTCTCCCTCTCGCTCTCTCTTTTCTTCACACACAGACACGCACTCAGGCACACACACACACAGGCTTCCTTTACTAATGAACTCAGCCTCCAACACATTTGCATCTTTCTAAATTAGCTTGATTATTTCAGGCTTATTAGCATAAGCGTATGGAAATTAAATTGGCTATAGTGGCGCGGTGGCTTCAAGGTGTTTTTTTCGTGTGATGTGTAGGTAATGGGCTACATTTGATGATTCCTTAGGAGATGTGTTCCTCTTGTGTAGTGTGAAGTCAGACTGTTTTTAGATCCAAAAGGGCCCGCAAAGCTCATAGATTCTCGATTCAATTATAGTCATTATTAATTGAAATATGAGGACATGTTATAGGAAACTGATTGATAGGAGCAAGTATCCAAGAATTGAGGTCGGGATATAGCTTGTTTCTACCAGTAACTTTGTCCTTGACTTAAAGGAAAAAGTCGAGTAGTTAACTTGGCTAGTTAACTAGCATCCTCAACAAATAGTTCTACTGTTAGTAGCTTGTAGGGGGAAAACACTGCAGGGAGCCACTGAATAGGAAACAAATGTACTCATTTTATTTTAATGTATTTAGAATTAAGAGGCAGTCTGTGTCGTCTTCCTTCATCCCTTCCCTTGATGCCCTCTAGTTTTACTGATCTACAGTAATAGGGGCCTGAAATCGCTCCTACAATAATAACTCAGCCATGGATTATTAATTAATATGTTGAAAGTACTCTCTCTGATTCTAACCCCCGACCACCATCACCACAGCTAATGTGAACCCTGCGAACTTCTATTCTGTAATATTCACAAAGGGATGTGGGTGATGAAAGGGAAATATTATATTCAAGTTTAGGGCACTCTAAATTTAAGAATCTAGGGTGCTCACTGGCCATATTAAATAGCCATGTAATTAGAAGTATATTTCTGGGAGGTGCATACATGTTTTAACTCAGCAGTGAAAAATTAATTAAGTTAATGGTGCCATTCCAGAGGTAGGGCATTCAATGTCTTGTTCAAGGAGACATCAACAACGATCAGGGTTTAAGATTTAGTCATTTTCACTGCAAAACAGCTCACGAAACATGCAGATAGCCAGAATGACTCTTCTAACCCAGCTACTAGAGCTACATGAAGCATCCTTGACATATGTTACCTATAATAATAGAAATAGCACCATTAACTGCAACAAAGCACATCAGCAATTCATTCATCATTTGCCTTTATTGTAAAGGATGTCTTCAAACCAAAATGACAAAACTGATTTGATTTTGTGTTCCAGAAATATTTTACTATGTATGTGTCATATAAAGCTGCATTATAAAAGTGACATTTGTAGTACACTTTGTCAATGTCATAACTCTTGCTCCGTGTTTTGTTATCCAATCCAACTGCCCTTACGTCTTCATGCACGTGAGTACATCCTTTGACACTGCATTTATAAAGAGACCAAAGAGCAAGCGACACCTTCTACACAACAGTGCAAAAGCAATATGGCAGTGCAGGAATGTTCAGTATATCAAAGTAGCATCAACCATTTGTTTACACACTTGGTGTCTTTATTTGCAACCAGAAGTGACTTTCTAGACCAGAGGGTGGAGTGATTTTTTTTCAGTGGATTTTCTGGATGTATAGCTGGCTGTACCTCGCAGCAGGCCATGTTATTATAATATCATGATTCCATTCCAACACCATTAACACGGTCCAGTTCAGTCAAGACTGGAATTACTAGATGTGAGGCTAAACAGACAGCCCTCAGCATGTTGGCACACCAAAAACAGTGGCTGAAACTAAGTATGTACAATGAATTGTTGAAAAAAAAATGGAGGCACCCTGCTGTGTGGTGTTTGCATGTAATCCTTGTGCCTGCGTGGTCTCTCTCTGGGTACTACTTTGGCTGTAGTTATGAATGTGAGTGTGAGTATGTATGTGTTGGCTCTATGATAAACTGGTGACCTGTCCAAGGTGTACCCCACTTTTTACCCTATAACAACTGGGATAGGCTCCAGCAGCCCCTCATGACCATACATTAGAAAAGTGGTTAAGAAAATGGATGGATCTTTAAGGAGTGTTAAGTAGGTATTGGAACTGCAGGTTTTCTTCACAGTTCTGCATTAGCTTTATTTTTCAGCACTGGCTAATGCTACTTGGCTAACAGTGGTTAAACTCTGAAGCCTATTCCAGATATAAAGCAGACATTCTGGCGAGCCTCAAATGTATTTAACAAAAGTCAGTCAATGGTATTGACTCCCTTTGGTAACCACCTGTACTACTAACCTTAAAATAAAAAACAAACAAAGGGGACTTTGAATTGCAGTTACATTTGAATTGCAAAAACTTGATTCTGTTCATCTGAATGTAGCTTTCTCAGCTTTAGACTCTCTTCTAATATGGCTTAATGACTCACGAGTAAAGTGTCACACTGACACAGTTTTATTATGAACACCAGGAAGGTGAGAGAGCCCTGGGCCACTCTGAATATCATTTTCCGCTTGCAGTAACAAAGAAATCTGCACATTCACATAATTGACCCCTGGGAATATACATTTAAAGCAGAATATACATGAGTGTAACTTCATTCATGGCTTATTGACTCTGCCTCTCTCTTCACAAACAACACAAGCCTGCACAGAGAAATATCACATATATACCACAGCATCTAGTGCTATACATTGGGGGTAGTGATAACATTTATGAGCGTGATGCTTTTTTCACAGAGGAGCGTTGTAGTCGGTTATTGATGAATCCCACTGTGTAACATTACTTATGAATCAAAAGACGGCGAAAGGGAGCAGATAGAGATGAGAAGAATGTATAGATGTTATAACCTTATCCCTTGAACCATATTTAATCAAAGCTCATGGCTGGAGACCCTTGTTGTCAAAGACACAGCTCACAAGATTTTCTTTTGCAGTATAAGTTGAGCTCAGTACTCAGAGTACATGAGTGTGGATTTCATACTACAGAAAAGTGACAAATCAGATAGTCCGAAGATGAGCGCAATCAGACTTTTGAACTGGATATATACTGGGTATATAGCTTCTAAATGCAATGTATGCTGTTGTTGCAATGTTCGTGTGTAATGTAACTCAAAAATGTGAAACATTCATACTTCTGCCCTGATAAAATGCCAGGATTCCCAAATGGTGCTGCTATCACTAACAATAAGATTAGACATTTAAATTTCAAATAAAGCAATTTACAGATGAAAAAATGGCTCCTTGTAAATGACTGTTGGAGAGATAAGGAGAGTATATAGACTCAGCAAGCTTTCTCTATCTTACTTATGAACCAAGGGAAAGGTAATTAACTACAGCAGAGTCATAGTTAATTATGAAAAAAGGAATTTTTTATGTATTCAATGACAGTTTGGCTGCATCATACATTTGAAGTTAATCAGAACACTGGCTTGTTAAGTCATTTCGTCGAACGGAGGATGAGGGGGTAGCGAAGAAGAAAAACAGCACAGTATATATGGGCACAACAGCCACAAAGCATGAAAAGAAAACGCAAGACATCTAGAAACTTGAGCAAAAAAGGAAGAAGGAGAAGACAAGAGGATGAGCAAAACCGAGGTGAGCACTGTAACAAATTAGCCAATCAAACTGTATCAAGTAACAGTTCTGCTAGATACCAACTCATTCCGATTGGTCCTGAGCTCTTATAAACAAATAATTCAGAAAGGAATCCCTGCAACTTTCCATAGAGAAAGAGGAGTCCTGAATACAGTCCTGAATATAACAAATACAGCCTCAAACATTATGTAAAATCGTTGCGTTTCAGAACCCCCCCCCCCCACACACACACACACACACACACACACCAGTACTCCTACTCCTTATAAGCAAACACTTGACAACTGTGTGTTGAAAAAAAAAATCCCTTTTAAGAGAAGGAAACCTCCAACCGAACCCGGCTCAGGGCCATCTGCCTCAACTGACTTGAGATGAGGGTGAAGCTTAAAGAGAAAAAAGCACAGAGATATGATAACAAACAATGTGACAAGTATCTTTATTTAGTATAATAATAAACTAAAGGCCAACGTCTATTTATTTCCCTTTGCATGTGTGTTTCCATCCCAAATTCTTGGTTGGAAAACACTTAATCCAGCGGGACCTACCAAAAGGTGGTTTTGAGGACTTTGGTAGGTGTTTATAAATTTATGTAAAACATGATACTGTCATAACCTCACAAGATGCAATCATGCACAGGTATGCGGATAACATCAAAATAAAAGCTTGAGGGTTTAAAGATGAGTGTGGAGCTACAATGTTGTTGCAGGTGGTTTATATACTTAATGACCTTGTAGTGCCATATCACCCTATTAGAGCACTTTGCTCTCACTCTGCAGAACTACTTGTTGTTCCTACACTGTAAAAAAAGTCAGTAAAATATACAGCAAAACACCGTCAAATTCCAACGGTAATGGAGCGTAAAATCAAAAACTTCCTTTTACTGTATTAAATAGATTGAATAACCGTTAATTGTGAGACTGGATAAAACTTTGTTTTTTACTGTAATAAAATGTTGAAATTATAAATATTTTCTGTGAAAACAAATAAATATGCATACATTTTACAATTACATATTGTAATGTTGAAAATGTCTGAAAAACTTAGATTTTACGGTATTATTTGAGTAAAACTACATCTTTTGGGGTTGTGCACATTGGAATTCACAGTATAAAGCTGTAGATTTTTAAGCAAACAAAAACATTCATTTTTACAGAAACAAGATGTTAAAAAATAGGGTCCACCGTAATAATACAACCAGTACATACCATTAAAAAAATAGCAAATATCAGCAGTGAAAGACAATAAAACTGATAGTATTTTTTTATTTTAAAATTCAGATACTGATATACAGATTAAAAGTTAGGCCTGCAGTATATCATTGTTAACCTTCTGATAAAAAAATCAACAGCAAAAGAAGATGTTAAAAATAAAGTTTATGGTTGTGAATAAAATTGATTTCAATAATCTTTTTTAATTATTATTTTAAAACAACTTTATGTTGTTGTGTTTCACGCCATATTATCAGACCACCTTAAGTGGGTCGGCCTTAAATTTTGAATTTGTGTGATCGCTGTTGATTGGTAGCTAAACTGCTGGTAAACTGTGTACAGACGTTTTACGTTCGAATTGCAGAGAAAAAAATCTGGTAGCAACATTGTGCAGTATGAGCGAACCATTTCACCAAAAAAAGGGGAAGCAAGGTAAGACGTGGCTGCAGCGGTCTGCAGACGTGACTTCTGATCAAATTCGAACCTCCTAAAGAAACAAAGAGCGACGTTACATTGCGGGATGACGTCACCTGAAAATGACCAATAGCGCGGCGCGCTGCTGAGCTGTGTGCCAACCGCTCTTTTTTTCATGCAGGAGACTCAAGTTGGCTTCGCTAACGGACACAGTTTTGAACTCGTATATTAGCGCCATTTATTGCTGCTTGGACCACAGCATCTTCGGAATTTGTAGACATCCTGGCAGCTTACAATTAGTTCGAGGTGAGGTGAGTACATGCAACTTCAAGTTATCTCTGTTATAAAAATCCACCAGCCCAGCGTTTATAGATAATTTTAGCAGTTCGTTTTTTATGAGTGAGGTTGTGAATTTAGTTAGCATTTGTGAGTTGAGTTAGCATTACTGTTGCGAGGGAAGCATTGCTCTGGATTAGTTTCTGTATATGGCGTGCTTAATTCGCTAGGGAGGAATTACCAAAGTACATGGAGTTATGTTAACGTGTAATTTCTGTGGTAAGGTAGTTCAGTCATCAAGGGGCTACGTGCTTCATTGTAAACTGCATCGGAATGAGCCACGTTGTTTCTTTCGGTGTATTGAAGCAGGCTGCAAGCAGACATACACCAGGTATGGCGCGTTTAAGGCTCATTTTTACCGAAGACACTGCCCCCACCCATGTCACTGGTGTGGTGGTGGTTTCTTCGTTTACATGTGCAATGGCGATGTGTGAACGTCAGTGTCAGAACTCTAAAGAGTTAATAGCTCATCTGAAGAGCCATATTGTGGAAGGACACGTGGTCACTTGTCCAGTAAGAGGATGCACAAATACCTTTAGAGTTAAATCATCTTTTACTGCTCACATGTCACGTAAACACAGAGTTTTCAGACAGCAGCATTGGTGATTTATATAGAGAGTCTGCATGTCAATCATCATCTGTTCCAACCACATCAGATGACTTTGTACCCTTGATTTCCGAGCCTGCTGCACAGTCTATTACACATGAAGATAACATGGAAATGCCCCCTGAATTCTGTGATCTTTTTCTGAGAAACGTTTCACTATTCTACTTAAAATTGCAGGGTCAGTTTCTACTGCCTGCTTCAACCATACAGAACATTGTAGAGGAAATGCAGAACATGCATGAGTTGGGACAGACATACAGTTTGGGTAAACTTGCATCACTGTTAAAAGATGACACATCATTATCAGAGGAGGACATCAACAAAGTCTGTGAGTCTGTCAAAAGCTATGATCTTTTTTCTGCATGTCATACCGGGCCATTGAGGACAGTGCACTCCAGAGCTCAGATCTTTAAAAAAGCCTTCAACTATGCGGAACCAAAGAAAATATTTTTAGGGAGAGATGAAAACAGAAAAGATAGGTTTGCCTATTATGTGCCTTTAAGAGAGACTTTGAGATGTCTGCTAGAGTCTGATCTGTGGCAGAAATCAGAAGAGCCCTCTACTGAGCCTCCTGCTGATGTTCTGTGTGACATAAGTGATAGTAAGCTGTTTTAAATAAAATAATTTTTTTGGTCAAAACCCATTGACTTAATTGATTTCTATCCATTAACATCTTACATGAAGTATGGGTACCAAATGGTTCCACTGAAACACAGTGTGCTGTCACAATAATGGTGCTGTTAGTTTGGTACTTACGAAACACTGTATAAAAGTGTAGTATCAAGCAAGATCAGCTTCATATTTTAAGACCAAAGGTACCACTTGGTGTAAATTGACCTTTATTCACATTCTTTTATCAGACATCTTGGAAATGGGGGGCAGCATAAGGAGTTCCATTACTAAGGTGCTGCCGGACCTGTCTGCCTCAATCCTTGAAATTGTACTGGAGGCACTACAATCATTAGGAGTGGAGGCATCTGAGAAACAAACCAGTAAGTATTATGATTTCATTGCACAATAGCCATGAAGGACTTTCTGTTTTTTCTATTATGCTTTGGCCAAGGTCCAAAAAGTACAATTAATCTATTGTTTGTGATATTGTTTTACAGCACCAAATATGGAAATTTCAAGCCAGGCCAGCATATCGTCTCCATCTGTTTTAAGGTTTAAGGGTGGTGGCACAGCTAAGACCCAAGAGTCTCTTTCAAGGTTAGTAAAGTAAACAGATTCAAGAAGATATTTTACACATTTCTTTGTCGTCTGTCTCTAAATCTTATTTTGTCTTTATTATGATTAAAAAGGTTTGTTTTGTTCCTGCCCTTTTCAGACACTGAATTTGAGCAGAAACCATAAGGATACTCAAAGGACCTGTGACTCTCAGGAAATGGTGAGATTTCAGGTCATAATCTTTTTTTTTCCATTAAATTAATTTTCCTTTTTCCCTTTACAATATTGCTGTTTTGTTTTTGTAAACAGCATCAAATGAGAGAGACAGATGAAACAGTTTCAAGACAATGGCAGGAAAAAAAATGCTGAAGATTGAAACAAACCTTGGCTGGAAATATTTGGTATGTGTTTTACCGTAAATCAAATTGTTGAAAAACATTCAGCTACACTGTAACACAGGGAAACTTGATTTGCACTTATTTTGTTACTTTAATTTCTTGTCTCATTATTTTTGTCAGTTATTATTGTTTATGGTGTATGCCCTTCTTGTTTTCCTTCTGAATGCAGAAGGTATCTAGCCAGTCCACAATGAAAGCTTCGTTGCACCCCATGAGTCTTCTGGCAGAAATGATGGCGGCTGTATTCTTTGGTTTCCCTAAACATCACACCCTGCCTGTTTATACGAGGCTCTTCAATTAAGTCTGCACCCAAAGATTCAATAAGAGGTAAGCAGTGGTATTATTCAAGTTTTGCTAAAGAAAGATGGACAGGAGACACTAATCTTAATCAGCCGAGCTCAGGTTCATGTCCAGGTGAGCAGTTTCATACACTATAAAATGTAGATTGAATGATAGGTCTCATCACCATGCATTCAGCCATTAACTTCAAGTTCTATGATAAATCAATACGAAACTTAAATACGTTTTCCAACAAATTATGATTGTGATTAGGGCTGCGTTGTCTATGTATCACTTTTACATAAGTAGATTTAAAGTATAACTATTGCCAAAACGCAACCTGGGCTGTTTTTTTTTTTTTGTTTTTTTTACTGTATCGATTTTGATGTGCTCAAATTTATGCCCCGGCCCCCTAGTATTCCCATTCACTGGCTATTGACCACAAAACAAAATCACGGTCAATCTCAAAAACGGCTTGTTTGTCGTAATTATGCTTTTAGATATATGTTTGTCTCGTTTACAGTAAAAAAAAAAAACAACTGAAAAAAACAGCCCAGGTTGCATTTTGACAATAGCTATCCTTTAAGAACTGTATATTTTACACTTAAGAAATCATTTATCATTAGATCTGGTTTTGGCAGCACGTTTTGTTCATTTCTGTGCATTTTGCTCAAGCACTGATCAAACTTTGTCCGTTTTTTTTGCTGCAGAGGGGATCCTGCCAGTCCAAAGTGAACTCCTGATGGACATTGAAGTACTCCTGCAGAGCTTGTATCTTCAACACCATGCGCATTAGAAACTCCACCGAGTCCTTTCCTTCACCAAGGCAGGACCCAGTGACTCATTACTGTTGATAGGTCAGGGGCAGGTAATATTTTGTTTCATGTTTATTCATTCCTCCATGGATTACCAGCCATATATATGGACACATGCTGTATTCTCAAGATCTATGCTGTTTTGTAGGAATAGAGAAAATAATATGTTTAGTCTGTTTTCAAATGGTATGTCAAATTTTCTCATTGTTTATCAGTAATATTCTCTACCTTGGTTGTATATGAGCATCTTTAGATTTTTCTATATTTAGCGGTTGCAAATGTAAAATGTACGGTAAACCATTTATGTTCCTCATATTGTACTGTATTTTTAGCGGTAAAATACCGGCAGCTGTGGTTGCCAGGAATTTACCGTAAAATGTATCTGGTCAAAATAAAATGCTGTAATTTGTTATACAATTTCACTGTGTTTTTTACTGTCAAAGGTTTTAATAAGGTTTAACATATTTCTGTTGTTTTTACAGTTATTTACAATAATAGGGTCTATCCTATTACTGTTAAATTAACAACAAATTACTGTAAATATTATTATATTATTACTTTTTTTTTTTACTGCAAATATCCGTAAAAAGCTATGGAAAGTTGCATTTTTTACATTAAATTGCTGTATAATTGACAAATATATTTGGTTTTTTCTATCATGATTTTGGTAAAATAATACGTTGTCTACCTTAAAAATTAGGGTTACAAAACCAGTATACCGTATTGTCTTTTACAGATTCCACATTTTTTTACACGGTATATTCCTGGCAACCACAGCTGCCGGTATTTTACCGTAAATTTGACAGATTTTTTTTTTTACAGTGTAGAGTATTTTAAAGTAGAATGGGAGGGAGAGCCTTCAGTTTTCAGGCCCCTCTTCTGTGGAACCAGCTTCCAGTTTGGATTCGGGAGACAGACACTATCTCTACTTTCAAGATTAGGCTTAAAACTTTCCTTTTTGCTAAAGCATATAGTTAGGGCTGGACCAGGTGACCCTGAATCCTCCCTGCAATAGACGTAGGCTGCCGGGGATTTCCATGATGCATTGAGTTTTTCCTTTCCTTTCCAGTCACAATATAATAGACCTCTCGGTATTGAATCATATCTGTTATTAACCTCTGTCTCTCTTCCACAGCATGTCTTTCATCCTGTTTTCCTTCTCTCACCCCAACCGGTCACAGCAGATGGCCGCCCCTCCCTGAGCCTGGTTCTGCCGGAGGTTTCTTCCTGTTAAAAGGGAGTTTTTCCTTCCCACTGTCGCCAAAGTGCTTGCTCATAGGGGGTCATATGATTGTTGGGTTTTTCGCTGTACCTACGGAGCGCCTTGAGGCGACTTTTGTTGTGATTTGGCACTATATAAATAAAATTGAATTGAATTTTTAATAATAATAATAATAATAATAATAATAATAATAATAAAAATAATAATAATGGATTGCATTTATATAGCGCTTTTCGGGGCCCTCAAAGTGCTGTACAATTCACTCACTGGTGGAGGCAAGCTACAGTTGTAGCCACAGCTGCCCTGGGGCAGACTGACAAAAGCGAGGCTGCCATATCGCGCCATTGGCCAGTCTAGTGTTATATGTAAAAACGGCCATTGTTTTTCAAAAACAAGAGGACTGATTTGCCAAGTTTTTGGTGGCTTTAAAGAACATTCTAGATAAGTGAAAAATGTTCCTTGAACTAAAGGTCCTATGCTTCTTCAATAAGTCACTGCTGATCACCGCTGTTTCCTTGTTACATTTAATGAAAATTATGCCTTTGTAAAATACAGCAAATAATAATTTTTATTATAAAGACTTATTCGTTAAACAAGATGAAAAAATATGGCGTCAAATGCATAATACATAAAAATAATTTGTTAAAGTGTTTGCTTCTGATTAAAAGAATATAAAGATGGTGACCTCTAATCTCTACTTCTGGCTATGATATTATGTTATGTGCATAACAGAAAACAAGGTTGTGCTGAATACTAAAGACATGTGAAACAGGTGAGAAGAACAAATTTACACATGAATATGTAAAGCGAAAGACAATAGAATAAAATTAGAGAGGCATGACGACATTTCTTTTTTTCACAAGTTTCATTAAAGTGAGAAAATTATTGAAGCTTGTGTACATACAGAGAAACGCTGCCCTCTTTAATTAAGTACATCTATGTCAACTTTAAACAATGAAAATATCTGTTAGAGTTAGACAAACTCAGAAACAGTTTTTGTTAACAGTTTACCTTACATTACCTCAAAAAGCACCAAGTATCTGGTGAAAAGTTGCTGTTATCAATTGGCAATTACTAGTTAATGTTATTTGCGGCCAGTGTTGGGGAGTAATGGAATACCTGTACCCGCCTTAGGTATTTAAAATACAAAGTATGAGTAACTGTATTCTGCTACAGTTACTGTTTAAGCAGCGATAATTAGAATACAGTTAATTGTTGAAATAAATGGATTACACGGCGGCCTTTTTCCATTTTTTCCCCAATTTGAATCAAAACAACAGAATTTGAATTAAAAAAACAGAATTTGATCAAAAACCAAAGAATTTGCATGAAAACAACAAAATTAGAATGAAAACAACGGAATTTGAAAGAAAACAACGGAATTAGAATGAACAGAACAGAATTTGAATGAACAGAACAGAATTTGAATGAAAACAATGGAAATTGAATGAAAACAACAGAATTTGAATGAAAACAATGGAAGTTTAAAACAAACAACAGAATTAGAATGAAAACAATGGAATTAACATGAAAACGACGGAATTTTAATGAAAACAACAGAATTTGAGAACAAACAATGGAATGTGAATAAAAAGAGTAGAATTAGAATTAAATGAATAGAATTTGAATGAAAACAACTGAATTAGAATGAAAACAACAGAATTTGAATCAAAACAATGGAATTTGAATGAAAACAACAGAATTAGAATGAAAACAATGGAAGTTTAAAACAAACAACAGAATTAGAATGAAAACAATGGAATTTGAATGAAAACAACGGAATTAGAATGTACAGAACAGAGTTTGAATGAAAACAACGGAATTTGAATGAACAGAAAAGAATTTGAATCAAAACAATGGAATTAGAATGAAATGAATAGAATTTGAATCAAAACAATGGAATTTGAATGAAAACAACAGAATTTGAATGAAAACAATGGAAGTTTAAAACAAACAACAGAATTTGAATGAAAACAACGGAATTTGAATGAAAACAACAGAATTAGAATGTACAGAACAGAGTTTGAATCAAAACAATGGAATTTGAATGAAAACAATGGAGGTTTAAAACAAACAACAGAGTTTGAATGAAAACAACGGAATTAGAATGAACAGAACAGAATTTGAATCAAAACAATGGAATTTGAATGAAAACAATGGAGGTTTAAAACAAACAACAGAATTAGAATGAAAACAACGGAATTTGAATGAAAACAACAGAATTAGAATGTACAGAACAGAGTTTGAATGAAAACAACGGAATTAGAATGAACAGAACAGAATTTGAATCAAAACAATGGAATTTGAATGAAAACAATGGAGGTTTAAAACAAACAACAGAATTAGAATGAAAACAACGGAATTAACATGAAAACGACGGAATTTTAATGAAAACAACAGAATTTGAGAACAAACAATGGAATTTGTATAAAAAGAGTAGAATTAGAATTAAAACAAAAGAATTTGAATGAAAACGGAATTTGAATGAAAACAACAGAATTTGAATCAAAACAATGGAATTTGAATGAAAACAACAGAATTAGAATGAAAACAATGGAAGTTTAAAACAAACAACAGAATTAGAATGAAAACAATGGAATTTGAATGAAAACAACGGAATTAGAATGTACAGAACAGAGTTTGAATGAAAACAACGGAATTAGAATGAACAGAAAAGAATTTGAATCAAAACAATGGAATTTGAATGAAACCAACAGAATTTGAATGAAAACAATGGAATTAGAATGAAATGAATAGAATTTGAATCAAAACAATGGAATTTGAATGAAAACAACAGAATTTGAATGAAAACAATGGAAGTTTAAAACAAACAACAGAATTTGAATGAAAACAACGGAATTTGAATGAAAACAACGGAATTAGAATGAACAGAACAGAATTTGAATCAAAACAATGGAATTTGAATGAAAACAATGGAGGTTTAAAACAAACAACAGAATTAGAATGAAAACAACGGAATTAACATGAAAACGACGGAATTTTAATGAAAACAACAGAATTTGAGAACAAACAATGGAATTTGTATAAAAAGAGTAGAATTAGAATTAAAACAAAAGAATATGAATGAAAACTGAATTTGAATGAAAAGAACGGAATTTGAATGAAAACAACGGAATTTGAATGAAAACAATGGAAGTTTAAAACAAACAACGGAATTAGAATGAAAACAATGGAATTAGAATGAAATAAAAAGAATTTGAATCAAAACAACGGAAATTGAATGAAAACAACAGAATTTGAATGAAAACAATGGAAATTTAAAACAAACAACGGAATAAAAATGAAAATGATGGAATTTGAATGAAAACAAAAGAATTAAAGTGAAAATGATGGAATTTGAATGAAAACAACAGAATTTGAGAACAAACAATGGAATGTGAATAAAAAGAGTAGAATTAGAATGAAAACAAAAACATTTGAATGAAAACGGAATTTCAATGAAAAGAATGGAATTAGAATGAAATGAATACAATTTGAATGAAAACAACGGAATTAGAATGAACAGAACAGAATTGAATCAAAACAATGGAATTTGAATGAAAACAAAAGAATTTGAATGAACAGAACAGAATTGAATCAAAACAATGGAATTTGAATGAAAACAACGGAATTTGAATGAAAACAACAGAATTTGAATGAAAACAACAGAATTTGAATTAAAACAACGGAATTAGAATGAACAGAAATGAATTTGAATGAAAACAATGGAATTTTAAAACAAACAACAGAATTAGAATGAAAACAACGGAATTTGAAAGAAAAGAACAGAAATTGAATGAAAACAATGGAAGTTTAAAACAAACAACAGAATTTGAATGAAAAGAACGGAATTAGAATGTACAGAACAGAGTTTGAATGAAAACAATGGAATTAGAATGAACAGAACAGAATTTGAATGAAAACAATGGAATTTGAATGAAAACAATGGAAGTTTAAAACAAACAACAGAATTAGAATGAAAACAACGGAATTTGAATGAAAATAATAGAATTTGAATGAAAACAACAGAATTTGAATGAAAACAACAGAATTTGAATTAAAACAACGGAATTAGAATGAACAGAAATGAATTTGAATGAAAACAATGGAATTTTAAAACAAACAACAGAATTAGAATGAAAACAACGGAATTTGAAAGAAAAGAACAGAAATTGAATGAAAACAATGGAAGTTTAAAACAAACAACAGAATTTGAATGAAAAGAACGGAATTAGAATGTACAGAACAGAGTTTGAATGAAAACAATGGAATTAGAATGAACAGAACAGAATTTGAATGAAAACAATGGAATTTGAATGAAAACAATGGAAGTTTAAAACAAACAACAGAATTAGAATGAAAACAAAGGAATTTGAATGAAAATAATAGAATTTGAATGAAAACAATGGAAGTTTAAAACAAACAACAGAATTAGAATGAAAATGATGGAATTTGAATGAAAACAACTGAATTTGAGAACAAACAATGGAATGTGAATAAAAAGAGTAGAATTAGAATGAAAACAAAAGCATTTGAATGAAAAGAACGGAATTTCAATGAAAAGAACGGAATTAGAATGAAATGAATACTATTTGAATTAAAACAACAGAATTAGAATGAACAGAACAGAATTGAATGAAAACAATGGAATTTGAATGAAAACAACAGAATTTGAATGAAAACAACAGAATTAGAATGTACAGAACATAGTTTGAATCAAAACAATGGAATTTGAATGAACAGAACAGAATTTGAATCAAAACAATGGAATTTCAATAAACAGAACAGAATTTGAATCAAAACAATGGAATTTGAATGAAAACAACAGAAATTGAATGAAAAGAACGGAATTAGAATGAAATGAACAGAATTTGAATCAAAACAGTGGAAATAGAATGAAAAGAACAGAATTTGAATGAAAAGAACAGAATTCTGTTGTTTTGAATGAAAACAACAGAATTTGAATGAAAACAATGGAATTAAAAAGAAAACGACGGAATTTGAATGAAACCCAAACAAAACACGCAATGAGAGGCTCTAATGTAAGCGTCCTGTTGATGTTGGTGGTGTCAGATACACAATGTACTCGGAGCCAGCACAACAGAGCCAGGGCAGGAATGCATTTCTTCCGATACCGCTTCACATTTAAAGAAGAAAGGGATTGGCGAAATCTGACCGTGCAATGCAAGTGCTGTTTGCCAGCAACCAAGCTGCTCTCAGCGTCAAGACACTAACGTTAGCCTACTGCAACTACCTTGTTTTAGTTGTGGTAGATACCTGGGTTATGTGCCACTTCAGTATCTTCAATGTACTATTGCTGTGTGATTTATTACTTTCACTGAAGGCTACTCGCCACCGAGCTAACGTCTTATCTTGTGCTAACTTATGTTAAACTAAGTCTTTGCTCCTCTACATTACATATATTGTCTAGTCAGAGAAATTTAGGCCTAACAGCCCGTTAAGAAGCAGAAAGATGTGATTGCTACATTCATGTAGTTCTAAAAGGCATGGCAATATATTAAGTAATCCAAACTACTCAGAATACGTTACTCGCATTGAGTAACTTGATGGAATACGTTACAAACTACATTTTGCGCCATGAATTCTGTAATCTGTAGTGGAATACGTTTTAAAAGTAACCTTCCCAGCACCGTTTGAGGCTTATATTGATATAGTTACTACAGAAGAGACCAGGAGAAGTCATATGAAGGAAATATGTGATCAGTAAATTCTGTGAAATACAGTGAAGATCTTTGTCTTCATAATTCACTTCAGATTAGGGTTGTCATCGCACTAGAAATTCAAACCGCATGCCTACTTGGCTTGATTAGAACAATAAAAAAATTACTTAGGTTTAGCAAAAGCTTGGTGGTTTGCGATAAAAATGGAACATTAATCATGCCCACTGGAAAATGACAGTGACCCAGTGATGCCAGGCATGTATATGTGGTGCATGTGGATGCTTATAGGGGATCCTTTGGTCAATGCAGCAGTTCTTTCAGCAAGAGGCTGGCAATTTCAACATAAGCCCCCACCCCCACCCGAGTGCGAGATATCAAAGAAAAGTGGCTTCCACTTAGTTTTTCAGTCAACTGGATCTTATGTTTTGTTTGCTGTTTAATAGGCAATGCGGATTATTAATGAAAAAGAATCTCCTTCTGTAGCGATCTTAACATCAAATAAAAGCCTTGTTTGTAAATTCAGAAGAAGCCTAATCCAAACTAAGCAGAGACCAGCGCAGACTCTTTCTGCTCTGCTCTGATTTGTCCCAACATTTTTCATTTGCTAAAGAGACTAAAGAGACCCAGACTACCACGCTCTAACTACTTAGGACCACCAAAGATAGACTTGAAAACCTAAGCCCAGTTTCAAAAGTTCAAGAATATGAAAGGAGAAAACAATAAACCCTTCTTAGCCTAATTGCTCTCAGTGGGAAGTAAACAGTTATTAACGTATGGCAAGCAGCATGCAGGGATTTCAAACTGGGAGGGAGGTGGGAGGAGAAAGTTGGAGAGAGCGGGTGGAACATGTCAGGACAGAGCGAAGGAGATGAGGAGGGAAAAAGAAGAAGAGAAAAACTAGAGGAAAAGGGAGAAATCTGTCCTCGGTGACAAAGCTGCATTTAGGATTCTTAACTCTAAAACAATTCTTTTATGTGCCCCCCCACCACCTCTTATTTTTCTCTGCCTCCTATCCAATGCACCTCCTCCCTCAGAGGAGTCACTTATATTTCCCCTATCTCACTTTCTCTCTTTTCCCCCCTTTCCATCTTTCTTTAATTTTTTTTTCTTTGAATAATTTACTTCAGCAGGGGAGACTGGTAGTGCGTTTATTTTGAGTGTGTTTGCGCTTTAAACAGAATGCTTAATGATTGCCGATGGGAGAGAGACTGAATTAATCCCATTTATGTTGAGACCTTTTAGATGTACTGACACCCGTGGCAGACAAACAGGGCCTAGGCAGTGTGTGTACACATATGTGTGTATGCACGTGGTGGGACCTCAACGGGTAGACACAAACGATATCCCATCATATCTGTGGGAAGAACCCTCATATCGCACTTTCTGTTTATGTGTGTGTGCGAAAGAGAGAGAGAGGATATACCTCCACTCGTGATCAAGGCGAGGCCTTTGGGGCATCCCTCTACTTGCTCAGTTGATTTGAAAAGATTTCCTTTTGAAATTCACATTTTTCAGAGTGTATGTATTTCATACTATTTCTGCATTTCCTGAAATACTGAAAAAGCTTTGAAAACCATTTTCATTTATCTTTGTCCAGCTGAGGCATATGTCATTGAATATAACAGCAACCTTTAAATGGTTTTTCTCAGGGGTGTTTTCTTTACATCTGGGCAAAAAAGAAAGAAGTCAAAGGCTTAAAAAGCATTTATAACAGTAGCTAAATTCCAAACTGAGGTGGTATTTACATGCAAAACAGTTTAGCATTGAGATGGTATCTCATGGTGTTGGAAAAACAAACATGTTAGATAAAGTTAATGACTATAAAGGACAAAATACTTTACCTGTCTATGGAAATTGTGTTTTGCTTCAAACTTACACTGGAGTATCATATTTTGATACATGACAGATATTTTGCATGTTTCCATTTAAAGCTGCAGTGCCACATTCTGCCTCTTCTTCTAGCTGTGAGAGAAATAACTCAAATACCGTTAATGTGAATGCTTCTGAATAGGAAATGCAACACCAGGGCATAATCCCCATTGGACAATCAGACAATTCTGATGAGCTTGAAAGTCAGTGTTTAGTATGACCACCTTTAATCTTCAACACAGTCTGAATTTTCTTAGCTTTCTGGTAAGTATTTAAGCAGTCATCAGGAATAGTTCTCCATGCTTCTTGTAGGACATTCAAAGCTCTTCTTTGGATGTTATCTGCTTTTGTTATTTTCTCTGTCAAGATGATCCCACCCTGCTTCAACAATGTTGAGGTCTGAGCTCTGGGTAGATCTGGCTAATGACTGACACTGTTCCATTGCACGTTTTTCTATGCAGGTATTCTTTTACTGTATTGTCAGCGTTTTTGAGATCGTTGTAATGCTGAAAAATTAAGCTGTTGCTCATCAGACACTTTCCAAATGCTACATCCTTCATCCTCTACTTGTCTAATTTCCTCAATTTTTTTAAGGACACACTGCACACCATGCCAACACTTACCAAGTTTTCAGCTCATAGCTCTTAACAATCACTTTGTTGGGCCAAAACTAACATTTTTTGCCAAATTATCTTTGGCAGTTTTTGCTGATTTAGCTAATAAAAAAAGAAAAGCGAGCTAATAATGTGTTTTTGTGACAGGCTGCTAGTGATAAAGTGGACAAAGATAAAATTTAAAACTGGTTACCTGTTATGTGTAGTCACAACACTGGTTCCTGGTACCACTCAATGTAGTGTTTATAGATTTGAACTGCACTTTGTATTGCATCCAGTATTAGGAAAATACTCTCATGAAGACAAGGGTATATAGGGCAAAAATCAGGTGAGCACCGGTCCCAAACAACATTTATCTCAAGCTTTATGTATGCATTGAAAAGCACCACTGAGTTCAATTGTAAAGCGAATTTATTGGTACATTAAAAGGCCTTGCTCCTTTTTTTATATTTCATACATTCAACTAGGCATTTACGTGCCAGGCTCTATATTCAAAGCTAATCGCCCCCATTAAACCTCTGCCTGTTGCAGCAACAAAAACTATTTCACAGCTTCTGCAGCGATGTTCACCAGCAGCACTTATGGAAGAGCATTAAGGTTTCCAACAGTCCTTGAATCCACATAATATTGAGCTCATTCAGTGTTTGCCTCTGGTATCGCTTGATGAATTTCTGAGCATATGGCACATTCCTCTGCAGGTCAGCATATGTCAGCACAGAATTTAGATTCAGTTTAGATTTAAAAAGGAAAGAGAAAAAAAAGAGAAGAACCCCCCCCCCCCCTTCTTTTTCCCACCCTCCCTCGCTCTCCTGCCACTCCACTTCCCCCACTTCCCTCCTCTCCATCCATCTGTTGTTTCTTGTAGATACAGGGAAAGTGAAAAGAGAGAGAGAGAAATAAGCGAAACATCTGATGAAACTCACTGTGTTGTTCTGGAGCTGATAGCCCCGTAATGCCCATTGATGTATGTATGAGACAGAATAATTTGTTACAGATTTCTGTTTTAGGCATAAGAAAATCTGTAACCTTACATCTTATGACATAATTCCTGCCATATCATTCAGTGATTAAGAAGACTACGGTACTACGCATCTCAAATAAATTTCTATAATGAAAAATTTTGACATGGTTCTTTTGATTAAAGAAAGGTTTATTAGAAAAGGGACCAAAGATGCTCTCAGGGTAATCAGACAGGATTTGGTAAATTTTGAATATTTTAAAATGGGATTTTATTTTTCAGAAACGAGATTGATAAAATGTATAATCTCTCTCCACATGGAATTCCCTTTTATAGTCTGTTGACTATTTATTGTGTCTATACCTGCACTTCTTAATAGGCTGGTCTATATTTGAACATTTTATGTTACTGGATACGGTTACTGCATCCCTGTTCCAAGAAGGTCATCTGGAAACTGGTTACCTGTTTGGGTTTTTTGTTATCTCTTTGCTTTGGGTATATTCTGTATATTCTCAAGGGATATTTTATATATAGATTTGTTTTAATCCAATAAATCCAATTCTGACTCCAAATCTTTTTCTCAGCAAAACTGCAAATTACTTTGATGCTACAGATCTGCAGACAGGGTTAAGTTCAGGATGTCACGATTGCAGTGATTGCTTTTGCACACACATATATGTTCTATTAATGCCTGACACCCATGTGCTGTTAGCTTATAGTATGAGGAGTGATTATTTGAAATAGGCCAGATGCCCGGGTATACGTGTGTACATGCTTTGAAATCAACTTTATGCTAATCCGGTTCCACTCCTTGACAGTCTTAGTGAGGAGAGACATTAGCATAACTAGCTAGCGCCACGAACCACAGGGGGTCCTTGTTGTTCACGTACAACATGTAGGTGTGTGTGTCTCAATCTGTTTGAGAGAAATGCTCTAAAGAGACAAAATGCCAATCTGTTTGCTCTTTCACTCTGTCTTAGTTAGAGGTAGGCCTCTGTCTGCTGCCTCTCAATCTCATTTACACCTAGAGGTGTGGGATTTGGGAGACTGACGCACATCCCCACAACCATACACACACACATGGCGGATGGAAGGTGTTTGTCATTTTCCCGACACAGAGTTAGAGAACTTCAACCTTCATTATCTATAATCTATGCTTTGTGATTTTTGCAACCGATGTAGAAAACATGGTGTGGTTTTATACATAAATATATATATGCTGTCTTGCTCACTTTCAAAAAAGACAAAAGTGTATATTACAAATGCCAATCTGTAACCAGGTCACGGAGGGTTAATTAGTTTTAGTTTAGGGTCTGCTACCAAGATAAATAAACACACGGAGGGGGATGATTACAAGAACTTTTCTCTATTCCATCGTTGCTGCAAACAAAAACCAGGTGTAAAGAAAAGGTATTGTAGAAAGATGAAATCGCTGAATAGACAGATAGAAAGTCTGCATTCCTCCCAGTATCCATCTCTCTCTTGTTTGTTCTTGTCTGCTTGTTTTTAACATGGAGCCTAACTCCCAGCAGGACACTTGAGGTGGGCAGAGTTGACACACAAGAACAATCGCACACACATACAAATACACACACATGCATGCACCATCCTCCTGGCACCATGCCATCCTGTCTGGGTCTGTCTATGTGTAGGGGGTGAGCTGTCTGCCCTCATCAGTGCCAACATGTCGCCTATATGTACACTGCTCCGGGGGGACCTGCATGTATGTGTGTGTGTTCCCGTCTGTTCAGCCCTTTACCAATACTCAGTGACCATGTGGGGACAACAAAGCTCATTACACTGGTGACCCCAATCCTATCTGATATGTGTATCCACATTTCATGGGCATACATGCACATCCACAGACAAAATACCTCGGCAGGGACATCATTTTAGGTAGATGAAAGTATATGCATGGATACAGATACAGCATTTTTGGCTAGTGTGCATTATTATTACAGTTTTTTCTGATGGCTTAAGCGCATTTTTTTTTGTAACTATTGGCTATTTTTGCAAAACTCTACACACAAATAAGAAAACCCTTCACCAAATCAGCAAAACATTGTAGTTTTCTTGCAAAAGCTAATAAACCTTGTTTAACTCTCCAAACCTTCGTAAAAATGGTATTTTCGTATCAAACAGTTAACACAAGCCATCACATTAATAAGCACACAATGCACCAACTACACACTGATGGTATGAATAAAAAACATATCTGGCTTTTGCTTTCTTTGTGCACAAGGTAGGCTATGTCAGTTTGAGGTCATACTTTTGTCACAGGTCCATAAACATAGAGGGATCCAAACTTCAAGTACTGGTGTTTATTCACACACATCAAAAGTGTTTATTTCCAAGTCAAAACAAAATAGTAATTTCACTGAGGAAAAAAAAGAAATCAGTCTACATCGTGTCGTCTCTCTGGGTCTGGCCATAAAATTCCGTCTACATCACATGCAATGTCCTCTAGTCCAAGGCACCGGGGAAAATATCTTCTGGAATGGTGTATCCAGGCCTGACATGATGCCTGGTCAATATCCCCACATGCCTCCTCCATTGCCTGTAAAAGGGCTATGCTTTGATGGGGATGACGGTCAGACCTTCCAGTGCCAGGCAGCGAAGAACTCTTCAATTGGATTCAAGAATGGAGAGTATGGGGGGGAGGTTGAGTACAGTGAAGAGTGGGTGATCTGTAAACCACTTGCAGACCAAAGCAGCCCTATGGAAACTAACATTGTCCCATATGATGACGTATTTGGTCTGCTCTGGTCTCTGAACATTAGTAAGCATGTCATGTAAGGTGTCCAGGAATGTAATAATGTGTGCAGTGTTATATGGGTCCAGCGTTGCATGATGGTGAAAAACACCATTTTGACTTATAGCTGCACACATAGTTATGTTACCACCACGTTGTACTGGGACATTGATTATGGCACGGTGTACAATAATGTTCCTGCCACCTCAAACCAGCCTCATCCACAAAAAACTGCTCATGACCCATGGCATCTGCCTCTAGCTCCATCACTCTCTAGACAAGACAAAACAAATTCAGCACAGCAGGCACATGCACGGCACTACAGTGTGCACTTCCAGATTCAGTACCAATGATACTATAGCTTACCTGCACATAGTCATATCGCAGCTGTTTTACACATTCACTGTTTCTTTCCAAAGGTGCTCTGTAGATTTGTTTCATTCGGATTCCGTTGCGAGCAAGTACACCACCTAATACAGAAATGCTCACATTTTGTATGTTTTGGAAGGTGGTGTCATAGGTATTGTTGTGTTTCTCATTAGCATATGGCAGTGCTACAAGTCTTAGTGCAAAGTGACTGTACTAACCGATTCTCATTTCGAAATGTCCTTATGATGCTTGCTACAGCAAGCTTCCCTCAGGATCATTCCATGGTTGATTACATGGTCCACTATTGTAGCTCTGATGTCATCAGTAATTCTATATCTTATTCTTCTTACCCTTCCTTTTACCCCTCCTCGTCCTCCTCTTGCTCCTCCTTGTCCTCTTCCTCTAACTTCACCTCCTTGTTGTCCTCTTCGTCCTACTTCTTCACCTCCACGTCCTCTTCCTCGGCCTCCTCTAATTCTCACTCTTCTCACTCTTCCTGCTCCCTCCATTGTACTCCACACGGACAGCTTACCTGTAGCTTATTTATAGTGCTTATGCTGATTGCAAAGCGAACTAATTATCTAAAACAGTTTTCACATGTGACAGTGTGCCGGACAGTTGGCAAAATAGTGTAAATAACAGCCATAAATGTGTATAGTTTTGTTAGGAGCGTGTGGAAATTGAGTGTAAAGCAGTGAGTTGTGTTCACAGTTCCGTAAAAAGAGTGCTGTGCAGTGGATTGTGCCTACAGTTTTGCAAAGTGTGTGTTACAAAATGGCAAACTGAGTGCAAAGCAGTGTTTGGGTTTGGTTTTGCTATAAGTATTAATAGTTTTAGAAATTGTGCTATAAGAATCACAGTTAGGGTTTAAGCATTCAGAAAAAACTGTAAAACTACAGTGAAATTCTCTAGCAAGCCTATAAGATAAACTTACTTCATAAACTGTGCATTCAATCACTGTAGACCTGATTTAAACTGGTCCAAAAGCTACACACATGTTCATTTGTTGTCGTTGATAACAAAACATCAGTAAACAAAATATCACAAACCCTAACAAGCCTAAAAGCATTTCATATGTTTCATCTAAAATAGTTCAAACAGTATGATATATATTCCTGCTACAACCCTAGAAGAGATACATATGTTCACCAGTGAGCAGTGGAAACGCTGCTTCTCAAAGGTAAACATCAAGTTTCAACATTGCAAATGAGCTATATTTCTAACCACAAAGACCCTTTCTATGTTTCCTTTGCAAGATTTTTCTAGTTTACTTTCATGAAGCACCAGCACAGCAAATGATGTGCAGTTTAATCTGTTTTGTAACATGCCCCACAAGCATGCTGCATTCCTCACATCTTTCAAGTCTAAACATCCTTCGTGAGTAAAATTTAGCGACTTAGTAGTGTTTAGGGTGTTTGGATTTTTACATTAAAATCAAACCTAACAGAAGAAGCCTATTGAAAACAGATTTGCACTGATGCCCCCCCCTCACCACCACCACCAGTGGAAAGATAAACTCAAAGGTCAAGTCTGATTTCCCGCTGGGGAAAATTTGATTTTCTACGTGCAAATGAAAGAGATTCCTGTTTATAAGGGGATTTAAAATTAGAAACAGATTGAAGTTGAAAGGCTTTTGAGATTTTAGCTGTAAATCAAGATAGAAATGCTTTACTTATGTTTACAATTACAAGTCCAACAATCTCCATTTCCCCACTGTCTCACTGCTGCACACTGTTGTGCTGGTGAAGTCAGATCAGCTGTTTGTAGGTGCAGTGTTCAAAAGTTCTGTTTTCCAGGGATTTATGTTAACTTACAGATGAATAGCTCTGATACCTAGAACCGATTTCCCATTCAACATGGTCACACCTTGGTGATAACTTTTTTCTGGGTAAAAAAAAGAACTTCAATAAAGTTCCTTTTAATATCTAGTCCTTTTCATTTTTTTCTCTAAAGCCATCAGCTGTCCAACTCCAAAGCCCTATGGTGGTAATTGCCCTTCTCTCTTATCATGACTGGCATTTGCACATAGCACTGACACATTGGTCCTTGCTGGCATTTGCTGATGAGGCAAAAGGGCAGTATCTTACACACTTCTGCACCCACACATAGATGGACTCACACACAGACACACAGGCATGCACCTAAACTTGAGTTTGGAACTGTGCGTTCTAAGGTAGGTGCTCAAGCATAGATATATAGATATATATTGTGGTGCACATTTATACACAGAAGTGGCGTTTTGTCACGGTCTTTGTGGTTTCTCTGTTTTTATATGGTTGAGCATGAGCGACAGAGTCTTCTTGTCCCCGAGGCTCCGGTGTCAGGAAGTATTGGAGTCGACACAGAGTACGCTCAGTAGGCTGCCTGGGCCATGCAACACTGATCTTTATGTCAGCTCAAAGAAATGGAATCAGCCCTTTTCTCTGTCAACCGTTGTGTGTTTTATGTGTGTGTCTGTGTGTGAGCGCGAGCATGACAAAAGCAATGAGGAGACAAGAGGACCTTGAACTCTGTCACTTTGTTATAAGTCACTACTTTATGCTTTCTGTATGCTCTCTCCATTTGAGCTCTCACTATCTCTTCTCCTCTTGGCAGTTTTCCCTTTTTATCTGCTTCTTTGGTTTGCTCACTGCAAAACTTCTTCCTCAATCAATACATTCCACGACTCACAAAATACAGCACAGAAACATTTTGGTGGGAAAAAGAATGCACCAAAAAGTGCATTTAAGAATCTTTAATTACTTGGTTAGACAGCAGGTGTTCATCCAAGGTCTGTCCGTGTGGTCTTGGTACAACATGTAGCTCTAATAACCATTAAAGTGGGTTTGATCTCACAACACATAGGAAGCATTGCAGCTTCTCGGACATCAGCTTCATGTGATCCTGATTCTGGATTGGTTTGGAACAAATTCACAGCCTCTATTTTTATCAATTAACTGTGCAGTGCCATGAAATCCTTCTTACTTTTCTCTATGAACACATGAAGCCAGACTACACAAACACACAACACATTTTAAACTATAACGGTGCTTGTGTGAAAAAAAAAAAAGAATCTCCTCTTTTAGTTATGAGCGGCTGTGGCTTAGGAGGCATCTACTAATCAGAAGGTTGTGGTTGGTCAATCCCTGGTTCCAGTTGGCATGCCCAAGTATCCTTGGGCAAGATACTGAAACCGAGTTGCTCTCAGTGTGTTTATTGCAGTGTGAATGTTCGATAGAAAGGGTCTAAGGAGCTTGTAAAGAAAAACGTCTGGACTTCTTTAAGTTGCTTGAAGACGTTTCACCTCTCATCCGAGAAGCTTCTTCAGTTCTAGGGTCAAATGGTGGAGAGCCCCAGATTTAAGCCTTGTGGGAGTATATTCTGTTATGATCCAATGTTGTGTTTGTTTTATGTGTGACTCCTCCCACCAGAGGATTACTGTGGGTTTCTTCCCCTTTTCTCTCTTAGGAGGTGGAGACCTGGGCGTGCCTGCTGAGTAGCTGGGTGGAGTCTCTGTTCGTAACACCTCCCAAGAAGGACAATGGACTCCCTAATGGTCCTCTACCTAATCACATGAGCCAAAGTGTGAAAACGGGTGTGGGTCACAATCAGCTAAGGTTTTGGGTGAACTCATTGTGAAACCTAGCCCCACCCTATCATGTGATTTCCTGAGGTCACATCACCCAGGATTCAAATCGCCCAGGTTTCACAACCTGGATGGCTGAGAACTTTCACAGACACGTTAGATAGAAAGCATTTAGGCATAGAAAAGAGTCCTTACATTAGTGTGTATGTGAAGAGGCAAATGTGTGAAGGCTGTATAAAGCGCTTTGAGAGCTAAAGTAGAAAAGCACTATATAACAACCAGTCCATTTACCATTTTACTATATCCAAAAAAGCTGCAGCTTGACTAGACACACGCAGGCCTGATTGTTACCAGAGCTTCAATCTAATATCCGACCATCCATTGATCCACAAAAAGAGGCTATTTTCTGTTCTACACCATCTACTATTTGTCTGTTTATTGGGAACTTTTTAATTCTCCTCTGTGATTACAGTGACAGTGCTCTTTCATTACTCAGCAAAGTCTCTTATCACTAACATGTGAACTCTGACTCAGTGGACCTGACCTTAACCCCACTAGCTCCTACGTGTGCCTGGGGATGTCAATATTCAGCCTACACTCAAGCAGTCAATAACTGACGTTTAGCTTTTAAAGAAAGAAACAAATTAAACCTGGATGGGGATGAGCTTAGGTCCAGTATTCTGGGTTCAGTCAATTTCAAATTGTTTCATTACTTTTTGTCTTTTTATAATTTGTTGTCTAATTAGGGTGAATTTTACTTTTTGAATGTATTTCTCCCCTTTTTGTGTTCAGTCTGACTCGTTTTCTTTAAATCTATATTCTTTAAAATCATTAATATAAGTAATATAATTGTTAACATGTTTGCTTAACAAAAGGTGTATCTCCAAATACATGTGTTGTGCGGAAAGGTGAAGAACGCGTGGGGAACTTCCTTGCAATCACCAGTTGTTTTAAAAAAATGCCCCTTTAAAATCATCCATATAGAGATTTTCATTTAGCTGCATAATAATGTTTATCATTTGATGCCATTGTGATAAAATATCTGAAGTAGATTTCATTAAAGATTATGAGGCAATTCTGCACATTTTTCATGGATTCTGCTCTTTAAAAAAATCCTTTTACAAAGCTGAGATCATTTGCTAATCCTCCAAAGTGACTCCGTCCTTTTCAGCACATCCACAAATGTCAGTTAAAGCACTGTCCTTCATTTGAATATCCCTGATTATTATGCAGCTCCTTCTCTTACATATTCAAAATGGGGTTCTCAATCCAATTAAATGGGCAATGTGCTGTAAAGGCGTGGGCAAACATGATTGAAGGCAGAGCTTAGAATGACAAACAAGAGCAATCTGAGCGAGATGGAAAACCACTTGCTGTGAAGTTAATGGAAGACTCTGTGATGATCACTGATGGAGCGGTGGGTGGAGATGTATGTGTGTGTGACAGAGACACAGACAGATAGAGTGAATAAAAGGTAAAGTCTGAATGAGAGAAACCAAGAGCAATATGGAATCCTGGGTATGAGTTAAGACATACACATGCCAGATTCATGGAGAGGAAGTGACCATTTTTATAGAAGACTTAACGAACAGCTTAAAATCAGAAGCAAATGGCTATTAATGTAACATCTACGGCACAGCGTGTTGTTTCACCCATATGATGTTTGGACAAAATCTTTAATTGGCTTGTTTAAGAGATCCAAGAGTGAGAGGTTTATTCTTACACTGCATCTGTAATTAAAAGCAAACTGAACCATGAGGAAATTAAATATATGCAATTATCTGTTTGTGTTTATAATACAGCCCTTCATCTGCCCTTGGTTTAAAACCAAATCAGTGACTTTAAAATAAATACTCAGGAGTGGCTTGATGCTGTTTTGTCAGACTTCTGTCTGATGAATGCCTCTGCGTCCCACTGGCTCACTAAATATGCACAGTGAAATGAGCTGAAACATGGGCCTTAATTAAAAAGTGGAGACCCACGAAGATGTGATTAAAGCAGCGCTCGGTGGATTATAGTGACTAAAGCATCTCCAAAGGCATACAGAAAGAAAAAGAGAGAGGGGGAATGAAAGAAAAGAATGAGCGAGTGATTAAGGCACCGCTTTCTGGGTCTTTTTTCTTTTTTACTTTTCATTTTTTTCTCTTCCATGTGCCTCATAAAGAGCAGCAACAGAAGCACTGTTAGGCTTTGACATGTATTCCCAGTTACGACTTCAGACCCTATATGTGATGGCCTTATGCAAATGTGTGAAATGTCAGACCTCCCTCTGTTTCACCGAGCTGTTATTGTCATATAAATGCTAATGTTAGCAAGAGATACATTTTGGTTAAAATAAGATTTAACAGTTCATGTATACAATGATTACAATCAGAATTATTTTGCCTGGATATACTGTATAGTTTCAGCCTGAAAGAATATTTCTGTAATAGTCTCAGCTGTACAGCAGGGTGATTAACTATGCAGTATGTGCTGTTCATAGGAGTGCTCAGACAGGAGGTCTAGTGGGCCCTTTATAGACACTGCATAGCTAAGCAGTCATAATGATGCTCTCATTAATAATGCAAGGTTTATTATGGACAAATTCACTCTTCTCTTCACTTCACTCAATATTAAACTTTTTTTTCATGTAATTATGAAGAAAAACAGCACCAAGTGAATTGAGCTCCATAAGTTGCAAAAGTTTTCTATATGAAACCTTTATTAAGCTAGCAGTGCCCACGGGCTCAGCAATAATAAGATGAAGAGTTAAATATTAGGACGTTATTCCAAGCAAAGGAGAAAGTAAAGCCTCGTATCACTCATGGCAATATTTTCTAATTAACCTCTTTGTTGTTGTTTTTCTCCATCTGTCTCACTCAGTGCCCCGATGCCCCATGTTGACCTATAGTATGTATGCAAATATCCTGTTTTTCATATCAGATTTCTTACTGTATGGACGTCGGTTCCTGTATTAATCAAATCCCTTTGCACAGTCTCAGCATGCAAAATGGGATAGCGGTAGATAACACAGCGATAAACAGACACTGCTTATACTCCTTTTTCTGTAGATAATCTCTTTAACATCAGTGTGATTAAAGGCTGCATCCCCTATCCATGGGATCTGCGATCCAGTAGCTCTTTTATTGAATCTCTCGTGAATGGGATTAGTGTGGGATGAAAAGTAGGTGGAAAAGGTCATAGAAGACTAAGAGGAAATGAATGGATGGATGAATTCTGGTTTATTAATAACTACCAGATTTTTATCTTCTGTTTGACTTACTTGACAAGGAGGATACAGAATAATATGAGTGAAGAGGAATAAGAAGAACGAAGTAAAACAGGGTCAAACGGTACGGTGTAGAAAGAAAGAAATAGATGGCAGACAATGTGATAATGAAAGGAATGCACATTTGTTGGTGCCGGAGAAGAAAAAGCATAGAGTAAGTAAACAAGTAAACAAAAGAAAAATGAGAACAGAAACAAGGGACTCACACTGAGCACTCAGGTTAAAATAATTCAGAATTAAAGCCAATATGCTAACCAAATCATTATTTTAAGTAATACCCTTTTAAACATTTGATAATTTGAAAAGGAGATCTGGAAGTCAGTTTTAGCCTGTCAGAATTGAACGAAGACGAGCTTCGCAGCCTTGTGACACACTACATATATACTCCATACGCAGCAGCTCTTTCTGCAGCACCCTTGCCACTCATTCAGAATCACATCACTAACATATCAGTGCATTACCTGCTTCCCAACCCCCCATCCCTCCCTCTGACACTGACTGATTAATAACCTCAGACGGTCTTGCACACCCACTCTTACCACTTTCAATCCCACCTAACCTCCTGTGCGTCTCGCTTCTCTTTTAATCTGTACGCATTAGTTTTGTGGCTTGTGTTTCAGTTCTTCTACTTAAACAGACATGATGTAGTTGATGGTGACAGATGGCATTTATTATTGCATGGCTAATATGCAAGAGAGTTGACTGTTTACGCTCCTCTTTCTCTGTTTTAAGTTACCCTGCACTAAAGGTCTTCTTGTTCCAGTCCAGTGAATCACTGGATTACTCATATATTGCTATTTTCTTGTTCTGCCAATCAGACCATAATCTCCCCATCTCCAGTTGTTCGTGTCATCTATCTGCTAACTCAAATTCTCTGCCACCTGTGTTTAAATAGAGGGTTCTCTCATCTCCATTTCCTTTGCTTCATTGCATCTAATCACCCATATGTTCATGGTAGAAAAGTGTCCCTTAAATATTTATTCCCAGAGGCCAAGGCCTTACCCATACGGAAAAGAAATAGTAAAAACTTATATGTGATTACTCATGAAAGTGGCCACTTTCATGAGTAAATCATATAAGGCTTACATGATTTACTCATGAAAGTGGCCACTTTCGCATTACTTTCATACATTGTTTTAGTAAGTATCCAAAACATACAAGTTTCATTATATAATTTTTCAAGGGATCTTATATCTGTTTTCACTCTTATATGCTTTTCATACAAGTTTCACACAAGACAGATACAAACTTTATAAGATTTATATATATCTTTTCCATATGGGTAGTTACACAGGCCTAGAGAATAATCAGTGACCATCACCTGTCATCAGGCAAAAATGTATACTGGTTGCGAGTGGTTGTTGGCAGTTGTTGAGGATTTAATCATTAAAGATCCATTCACACCGGCCAAGCGACTGGCCTAGTAACCACAGGTTTCTGGGGACGAGTGTGTTTTGGACAAGAGGCCAGTGGGTGCTGGTAGCTGTTAGTGTGAAACTCGTCTCAAAGATGGATATGGTGCTAAACTAAAAACGTCCATGCGATTACTCTGGTGGCTAGCAGGTTGTAATATTCACCCACACTTTACATGGAAGACGCCAACATGTCTGAAATCACTTGCAAACCTGCTACAGTGAAACTATGAAAAGTATTGTGTAAGTATGGTAGCAGGGGTTTTGTGTATTTATTATTAGTTGTTGGATTTTGTGAGCTTTTCTGTTTGTTATTAGTTATTTTCATACTCTTAGATTACACAGCTACCTGCCTCCCATGTCTGCATTTTGGGTTTTCAACTTTTACAGAAAAGCACGATGGCACTTGTAAATGGAGAATGTTTATCTTCAAAGTAAAAGTGTTAAATGTGTTTGTGTTTTACTTCGAAGGCTAACATTGTCTATTTCAGGTTCACTAAGCCTGGCTTTGAGTGCTACAAAAAGGCCACACTTATTAACAACACCATTATAACTGAAAGGAAGACAAATACCTAATGGCTAAAAAGCTAATAGCTTTCATATAGCTAATAGCTCTGATGCACAGAGCACTTCAAAGTCATCCGATTGTTAAGTGATGACGTGACGAATCCTACTTCCGGGCCTAAAGTAGTCTGCGTTTAATATGGCTTTTGTGTTGTTAACATGTTTAATGTTATGTATTTTCTTCTATTTAATCTCAAAAAGCTCATAAAACAGTCAGTGATCACTGTTGACCTCCCTCGGCTTTTATTACCGCTAATCATTTATTTAAGATCAGTTTTTAAAACCTTAGGATGTAACTACAGCCCAGCCCATGCAGCAGTATATGAATGACTAACCTCGTATTGTGGATGGATTATCTCAGTTGTTCTCCTGGCTGAAGTTTGGTCCTTTTACAGCATCCTGCCATGCGATTACATTTGTTCCTGACCACCGAGAACACTCGCGTTAACTTTTATCGAGTGGAAAAAAAGTTAGCTTGTTTATATTATGCTAACATAGCTGTGTCGCTAGCGGTCACGTAGCACATCATTATATACCTGCTAGCCAAACTTCAGTAACCCTACAAACGTCACTGCTGTTTAGTTTTCTGTCTTCATTTATGTTGGAAGTGATAAGGAAGCTGTACGTTTTAATTTGTTTCCAAAACCCCGCAGTCAGGACATGCTATATTGTATTTATATAGAAGCTAGCGAGCTAACTTCCTGCTAACTTCTAACTCCGTTAAATGTCATAAATTGCATTTTCATGGATGCCTGGATGTTAAACTCAATTGTTACACCTGGTAGAGCAGAAGATGAGACTTTAGATAGTTTTTCAACTCTCAGTAATGCCATAGTGATCGTTTGATATATGGACCTGCAGCGGAGTTTAGGCCCAGACCCGGCTAGTGACGTCAGACTGAACAACCGGTTTGGTATAATTGCTAGTAGACTGAAGTAACTCAATATAAAACACTATGTATTCAATTGGCAGTGACTCTCAAAAGAGCACCTAATTGTTACACAAATTAATATTTACACAGGCTAAGGTAGGAGCTAGCAACAACTCAGACAATGAAAGGGTTTCTACAGTTTATGATTAAATGCAAATGATTTCTTCAACAGTTTAATTGGAAATAGCATCATTTTTTCTGTGCAGACTCACTCAGTCCTTCATCTTAAAGTGTTTATTAATTCCCTCATTAGATCTATGAAGTGTGCTGCTCATCTAACTTGTCATCTGACTCATGCTGTCACCTGCACTGCTGTGTAAAACATCCAGCGATGAAAAGGTCAAGGTGTCATTGCAAGTGAGGAAATGAGAGTTTTGAGCTGCAATACACAGACATGACTGTCGGTGTCTGTTACTGTAGCTGGTAATGTGATGCACACTCTATTCTAAAAGGTAAGTGCTGTCTTCACCACAGATCTGGTAGACATTGATTTATCAAGCTGGTCCATTAGGTCATTCACCTTGTTAGGCACTAGTTAACTGATCTGTGTATGTTTCACACACCTTTTCAGAACTGAATACAACTGTGCTAGTGACTGTTTGCCTGTTGTGTTGTCTTTGTTTTGTACAAGCTGATAAAATCTTCCTGTTGACTGATGGAAACCTATTTTCAAATTTCATTCTGAAAACTTAAGAGAGTGTTGTGCTTTTAGTTTGCCCTTCATCAAAGTACTCTGGCTGGCTTTGCTTTCACTTTGTGAGTCTGTGAGTTGGTCTTTGAAACATTTACTTTAGCAGAAACTACAACAAATCTGTGGACAGATTTTGCCCACAGCATACAGTCACAGCTACAAAAGAAATGAAGGTTGAGTTTGAAGATAGGCATCGTTTGGCCCCATGCTTTAGTTCACCTGTTTGACTTTCTTTTGCAATTTTTCTATTTCTAACTCAATGTATGAGGTGTCTTTACCTCGTATATGCACACACAGTTTTTGAAAAACTAATTGGCTTGGTGGCTGGTGTGATGCCAGTGCAAGATTGGGTCTTGTTGACATGGTTTTAATTAGCTTATGAAAAGAGTTACTGCTCATGAAACTGCCCTGCTAATCCTCTAATTTGCTCTGGCCTCTGATCCCGGACACTTATAGGAAAGTGTTTTCTCCTAGATGCTGGCGTTCTCCCAAGGGTACCTGAAGTAAGTTTGTAATGTCAGTGTCAAGTATATAATCTTAATTCCACTGCCAGTGCACAAACCACTGGTAACTGCACAACTCGAACGTCTCTGAAATCTCCAGGATGGAAGAGCAGTCTGAGATTTGAGAAAAGTCCAGGATAACATCTGTGTTTCACATATTCTGTCCCGCAGCCCCAGTTTAATAAACCTTGTTATGCACAGAAAGGAGCCCTAAAAAGTTGAAAGCAGGACACAACTCAATAAGTCAAATTTTTATTCCAGATTTATCCACCTTTTTACTTGCAGAACATGCACTCATAAGTACACAGAAACTGCTGCTCAAATACTGCTCCCTTGCCGATCAACTCTGAAGTCAGCCTAAGAATAACGATTGTAAAAATGTCATCACAAGTTTGCCGCTGACATGCAGAAAGACAAACTGGTGGAGGACCTTCTGAATAGTTGTGCAAAGAATTTGAAGAAAAGACACAACCTTGTTGGCCTGAGAAGCTTGAAGAGGTAGAAAACATTTTGAAAAAGACATTGTGATATGTGCACACAAGAGTGAAAAGGAGACAGTGAGACTGAAAATACTTAGAGGCAGGAAGTTGGCAGCGCTGTCAGTGCAGAACTGTCTCAGCTTGCACAACGAGGTGAAACCACCTGATGAGGTGTCTCACTCCTACACACACATATGCAGCTGTGTGACTTGATGTCAATGACTGTTTTTCTGACAGCAGCAGTCTGCTGCCTCTCTTTCTGATATTATCACCTTGTTAAAACATGGTAAGATGTTTTTTTTTTTTTTTGGTTTTTACATGTTGGAAAAGGTGTCTAATCAAAAAATAAAAAGTGTGACTGTTTACATTTTATAGTAGTGAAGCAAGCTGCGGAGGCATTACTCATTTTTTACATATTGGATGCTGTATAAACCACAGAAAGTAAACTAAATTTTCCCTACAGCTCATTCTCCATCTCTGCATGTCTCTTATTTCACTCCACCCCACGTCCCTCCTACTCGCCTTCATCCTAGCTTCCTGCTTGAGTGCCTGGCGGCGCTATAAATGAATTGAGCTAGATGTATGATCAGAAATAAATTTATCTGCTCGACGCGCTTCCTGTGACAATTTCCAGGGCAATATGTAACTGTTTGAAGTCTAAGTTAGTGCGGGGTGGTGGCTAACACAATCTTATCAAACCAGAGAGGGCTGGCTAGAGAATCTAAGCAGGCCTCCCCAGACTGTTGGATATTATTCACTCTGATGGCTTCAAGAGCTTTATCAGTGTGCCAGAAATGCTAAGTAACTGAGTAAAGCCTGTTTCTGTATCTGGCAGTGCCTTTTCATACAGACGTTCTTGCTCTTAAACACATAAATACACATGTTTGTCTCTGTTACCCCGTTTAACCACACGCAGCAAAACCCCCCCTCACGTTCCACACACCCATACTTACTTTTAATGTACTTGCTTGCCCACTAAGCCTCCTTCTATGGGCAGGCGCAGGAGTACTTGGACTGGACATAAAAACAGACACACTGCCTATCAACCTCCTACAGCCACATAAGCGCACACACACACACACACACACACTCAGACTGGATTGGTCCCAGCGTCTGCCATCTGCGTGTGTTTGTATGTTGGCCTATTGTACCAGGGAATGTGTTATATTAATGTGTGAAAGTGAATGAATGGGTGTTGAAATGAGTCTTTTGATATTTGGAAAGTACAGAGGGTCAGTCTGTTACATGCTGTCAAGGCCAACGTTGTTTCTTTGAAGAAAGTTTAGACTAAAGTTTGTATTCACAGTGCAACTTGGACTTGAAATATCTGAAAGGCATTTTTTTAAAGATCATTTTTATGTGACTTATACAAAAAAGACCCCTACCTGTGTAACACAGCCATTCTTAAAAACATTTGAATCAAAAGTATTGTCCAAGAATGGCTATTACATCCCATTTATTGTGTATTTGGAGTCTTTCAATAGAAAGACTCTTTCTCTGCATTCAACATATAAAGAACGGTGAAACTGTAGAAAAGTTAAAAATTGTTCAAACATTAAGGTGTTTAAAAGTCTTTGATATCATCAACAATTACTCCAGAGTTTTACTTTACTGAAAGGAAGTTATTATTTCCAACTACAATCATTTGCATATATGCCAGCTCATTTGTAAGGTGCACTTACACAAGGTGTTTAACTGCCATTTAACACAAATATTTAATCAGCCAGTCACATGGCAGCAAGTTGGTCAAGGCAACTTGCTGAAGGTCAAACATCAAAACAAATGTAAGTGATTTTGTGATTCAAGTGTGTTTGCAGCATGGTTGTTGGTGACATTCAAGCTGAGTATTTCAGAAACTGCTGATCTACTGGGACAAACATCTCTAGGGTGTACAGGGAATGGTCCAAGAAGAGAAACTATCCAGGGAACATGAGTTCACATGAGCAAAAATGCCTTCTTGATGCAAAAGTAAAAAATAGCCAGAATACTTTAAGTTAATAGGAAGGCGACAGTGACTCAAACAGTCATTTGGAGAAAAGGATCTTTGAAGGCACTACACAGTGAACCTTGAAGCAGCTATAAAAACAGATAAGAAATGTCAAGTCTGATGAGTCTTGATTTCTGCTGTGATGTGCCGATGGTAGGGTCAGAAAAAGGGTGGTGTAATGATGTGCTGGCTATTTTCTTGGCAAACTTTGTGCCCCTTAGTACCAACTAAGAAATACTAAAAAACTGAAACCTACCTGAGTATTGTTGCTGATCGTGTTTATCCCTTCATGAATACAGTATACCAGTCTTCTGATGGTTGCTTCAGTATTATAACACGTCTTGTCTGGTCAAATCATTTCAAAATGGTTTCTTAAACAGTTCATTGTACTCAAACGGCCTCTACAGTCCCCATATCACCTTTGGGATGTGGATGGATGCGCAGCTTAAAAATCTGCAGCAGCTGTGGGGCGCTACCATCTCAGTATGGACCAAAATCTCTGACTAATGATTCCAGCATCTTGTTGAACATGTGCCAGGAAGAATTACAGTAAGCAAAAGAGGATCCACATCGGTATTATCGAAGTGTAACTAATAATATAACTGGTGAGTGTATGGTAGCATGGATTTTCTCTGGTACCTCCAGATCATTCCATGTGACAATGTGAAAATGCTAAAATAGGCAAAGCACAGCTCCTTGCAATTGCATTTACCTACCTGGAATGCCTTGGGCACAGAGAGCGGCAACAAAGACCCCCTAGGGAACCGAACAGTCTGGCCATCAATGACAATTGAAATGACGCAGATTAAGTAAGTCACAGCTTGAGACTGAAAACCACCACTCCAGTCAAAGTAGCTTGAACTCAGATAGATACTATGTCTAAGGCAGTTACATAGCACACCCTGAATGAGGCTTTGATAATTAGCCATTAACTTAAGGGTGTCATTGTGTCAGGACTGTCCACCAAGGCTAACCTTGTTAGCTGCTGGAACTAATGCTATACTCCATTACTAATTTCATGCTAGTATGAAGTACACTCAAACAGGTGACTTTCTAAATCCCTTCACTGGCTGTTGGCCATCATAGAATTTTTAATAAAGGTATTTTGAAATCCTTGTTCCCTCCTGTGTTTCATAAATAAATAAATAATGTTCTATTGCTGTTGACATATCACAAGTATAGAGTGAACAGAGTCAATTTTCTATGAAAACTAAACGGCTTTTAAATCTGCTGATGACAAAACATTGTTACCCTTCACCGTTAATGTAAACTCTGCTGTGTCTTTTGCCCGCTCTTGTTATTAGCTTATTTTTCCAGGGAAGATGAGAAAGATTGAATGCCTTAGACATAAAGCACACAGAAATCTATACACATGGCCTTAGGAAGACCTGAGCTTTAGGTGGAGCGTGACAACTGTACCTGAAGGTGTAAATTATTTTCACGCAAGGTAAAATTTAGCTCTGGCTGATGCTTTTTAAAAAGGATACATTTTTTGACAGGCTTCCACATACCACATACATTATCAAACATTATCAAAGTGATAAATATAGGAGATAACAATACAGGGACAACCACAATAACCAAATAAGACTACACAGACTCTTTTCTGAGAAATCTTTTTCTCACTATTTACAAAACTGCTGTACTGGCTTCATATCTTACCTATGTTTATGCCGTGTGTACTCCAAATCTATCAATTTATTAATCTGTGGTAAGGCTGCAAATTTGGAGGGTATCATCTGCTCTCACAAGCTGTACTTTTAGCCTCTCCATAGCAGTATTTCTTTTTTTTGTACAGAGAAAACTCTAAGATTTCAGCACTGAAGGAATGGTTGTAAGGTGAAGTTTTTAATATGTCAAGAGAATTCGAAATGACCTTCATTCCTTATTCCACCTCACCAGTGTGTAGAGTGGATGGCACTAGCACCCACTATCGTCCTACAAATAGCACACATGCAGCAACTTGTCACTGTACTCAACACTTGGTGATAAATCTCAGCAAGGATACAGGGCTACACATACTGATGGTCTGCCCACACTGTTGTCACGATGACTTCATACTCGGCAAGTTAGTTGGATCTTTGAGATTAGTTGGCACACACGCCAAAGCGTTACTTTTGACTGGTCAGGCTGTTTCTGTCTGACCTGCTTTGCTCTTTTCTTTGTATCAAGGCACTGAACTGCAATATAACATGGTATACATATACCATGATACAGACCTTTGTTATTTTATTTGATGCTAAGTCAAATGGTAGTGTTTTTGCAGACAAATTCCAAATCCCACCAGTTACTAGTTAAACATTTGACTTTCCTACTGTATTTGTTAAAACATGTTTTAAAAAAGGTTTTCTTTAATAATAATAATTTCATGTTCTTGCTCTTTTTGTTCAATTTCTGTATTTTCAGAAGTGGACAAACATACAGAGAAACAGCTCTATCCAAAGAGATGCAAAACAGACAACTGAAAATGCAAACACATGCACACATACAATATCTCTCTGTGTTGTTCTCTCTCTCTCTCTCACACACACACACACACACACACACACACACACACACACACACACACACACACACACACACACACACACACGTACACACACACACACACATGTACACACACATATGAGTAAAGGGCTTATTTGAGGTTATTATGGGACATTAGTTTGGCTTGGGAAATGACAGGGCTTTGCATGATTCTGCCGTTGCATAGCAACCTAGGTAATTTTCAAATAGCTAACACTGCTTCATTTTAGGTGATAGAATTTTATTTTTTTGTTAATAAAACAGGAGGAGTGTAGATATTTTTGGCTGCCAGCCACAGGGAGAAAGAAATGGGGGATAGAATAAAAGACAAAAAAAGCAGTCTTTTAAATTGCATTTATATATCACTATGTGTTTTTAAGGGGACGTAACTGCTATCAGATTCTATTTTCTATTAACATAATGAAGATTAAGATTGTTAATTGACATATTTGCATTTTGCAAATGTGCTGATAATGAACAAATCAGTTCAGTCTTTAGATATTTTAACGAGGAAAATGAAACAATCAAGCACTGCTCTGTAGGGACTTACAGCATTGTTAAGCTTTTTGTACGGTTATACGGTTATAGTAAAGCACTGGAAGCACTCGGTTAAGACTGGGGAAAAGTCATAAAGTCATAATCATTCCACCCCAAAAAAGGAAAAATAATCCACAGCTGGGCCTTCAACCGCGATTTGAGGTCTACTCTTTTGCGTGATGATGGTACAATTCTACAATCCAAAGTCTGATGTCCTTCATACATGTTGGACTTCATGCAATGTATTTTTGTAGTACAGTACAGTGTTTTATATGAGCACTATATACCTTTTCAAGTCCTCTTTCAGAAAAGGACTGCATAGTATCTTGGCAAAACGTTTATGACAATTTACTTCTACTCTCATGAAAATTATGTATTTGAGCTAAAACTGCTTTTTCCAGCCTCACAAATGAGCAAATAAATATGCACGTAATTAGTGAGTGACAATAAAAAAGAAAAGATTCCACTTTTTTAGTTAGGCAGGTGAGTTTGAGCCTCTTCCACCCCAGCTACCTCCCACAATTTTACTTTAAACTGATACAAGAAAACCTTACATTCGACACGACAGTTTTTCACCAACACCAGGAAAGTGAAGAGACTGACCTGAACTTCAGTAACCAAACTTAAGTAGTTTCTATGCAGTGAAAACAATAGCAATACATGAACTCCTGGTGCTCCACGAGGACTATATTCAACCTCATAAACTCACATTCTTCTCTCTTTAGTCTAATCAAATTTCTCTCAATCAAAGGTCCCACCAAGGCATGCAGTGTCAACAATTACATTGTAACACAGATTTAATTAGACAACTAGTTTATTAATATGCAACTTCTAGGAGCCAGGGTTGACAGCTTTGATCACTGTTTGTGAAGTTAAGTTGATGGTGTTAGTAACATCCATGAATAACAGAAGCGCTGTGTAGGTTTTCTAAATTAGTAAATCATTTTGAGAATAATGTAGCCTTCAATTCACTCTCCCCTTTAAAATAGTAGAAGAAGAAAGAAAAGTATTTATGATGTACTGCTATGTCACAAATTTGATTTAAAAGATAAATATTGTCATTTGAAAAAACTAGTGTGAACCCAAGACATAATAAATATACTAAATAGTGCATTTAACATTTGGCAATTAAAACAAAGATGAACACAATGAGAATTTGCATCCCAAATGCCACACTAGGTCACTCCCAGCTACTCCTTGGATAAAAGGGAGAAAAGATAAGGAATAAAAGAATGTGACAGAGCGGGGGGAAAGCAGAGAGGTACAGAAAGGGAATGAGTCTTAGGAGAGATAGAGCTACTGTACAACATGCTGCTGTAGTGGCAGATAAGTATTATTCTGGTGGGGCAGATTAAAAGACTACAATCTTCCGATGAATATATTAACATTTCATGAGACAAATCGAGGACTGGCAATCTCTTCCCTTGCATAAATAATGAACTAGCTTAATATGAATGCCTAGTTGAGAGCCTCCCCTGACATGTGCGAAATCGAATGGGATGCTGTGTGCGAGTGTTATTTGCAGGATGTGTGTAAATGCGAGTAAAAACGTGTGTGTTTAGTGGACGGGGCAAATGGGATTTCTGTTGCAATATGTGTTGGGGTGTTGGCTAGTGATCTGTGCTGTTCCTGCACGTTCAGGCAATGAGGAGTCTCTTTTTCCTTTTTCCAGAATGAAGAGATCAATTGCAGCATACACCAGAGTGAAAGCCAACATTTTTCCAGTACGGAAAGAAGTAAAAAAATTGTTGTTTTAAAAGTGTAAAGTGCAGTAAAAGCTGTAAGACATCTCATCAATTTCACACCTTTTTCTTTATTATAGTATTTGAAAATATATTGACATATATTACAATATAAAGCACCTTGAGGTTAAAGTTGACATTTTCCTCTAAATAAAATTTAATTGAATAGGGTCATTTTTCCAGCTGCTGGCTACTAACCCTAACCCTAACCTATAAAACTTAAAGGCACAGCATTTCTGTGTTATTTCTATAACAAACAGAATAAATAAGGCTTCCAAGATAGTATGATAATGGGGAGATGCTTCTGCTATAGTTTACCTTTTCTTTATAATGTTAACTATGAAGATAAATATTAGAAAAAGTAACAAAAAGTTCCTTATCGTTAAGTCCTCTTACTCTCTTTATGTTTTTATGCATACATCATTTCCATCTCATCTTTGGCTCGCTCACTCACCTCAGCCACTCTTCCTCTCTTTGTGTAACTGGGAGATGGAAAGAATTAAGTTGTAGAGTGCTAAAATGATTAGAGATTACAGATATTTTTCTTTTTCTTTTTTTGCTAAAATGCCCCTGCATGTTTTTGCACTCTTCGACAGAATGACATCTGCAGCAAAGTTGTGGAATTTTGAGTGGAACCCTGCTGATTATTTAAAGCAGCCATAGCAAAAACTGGAAAATGCGCCAGCTACCCAAGTGTGAAAGTAGTGGGTTTAAATTGATTTTTGATCCGTGAAAACACAAACATGGTGTGAACTGCGTCGCTTCCAGTTCGCTGGCCCAGTTTAGAATGGACTTTACTGGCAAGGGTGCAACCCAAAAAAACCAACAAGCCGATCAACATTTCTCAGCAGAGTACGGACAAGTTGCCAACCACGGTACATGTTTCAGCTTAGACACACAGTAGAGGAAAGTAACAAAGCAAAGCAAAAAACCCGCAAAACAAAACACATAACGAATGACATAATGAAATGCATGTTATATTGATTTAACTGAAGACTTTTGGCATTAATCTTTTACCTCGAGACCACGATGAAAAGATTTCAGAGAGTTTTGAGGAGCCTCTTATCAATCTGTGTTATGAGCAGTTATTTCTTATTCCTTTTACCCTGTGCTACTTTAGCGCTAAGTTCCCAGAGTCTATTAAAGCTCTGCATTTTGACGCTGGTTTCCCTAGAGCGTGACAGATCAGTTCAGTCGAAGAGGGTCAAGTAAAGTTCACAGATAAAGGGCAGTTTGGAGAGAATGATGGATGAGGGGGAGGTGGAGCAAGAAAGAAACGTTCAGAATGAGAGATCTCTCACCTTGCTTCCACATGAAACATCCAAAGACACCAGTAGCTGATGCTGCATTAAGGTTATGCTACTATTAGGCTGTGTGTGATCAAGCTTGTGCACTATATCAGCGGTCCTCAACTCCCAGGCCATGGACTGGTAGCGGTCCATGAGTTGTTTGGTACCAGGCCACGAGAGTTGAGGCTTGGGTGTGAAATTTATGGTTTTCAGGATATTTAGCGGTTTTTATCGTTATTTTTTTAATCGTTTTTATCGTTAACTCAGTTTCCCTGGGTCTTTTCCCGTGTGTTATGAATAAATCTTCTTTTTTTGGTACGGGTACTGGTTTTATTTTGTTGTATTTATCTGCCTTAAAGGCCGATCTGTGAAAATATTGTCCGGAATACACTGGTCCATGGTGTAAAAAGGTTGGGGACCACAGCACCATATAACATGACTTATAATATAATGAGAACCTGTTGTGAATCTGAGGAACAAAAACAATCAGTAACTGGGATAAAACGTCATGTAAATACCCAGTCGGACACAGAGACCTCCTCTCAGTTACAGCCATGCCATAGTTTCCATATCTGCGAGTCTGCTGTGGTAAACAATGCTATCAGATGGTGAGCCTGTGGACATCCACATGCCTGCCAGTTTTAGTGACAGTGCAGACTAACTAAACTACGACTGACCAACTGTGGATATGCCCTTCAGCACACTTGGGTGGACTTTATAGATGTGTAACAGGAAGGCCTACGTTCTCTGGTGTCTGCATCTTCCCATGTCTGTGTCTGGAACTGAGTATAATCTTTGCCTTTGTATTCTTATTATTATTTTTTGTCATGTGCTCACAGACAACTCATTCAAGTGATTCTGAAGCTTTTTGGCAAGAATTGCCAGGAATGTGAGGATTCCCCACAGTGGTTAATGCCATGGCCCACTGCAGGAACAAAGCTGGAGTGTCGCTATAACTCCCTTCAAACACGCTCCCTTCCATTCTAGTTTTCCTCAGTTGCTCTGGCTCACTTCTTGGCAGTTGAAATTGTCAAAACAGTAGGTGAAATCCTTCACAGCATTGTGTTACTTGTGAACACCAGAAAGAAACTCTCTTTCTATGTGAGTATTTACAGATTGTTGAATTGTCAAAATCTGCTGAACTCACATGTGTTAACTTATGAATATGAGTATTTTAGAGCCTGAGCACAACAGATTTCCAACAGTTTTTGAACATGGATCCAGCACGACGAGGGCAACAGCCTGGCCATGGAAGATGGAGAAGAGTGTGGTAGTGTAGCAAGGGGAAGACAAAAGAGTATAGACTGATACAGAAGAGAGAAGAGTGGTTCTTTCTCCCATTGTCACATGAAGGAGAAAAATTGGGGCTGATTAGAATGTGTAGCAACCACTATTTTGTAACTTTTGTTACAACATGTTGTTTATTCTGTTTACTATAGTGTAATGTGATATGTAACCATTTCATACATCATTAGTAATCAGTTTTGTTCCTTTTGAATAGATCTCTTGAAATAAGCATGTGAAGAGTATTCACTATGATACCCAATAGCAGTCAGTTAACAAGAAAGAAAATTCAAGAAAATTCCTGATTTGATTTCTTCAATCTCTAAATGGGGAGTTTGGCTTCCTTGTGATATTGTTGAGTTTTTGATTTCTCTTTTTACTGCATGAATCCTTTTTTGTTACTATTCTGTGATCCTGTTTTGGTTCATGTTTCCGTTATTATTCTGGTAATGCTGAATGTCTTTTCTTTTTTACTTTTGTTTTGTGATATCTTAAATTTTAGTTCATGACTTTCTTATGGAACAGGTCTATTATTTATTCTGGTAGCAGTTGTGGAGATCACCTTTGCTGTGTTTCTGTCTCATTTCTGTGTTTAAGGCCTTGGTCTCGTACATCGTATTAAACATTAGTATTCACGTCTGCATCAGTATCTTCAGGCTATTACCTTTTAGTCTTTGAAGGTTTGTTTTCTTTCATGTCTTGTCTTAGTTTTACTTCCTGTCTTTCTCCCTCTGATTGTCTCGTCTTGTGTTATTTCACCTGTGTTTAATGGCCTTCCCATTTGTCATCCATTAATCAGCCCTCCGTATATAAATAATCCCGCCTTCCCCTTAGTCTTTGTCACGGTGTCTCTTATGCTTCCTGTGTAAGCTTGAAGAGCATGCATGTGCTCCTTTTTCTGTTTCCTTCTTGGACTTTGATTATTTCTTTAGTTTTTAATGGTTTAAAAGCTTGTTTTTGTTAGCCTCCAGCTCCAGCCTCCTGAGTTCACACTTCACTCTTACAATATCACATCTATTGGAGAATGAAATGTGCACAAAATGCAGCTTTATGTTAAATACTTTACCACAATAAAGTCAGAGAATGCAACACATCTGATTGATGACACTTAACTATTATGATTCACATCTGAGCTTTGACAAAATATTAATAGGATGTAAAGTTAGAAGTTTATTTGGAGTTCTTTTGATTAGTTTGCATATTGTGACTTCTTCTACAGAAACAGATATTGTAGAGATCATCAACTGATGGTTATATGACAGTTGTTTCTTTTAAGTCAATCTTTGTGAAGGTAAACAAAGAGGTAAAAAGAGTCCATAATGTAGTTTATATCATTCATAAAGAGGTATTTTTCAAGTCAGCAGTTTAAGTCTAGTTACATACTCTGTTGTTAGTGTACACCTAGTACACATGATGTCCCCAAGCTTTCCCTGCTTGCCACCAAAAGCGAGTTTGTAGATGTCTTGAAGCTGTGTACACGAGTCCATATGCATGCATGATGTATCTGAGAAAGTGTGCGTGTGTGTGTCTATTCCCTGCACAGCTTCTGTCCACAGTCACTGTCAAAGCTAGTCCACTGGGTCTTTCAATGCACAGGTGGTGATAGACTGGCCCCTAATGAGTCCATATGGGACTGTCTGGGAGAGGTGTGTGCTGTGTGTGCTGGTTATCTCTCTCTCTCTCTCTGTGCGTGTGTGTGTGTGTGTGTGTGTGTGTGTGTGTGTGTGTGTGTGTGTGTGTGTGTGTGTGTGTGTGTGTACCACTGGCCGGTAAAGTCACTGTGCACTTTAGATATCAATGTCCCCCTTGTGCACAAAAGGTAAAGCCCTGCTGTATGTGAGAAAGAACAACCCACCCACTGAGAACAGTAAAGATGAAACTTGCCACAGTGGGTGAACTTAAGCATCCTGCAAACAACTGCTATGCTTTTACAACCACATACAAACATGCACACTGGTTATGCAAATTCTCTGCACTGCATTGTGTAACAATCAAATTATGGGTTCTGTGGCCAGCATTGTTATGGCTTCTACTGCACATCTATTGGTGTTCTGTTGATCTTACAGCAGTTTCTGTTTATACTTGTGTCAATTCTCAAGGATTCATTTTGCATTTTAATGTATTATATTTCTTATAAAACTGTCAAAACCAGGCAATTAGATATTAACTACTGAGTGTCCTGATCTGGATAGAATCAAGCATTTCTGTAATAGACTTTCTCAGTTAGAGAAACCCAGTTTGTTTTTCTTGTATGTGTTTTTAGTCTGGCTAATCATTTATCTTTGCTTGGTTTTTCAGATTTCCACCAATTACCTCCTTACCAGGGAGTGCAAGCTGTCCCAATGTCAACCGATAAATCACCAAATTGGGATAAAGGATTGAAGAAGTTGAGCAAGGAACACCTGGCCTTGATCATTGCTCTGCAGCTCAGCTCTTCTATATTCTAATTCCGTCATGCGCTCCCAGGACATTCTGGATAAACAGGATTTTCCTCCAGTAATTCCAGGAATTCAACTGGACAAGGCTTCCAAAGGAAACCTGCATCACCACTGGCTGTCACCTTGGTTCCACCAAGAAACCCCACAGCCTCAGATTCTCCATAGCCTCCTGCATGGCCTTGCAATCCATCCGCAGTCAGGCTGGTCCGTGATACTGCAGTCAATTCCACCTTGGTTCACACTCCATCCTGCTCCACAATTCTTATTATAGGTATCTCCATCATGTTGAAATTCAGCATGAAGATGGACAAAACTTACAGCTTTCCTTGTGCTTGAGTTCTGTAAGTTATTGACAAAATCCCAGAGATTAAAGAAGACTATCTGAAGTTGAAGTGGGTTGTAGTCCATGTGGGAACAAATGACATCCAGTATCAACAGTATGAACTTGTGGTTACAGTCACCTGCTGAGTTTGCAGACCTGGCTGTCATCAATGTGTAACGACTATGGGGTGATTTTTATAGATAACTTTGACTTGTTTTGGGAGCACAGACAGCTTTACCAAATAGACTGTCTCTACACTCTAACAGACTGGGTTCATGGAGGTTATTGGCATAAATAGCTTAATGTTTACACCACTTGCATGCTGCACCTTTCTCTGACAACTGCAACCCAACTGCCACAATCTGGTGTTTAAGTGATGACGTATGAATCCTTCTCCTGGGTCTAAACGACTCTGTGTTTATTAAGGCAGTTGTATTTTTAACGTGTTTTAATGCTTTGTATCTTGTTCTATTTAATCTGAACAAGCCCCTAAAAAAGGCAGTAATCACTGTCGGCCTCTCTTGGGTTTTATTACCACTATTCATTTTAAAAGTCAGTTTTAAAAACATTACTATGTAACTACAGCTCAGCCCATGAAGCGGTAAATTAATTACTAACCTCATATTGTGGATCGATTATCTCAGTTGTTCTCCTGACTGAAGTTTGGTCCGTTTACGGCATCCTGCCATGCAATTGCATTTGTCCCTAACCATCAGGAACCATCACGTTAGCTTTCATCGAGTGGAAAAAAGTTAGCGTTTATCCTCCAACTTCACTGCGCTAATGTGTTTATATTATGCTAATCATGGCTTTGTAGCTAGCCAACTCCGGCCTCGAGTGCTGGTTCTACCCTGGGTCAACACACCTGAATCAAATGATTAGTTCGTTACCAGGCCTCTGCAAAACTTCAGGAGATGTTGGGGAGGTCATTTAGCCATTTGAATCAGCTGTGTTGGATTAAGGACACATTTAAAACCTGCAGGACAGCCCTCGAGGCCTGGAGTTGCCCACCCCTGACATAGCACATCATTATATACCAGGTAGCCCAACTTCAGTAACCCCACAAACATCACTGCTATTTAATGATAATAATAATAATAATAATGGATTGGATTTATATAGCGCTTTTCAAGGCACCCAAAGCGCTTTACAATGCCACTATTCATTCACTCTCGCATTCACACACTGGTGGAGGCAGCTACGGTTGTAGCCACAGCTGCCCTAGGGCAGACTGACAGAAGCGAGGCTGCCATATCGCGCCATCGGCCCCTCTGGCCAACACCAGTAGGCGGTAGGGTAAAGTGTCTTGCCCAAAGACACAACGACCAGGACAGAGAGCCCGGGGATCGAACCGGCAACCTTCCGGTTACAGATACGCTTCCCAACCCCCTGAGCCACGGTCGCCCCAGTTTAGTTTAATGTCTTCATTTATGTTCCCTTATTTAGAACATGGTATATCATGTTTAGGTGGAAACTAGCGAGCTACCTTCCTGCTAACTTCTAACTCCGTTAAATTTCAGAAATTCTGTTTCTGTGGATGACTGGATGTTAAACTTAATTGTTACACCTGGTAAAGCAGCCACACTGATCATTTTATTAAAGATGAAAGAATTTTGACAGTTTGTAACTCTCAGTGGTGCTGCAGTATTCTTTTGACTTTAGGACCTGTAGCGGAGTTTGGACCCGGAAACGGCTAATGACGTCAGACTTAAAGGCTGAACCAGAACTACACGTCAAGCTTCAATCCCTTGAGTGACCAGTTCACATTTTTCAGGTTTGTTCATTTCAATCTAATTACCGCCTACAGTAAGCACAGTCTAGTAAATTCAGGATTACAGTAATACAGTAGTCCTGAATTTAATAGAGTAATTCATTTAAATGGGGACTTTAATTATTTAATGCATCTGCATGACTGTCATAGCCACCAATATACCAAATCCTGTGGAGACTGTCTGCTCCTAGACCAGCGGTCACCAGTACCGGTCTGTGTTTGGTACCGGGCCGCGAGAGTTGAGGTTCGGGTGTGAAATGTATGGTTTTCAGGGTTTTTATCGGTTTTTAGCATAATTTTGTTATCGTTTTTGTCGTTTACTTGTTTTTCTGGGTCGTTTCACGTGTGTTATGAATAAATCGTCTTTTTTCGGTACCGGTACTAGTTTTATTTTGTTGTATTTATCTGCAACACCTTAAAGGCCGGTCCGTGAAAATATTGTCGGGCATAAACCGGTCCGTGGCGCAAAAAAGGTTGGGGACCGCTGTCCTAGACCACCTAAGAACAAACAAAATACCAGAAAAAAATATTTGAATTATGAAAAATCACAAGAAAAAAATACTTTTTTAACTGTACTAAAGAACAAAAAATAAATAAATAAATGTGGAGTATTAAAAACACGAGATTACTCTCTTTCAAGTCCCTGACAGTTTATGACTTAATTGATTAAAAGATTGATTTATTTTGCCTCACAGAAACCTGGCTGCAGCAGAATGAATATGATAGTTTAAATGAATCAACAACTGAAGTTATATTAACTGTCAGAATCCTCAAGGCAAAGGCCAAGGAAATTATTTTAACATTCATATATATTTTGCCAATAACAGCCTCAATACTGTATTGAATTATTAGACTCAGCTGGCTTTTCTCAAAATGTAAAGTAACGTACATATGGCACTGAACAGTTTTTCCTGAAAACCCTCTTTTGTCTGACAATTTCTTAATAACATTTAATTTTATAATAATGGACTACACCGAACTGGAAAACATTTTCGGTACACTAGATATTTCACTGAAAATGCTGTAACACAATTTAAAGTTCTTCCTTCTATGTTCAATAGAATTCTTTGTACCAACACAATTAAGAGCAGTTACAAGAACCTCACTCCCACAGAAGTCAATTATCTTGGTAATAGTATTATATCTTTATGGTTTATGGCCCTGAATACAGTCACTCCAAAAAAAGAAAGTGTCAAATCAAAGAGTCAAATTGATGATTCTCAAATGCCTTAAAGTAAAAATGGCATTGTACTAATTTAAATAAGTCTTTGTTATAGTTTTTTGCTCTCTAAAAAAAGATTTCTTTAAAAATAAAATTCCAACCATAAGAGAAAAAAAATATTCAGAGTCATCCCTCAGACATATGATTAATTACAGCAACTTTAATAACTGCTGATATTTGATTACACTATTTCATGCCTATTGATCTTTCTGAATTAACTTCAATAATATCTTCCTCTAAATCATCTACATCTTTATTGGACATCATTCCTAGAAGACCGATCAAAAAAGTATGATCATTACTCAGCACCACAATTTAATATGCATATTAAAAAAAGGTAAAAAGTCCTTACTTCATCGAACTATCTTAGCTAATTCTAGAACAATTTCCATCCTTATTAAGCACAAGGCCACACATAGGCCAGCACAAGGCCAGTTGCATACACACTGTTGGTCCTATGCTGGCCCATGTGTGGATTACCTCCGGCAAACCTGATCTGGGCCACCAAAGGGCCGTCAATCTTTGCAGTATGTGAGCCATCTGTAGGTGGTGTGCAGCCACGGGCCAGTTGTAGACAGACTGCTGGCCCTGTGCTGGCCCAGAATAGTTTCAGCTCTGGCCCCAGATATCAGCCTCTAATGTGTACCTTAATCAAGCCATGTAATAACAACATGTGCCAGAACATGCAAAACAGGGCAAAAGTAACATGCCGAAACTCTGTTCAGACAGCAAATGGACTGATTATTGTCTAACACTTTACTACTCTCCCAGAATACTTAATGTGCTCTATACAACATGCCACATTCCCCCAATCACACACTTTCTCTTAACTGAGAGCTTTCTAACTACATACATATTCACACTCTTGACATGCAGACTGGAGGAGCCAGGAATCGAACCACTAAACTTCCGATCAGCAGGTGACCTGCTCTACCGCCCGAGCTACAGCCACCCAGTGGTAAACACGAGTAAACCGTTACTAGGTTTTGGATAAAGTGTACACTCACAAACTTGTCAGACCTGCATTTGAAACATTAGCTACCATAGCAGTATAGTATTGCAACATGGCATTTGGATCTTCTAACTAAAATAGGAACATAAATAGTGCCATCATTGCCAGACCTGGCCCATATGTGGTTGACATACACTCTGCCAAGACACCGGTCAGTCAGAAGTGCCAGCTTGATGCCAGATCTGGGCCAGACCTGTTTTCTATGAGCCTGGGCCACATAACCCAAACCACAATCAAGCCAGATATGGCATGCCATCACGTAGACAGTGCCATCTATGCCAGGCCTGGCCCATATCTGGATGACATACGTCTTATCATGCCAGAAGTCAGCCAGCAGTGCCGGCTTGATACCAGATCCGGGCCAGACCTGCTTGCTATGTGGGAAGTTAGCCATGTAGTTCCACGTGGTTTTTTGCTGGACATTTTATGTTATAGATGCTTCCCTCAGGTAATATTATTAACACAACACTAGGATACATTTTCATTTCTATGCAGATGAAACCCAACTATTTTTATCTATATTATTCCTCTATTTATTTATCTTTAAAGCCACATGCATAATTCAATTAGTTATAGAACATAGTTGGTGCAGGTGTGTCTTAAAGAAAAAAGCTTTGATTTCCCATAAATTTCTCCTCCTAAATTCAAACAAAGCTAAGGTTATTATATTCTGCCCTAAAATCCTCAGAAACATGGCGTCAAATCAGATCCTTACTCCAGATGGTATTACTTCGGCCTCCAGCAACACCGTCAGTAATCTTGGAATAAATTTTGACCAGGATATGTCCTTCAATACACACATTAAGTATGCAGGACTTTTTCAACTCCTCAATGTGTCTAAAATTAAAAACACCCGGTCTCAGTCAGATGCTGAAAAACTAATTCATACATTCATTAATTCCAGGCTGGAGTATTGTAATTAATTATTTTCACGTTCTAAAAGCTTCCTTTTAATCCAAAATGTTGTAGTGAGAGTACTCAGAGGGACGAGAAAGATCATATTTCCCCCATATCAGCTTTTCTTCACCACTCCCTATCAAATCCAAAGTTGAATTTAAAATCTTTGTCCTCCTCACTTACTAAGTCTTGATGTGATCCCATTTTATCTTGAAGACCTCGGTAGCACATTATCACAAAAGAGCACTTTGCTCTCAGACTGCCACCTTACTTGTGGTTTCTAAAAGTAGAATGGGAGGCAGAACCTTCAACTGTCAGGTCACACTCCCATGAAATCAGCTCCCATTTTTTAAAATCAGACTAAGCTTTCCTTTTTGATGAAGCTTATTGTTAAAGCTGGATCAGGTGACCCTGTGATGGTGCAGGGTTATAATTATTATATAGGCTCATACGGCTACGTGATTTATGTGGTGCTCTAAGTATTTCATCTCCACTCACAGTTTTTCACGTCACAGCTGTTTATATACCGCTCCAGCATGTCATTAAATTTTTGTTTCCTCCCTCTCTTAGTCTGTGTAATCCTATCTCCCTAGGCTCTCTTTTTCTCTTCTCCCTTCCCTCACCCCAGCTGGTCACGGTAGATGGGTACCCCTTCCTGAGCCTGCATTTGACTGATGTTTCATCCTGTTTAAAGAGAGTTATCCCTTATCACCATTGCAAAGTACTTGCTCATGGGAAGTTGCTTGATTATTTGGGGTTTTCTCAGGAATCCTTTAGGTCTTTATCTCGCAGTATAAAAGCCCTCAAGTTAGCTAAATAAATAAGCCTGAATTCAGCTGAACTGAACTTTTGTTGTTATGTGGTGTTGTTAAAAAGCTGCCCAAGTTACTTAAAAGATTAACTAATAATACAAATATGTGACTATAATGTAAGAAACAGTGTGCCTTCAAATGGTTAGTCTGACCTTAATATTGTGTTTCCTTGTAATCTTTGTCTTTAATGATAAAATGTTTAAGCATAGCAGAATCCATTTTTATGCAACAGATCTATCTGCAGGATTTTTGCTTACAAATGCAAAAGAAAGGGAACAGTTATATCAGTTTAACTGAACACAGTGGACAGATGTGTTTCACACAGTCGGCTTTGTGTACACTAAACTTAAACTATGAGGTGTGTGTGTGCTAGATTTTTCCATTCGAGTTCAAAAGAGTTATCTCTTTATCTGTTTATTCAACACAGGCTGAGTCACAGTGTTGAGTCAGTGGTTTAAAGCAGGTTTGACCTGCTACATGAAACCTGCCTCACATCATCTGGAGGGGCGAGACGGCTGCAAAAACAATAACAAAGAGCACTTTGTGTCAGCAGACTACCAAAGTGACACATTTCATTATGCATGGTGGAGAGAATCTCCAGTAAACACTTTGATGTTTTTCTAAAATGTCAAAATACAATTAACATACAATCCAATTCAGTGTTAGCAGCATACTGCTTTGTGTTATGTGTTACAAGTTTTGTTTGGATTAGCAGCAAACACAAGAAAAGTAGGAATAAATGAATGAATGAAAATGTGTGAAGAAGATCGGATTCAGTGAAAGAAGTGCGACGCTTTCAGTTATTTTATAATGGGCATTATAACAGAGGAGCTCTACACACATCACAAATCTTGTGCTTACTTTGGAAGTGATTTTATTTTCTGTATTTCTGTCATCATGTGCAGAAGCAGAAAGACGTCACAAAATCAGCGTTTTGAAAAATAATTTTAATCACATTTTTCACAAATAGCTGCCTTGTACAGTTCTTTTGAAATATACTTACAGAAAACTTAGTGGACAACCACTTACCTGTTACCTGATCATTTAGTGTTTGCCTTGCTGGATTTACTGGCTGTTAACCAAAGATGACCAGCTGTATTAAAATATAAATGACATAACAGCATCAAAGTGATTCGCTTGCCATTGTGGAAGTCAGTAAGAAAGGAGGAAATTAGATGAATCATTTGAAAGAAATGCCTTTTGCTTAGCTTAATGCATCAGACAGACTTCAGAGCCGATAGTCAAACTGACTACATCACAATCCATCACAACAGTATATGTTAACTTTCCTCCTTTCACACATCAGATATAACTACAAGTCAGCAGGAGAAAGGTGAACAATTTGTTCTTCATTCAAATAGTTTAAGGATACTTCCTGTTATTTAGTCTTTATTGCCTTGTTGTCTTATTGAGGCCTAACATTTCATATAATAATTAGAACAGTCTGCTCTAATGCATCTGAGCAGGAAGAGTTAATGAAAAGGGAACAGTGCTGTCTTGGAAGCAGATGACTGAGACAACAAAAAAGAATATAATGAGGAATAATATAGCACTTTTTCCGCCTACTGAGGACAGAACTGTATTAGACACAGTGAGGAAGCTTAATGTGAAGGACGTGACTTATAAGAGGCAAAAACATTTTTTCCTTGATTAATGTAATGCTATGCGGTCAGTTCACCGGTTGATCCATGAGCATTACTGTGCCAACGTTACCTCCTGGTGTGCCGGTTATTTCCATTAATTCAGACTCAATGTGACATTAGAAATAAACCACAAGGAGGACGAGTGTCATGGCACTGATGAGAGAGTTAAGACTACAAGCCTGGGTTTTTCAAAATTCTCATTACCATTTGTATTAAAGAAATAGAAATGTTAAATGATATTTAGAATGAATGCGGTTTTTTTAGTATTTAGTGTCTAATGGTCTATTGAAACAGAAATGTGGCATTTGTTGAACGTAGTTGTTGCTAAAAAGTCTTACATCACCATGGATGTGGATTATTTTCCAGCACATCTACCTCTTAGGTACACATTTGGAATTTACTTTATGGGTCAAACACAAAGCAACACTAAAGAGAAACATAGCACACATTAATTTAGAAACCAGATTCAGCAACACTACAACACATTTCCTTGTTAAATGCCTCTATTATTAGGAATATATTCATATATCTGTATTTATATTTAGCTAAAATTACTATGTTTAAAAAATAAACTGTATTTGAGTTACATAAAAAATCACTATACTATTTGAAGCACATTTAAAGCAAAACCTGCCGAGAACCAAGACTCCTCACTAACATCAAATAGATGGCGGTTACATTAAGGACCATGGAGCAGAGTGCATTTGTTTCCTGGCGTTGAAGTCCTGCATAAAATCTCCAATTCTGCAGCACTTTTATGACTGTTACTGACAACTAGCATTGTCCACCATGTACTTGGCTAATAATAGACTATGCAATGTTGAAGTAGTGCCAGCCATGAAGGCTTTTTTCATCTCCCTTGGGATTTTAGAGACATTTACAAACCAGGTTTCAATAGGAAACAAGATAAAAGTGAGACGAACAGAGGAAAAAATATAAGTACATTTAGTAGTAGGCAATTTTGACAGAGACAGAAAACACCATTGCCGACAGATGTGATTTACTCTAAGTGGCTTAAAGCAAGAGATGTGCTGTGTAGTTGCCATTTACAAATAATGGACCTGTCATATATGATGTGGGAAGACGAGGGTATAGAAAATGGGGGATGCTACTGATTCTTTGTGTGAATGTTTATGCAAAGGTCAACCTTATTATACTGATATACAGAGAGAGCACAGTAGCAAAAACAAGCTTGTCAAACAAGGCAAGTATCTGTCAGGGTTACAAGGCAAGCAGAAGCCTTGTTAGTGATTATTTAAGCTGCCAGAGTGCTCCAATGAGGGGAAATAACACTCTATTTATAAATTCACATGTCTCAGGGCAAAGTGTGTTCTGTCCTGGACTCGTGTACAGAGAGAGAGCAAGAATGAATGCTAACAAACACAATCGTAAATGCTTCTCTAGGATATTTCCATTGTTTTTTTGTTACTTACAGTAGATGTGAACTAGAAATCCTACTAATAAAATTAGCAACATTTGTTTTATGACTGTAGGTATAAGTAAATAATTCAGTGATGTTGGAATTTGTTGTGTGAGCAAAACCAAAAGAGATCAGAAAGAGCTGGCTGTACTTATGCGTTCTCGCATCACGAATGCAATGTACGTGGCATTTGTTTAAAGTGTGTTGGAAACCATAAAATAAATATAAACCAAAAAAGTCTGAGCAGTTCTTACAGTCTTACAGTCTGATGGAAGAAGTGCTCCCACCACCTTTTTCTTTAAAGAGTTAAAGGAAATACAGGATTCTGATCAAGCCTATTCAAGAAGGTGAAAGCAGTGTAATTCTCTTTCATGAATAAATCATTTTCTCCCCCTTTCCAGCCTCGATTTTCCTTGACAGATGCCTGTGTGTCCTCTTCCATTACCCATGTCATTTCCTCTCCTTCAAGTGCAATTCCTGCTCTTGTCCTTAACACTGATCCCTGAGGACTGACATGTAAAGGGAGGGAAGTGATGGGGGGGGGGGGGGGTCACGAGGAAAATTGGTAAAAACTATAAAAAGGTTGCAGTGGGTGCATTAAAAAAACAGACTTAAAGACAAAAGAGCACATAAGATAATTAAGACATCTCTTTGTTAAAAGTAATAATCATTATGAAAAAGAAAAAAAACTTGCAGAATGACACAATATAAATCCAATGCTGCCAGATGGACAAATGCTCAACCAGCCAGGCAGTCACACTTGAATATCGCACCTTACCAACTGTACAGTCAGCTACACAAAAGCTGTGAGAACCAGCTTGGAGGCCATCAGCTTTCAGACAGGCAGCTTTCTATTCATGAGGCAATCAAATAGATATAAAGCCGAGCTCATGAGTTAGGCTCACACACAGATAGATATAACTGCTGCTGCTACTTTTATGCTTCCTCTCTACTGACACTAGATAAAAGAAGCTAGATAACATAATCCAGTATGAAAAAGTGTTGCGGTTAGAGTTAGCCATACATGATAAATGCTGGGGAGGAGAGAAAAGAAGAAAGAGGTAAATATATAGGGGAGGGGTTATGGGGTGGTTGAACGTAGGGGAATGAAATTTAAAGAGTGCTGAGAAAAATTGGAGTGGGTGGTCAATATGGAGTAAGAAGGGTGCAATAGAAAATAAAGAGTCAAAATCTGTGGAAAAATATGGAGAACATAAGCAAAACCAAGACGACGTCCCGGGGTGACTTTTCTGTTTCTCAGCTGTTTGTGTGCCAGAGACTTGGGTTACACCACAGTCAGCTCCATTCCCCCCAGACACCCCACACAATGGATGATTAATGGTAAAAGATGAAAGTAAAGCAGCAACATAGCAGGAAGAAAATAACATTGGATATGGGGAGAGGAAGGGTGTGAAAGGTGTAAAATGAGTGGATGGAGGAAAAAAAGACAAAATGTAGGAGAGACAGCGCTGAGGATCGGCTTTCTCTCTCCTCTGCCACGGCTAATTTCTGATTGTGTTTGTTTCTGTATCTCATCTTCTGCTTTTCATTTTTTATTCATGCGGTTTCATCCCCCTACCTTGTTTTTCTTCATACATTTCTCTCTGTCTCTCTCTTTCTCTCTCCCTCTCCCTCTGTCTTTAACTCCAGACTGTTAAATGTAGGTCACTCTGTCTGGAAGCTCCCCTCTCCTTTCTCCCTCTCTCTCCCTTGCCAGTCATTCAGCCCATCGTTTCCTGCCTCTTCTTCTCCTCCACTGGGGATGCAATTTGTCTGGGCTGGGAGCCGGTTGCCGGATAGCTTGCTCGCCTGGCTGGATACCGCTGTACTGGATATGATTTATATTGCGTATGGAGAGTGCAGGAGCTGCACAATTATAAGGCCCGGCCGCATCTATATCCTGGAATTAGCGGAGACATTTCCAGTGTTTTTTCCCTAGCAACGTGCAGGTGGAGATTGAGCATAGCCAGAGCCCAAGCTGCTGCAAGACTGTTTTTTAAAAGAGGGCAGGAAAAAACCTTTGGCATTGCCCCTGCCTTCTTAATCTCGTCCAAAAAAGAAAAAGACCCTTGGAACGTTGCGTGTTTGTTCGCTTCCAAAATCCACCACATAGGTCCAAATTTCGTTTTCTTTCCTCTCACTTTTTGTGTCTCGTTATTGGCAGGCAGGTTGAGTTGTGCATATTCCTTTTGTCAGGATGATGCTCCGAGCCTCTTTGAAACAACTTTCAGCACAAGGCAAGAAAACAGAGATTTTTGAAAGGTATTTCTGGATTTTACAGCAGCTCTCCATCAAGAAGCGTAAAAATATCGTAGTTATGTCAAGGCTTTGCTTGCTCCTCTTCTCTCCCCTTCCAAAAAATCTGGGAGTGGAGTGGTGAGTGTGTGTGTCTGCTTCCCCTGCTTGCCGCAGTGCAGTGCGACTGGCTTGGAGAAGTGAGGGAGGCAAAACGCAGACTGTTGCTAACTCTGTGGTGGCAGACTGGCAAAAAGAGTGGTTGAATTGTGTGGAGCTGGATGGCTGCAGTTTTAGTAGCACAAAAATCAGCTGAGGCTGTCAATCAGCCATCACTCACTGTCAAGCACAGTCAAAACAAACAGCCTCGTGCATTAGTGGGAGCGTGAGTGGGTGTGTAAGTGGGTGTGAGTACAACAGTCATCACCTCAGAGACCATGCAGACAGACACCCTAAAATTCATATAGACAAAGACACCTCACGCACAGACACGCAGACACATATGACTGCACATAAATACAGACAGCACTTATCCTGACTAGCAAGGTTTTTGCTCTGCCTCTATATTTAGTTTAGTCTCCTGTAGTTTAGATACCTTAATGTAGTTTTCAACTGCCCAAAGATACAGATACGTATCTTTCTCTGTCTTATTGGGTTGAGAAGATCAGGCATTCATACAAAGCTTATCATAATTAACTAAAATTAGACTAAAACTAGGTTTGAAACAACCGATTACCTGGAAGAAAAAGAAAAAATGAGAAAAGGGTACTTATGAAACGACCTAAATTCTAAAATAAAAGTACAGATGAAAGGTCTTCAGTTTTAGTCTTTGACATTGAATTGAAATTCAGCAACCCCCAAATAATCAGGCTTTGGTACACGTATCTTTAAATCTTAAAATGCCAGTGCTCTGTAAGAGTATTTGAAATGCACACAGGTCAGAGGAGGACCTGACTTACCACCTCTTTCACCTCTCCTCGGGTGTCTTCAAAGCTTTTTTCAGAGGCTTTCCTTCAGTCATTCACATTTTTCCCCACTCCTTCTTGCTTGTTTTTTCCCTCCTTCTCGTCTTCACATGAGCAGGGCCAAGGTCTTCAGATGCACCTTTGTGTAAGGCTCCCTTTTTTTTCACTGACCCGGCTGATCCCAGTCTCCCTTTCCTCCATTGCTAAAAGCTAGCTCACCTGCTTTTGCCACTGGTTTTCCAGGTCCTTCAGCAGGGTGGCCCGCTCCATGTCTCGAGTGCTTTAAGATTTTTTTCAAATGCTACTGTAACGGTGGACCCAAGAAATACCAGCCGGAGCGACTTTTGACAGTGCAGAACTTTTTATTAAGCTCGGGTTGTAGTGGACACATGTACTCCGCGCTCTCTTTCTCTGCTGTCACGTCCCTTCTCCGTCTGTCACTGCCAACACATAAAGAGACACAATCACTGTCAGATCCCAGCACACCTGTTCACCCCGCCCCTGCGCCGCCCCGGGAGCTCACTGCGTCACGCCTCCTCTGCAGCTGGCCAAGGACCACACCCACGCCACACATCCCCACCGCCCGACTGAGGCCGGGGCCCATCCGGCCGAACCTACTCCCCCCCCCGCGAGCGAGAGAGGAAATCGGCCACGACCATCTGCGCGCCCGGCCTATGGATCACCTTGAACTTAAAGGGCTGCATGGCCAGATACCACCGAGTGATCCGGGCGTTGGCATCCTTCATGCGGTGGAGCCACTGCAGCGGGGCGTGGTCCGAGCAGAGGGTGAACGGGCGGCCCAGGAGGTAGTAGCGAAGGGAGTCGACCGCCCACCGGATCGCCAGGCACTCCTTCTCTACGGTGCTGTACCGTGACTCGCGGTCCGTGAGCTTCCGGCTGATGTAAGCGACCGGCCGGTCAACTCCCCCCACCTGCTGGGACAAAACGGCCCCCAGCCCTCTGCTCGAGGCGTCAGTCTGCAGACAGAAAGGGAGGGAGAAGTTAGGTGTGAACAGCAGCGGCTCTCCACAGAGAGCCCGTTTCACCTGCACAAACGCCGCCTGGCACCGCTCCGTCCACTGGACCAGATCTGGGGCACCCTTGCGGGTGAGATCAGTCAGGGGGCTGGTCAGGTCCGCGAACCCTGGGACGAACCGCCGGTAATAGCCGGCCAGCCCCAGAAACCGTCTCACCTCTTTTTTCGTCTTGGGACGCGGGCAGGATGCAATCGCCGCCGTCTTCTCCACTTGAGGTCGCACCTGCCCGCTCCCCAAGTGGTACCCCAAATACTGTACCTCCCTCCGTCCAACCGCACACTTCTTCGGGTTGGCCGTGAGCCCCGCCTGCCTCAGGGACTCCAGCACCGCGGCCACACACCGCACATGCCCCGCCCACGTGTCACTGTAAATGATGACGTCGTCTAGGTAGGCGGCAGCATAGGCAGCGTGGGGCCGCAGCACCCGGTCCATGAGGCGCTGAAAAGTGGCAGGGGCGCCGAACAAGCCGAACGGAAGCGTCACGAATTGGTATAACCCATACGGAGTGGAGAAGGCCGTCTTTTCCCGGGACTCTGTAGACAAGGGAATCTGCCAGTAGCCCTTGGTTAAATCCAGAGTCGTAAAAAAGCGAGCGGTGCCCAACCGGTCCAGGAGCTCGTCGACCCGGGGCATGGGATAAGCATCAAAACGTGACACCTCATTCACTCTGCGATAATCGACACAGAACCGTATAGACCCATCCTTCTTTGCTACAAGGACGATGGGGCTACACCAAGCACTGTGTGATTCTTCTATTACTCCCAGCCTCAGCATTTCCTTCAATTCCCGGAAAACAATTTGCCTTCTATGTTCCGGCAGCCTGTAGGGCCGTGAACGCACCGTCACGCCAGGCCGCGTCTCAAAATGGTGCTCTATGAGAGAAGTACGGCCGGGCAAGGGGGAGAACACGTCGGCAAAGCGCTGTTGCAATGCAGCAACATCCGCCCTCTGGGCCTGTGTGAGATGGTCACTGCAATGGAGGGAGGCGGGGATGCTAGACTTTGGCGCCTCCGGCCCCAACTCATCTCTCCCTCTTACCAAGCTCACTAGAGAAGCGGTCTCCGCCTCCCTCCAGGCTTTGAGGAGGTTGAGGTGGTAAATCTGCGTGGCCCCGCCCCTGTCCGACCGTACCACTTCATAATCAACGTCCCCCACTCGCTGTGTGACCACGAAGGGTCCTTGCCACTTGGCGAGTAATTTAGAGCTGGAAGAAGGAAGTAACACAAGCACCTTATCTCCCGGTGAAAATTGCCTGAGTCTAGCCCCTCTGTCATACAGGCGTCGCTGCCGCTGCTGGGCCTGGAGCAAATTCTCCCGCGAGAGCCTCCCCAGTGTGTGCAGCTTTGCTCGCAGGTCCAGCACGTACTGAATTTCACTTTTCGCAGGGCTCGGACCTTCCTCCCAGTTTTCCTTAATCAGGTCGAGCACCCCCCGCGGCTTCCTGCCGTATAACAGCTCGAAGGGAGAAAATCCCGTGGAGGCCTGGGGCACCTCCCGCACTGCAAACAACAGAGGGTCTAACCAGCGATCCCAATTGCGTTCATCCTCGCGAATGAACTTACGAATCATGGATTTTAAAGTCTTATTCAGCCTCTCCACCAACCCATCAGTCTGAGGGTGGTAGACGCTGGTCCGAATAGATTTAATACCCAGTAATTCATACAGTTCCCGCAATGTGCGCGACATGAACGACGTGCCCTGGTCAGTCAGTATTTCTTTCGGAATACCGACTCGGGAGATGACCTGAAACAGTGCCTGCGCCACGCTCTTCGCTGAAATGGTGCGTAGCGGCACTGCTTCCGGGTACCGCGTTGCGTAGTCCACCAGGACCAGCACAAAGCGATAGCCGCGTGCACTCCGGTGCAATGGCCCGATGAGATCCATGCCAATACGCTCAAACGGGATCTCCATCAGCGGTAATGGGCGCAACGGCGCCTTTGGTACGGCCGGCTGGTTAACCAGCTGGCATTCGGGGCACGACGCACACCAACGGCGCACGTCGGCCCAAATGCCCGGCCAATAGAATCGGGCCATTATGCGCTCCAGAGTTTTCTCGCCACCCAAGTGCCCTGCCATGGGGTTCGAATGAGCCGCCTGGAAAATCATTTCCCGGCGGCTTTGCGGCACCAACAACTGTGTGCGGATTTCATTAGTGTGAGTGTCACGGCTCACTCTATAAAGCCGATCGTTCCGCAATTGGAAATGAGGGTACGTTCGCGCAGCGTCGGGGCGCACCGAGCGACCATCAATATCCATCACTTGGTCATAGGCTGAGCGTAGGGTGTCGTCCCGAGACTGCTCTAGTGGAAAATCTTCCGTGGGGTACACAACGGGAGGCGGCGGGGCTTCCGTGGAAGTCCCCGCCTCCTCCTCCCCCCCAGAGTCAGCGTCGGTCGACCCCGCGTCACCGCCGAGCGCCGCGCAAACGTCACACGAATTTACAGACCGCGATCGCATCCCCGCGTACTGCCCCAGTAAGCTGTGGAACCCCGGCCAATTCGTACCCAAAATAAGGGGATGCGACAGGCGCGGGCTAACCGCCGCCTTCGCTCTATGCGTTTTGCCCCTGAATTTCAGCAACAGTGACACTACTGGGTACTTGTGAACATCCCCGTGCACACATTTAACCTCCACCCAGTCAGCCTCCAACAATGCCCCGGGGCGAACCAAACTTTGGTGGACCAGAGTCTGCGTGCAGCCCGTGTCCACCAAAGCATGGCGAATACCCCCTTGACACCTTACCGGCACGCGGTACGTCACTCCTGGACCGGGGGCGGGCGCTGGAGCGCCGGCAACGCGGAACACCTGCCCCACCTCCATGAGCGGACAGTCTCGGCGCAGGTGCCCCGGCCGCCCACACTTCCAACAGTCCGGCCCCGGCGTCTGTGCGGCTCCCCGTGGCTCCGGGGCAACCTCGGCGGCCGCCGGGGTTCCGGCGGGAAGCAGCGGCCGGAACGGGTTCCTGGGGCTCCACCCTGCTGCCTGCTCCGTTCCCGCAGGGCCGCCGCCTCTCCTCTGCGACGCCGCCGCCGGTGGCCTGGGCGGCGGAACACGGGCGCCCCGCCGCGGCTCCTCACGGCCCGGTCCCGGGTCGGCCGCCAGATGGTCCTCTGCCAGCGTCACCGCCGCCGTCAAATCCGCCGGGCGGTGGCAGCGAACCCAACGAGCCGTCGCCTCGGGCAGGCCTCCCACGAACTGCTCGAGGACGACCATGGTCAGCATCCGCGTCTCCCCAGCCGAGGGGCCCGGTCGCAGCCACCTCGCCGCCGCATCCTCCAGCTGCCGAGCCCAGGCAAACGGCCGCTCCCCCCCCGACATCCTGCTGGCCCGGAACTGACGGCGGTAATCCTCCGGGGAGAGCCCCAAACGATCCAGCACCGCCCGGCACACGTCCTCGAACACCCCCCGCGAGCCGGGGGGCAGGCTCAGCGCCGCCGTCTGGGCCTCACCCGACAGAAGCGGCAGCAGCCGGGCGGCCCACTCCTCCTCCGGCCACCGACAGGCCACCGCCGTGGCCTGGAAAGCCTCGATGAAAACCAGCGGGTCCTCCCCATCCCGCATCCGGTGCAACGTCACCGACAGCGGAGGGGCGGGAGCCGGCGCGGCCGCATTCCCCAGCAGCTGCCCCAGAGCCGCGGTCTGCTGCTCCGATTGCAGGCGAAGCAACGCCAACTGTTGGTCCTGCGTGGCCGCCTGACGAGCCGCCATCGCCGCCATGTCCAACATCATCTGGCCCAAGATCTGCAGCGGCTGGGCGGGCGGCGGGGCGGGCGGCGGCGCCGCAGGGGGAGCCGGCAGGGGACCGGACATCACGCGTGGGTTTCGGCACCAGTGTAACGGTGGACCCAAGAAATACCAGCCGGAGCGACTTTTGACAGTGCAGAACTTTTTATTAAGCTCGGGTTGTAGTGGACACATGTACTCCGCGCTCTCTTTCTCTGCTGTCACGTCCCTTCTCCGTCTGTCACTGCCAACACATAAAGAGACACAATCACTGTCAGATCCCAGCACACCTGTTCACCCCGCCCCTGCGCCGCCCCGGGAGCTCACTGCGTCACGCCTCCTCTGCAGCTGGCCAAGGACCACACCCACGCCACAGCTACTTTCATCTTGCCCTTGTCCTTCCTCCAGGCAGCACTGCCTGTTTAATTTTAAAAGAGTTTGTCCTGAGGGGAGGTAATCTTCTTTTCTCCTCATACTTACCTTCATATCTGCTTTCTGTTTTGTGACCTAATCTTTCAAAGCAAAATTTAGCCTGCTGTTCTCTTCCTTGGGATATTAAGGAAATACAAAAGGATACAATTTCTTCTATTTTCTTTCTTTCTTTAATGCATTCCTCTATCAAACAGTTCTGTTTTCAAGGTCTGGTTAATTATATTATAGCACATATGTCTCCAAAGAATACATATGGATATCTACAGTTATTCAGTTATTTAAAAACACATTGCTATGGAATGAATGTACCTACAGTCAGTGGAGAGCCATCTACATGTATGTCTGGTGCATTTGTGAGTTGTAAATATACTGTTTGTGCAGTGCAATTAAATATAGTAATCTAAAAGTTTTTCTAAGAGCTGAACAGCTGGTGTTTATTGAATTTCTGTTGTCAGCTGACTAAGACTCAGTTCACTAGCACATGGCTTTCAGCATCCAGACTGAGATAAGAAACATGGAGGATGCGATTTTTTTTAAAGCCTTCAACCTTTGAAACAAGTCTTGTACAGTTCATGTTTGTTTTAAATGAGAGTTTGCATTCTTGAAAAAAATAAAACAATTTGAAGGCAGAGCCAACTGCTTTTTCCCTTTGTTTCCAATTCACACAATGCTTGTTTTGTGTCATCACTGCAACACACAGCGAGTGTAAAATAGCCACTTACCAGAGATTACATTTAACCTCTGTCTGGTTTGTTTAAACCAGTGTGTGTTTAATCTAATTTAAATTCCCAATCAATGATAATCCACGAATATATTGAAAAGCAAAGTAGACATGCATAAGAGGAATATCCAGTGTCAAAATGTTCTGATTCCTGCACAGAGCAAAATGGTCGATGAGGAAGAAAAGAGAAAAACACTGCTATAGAGGGCCTAAATACAGCAGTGTGATATTGCAGAAACAAAGATATGTCATTCTCCTGATGATAACTGAGAAAATGTAAACACAAGTGACAACCCTTTTAAAACCTCTCTCTGACTTAATCTGACACTGTTGCTCTTGCTGCCCTTTTTTTTTTTTACCCCTTTCCCCTCTCACCCCTCCCAACCTCTCCCCCATCCCTCTGTGACATGCACATACACATTGTCAGCCACATCCATCCATCCCATGCCTGCTAGGTGTGAAGAGGGAGATGGCAGTCGGTAATTGGTGAGAAAGCACTTTATCACTTTGCTGGAGAATAGATTACATCCAATGTGTTTCTAATATGATTGAACATAGAGAATAGAAATCATATCCCCTCTTGTCACAGAAACCCCAAAGCAAACTCCTAAAGTGAAAAACAAAATGCAGTACTACATTGCCCTGATATTTGTAATAAAATGCACTCTGATTTCACAAAACTGCTCATGATGGATGCTGGAAAGAACTAAAGTTGTTCTGTTTTTCTAAAAGGACCACAACATACAAAAAAGTGGAATGTAATTAAAGCCAATAAAGAAAACCAAAAAAAAACAAACCCACTTACACACATTGTACTACATCTTGCTGAGAGCAAATTGTACCTTCTTGCTAATTGAAGTCTTTAAAGCTGTAAGCTGAGACACATTTACATCATGTACTCATGTCTGCACAATCAAACAGCATTTTTACAGGGCTCTCAATAGGTCTGCCCATGATATGTTTCTCCAAATGCACTGTATGAAGGTTTAAACTTGGGAATAAATCAACACAGATCTTTCATTTTACATCTGTTTGTGTTCCATCCTCTACCCTGAAAACATACCACAAGTCACTGACTTCCCACTGACAAAGCATATTCTTAAAGACGTGAAGCAGAGAACCATTTCTTGTATGCTTCGCAAATGTGCTACTTGTGTTATATATACATAGACCTGGTGCCATTTTATGTAAAGTGGAGCGCTGGTGTAAAAGACGGCTTCTAATTTCTCCAAAACTTAAAACCTTATTGAGATGCTCGTTTGTTTCTTCCTTCTTTTCTTTCCTCAATTCTCTTTTCCTTTGACCCTGATATTGACTGACTGCACCATCACTGAAAGAGCAGAGCTTAACTTTCCTTATGTCAAAACTGTGTAACCATCAATTCTCCAAAGAAGATCGTTAATCTCAGGAGATGTGAACCACACACATACGCTGCTGTCTCATCACCTGAGGTTCACTCCAGGGAGCCTTCCATGTGTGTCATCCAGGCACTTTGCCTGGGGCAGGTTAGGAGGTGTCTCTGGAGAGGTATGCCCCACACTGACACAAACGCACACGTGCGCACACAAAAACGTTGGAGGTGACAAGGTGACGCTATGTCTCTGTGATACCTGGTCTCTGTCAAAGCTCAGTGACAACTGGTCACCTCTGACTGCTCGCACACACGTTGATGTGTAAATGAACTTGGGCATATGCACACAGAGATGCGCATGATATAAGCTACTCTATCACACCAAACAATGATATTTTGAAAGTGCAGCATTTTGCACATGAATGTCAGATGTCAATCATCATATTTAGTTTAATACACATGCATTAATAGTAATCTTTCTTTGCCTGCACCCAGAGCTCTTTATACCCTGCTACACTCTGTGTTGGATGACAGAGAATCCAAATGGAAAGCGACACTATCTGTGTTCTTTTTTACCATCTACAGTGGGGCAAAAAAGTATTTAGTCAGCCACCGATTGTGCAAGTTCCCCCACCTAAAATGATGACAGCGGTCAGTAATTTGCACCAGAGGTACACTTCAACTGTGAGAGACAGAATGTGAAAAAAAAAAAATCCATGAATCCACATGGTAGGATTTGTAAAGAATTTATTTGTAAATCAGGGTGGAAAATAAGTATTTGGTCAATAACAAAAATACAACTCAATACTTTGTAACATAACCTTTGTTGGCAATAACAGAGGTCAAACGTTTACTATAGGTCTTTACCAGGTTTGCACACACAGTAGCTGGTATTTTGGCCCATTCCTCCATGCAGATCTTCTCGAGAGCAGTGATGTTTTGGGGCTGTCGCCGAGCAACACGGACTTTCAACTCCCGCCACAGATTTTCTATGGGGTTGAGGTCTGGAGACTGGCTAGGCCACTCCAGGACTTTCAAATGCTTCTTACGGAGCCACTCCTTTGTTGCCCGGGCGGTGTGTTTTGGATCATTGTCATGTTGGAAGACCCAGCCTCGTTTCATCTTCAAAGTTCTCACTGATGGAAGGAGGTTTTGGCTCAAAATCTCACGATACATGGCCCCATTCATTCTGTCCTTAACACGGATCAGTCGTCCTGTCCCCTTGGCAGAAAAACAGCCCCATAGCATGATGTTTCCACCCCCATGCTTCACAGTAGGTATGGTGTTCTTGGGATGCAACTCAGTATTCTTCTTCCTCCAAACACGACGAGTTGAGTTTATACCAAAAAGTTCTACTTTGGTTTCATCTGACCACATGACATTCTCCCAATCCTCTGCTGTATCATCCATGTGCTCTCTGGCAAACTTCAGACGGGCCTGGACATGCACTGGCTTCAGCAGCGGAACACGTCTGGCACTGCGGGATTTGATTCCCTGCCGTTGTAGTGTGTTACTGATGGTGACCTTTGTTACTTTGGTCCCAGCTCTCTGCAGGTCATTCACCAGGTCCCCCCGTGTGGTTCTGGGATCTTTGCTCACCGTTCCCATGATCATTTTGACCCCACGGGATGAGATCTTGCGTGGAGCCCCAGATCGAGGGAGATTATCAGTGGTCTTGTATGTCTTCCATTTTCTGATGATTGCTCCCACAGTTGATTTTTTTCACACCAAGCTGCTTGCCTATTGTAGATTCACTCTTCCCAGTCTGGTGCAGGTCTACAATACTTTTCCTGGTGTCCTTCGAAAGCTCTTTGGTCTTGGCCATGGCGGAGTTTGGAGTCTGACTGTTTGAGGCTGTGGACAGGTGTCTTTTATACAGATGATGAGTTCAAACAGGTGCCATTCATACAGGTAACGAGTGGGGGACAGAAAAGCGTCTTACAGAAGACGTTACAGGTCTGTGAGAGCCAGAGATTTTCCTTGTTTGAGGTGACCAAATACTTATTTTCCACCCTGATTTACGAATAAATTCTTTACAAATCCTACCATGTGAATTCATGGATTTTTTTTTCACATTCTGTCTCTCACAGTTGAAGTGTACCTCTGGTGCAAATTACTGACCTCTGTCATTATTTTAAGTGGGGGAACTTGCACAATCGGTGGCTGACTAAATACTTTTTTGCCCCACTGTATACTGTATTCATCACTATGCTCTCTAGGTACAACTGTTTATTTAGATGGAAACTGATATTATATCTAATTTGGGTCTAAAGCTGACAGTGTGGCTACCCCACAAGCACATTTTGTGGCTAGAGTAAAGGCTTTCTCTTTAACTGGACTGTTTGCACACTGCACAATGGACAAAACCACTGAGGCTGACACAAGCTCATTGAATATATAGCAGCACCCTGTGTCTCACAGAAAATAATCAAATGCCTTATAACGATGCACAAAAACAAAATATTTATACGTGTATATATATATTTTCTCACACACCATGATAAGTTCAAGGCACATATACCTACTCTGTGTGTCTGTGTGTGTGTTTGCATTTCACTTAACCATTGCCTTGGTAGTTAAACCCTGCCTGTGTTTGCGCTTCCTAGAGAAACAACCTTGAAATGCGACAGATGTTCAAATTCACCTTTCTGAACTTCACAAATCAAAGCAAGACCACTCATAATAAGCTCCTGTCAGTTTAGAAAAGGGGAGATTGTGGGGGTTAAAACCAAAAAAACCAAAAACGTATATATGCACAAACATACACGCTCCCAAACACACACCGCCAATCATTAACAGCTAAACTAGGGGTCATACTTTGCAGCTGCTCTTTCTGGATAAGATAAGACTTTGCTGCTGTGAAAGAGACACTGTTGTGTGTTCTTTTGTGTGGATTTATGTCTGCATCTTTGTCTCTATCTGCGCTTGAAAACACCTGTTCAAACAAAGCTTTAGAAATATTACTGAATAAATACATTTTATATATACAGTAACCAGCCATCTGTCTGTTATAAGGTTGTAAAGGACCCTGTTGGGGTCATTGACTTCAATGACTTGAATATAATAAATCAAAGAACTTTATTGTCTCTATTGTAGTTTAGTAATACATGCTGTGGGTCCTACTGCCATGTAGATCCATGTGCTTTCAAGAGGTTGAAAGTTTTCCTGAATTTCTGTAATTCTTTGGATGCCACCCATGCCCAGATCATCAAGTTACAGACCCCTGGGCACAAATGTTTGGTGGACCCTAGCCAACTTCTTTTAGTGGTCACACTGTTTTTCTTTCTTCAGTAATCAGACATATCATACAGGAATGTTGACATCCATGTACACAGAGTAGTTTGAAATGAAGGGCACTGTGCCTTACTGAAAAAATGAAAAGTAACCATCACAATACAACTTCACAACAATCTCTAAAAACTTCCAGGCCATGCACTGGGATTCTCCTTTAGAAAAATGAACAGGTAGGAACAGAGGTGTCACTGCTCATCACTGCTTTTGTTACCTGTTGAAGTTCAGGACCCAGCCTGCTGGGCTGGGGTCAGCATTCACTTAAGTTTTAACATCACTCTCGGTTCTTGGCTAGCTTAGCGTTAGCATGCTATCTGTGCAGATGCTTGCAGAGAGCTAAATTTGTGTGAGCAGTGTAAAGTAGTTGTTTCGTCCCTGGATGCAGTTTGCACTTTACCATCATGTTCTTGTCCTTTTGTGCAATAAAATTAAAAGTAATGTCCATATCTACTGCACAGCTGCTTTCTTCTTCCAGCACACAAACCGAAATCAGTTGATTGTAGCGCAGTGCAAGGGGAACTGATATACTTGATTGATAGGCAAGCAGATTAACATTTCCAAGAAACTGAACTACTGGGAACCCATCCCTACTTCTCATCACTGTCTTTTTTTTACCTGTTTAAGATCTGGCTCTGGCTGCTGAGCTGGTCAGTATACAATCAGCTTTAACATCATTCTGGGTTCTTTGTTAGCTTTGTGTTTGCATGCAGTCAGTCTAGATGCTTGCAGACAGCCAAAGTTGTGTTAGTAGTATAATGCTGTTGTTTCTGTCCTGGATGCAGTTTGCATTAAACCATCGCACTCGTTTTCATTTCATGAAGATATGGCATGCAGATAACTGAAAACACAAGTAATGACATAATTGTAAATGAAGTTGCGGTTGACAGTGGTATTTACTCTTGCAATTAATACAAAATCATTATATTTAGCAACTTAACACATCACATTACTAAAAAAATGTAGAGTGACTACTAACATGTTACTTTGGAACATTTTACACCCACCACTTAGGTATCACTTTTTTTTTCTTTTTTCTTCTATCATGCCCTTTTCAGTCCTTTTGGAAGTGCTGAAATACTCTTCCAAAGCTAGCTGACTTTGGGAGAGACAACTAGTCTCAGCAATATATGGAAGAAAGGGGCAGGTTGTACATTGTCCCCGTGACATGTGCCCAGAATGCCCATTGGATAAACCCAGATGCCACAGTCCACAAGGTGAAGCAGAGGGGAAAAATCCAAGGCCATTCCAATATTGGGGTTATATCACTATCCATTAGTTTTTGTTGTGTTCAGCTCTCTACAGAGTATAACATAAAACAGTGTTATTCTTGTTGTGCTCAAAAGAATAACACAAAATCCTTGAAAAAAGTATTTCAGCCTTGCCGCCGGCCCAGGCCCTTCCTATATAATGGTCTTCTCATTTCACTGATTACATCCTTTTACAGCTACTTAAGGAGGCAGGTATGTGGTCCATCTGCAGACTCTAATTCAAGTGGCATGCATTGTCAGAGTGTAATTATAAACATCCGATCCACTGGTTATCTTGATTAACTCTTGCGCAACCAACATCAGGCAAAGTAACCATGCAGATTGCTGTGTGGATGTGCACATTAAAGTGATGAGCTTCTGTTTAGTATTCCACACTCTCTGCTAGTTTGTGGAGTGAAAATAATTAGGAGTGTTAGAGATAGTGACATGCCTGAGATGCATAGGAACACAGAGTTCATTCATTTCCATGAAAAATTGTGGAACAATTAAAACCTTTCACAGTTTTTTACATCGCTGACATCCTCCAGACATCCATTACCACCACTCGCCTCACTACATGCTTAATACTGCAGTTGTGGCTATTTCTTTTGGAAGATTGCAATAAAGGTCAACCATGGCTGGGATGAACAAAAAAAAATGTGGTAGTGGAAAAAGCATAACTGTTAATTTAATTGTGTTTGTTAATGCTGGTGATTGTGTTTCCCAGCTTCACTCTACATCCCATCATATTTTCATAAGTGATTTCATCATTAAACTTTGTATTTTCCTATTTGCCATTCTGGGATTTCCATTACTTATATTCCACTTATATCTATACTCTTTGGTTTTTTTTTAAATTATTTATCATGAACATTCACGTATTTAATTATTAAAAGGCCAGTATTTTTTAATAGATCAACTACTGTTATGATTCAAGCAGAGTAAAGTATCCCATATGGAAAAGATATATATAAATCTTATAAAGTTTGTATCTGTCTTGTGTGAAACTTGTATGAAAAGCATACAAGAGTGAAAACAGATGTAAGATCCCTTGAAAAATTATATAAATGAAACTTGTATGTTTTGGATACTTACTAAAACAATATATGAAAGTAATGAGAAAGTGGCCACTTTCATGAGTAAATCATATAAATTTTTACTATTTCTTTTCCATATGAGATAAGCAGGGTTTGTGACAGCCGGGAAGTATAACACCTTCATCAATATTTAAGTATGGGAAGATTTAAGTTTTCATGATACCGACTGAATGCACCCCGAGTGGGTGGCTGACCATATGGTGTCAGTGTTCTGAATAACAGATGACCTCAGATCAGATTTATCTTCGGGAGGGAGATGGGGCGAGAAAGGAAAGAGAGACGGGGTTCTTTGGCAACAGTGTTCACCTAACATTCATGCCAATAAAACAAAGTGGGCTTGAGAGTAGAGAGAGGGAGGCAGAAAGCAGAGAAGGAGCACTGAATGACAGATGGGTAAGAAGAGAGAGTGCACACAGAAAGAAGACAGAAGAAGGAGAGTTAAAGAGTTTTTGCTGCTCTGTAGCCTGTATAAAGACATAAATACCAAGTTCCTGATGCAATCTAAGACCCAAGCAAAATTCAGTTTGTACTTCAGTAGAAAACCTGACATTTCTATAAGTCTTATTTAAGTGGCAGGATATTCAGAAGCTTTGAATTCCACCTTTTTTTCTCATGTTTATGTTTATTTTTACCATCTTACCCATTTCAAGTCGTATTATATTTTAAGTGTAATGTAACATAGGATGTAATGTGTGCTAATGTATTTTCTTACACGTTTTTATGCTTAACTTCATTTAATTGTGGTCATTCTATTTGGTTCAAGTAAATTTGGATCTGGGAGGGGCAGGGAGAGAGAGAAAAGAGAGAGAGAAAAGAGAGAGAGGGCGAGAAAAGTTAGTGAAGTGAAAAATGGAGGGAGGAGTTGAGTGAGAGAGAGAGAAAGTGTGTGAGAAGGAAAGAGTGAGGACAGACAAAGGAAGTTGGGGGCTTGGGGTGTGTACAAAAAGAACACCTGTTGAGATTGGGGTTGGCACGCGACCCACTCCGACTCGCGTGGCAGCTGCACCTTAGGGTAACAATGGCAGTAAAAGAGAGAGACGGAGAAAGCGAGAGGAAAGTTTGAATGCACTACTTATCCTTTTAGGTCGTGCGAACCTCTGTGTGTGTGTGTGTGTGTGTGTGTGTGTGTGTGTGTGTGTGTGTGTGTGTGCGTGTGCGTGTGTGTGTGTGTGTGTGTGGCATGCTAATGTTTACAGAGAAGGTAAGGGGGGGGGGGGGGCAGAGTGAAAGAAAGACAGATAAGTGTGCCAAGAAATTGCCGTGTATCCAAGTTAACTGTGAAACCAAAACTAGGTGGAAGGTTGCATTTATGTTTTAGAATAGAATAGAATAGAATAGAATAGAATAGAATATACAACACCTGCTCAAGGTACTGAATGAGGTGTTAGGTTTAAAAGCTTACCAGCTGTCCCTCCAGGTGCACAGAGCTCCCAAGAGTTTGTTGGAAGAGAGGAAAATGTATGAAGAAGATATACTACCCTTGAAATTGTTGTCTGTAATTATTATTACTACTGAATTTGTACCAGCCTCAACAGACTCAAGCTGAAATGTGTGTGTTTTTAGCTTTAAACTTGTACAGTAAATGGTCATTCCTGGGCTATAGCACAGCGACTTCTATAGCAAAGAGTGAAACTGCATCGTGTTGTCCCACATTTCCATAATAAAAGACGCATTACGGCAAAGTGTGAGTTTACGAGTTAACATTCTTATATCCATTGCAGTTCTGCTCCATGAACACACAAATTGGAGCCCAATTACCCACTGCTTTACTTGGATGCACTGCAGATACGAGGCCATATTGAATATAATTGTATCCAGTGAAATGCATCCAGTAACTCTGGCGACTGTACTTTCATACTAATTTCCCTGTGGCGGTCTAAGTCACCTCTGACTCCACTTTCATTAAGACACTGAACATCTGATCAACTCTCCTTTTTTTTTTAAATTATTATTTAGATTGATTTTTTTAATGTGAAGAAACAGGCATGCTCCCCTGGAAGCCAGAATCATTAAAGTGGTGACTGTTTTCAATCTTTTTTTTAACACCACCATATTGCTTCCATTTCCAGTTAATTCCACAGCCTGTTCTACCTCAGTGCAGTCTGTTATACCTTATTCCAACATACCCGCAGATACACGTTCACTCTGCACAACCGTATCGCTTGGATGCCTCCCTGTCGCACAGAGACATTATGTAATTCACCCCTGGTAACTGTATTCAATGCTGGGGTTGATCTCTTTTTACTCTCCCTAAATTTTCTGTAGCACAGACCGAGACAGGGTCCTCTCCGGCTATGCGACGCCATCTAGCGTCACTCCTAACTCCGCATTGTAGTTTAAAGCCTTCCTACGTCCTACTCTCATTCGTCTCTTTTCATTTATGTGACTCATTACATTTAAAGTAGATTAAATCACAAATTGTCATACTGGGTGAACTGGATGCCCCGAGAAAACAGAGCCTACTACGTGCTGTGATTGCTTTAGGATGATAATATGTCTACAAGCAAAATATGTTTTTTTTTCTTTTTACCCAGATACTTTTTGCGCACCTTTATTAGGTGCATGTGTTAAGATTCAGGAAAACAAGATAAAGTGATGCTGTCTGTTGGCTTTCTGTTTTTGTACACACGTTTCATCTGATTGTGGTCTTACCTTGCGCTGTGCCGTGCGTTTCTCTCTCACCGGTGCTTTTTGTGTTACGAAAAACTGCACTGAGTGTCAGTTTTGAGTTGTGTGTGCGTGTGCGCGCGAACGAGAGAGACAGAGAACAAGCGCTCTCGCAGGCGGTTAATGCGCACACACATCGCACACACAGCCTACTTCTTCTTTTTTTTCTCCTTTTTTTCTCCCTCCTCGCTTCTCTCTTTCTAGTGCGCTGGAGAGGGTTCGTTCGATATGTGTTATGTGACAAAAGACCGCCCAACCCCGCCTCGGAGAGAGAGAGGAGTGAAAGCAAAGCAAAGCATATATACAGCTTGGCTGTCTTGGAGTCTTTACTCACACCAGCCAAACTATCATGTCAGTCTGCTCGCACGGTGACCACCTGTAGGCAAACTATCACCAATTAAACTAATTATCGCATGTTTCAGTCAGTCGTTAGAATGATAATCAGTTTAAATGAGTGATCCCATTATAATATAGCCTGCAGTATACGCCAGATAACCTTAGAGTGTGTTATCTTTAGCATTGCAAGCACACGGCAATGGACCACTGTATCAGCTGGCTTTATTATAGGTGCGCACCATGCACAATATCCTCACTCTCTGTGTGAGGATAATGGAAGAAAAGGAGGCTGGTTAAAACAGAGTGCGTGGCTTTTGTGCCGTCTCGGGCGCGCTGGTACAAACTGCACTGTGTTTAAGCGGCCATATGGTGAAGTATACTTAGCTTTCCTATAGCAAGGCTACATGTTAATGATATACACATGGGCTGGTGGTGAGGGGGGTGTTCATAACATAAGCCAATGTCTCTTTAAAAAAAAATGAAGTTTCTTGTTGTATTCTGGAATGAGGTCAGACACGAGGCTCCTCATTGCACGCGCTGATTATTATTAGATTCCATTTTTGGCCAATCGGCGCCGAGGTGGGCGTGAGTCTGGCGCGGAGGCAGGCTAGCGACAGGATTTCATTGGTGGATTTTTATCGCCGTTGTATTACGGGAAGGAATAAATGCAAGTAAGGGGGCCGGGCCGTGAGGGCTGCTTGAATCGCGACTGTAGTTGATGGGAGGCGGACAGTGTAACTCGCTCTAGCTGATTTTTTCTCCCTTACACAGCATGCATGGCTTTTGTTTCTGATGCAGAGAAAAGCACTTACCCTACACACTGTACTTGGGAGCCCTTTGTAAGTGCCCGAGCGCACAGTGTGGCACCCGGTCTGCGCTCTGCAGCTGCATAGACTGTGCTCAGTGGCCCCCACGGCTAAACTGGTTTTTTATAACAGAAGGGGAGACTGAGAGACTGATTACAGGGTACACAGTGGAGACTGGGCTACCATCCGTGCTGTTTTAAACGCCAACAGAAGCTGGAAATTAAACTTTTTTTTTCTTTTTACGCATCTAGCCGACTGAGGCTACTCTGGACTGAAGTGTTGCCGAGTTTACTGCGCATCTCAGGAGTGAATTATTTCTTGCACTGGCTTTTACTCGGCTCAAACTGTGAAGAGGAGGAGAGAAAAGAGCTGAGTTTGCTTTAATAGTGAATCAGAGGAGCAAGGAGAGAGGGAGAGAAAGAGCAAGCACACCGCTCTCCCCCTCTGTCTGCACAGCTGGGCAGCATGGTGCAGAAAATGAGCCACACAGAGAGCACCACCGAGGCGCTGTCCTTCTTCGCCGGGGACTCGAGCTCCGACTCCGGGGCGTGCATGGACCTTGAAACGGCCGCTTCGCCTCTCTCCCCGGGCTCCACCGCTTCTTCGACCGCCGGCGACAAGTTGGGAGACAACCCGGCGTGGTGTAAAACTCCCAGCGGTCACATCAAGAGACCCATGAACGCGTTCATGGTGTGGTCCCAGATAGAGAGGAGAAAAATCATGGAGCAGTCCCCGGACATGCACAACGCCGAGATCTCAAAGAGGCTGGGGAAGCGGTGGAAACTGCTCAGAGACAGCGACAAGATCCCCTTCATCAGAGAGGCGGAGCGGCTCAGGCTGAAGCACATGGCGGACTATCCCGACTACAAGTACCGGCCAAGAAAGAAGGTAAAATCGAGCGCATCCAAGCCCGCAGGAGAGAAGGGGGAAAAGCTCAACTGTAGCTCCAACAACACCAGCACTAAGACGTCCTCCTCTTCGAGGAAGACCGGATCCAAATCACCCAGCAGCAGCAGCAAACCCCACAAATCACTTTTCGGGAGCAGCAGCAATAGCACCAAAGCATCAATGTTTGCCTCTGAGCACCCAGCAGAGCACCACCACAACTCTCTCTACAAGTCCAAGTCCGTCTCCTCCTCAGTAGCCAAGCAGATACCTGATGGCAAGAAGCCCCGACGAGTGTACGTGTTGGGGAGCAGCGGGACTAGCTTGAGCGTGAGCCCGGCGTCTTCCGTTGTGGTCCCGGCCAGCCCGACGCTCAGCAGCTCGGCGGACTCCAGCGACCCGCTCAGCCTGTACGAGGACGCGGCCAGCGGCAGAGAGGAGGGTGCGGACTCCCCCGGCAGCAGCGGCAGCTTGGGCGGCTCTTCGGAGCGCCACGGTGGGCACACGTACAGCAGTCGGCGGGCTTCCTCGCCTACCCCCTCCGGCTCTCACTCCTCCGCCTCGTCGCACTCCTCCTCGTCCTCCTCGGAGGACGAAGAGTTCGAGGACGACTTGCTCGACATCAACCCGAGCCCCAGCTTTGATAGCATGTCGCTGGGGAGCTTTGGCTCCTCGGTGCTGGACAGGGACTGGGATTTGAACTTTGAGTCCGGCTCCGGAGGGTCCCACTTCGAATTCCCCGACTACTGCACACCCGAAGTCAGCGAGATGATCTCCGGGGATTGGCTAGAGTCCACCATCTCCAACCTGGTGTTCACGTACTGAGAAAGGCAAGAGACGACAGGTAACATCCTGAAAGCAAATTAATAATAATAACGAGAAGAAGAATGAGACCACAAACAGAAACGGGGACATAAGTGGGCGCAATAGTTTGTGTTATAGGTTTAACTGCATCAGACTATTAAAGCCCCGCTGAAACTACCCCCCAGTCCTTTCTCGTCCCCCAAAATAGGCAAGAGGCTGCATATCCTTGGAGAGCTACACTTTAAAGCAAATAAATGCCTTTTCTAGGCTACTTTTCTTTGGATGCGTCGACTGTGGGACTTAATACCAACACGACAGTGAAGGGGGTGAAGAAGAAGAAGAGGAAGTAGTACTGGAGACTGAAAACGCTCAGTCGTGGACTGTTTTGAACTGAACAACTTTACTGTGATTGATTTGCACGTCGTTCACTTAATCAATGTTGTTGACGATTTAGCAAAAGAAAGAAAGGAAAAAAAAAAAAGAGACATTTTGCAACTTTTTACCAATCGCCAGGTGAACTTCACCACTAAAAAGGTACAGAAATGGGACTGCCGTGCGACATTTTTTGTTGTTGTGGTGTGTCACTAAAGAGGGATTTAAAAAAAAAAAAGAAAAAAAAGTGAAACCAAGGTGGGTTGGAGTTTTTTTTTAATTTTTTTTCTAAGTCGACTATTTTCTCAAAAAGCAAAAGGAAAAAAACACGTTAAGCATGATAGCCTACTTTGTTCCTATCTTGTGCTGAGATTTTCTGTGAGACTGTCGAGCAGTTTAAAAACTAGTATTAGGGTTATTTAAATGGATAGGTGGCGCTCGCTTCGGTTCTTCTCTTTAAAAGAAAGAAAGGAAAAAACGGACATTGAAATAATCACCAGCTGTTGTAATTTTTCAGACTTCAGGATTCAAACGCAACTTCAAATCTGTGCTGAACTTTATACACATGTTCTCTATGATTCAGGACCAAAATTCTTTTAATGTTTTCGAGATTTTAACTATAGAGAAATCCTCACCGGTTTCGCTCTCTTCTTTTCCCCTTTTCTCCTCCATCCTTTGAGCTTTGTTTTGTACATGTATTCAGATGCCATTTTATATGGGATGTTGTATTTATATACTGGGCCAAGCATTTTTGACTTGATCATTTTTTAATTTCTTGTATACATGATCTAGTCCTGTATTATTATTATTTTCTTACACGATTGTTTGTCAGTATGTCTGTGTCTGTCACATTTCCTTCTCAGGCGAAGGGCTAGAGTTAAAAAAAAACACACAACTTTTGATTTCTTTTTTTATATTTAAATGTACACACTTTTGGACACTTAAAAAGAGAGGAAACAGTTTGATTATTTTCTCAGTGTATTTTTGTACAAATCTATATAGAAACTGGGGGAGTCAACAATCGGTGTGTGTAGCCTACTAATACAGCTGTATTGGATTTTCTAATTTTTAATACCACCGGCAGGCTGCTTTTCATGCTGCCTTCAAGTGCTTACAGTAAGCTCGTGTGCTCTAAGATTTTGTTGCCTGTCCAAACGTTTCCCCCACATTTTTTCTTTCTTTTTTTCTTTTTTTTCTTTCGCAAAAACAGGCAACAAAACAGACCTTTTAACCGCGGTGCCAATTGTTTTTGATTTTAGAAATCAAAGGCACCAAACTACATTTACCTACTGACGAAATGAAGGAGCCCCCGTGGCTCAGGTGTGTAATTCATGTTTTACTTCAGTAAACAGGCAAACTTTGCGTGTCTTTTACCAGCATATGCTCTTAAGACTTCTCTGATATCCAGTCCCTAAATATTTCAATATCCTGTATTGACCGTAGCCTGCAGGCATGACATGCTTAACTTCTGCGATTTGCCCGACAGCACTTGAAAGCAGCATCAGCCTTTGTATCAGCCTACCTTCAACGTTTACAGTGCCAGACTGCAGGCTCCTTAAAGACACAGGAACGCATTGTTTCTGCAGGCTATTCCTGTGGGCCATGTGGGTTTAAGAGCATCACTATCTTGAGCAGCCACTTTGCTTTTGCATTTCCTGTCAAATATCTTGCCTGTGACAACAACAAGGAGATTGTAGCTTTAAATTTGACTTATTTCTTGATGTTTTCATTAACTGATGTCACATTTGCCAATCAACCACTGGATTGAAATAGCACTAGCGTTGCAGCAAGTAAACAACAAGGATGATAACATCAAGCGTATTCAAATTTCAGACTTGAGTTCTGCAAACACCTACTTGTACTGCGTTTCTCATTGTATTTGAATATATAATCTTTTCTACTTGTGGGCTAACTATTAGCTAATAATTGTTTTAGTATCTTTATGGCATGGTGAATAGCATTTGTATTTCAGATTCAGGTTATTAGCTGTTGTGTTTTTCAGAAAAAAATGGAAAAAAATGAGGAAAAGCGATGAAACGTGAACTCGGTCTTTGTATATTTGACTGTATCATAAAGCAAAAAGATTGTGTGTTTATGTACGTTGTTGCTATCGAGGACAGGCACTGTCTAGAGCTGCCATCTTTTACACATCATTACCTACATTCGAGGTGGTCAGTTCAGACTGTTTTTTTTATATATAAATATGAAAGCATTTTTAAATATATTAACTTTATTTTTCATCCATCCTGTGCAATATGATGTGTAGAATTATCATTTATTGTCTCTAATCATGCCATAAACAAAAGTACCCACCCTCTTTTTGAGTCTCAGAGAAAAGGGGCGGGGACTCATGCCAGCTAAATTGTGTCCATTCACTGCCTGTCAGATTGTTGATACAAACTTGTGTACAGAACTTTTTCAAGGAAGGAAATAAATATCAGCTGGAACTGAAACTCAACAGCTTTTTTCTTTATTCATGAGTGTTGTTTTTTTGTTTGTTTTTTAATCTCTCTTTCAATGCCACAAATACCCAAGGCATGATACATTTGTGTTATTATGTTCCAAGTTCATCTCCTAACAGTAGTTGTCCAAACTGTGTTTAGTTATTACATTATATGTTGTTAAGTGTTTTCTATAAGAGGATGAAGATTTTTTACTCACCACTTCAGCTGCTTTTAATTGGCTCTTCTATTCTTCTCTCCCCAAGTTAATCAAGCCATGGTTTACTTGGGGAGAAATGGACAACTGAAAGCAAACGTTTGCGATGCGGGCTGAAAATAACTTAAGTGCTCAAAATAACTTATAAAAACTGTCTTGAGTAATGAGCATTAACTGCTTTTGGGGAAATGCACTCCAGCGGTGTGGCAACACGCTCCCCCACCAAAAAAACTACTATTTACATAATTTTAAGAGGCAAGCAAAAATGGTCTGCAGTGTGAAAGAAAAGTGGTTTAGCGAAGAATTATTCAAATATTGTGTTGTAAACTTTCTCAGCCACTGTGACAATTGCACATTAAGTCAGTTTATATTATCCATGTCTGCACATCGCAGGGACTTTTATTTAAGTTTCCTCTTAATGCGGTGTAAATGCCTCATTCATATAGGAAACTTTCTGAAAACTGTCGCAGCTCAAAAAAAGCACACACACTTTAAATTCTAGTCACCACAAAATGGGATGGTTTGGTTTGGAAAGAGTTTTGTAGCAGGTGTCAGCATCCCTAGAGTCACTATCCACTTTATTCTGTAAATAAAGCTTAAAAGGCGATGCTCTTAACCCCTTTGTGACATAAGTTTGATGCTGGAGTTAAGTGGTATGGAAGCTTTATGTTAGGATTCAAGTCTACATCAGATATTCAAACGTGTAGATTTGTTTATTTTAATTTTTTGTATAAATGACATGACCTTTTTCTGTATTTACTGTTTTTATTATATTTGCACATCACCAAGAAACCGCATGAAGGCTGCACCCATCTGTTCAAGCACACATGTAAAATTGATTTATGCCTCTAGAGTTTAAAATTCTAATGCATTATGCATAACTTAAAACCACGCTGCTATTGGGTCAAAGCAGAAAATAGTTTAGCGTCACGCGTATCGAACAGAATACACAAGTCGTATTCCCAGCAGCGCTAAATCATGACGATTAACAACGACCTCAGAGTATCTTTTGGTGTTGCTACAATGTTACTTCTGGAGTTCACGTGAATTTCTTTAGTAATAAAAAACAGAAGAGATAGCATTGAATGGACAGAACGCTCTTTATCCCTGAATATTTAATAAAACAACCTGGTAACTGGAAAACTGTTAGAAAGATGATGCAAGAATACAACCTGAAAAGGAAAATATGAATTGCCTGCTGCACCCCTCCTTTATTTCCCCTTCAAACCTCCCCTGGATAATACATTAAAGAGAACACACCCAAGCCAAGAACTGATCATGAAAAGCGATCCCACACCATTGCAACTGACCAAAATATGCCTCAAGCAGTTAGGGCAGGTTTGCCTAAGCACCTTATTTCTTCTATATAATAGCACACTGCTTATTTACGTCATTAATCAAAGACACACACATACTGAGACCACCTTAAGTGACTGAATGAAGGCGGCTCATTACTGAATACATAATTATCTTCATCCAAGATATGTCTATTCTATTCTATTCCAGCCTGTTGTGCTGTTACGCTGGCATTCAGACTTGATTCAGTCATGATTTCCCTTCCCCCTCTCCCAGACAGACCCTTATTGTGGGGGAAGGGCTGTTTTAGCAGCAGTCAGCCAAGGGCCCTCCAGCGTAGCTGACAAGCATGTCTGTCTACAGTATGCGGATGTGTCTGTGTGTGTGCATGTGTGTGTGCGGGCATGTGCATCATACCACATGACATGGGTATTTTTTGATAACAAGGCAAGAGACTGTATACTTAACTCAAATATTAATGGTTTAATTTATTATTATCATTGTTATTATTATTATTATTATTAATTGTTGCTATTTCTCTTCTGTCAGATACTTTAACACAACAGACGATGCAGCTCGAAGCACACAGCAACTGGTTTTATTGCATAACAGTTTATTTTATTAAATTACTGTAAGTGTTCCATGGTTATTAGTGTAACTGGTTTTGTGAAACTGTTATGTATGGTAAAAACACCAGCATGTTTAGGAGTTATCAGTTATTTTTATTGTCGTAATTAGATGCATCTTGATGCCCTTTTTCACTGTCTGACGTCTACTTTTAAATAAACGAGGAGTAGATGTATAAAAAACAAATCTGCATTGATTGTGGAAACAAAGTGAGCGTGTACAAGTGCATAAATCCATAGTGGATATCATGATAGGACTGCTAACTATCTCCTTAATGAAATGCAGATATATGCATTTTATAGCAGCTTAATTAGTCGTGTTTTAAAACTAACCTTACACTGCAAATAAACAGTTATTTCAGCTGCCAGTTTTAGCACCCACTGCATACTTCATATCTTAACGTCCTCATGATTGTGAAGCAATAATATCTGTACTGTTTGGTATAATCTTGCAAATTTCTTAAGATTTCCAGCACTTCTGTGTGTCTGTGTGTGTGTTAAGCTCCTCTAAGCTGTATGTAGCCTGTTCAGTGTGCAGTCTCATGCCTGGCTCAGCTGACTCCTCAGTGGGAGATGTGCAGGCAGCAGTCAGGGCAGAGCAGAGTGGAGCAGAACAGGCTGATTGCTGGAGTCAGTGGCCCAGTAAAACCACAGCAGGGGGGGATAAGAGCTCTGCCGGAGGGGCAGAGAGAGGTATGACTGTATCTCTGTCTGTCTGTCTGTCTGTCTGTATATAATATATCCATCCTGAGCTAAACCCAAGGGGGTAGATGGTGTTGCTGTGGTGATGTGACTATATGACTATTTATCTGCTTTCTGTGATTTACACCCCCCCCCCCCCCCAAATTATTGATGTGCAAATACCATTTGTTATAGTCGCTGTTAATACACAGATTTCCGTGAGGAGTAGCTCCTTCCTTTTATTATTTATTTGTATTTGTATGGCATATAAATGAAGGACACAGTAGTGGTGTTGTCGGCTATCTTTAGTTTTTAAGTTTTTACCTAACTGGCTGTGTCTAGATGTTCCCAAAATGCATTCACTCACACACTTGTGGAAACCGGTGTACACAAAGAATGCCGCACACAAAAGCAGTATTGACTAGTACGCTGCTTTTTCAGGACCCAGGTCAGGTCCAATAGGCAGAGCCACAGAGGCTTTTTCTTCTGCCTGTGAACAGCAGTGTGGTTAATCACTGTCACTGCATGTATTTGCATTTGAATGTTTCCTGTTGTCCTGCGTGCTCCTTTACAGCCGTTACAAACGTTACAGCCGGGACAAAGAGCTGCACATAACTGGGAGAAGGGAGACGTGATTATGACTTCTTCCCTGCCCCTGCTCATCTCCCTCTTCCCCCTCCTTCCAGCACACCCACATGTAATATTACCAGCACCACCCTCACCGACTGCAGTACCAAAAGCAGCCTTCCTAATGAAAAAAAGCCTGAAACTCTGAAACTCCTTTAATTTATTTTTTTATTTCTCACGACATCCATACAGATTTACATTTCCTATTGGAAGGAGTTACAACAAAGAGTAACTGATGTTAAGGTAGTGGTTAAGTAAAATTTCAAGTTAAGTTATAAAAACTAGAAAGTTTGCTCATGTAAATGAACTTAATCAAATTAATTAATTAAATAAATGAATAAATATTTATGTATTTACAGGGTGCAAAGATGTCTAAATATTCTATTTACGCATGTTTTGGTGTATCACTGTTACTGTTCTCCAAACTCAAAATAAAGCTTTTGCATAAGATTTGACGTAGCAGTAGCACAGCGGATCCCCGTCATTACAAGTCTAGAGCTACTGATATACACACACCACTTCATTCTTTATTAAAAAAAATAAAAATAAAAATAAAAATAAAAATCATTTCCCCCCTTTTTTTGGTCTCTTTCTTTGTTCCCCTGCTACTGCTATCCAGACACAATGGTTGTCTCCACGCGGAGGATACAGGAAAGTTTTTGTCAGCCAGCCAAAAGACAAGAAGAATGGAGGAAAAAAGTATTTCGGAAGCAAAGATTTTCTAGTGTGACAGTTTTATGAGGGTTTCTTTTGGTTGCGACTTGAACGAAAGAGAGAGAGAGAGAGAGAGAGAGAGAGAATGCTCAGTGAAGAGCACCTTGCAAGCCAGTGCCACAAAGAGGCTTTAATGAATAAACAAACGCAAGAAGAAAAAAATTTGGGTAAAAAGAATAAATAGATATCCCACGACACAGACAGACATAATTAGCTGCTTTGTAAAAAAAACTTTTGGGGAGTTAGTGTGTTTAAATAAAGTAAAATAGTAATAATAAGTATAATGATAGAACCCAACACCGTGATCTTTATCACTCGCACGGATCCACAGTGTACATTGTTTTGTGCATAGTTGTTTGACTTTGAGAGGGCGGGACTCTTTGGAGAGCGAAATGAACTAGGCGCGGCCAAAAAAGAGCCCCATCCATCTATCACACGTGTAGACAAAGGGGGACTCCACAACACAAAGCTAGATGTGCCCTCTCAAACTTTTTTTTTTCCTACAACCGACAGCAGCGCGCGCACAGGAAGCCGACTGCCCAGGTGAGTTGTCTCCAAGCGGCACACTGTCTTTGCTTTCAATCCTCGAGCGATTTTTTGGAATTTATTCCCAGTTAAAAGTTGCGGCTGTAGTTGGTGCGTCAGCGCTCAAACTTGAGCACAAAGCAGGAGGGAGAGGGAGAGAGAGCTAGAGAAATCGAGGCAGCAAGGAAGGAGAGAGAGAGAGGGAGCGAGAGGAGCGGTCCCCTGTTCCTTTGTCTGATGCGGGTCGCTTTGAGGAGAGAACTTGAGGGGGATGCTCACACACGCATCTCCATAACGCTCATTAACACTCAACTTGTGCTACTTAGAAGCAATTGTCAGGGAGCTTTCATGGAGTTGAGGCAGAGTTTGTGGGGTTGCTGTATTTTTTTGTCTCTCGAGGATGTTGCGACACAAGACAAAGCCTGTCAGAAGTTTGCGGAGGAAAGGACCTTTTTACGCACGCGAGAAAAATCACAGTTGGCTGATGGATAGTTTGTAAATACTTCTTTTTTCCTTCTTAGTGCAGTAGTTTTATGACTGTTGTGTTTACGTTCTTGCGAAGTTGTCTTTCTGCACTATGGGAATTCCGCGCAGTGCAATCAGGTGTAAAGTCTCCAAGAAACAAGAAACGGTAACACAGAATTAAACTTTTTTTTCGCACTAATGAGAAATGATGTTTATAGGCAACAAAAAAGATGCAATGACGTGAATCTAAAGCGAGCTCGTCTTGAAAATCTTTAAGAAACTTGTTAGAGTTTATTTGGAAATAGATCAACAGGTATAAGTCGCTGCAGCTTCTTTGTTAGGCTACTGTAAAGGCTCCTTTGTTCTCAGTCCATACAAAGAAAGCTAGCAGAAAGGAGCGCAGATCCACCAGGAAACAACTTTTTCTTTTCTTTTTCAAACTTGCAAAGTTAAATTTATGTGATATATATTTTTTAATTATGTTGTTTAATTCTAGTATTTCAAAGTGTTTGAATAGCTTTTATTTGCCTTGTTTTCTTTTAAAGAAGCAAATACCCGGGAAATGTCAATGTAAATACTTTTTATTGTTTATTGAGTTTTATTGTTAAGTTCCACCTTCATTTTTTATTATTTTTCCTCGTTATTTAAAAAAATAAAGTGGACACGATTTAAAAACAAACAAACTTTCTTTATGTTGTGAAGGTGTGGCCAAACAACTTGTGTGGATTTGAAGCATTCCACAGTGGAGTAGCTCTACCCTTAAACTTTGCATTATTCAGCAAAGGGGAGAATTCACACCTACAGGATTTACATGTGGTTTGAAACCAAATCAGTTTGTTATTCTATATAAAGAAATATATATATTTAAAAGTTTCTAAAAACAAATTTGACTCATACAGTTCATTCACACACTTTTACGCTGCTTATTCACTCCTAAAGTACGAGTTTAATATGATTTAGACTGGGATTCCATTTGAATGAGAAAAATGTGCTGTAGCTTTGACTGACTGCAATGCCTTTAACCTTTTTTCTTTTTTCTTTTTATTTGTCTGGGCACTGTCCTTAGGTGGGAATTTAAGCAATTTAACCAGTACAGTGCTTGCTTCTGATGGATTAAGAAAATAAAAAAGATGTGTAGAAAAAAAAACACACGGAAGATGTACAGATTCACCTATCAAGCCATTTTTAAGATGAAATGAAGGATTAAGAGACTGTTCACTTTTCTTCTGGATGAACATGAAGACTTATCTCATGAGGATTTAGACTTCAGCAGCAGCAGCGCCAGTCGGATTGTGTTTTAGGCACACTTGGAAATCTAAACCTCATGGAGATACTTTGAGGATTATAAAAGATGTGCATGTAGAATGCCACAATACAAGACGCGTCCTGGGCCAAAGTCCTTGGGATAGCAGGATATTGCTTTCCTGATCCTTCTCAGCCCCCAGAATGGGTAGGTAATATTACTCTTTAGTGGGAGATGGTATGTGGCACTTGTTCAACCACTTGTTTGCAGGGCTGGTACATGTGTGAAATCCCTAGCACACGCAGGGACACACAAACACACACACACTATTTTCCAGCTACATTTGTCATCAGCTGTATTTTGTAAGGCGTTGTGTTGCCCTTGTACTGTAATCTGAGTTTATTTGTAATGCCATATATTATTTAGGCTTAAAGCTAAAATCAATATACAGTTGATAAAAGATTATTTTGAGGCAACCAGCTTGTCTTATCATGCCAGTCATTAGTCATTGCCCCTGAGAAACTAAGATAATTTTGGCATGGTTAAACAATGATGACTACCAATACTGTAAACTTGCAATTCTCGCAATGTCTTTTTGTATTCCACACTTGTTATGCACGGGGACATTTTTTTAATAACACAGTGAATAACCATGAAATGCCCAAAGCACCTTAATGAAGCTGGACGTTTAGTCCAAGTTTGTTGCACATGACCACTAGTCTGTATTGTAAAATAATGAGCTAAAAGTTCATCTGATGATGTGCAGTTTGTACAGTTCAGTAGTAGTAGAGTCCCTACCTCATGACATGTTTATATTTTAGTTTAGTTTTATCTGTGCATGGTCTCGGCATAGCACAGCAGCATCATTGTGTCATAGTCGGAGTGCATGTTTCATCTGATTTGACTTCAGTTATCTTTTATAAAGCCCAAGAACGCTTTTGGGCCAAATTTGAGTGTCCACGGTCTGATCAGTTTTAACACTGATAGTTAGTTTCACTTACGATTGCGTGACAGTCGCATAATTTGCACGCACTGTGATCCACAGCATTCATCAGTTGCGAAATGTTCTGTAGAAAGAGAAATCTTTCTTCAAATGCTCAGTTCATTCAGGGGTCAGGCGAGAGCGAGACCATCCTACGATGGAGAAGGCAGTTTTGTATTTCGCCTAATGCTTTAGCAGCAACTAATTCAGACGAATCTCTTAGAGTCAGAAAAGAGTCACAAGCTATTCAACTGGCCTTCTTAACCTGCATTTGCATTCTACTATACAGGAGTGTGAGGGAGAGAGGAGAGTCACTCCTTTCTCTCTCTTTGCAGCCCCTTATCAATGATGTCATTGAGAGCCAATGAGAGCGTACAGTGGAACTTGTAAGCATCCAAGCTCCACCTTCCAGTCGCTTTGTGCATGGTAGCCCACATGGTCCTGCAGCATCACATTTTCACCATGCATTACTCTGCAGCAGAGAACGGGAGAGAGAGAGGCAGAGATACAGGGATGTGGCTCTTGGCTATGTGTTCTGATGTTAATCTACCGTGTCTGCTCAGAAATGAGTTGTTTATCATTTTAAACATGCAAAGAGCAATCAGATAACATTTTAAAAATGATTTGCCAAAAGCCTCTGAGATACTATTAAATAAGATTATAAAGAAGAATAAAATCCAGCCAAATAACATCGTTAATGTATACTAAATTATTGAAAGTAAGGCTAAAATGCAAAGAATCATTGGAGAAGATTACCTCGATAATATCCCTTAAATCAGTTAGAAATTTCAAATTAGTTACTAAAAGACATGCGGGTCCCTGACAATGCTTTTGTCGGCTTTAATCACATTACTCACTTTTTTCTTCTTGTAACCAGTGGAATTGACTGGAAGAGAAATATTTTACTTGCTTCCTGCTGGTGTTGTGCTAAAGACTCACGTCACTGTCTGGAAGTGAGTAGATCAGTTGGAATCAAGGTCAGTCGATAGTGTGACACACAGGTAGGGCAGATATAGGTCAGTGGCACAATAAGGGTGGTGATGAGTCACAAACACACACAGACAGACATAGAGGGAGGGAGGAAGAGGGAGCATGGCAAATTGGACTCTGAGATATGGAAGCTTTATTTAACACAAATCATATCAACTTTGCAATGTAACATATAAATGAACAGGAAGTGCATATTAAGCTGCACTCATAACTCTGTAGCTCTTACATGTGACATAGTGAATTTGAGTTGTGCAGTTGCATCCAGTACTCAGATAATGAAATAGTGAGTAAAACAGACACATCAGGGTTATAATAAATAATCATTATGACATGCCCGGCACTTGGCTCTTAATAGAGATTGCACTGGGGTGCTTTTTCCCACAATACAGCATGCTCCACTCTGTGCATCTTAATTACATTGCTTATCAGTAATGCTGTTATCAAGTGCGGGGCAGTTTTCTTAGCATTTGCCATTCAGTGGACTCTTTATGAGAGGATACATTCTTGTATGCGGTCGCCCTAGTGGGAGCTGCAAATCTAAACCTAATCCACTGAGTTACACAGGATGACATTAACGCAGCAATCTGTGCCATCTCTCAGTTCTGAAGTCTCAATATCCATCTAAGCTGCTCATTAAAGTGGGGAATGGTTTAACACCCTCTTTTTCTATGCGCCATATGCACAACTAAATCTGTGTCACTATAATCGCTTATCCATCCTTGTTTGTTGTTACACTAAAATGCAGCTCATTCTCTGCCTGGAAGTGAAGTCTAATAAGAGCCACGCTTTGTACTGCAGAGTTGGAGCAATGTATTACCTTAGATTCTCATCCCGGAGATGCCAGCATTCTTACATCTACATTGTTTCTATCCATTTATAATGCACAGCATGTCTGTAAACCCGACTCATGCTATGCAAAGTGCATTAGATTAGAATACAACATTAGGCCCAGAGTAACTAATCACTACAATGAGCCTAATTCTCCTAGACATTGTGTGGTTGGGCCTCTTGAAAGCTATCAGGTTTATTTTTTACCGCTCGCTGTATGGAGGTTATGGGAAATGCAGCTGATAGTGGCTCACATAAAATCCCTATAATAAATTTATGTGTACGCTGCTGGTGTTTTCTGGTTTATTAAGCAACAAAATGACAACAAATGCCACTTAAGGCCCAATCTGTTTATGCAGCATGTGATGCCTACACACCGTCGACCCTTAACTGTGTATGTTAACACTGCGCTTTATCTAATTCATGCTATTTTTACAGTCTCATATGTACTGTCTGATGCTCTGATACTAGCGCTGACAGATGGCCAAACAAATTTTGAGTTGGACCTTCAGAGCGCAACAGCCGCTCAAACAGATTTTGTATGTGTTATGTTCTGCGTGCCTTAACAAAAGAACAGAATTGGTTGAGATGGGCTGGTTGTCAAAAACAGCAGCAGTTAATAATCTTTTCATTTTCTCCACCAGCCGATTTTGGGCTGATAGTCCTTTTTTGCATATCATTGAGTCATACAGTTGGTACAGTTCAGTGAATTACAGTGCAGTAAAACAGGCCCACCATTACTAATCATGACGACAGCCCTAATTCTCCGAGCTACAGGCATTCTGTGGTCATCCTGTTGCAAACTATCAGAGCTTAGTTTTACCACTCAGCGCCTGTAGCCGAGAGATAAGTTAACGTGCTCTGCTGGCATGCTAATACATACCAGCACTGGGGGACAGGAATAAATTATTTCTTTATGACTGCGCACAAGGCAGAGCATTTGAAGGGAGCGTAGGGAGAGATAGAGAGGAAACATAGGGAGATGAAGCAGAAAGAACAGACATGGGGGTAAATGATGGGCAGAGAAGACAGGCGGGGAAAAAAGGAAATAGAGATCCAGACTGAGAGGGGAAAAAAGAGTTAGAAAGAGAGATAAAAAAGACAAGGATAATGCAGATAGCAAGCATCATTGTGCTCTTTATACCAGCCTTTCTTCAGTTTATAGTAATTCTGTCACCATGCCTGTGGTGAGAGAAGCAGCCATAAGTTAAGCTATGAGCTCATTATCAACAAAGGGTTTGTTTTGGGAAATAATAATGGCAGAGAAAGTTTTATTGCTCTGACCAGGAAACAACAGCCTGCATCCACAAACGTGCGACCTTTTCACCGGTTTTGCCCTACTTTTAAACGCTCAAGTCACGCAACGACAAATGGGTGTCAGATAACATTAAAGTGAGTGAAATCTCACTAAAATACACCTGGATTGGTTTCAGTGAAAATAGCTTTGATTCAAATGGCAATTTAAGATCTCTGAAACATTAAATAAAAGAGTACTAACATTTAGCTAAATTATTTTTGAGTCTGCGTGCTGATGTCTTGTGTCGTGCCACGTTGTGTGCTTACACTTGGCAGCCGCTGTACGTTTGCACTCTGGGATTTTAGTAGAGGCAAAACCACACCACAAACAGTAGCATGACGAGTCAGTCAATACATAAAGGTAAGCGCCAAATCAAAATTCACCGGATGATAGCTCGCACGAGGTGTTGCACAGCAGGTCTGACTGTCTCTGAAGATATTGCTTTCCAACCCTCTTTCATCTATGCCCAGGTATAGATATGGGGGACACAATTTCCAATAACAGCCTTTAGCTGTCTGGTGGTCTGTCTATTATGGATCAACTTATTACCTCCATAAATGCAGAGCGTGTTGCTGTCTGGGAATGGGCTGATAATCCCTCTAAAGACTGGGGTTTTACCAAAGCTAAATCTGCTACACACACACGCACAGACACGGACAGGCATGCCCCACATGAGTACACATAGACACACACATACACACACACATGACTTGCCTGGTATAAGCATAGACATATGTGTGAGGACTAGGATTTTATCACAGACAAATCTGTGAATGTCTGGTAGTTAAAAGATTATAAAGCAGTGATTTTATAGACACAAACACACACGTGTCATTAGCGCATGAACACTGGCTTCCTTGCTACAGGCACAGTGTAGTTAAGTGATATCATTGCTGCTATTCTTCAATACTGTGATTCGCTTTGGATTATTAATCTGATAAGGGCTCAGTAAATCATTTCACTGACCGCTTTTATTATATTCACTTACTTCTGTTTTCTTTTTACCCCCGCTTTAATATAAAGTCCCATTCCCAGCCATGCCCGTCTTTTTTCAGTTTCCTACGATTGCAGAGGTAATGTGTGTAACGTCACCATCAACACTGCAAAGCCCATTTCGATTTTTGCTATAGTTTTACAGAGATAACATTTTGAACATCATGTTTCCCCTTTTGAAAAATAGAAGAAAAAAAAATAGTAAGATGTGTGTCAATCCAGTTAAGGAGAAAACGGTTCTGAGATAAGCAGTCGGGCATTGTACAGCCTAATTGAAATGACAGCTGTCTCAAGCTAATTGATCCGCAGCAGAGCCAGAACACAGGGAGTGAAGAGACGCTGGCCTTCAGTGCAAGGTTAGAGAAAGAAAAGCTGCCAGTGATGAAGACCCAGCTTGCAGCCAGCACGCTGCTTTTTCGAGGTTGGACCTAGACTGAGTTGGCACTGTTTTCCCAGACCAGCAAGTCAGAGGAGAATGCCCTCCAGTAGTGAATGCTTGGACTGTCCTCAGTGCTGGGTACTCACTCTTAGATGCAAGTACATGACCCGACTGTATCTGTTTACTTTATTTTCCATCATTCTTTTAACAGCGTTGGAAGGATGTAGGCTTTCTGTCATTTTTTGACAGAGCAGAGCAGCACTGAAAATTAAAAATAGCATACCGTCAAGTCACTCACGGGCAAGTCGTGACAGCAGTAGCAGTTCATAAAATGTAACATACATTGCAGAGTTCCCCATTGGAGCATGTCTATGAGGACTAAAGGACCTTAGGTGCAGAAGAAGTGCACACTGCTGGATTTCTTTTGGTTTAAGCCCCACAATCAGCTACTTTTGGTGACTCCTGGAAGAAATGTCCCTGCGACTCGAAAACTCTTGCTAAACAGAGCTCTTAGTTTCCCCCATGCATTCGATTACACTCATGTCCATGTAGTTCACATTTTCTAGTTTAGACACGTTGGCCGCTTCATTTTGGTGTCTCGGAGTCAGTTTGGTGTCAATACTTGCCCTTGATCAGCAGGCAGAAGTTAGGAGTTACATAAAGGTTGTGTATTTTGGTGCTTTAGATGAAATGAACTCAAAGTAGCGTTCATTTTTTCAGGTTGTGTGTAATTTGACAGAAGTAGGAGATATAAGATGACAGAAGAGGTGTTGCTTACCTCCATTGTGTGCTTGTAAACAAATTTACAGTGATTTTGTGTCACCTTTCCACATTCCCTCCAAAAGATGTATTCTGTCAGCCAGAGAATGATGCTTCCTTATATTAGGGAGCAACCTGCCTCAGCTGCCAGCCATATTCTGTAAACTGAAAGGAAAATTAAAGACAGTTATTCTGTTTGAAACTACATCCTTTGATTTCCTAAAGGATTTATAATGTTTTGACAGTAATTATTTAAAATATTAACTTTAAAAAACAACACAAAACAATCACAGCAAGAGAGCAAATATTTCATACAGGGATAAAAGCGCAGGAGAATGAGTGAGAATCTCGAGAATGCAATAAATGAGCTTTAGCTACAATCCTGCTGCCCTGGAAATGTCACTTGAGATTTTTTCTTAGTTTCCCTTAATTATTTATTTATTATATTTTATTATATTATATTTATAGTGATGATTTTTCTTTTCACTTATTTCAAAATATGAAGTACAGTTTTCTTGTCTCTTGTGTCACTCTATCATTTAGTCCTGGGAACTTCAGATATAGAAATATATATAGAAACATAAAGACAATGTCTAAATAAAAAATGCTGTGTCTTAATGACATGCAAATCCAAAGTATATCTTTGAGCTTTTTTGAGAAATAGATAGCGAGTGGAAGTGGGGTTTTTCCAGTTATAGGTGGCAATATTAGAGTTAGGTGGTGTGTTGTCTCTTTTTGTGTCTGTTTGATATTTTGTGATATGCGCTTTCTGCTTTTGGAGAAGTATTATTCAAGCAGGTTAATCCAGAATATTATCTTCTGTCATCTTGCCTCTGCACCATGTCAGGACTGTGTACTTTGGCTGACTAATACCAAATCTATTTTGATGTTTTGATGGCGATATCTTTGAGCTTAGCTGGATATAGTGTGATAAATCAGATTATGTCCCATAACACTAGCTGAGATATCAGACTCGAAACTGTCCTGCTCTATGCAAACAACTCTGCTTTCAGGAATGGGAATTTTGTTGCTATCAAGATTACCGAGTAGAATAAAGATATCTACATCATCTTACTCAATGCCGTTCCTAACCTTTTGGGAGATATAAGGTGACATGTAGACAGCTAGGACAGGAGCCTCATTTAAACCATATCTGTCAACAGGGCCTGGATTTCTTTGGATGTGCTTTTGCATGCTGTTCTTTTCTTTCTTTTTGTTGCAAAAAGACTACAAAGTTTTAGAAAGTCCATAAAAGCATTTATTTTAAATATTCATGTCTACCCTTTCATCAATTAAAATCTTATTCTGTTTTAAAATGGACCTTTTGCTGATAAAGTACAGTGTGATTGGTACTTGTTACAGTATGGTGAATGTCATACTGAGAGATAACTCAGAGTTTATCTATGTGCATGGCAGTGCCATTTATAGCTATGATGGTGAATATTAAATGCTGGGATTCCTTGAGGCAGATAATGCCTGTGACTGTAAGTCTTACCCTGAGAGTATCTGCAAGGACACGATTTTCCAGTCCAGTGCGGGACATAATCTGAGTGCCTGGAAATGGGCTGAATAAACTCAAGTTAATTTCCTGCTCTGAATAAAGCAGTAATTCCAGGCTGGATACAGCCTTGACGATGGACACAGGTGGATAAAAGCGCAGGTTTTTGTAAAACATGGCACCACACGCAACAGTAAGGGCTCACATTTAATTTAAAAGCTGTTTAAAGCAATGCACCTCAAGCTAAGGCTTTTTTAGTTCAGAATCAGAATCAGAATCAGAAACTTTATTGTCATTGTCATGAGAACAACGAAATTAAGAATGGTCCCCGATCATTGCATCATCCCTAGCAATATCAAAATATAAATAAAACAATAAAATTCAATAAATAAAATAGATAGAATACTTAAAATACTAATAAGATATAACAGTAAAACATTCACATACATTCCCACACACATGCTTCAGACCGTGCATAGATTAACACAAGAGTGGCGTGATGGCCATTTATTTGTAGTATTCAGATGTGTTATTGCAGTTGGATAACAGCTGTGTTTGAGTCTATTAGTCCTTGCTCTGATTGCCCTGTACCGTCTGCCTGAGGGCAACAGTTCGAACAGGGAGTGGCCAGGATGTGAGGTGTCTTTTATGATGTTTTGGGCCTTTTTAAAACAGTGGGCGTTGTGTAGAACTTCCAGTGTGGGGAGAGGGCAGCCAGTGATCTTTTGGGCGGTGTTAATGATCCCTTGGAGTGCTTTCCTCTGAGCCCCTGTGCAGCTAGTGTACCAGATGCATATGCAGTAAGTTAGAACACTCTCAATGGTGGCTCTGTAGAAGGACACCAGCAGTCTCTGTGTGATGTTATTCCTCCTGAGAATTCTCAGGAAGTACAGTCTCTGTTGGGCCTTTTTCAGCAGCTCGGAGGTGTTCACACTCCAGGAAAGGTTCTCCTCTATATTGACTCCCAGGAAGCGGAAGCTTGCCACCCTTTCTACACAGTCCCCATTTATGAATAGTGGTTGGATCTCTGCCTTTTTCCTTCTGAAGTCTATTATGAGTTCTTTGGTTTTTGAAGTGTTGAGGAGGAGGTTATTGGCCTTACACCATGACGTCAGCTGCTCCACCTCGTCTCTGTACGTAGACTCGTCTCCCTTGGAAATGAGCCCCACCACTGTGGTGTCATCTGCAAATTTCACAAAGATGTTGCTGTGGTGGCGAGGAGTGCAGTCGTGTGTGTAGAGAGAGTAGAGCAGTGGACTGAGCACACAGCCCTGGGGTGAGCCAGTGCTGAGACTCAGGGCTGAGGATGTGTGATGGCCAACTCTGACTCTCTGTCTACGGCCCGAGAGGAAGCTATTGATCCACATGCAGGTGCTGTATGGAAGCCCCAGGTCTTGTAGCTTGGCCACCAGTTTGTGTGGAAGGATGGTGTTAAAAGCTGAGCAGTAATCCACGAAGAGCATCCGCACATAGCTACCATGCTCTTCCAGGTGAGTTAATGCAGCATGGAGTGCTGTGGCTACAGCGTCTTCCGTGGATCGGTTTGCTCTGTAGGCAAACTGGTGTGGATCCAGGCTGCGGGGCAGGGCTGCTGTGATGTGTCTGCGGACCAGCTTCTCAAAGCATTTCATTACCACTGGGGTGAGTGCCACCGGTCTGTAGTCATTCAGGCCGGTGATGTGGGGCTTCTTAGGCAAGGGGACTATGGTGGAGGACTTCAGGCAGAGTGGGACAGTCGCCTGTGCGAGGGATTTGTTGAAAATCCTGGTGAAGATCCCAGCCAGCTGTCCTGCACAATCCCTCAATATTCGACCTGGCACACCATCAGGACCCGCCGCCTTCCTCGGGTTAACAGCCTGCAGCATGCGCCTCACCTCGTGCTCTTCCAGGGTGAGGGTGGTGCTGCTATGGGTGGCGTGTTGCTGCTGTGGCTCCAATACCTCCGGTACCCTGGTCTCAAAGCGGGCAAAGAAGATATTCAGCTCCTCTGCCAGCTCCAGGTCACCGTCCGCAGCTCCGAGATTGATCTTATAGTTGGTTAGGTGCTGGATGCCTTGCCACACCTGCCGGCTGGTATTACTCTTCAAATGGTCCTCGATCCTCCTCCTATAGTCCCCCTTTGCCTCTCTGATGCCTCTCTTCAGGTTGGATCGGGCTGTGGTGTAGTAATCCCTGTTGCCAGACCTGAACGCAATGTTCCTCTCCTTCAGCAGCTGCCTGACCTCCCGGGTCATCCAGGGCTTTTGGTTGGGATAAGCCCGGATCCGTTTGACTGCTGTAACAGTGTCTATGCAGTGTTTTATATAGCAGAGGACACCGTCTGTGAACATTTCCAAGTCCTGATGTTCAAAGATATCCCAGTTAGTCCTGTCAAAACAGTCCTGCAGCTGCTGAGAGGCACCCTCTGGCCATATGGTAATATTCTTTGTGATGGTAAGAGCAGTTTTCTTGAGGGGGGCATATGCAGGGATTAGAAACAGTGACAAGTGGTCAGACTGACCCAGATGTGGCAAAGGTCTGGCCCTGTAGCCCATTTTGATGTTGGAATAAACTTTGTCCAGAATCTTGTCACCCCTAGTGGCACACTTGACGTGCTGGTGGAATTTGAGGATTGCTTTTTTTAAGTCTGCGTGATTGAAGTCCCCTGCTACGATATGTACAGCGTCAGGGTAAGTGCTCTGTTTATTATTGATGTTTGTATGCAGGAGTGCGATCGCAGAGTTAGCATTAGCATCTGGTGGTATGTAAACAGCTGTTATTATGACAACGGTGAACTCCCTAGGTAGGTAGATGGGCCTGCATTTAACAGTCAGATATTCAATGTCCGGTGAACAGTTTTCTGGGCAATATTAAAAATTCAGTGGAGTATAAAGGTTGACATATTGCTTTTCCAGGTCATACGAGGTCAATATGAAATCTCTGGTGGGAATGCGGCTGAATGAGGCCAAGTTGTGTCCCACTCTTATTATTATTATGCATTCAATTGCTTTGCATCAGCTGTCAGCTATTCTGTGCTATACTTGGTTACCAGCTCTGCTGCACAAGGTCAAGTTCATGGTGCTTGTATATCCTTGCTGAATAAGACTGATTATGACTCAAACCCACCATAGTGTGTCTGACTCATTGACAATCACTGAAAGTCTTACACATATTTGCACCATCATCCGCCTGTAGTGTTTGGGTTGTACGGCTGGGGGCAAAGTTCATAAAACCTTAACATAACCTGCTCTTATTAAGACTAACAATCCACTTGAAATCACATTTGGAGGCAAATTTCTTTTCAGACAAGGTCACCTGAGAAATGAGCTGATTAAGAATGAGTCATACCTTTATTTATACATTAGGCAGTTACTCGGCACACTTTGACAAACAAGCTATCAGATATCTGTCACGGGCGAGACTCATCAGTGGCTCCGTAATCTGTGCCCCACTTTTTAGAAGCCTATGATCAGTGGGCTCAGTGGACTCATTCAACAAGCAGCTGAAGACTCATCTTTTAAAATTGGCATTTGGGTAGAATTTCATTTCATTTTATTGTTTTATTTCATTCAATTTTTTTTTTGCCATTGTTGGTTTTGTTTGGTTGGAAGCACTTTGTGATTTCAAAAGGCGCTAAATAAATAAATGTACTTACTTTTTGCCAGCGAGCCTGTTGTGGAAATAGGAATCATTTACTATTGTCTTAATTATAAGGAGTGGAACTAATTTACTCCTCAGAACCTGGCTACCTAGTACAGCTACTACACTACGTTTCTTTTCTGGTGTTCAGGCTGATAACTTGTTAAATATTAATTCACTCTTTTTCCAAACTGAGGTACCTCCTTGTACACTTTAATTGGTTTAGTGGGCATTAAGAATGCTCACATGCAGCTTAATTGCCCATTAATATGACTCATTTACTTTTATTACAAATTGCCTAGCTTTATTTCAGCACTTCGGGCAGACTAGATGAAACTGACTGGACTTGTTCTGCCTAAAATTCAATCCAGAATCAACTAAATCTTCCTGCACGTACAAATTTAATCCATGTGCCTAATTTAGGACGCTTAGAAAACAGACATATGTGTGAGTGTCAAGGTGTTTCAAGCGCCTCAGTGATTCCATGCTCATTTGTGAGAATCTCTTTCTCCCGCTGTTTATGTTTGCCGTCTGTTGTTACTTGAACGCACGCAGACAGAGGATGCTTTACCGGCTACTTGGTAAGATCTCTGATGTCCTCAGCATGTATAGTAATGAGAACTGCTGACACAGTGATCCAGGGACACTCAGACACAAAGATGTTCAGGATGAAAGCACGCAGACAGAAGGTGTTTTTTCTTTCTTTCGTCCATTCTTATCTATTTCACCTCATTTCCTTCATGTGATTTCTCACTTTCTCGTATCTGTTTGCCCTCCCTTGTAATTTATTCCATCTTTCTTTTCCCTGTTGCCTACACTGCATGTCTGAGTCTGTATTTTTAAATATATATATATATATAATTTTTACCTCTGACTTCATTTTTCAGATTTTCTCCATCACACACAGACTCACACTGAAGTGCTGTCTTGCCACAATAGACAGTGGGAGGACTGCGCCAGCCTCCTCTTCAGTTCACTGCCAGTTCACTCAGCTGCACACTGACAGGAATGATGCTAGAGAGAAATGCAAATCTGATCATGACAGCTATGCCAGCCACAAATGTTAACATCCCTCCTCAAAACTTTAGGTACCGTTTTGCATTCACTTGAAAGTGCAGCTCTAGACTTTTAGACATGGTTTTGTATTATTATCGTCTCAGTGTGGCTAGACTGGTAATGTACTGTCACTCTGTGCTGATTCACCTATCCCTGTAGCTCGCACGGAGTCTAAAAATATCACTTCAGGCTTTGTGAAAGTCAAAAGCATCTCATTTCTCATTTGATGAGAATACAACACAAAGTGGCATCATTACATTAAGTGCATTCTGGGACCCCAAAATGCGAGGTTGTCACCCCTTTGTGACGACCTTGCAAAGATCATCAGTCTTACAAAGTTTTTTATTTGGCACAGTTTCTTTTCACAGTATGAATGGCTGGTAATTTTGGTTGTGTAGAGCAAAGACAAGCTGTCCTTGTCATGTCGAGTATTTTTTTTATGCTGGACTGTGCCCTTGGACAAAAATATTAGAGTCCCCACTGAGTTATGCACTCTCCATCAGTCTGTGTGCATGTCTGCCTCATCATCTTGGCCTCTTTCTCACACACTGCACTTGCACTACCTCCTCTGTCACTTTCCCTCTTCCTCCTTTAGTTACGCTTTGACTTTTTCTTCTTTTTTGTCTCTCTGCTTTCTTTTTTTCCCTCCCTCAGTCTCTTGTCTGCATTGCTGTCTTTCAGAATTTGCTTTTTTAAGTTTCCTTGTGCCGTCTGCCTGTCACAGTTGAGATGCATGTCTGTCTTACTCTCGCTTTTCTTAATCTCTGGCTGCCTCTCTGGCTGGCTGCATGACTGTCTGTTTCTATAGCTCTGCCTCTGTGTCTGTCTGTTGGCCTCTACCTCCCACTCTCTAACTCTCTTTGTCTTATGCTCAAATGCCTTCTTAGCTCTAATGGCTTTTTTTTTGCTCTCTACTTAACTCTATTTCCATATTTTTTTCTCAACCATTGTAGTTCTCCATGTTAACATAGCCCGTTGAGCACCCCTTCATTTTGCACTGGTTTGCTCCTTCTCTCTTTTGATGACTGAGTCACTGTCCTCCTCCGTCACATGTGTTCATTCAATCACTGTGAGAGCTCACTTCTTGAGGAGTTTCCCTCCTTAGATTACCTCTGACCTGCATGGGAAAGATGGTGACTTATTCCTTTTTTAGCGAGTTCACATTACTTTTCATGTATTTTAGGCTACCTGCATAATACCAAGTACAGTTGGCTTTGACCTGGATCTGTACAAATTATTTTATCTGCCGAGAATAAAATATTTGCTCACCATCTTCACAACATTTATGGCGCTAACTGGCCTCTAGCAGGTACAGCTAATATTTTGCACTCGGTCAATTTTGATTTGATGGAGTTTGTTTTTGTGTTTTTATAAGTAAAATTAAACTGAAATGAATTGAACTGAAATCTATGCCAGTTCCCATTTGTGTTTTGCAGGGCTCGTCATGTGTATATACATACGACATGTACATTTGTGTAAGATCCCATCCATATTCTGTGCTGTTGAAATTCTGTGTGTGTCTATATTTAGATTACCTTTCCTATTCAACACATTAGGATATCTCTCAATTAGTGACAAGGAATTTCCAAACCACTGGAGCCATTGTCTTAAACTAGGGCTCCATAAAGCTTAATTTCCCATAGAGAAAAGGGGTAGCGGGGTTGTTTTGACGTCCAAATGTTCTTATCTCATGCACTATTAAGTGAGGCACTGGGGTGTGTTGGTAACATGGTTTAGAGTCCGTCTGTCACAGCCTCAGGTTATGCTGCTTCTAGTGCACACACACGCATACATGTACATAGAAACGCATGCATATTCACACAAATGAAAAGACAAACTACATGCACACATAAACACATAAGCAACTATTTTTTTCAGCCACCCATTTGCACACCTAAACACTGCCTCAGGGCTGTATAGCACGAGTCCTGTTTGGCATTGGTGCAGGTCAGAAGGGTTCCCTGAGACTTCACTTCACTGATCACATCAGGGGACACTAATAGCTTTTATGTATGTGTTTCCATATATATTAAGTATTGATTCCACTTTGACTTGAAAGGTAACATAGGGCGTTTTGGCTGGCTTTGGATTATTCAGTTTGATCTCAGTGTGAATATAATGAGAGAATAGTGTACATGTACGGCACACTTTTCTTATTACATTTTAAGTGACATTCAGTACACTACTGCACATGCATTTCCATTGAGAGTCAATCCATTCTTTGTAACAATAATGCAAATATTTATTTTTACTACACCTCGAGTATTTCAGCAGACCTCCTTCAATGAACCAACCCAGTCATCAGGAAGCAGGAAAGAAAGGAAGTAAAGGATGTTTGAGCATATGTAAGAGCACCTATGAGTTTGGTGTTCGTTTATCATGTTCAAATCAAAGACTTTGCTAAAGAACACTTCACTTTATTTGCTTTGCAACCCAGAATAAAATGTGAATGCACTGAATGCACTTTCAATCATTTTATAGACATGGAGTAGAGATGGATAAGAAGATGAAAACAAGCATGAAACTAATCTTTAAGCACTCAACAGCATGGAATGTGGAGTTGCTGCAAATCTGTGAAAAGCACAAGAGTAGTTAATTGTTAATAATAATAATAGCTATCGTTACTTCTTCATGTATGTGTGTGGAAATGCATATATTTCCTTGGTTAAGAAAAATCTGTCTAATAAAATCATGCCAGTTCAAGAACATCCTTGAAGAAGTGAGCGTTTCACTGTCGAGGTCAACGACCAAGAGACGCCCTCATGAATGTAAATACAGAGGGGTGCAACTCAATGGAAACACTGAAGAACAGAAAGGCCAGATTAAACTTTGACAGAGAACATTTAAAAGAGTCTGCACACTTCTGAAATTTTTTTTGGACAGATGAAACCAAGATTAGCATGTGCCAGAATGATGGGAAAAGTAAAGAGAAGGAAAGGAACCGCTCATGTGAGCATATCACATTAACAGTCAAACATTGGAGATGCAGTATTATGGCACGGGGGTGTATGACTCCCGGCTGAACCAGATCTCTGATGTTTAGTGTTGATGTGACTGCTGATAGAAACAGCAGGTTGAATTGTGAAGTGTAGAGGGCTATATTCTCTGCTCAGATTCAACCAAATGCTGCAAAACTGAGCCGACACTTCACAGTGGCAGTGGAACAGCACCTAAAGCACACTACAAAATCAACCCAAGGGTTTCTCAAAGCAAAGAAATGCAGTATTCTTACATGGCCAAGCCAGTCACCTGATCTCAACCCATAAGTGCGTGCTTTGCAGTTACTGAAGCACAAACTGAATGCAGAAAGATCCACAAAGAAGAAGCTTCAGTGATGGCCTCAAATAGCATCTTAGCATTTGTTGATGTCCATGAGTTGTAGACTTTAGGCCCATCACTGACTGTAAAGTAATCCACTGTGTTGATGTAGAGAGGGAAAATAACCAGAATGTGTAATTTCCCCTAAACCAAACTAGATGCAGTTGTAATGCACTGACGCAGATCTCCATGTGCATACATACGTCCACCTATAGATGAACTGAAAAACACAAGCAGATGCAGACATCAAGCCTGGGAGAGGCTCTGGCAGGCTGTGAGGTGCTGCAGTGAAATTGATGCCACATACACTTTGTGTATTTTGCTTGTGTGTGAAGGCGTGCATACATGTGTGTTTTGGCCTTAACTGCTGGCAGTCCCGTGTAGGAGCTCTGATAGTGTGTGTTTGTGTGTGTCTATAAAAGATAGAGGCCAGATTTTGGGACAAAAGATTATCCTTGGTTGGTACACTCTTTTTGTTTTTTCCTCAAATTCATCCTCAAGGTTTTTCTCATATTGTCAGACTCTGGCACACACACACACACACACACACACACACACACACACACACACACACACACACACACACACACACACACACACACACACACACACACACACACACACACACACAGTATACAATGTCTTTGCTGCAGGCACCAAAGTAACATTCTCTTTTTTTTCCTCTCTTTTGCCTGTCCCGTTTGGCTCTTTTGCCATCAGAATTGTTGTCTAAAGGCAAAGAAAGATGCCCAACGGATTTACTTTACCAAATTGACCATCCCAGCCTTGCCGTAATGGTCCATTTGATTCACCTTTTATTGTTTATTTTATTTTCACTTACTGAATACGGGACAGACTTGACTGGGGGAAAGAAGGGGAGAAAGAAAGAGAAAGAGCTGAGAAGAGGGACGGGGGAGAAGGGCAAAAAACAAAAACCAACAGAACGGGCAGGGAAAAAAAAGAAAAAAAAGAAATAAAAAAAATGCATATATCAATCACCTGGATCACCTGCTGAGAAAGAAAAAAGAAAACAAGCAGAAGAGAACAAGAGTAATAGAATAAACAACATCACAATGATATATGGGAATATGACAGTAAATACTAAATATTAAACATTATTGTGCAGCACATAAGATCAACAGAACACAGTGTGCTTTGAGGTAGGAGCCAAAAAGGGTGTAGTTTGTGGGTGTGATCACCTGTGTGTACACCTGTGAGCATGGACGCGCTTGTTTTTTTAAAAGGTTCCTTCATGTAATGATCTGCTAGAGGGTGTGGGGGGGCCACAGCCCCGTCCTCCAGGGCATGAAGCAGGTATGGAGGAGATCAAAACTCCAGACATCCAGAGGCCCCCAGAACACAAGAGACCAAGGAGCTCTGATAGTGTGTGTTTGTGTGTGTCTATAAAAGATAGAGGCCAGATTTTGGGACAAAAGTTAAAGATTATCCTAAGTTGGTACACTCTTTTTGTTTTTTCCTCAAATTCATCCTCAAGGTTTTTCTCATATTGTCAGACTCTGACACACACACACACACACACACACACACACACACACACACACACACACACACACACACACACACACACACACACACACACACACACAGTATACAGTGTCTTTGCTGCAGGCACCAAAGTAGGTAGTCAGGCAGTATTTGTCTTTCTTTGCATGCGTGCCAGGTAAACTGATGCCTGATGTGTCTCTGCATATGTGTGGATGAAACTGGGTGAGGGGTATGTTAGCGTCCACGCAGTCATCATGGAAGCAGGAAAGAAAAGAAGTAAAGGATGTTTGAGCATATGTAGGAGCACCTGTGACTTTGGTCTTTGTTTGTCATGTGAAAATTTTTCCTTCAAATTAAAAACTATTCTAAACATGAACTACAGAACCCACTTTAACTTCTCTGCAAGACAGAGTAAAATATCCACAGCTAGTGGGTTTGTTTGGCAGTTAACAAACTCAATGAAGTCTCTTTTCTTATGATTTCACTCTGAGCTCACGGAAGAGCTGGGCTTCTACCACCAAAGGCACCAAACTTAGAATACATTTTTCTGTTTCATTTCTTTGTTTTCTGGTTATCCAGGGCTGAATTCTTTTTTTCTGCTGTCACACAAAACGCTCATGTATGCTTTAAGCTTTTGCTGAGTGAGTAACACAAAGTACGACAGACTGTGTGTAAAGTGCTAAGTGAGCAGAAGACTGCATGGCAGCCTCTCACAGAGTTTGCCAAATGCATGTTGCCTTGGCAGAAGAACTGTCCTTTCTGAGCAGCTAGTGGTACCAATGATCTAGCTAGTGTTACATGTATATGTCTGTGTGTTGGTGAGTCAGACCGCTCAGTATTTCTCAGTTTGTTTGGAGCACCAAGTAGCATCTGAAGAGAAGAGTGGCTTCCTGCTCTGATAATGACAGAACAGCATGCATTTTTAGCGTGAGTGTAGTGTATCTACTGATAACATCAGCTTAAATCCAGATTAGAAAATCCCTAGAGCTTGTATTTATGTTTGTAGGGCTGGGGTGTGCTCTTTTAACTAATCTGTTAGGTACAGTTTTTCACAGTCGTTTTTCTATGTGGACGCATGCACACAAAAATGCCGGTTTGTCCATAACACAACAAAGGGCAAGATCTTCTGACAAGCCTGGTGAGCCCTAAAGTGGGTTTATCAACAAAGCACTTCGGAGCAGTGAGGAGGAGGCGAAAGAGGAGATGAAGAGTTTAAAGTAGCAACAGGGGTCTTTTCTACTTAAAAGTTTACCCGAGAGAAACTTTTGAGATCAAGGCCCAGGCGACTGACTAGCAGCTGACCAAAGTCCGGGTAAAAAAACACAAACCAAAACCAAAAAAAACATCATCTGAAAACTTGGGGAAGTTACGAAAGGCTTCAAAGTGAGACAGGTGTGCTGGATCCTGTGGTTGTTGTGATACTGGAATTTAAAACTCGATACCAATATCCAGGAAAATGTCATAGATACTACCGTATTTCCCGGACTACAAAGCGCACCTGAATATTAGCCGCACAAGCTAAAATCAGGGGAAAATCCTGTTTTGTACATACATTAGCTGCACCTGACTAAAAGCCGCAGGTGATTCAATGTTGACTTATCATATGTTAGAGAATATGCACAAAGGGAATTGTCAGGAAAGAGATGGCTGTTTGGAGACACACCCCTTTTATTAATATTTTGAAAAACAAGTTATGGGTACATATTTGCATAACTTTTTAGGTATATGTACAAGTAGCGGTAATTACAAGTACGAAACATGTACTGTGCTTCATAAATGAGTACCAAAGTCCTCTTCTCCAGTGTCGGATACAAACAGGCTCAGGATGGCTTCGTCATCCACTCTCAGCTTCTTTCCTTCGTTGTCACTTTCAAAACCAAACAAATCCTTGTTGTCAGTAGGGATGGGTACCGGTGTCCGGTGCCATCATAAACGGTAGTAACCAGACCGAAAAGCAGCGCACATTTCGGTGCTTTATTTCGGTGCTTTTTTTTCCTGAGCTGTGATACACTTTAGATTCTAGCCAATCATTTTACGTTTCCGAGGATAGTAGGCGGGGCCAGGTACGTACGTTCTGTTAGAGCAGAGCTACAGATTAAAAATGTCCAAGGCGAAGCGGTCAAAGTCTGGCTGTACTTCATAGCAAAAGATGCAAACTCAGCAGCCTGCAACAAGTGCTTTAAGCTGATACTGTGATACTGTCAAAGGAGGTAACACCTCAAATCCGATGAAACACCTGGCGACGCATACCGTTTTTTTTAAAAGCCCAGAAATGCGCCGTATTTGATAGCTTGCCGCGAGACCTCACACCGAGCACATCTACTGCCGGTGGGTTGCCTGTTATGCAACATCCCCCAAAAACACGAAGAGGAGAGTCCTGGCCCCTAGCCCTGCCAGTGTAGCAGAAATGATGACGGATGATGGTGGCAGCAGCCGTTCTTCTCTGCGTGAGTAGCTAATTTACGTTGAGTAGGCTAACCACGTTATTACATTAATGCATGTAAGGTGAGCTAGCAAACATCATCATAGCTACATGCGGCTGTCTTCTTGTTTGATGGCAGATACTCCCTTCACCCTGGCTAAAAAGGCTAAAATGACCAAAGAAAAAGTGGAAAACAGTTAAACATGAGAGGTTTTTGGACAAAGTTTGTGTTTTTTCCATTGTTTAAGCACTGCTTCCAGCCAAGAGTGATACCATATATGCCCCATAGCTGCAGAAAAGGCTAACATTGTTATCTTTTTACAAAAAACAGCTGAACATGAGAGGTTTTTGGACCAATTTTGTGTTCTCCATTCTTTAAGCACCGGTTTGAGCACCGTTTGAGCACCGGCACCGTTTCAAAAGTACCGATTTGGCACCGGTATCGGATAAAACCTAAACGATACCCATCCCTAGTTGTCAGTGTCAGAGTCGAACACCCTCAGAAGGGCTGTAGCGGTGTCCTCCTCTCCATCATGCAGCAGTCCAGCCCTTCGAAATCCGTTGGTGATCATGGATGTTTTCACACTTTTCCACGCTGTCAGATTCCACCGGTGGAGTTGAGCATAACTTGCTTTTCGCAAGTTTATCGCCGCTCGTCATCCACGCCTCCCGCTGAACGCGTAGCGCTACTTTGAAGTTTGTTCAAAGTAGAGTGGTATGTTGTGACCAACATACCACTCTTGAACCCCGATACTGTGTGTCTGATCACATGCCCTTCCGCCAGACAACGTGGTGCTGTACAACAGCGGAACAAACAAAACAAATCATCTTACGATATGACAAAAATCATGGACAATCCATAGAAAAGCCGCACCTGACTAAAAGCCGCAGGGTTCAAAGCTTGTGCAAAAAGTAGCGGCTTATAGCCCGACAATTACGGTAATTTAGATGCCATGAGAGAAAAAATGACACAATTGTGAGGTTTATTAAAAAAACAAAAAAGACTACAACAATACTGGTTGGTGCAAAAGAATTCAACTATAACCCTGTTTAATTTCTGTGCTTCTGGTGACTTGGCACCATATTTTTAGGGGTGTGCAAATAAAACTGGAAGCTTGTTAACATTACAGACAAGCAGGACTGATAATGTTTGCTAATAGCTGCTACCTTAATTGTGACTTAACATATAGCTAATAAGGGTAAAAGCTGAACACCTAATGCTAAAATGTTCTGACCAGGTATGTATTTATATTAAGTGTTTAATTATTAAGTGTTTAATTAAGTGTTTTCTTAAGTGTCGCCTCTGTCAGTGCGCCCCAGGGTGGCTGTGGCTACAATGTAGCTTACCATCACCAGTGTGTGAATGTGTGTGTGAATGGGTGGATGACTGGATATGTAAAGCGCTTTGGGGTCCTTAGGGACTAGAAAAGCGCTATATAAATACAGGCCATTTACCATTTACCATTTGTTGAACCGGAAGCTTTATTGACCTAACAAAACACCTCATAAAGACTGGGGTATGAGTCATTAAGGTTACATTCACACTGCAGGCGAAAGCGCACTTTTTTGACCCTATACAACCCATATCCGATCATGGTATGACAGTGTTAACAGCACAAATCCGACCTAAGTCACTTTCGTATGTGGTACTGAATCCGATACATATCTGATATTTTAGAAAGCGACTGCTGTTTGAATGGTCATGTCACATTAATAATAATAATGGATTGCATTTCGAGAACCTCAAAACGCTTTACAATTCCATTATTCATTCACTCTCACATTCACACACTGGTGGAGGCAAGCTACAGTTGTAGCCACAGCTGGCCTAGGGCAGACTGACAGAAGCAAGGCTGCCATATCGCGCCAACGGCCCCTTTGGCCATCACCAGTAGGCGGTAGGTGAAGTGTCTTGCCCAAGGACACAACGACCGAGGCTATCCAAGCTGGGGCTCGAACCGGCAACCTTCCGATTACAGGACGAACTGCCGACTCTTGAGCCACGATCGCCCCTTGAATCTGTCTTTTTAAATCTATTAAATTAAATCTGTCTTTTGCGTCACTGACACAAGACAGACGCCAATTATCAGTGCCGGAGAAGCGCCCAAGAAGACATCGTGAACGCTTCCTGGCCTTCCATTGTAGATGTTAGCGAAACTGTTGGGAAGACAACGTTGGAGAAATGTGAACATTTTATTTGTATAATAATCTGTATAATCTGCAGATTCTGACAAAAATCTGCAACTATCCTTTGAAGCACCGCTCCTCTAACAGCAATCCGATCGTTCAGTCTGACGTCACTAGCCATGTCTGGGCCTAAACTCTGCTGCAGGTCCATATATCAAATGATCACTGTGGCATTACTGAGAGTTAAAACACTGTCTTTAGTCTTTCATCTTTAATAAAATTATCAGCGTTCTGCTCTACCAGGTGTAACAACTGAGTTTAACATCCAGGCATCCATGAAAACGGAATTTATGACATTTAACGGAATTAGAAGTTAGCTCGCTAGCTTCCATCTAAATACAATATAGCATGTCCTGACTGCGGGGTTTTGGAAACAAATTAAAATGTACAGCTTTCTTATCACTTCCAACATAAATGAAGACAGAAAACTAAACAGCAGTGACGTCTGTAGGGTTACTGAAGTTTGGCTAGCTGGTATATAATGATGTGCTACGTGACTGCTAGCAACACAGCTATGTTAGCATAATATAAACAAGCTAACTTTTTTTCCACTCGATAAAAGTTAACGTGAGTGTTCTCGGTGGTCAGGATCAAATGTAATCGCATGGCAGGATGCTGTAAAAGGACCAAACTTCAGCCAGGAGAACAACTGAGATAATCCATCCACAATACGAGGTTAGTCATTCATATACTGCTGCATGGGCTGGGCTGTAGTTACATCGTAAGGTTTTAAAAACTGAGCTTAAATAAATGATTAGCGGTAATAAAAGCTGAGGGAGGTCAACGGTGATCACTGACTTTTTTTATGAGCTTTTTGAGATTAAATAGAAGAAAATACAAAGCATTAAACATGTTAACAACACAAAAGCCATATTAAATGCAGACTACTTTAGGCCCGGAAGTAGGATTCGTCACGTCATCACTTAATAATCGGACAAGGATAATTATTAGACCATATTTAAATAACAAAATAACTTTATAACTTAAAGCAAAATTGGGAAACGTAAAGTTCGAAACAAGTCTTTATATTAAGGGCCATCAGTCAAACAATACTGTTTGGTCTGGGTCTAAACAGAGCGCGTTGTGTGTGACATCTTCTTTTGCACATGCAGGCCGCTTTGAGGGCCGTGAACGGTTCACACTAGGGTGCGTTTACTGTCACATTTTATTTGTAGTGTGAACAACCACACAAAAAAAATCGGATTTGATCAAAAAATCTGAATTGAGCATTAAGACCTTCAGTGTGAACGTAGCCTAAGATGCTATGCTAAGTTTGCTGCGCTGCTGTTCATGTGTCAGGTGCTGGTGAAGAGAAGGGCTTTATGCCTGCCTGTCTTCAGGAGTGTTCTGTCACATTGCGAGCCAGCTGCTGGAAACAATGCTGTTTGAAATGATTAGTCATACTAAAAGTAATTTTTAGTATCAGTTAGTATTCAATTATGCCATGGTATATGCTAGCTTCTTTAAAATTTTGGTATTGAAAGGTACTGTATTGGTTCTGGAATTGGTTATAGTGACATCCATAGCGGATATCTTGCATAGATAAGAAATAGGGGAAAAAAACAAAACAAAAAAATAAACCACACACAAAATACACACTCACATAAATTTTACTAGTTGCACAAAATTTCAAGCCAATTTGGAACAACGTTCAGACTTGTTTTATTCATGATGGACTTTGTTGTCAGAAAGGTGAGACAAAGAACCAAGTTGGGTGCTTGTATCTTAACATGCAGCATGCATTATGCTCACTTCTCACTAGAGCAGGGCGATATGGCCAAAAATATTTATCACGATATATATTTGAAAATTTGCGATAACGATATAACCGACGATATAATTGATGCGAGACAAAATACAACTCCACAACATTACTAGCGCAAAAAGACAACCTTCCATTTATTTTCACTTAAACAAGAAGCTGGTTTTTATGTACATTAAAGCTTTATAAAAATGTAACAGTGCAAATGCAAATTCCTTGCTGAAAGTTTAACCAAAAGGCATTTCCAGTAGAAATGGGCTGACATATCCTGAGCATAACCATGTATAATATCCACTGAAGTTAAAAAGAGGTGCTTTGCAACATTAAACTGCAGTGTGCAGTACGTATTTTTCGGACCATAAGGTGCACGGGATTATAAGGCACATTAAGCGAAACAAAGCAGTCAGATAAATCAAACTTTATTAAACTCATTCTTCTTGCTTCCTCCACTTCTGTACCATTGATTCATTAATGTTGAATTCTCTGGCAGCTGCTCTATTCCCATGTTGTTGCAGTATATTAATGACTAACCTCGTATTGTGGATGGATTATCTCAGTTGTTCTCCTGACTGAAGTTTGGTCCGTTTACAGCATCCTGCCATGCGATTGCATTTGTCTCTAACCATGAAGAACCTTCACGTTAACTTTTATAAGTGGAAAAGTGTTAGTGTTCGTCCTCCAGCTTCACTGTTTATGTTATGCTAACATAGCTGTGTCGCTAGCGATCACGTAGCACATCATTATATACCAGCTAGCCCAACTTCAGTAACCCTACAAACGTCACTGCTGTTTAGTTTCCTGTCTTCATTTATGTTGGAAGTGATAGCAGAGCTGTACGTTTGATTTTTTTCAGAAATCTCTCCGTCAGAACATGCTATATCATGCTTAGGTAACTAGCGAAACTAGCGAGCTAACTTCCGCTAGCTTCCTGCTAACTTCTAACTCCGTTAAATGTAATAACTTTTGTTTTCATGGATGCCTGGAAGTTAAACTTTATAGTTACACCTGGTAAAGCAGCAATGCTGATCGTTTTATTAAAGATGAAAGAATTTAGACAGTTTTTAACTCTAAGTGATGCTGCAATGTTGTTTGACCTGAAGCATACGGAGTTTAGGACCCAGATTACTCCCAGATTTAAGAGCATCTTAGTCCAACAAATATGACAATAACAACGGCCCCTTGCATGTTCTGCAAAAAAATGTGCTTTGTTGTGTATCTGACGGACAAACACCAAACCAGTTCCACATCACTGAAGTTGCACCATTTTTACAAACCAATTCTGGTTCATCTGTTTCACTCAACAATCGGCCATGTGCGTATGAAAACAAAGGCACTGCGCATGCGTGTTTTACTCCCATTCTATCGCGATATTTCATTTTCCTATCGTTGCCTAACATTATACCGGTATTACCGTGAACGGTAATACCGTGAACTGTGACTTTAATTAACCATCGTTCAGCCTCATCACAAATTTTTAATAGTATCCAAAGCTATTTTTGACAATACCCAGCAAGCCTGCCTATTCAGATAATTAAGCTCCAAAGTTGCCATCACAGCCAAAATTTCAAGTTTAGGGTTGTCCCAAGGCTGTTGAATTTTTAATTTTTTTTCCACCGCCACATTCTCCTAAATTTGCATGAGCGGGCCTAATTAGAGGTTGAATTTGGTTGCAAAGCACTGACTGCACCACCAAGTTTTTATCCAGCCTTAAAGCACACAAGAGGCCTGTCTTGGTGTCTCAGCAGAATTAAGCGTATAATATCACAAGTGTTGATGCAGCTCACAACCCGGAATGTTTTCCCTGCCGCTCTTCATTTCATGCTATGACATTTACATTTTTTTAAGAAACCCACATTCCTTTAAATACTGAGACAAAGATAAAATGAAAGCCAAAGTTGCAAATATGGTAACGAAACCCAGTGAGTTCTTTCAAACATTTAGCAAAAAGATAGTAATGCATTACATGGTGTGTTTCTGCACAGTATATGTATTTGTGCTTCAGAAGTCATATAATGATCTCTACAGGGTCTTTGAAGCATTATGTGAGGTATCAGTCTCATGCAATGTTACTTCCCACTTACAATGTATCTGCATAGCCAAAAGCAAAGAGCCTGAAGTTCAGCCCATTAAATGGATCCAAGTTATCCTCAGGCTTCTTTTCCATCCAGCAGGGTTTTATAAGGGGTATATTTCACTGACTCACTGGCACAGCTGAGCAGGGAAATCCTTCTCTTCACGGTCTAGTTAGGATGACTGATGCAAATATGCTGCTGCTGAGTCCAGACACTGACACCATCATCACACTGACCCACTTAAAGAGCGAGAGAGCGAAATAGAGACAGAGTGAGAGAGGATGTTCCAAGTCATTTGTGACTTACATTTATTATTGTGACTTCACGTGTTTTAAGTCGTTTCAAAGCTATTAAAGCACCAACTCGTGCACGCAAGCTCTGTGATGTGGGAAGGAGGACGAGATATATTTCAGCTCATTTCAGATGAATGTCCGGGACATTCTTTGGACATGCATGAAAGAAAGAGATCAGCTTCAGATCATTTGTGATGCATATTGCGTTGTATATTTTCTGTGCAACCACATGCCTTTCCTCTGTGTGGGACTTTCCTAATTGATACATATGGTAGCCATCAACTTTTGCATGGATCTTTTGATCTGGTCGTCTTGTTAAGGAAAGAGTGAATGCTCGTTTTACAAGATCATGATAGTATCATCCAGTTTTATTTTTGTAAGTTTGAACATTTAGCAATCTTAGACTAAGGATATAGTTAACTATCCCCTCTATAGCCTTGGCTTGTTCAGTCTGGTAAGCATTAAAGAGGAACTCATTTAACTTAAGTAACTTTACCATTTAACTGTCACAACCTGGCTTGATTTGGTCCAGGTTTTTGCAAAGAATGAATGCCATTGAAATGCAGCAGATTTAACTGGAGGTGGATGGAGTGGATGACAGGTGAAAGATCAGTGATTACTGGTAATATTGGCAATCAAGTCACTGCAGGATTCAGTACTAAGCCTGAATGCTACTCGCATCAACCAAGATCTGTGAGTGCCTAAACGTAACCATTAAAACTAACAATGCTGTAGCAGCAAAAGCTGTAAATCAAATACATTGTTACGCATTCATCGTCAACATTTTTACAACTTGTCTGGTTAATAGAAAGCATATTAAAAGCTGTATGATTTCTTCAAAATGCATTTTCAGTTGTTGACTACTTGGCTTTAAATATCTTCTAGGCGGCAACTTTGTGAGGTAAAAGTGAAAGGCACTATGGGACAGGAAGTCTCTGATTGTAGCCCGGCCCACTAATTTGTCTGGGTAACAAACAAAGTCAGCATTTTGGAAGGGCTGTAACACAACTGATGAAAGTCGTTATGTTATTTAAATGTTTACAATTGCCCCATTTTATATCAAGTAAATTAGACTGATTGTGAATCAGTCGCAAACGCCCGTACACTTCAGGAGTTGCACGAAACTCATCTCTAATCCTTGCCGTTGTCACTTATTTTTTTTCTCACCAAGTTTATGGCTTTTTGTGTATTTGTTATTTGCTTATTGTGATTACTTTATTGAAAATATCTTGCCCAGGTACTGAAATCCACATGAGCTCCTATGCCTTCTTCTTGTTTATATTCCACGTGAGTGCTGCTGGCCTTATTGCTCGTTAACCTTTCCTAATATGACCTGCGTGTATTAATAACACTCAGTAGGAAAGGTCAATCAATGTGTGTGCGTGCATTAGTGCTTGTTTAATTGTTTGTCAGCAGGAATGCTTATGCAATCTGTAAGTGGCTCTGCATAGGAGGTATATGGGCTTTTCAGTGAAGTGGTGAGGGTAAATTGAATTTGCTCTTAATAATTAACCAGGACAAATGGTTTGATTTTTGTAATTCAGTTAAAACATAGGAACGCAAAACCCCTTTTTATCTATACAGAATTGCCTTGTACTCAATTACTTCATTAAATTCAGCTTGACCTTAAAGAATATTATTACAATATAAATGTATATATCTGACTCGTGAATTTCAACCAATTGTCTCATTAAAATGTTGCGTGCAATTCTACGCTGACCTTTTTAGTGCAGCAGTGCTTGGAGATGCTTATCTTCCAAAAAGAAAAAAAATGAAGATTTTCGATGTGCACCACTAAACAAATTACATAAAAATGTCCTAGTAGGCTTCTAATTGTTATAGTAGTAGTAGCAATGCAGCTAAATATGTATCAGCACAGTGATTCAGTTATTTAACTTAGCTTTCGATTTTTGCCGTTTTTCTGTGTTAAACTACTGGATCAAGCAGTTTTGATGATTTATTTTTAGCTTCTGCACTGTAAGTGAACCCTCTTTAATGAGCTCCATGTTTTTTTTCACTCTGGATCCAAATCATTGGGAAAGGAAGTCCAGGCATGTGTGCATCTGCAGAATCAGAGAGTGGGTATGCTTGGCAGTCAAACAGATCAGGGTGTCATGCGTGAATCCACTAAAAGTATTGATTATAGCTAAGAATGCTCAAATGTTCGGAGAAGTCCCTGCTAACCTGCCTACTGAGTAGTCCTGCTTGGTGCATTACCACCTGCTTCCTGAAACATGGATGTCTGAGTGATGGACATTGTTAATAAAACCAAAGCTTACTGTCCTGAACCATGAACCGTGGATAATTTTCATTTAGTGTTAGTGTTTATAGTGATCGTGCACTTATGTCTACATTATCGTGTACTCTTGGCAAATAGTCTATATTTATAGTTTTTTGAGCCAGAAGTGACCATGTTTGAGTGAGAGGATGGCGTGCTGACACAAGTCTTTTTCTTTGACTTAGAGTGATGTACATTTTGTCATCGGATGGTGAGCGCAAGGCTCTGACTGAATGTCCGTGTTGATGTTTTGACTGTGCAGACTCGTCCTCTGAGACGGCACATTATTATGCATCAACTATCTGCCCTTCAGGCAGACCTCAAGAGAAGTCAAACAGGAATGAATACTTAGCAGAGGTGTCTCCAGCTGTTCATGTCTGCAACAGAGTACAATCACTCAGTAACGCTAACAAGCCTGGTTAGCAAGGTGTGTAAATGTACTGTATGGTTAAATTGCAAAGATGCATAGATGTGCTAATTAGTGCATACAAGCAAACAAGACGTAAAAAAAAAAGCTGCAGTACACTTATTGGGCAGTCTGTCAGTGCATTAACAAAATAACTTGTTGTATTATTCATCCAATACCTGTGTTAGACATGCACCAACATTACAAACATGGACACGTTGTCTAGTTCAGAGCAAAACTTTCAAACATTTAAACCTAAATACTACCAGTAATGACAGCTAAATGTTTGTTGACATTGACAGCTTGGCACGGGGAATTAACGATAGATTATTGAGACTTGACAAAGTGGCATTCACATGGGTCAGTGAGGATTATTTCAACAGGGCCACTGAGGTAAAGAGATATTTTGATCAACACCTCTGAAAGCATAATACCCCATGCAGGTTTTTGTAAACTCAGTAATGCACAACTCTAGTACACAAATAGCAAAGTTGATGACAACAATGTATCAGCATGTAAATGTTAGCTAAAACAGCAGCTTGGTGCTTCATATATTAACACATCCCCATTGGCACCAAATAATCTTCCAAGGTCAGGTTCAGCTCATGGAAATCTTTAAATGTGCAGTGAATGCTTTCTGTGTTTTTGAAATATTAGATCGTTATCTGCCATCCCAGAATTGCGTATGAAATTTGTCTTGAACTCTCTGTTTAATACGTCCTTGTGCTCTTAATTTTTTTTGTCTCAGACCTCAACAAACCGTTTTTCATTTTGTTTTAGATAACAGACCACCACTGTCTAGTATTATTAATTATAGCCCACAACAAGATAAAAATAATAAACGGAGGCATTGCTTCACAAACAGAGAAGCATACCTGAGTGTTTATCTCTGTGTGGTTGACTGCTAGGTGAATGCGAATGCAGTCAACCACAGCTCGATTCTTGGTTTATGTACACTGTATATATATATATATATTTACAAGCCTGTTTGTTGTGCTGACTTTGCTGTGTAAGAGCTTAAAAGCATGCACACAAAGTTCAGCTTTCATTTAATTGCAGCCCACCAAATACCCAATTTTGGGTCCCAATCCGTGGTTTAGAAAAACAGCCGACACGACCCACTGCAGACGAGCATTTCATGTTTTCTCGGTGTGTGATTTCCAATCTGACTGAGGCCCGATAACAGCGACATTGCTGTTACTCATTCCCTCAGATCCCCATGCCTTCGTCTCTCCTAATCAGATTTCTCTGGTTGGGTTATTTATCATCGCCAGCTCTGACTGTGAGTGATGCTTGGCTAATGGGTTTAGCATTCAAATGTGCCGGCTTGATGCGACAGAATCCCAACAAGGGTTGTCATTCCTGTGGCAGCAGCAGCTCCAGAGTGGCGTAAATAAGAGCAAAAAATAACACTGAAATTTGCATTCATGTCATGTCCTTTTTTTTTTTTTTTTTGAACTTTTTGGTTTGATTGATTTTAAAAGTGTTAAAGTAATATGGAGATAGAGGTGAAGAAAGGAAAAAAGAAAGAAAGTTCAAGTTTGTTAAGAATGACAAGATCAAGATGTTCATCCATGCATATGTTTACTGATGTATCCATCCAACCATCCATGAACTGTGCATTTCTGTTTGCCTGTTCATTTATTTCCAGTTCAGATGGGATAAAAAAGGGATCTTGACTCACTGAGAGAGAGCCAGGAAATAAAGAAATGCATCAAAAAACAGTATACAGCACAGAGTCTTTGACAGGGTGAAGAGCCCATAAACAGAAATGAGTTGTGCTGAATGACAGTTATGGTTATGACAGTAAGTCATAAACCAACAGCTGTGAGTCTTCTGCGATTCTTCTATCTAATTTCACAATTGCACCTGCACCGTGCGGTGACATTCTGTGGTATGTGCTTGTGAGACGGGTCGTCGTCTCTTTTTGTTTGTTGCACAATCTGCAGCGATGACAGAACGCTAAATAACAAGACAGCTGTTTGTCTCTCGATGATATGTGGTTGAGTGTCAGGTGCATCCTTTCCTGATGTTTGATCTAAGGCCATAAATTAACTGATAGCAGTGATAACGACGCAGAGTGCATGTGTATGGATGCACGTGTGGGCTTGTGTGCGTGTACGTCAGACTCTGCAGTCTTCACTGTTCCATGTAAATAGCTCCATATGTGTGGATGGAAGACTTTATAGGGCTCATGGGAAACATTATGGACGCCCTTATCGGCTCATCAGTCATGTAACCCGGTTACAAAGGGAAACATTTGATCACAATGAGCGATATCAAGAATGCTTTACTTTCAACTATTAGTTCTGCTCCTTAGTAGTTTCTAAAGTGTGTAGATTCTTCCTCAGCAGATTGCTAATCAACCACCAGTTTCAGCATGATTCCGGGCAAGTCTCGACATGCATACACCCTCTGAGTTTAGGCAGTTTGTCTTGCCTTCCAGGATTCTGCTCACACCTACACTCACAGAAACACATGCGGCGCCAGTTTACTGGGATGTTTAGCATTCATTGGCGTCAAAAGAAAAGAAAAAGTGAAAAAAACTCAATTTAAAAAATGCAACAGAGCACATCTGTATCACCCTACATGGCGGTAAAGTTGCAAAACCTGATCATGAGTTTATCGTTATGTAACACACTGTTTGTTTCTGTATCTGTGGCGGGATTTTGCTGAGGCCTGACAAGCTGCATGGACAAGTTAACCAGGTAGTTAGTATCTTGTTCTGGTTAGAAAAATACAACGTCACCTCTATAATCTCTATAATGTCGCACTCATAATAGATTACAGTTTTTTGCTGCAATCTCATCCTTTTTTCACCTCCTCCAGTCTTATTTCTCAGTGTCTCTCGTCCCTTTACTCCTAGTGTTTACTTCTATATTATTGCCCCTGTATTTTATCCTTGCATGCATTACATTTAATTACGTGGTTTGCGCTGGATCATCTTGCTGAATAAAAAAAGTATCTATTACTTATCCTAGAGTATTTCCTTGCAGCACAGTTTAAATGTGATTGAATTGTCACAGTGTATCTGTGTTTTGTCCCTCCTTTTGTGCGGGCTGATGAACTGACAAACCCTCATGTCTCTGTATTTTGATTCAGTGTGCGTGCTTATTTGCCTAAACGTGTGCGCCTAGGTTATGTGTCCCAGCATGACTTCAAGTCTCCCACTTAGCTTTGTAATTACCTTTTTTCCTGCTATGACTGTTAATTGGAGTAGGGGAAAGTCACTGCTGTGCACATGCAGACACACAGATTAACACATGCACAGTTGAGCTGTCTCACCGAGAGCGATCAGGACTCTTAAGTGCTCTTAATTAAGTTAAAGCTCCACAGTGACATGTTTTTGTATTTATCTGTTCTGATTTTTCATTTATCATTTTCTGAAACTAATCCTTTGTGTATATAGTTACCCCGGTGAGTGGGAAATGACACTTTGACAGCCTGTTCGGTCTGCTGTTGACAAGTGCGAGTGAGAAATTTCATTTTTCATTCGGATGCAGGGGAGCTGACACCAAATGACTGTGATGAAGTTTTTAATTGAATTTTGAAAATGGTTATGTATTTTCATTTTTACATATTTCATTACTTACTATGTCGAAAGCTGCTCATCAACATTTGCCACGAGGACAAGGAAACTCAAACTTAACATCAGTTTGCAGCTTTTTACATATTGATTTGACAATACTACAATTTGACATTCTTCGATGAAAGCTGCTAAGTTGGGGAAATTATGTTTTAAGTGTTAAATATGTATATTTTAACATGCTATTTGTTTTGTTGATTTTTGTTAGTCTGTCTAAACTCTAATTGAGATCTTTTCCGACTGTTTTTTTCACTCATTCATAGCATTCAAACCTCACAGTTTTGGAGCCTACAGTTACAGGGCCTAGTCGGTACCACTACTGGTACCATGAAGCTAAATGTGAGCTTGCACAAGTAGTCCACAACCATACATACCACTGCCCGTGGGACATTATGTTTAGGCTCATCTGACTGTTCGGGTGCTTTCAGAACAGATCATGTGGTTTGAGTTATAGGTTAGTATAAATCAGAGGATCAGTGAAACAGGAAGGCAGTTAGGCGTGAGTTGAATAAAATGGTTTTCTGATTGTTACACTGCCAACACATTGTAACTTATTATAGCTTTAGTTTCTTTCTCTTTCTGTCTGTGGCTTTCTCCTTCTTTCTTATTCACTTCAATAACGTTTTCTTTATTCTTTATTCATTCTGGAATCAAAGGTGATCTATAATTTCATAATGTTGACAGACTGACAAAAAGTAAAAAGTGTGCAGAGACAGAAGATTTCAAATAGAGTATCTGAAAGTGTCACTTCAAGATCCAGTCCAGAACACTGCAGTTGATTGTGCTTTTTTTTTAAGTGCTTTGTTTTTTCTGGTTAGAAATGTTTAAAATGACAGCTATCTCCTGGCACATGATGTCTCGCATGTCACAGTATTCCTGTTCTTAATGTATTGCAGTGCGGGTTTCAAGTTTTCGCATCATTCTTGTATGCCTATTTGCAGGAATGTTTCCCTTCCAAGTCATGAGGTCAAGGATTCCTGCAGGTGCATGGCCCAAAGGCTGCATTTTTGGAGACATCAGAGAAAGTTTCTCATGCTGACAAAACAAGCGAGACACGTAACAATAACCAACACACATTTTTAAGAGGAGGTGGACTTTCTGCAACCATCAGGGATGTGTCTGTACATGGGATGCATTTACACACAGATTACTTATTAATTTTTGTTTGGTCCGCTTGTTCCAGTGGTAAGGAAACATTTTTTTTGTCATTTGCATTTTTTCTTTTGCATTTTGTGAGTCTGAGATGTAATGTGTGATTGTAGCCATGGTTGAGACCGTTCCTAGTCTATGTGTGTGTATATCTGTGTGAGTGCGCACGCGCGTGTGCATGTACGTAATTTTGTGACAAGAAAGCCACAGATTATTGCACATGAAATATTATTCATACAAAGCAGCTCTAGCGTGACTATCCCCCTGCTACAGCACTCAACAGCCTATTGGAGAAATACAACAGAACAAATCTCAGTGAAAATAACAGTCTGCAAATCTCACAAGGGAGGTTCTCTTCAACTTCTCGTCATTTCTGATTTTACTTTTTTCCAACTGAGGTCCTTGTTGTAAGTTAAAAAAAAAGAATGTGTGTCTTTTTTTTTATATGAACAGAAAGGCTGTAAACATTTGTGTGCTGGGAACTGTTACAGTACAGCATGAGGGTGTTGTCTAGAAACCCCCCAGAACAAGGAAGCTGTCTAAAAGTTTGGAGGTTAACACTAACTAGAGGTGGGAATTACCACACACTGCATGACACAATTATTACAATACTTTGCTCATAATAGGATATTCTGATATTAGTGCAATTTTAAACATTCTGTGATATGCTGAGCATTGCAATAACATATGCTGCCATTCTTAACCTTTTTTCAGCTGCAGATTATTTCCTCAAAGTAATATGTCATCAGTGTCAGTTTTGACGGACAAGATAAAGATATTTCACTTCAGTTACTTTGTTGCTGGAAAATAAGACTACCAAGTACACTAACAATGTCAATGAATGGTATCAAAAGTCAGTCTGAAATTGACTGGAGTCAAGGTGGCAATTACATGCAGTCTGTTTGTGATTTTACAGCAATTACCTGCAATAAATCATTAAAAATCACATATCTATTGCTGTCTACATAAACAGAAATTCATATTTAACCATTATATTTGCACTCAGTAACCTTCGTGTTCTTCACGGATATAACCAGAATACAACCAGCCAGCAGCTAGGTGTGCTCACAGACAAAGACTCATTCAGACTTATGCAACATGTTGGCAATCTGTCTGCCTTTATAAACAGTCGTTCCAGGTTAGACTGCAACTATCTGCACAAAGGTTGCTCTCCTATTAGGTAACCTGTGCAATCGTTTTGCAGTCAAAAGTGGTTGACACCCTCTATCTGTGGGCTACTGTTTAGTCAGCTCATGTTACAATTTGTTGCAGAATTTGAAAAAATAAAATCAATATAATCACGGGGCAGTTATTGTTTTTTTGTAGATGCAATGTCCTATTTTTACATATGTGGCTAAGTCATTAGCTTGCTCTGAATTTAGAGGCAGCTTTGTCAAGCTAAGTGTATCCAGTGTCCAGAAAATATTGTGATACCACGCTGTATCGACTTTTTCTCCCCACCCCTATAAACACTCAAGAAAAAAAAATTTATACAGTCTGCTTACTAACAAATAGCTGCTCGCAGGTCATATAACTTGTGTACAGAAAAGAAAATAGAAAAATATAGAAAAACATGAAAAGAGAAGTTGTGCACACTACTTTTCTTTTCCGTTCCTTTTGAGAATTGCACACTCACTCAAGCACCCCTTTTCTCCATCATATATCCTTTTACACTATACTTTCACTGCCCACTCAACATTTGACCAGAGGCTACAGAGTGTGACCATTCAACACGCTGACTTCAAAATCCATACTTATAATGGTGCGAGAAGTCCGCGTTTGATATTTGATTCTGGTGTCTGCTGCGCAGGCAATCTGGAGCTTTACAAAGTAATGTCTTTGAAATGTCACACAGGATTATTGGGGGTATAGGGAGATTATTTTTTAGTGATCTGGAGATCTCTTTAGCTCACTATGTAGTTTTATATTGTGCCTTCTTCACAAAGGCTTTGTGAGTGTGATAAGAGATCGTGATTGAAATGATGGGCTGGCAGTTAAAAAAAAAAAGGTAAGTGAAGAAAGAGGACCAGAAAAAAGCCTTTTGACTAAAAAGATTTCTAATAAATAGGTTAAAAGACAGCAAGAAACAAAATTTGAGGAAACATTGAACAGAAAGTTTGCAGAGATCAACTATAATGTCAGTGCAGTGAAGGTACATAAACAAACAAGCAGTCCATCGTCTTTTTGTCTCATTCTATCAGTGCCTGAGTTATTTTCTTATCCTAGCTCATTTTGTTTTTCTGCATCCATACTTACCCCACCCTGTTTTTAAGCTGGATCTTGTTGTGTTTTTTCTTTCCCCCCTCACTGTTAGTTTTCTCTTCTTCTTTTCCTTTTCCTCGCTGTGTCCTGTGATTTCTTCCCTCTGGTGTTCTGGTTTTGTAGATGTAATCTCTGTGATCTCGATGCGAGCTGTTTATAACTTCTAAATATGCCGCTTCCCTACCTTGACTTATTTTCCCAGAGTAACAGTTATGAGGCAAATGTTTTCATTTTCATGGTGTTCTGCATGCTTATCTTTTATTTCCCGCTAGATTTCATTTTTGGCAATCCAGAAGTTATTTCCTACGGTGAGAAGTGATAGGTAAAGTGGGAAAGCATTTCCTCTGTATTTTTCCTGTTCTGAAGCCGTAGTTACAGATCCTCTACGGCTTCTCTGTTGTTGAGTTGTACTGCCGCGGTGAAATGTTCTTAGAGATCATATTGGAACAAAATGGCTTTTTGTATCGCAGATTGAATAATAATCATTTTATTGGTTATTTTACCTAAAAATCATTGTGCCATAACAATTTCCCCTGGCTGCTCTAAACATGTAAAGCGCAGCCTGACATGGCTCATAGCTCAGCTATAATTCTGATAATATATGGGCGTAATAACACAGGGGAGAACTGTGGAAGACATATTCTTTTTAATAAACAAGATTTCAGTCCTATTTCTACTCTCAGAAAAGTCCTTGAACAGTAGCTAAACAAGTGGCAGTTGCTATGCAACATCCAAGTGATAAATTTTGCTTTGGCACGTTCATTTTATAATCATTGCTAATGCAGTTGTTTCTGTGTGTCTGTATGTTTTGAAACCTGCATCAGTCAGTCAAAACGGCACTCAACAAGCCGTTTCAAAAAAGATTCTTTTAATAGCGCCGTCTGCTGTTTTTGAGAAACTGTGGGTCTGCCTCACCGACAGTTAAAAAAATGAATAAAGGGAAAGTATTAGAGCATTTGAAGCCCTGCAATTGTGCGGATGATTATTAAAAGGATTTTTCAAATTCTGATTTCATTTAGATGTGGTAGAAATGCTGACAGACCGCTATTGTTCACCGCACACAAAAGAAACTTCTTTAGGCTTACTTTATAGCAATGAAGCATATTTCAGCCTAACGCCACAGCTTTGTGAGGCAAGAGACGGCAGAAGAGAAGAATGGCCTCTATAGTCTGCCTTTGACACTTATGCTGCCTGCGACTTTTTAACCCTAACTTCCATTGGATGAAAGAGTCCCTGGGTCTGTCTGCTGCCTTTTTTTCATTCGCTCCCCTCCATGTCTGTCACTGATCTGATCATCTCTCTCGACCCCCCGCCCCTTCCACACACAGTTCCTGCCTTTTCTCTCCCAGTGCCTGTGGTCATTTTCAGTTAGTGGTTGAACTGACTCTTTGAAACAGGAGCAGCAGGAAAGAGAGTGAGAGCCAATGAAGAGAACAAGGCAGTAAAAAGTAACAGAATAATGAGAAGAGAATTAGAGAGCTCTGAAGACCGAGGAAGCGGGGAGAGAGAAAAAGGGATTGATCCTGATACTCGTGTACCGACGGCCTCTTTTTCAGCAGACCTCACTCTCCCCATGAACTCTGTGTAAAATCACCTTAAGCAATTAGCTTTTTAGTGTTATGCTCCATTTACCACTGTTGCATAATTATGCAGAATTAAAGTGCGAGCAGAGTTTCACAAACAGAAAGCCTGATCCCATTGTCTCCTTTCTCCTTCTGAATGTGATTAGTATTTCAGTGTAAAAGCCTCAGCCATCCATTGTCACTCCATTTCTCTCCTTATATTCTTCTCATGTAATTTGAGAAGTAACGCAATGAAAAAAAAAAATCCCCCCGCTCGTCTGACCCACCGTTGAACCTTTGGTTGCTCTGACAGATCGCTCCAACACAAGCCTTTCATTTCATCAGTGAAAAAGGGTCTCTCTCCGCTATTTTTTTTAATGCGTCGCGTCTCTCAGCGCAAATAGACAGCAGTAAAAAGATCAAGTCCAGTGCCATTAACGTGTGTGATATCTGCGCTTTGTGCGTGTTTGTCCACCTCGGTGCCATTGATGTATGTGATGATTGTGTGTCTGTATAGGGCCCATTTGTGAGATAAGGAGCTATAGTGGATATAAGGGACGTGCAGAAAGGGGCTTTGTTTCGTCCAGACATGGTGAGAGGTATTGCAGACAATTATAATGTTTCTTTGGAGCTCGACTCTTCAGAAGATGACACACCCTAACACAGACCGCCCATTCAGTCCCTGTGGTTACGTATTGGACAAATGACAACTGTGCAGGTCTACGTCTGTGCAGACATTATATGTCTTAAAGAAATGATATTATATGAACATCTCTTAATGAAGCTTTTCATTTCATGCATTTTTAAAAATGATTATTTCTGTGGATGAAAAGCAGCAAAAATTGAGATTATTGTCAGGCGAGTGGAAACACTGAAATAAATATCATAAATGAAATTTTAATTTTCCTGCTCGAGGACATTTGTGAGGTTGTAATCGGTAATTTTGAGCCTAAAAGAGACTAGATAAACGAAATGAAAAAAGGTTTAGTATCGGTTTGATTTTACAAAAGGTGTAAAGTGTGTGGTAAGAGCGTGCACCCAGAGATGCAGTAGATGGATGGGATCGTTAAAGTATGGGAATGGGATCAAGCAATACTGTAGATGGAGAGCACTGTTGTACTGTTTTAGTTGTAGCTTAATCTATTATATTTTGGGAGTACAAACTATGAAGTTCTCCCTCTGTGTGTTTTTTGAGGTTTTAAATAATTAAAATAATAAAAATGATTCCCATGTCTGAACACGGGGGCGGACTTAGCTATGGTTTGAGATGTAAAATATACTGGTTTTCTGTGTCAGAGTATAAAGTGCTCAGGTGTTTCAAGGTTTGAGAGTTCATGTGTGGCCTCTGTTGGTGTCAGAAGGACTTGCACTGTGGGACTGGTTTTATTTCATGTGCATAACTATTAGTGTGCGCATATTTCAGTGTTTTTCAACTGCACATCTGACACGCACTGAACTCTTCACCCCTTGCATTGCAAATCTTTGGCTCAGGACCTGCAGTGCTTGGCAAACAATCTAGGAAATGGAAATAATTTTGTTTGTGTGTGCGTTCTTAATTTCTAGGTAATTTCTAAGTGTAAAGCTGAGGTGTGTTAGTTGTTTTGATTAAGATTTGAGCTGAAACTGATACATCTCTGCCTTTTGACAAATGAAACATTTACATTTGAGGTACACAACATGTACTTTTCTCACTTTTGTGCCCTTAGCCAGATTCTTAGTGCCTATAAAATGTCAGTATTTCCCCATGTGGAGAGTCCAGGAGTGTTTTAATGATCAGTTCCTGTACCACAGCTTGATAAAAACTGTAGTTCCATAAAAATATTTTGCTAAAAGGTTTTAAGCTGCTGATCTGTTCTGTGTAATAGATTACATTCCAAAAGTAAGCTTTCCAGCTTTGTTCACACTATAAAGCTTTTATAATAGCTTTTATGAACCTCAGGCTTTGTACAGTATGAAGCTTTTATCTATAAGACTTTCAGCTGTGCGTTAGCTTTGCCAATAAGACATGCTGTTTAAGAGTTGGCAGCTGGTCTCTAGCCTCCACAGTAAATGGTTTGCAGCTGACTCTTATTCATAGTGTGTGTTTTTTCCCCTTTTTTCCTTTTCAAAATGATTTTGTCATGACCAAAACTTTTCTTAGGTAGAGTTACCAATCTTTGCCAGCTTGTCAGTCATGCTGTCCCACGTCTGAGACTCAAAAATCTCTACTAAGCTAATTTATAGTCCACTTTTTTAAAAGGGTGTTTTAGTGCTTTTTAAATATTTATTTATAAAAAGGGAGCTGTAAATCATCACAGGAAGCTCTAATACTTCTTTTTAAAGATTAAGGTGCCCATGTGGGAAATCCCGCATGTTTAGCTGCTGTGGTGGAACTTGCCATGGGAGACATTCCTTTCTACCTGAGTAAGCTGAGGCACACACACGCTTGCACGCACGCACACACACACACACGCACACACACCTAACATTTTAACAAGATAGGCCTGTTGTGCTTGTTCTCACTAAAACTAACAACTAATATACTATATCAGGAAGCAAAGTTATAATAAAGATAATAGACGTGTATGTGAGGCTGTTTGCGAGGGGGGAGGAAGGGGTAGGGCTGCACTTTAATTACTTACAGCTGAGCAACTGAATCTCTCTCGCCCTCTCTCTCTCTCTCTCTGTCTACCCTATAATCCACATTTAAGTTATAAACACTGTTAAGTTTCCATCTCTTTCTTTTTCTCATCTTGGGTGGCCAAACTGTGTTCATGACCCAAATTATGCTTCTTTTGCCTAATAGGGCTAACATTTGAACACGTGTATTTAAACACAAACTTTAGCAGTTTAGTTTTCTTTGGTTGTTTGGCATATAATTGCACGTCTTAACAGCTTTGACAGAAAACTGAGGGAAATTATGTGAAATTGCAGAGTGAATAATAAGCGAGTCTCGTGGAATTAAATACAAAACTTTACAATGGAAGAGATGCAAAAGAAAATGCATTGCTTGGGATGTTTTCCTGTTATCTTTGTGTTTATTGCAATTGTCACAAAAGCCCTAAGAAGCAGCTGTTGTAAAATTCATATAATTACAGACTTCCTTTCACGCTGCTGAGTGAAGATTATAAAGCCTTTCTCACAGAGGCTTCAGGTTTAATATTGCTTGGGTACTTGTAGTTCCTGGGTAGCTAAAGTTGACGTTTGATACTCTATTGATCCCTTAACAGAGTTTTCAGGTTTTATTGAGGTCAGAGGTCAAGCTTTGCTGTAGAAAAAACCCCACTGTGGTTGGAGTTGCTGGCAGGTAGCAATAACACCACCCCTCACTTCCATTTGATTTCAGCATTATTCTGAATGGCTGATAAGTAGTTTGGATTAAGTTTTACAATTATTAATGCGGTAACCAAATTAATAGTTTAATTTATTGAAGTTGATGACTAAATGCTCAAACTGAGGTATTTTAACTTCCCACTGTTCCTAGAAAATGTACTGAGCCCGCTTTCAGATGGGCTACTATATGCAAACTGCTGAAGTAAAAGGCTTAGATATTCAATTCAATTCAAGTCAATTCAATTCAGTTTTATTTATACAGCACTAAATCACAACAACAGTCGCCTCAAGGCACTTTATATTGTAAGGTAGACCCTACAATGATGCATACAGAGAAACACCCAACAATCACAGGACCTCCTATGAGCAAGCACTTTGGCGACCGTGGGAAGGAAAAACTCCCTTTTAACAGGAAGAAACCTTTGATAGAACCAGGCACAGGGGCGGCCACCTGCCGCGACCGGTTGGGGTGAGAGAAGGAAGACAGGACAAAAGGAGAACCAGAGATTAGTAACAAGTATGATTCAGTGCAGAAAGGCCTATTAACACATAGTGAGTGAGAAAGGTGTTTGCTTTAAACAGAGCTCGGAAAAAAACCTGAAGCTGTGAAGCTGTTGTTGCATCTTTAGGTTCTTAGGTATGCTCACTTTTAGTAAAGACGGTGGATTGAAACTGTGTTTAGTGGTGTGCATACAGATGGTTGGTGTTCAGGTTTCCCTCAAATGCCTTTATTTTCTCTAACTCTGACTTCGAGGTTCACTGTAGAGGCCATTTGAATACAGTGACATGTTTACGAAACCAGTTTGAGATGATCTGAGCTTTGTGACATGGTGCTTTAGCCATTAGAAGATGGAAGATGGGTACAGTATGATCATAAATGAATGGACATGATCAGCAACAATGCTCAGGCAGGCTGTGGCTTTTTAAAAAATGCTGAGTTGGTGTTAAAAAGACCCAAAGTGTGCCAAGAAAATGTTATATCCCCCACATCATTACAACACCACCAGCAGCATTTAAACTGTTGATATGACGCAGGATGTTGTTCGTGCCAAATTTGAATGCTGAAATCCAAAACGTTGCAACAGAAATCAAGACTCATCGGACCAGGCAACACTGAATATTTTCTCGCCTTTGGACAGTTGTCTATAAACTCTAGAAATGATCTGTGTGTGGTATTCTCAGTAAACCAGCTATTTCTGAAATACTCAGAAAAGTCCATCTGGCCCCAACAACCACCCTGATCATCTTTACCACATCTGAGTTAGAAAGAGTGAGTACGTGAGAGTGAAAGAGGGAGAGATTTTCTTATATAATGTGAAAGTAAATAAAAATACAGTAAAACTGTGAGGGTCAGCATAAATGGACAAGGTGGTAGAGGTGAAGAACAGAGTGAAACAGAAGCAGGAGTGTAGGAAGTTATGAGTAGCTGCTGACACCACTCTTTAGCTGTACAGTATATGGAGAGTCTCTATATGATCTGTGGGTGGCCTGAATTCATTCGGTGGAAACTGAAACCAGCCTATCCTCTCTAGTCTTACATCAACAGAATGTTATTTATGTGTTCTATTTTAAGGTGAAAGCTCTGAGTTTCTCCCTCTCTGTCTCCCTCTTTCTGTGTGTATGCCTGGAGCATTCCTCTTACGGCAAACTATGTGAAAAAAAAATAAACCGGGTTGGCTACGTTTCCCTAAAGTTAATGATTATAAAGAGGTGTTGGCAGACTAAATTATCACCTTCTGAAAGGACTCTTTGAAAAATATGTGAACCACACATATCTGCAGGAAATGTCAGTGTAATCCTGCCACCCTTACCTCACTGACTCCACCCATTTCTGAGCTTGAAAAACCCTCAAAAGCTACATTAATTTTTGAATGAAATGTTGATTTTTGTCCGTAAAAAGGCATCACTGTAAAAAGGTTAGTTAATCTATCGATAACATTAGATGCACCTGAATGATATAAAGCAGAATGATTCCTTCTCATAGTATCACATCACTGAAACACTTTGCCTCCTGTTCAGATTATGTGCAGGTTAACAGTGCCAATCTTAACTCAGTTGATTGATACGACCGTTTCGTTTCTGAGGAATTCCACACGCTTAACTCTTTTGCCAAAACTCCTGTATTAAAATCATGAGGCGAAAAATCCCCCAGATGAAAGCGCAAAAAGAGCCAGTGTAATATGACAGCTAAATTTGATGGCACCGGGCAGACTAAGATGACTGCTCTGAAAATCTAATGAAAGGTTTCTTTGAGAGGCCATGTTAGCAGGTGAATGGAAGTGAAATATGTAGGCTTCCTCCTCCTCCTGCTCCCCTCTCCCCACCTGTACTCTTTCTCCAGGCTGAAAGGAAAGCCTGTCTAGGCTTCGACTCTGTGTAACCACAGCTCACTAACAACTTCTAGTGATTCATTTCTGTGTGATTTATCTATACAGTTGTCCGTGTCCCAATGAAGGAAGGAGTTATTCCAATATAGCTACTTTTAAAGCCTTTTTTAAATTACACTTTTCCTTTCTCTTGCATAAAGAGGCATTGTACATGGGACAGACCAAAAAGAAAATTAAATAGATTAAGTCTTTATTCTGATTGTTTTTAAGAGCGAGTTATTAATTCGACATAAGAAAAGGTAATAAATTAAATGACTGTTTACATTTTCCTCTCCTCATTTTTAACATTTTGTGTCTAAGTGAGTAATGCTGTTCATTATTCAAACTGAAGCTTAGGAAACAAAACAAGATCTGACACACCCTTGTATCAAGCCCCTGGGCTAGTGAGAGACAATATGTTGTTCTAATATGCTAATTTCACATTATGGATTCAGTGAAAATGAGCATGAGAGATGATCACACCATTAAAAGTTAGCATTAGCAATGTACTATGCTAATCACACCAGATGGGACCATTCTGTTTGTGTAAATTAACTTCCTCCACTTCTTTGTCGTCAGACCTGGGAAGATAATCCTTGACAGGCCTTACTTGACTGAAATATATTGGCTGAAATAAATTCATTTAAATGAGCTTTCAGGAAACATAGTCCGAGCTCAGATACCCTCAGACTACGAATGTGCTGCGCGCCTCATTCCAGGAGCTGCTGTAAATTACTTTTTCATTTTCAAGGTTTAAAATAAGCTGTGAAAATATACCAGACTTGGTGGTAACTAAAAGAAAATGTAACTGGTATGTTTTAGAAATACATATGTATCTTGGCAACAGTGTCTCGCTTGAGCCTGTAAGCCTGAAGTACTCAGCTGATGGGGTCTTTTCAGGAGTTTGTGTCTGGTTTTATGTGAGTTATGGGTAAGCCCTTTCTTTCCTCTTGTGCCGCTTGCCAACAGTCTAGCTGGGTAGACTGATTTGCTCATACACATCTTTGGTACAGTCTGTTTCTGCAGTCTGCATATAATCATTAGCACTTTAGGATTTTAGAGTTATTCTTCTATCGTGATTTGCTCTAGGTGGTGGCTTGGGGGAAGGTGTGATAAGTACTAATGTGAGGAAAACATCTACCTCTAGTAGAGAAACTTGCCCCATTAAAATGCGTTGTTTTTATGCCAAGAATACTGTCATTATCATAACAAACTACACAAATGGACTCTGATAAAATTCAGTAACCCTCCTTAGCCAAAATCAGTATTAGTTTTCCACCACTGTCCCCGGGCATGTTCTGGCTCTCTGGCTCCATAATCCAGGGCATATTCTAAGATCCCTAACCCAGCAGTAAGCTTTGTTATTGGGCTTTCGTCCAGCTCTGCTCTTGGGAGGTCCAAGAGCTCCTCTAAAACCCCTCTGGTATTTTTTTTTTTTTTTTGTTATGTGAAGGATTTTTATTTTCAATCACACTGTCCCAATCCCCGGGACAATTAGAGGTCGTCACAGAGCAGTTTACAGAAAGTGCAGAGCAACTGAATGTTGTTTTGGAAAGTTGTTATGGTCCCTTGTGTAACTGAATAGTCTTGGAACAGCAACATTAAAAAGAAAGAAAGAAAAAAAACTTCACAATACAGTAGCAGAAATAGGTTGCTTATCTTTTAATATTTTATACTTACCAGAGACCTTGTTTATCTAAATCCCCGAAAAGTTGAGGGTGTCCAAGAAAATTAAATGTTTTACACAGACATTCGGTAAGCATTTCTTCCAAGACCTTATTCAAATCCCAACATGAGATAATTATATGTTTTCATCTTCCAGGTACTTGAACTCATTATCTCAATTCAGTCTACTTATATCATCAGATCTAATAATTTCACACAAGGAGCTTATACAGTATCATGTAGTGCTAATAGACCTTTACATCTTGCCAGATTTATGTTTGTAAAATCAATGTTTAAAGAGACAATTTGGCATTTTTGTTATGTTCCATTTCTTTCACTAAAAGATAGCCATAGTTACCCTTTATTAGAACTCTGTCACACAATGCACACAACTTTTACTTTGAAGGCTAACAATCTCCATTGCTTTTTACTTTGCACTTTTTACAGTAGTACAACACTAGATGTTGGCATGTGCTAGCAGATAAGTCGGTGTATTCCATGCAAACTACAGGCGACTGCAGCAGTCTGCTAGCAACCAAAGCTATCACAAAGAAGTATCCCCAGCAAGTATCCCGAGCTCTTATTGTACTTAGCTAGTAACCAGCCATTGGGGAATTTGCCTTTTTCCCGTGATAGCCAGGTGGTTGCTGAGTGGTCTCTGGGCTGGGGTGACTTGGGCCTTATTCAGCAGTCTCTAGCTACCTTGTATGATAGCAGTATTGTTCATGCCAATGTTTACATGTAGGACAAAGCTCTCCAGTGGTGATAGATGGAAGCACATGAGAAAAAAAGAGGTTATATACAGCAATGTCTCAAGTAGAAGTAGTGGTAGATCATTGGATTCTTCAGCTTTGTTTCCTTTTTCAAAAAGGTGATTACTTCATTTATTATTTTATATTACGTTCAGTAACATAAAATCAAGTGTATATATTGAAGCGAAAATAGATCTTTCCATAAACCAATACTTACTATACTGACATGACAAAACCACAATGTAGAAGCAGAAATAATGTATTAGTGCACTGAAAACACAAGGAAACTACTGTTCACTTATTGTGTGCAAGAGCTTGCTCTAAATTGCTGCTTAAAATATTTGTCCAACATTAGAGCTAATGATAGCATAAGGAAAAAACAAGCAATGCAACATTACCAAATTATAATCACCCGGTATTTATGAGCCACTATTTAACAGTTGTGGCAGTGGAGCAGTTCATTTTGTGCCTTTAAATAACTACGTCGAACTCATTAACCTTTCACATGTACACATTACTTCTGCAACCAACCCTGTTCTCTCTCTTTCTCTCTCTCTCTCTCTCTCCCTTGGCCATTATCTTGTCAGCATGAAGTCATTGTCTGAACCAATCCCAATGATGTAATTTCCTTCATAAACAAGTCCAATTTCCTCTTGAGGTTCCATGTGAGCTGAGTTTATCCAGAGTGCCCCAAAGGGACTTCAGTTTGCTTCAGTCTTTCTACTTCACCCAGTATACTGCAGGACTTTCCATTACAGCTTGCTTATTTCTATAGGTGGATGAGCCTTGTGTGCAGCAAAACCACATAAGACGTGTTTGATGAGACAGACCCTGTCATAAAATCATTCATATATTAAGATGTTCTATACTCTTCTATAAGTATCCATCCATCCGTCCATTTTTTTTGCTCCTCCAGTTTAGGGTCACGGGTGGACTGGAGCCATCCCAGTCACCAAAGGGCTTCAATAACTAGTCCATAAGTAATATACCAAACAGTTGATTCTTTTCATCTGGATGCAGTGTTTTCCATTCATCAAGTGACTTCCTCTAAAAACACTGCATCCAGATGAACAGAATCAACTTTGTGGAATTTCCTTACCTGGATGATTGAGGATGCATCAAAACTTAAGTAATATAGTTTTCTATAAGTACCCTGGCTTAAAGTGTAGATTATCTGAGTGAAAGCATATAATCTTTTGATAGGTTTTTGTTGGAGCAGTGGTTCTTTTTTTTCTTTTTACAGCAATGCAGATTAACAATCCAGTCACAACCTGGACTGATGTCAATGCTCAGGCATCACAATATGTGGAAACGCTGCGCTGTTCAAGCAGAAGTTGTAGTTTCTTTAAATCAGCAAGGTGAAACGAACGACCACAGCATGAAGTGTTTTTGGGATTTTTTTATGGAGTACATCACAGCTGTGGCCTGCCTGCAACAACATGGCCTTGGTTATTGTATTCAGCAAACGTAATCACAATCTAGATGAGCTTTAAAGCTGCTCGTTGCTGTCAGGGGAAAAAGAGCACCATTTTCCTTGCCAAATACCCTCCTTGGTCTGTTTCTCATGGAAGAGTGATATGGGTTAGGAGTTTAGAACTGTAACACACCCATGTGTTTTAACAGTTCTCCACCACATGTGTTATCAGCTGAATGTGGGAAAGCCCCGCTGAGAGAATGACATCATCCCCTAAAACTAGCGATATTTTTAACACACAAGGGTGTAACTGGGAGGAAAGAAGGCCATGGCAGAGACTGCTGAAAACAACTGAAACTAATGTAAACAGATAAAGAGGCAGATGCCAATTAAGGGTCGGAGGAGAGCTTTAGATTTTGCACAATTTGGAAAAGGTGCAAAAGTGCACAGCGTACAGTTTATGGAACTTCCAGAAAGAACTTTGAATCTCAAAGCTTTAAAAGGTTATCAAAGCATCCTTTATAATAAGTAAAACACAATGTGGGCTATAAAATGAAGCATTTGCAATATTTTTTTCACCTTTTAACCCTAGAACACTATCGCTAAAAATAGTAACACCATCACTAACGCCGGGTGATTTTTACCCAATATAATATACCCAACAAAAAGTACTTGTCATCAAAATATATAAAATATATGACAACACATGACAAATTAGAGGGGTTTTCTTTTATTTTCAGCTGTGCCATATCTAACAAAATGGAAAAAAAGTTTCATGGGGGGACCCTAAAAAATGCTCCAAAATTTCTGGAAAATTAGCAGTTGGAGAACAAAACAAATCCTAAACAAAAATATAATGATGCTGGAAACTTGGTCTTTGGTCCACCCATTCCTGGGATATTTGAGTCTTCCCTGGTGAAGGCACAGTCTCCTTGACACGCGAACAGCTGCAGGAGAGAGAAACAAAAAATGGCATTTTTTGAGTGGGTAAAAATGACTAGTTGACTAAAATATTTGTTTTTACCATATGAATTCCCTTGGAAATCACCACTTGTTGATATTTATTCATAACCACTGCACTAAATAAGGATAACATGCAAATTCCAGGACCACTCTTACTTACCTATTCCTTACATGCAGTCAGTACACACAGGGTAGTAATGGCGTGGACACACCGGTCGACGGCAGACATGGCACCTGTATTGCGTCTTCCTGTCCAAGCCTGTGGGGCACACCTCACTAAGGGACCACTGCTTTCTGCTGCCACTGGTCGTGCCTCACCTTCAAGAGTGCCAGGGGTAGGGATGTCGAGCACGCTACAGATCAGGACTCTGAGTTGACGTGACAGATTTGAAGAGGGGAGCCTCTGCTCTGCCCATGGTTTGATGAGTGCCAATGCCAAAGCCTGCATATAAGGCCTCCTCTGCATTTGGTTTTCACCTCTCTTCATTGCATTCTCATTGTGAATGATCAATGAGTTTATCACATCATCATTGATCATGCCATAGAACACGCAAAGGGGCCATCTCTTGGTTTTTCTTCCACAACCATAGTGAGCGCACATCTGGTCAAAAGTATCGACACCTCCCTTTGTTTTGTTGTAAAATTCAATCACTTCGGGCCTACGAGTGGGTCCTATGCTTGGTTGTGTATGGATGGATGACAGGAGCAGTACAACCTTCTTTTTTGAAGCTTTGTCAGGGAGGAAGGACACCAAGGTTAGTTCTTTGGTAAAGAGAAATGCACTGGAGCCTGGCGCGTGATTTTCTTTAACTTTCATCACTTGTGGGATCTGCCTTTTGTTTGCTTTTATTGTTCCCACTAAGGTCATGCCACAGCTAGCTACATAACATAGCTTTTAGATTTAAAAAAAAAAGAAAAGAAAAAGAAATCTAATCAGCTAACAATTGCCAAGTTAAACAAACCTTACCTCTGTGTTACTCACTAGCTGAGATGCCAAAGACACTAAACCTGCAACAGGGTGACAGCTGTAGTTGAAGAGGGACAGTAAATATGGTGAGCCTGAATGTTGTCACCCTTGAAATGCGGCAAGATCACCTGATTTTATACACTAACACTATCACCGGGTGAAATCCACCCAAAACCTACTTTACCCTCTATCACTATTGCCGGGTGAAATTCACCCGAACACATGCCTGTAGGAAAAAGCGGGATTTGGGGTAGGGAAACACCCACGCCTTCAAAGACGTCAAAGACAATGCTGAAGCTACCCAGAGACCCACCACACTCAGACAAACGCAACATATTGAAAATTATGTAAATACATTTGCTCGGGTGAAAATCACCCGGCGATAGTGTTCTAGGGTTAAAGCTCCAACATAGTCGGGAGTTTGATCTTAAAATGTTTTAACTCTGCATGTGCTGTCAGTTTAGCCATAATTAGCATGAAACCCAGTGACATAATTTATAGTTTTGCAGTAAGAGAGAAGGGTGGAACTGGAAAATCGCAGGGAATCTTTGGAAATGAGTGAATGCTAAGAAAGACTGAAAACAATGGAAACAATGATGATGCCTGCAGTTTTTTTTTCTGGGAACAGGGTCGTGATATGCTATAATTCACTGGCATTACCATAGAAACATGAGCATGTTAAAGTAATTGGTTTCGACAATAAATACAAAGTGTGAGCACACAATGTCTCATCAATTCTGAATAGGGCAAAAGACGCTGAACTGCCTTCTCAGCAGTTGAGCCTGCATTTCAGACTTCTCCAAAGGTTGTGGGCTCTGTTTAGCAGAACTTTGGCAAAGACACAAACTCATCCTAATAATTGTGAAGGTTTCTTCCAACATATTAACTGTCAGCTGAAAGTGTTCTTGCAGCATTAAAAGCATAGACACTTAAATCTGATATTTCTCTTACTTTAACAGGCATGTTTTGGCTTAGTGTGTAAAATCTTGCATTAACGTTCTAAAATTCTGTTAAACATTCTTTAGGTTAGACACCACATGATGATGTAACATTGTAAGTGTTTTTTTTTCTTCTGATCTACTGATACTGATACTATCTGGCGTAGTCGACTGATTAAGGGGTGAAGTCAGCTAAAGTCATCTGGCCACTGCTTCTTTAAAGAAAAGTGGTGAGCTGCTCATGCTATTAAACTAAAAAAAGGGGGGGGGGGCTTTGGGGAAGCTTACATCACCATTGTCATTACCACCATGACCACTGCACTGACCAGCAATATCATCTGCCTCACCGCTGTCATCATTATCAGCTCCCAAAGCTCAGTGCAGTAGCATAATAAACTCTGAGATTTAAAGCCCTGCTGGAAAGATGACATCATCTTTAACCTCCCAATAATTCTTCAGCGAAGAACTGACAGAACTGAAGAGCTAGCTGTGTAAATGATGTGGTGTGTTGGCATCTTTGCAGGAATTGTCAGCTGCTTTGCTGTCTACATCTCAAAGAAAAGGCCCTGTGGGAAAGTTGACATCATTCACATGCTGCAGAACAATAACTGGCATCTCTAATCCTCTGACATAAAATTGACATATGTCTAGAATTGGAGGGGGAAAAAATATGTGAGCAGTGGAAATCGTTGGCCCTTCTGCCGGAATCATCAGCTGTTTGGCGTTCTGGAAATGAGCGCAGGGTTTTTTATTTTAGCAGACTTGTCAGAGACACAGCCCGTGAACTGCAACTGCGAGGGTTCAGCGGTTCTTCATGAAATGCTGTCACACATCTCTGTGCAGTGTTCCAAGGGTATCTACTCTGTAATGTCCAAGATCGCTTAATAACCCTCAAGAATATGTCTTCAGTCTAACCCCAGGCTAAATGACATAATTCCTAGACAGTGAAAGCTCAGCTGTAAACTTCAAACTGGTATGAAAGGAAATAAATATGAGGTCAAAAGCATCTGAAAATTTACAACCATAGCGGCCAGCCCAAGGTTAGAAACTTGAAAACTTGTCAGCAGGCGTTCATCAAAGATGCAGTAAGGGCTTGAGGGACATACAAGCTCTCTATTGCAAAGTTTTGTGTTTTCACAGAAAACTGACAGAAAGGCAATGTAGTAATCTTGCTGAAAGGTATAGTTATATGCAACATTTCAATTCAGTTGAGTAAAATTCAATTTCATTTATATAATGCCAATCACAACAACTGCCAAAGTAAATACTGTTTATCTTGTTTATGTTTACTGATCAAATATGACATAGAAATGTAGATAAAATGTGTTTTAGATAAAAAAGTTTTCATATAAAGCTGTTAAAATGCATAAATACAAAGTAAAGAACCATTTTTTTTACACTGTAATCTAATAGCTAATTAATCTAATTTGCTCTTTTCTACCCTTTTCTTCATGGGGGTGGGGGGTCCACTGGATGCTGCCTTTGGGAAAAAGCACTCAGTTTACTAAACTGGCTGAGAAAGCATGCCCACTCTACACCAAGATTTTATATATATTTATATAATGGCGGTCTAACCTGGTACCTTTACTGTTAGTGTTTGGAATAATTTAAAAGCAACAATAGTAATTACAAGGAACTGCTGATGAAGTCAAAGTTCATTTATTTGGTATTTATTCTGTATATGAGCAGTTATGATGTTAAAGGTTAGCACCTAGAGCTGGGCGATATGAGATTTTTTCATATCACGATATGTTTTTTTCATTTCAGGCGATAACGATATCTATCACGATATAAGCCAAATAACTATATTTGTAAGATTTAAATGTGCCGTTGCTCACAAGTAAAATGTGAAATAATCAGCAGCTTGTTTTTATTTAAATATTTATTTCCCATAATAAGTTCAACAGGGTAGATGTACTTAAGGAACATGAGACTTTTTCAGATAAATAAAGGCAAATATTGCAAACTACACAAAAGGCAGCCGCTAAAGCGTTTAAGTTTCAAAATAGAACAAACGAAACAGACTACTAAATTGTCAATTCCACTTAGAAACAAAATATTAATTCTAAAAATAAATCTTAGTTTGTTTTACAGAAGAACAGACAAAACTGACTAACTTTTGTCAATATCAAATAAACTGAGAACTAAAAGGAAATTCTCAATCTCTCCTTGTTGTATAGCTGAGCTTTTCAAACAGTTTTAACAGTTACTTTAGTCTGACAAAAGCCGAATGACGAATTAGCGCTTCCAGTCAGAGACTGAGGCTACGTCCACACGTACACGGGTATTTTTGAAAACGGAGATTTTCCGCTTTCGTTTTAAAAAATAATCCCGTCCACACATAAAGGCAGAAATGAAGGAAAACGCTGCTATGAACATGCCAAAGCAGCAGGTGGCGCTAGATTCCTAACCGCGCAGAAATGTTGGCCAATCAGAAGTCTAGAAGCCTCGGTGGGAAAAAGTAAACAAAGCTGGGGCATAGAAGCAGAACCGAGTCGTATGTGTGGACGGACAGTAACTGTGTGTATATGTAAGCATTTAAACACTGCAGAGTAGAATTAACAGTATTATAGAAATTCATTTCACCGAAACAATAACGTGGCGCACAGTGTGACGCACGCACCAGTTTATTGTATTTCCAGACTTGCTTTCGGCACAATTTACAGTGCACGCTACTCTGTTTTTTGTCAGACTTGAAATAGCCGAAATACCTTCACACTACGGAACTTCTATGGCTCTTCCGTTCGACAATCTCTCCGGCATTGGAACCATCATCTGTTTTCTCTTCGGTTGATTTTTCTAGTCGGCACACTGATTTCCTCCATTACGTGCTGGCTGCTTCCCAAACAAACACACGTGCGGCTTGGCACTTGTGCTGTACGTAACAAGTCATGCGACGTGACGCTGCGGCTGTGATTGGTTCGGCTCTGCGCTACTTAATTTGGATTGGCTGACCTTTTTTTTTTTTTTTTTTTTTTTTTTAAGAGGACAAGAGCGGCGAGGTCTATCGCGATAGCTTAATTTCTCTATCGAGTAAAAGTTATATCGCGATACATATCGTTATCGTTCTATCGCCCAGCTCTATTAGCACCCCATAGCATACAAAATCAAATCAAGACAAAATGTGGCATTTACATCCTCTGACTTGCTATAGTACGTCCCTCTGTCCTATTTAGGGATTCATGGGGTTCTACATGAATATTTGAATTCATTTGCATGAACAAACAAGCTGTGTTGCTCATGATGCAGTGTTGTTTAGCTGGCTTGTCTGGGGTTCTCACCTGCTCAGGAAGAAGGATGAGTAACACCTTTAATTGTTGAGGTCACTGAATATTGCAAAGTCCATAAAAGGGTCTAACAAAGCTGAATCACTTAATGAATCAGTAACTGGAGAACCAGAGTGGAGAACCAGTGCCGTTAGAGTTTCGCGGGCACATACAAGAAGGATACATCACATGCTGAGCCTTTCTAACTCCTCAAAGAAGTGATGGCATCACTGAATGAATAATGAAAAGCTGACGTCTCAAGTGTCCTGTATACTTTGCATTCTCTTCAGATCTTTCCTCAGGCACAATGTAACTTAGTGTCTGACTCAAGTGAGTCACGCTAACATCTGTAGAGAAAATATGGTGTGCTGTTTTTAAGTCAGTAAGTGAGTGACTCTGCCTGATGAGTCATTGGGTTTATACTGGACAAACTCAGTGGCTCATTCGCAAATATTTAATCAGAATCCGTAGCATCATTTTACAATAGGAACAACTCTATAATTAGTCAGTGAGTTGCTTTATAATAAGGAAAAAAGTACAGGAATTCAGGTTGCATGCAAAAGCTCAGGCTTTTACACCAGGATATCAAAGTACACATGACTAAGCTGCTGATAGTGCTACTTTTAACAGGCATGGAGTAAACACGCTGGCTGCTTATGCCCATGTTCAGGATGCCACAGTGTTTGAATTGGATGTCAGTACGATTTCAGCATGTGACCGAATGATGAGCGTGAGTCCTCCGTGTGACTGGAAGGATCTTCAAGTCGTCACCTAATTATTGTTGAAATCCCCTACAACACATGTACGCAGACAGACACACAGTTGGACATGTCTTCTTTCCTATGGAGTATTAACTCTTCCTTGTTTATCCAGTTGCTATGAAAACACAATCAGCCACAAGTCAACACTGAAATACTCCAAACAAGCTTGATTATTTCTCTAATTAAGCTTTAATAAGCCCTTATTAAACGGCCACAGGCCTCGTTAGGCGGTTCATTAAGCCATTTCATCCTTTTATTCCTTCATTAAGTCCCTTTTTCTTCTTTCTTTTCTTCTCAGGGAGTGTGGGAGTGGTGAGGTCTGGGAGATCACGACCTTAATTCTCTCCAAGACAGACGGTTTAATTAACACTGGAAGAATCCTCACTGACTCCAGACCTCTACAGTGAGAATGTACAGGGGAATTGGCTTGCCAAGGTAAGTCACTATGCTAATGTGCTTTTTACTGGCAATATACACTAATAACCTCTTAGGTTAGAACAACTCTGTCTCCTGTATTTGTGATGTAATTAGATGATAATATTGTGTGCATTAAAACATGCAAAAAATATCAATTCACATCTAATTTGGCAGTGTTTTGGAGAGATGATTATCATGAGCATGAGTGAATTAAATATGAAATACATTTTTTTTGAAACCTCAATCTTAGAAATGGAGGGGTAAGCAATTTTTAAAGTGGTGCAAGCTACAGAACAGCAAGATGTAAATATTCAACCAACTGACAGCATGCTAAAAGTGGATAATTTTTTTGGTTCCCCTTCACCGGGTAGCACGTTATGTGCAGTCAACACTGACATTTTGGTTGCAACAGCTGTCGCAAAGTGCAAAATGTTAAGATCCCACCACTTGTGTGTGGGTTGTTTACAGTTAGAAGCAGGAAATCTATTCGTGTTATCAAGACAAGTTCGACTGCGAAAGCAACTAGAACGGAACATTTGCCACAGATAGAGAGAAGTCTGAAGTGGCTAACCATCAAAACTTCCTAAATGTTGATCACCTTTTTAAATTTTCTCACATTGGTTTGCACTTTGACATTATGCACCAATACTGAGTTAACAGTATCCTGTTTGAACAGTGTATCAGTTTCAGGATGGCATCTAGTTAAAAATATCTTTTTACAAGGATTTGATGCTCACAGTGATGCTTGTGATAGTTGTTTTTTGTACTGACTAAAGGTAATAAACTGATACCAGCTGGACACCCAAACATTATGCTCAAAACGAGTTTTCGGCATTACAGTTTTGGAACTAAAAAGAGTCCCTTTTGAAAAGTGAAATACTAAATATTCACCCTGAAGCTCAAAAGTTGCAGATAAGGGTTAATAGCACCTGTTTTTAATGTCTGCTGTGTTGGGGGATTCCCCTCTCTGTGTGGAATAGTGAATCTCCCACACACAGAGCTTCTATTTCACATGATAACAAACAGCACCTGACAGTGTGTTTGCCTTTAGCAGTAAAGAAATTTATACCCCTGGGAATCTTAAAGAACAGGTGTTCCTCAGTTCATCCACCATAACGCTGTTTATAATTGCATTAAGAATCAGTACACTCAGAAAAATAAATGGACCTATTGTACTTGCAGGGCAATGTTTTTCCTGCGGTCTCTCCAGGTGAGGCTTGACGTTGAATGACTAAGACTTCTGATCCAGATTTAACTGACATTCAGCCTGGTTCCCATTAAAACAAACATAACAAAACTATGTTGTTAAAATGTTTATGATTGCATAAGACTGTGATTTTCTCCAGCCAGCTAGGACGTTTGAGTGCTAACGTTGTACCTTTGCATATTAGTACATAGCATAGCATTTTTCTACTTATACTGACCGACTTGTCAAAGCTTATCTCACATCTGCACCTATGCTCAGCTAACATGCATGCCTCCAGATGGTGAGAGGAAAGGAGAGCACCCAGTTAGAAAAGCACCAGGCACGGGAAGAACAAAGGCCCCAAGAAGGCTGACACCCAGAGCTCACTTGCAGAAAAGAGAAAAAAAACAAACCAAAACCCCCCCAGAATTATGCAACTACATGTTTACTGTTTGGAAACAGCTTTTTGGTCCTTGAACGGATACCTTTAGTCAGTGTCAGAAATTAGTAACTCTAACAGTAAGTACCAAACAAGTAGGGCATGGAAGCAGTACATCTAATGTAGACGTGTGTGTATTTTTGTGGGGATAGAGAAAGAGAGTGGTAGAAAATTAAATATTGTGGGAAAAGTTAATGTCTGTATGTGTACGCACACAAAAATGCATTTTTTAAAATCCTGCTGAGGTAACAGATGTTCACTGTAGCGATAAGCAGCGAGTGTCCAAACTAATCACTGGTTTGTGTGTGTGTGTCTGTGTGAAGGGGAATATGTGTCCCTGTGTCAGTCAGAAAAGCTGTCCTTCACCTGTCTGTGCTGTTTTTGGTACACTGTATGCATGTGTGTGTGTAGGCTGACATGCTCTAGTGCACATAGATAAATATTACACCTTCAGTGATGAAGTGACTGAGCTTCCTGACACTTCTCCAGATGTCCAAACCCCAGGATTCACCGTCTGCCTCCTTCATTTTTTGTCTTTCTTCCTGTCCTGGTTGTTTTGGATTTCTTTGAGTACCAACACAGCATCCCTGTTGTACAATTTATTTTATCACAATGCTTCTGTAGATCACTCGCTTCAGTTACCCTTGCTAACACATATAGCATTAAACACGTACTCAACATACACATGCACATTCGTATTTACTGCGGTGAATATGAATATGCCCCCTCCCCGCATGGAAGTGCTGGTTTTGACGTTATGCAAAGTCACAGCTCCTACATAGGAAGACAAAACGAGAAACACACACACCCCATATGTCAAGTGATAAGTTACAACATTAGTGCCAAAAATTCCATTGAAAAGCAGAAGCTCTGACTGTTTTTACCTTTTTTGTAGAGAGAAATGAAACTTGTGTAACTACAGTATCCACAGTTGAGAGATTATATTGACTTACACATTAAGTATGATGAAAAAACGTAGAAATATCTGCCATTATTGTGTATTTAATCAGAGATGCCTTTGCAGACGGCTTTTTGATGTGCTAAATAATGCTCGGAGCGAGTAATCCTAACTTAAGTGGGTACTTGGTTTTATTCAAGTCCAAATCTGAAAATAGGGGGATAAGCTTTGGACAAATGCTGAATCCACAAGATTACGGTGTGCAGCTTAGCCTGCTGAGCAAGCCAATCACTGGCTGAGTGTCTTAATTGTCTGTAATTGTAGCTGTAGTCTAGTCAGTGAAACAATCAAAGCAAGCTATTACAAGACCTCGGTCACCAGCCCTTAGGGTGGGACCTTAGATCTCCAGATACGTGCATGCACATAGAAATATACAATTGCGTATACATGCACGCATCCATGCACGCACGCACACAGAAACAGACACATACACATACACATACACATACAAGCAGTCACCCACACATTTCCTGTGTGTTTCATGTAAGACAGTCTTTTTCTTCCTTCTCTTCTGTTTAGAGAGGAAGTGCAGGTCTAATGACTTTTCCAATGCGTCACAAGCAGTGCATGTGGGAGGCAAGCAGCCGCACTGCACGTGTGTGCATGTGAGAATCTTTATGCATATATGTATGAGTCTGTGAAGGGCTTGACACATGCGAGATTTGTTATTCATTTGTTAAAGGCTTTATGTGTATTTCGCCTGTCTGTTTCAGAGAAACTTCACAAAAAGTTTGTGAGCGCTTTTGAAATAAAGTTATTCATGTGCTTGTGTTCACAGGAAGTGTGCACACCTAACTGAGTATTTTTGGTCAGCCTCTGAAAAATAAGCATCTCATAGGGATTCCGATTCACTCCTTGCATCGATGTGGCCATGTGCACCACTGAATACTGCATGTGTACACAGTTTGTTTTTGAAAGTGCATCTTGTTTCTCGTAAACAGAGCTACCACTGAGAACATACACAACTGTAAAACCTAGTCTGTCTGCACTACTCATACTCTACATATCAATCCTAATCAATATTTTATTTTATGGGAGAATGTGTAGCAAGCTGAACTTTCAGTAATAATATTTTCTGTTAATGTATAATGTATTTATGATGGTTGCTGCCAATATTTCTCCTCATTTTCAGTGTCCCACTGCATCATTGTGGGGCTCTGGAGGGTTCCACTCATAAATCACCAGCAACTGGTGAAAGTCAGGCTTTTCACCATGAAATGTAACAGTTTTTAAAAAATTGGAGTCTTTTTAAGGAAACAGTTGAAGCAAAGACAAACCGTTACAATGGCTGCAGATTTCATGTGTCCATTGGTATTGGCACTTTTTAGTTTTGTTCCATTGGTGCATTCTTGAATTAGTCAGAAGTTTTTATGGGATGCCCTCTCAACCTCGATTTCCTACTCAGAAAGTCCAATCTCTATCCATGAATGTACTGCAACAGCAAAAAGCATAATGATTGTGATCCCTGAATGGCTCTACTTTGCGAGGAACCAAACAAATCTGACATTTGTGTTTCCAGGTATCTGGACTGCAACATATGTTACAGCTAAGTTAGCTGTAAATGCAGGCAACAAGAATCAGAGGAACTGGTTAAGATGCCGTTGCACAAAAAGGTGACTAAATGACTAAATGAACTGAGCAAAGAAAAGTGGCCATGGAGAAGCTCAGTTAGTAGTAGGAAGCGCTGGAGCTAAAGCAGGGTGCCAGAAACCTGACTGAGTTTACTTTGAAACTGCAGACACATGGATAGAAGTTAACTAGAGAAAGAATACGTTTAGAATAGCACATTATATACAAGTTACTGAACGTGTGACTGATTATATAAGCAGAGTATCTACTAGGTGGTAGACATGTTGGAGGTTGTAATGTAAGGCATGATCCTTAGCTCTGACCTCGAGCATAGATTTCTAGCAACACAACTACATCGCCACAAGCAGGAACCATTCTTCTTGGGTTGCCAGTGTGAAAAACCATTAGCTAATCCCCACAATGCCTTGTTCCCCAAGCTCCAGCTGCAGTGAGCTTGCACAGTTCAGCTGAGGCCACAGAGAAGTGTTTTGCTCAAAACAAGTACCCATTCAAAGACCAGGGTTGGTTCTTAGCAACTTCAGCAAGTGACTATTGAAACATTATTTTAGGTGAAATGAAAAACAGAATCAAAAACAGTGTTTTGATTGGATTCAAGGCCTTTACTGAACCCTTCCACCACATTCATCACTCCTATTCTTTACCTTTGCTCCCTAGTGCCAACTCCATCATTTTCTTCACTATGTCTTATGCTTATGAACACCCACTCACATTTTCCTTCTTTTTTCTCCTCCTTTCATGTTTTTCCTTCAGTTTATTCCTCTTTCTACTTGTCCTTCCATTCTCCTCTGTCCTCCATCGTTTCATGCCCAACACCCAACCTCTTTCAGCAGCTGTTCGTCTCCACTCCATTCCTTTTCCACACTTTTTCCTTTGGATCCTTTACTATCATTACATTCTTTCTGTTGTTTGACATATTAAACTTCTTTGTGCTTTACTGGCTTTAAGTCTGGCTCCAATGCCACATATGTGGTGATCGAAGGATGAAAAAGGTTATAAGTATAGTGGAAAAGCAATGGCTTGGTGTAAGTATGTATTATTCAGTGATAAAATGGAATGACTTAGTTGTCTGCAATACCAAGAGCAAATGATAGCTATACATTTACAATAATCATTGATAATCATTACTAGTTAGTTTAGGCACCTATTAATTTTCTTACCAAAACATGGGAAATGTCATGAACCCTCATGCTTGTCTACTGAATATAAGACTACAGGCTTAGCATTGGTTAGCTTAGCCTTAAGACTGGGTAATCATTAACATTCGCATCTGGAAAACAAGAGCTAAAGTTGCTACTGAATGAGTATGATCACCACTGACAGTGAGAAGAAGACATGGGAATGAAGCCCAACAGTCTTTTCCCCTGACATGTTTGAAACCTTTACTAGTTCTCATCAGTTTAAGTTTTATATCAGCATGAAACTGTCATCCTATTTGTATTTATGATTTTTCCCATATATTTATTCCCCCCCCACAGAACCTTTAATATAGGCTTTAAAAAAAGAAAAAAGAAAGTAGTAGAGATAAAACAAATGAGATAATGTGTCAATATAGTAAAACTTAGGAGGTGAAGCTTTACTTGTCTGATCTGATCTGGCTGTCTGGTTTCATATTTAGTATTCACATGTGTGCGTGATATTGAGCTTCTTCTCTGACTCTCAGCCAAAAAGTCAATTGTTCAACATTAATTTTTCATATCACCATGGCGGTTTCAGTCATAGTTTTAACAGCGTATTGACCTGAAATGTGTTTGAAATCAACCAATTTGCAGAATCTTCTTTTGCCTGGTTCCAGTAAATGGATAACATACTGTACAACAACCATGTCTCTACAAGCAAACTGTATTATTATTTCCCTTATTAGATTTTATGTTGTTATTGTTATTTTGTTCTGAATTGTTATTTGCTTAGATTTGGGCACTAAAACTGATTACTTATTTCAGGGAAAGGGATCATGATTAAAATGTAACCTTTTATCACATTAACCACCTTAGGAGCTCCTCCTTCATTTTCTGGGTTACCAGGGTGAAAGAGTTCCACCCCATCTATTGTATGATTGTTCAACTGAAGAGCAGCTAAAGCAGCAAAACCAATATATCATGAGGTTGAAACTATTGATGAAATGTCACAAATCTGAAGAATTAAGTCGCCCTTGAAATGTAATTGAGAATGCAGTTTAGCGGTGTAGGAAGGTAATTCTTAGGAGACGGGCCTTATGTTTTATTGGTTTTAAAGTACTGACTCAGTTTAGCCTTGAGTTGCGTTTATTTTATTTGCAGCTGTATAATGAAGGGTCTTGGGTTTATCATCTCCACCAGGACCCTGTAAGGGAAGTCATTGCGTTCCGTCCTGCATGCTCTCTACTGCTCTCGTTAGCTTTTCATATCCCTTCTATCTGAGACTACTGAGGCAGTTCAGCTGAGGTCAGATAGATAGTGTGCGCTGCCCTGGGGATACACAGATTGGCTACCAACCAGAGAACCAGAATAAGTTTGAAGGAGATGTTCAAGTATGCTTTCAATCCCTCTCTCTCTCACTTTGCTGCTATATGCCAAGGCTTGTTGCTTGTAGAGGCTTGTGCCAGAGGCTTAAAAGAAATTTTGGGAATAATACTACTACTAATAATAAATAATAATAATAATAATAATAGTCTCTTTGTTTGAGGGATAGAAATGGGGTAAGAAAGTGCTTGAAGCAGTGAGAAAGCCAGAAAGGCAGAGGCAAATACTTGCTCAGGCTAAAGCCTGAAGTCATTGCAGGAAGCTGATATTTTCCCAGACTTACTTTACTCTTTCTCGGAGTCTGATCCAACAATTGCAGCTTCCTCTGAGGGGCTAATAATACAGCAGAACCATTGTGCAAAGCGTCATTTCCTTTTGCCTGATTTAGCAAGAGAGAATGTTTGCATGCAATCTTTCCCCTCCCAGTGTGGTTGGGAGATTTTGCTGCCATCAGATTGGATTGTCACACCACATCGTAATAATGCACTATTATAGTCTGGCTCAGATGATCGTAGATACACAGATAACAGTCCTTTAGCTGCTATAGCTGCTCAGCTGTTCTCTAAGTCTCAGCTGTCTTGTAACGGTACTGTTTTTTGGTGTATAAAAAGACGAGCAACATGCTTTAATTTTTAAACAGTGTTTTTCTTTTACGCACATAATGACCTGAGATACACAGACTGATCACTGTGCATCTCAGCTTAGCCTTGATCATTCCCGCAGGCAAAGCATACTCAGCCTGTCTGACCAGCTTGACCAGTTTATCTATCTGTGTTTTTTGTGGATGCGTCTGTGTGTATGTGTGCGTGCGTGTGTGCGTGTGCATTCATATCTGTTCACCTGGCTCTCGACCTATCTTGCAGTTTGTCTTTATGTTTGGCTGACTATGCAGTTTCTATTTTATCGGTACGTCTACCAGTTTGTGTGTATGTGTGTGTCCATGGGTGAAATGACCACTGGGTTTCCTGCTGTGTTGACCACATGCTCAGCTCCATTCTCCTTTCCTTCAGTGCTGCTTTTTACCCCACTTGGCTGCTCTACCTTGACTACCCATGTTGTTCTGTCTTGCCTGGCTTTTCATTTTGTAGTGAATGGTCATGGTTTTGGGCCTTATTCTATCCTTGAGGTTTTGGACCTCATGGGGATCCCTTTCAGGTAAAACTGGTACACTGTGAAAAGAAAGCCTACAGGGACAAACACACAGGATTCAGATGGATACATTTTGCTACTCGCAGTTGAAATTGTAAATGTCACGTGCAGGTTTGCTTTTGAAATCACCTGGAGCCAAAGAGGTGTTTTATGACACCTCTGTGTCAGGAGATAAAGATCTAGGAACCACAGCATGAGCAGTTATAGTCCTTTTCACTCAACAGATAATGCAATGAGCACCACCTACAGTGACTCAAACAATACTGAATGGAAATGAATAGAGTCACAGTGCTGCATACTGAATGACAAAGAATGATAAAAAACAAAAACAACAAAAACAACATCCTCAAAGAAGCCTTGTGCTCTAAATTTGCATGTTTAAGAGTTCTGATTTTTCTTTGTTAATGCCAGTGCTGAGAGGTACTCTTAAAACTCAGCACCACTGTCATCTTCATTATCATTACCACCAAAAAGTGCAACAAAATCCCTCCTTCTCTATCTCTCCACTTGATCGCAGCTCTATTTCCTTCTCTCCTCATAGCCACATTCTCCAGAAGTCAGAGACAATAATGGTCTAATTTGTCTGGGTGAGAGCTTGTGAGTGCAAATGCCTGGCCAGTAGACCATATGGTGTTGAGACTCAAGGAGAAATGCATGTCTCTGTGTATGACCTTACCTGTCTGAAAGCATGACATATTTGTTTGTAAAACATGTGCAGCTTGTGTGATTAGAGATTAAGTGTGTAGATATGCCCATTTGTCTTTGAGTGTGTGAAGAAATAAACTACCAGTCAAAAGGCTGGACTCAGGGAATTTTTTAAATGAAAACCTGTTGCTTGATTCAGTAAATAAATTACAAAATAATTGAGGAATATAGTCAATACACTGGGAACTTCTTAGATAGGGTCAAAGCTATTCCCAACACGGTCAACCCCAACAACTCAGCAGAACTGATTGTGTTGCCTACTCCATTATAAACAGTCCTAACTCTTTTTTCTTCTGTAAATAGTTCTTGTAGAGCTTACAGTTAAGCTCTGGGTCACTGCATGTGAAAATGAGTTCTAATTAAGTGGTGTCCACACATAATGATAAGGTATTGATAAAGTATTTGTTCCTGAAGACTTGTTTTATCCTGTGAAATTCTGTCTCTGCAAAACTACAAAAACGCTCCCAAACCCTGCCTGGGAGATGCCATCAATCACTTATCCAGCATCTTTCATTTATCTCTGATGGTCTCTTGACCTATCAAGTTGCATTTTGTCCAACTAAGTCTGTGTCATTTTACTGGAACTGCAAGCTACAGTCTAATACAAGTATCGTGTACTTGTTTCGCTTGTTTCTTTATATTATGTGCTGTGATTTACTGAAATATGTGCAAACAGAGTATTTACAATTCTAAAGAGGTTGAAAGTGTTACACCCCGGCCTAGGCAACCGGCGTGCAACACAGGAAAAATAAAAATAAGGGAAAAAAACAACAAAACAACTACTACGGTTTTCCACGAAAATATCCCAAAACAAAAGTATCGACAACTATTTACCTCAAAGCAAAATAAGACATTTATTTACATCAAAACACCAAACTATTTACAACCGGGGGGGAGATCGCGACCATGACAAACTGAAACACAAGGCTTAAATACATAGAGGGAGCAATCAGGGAATGGACCACAGGAGGGAAACACAGCTGGGGCAAATCAGAACTGACGAGACAAGGAAGCGTAAACTGAACACACTGAGATAAGACAGACTTTCAAAGTAAAGCAGGAAACACATAACAGTCACGCCTAAAACAAAACACTGACAACACTGAATCGTAACAGTTCCCCCCACCCAAAAATCAAACATTTAAAACATGTAACCCCAAAGAAAATGTTTGATTCATGACCAGCGCATACGGCACCGGCTGCTGTTCTGCGGCGACGCTGATGGCTGGACGGGCCCCTTGGATCCTCCAGTGGAAACGGAAGGCTGGAGCGGTCCCTCGGACCCTCCAGCGAAGGCAGACGAAGGCTGGAGCGGTCCCTCGGTCCCTCCAGCGAAGACAAACGAAGGCTGGAGCGGTCCCTCGGACCCTCCAGCGAAGGCGACGAAGGCTGGAGCGGTCCCTCGGACAGCGGTTGGCCGCGGTCCTGGAGTCCCTGAGGAGGGCGGGGCTCACGGCCAACCCAAAGAAGTGTGCGGTTGGACGGAGGGAGGTACAGTATCTGGGGTACCACTTGGGGGGCGGGCAGGTGCGTCCACAGGTGGAGAAGACGGCGGCTATCGCATCCCCAAGACTAAAAAGGAGGTGAGACGGTTTCTGGGGCTGGCAGGTTACTATCGCCGTTTCGTGCCAGGGTTTGCGCAGCTGACCAGCCCCCTGACCGATCTCACCCGAAAGGGTGCTCCAGATCTGGTTCAGTGGACGGGGCCGTGCCAGGCGGCGTTTGTGCAGGTGAAAAAGTCTCTCTGTGGGGAGCCGCTGCTTCACACTCCTAACCTTTCCCTCCCTTTTGTTCTGCAGACTGACGCCGCGAACAGAGGGCTGGGGGCCGTTTTGTCCCAGCAGGTAAGGGGGGTCGACCGTCGCGTTCTTTACATCAGCCAGAAGCTGGCAGAGCGTGAAAGACGGTACAGCACTGTGGAGAAGGAGTGCTTGGCTATCCGGTGGGCGGTCGACTCCCTTCGCTATTACCTCCTGGGGCGCTCATTCACCCTCTGCTCGGACCACGCCCCGCTGCAGTGGCTCCACCGCATGAAGGATGCCAATGCCTAGATCACCCGGTGGTATCTGGCTGTACAGCCCTTTAAGTTCAAGGTGGTCCATAGGCCATAGAAGCAGATGGCGGTGGCTGATTTCCTTTCTCGCTCGCGGGGGGGAGTAGGTTCGGCCGGACAGCTCCCAGGCCTCAGTCGGGCGGTGGGGGTGTGTGGCGCAGGTGTGGTCCCGGGTGCGGCTGCAGGGGAGGAGTGGTGCAGTGAGCTCAACGGGGCGGTGCTGGAGATGCCGGTGAGAACAGCTGATGGCGATTTGGACTGATGGTGGTTTCCTTCCCTTTTTATAGTGAGATGGAGAGGAGCGGGGAGAGAGGGAAATCAGCTGGGACCGACAGCTGTCAGACTGTCTTCAGTCATAACCCAGGGAAAACTATAAATAAATGTGGAATCTGGTGATAAAGACCTGTGTGTGTGTGTGTGTACCTGTGTGTAGTGCATTTCACAGACTCAAACAAGTTTTGCTGAAAAACTGAATATGGAACAAGCAAAGCTTAATACTAAACAATATATACATTAGCTGTATAATACCAGTAGGCCAGCTCTTATAGTAATTTGGTATGGCTTTGCGGGCCAAATGTAATTAGGCTGCAGGCCAAATTTGGTCCGCGGGCCAAAGTTTGACACCTATGGCATAGTGGATCAAAATCCTATGGTACTTTTTTGCATGGCTGAACTGCAGCCCAAACCATGACAGAGCCTCAACCAGGTTTTACAGATGGATGTACTCACCGTTTCCCCATCCTGACCTCTACAGGGTGGGCCATTTATATGGATACACCGTAATAAAATGGGAATGGTTGGTGATATTAAAATCCTGTTTGTGGCACATTAGTATATGTGAGGGGGCAAACTCCTCAAGATGGGTGGTGACCATGGTGGCCATTTAGAAGTCGGCCATCTTGGATACAACTTTTGTTTTTTCAATAGGAAGAGGGCCATGTGACACATCAAACTTATTGGTAATCCATCCATCCATTCGCTTCCGCTTATCCTTTTCAGGGTCGCGGGGGGCGCTGGAGCCTATCCCAGCTGTCATAGGGCGAGAGGCAGGGTACACCCTGGACAGGTCGCCAGTCTGTCGCAGGGCCAACACACAGGGACAGACAACCATTCACACTCACATTCATTCGCACATTCACACCTAGTGACAATTTGGATTATCCAATTAACCTATCCCCACAAGCTGCATGTCTTTGGACGGTGGGAGGAAGCCGGAGTACCCGGAGGGAACCCACGCAAACATGGGGAGAACATGCAAACTCCACACAGAAAGACCCCGGCCTGATGTTGAAATTGAACTCAGGACCTTCTTGCTGTGCGGCAACAGTGCTAACCACCGTGCCACCGTGCTGCCCCTTATTGGTAATGTCACAAGAAAAACAATGGTGTGCTTGGTTTCAACGTAACTTTATTCTTTCATGAGTTATTTACAAGTTTCTCTTTGTTCACAGCCATTGACATGTCGAAGAGGTTAACACGTGAGGAGCGGATCGAAATTGTGTTGATATCTGGTGAACGCAGTAACCGGGTCATTGCAGCAGATTTCAATGCAAGACACCCTACGAGACCACCCCTCTCCCATGCTACAGTTAGCAAACTGCTTGCTAAGTTTCGTGAAACTGGTTCAGTGTTGGATTTGCCAAAATGTGGACGCAAGAAAACTGTCACTAATGAAGAAACATCAGTGGCTGTCCTAGCTTCATTCAGCAAGAGCCCACAGCGTAGCGCTCACCGCATGTCACTGGAGAGTGGCATTAGTCGAACATCCCTTCGGCGGATATTAGCTACTCACAAATGGCACCCTTACAAACTCCAGCTACTGCAGCATCTCAACGAGGATGACCCAGATCGGCGCACAGAATTTGCCGAATGGGCAAAACAAAAATTGGAACAGGACCCTCAGTTCACGCAGAAGATTTTGTTCAGTGATGAGGCAAACTTTTATGTGAATGGTGAAGTTAACAAACAAAACCACCACTATTGGTCTGACACTAACCCACATTGGATGGATCCCTCCAAGACTGTTGGAACAACAAAAGTGATGGTTTGGTGTGGTATATGGGGTACAACGGTAGTGGGTCCAATAGTTCTTCATCAATGGAAACCTCAAGGCCACTGGATATTTGAAATCGCTACATGATGTTTTCCCTCTTTATGCACTGAAGCTGGCACGTTCCCTGAGTTTTTCCAGCAAGATGGTGCACCACCACATTATGGGTGCCAGGTCCGAGCATTCCTAGATGAACAGTTTCCTGGAAAGTGGATTGGTCGTCGTGGGCCAGTTGAATGGCCCCCAAGGTCTCCCGATCTGACCCCCTTAGACTTTTATCTTTGGGGTCATCTGAAGGAAATTGTCTATGGTGTGAAGATACGAGATGTGCAGCACCTGAAACTACAGATACTGGATGCCTGTGCTAGCATTTCTCCTGCGGTGTTGTTATCAGTGTATGAAGAGTGGGAGAAGAGGGTTGCATTGACAATCCAACACAATAGAGATTGACAGACCACGTGACTTTCGCGCATTGCATGCCGGGAACTCGTGGCAAAACAATCAAAGCAATGCATCAAATGCAAACATTTGCAGCACCGCAAAACGTTCATTCTTCAGTTCCAATACCTTCTTGCTTTTTCTTTGTCCCCCAAAAAAGTTATGTACAAAACAAAGGAGAACAAGGCCGGTCCGTACAAAGACAGACTCGACGAAAAGTCAAAGAAAAGATACGAGGAAAAAATCAAAGGAGTGAAAGGTTTGGACCCTTACGAGCACACAGAGTGTACAAAAGATGTGAGCGTGCTGCCCAACTTTCACCACGCTCATATTTATAATTATACGGTTCTTTGATGAGTGCATACACTCATGAAGTTTTTAGCAACTTCAGGTCACTGCAACAAGCCCAGGTACAGTTTACCGACGGATGGGTACAGGACCTTGAAATGCACCGTGTAGAACGAAAGACCATCGTACATATCACAAGTTTACCAGTCTCACAAATCGTCTTCATAAATACACATTGGTTAACCGTTTCTTAATAGGACCTTTAAGCTTAACGGTAATTAATTAGTAGTGGAAATAATTTCTGGTTCGCATTACAGAAATGTAGCAGTGACAATAATATTGTATGCTGTAATCGTACTGGGCAATTAGTGATACAAAAAAACCTGTTTTATCCTGTGAATAAAAGTATATGTTTTTGTCAATGTACCATGGTAATAACAGAAGCGAAACACAATATTGTGTCAGGACAATTCACTATTTATACACAATTAATAAAGGAGCATAGCGCGACAATTTCTGTTCAGCACCAGACTTGCTTTTAACCTATATCACCAATTATGTTATGAAAAATGACGTATTAACTACTACAAAACACTGACCTTTGTGGAAATGCTTGGAGCAGACTAACATGTGAGCTGGAGTGTTCTGAGACGTTATATTTGGTCTTTGAATGGCTGCAATCCAGGCCATCCGTTGCCTCTTTGTTACTTCAGAAACATGGCTCGAACAATTTCTCTTTAACGACGTAATACGATAACAACTGATCTCTTTACCTGTCGGTTTCCCGTGGCTGTCATGCGACCGGCTATTGCAGTTAATAATACAACAGCTTCTTGCCATTTTTTGTGTTTCTTTTCTTTTCTGTAATTTCAATTGAAAGCCTGCGTGCGCTAGTACCTCTTGCCACGAGTTCCCAGAATCCCTTACGGTTTTAACCCTGAATGACGTCACATTTTCAATCTCTATGGGCAGCACATTGAACACATTTTATAAGTGGTCAGAAACTTGTAAATAACTCATGAAAGAATAAAGTTACGTTGAAACCAAGCACACCATTGTTTTTCTTGTGACATTACCAATAAGTTTGATGTGTCACATGGCCCTCTTCCTATTGAAAAAACAAAAGTTGTATCCAAGATGGCCGACTTCTAAATGGCCACCATGGTCACCACCCATCTTGAGGAGTTTGCCCCCTCACATATACTAATGTGCCACAAACAGGATTTTAATATCACCAACCATTCCCATTTTATTACGGTGTATCCATATAAATGGCCCACCCTGTAGACTGAAGATGATGTGAACCAGAAACTTGAAATTTGGATTCATCGCTTTATCAGACCTGTTTCCACAGATTTTTAGTCCAGTTCTTGTATAAGTTGGCATACCTCAGCCTTTTCTTTCCTTTTTTCTTCCTTCGGTGAGCAGTGGATTAACTGAAGGGTCAGATGCATCTCTCAGATCCTGTGTCACATGTTTACTTAATTTCCCATTTCTTAAAGACATGACTTTCAGATACTGTTTCTATGCTGTAGATAGTTTTTAGGTCTGCTGCTTCATCCTTTGTCCTGAGCTTGTCCAGGTTCTTCAAATTGTTTAGGAAACACTGTATACCACACTGAGATATGCCAAGTTTTTGGCTGATAGCTCTTTGGGAATCATCTTGATTGTGTAGAATTGCTATTTATTTCTATCAAACTATGTTTTCTTTGGCATTTTTCATAGATTCAACTAAAGAAATGTGAAGAAATGACTTGTTTTTGTGTCAGGCTGCTAGTAACAAACTAAACAAACTACAGTTTAAAATCTTTTTTTCTGTATTGTCTGTTATGTGTAGACACAGCAATGGTCATTTCTTGAGTTAGGTGCCTTTTTTATGCTTGAATGATTCGTTGGCCAGTGTTAAGTGGTTTAACAAACAAAACAAAAGCAGCCAAACCCTAAAAGACCTCCAGGAAGCCTGGAGAACTATTGCTCAAGACTACTTGGGGAAAATATAAGACAAGAAAGTCTGGCTTCTTGGAAGCAAGATAAAAAGAATTGAGGGTGTGGGTCAAAACTTTTTCACAACACTACATTTGTGTTAGTTATGCACAGCCTCTATCTTCTCTTCCATAAAACTCTTGAATGGTAGGATATATTCTACCCATGAGTTTTGTCTATGTCTTTTCATTATGGCACTAGCTGTTCCAATGTGGACTTAAAAAGGAAAGCAGATCTTCAGTCCCAAGACAAGAGCTGAATTAGTGTGTCCAAGTCTAGACTAATCTGGATTATTAGAAGGTGTGCCATAGTGGCATGAAGTTTAAAAGAAGAGGATTTGGCTTGGGGAGTGTTTATGTTTTACCTGCTTCCTTTTTCTGCTTTGAGAGGAAATGAGGGCTTAACTTCAGAATGCTTGTGGCAAAACATAAAGACAACTTTTCTCTGGTCCCATAACTTTATTGCATCATTAACTGCTTCTCTTTTGCTGATTGAATTCACTAACAAAGTGCCCATAAATTCTTAAAAGCATGTTATTGATATAAAGTCCACTCAGAACAATTGAAATAAGTTCTTGCACCTCTTTGCCCTACTATAAACATTCACTTGTGCCCTTTTAAACTTGCTTGCAGACACTAGTAAAATTCCCCAGCTGTCTGCACTCTCTCTTTCTCTCTGTAAACCTAGCCAGCTGCCTGCCCTCCACTTTTGACCTTGTTTTAATGAACTTGATTGTTTGTGTGTTTATATATATGTATGCGTGTGTGTGTGTGTGTGTGTGTGCATATTTGAGTGAATATATGTCAGTTGGCTCCCACTGTGACCCTTGACCTTTTAAGACTGACAGGCTAAATCTAGCCTCCCTGGTTCTCTGTATGGCTCTCGTCTCCTTTTCTTTCCCCTGTTTCGTGACTGATACCCTGTCAACGGGACAAGCTCTCAGGTTGTATGTGTGTGCATGTGTGTATGTGTGTGTTTGGGGTGAAATATGTCTTACAGATCCAAAGAAACAAATAGTTTATGACCCCTTTAACCTCCACTTTGACAGTCGGGTCAGAGTGACCCGAACAGTATATACGTAATATAAACATGGCAGTGGGGTGCTTAAAAGTGCTTTCAACTATATGTATATATATATATATATATATATATATATATATATATATATATATATATATATATATATATATATATATAATTTCAACAATAAAAGGAGGGCTAATTACTCCATAAAGATGGGGAAACAGCACAGTACCAATCCATTCACCAGAACAAGGAACAAACTGCTGAAAGAGAAGCTTTTACATCAATGTTTTTGAATCCAGAAAAACACTCCCTGTATTGTACAGACCCAGCACAGACCATCATGTACTCCCATACAAAGAGTAGATTTGTAGTGTGTCACATCAGTGTAGTGGGAACAATCCTGGCAGACATTTTTTTGAATAAAACGAACCCCGTCAAATGCAAATTTTCATATCAATACATTTTGTGTAGAATGTCCACTGGCATTTTTAAGTGTCTACTGGAAAGCACACAAAGCATTCATAAATACATTTAAAATTATTTTGTGAAAAATAATGTGTGTTTTTCCACCGAACTTCATTATCTGCTAATTTGCTCACCTGGTTCTTTCTGCTCTTCTACAATCTCTCTGTCCTCTCTCTCTCTCTTTCGACATCCTCCTCGCTCCTTCTTTGCTCAGACAATTACACACAAACACATTATTTTCAATGAGAAAATAACACAAAAATATAATCTTAGGAAACTTATAAGGTTCTCATAAGATTCTATACACATTTGATAACCCTGCTTAGTGATGTGAAATCATCATCAGTGTGTATGGGCAAAACAGAAGCTACTTTGGCTTTATAACTACCTATCCACACGCTCCTGTTTCTTTTTGCTGTCTCTCTCTTTGTTGTCTTTATCCTTCTCTCTGCCTCTCTGTTGTCCCCTCTCACTCTTTGTGCTGTCACCTAAACGTCAAATGTAGCAGTGAGATGAAATTTCCAATCCAATAAAAGGCATAAACTTATCCATATTAATTTACAGCCATATTCAAACTGAATACAGGCTGCCGTTGGCCATTGACATTAACATCCTTTTGACATGAAGTAAGCAGCTAGCTTATTGCTAGCAGCTAGCAATAAGCTATAGGACCACTAATTTGGAAGGTTTAAATGAAGCTAGTAATCTCCAGATATCTAGCCTATATTGATTAATATTTATGCTATTTATTTTATTTATGCTATTTAGACAGAAAATATTTATAAGCAGACACTTTCTAAGTCTCAGTGATGTCCCCAGCTGTAGAAGCATTGTGATATCAAGAACACGGGACAGTTAGACGTGTTTTCATTGTGTCCCGTCTCTAGTAGATGAGTTGGCAAATTACGACACTTTCAATGATGGCAATGTCACAAAATTTGGGGGTCTTTGATCACCACAAAAGAAGGGTCTAAACTTGCCTTTGCTGAAAGGATTGCTCCACCCCCATATCAATCCTTCTTGTAGGGGAGATCGGGGATAGTTGTAACATGGGTCAGTTGTAACACTTCCAATTTCTCCAATCAGGGCTAAGTTTCAAATGATGTGATTCATCCTGTGCATGCCTAATTCAGTTCTGCTATCACATGTAAAAAATCAGCACATTTTGTCAAACACAGACAATTTAACACGAATAAAAATCATTTGTATGCCAAAAAGTAAGTTTTTCTTCTTTATTTCAATTTCTAATAGCATTATCTGCTTTGCAGTTAAACTCATCAAACTTGAATTATGTTATTTGTATGTCTATGGGGATATATTCTGTGTAGGTCTTTAGTGCTAATGTTTTAGCCGTTGGCTGTAATGTTAGCTAGTTCATGGCTATAGGAGTCTGGGTTAGTTGTAACAATAATGCACATGTTACAACTTACCACACTATTACTTTAACTTATATTAAACAAGTTGGGGCAACGACATCAGCAGAGAGAGGTTCACTGGTCACTTTTGTATATGCAGTTAATGCCATTGGCAACACAATTCCTCCACTGTTTGTGTTCCCACACATACATTATGCAGATCACTGTGTCAGAGATGGACCAGTAGGAAGTACTGGTAGTGGAAATAAATCAGGATGGGTGCAAGAAACAGATTTCCTCATCTTTCTGAAGCACTTTGCAAACCACACCAAGGTAAGCCATGATAAAAAGTAATGGAATTGCGATGCTGGTGAACAACTACATTTTTTCAGCTTCATTGTTATGTTCAAAATTGGTGCAAGAGTTGTAGGTTATAATGCCCACTGAGCCAATGAGGCCAAACTCAAGGAAGACCAACCAAAATTAATGAAATATTCAGTTGCAGAAAATTCCATAATTTGTCTTTTTTGGGGGGTTGGAATATGTTCAAAAGCTAGATTTCTGCATTCTGTTACACACACACATAGTTGCATAAATGGCTCTAAGTGCATTCATGTGTTGAATAAAAAAGATTACATGTTAATGTTTTGTCAGTACCCTTATTTCATTATGTTACATTTCACCCCAGGATATGTTACAACTAACCCAGACTATGGGGTTAATTGTAACATTTCACTCTTTGTGTTTGAGACCATACCATGCAATGGGTAATTGTGCTGTAGAGAAAATAGCTGCACTATGTATTAGCAGAGACATGTAAATACTTTGCATTACATTTTGAATCCACTACCTTAAAAGAGCTCCAATTTACAGACAAATGTCAAAAATGTTACAACTATCCCCGGTCTCCCCTACTCCTCATTTTGTTAGACTAGACTCATCATTAAGTTAGCTAGCGGCTGTGGCTAATAAAAAGATAGTTACGTTAATGGTTAATGTGGGAGCTAGGCCTGTTGTCATATTAAAGCCTTAAAGTCGCAGGTTGAGGCTGAGAAAACTCTGCCAGTGACAGAAACAGTGGAAGCCTGTCTTACCAACTGTACGTGATCACCGATCAGATTATGATTCAAAGTCAGCAGACGCTCAGCACTACTTTAGACAAGCTAGAATTATTGTTGTCTTTTTAATTGTTTCTGGTTTTTTCACTACCTAAGAGAAATATTTCAAATATTTTTCATGTACATTCATGGATACTTTATTAAGTACACCTGATCAACTGGCTTTGAACCTGGTATGGGTTTTGTCTGTTCAGAATACTTCAGAAACTGCTGATTTACCCACACAAACATCTCCAGTGTTTATAGAGAACTGTTGGAAAAAGAGAAAATATCCAGCAATCAACAGTTCTCAAGCTAGTTCACACTAGTGTTGATGGTGTAATGGTGTAGGAGATATTTTCTTGGCACGCGTTTAGCCTCTTCGAATCGAACATTATTTATAACGGCCTACCTGAGTGTTGTTGCTGGTCGTAGCCATCCCTGTGACAAAGTAGCTATAACGGAATTAATTTGTGACTAAAGTGTACTCATCTTCTGATGGCTGCTTCCAGGAGGATACAACACTTTGTTAATAAGCTCAAATCATCTCCCAATGGTTTACTGAACATGATGAGTTCACTGTACTCACATGGACTACAGAATCACCGGACCTTAATCCAACAGGACCACCTTCAGGATGTGGCAGAACAGGAGATTTCTATCACAGATTTGTAGCTGAAAATCTGCATCGATGGTGTGATGTTATCATGTCAGAGTAAGGACTCAGAGGAATGTTTTCAGCATCTTGTGGAATCTGTGCCAGTACTTAATGTAAAAGAGTGTCCAAGCTGGTGCTACAATGGTACAAAGTGTCCAGTGATTTTATATACCTTATATAACTTGTTATATAACATTAAAATAGTTTTGTCAAAATCACAATAGTTTCATTTTGACACTGTGGCGGTATCTGCTCAGGCAGGTGGAACAGAGCACACCCGTTTGTGAATGGGATCACTTAAAAATGAGGCGACTTAGAATTTTCAAATCAATACCACAGATACACCTACTAGGAGACTGAGGGGAAGGAACAATGACAAACAACAATTAGTTGATGCTTAAAGCTGGTTTATTTAACATGACATAAACAGTAAATTGTATCCAAGTTATCTGTCTTAATGTGTTGTGCAAGGTCTGGCTGAAGGACTGATGTGCAGAAATGATGTTATGTCCCTCAATAATTCACAAGACCTGCTGCTCTGCTTCGAATATTGGTAAGAACTTCACCCAGTGATTACTGAATGGATTTTCACCAAAATTTTGCCCAGTGTTCAAGACCAGATTTGTTGGTTGTTTTTTTGTCATTTAGTCTATTTTGTTTTAAATTTTCACAAGAATTGCTTGTTCCTGTAGAATATTGGTGATCCCCACAATCAGACGATTCCCTATGTGCAAGCATTTACCCACAGTGGGAATGAAAAACCTGCTTGTAAGAGGAAGAAACCTCTGGCAGAACCAGATTGTTGTCACAGCAGTGACTGGTTGGGGTGGGGGAAGTGAAAAAAAAAGCCAAGGTGATAATTGTTGGAGCAACTTAATTATTTTTTTTGTTAAAATATTAAACTGTTGTAATCAGATTTAATTGAGTATTGGGTTTTACAATGTGGATAAGCATTTGCACTGGAATGCATCTGTAATTTTGCTGTTAATTGCTTTTTCCAATCCCTGTTTGTGGTTTTAAATTGAATGTTTACTTTTGTCTGGGGTCAAAGAAACAATGCTGGGGATTGCAGGAGATTGATTTTGTGTGGTGTTTCTTGTTTCCAATTTTAAGTCTGCTGAGAGATCACAAGGTTTTCTCCCTCTGTCCTTCTAATGTCAATGCAAAGGGAACTCGTAGAGAGGTCAGTGTCATAGAATAGATGCTGGAGAACCTCCAGTGTTGTGATGCCATCAGCTTGTCCTAGGTCACGGTTTCCTTCCACATATAGCTATGCAAAAACTGCATAAAAAGCACTTGCAACAACAAATACATAATATTCCATAAACACGCTTTGCCGATCCGATCAGCTGTTCATAACATTTCCTAGACGTCATCGCGAACTTTCACATGTCCGCCATTACCTGCCCGAAACCGGAAGTGACGTCATTTCGTGGAAATGTAGTTTTTTACCATCAGGGCCTCATGAGCCTATACTGGTGTTTTTAAAAGTTATCTTTGACTTTATGACTTTCTGTGTCGTTTCTGGGATGCTTAGGACTCCTATTGCACTGCTGGAAATAGTTTATTTTGATGCATATGCTTCTTTTTTGCAAATTTGCACTATGATATGTATTTTCATTTTTCCTGCAGTGTATAAAAATTGGTGTATTTCAAAAATAAAACTATGAAGACACTCAAAATAAATTTCCTGTGGTGGGAAACTATTTTGTGCAACTTTTTTGTATTTACAGTTTTGAGGGATAAGCCTCTTAAATTTCTCTAACTAGAAATATATGTTAAAAAAACAAAAACGATTTTCAATTTTTTTGTAGTTTATGTAAATACTATGCACTTAATGCATACATATTATTAAAATTTGGGCTATAATGGTTGTATTGATGTATAGCAACTTGAAATGCTCCCAAAAATGGCATTGCAGCATATAAAATATAATATAAGCTCTGGTGGACTTGGTTCTATGGTAGGTCTTAAAGGGTTAAATGGAATACGAAGCATAATTTTAGGCTCTCTGTACCAAACCGTCTGCTCTCAGGAACCAGGAATCACTTAGATATGGGACGTGCTTGGCCAAAGTCAATAACTTTAACTTTGATGGGATACTGATGGCGTTCCACAACCATTATGTTTCCAGGTTTGAGGTCAGCATGCACTATTCCCAGAGAATGCAGGTGGAACAGAGTATTTGCTAGTTGATGTAAAATTAGACTTGTTTTTCTTATGAGGACACCCTGGTTATTCCAATCCTCTATGTTGCTCCTCATGTGCATATGCGTGTGTGGTGTGTGCATGTGTGTGTGAAGGTGGGTGTCTAAGTGCCAAAGACACAGGCAAAGAGACAGAGCATATTCAAGTGTGTTTTTGTGTAAGGAGGTCACAAAGGAAGACACTGTCCAGACTTTTCAAAAATAACAACATATAGAGTTGCGTTTGGACAATGTGTGTGTCTGTGTTTCTGTGAGTGCATATATGTGTGTGTGTGTGCATGTGTGTATTACTGAAAAGAGTATCTGGTTATTATTTAGTCAGGCTTGACTTCTGACCCTCTCCTTTTTGACCTCCCACATCCTGTTCATCTGGGGAGATGGGCATACATTCATACACATGCACCCACTCAATACCCCACCCCCATCACCACCACCAACCTAACAGCGCCACCCCCAGCCCTCTTGGCCACCAACAGACACGCTGGAGTCACAAAGAGTTCATGTTTATGTGAAATGAAGTGAAATCAAAGGTTTATCGATTTTCTCTCGTGAGTAGTTCAGCATACACGACTTATCCGTGATAGAATGTGCTGGAATAATAAAAAATAAAGGATGGCCTATAAATGGTAAATGGCCTGTATTTGTATAGTGCTTTACTAGTCCCTAAGGACCTCAAAGCGCTTTATACATCCAGCCATCCACCCATGCACACACTGATGATGGCAAGCTACATTGTAGCCACAGCCACCCTGGGGCGCACTGACAGAGGCGAGGCTGCCGAGGATGATCAAAGGTGGCTCAGAAATGACGTAAATACACACACTCTGTAAAGGCATACAGCTTTATTAGAGTCTATATCTAAATATTCTTTCCTAACATACCCGTCTGCACGTGTTTTCAAACTGGATGTGTTTTGTAACAGGATTTAAAGAGATTTCAATCTGAACAATGAGACTGTGAAAAAAGAATATGCACTCCCTCCTAAAAAAAACTAAACAGAAACAAGATGATTAGACAGAGGCTGCTGCCACTGCACTGACAAAAAAAAGGAAAGCATCAGATGTAGGTCTTAGCTTTGTCCCGCTGGATGCCATTACATTACTCTTCAGTCGTGGTATTTTATCTACTCAGAGCTTCATTATGCTTCATTAGTCATTGGATGGTTTTTGTGAGTCATTGTGTAAACAACACTTGCATTCATATATGGCATGCACAATTTGTAAATTTATGTTTGCATATGCTGTGCATGTCAAATATTGCATCTGTAAGCAGAAAAGGGGAGAGAGACTCGTCAGTGCCTTTTATAGCATACTCACCTTCTTATCTCCTTTTGACATTTCAAAGACCAAAACCCTCGTCTGTGCAGCTATAGCTGAAGCGATAAACTGCTGTGGTATACTGGATGGCACTTCACCATTTTTGCATATGGTGTTTAACAGCACTATTATGTGTACTTGAAGCGGCATACATTCATTGCCGTAATCATCGCTGCAAATATCCAGAAATGTGATAGCAATAAAGCATAACCACACAATGTCTTGAAATATAAGACAAAAAAAGAATGTATTGGCACACGGCGTAATTTTATTTCACCAAGTCTTCCCAAGTTGTCAAACGTCAAAACAGAATGCAGCAGTATAGAAAACAAAATAAAAACAATAAAAATACAGCAGTGAAGTGGAATTCAATAAAATGAGTTGAAAGCGCAGGCTCGCTTATGGTCAGGCTTGAGTTTAGCCGGAGGGCAAAACTTTGCTTTTAACTGCTGGGACTGGGTGAATAGGTTGACTTAGTGCTTGTGTGAAATATTTGTTTTGGCAGTGTTAGAGTGAGTGTGTTAGTGTGAGGGAACTGCTGTGTTGGTGTGTGGATGTCAACAGATGTCTCTGTGTATGTAAGCTAAACATGCCCTATTCTTAATTCCAGGGTGAACCTGAACTTCCTCCCCTTTCAAGTCTTTTTTTTTCTTCCTTTCTCCAACACAGACTGACACAAGATGAATGAGTCATCTTTCAGACAGTTTTTTCTCATTCTTCTTTGTACAGATGTTTATTGTTTTAACAACATGCCTCCATAGGGGCAGGGAATGTGACAGGACGCTGTCCGCACAATGATTACCACTAAATAAACCAAAGAAAGGGGTTTATTAAGATTGGAGTTAACATAAAACAACAAACTAAAGGTATCTGGAAGACAGAGAGAGTACTTTATTTACTTTCATGCTACTATGAGGGTTGTGGTGTGCATTGCTTTTTGTGACAGTGAGCCTGAAATGCCACAATTACTAATGTGATTTTCTTAAAATAATATAAGTCATTTACTCATTTTTTATTAGCTTTTACCTTTTCTTGCCCTTTTCTTATTACACTGAAGTTGCTGTCCATTTTGGATGTTTCCCGAGTCCTCAGAGGTGTCAGTGCTACAGCTTTGTGCTTGTTCACTGTCACCTCACACCAAACCTGACCTGATCACTGCCCACCTTTGAAAGAGTGAACTTTGACCAGAAAAACCCCTGCCAGGTCCTAATGATGTAGAGAGGATTGCGGGTGACAGGAGACGAATGCGAAGACAGACACACGTGGGCTGGTGCACAGACTTTGAGACACAATAATAGAGTGAAAAGGGCTTTTCTGCAGACCCGAGTGACGAGAGAACACGCACACACACACAGAGCACAGCTTACAGCTTACACAGGAAACTGCTGAGACGTGCGGGTCATGTCCGCTTCCATGTTTATAGTCTTTACAGACATATTAAAGCAGACACGTGCACACCCACACGGGCACACCTGGCATATTGTTTTTGTTTTTGCATATTGTCTTTTTGACAAAGTAGTATGTGCTTTAGTTTAGCCTGAGCCACGGGGTCAATTTGACATTGTTTTATTATTGCTCTTTGAGAACATATAAGCAATTCTTCAAAAAGTCCTGAAGAACATGCATGCAATCGCCTTACCTCCTGTAATTGACTCTTCTGAAGGTTAAACTGGACACAAACTAATTTGCTTTGGCCTCCGAGGGCTTCCTTCACCTAAAATAACGAGCCACGCAGTTTACCCTTTACTAAACCTCCCCAGTAGACCACAGATGGCCTTTCAATTACCGAGCTAAAACATGCAGAATGGCAACGCATAGCATTATTAATGAAGTGCAAGAGGGGCTGTATTCATATCTCATCACGATAAAGCAAGCAAAACCACACATACGCAAAAACACGGAGACACACACACACACACACACAAATTTGCAGACATGCTCATGCACACATGAACAGACAGATATACAAGCATGTGGCAGTGTACTAGTCACATATATGGCCATGCACATATACACACACACAAACCAAGATTACCTTTCTTATTTGCTTAGCATGCAATCTTTCTTAGGGTCACTACTCCATTCATCTACATTGCACCAATCTATAAATCCAACCCTCTGATGCCAAGGAAAGCCAGTGCATATGCAGAGCGATCTGGAGCTAGTTACTGTGTTTCTGCTGACTCATTTGCACATCACATTGAGCTTTTACATTTATTATAAATGGAGTAGGCAGCAAGAAACACTGAGGGTCAGTTTTTTTTAATTCTGAAGTTATCAAGCCATTTATTTGAGGGTGGACTTTTTTTTTATTTCTCTCTCTCTAGTTTGCCATGATAATTCTTCTGTTAGAGTCCACAAGTATAATAGCCTATTTAAATTAAGGAAACTTGCATTAAATAAAATTAAAATGTGAACAAGGAGGGTGAAAATTGAGAATAGAAGGACCATAATTATTCTTTTCTAACTGTAAAATCACACTGGCCACAGGGAGCAGGGTATTAAATCACCAAACTAGCAGCTGACCCGCACTACCTCCTGAGCCACAACCACCCACATATACAACTGTAATACAGTTAGTGATTTGAAGTTTGCTAAATCAGTAGTCTTTAATATTTATATTTTACTTATCTAATAAAAGTTTTATGCAAGCAGTCTTGTACAATTTACATTTTTATAATCTAAATGTTTTGAGTGAATAACCAATATTTAATATTACTGATTAAACTGGGACTGTTTTGCACGTAAGTGTTTGTATTTTCTATGCAGTGTATATATATTACATGCTGTAGTGCTGGCACAGAGCATTGACCAGCCTGCTGAAGTCATGTGGTCTGGTGGATTTCATTTACCCAAGCCCAGCATCACATGGCCAATGATAAACAAGGTTTAAGATTCCAGACTTTGCCACACACTTTAAAAAAACAAAACAAAAATGTATTATAATTCAGAAAATAACATGTCTAAATTTGCTTATGCAATATTTATGGTGACAGAGGGAGAAGGAAATCATGACAGAAAACCTCTGTAGTCTTTACATCAGTGTGACGGCTAAATGTTACTTTCGAGTGTGTTTTGTGTGGAATGTTTGCACACACATTAAAAAAACAAAACAAAGAAAAATCCGACTCACACTGTGACATTATGAGATGAGAAAGTTGTGAAAAACTGTATGTATGTAAGTCCCACTGTTTAGGAATATATAATTCTCTATTGATATGCTAAAAAGACATTTGGGATTGGAGTTTTAAAGGCAGATATCCACCAGGGAGTTGTGGGCTAGCAGAGGGTAGCTGCATAATCAGCTCTACCATCAGCCAACTGATATTCTGCATAATAGAGAGGGGATTTCTGGGTCAGTGTGTGTCTGTGTGTGTTGTGTATGTGTGTGGCTGTAGCAATGTTGGTGGGGGTCTATCCTTTTATCCACATGGATGTGTGCATGTCTGCATGTGTCCTATCCGCATGTGTATGTATGTGTTCCCTCCACGGCTTGGTGTTTACGTGTGCATGTGTGTATCTGGGGCTCTGACCCTTTACCCCACCGGGAACAGATTTCATTAGGGAACAGAGAGTGAGGTACATGCAGACAGACAGACAGAGAGCCAGAGAAATGGGAAGAAAAAAATCAGGGGACCAAATGAATGAAAGATGGGCAGGAGGCAAGTAAGGGTAGCTTTAGAATGTATTAATAGGTCAAAGGTCACTTCATTTTCACAACAAGGAAAAAGAGCCAATGCAAAAGAAGCCATGACCTTTTGTAATTCACACACACATATGCACGTTTGTATGAAGCTTTTTCCAATTAGACACTTGACCCAATGCTAGGTTTAGCCTAGCGTTAAAAATATCTGCCCATCTGTCCCCCACACGAAAGAGAAGACCCCACAATGTGTCTCTGTAAACAGTTTTATGGCCCCACGACATGATTAATACCTGGTCCACTTTTTCTCAAACAACCCAGCTGAACAATCTAGACTTAAGTGTGGTTTAATTAAGTTGCCGTGCGAGTGTTTGAGGTGTAGGAAATGGGTGAACAAGGCATGCAGGGTCGCTTGATAGAAGGTTAGAAGATTGCGTGTGTATAGCAGAAAATGAGACTGTCAGGTTCCATGTGTGTACAAATGCACCCGTGGTGCTCTCTGTATTTGTGTGCTTCAGTGCTTCTGTGTGGAAGGTGTGGGTGTATACAAATAGGTTTACTGAAAAATCAGAGTCTTGAGCCGACCAGTGTTGCAAAAGGCAGGTTAAAACTTTTTAAGTTTAAAAAAAGAAAAAATAAAGATGAGGAGAAGAGGAAGAAAGGAAGAAAAAAAGTTGTGTAGCAATAAGCATTAGAAAAACTAAAGGAACAAATGTGATTATTGCTCATATTCAGTTATAAGTTATTAAAGGAAAATTAAGTCATATTCAAAGAAAGCAGGGTGAAACAGAGAAGAAGTTGATTGATGAAAAATGCCAGGATAATCTTAGAGGAAAAAAATGGCATCGAGGTACAAAGCAACCACAACAGAAGCCCAAAACCTTAACAAAGCCCACCACCGTATGATCACACCACACCACACCACCGTATGAGTGTTGTGGTTTATCTGACAGGACGTTCCCATATTTATTACAGTCATAAACTAAACTGCCCGTGTGGTCAAATTACAGTATCTTGGCTCACACATGTGTAAAAGATCAGGTTCTTTAGTCATTTGTAGGACAGGTTTTACTGATGGTTTTTGTAAAAAGTTTGCTTTTTTACTGCCCAAGTTCTTGTCATGTTCTTTTTTCCACGACTGAATTTCGATTGCTGGCTCTTGAGTCGCGCCTTCCTATTTGATTTGTTACATGCAGGACTCATGACGTTAGATAACTTCAAATGTTATTCACGGATGTGTATTGCCTTGAAGAAAGTGAAGGATGAATGGTTTAAGGATGAGAGAAAGATCGATGGATATAGAGAGAAGAAAATCCGGAGAAACAGCCAAAGGGAAGCAGAGCGTTGAGAAACAGACTGAGAAACAGACAGACAGCTAGGACAGAGATTGAGTGAGAGTCAGAGACAGAAAAAAAAGACAGGGAGAGAATTAAAGGAACCACAACAGAAGCCAAAAGCCCACTAAGTCTCCTACTCCTTATGGTGGCGGGGTGTGGTGTTGGGGATCTGGCACAACTTCCTACAGTACAGCCCCTTTCTAAACATCTCATATATACACCCAGTCAGACACAAAGTCACGGCTAACCACATCACAATTTGGTGCATATGTGTGTGTGTGTGTGTTTGTGCATGTGGGAGTGTGTGCAACCACTCAGCTCAGCTGCTCCCAGGCTCACAGAAAGCATTGGCTGCTTGAGCGTGTCAGAACGGTCTCTTGATCTCATCTGTCTTTTTATTGCCTAATCCCTATCTGTATTTTCTTCCATTCTCCCCTCTTATATACCCCTCTTATTGCCCTTCATCTTCTCCCTTCTACCCAACAATCCCTATCAATACAACTTTAGTTTCTCTGGAAGCATTTTTCAGTTCATACCAGTAAAAGTGTTTCTTAAGTAGTGTACCGGTAATTCAGTAAGTTTGACATCTGTCTAACACACTGAGCCTTTCTAAGCATTCCTGTTTTTATGGATGAGATTCAGATTGTAGCCAGCCCTCCATATGCGTCTTTCACGCACAATCTCAATGGGTCGATAGTCCGATGAGGTTTTTGGCTATGAATGTTTCATCCTGGTTTACATAACAGTAGCTGAGCTCTTTGGTAGCACATTGTGAATGTGTGATTACAAAGTGCTGTTTGTTCTACTCAACCTCTTCTTACTCTCTGTCTGACTGCGCTTTAAATTTCCCTCTTCTTTGTTTCTTATTTCAGATAAATACTTTTCATTTGCAACTTACCTCATTACATAACATTCAGTTTGTGTTGTTAAATTTTGCAGACAGGAGTACATAAATAAAAACAACAGTGTAACTGTAACTAAAGGTCCTCATTTGTACAGTTTTGTTACTTTGGGATACCTTTAATTTTTAAATATTTTTTTTATATGTAGCTGCTTTAACATTGATGGAATGTAGAAATAATTTTGAATAAATTATGATTTTAAACTAGAAATTATGCTTGAAATGAACAAAGCAAAGGGAAACAATGTAAAGAAAATCTATGGTCATGTTTGTATGTCTATGAGACTATACATCATCACAGACGTTCTAAATGCTAGCATGTTAACAACAATTGGATAGAGAAAAAATCCCTAATTTTATTTGCCAGTTTAAAAGAAATCAATAAAAATCTGTTCAAATCCTGATGGGGACATGACATTTGTGTACCAAATGACATGGCAGTCCATCCAATATATGTCAGGACATTTCTCTTATCAACCTCAGCAATCCCGTTGAAGCACTCCAGACTGGGCATGTTGTCGTGCACTAGCTAAAATGTGTTATTAACTGTTCCTTGATTCTTCTTCCTCCTAGCGTTTTTCCCGCTCGGTTGCAGGGTCCGCTTTTCTGCAAAGTCGTCTCCACTTGGGTCGGTCAAGGGCGTCGGTCAGATCGGCTTCGATCTTCTTCACGTCGTCCTTGATTCGGTCCATCCATCTCCGCTTTGGTCTGCCTCTAGGTCGACGTCCTTGGGGGCTGAGCCGCAGTGCTGTTCTCACCACTGAGTTCTCATCGCTCCGTACCACATGTCCGTACCACCGCAGCCTCGCTTCTTGTATCTTATCTGTGATTGGCGCGATTCCCATCCTCTTTCTAACGTCGGTGTTCATGACGTGGTCCCATCGTGTTAGGCCTAGGCACCATCGCAGCATCCGCATTTCCATCGTGTGAAGGGCTTGTTCGTGCTTTGCGGTGGCTGGCCAGCACTCGGATCTATAGAGGGCGACGGGGCGCACTACACTCTTGTAGATTTTTGACTTGAGGCGATTGGGCATTCTTCGGTCACACAGGACGCCGGTGACTTGGCGCCATTTCATCCACGCTGCGTTGATCCTGGCTCGTACATCTAGTAGGATATCGCCGTCATTGCTGATCATCGATCCGAGGTATTTGAAATGAGGTACTTTCGCCAGATCTTCTCCATTGACGCTGATCGTGCCGTCGGTCTGGGGGCCAGCCTCTAAGTATTCGGTCTTGTTGGTGTTGAGCCTCAGGCCGAAGTCAGCTAGGCGAGTCTTCCATTGCTGCGTTTGGTATTGCAGTTCTATTCGCGATTCATCGGCCAGGAAGACATCGTCGGCGTAGAGAAGTGTCCAGGGATGGGGTGACTGGAGATCCGCCGTTGCAGTGTCCATGCAAAGGATGAAGAGCAGCGGGGAGAGTGCCGAGCCTTGGTGGACGCCCACATTGATGTTAAAGGGCGGCGATGTTCCCACTGGGCTTCTGACCACGCTGGTGACTTGTCGGTAGAGGAGCTTTGTCCAGTTGACGTAGGCTTCAGGAACTACATGTGATCGCAGGGAGTGCCAGATGAGGTCGTGTGGGACACGGTCAAACGCCTTTTCCAAGTCGAGGAAGGCCATGTGGATGGTCTTGGACTTCTCTCGGTGCTTCTCCAAAAGCAGGCGGGCAGCATGGATGGCGTCCGTCGTGCCACGCCCCCTGATGAAGCCACATTGGTTGGGCGTTAAGTTGATGATTTCTCGCATCCTGGCGTCGATGATCCGTTCGAAAACCTTCATGGTATGGCTTAGGAGTCGGATCGGGCGGTAGTTGGAGCATTCAGCCACATCGCCTTTCCCTTTCCAGATGGGCACCGTTATGCTGGTTGACCAGGCTGCTGGGACGGTCCCGTCTCTGATGATGCTATTGAACAGGCTGGCGAGGACTAAGGCGCCTTGGCGCCCGAGCAGCTTCCAGACTTCGGCTGGTATGTCGTCTGGTCCGGTCGCTTTACCATTCTTCATATTTTTAACGGCTGTTTCCACTTCCTTGATGGTGATTGGCGGGACAGGTCCTGGGACGGGCGGGGCACTGTGGATTGGCTGGTGAGGGAACTCCACGTTGCAGATATCGGAGAAATACTCGCTCCAGCGATTGAGGATGGCGGGCGGGTCGCGGAGGGTTTGATGGTTGGCATCCTTGATGTGTTTGACCTGGCCAATATCCTGTGTTGCTCGATGGCGGCTGCTGGCAAGGCGGTAGATTTTGTTCGCTCCTCCGGGCGTGTCCAACTCTTCATACAGTTGGTCATAGTGCGATGCCTTTGCCGCTGCTACCGCCTTCTTTGCGGCCGATCGTAGGGCCCTGTATTGCTGGTAGTCGCCATCGCTGCAGGATTGAAGCCACACTTTGAGTGCCGACTTCTTTTCCTTGATGGTTTGCTGCACGCTATCATTCCACCACCATACTTGCTTGTCGATGAAGTGCTTCCCTGGCTTCGTCGCCCCCAAGGGTGTTGCCTGCTGCGTCACGTATTTGACTGGCGATGTTCTCCCAAGCCTTGTCCACTGGCTCATTGGAGTCCACGTCGAGGTGTTCAAGGGCGTCCATAAGCTGCTGTTTGCACTCAGGGAGGCGCCACCACTTGATCTTCTCCACCGTCGTGGTTGGTGTTCTTCGTCGTCGTTGGCCAAGGTTGAGTCGGAGATCCATCACAAGTAGCCGATGTTGAGGGCCAATATTGGTTGATGGTATGACTTTTACGTTCGTGACTAGGCTGAGATGGGGTCTTCGGACTAGCCAGTAGTCGATTTGGGTGTCTCTGCCGCCGCTGGAGTACGTGATGAGGTGTGCCGGCTTCTTTTTGAAGAAGGTGTTGGTCACGGCAAGATCGTGGGCCTCTGCGTAGTCCAGTACCCGGCAACCGTCGTCGTTTCTGGTCCCAAATCCTTGGCCGCCATGGAATAGGTGATATCCGTCTCTCCCCTTGCCTACATGTCCATTTAGGTCGCCGCCTACCGCCACGTGTTCCTCAGGGCTAATCGTTTGCAGGTGGTCGTCGAGGGCGCGCCAGAATTCTGTCTTCTCCTCGTCGGGGCAGTTGGTCTGTGGTGCACAGCAGGAGATAATCCGTAACTGTTCCTTGATTAATGCACTTATATGTGGAAATAAATCTGTCTGGAGACCATCTTTGAAAGGCAGAGTACAAAAGTAAAACCTTTCCCCACAAGGCAATTTCCTTAGCAGACAGTAGACCAACACAACACAATACATAATTATAGTACATCGTACAAAACACAATACAAGGTCCAAATATCCTACACTGTTAGAAAAACAAACAAAAAGAAGAACAGATGGAACAAAGGACAACCTGTATCTATTAGTATTATCTTCGTACAACTTAAACTTTAGCCCTAATAGAAGCATCTGGAACTCGATGTAAAGGATGCTGACAATCCCAAATAGTGGTTGTAGCTTGAAGAAAGATAGCTGTAAGTCAGCTGTCAGTGGAAACTAAAACTTACCTCTACAAAGATTATAAGAGTCTAAAAAAACAAATTTTATTGTTGTTAGAAAATTTGTAATATTGTGGCACAAGCAGAACTTTCAGGCTGCGCCTTTTTGCTTCTCAGAAGGTTAGTATAAGTCTCAGCAGACGAGTGTCTGTGCTTTTGATTATTAAAGTAGGAATTAATGTCATCGCCCTTGCAGACAGACAAAAAGCTGTCTTGTGTCAGTTTTTCCAGTATTTGCACATTTAATCAGCATCAGCATCTTGATCATCTTACTAATGTGCAAACCTTCAGATGCATTGCCTCAAACAGTCCGTGCTATTATTGAAATAAACGACACCAGAATCTTTTGATTCTACGAGCTCAATTTATGTACATGAAAACACAGCCTGCATTTCATTCAGTTGTCGCATGCAGTGCGCCTATAATTAGAGTGATTTACTGAGGCAACAGATAATTATATAATCATAGGCTGTGAATGTGTTGTATACTCATTTAGGGAGTGAGGCTGGAATCGATATTTCTACACATAACCGAGGTTGCTTTAGTTCAAGAGGAAGCAGTATAATAAAATATCGCCTAAAGCCTGAAAAGTTGATACTTGTTTAGTAACATCCAATAACTTCTGTGTCTCAATTAGATTCCTATCAGTTATCCTAATATGCTCTTTACTGAGTGATGGAAACGTAACTAGAATCTTTCATTTGTTGCATAAACATCACAGATAAGGCAGTGTGTCTGCTTCAATTGGAAATACAGTATATTACAATCCAATGAGTACGCCATCACCTGTGGTCCAACATCAGCTCCAAAAGCTGCTATTGCTATAAATTTTAAGCTTTGGAGCTAAAAGGAAGTATAGATGCCACCATGTATGAGTCAGGTCCTCTAACCACCCATAAATGTGAAAATAGTTAATGTGTTTCCATGCTGGTTCAAATGTCTATTTCTGCATCATTTGTGGTCCCAACCTCAGTTCCTTCTTCTCTAAACCAATAAGATGTATGAGTCAGGTTCCTTTAGCCATTTATAAGCATGGCATTGAGCAGACAGCCACCCATAAATGTCTTTGCCTGTGTCTCCAACTATTGCCAAAAGTCTTATTGCAGGGACTCTAAATGTCTTCTTAACCTGTTGATGAATATGTTTTTTCACTTTTCAAGATTTCAGGATGTGTTTCGTAGAAATAATATATGTCTTTTTTCGCAGGCAACTCTTCTTTCCTCTCTCCTTCATAAAAGTCGACATTTTACTCTATCTCCTTATTTTTCATTCTGTCAGTGTTTCTGACTTAATCTCTTTCTTAGTGTTTGGTGACTGTGTATGAATCAGGCCTTCTGGTGCATTTAGTTACATTTTCCTCTTTTTTTCTCTTGCTCACTGTCATTCTTTGTCAGGTCCTCTTGGCCATAGACTGAAATGCTGACAGACGATGCCCATGAATGATGAATGATGACTGGAGGTCTGTCTGGTGCCAGCAGAATGCATAATACAGCATCGATACAGCAATCGCAGTCCTCCTCAGCAGAAACATGGTGCAGTTTCTGTATCACATTATTGGAAGATTTGCCCCAAGCAGGACAGCAGGACCACTCAAAGTGGAAATCAACCGCGATGTTGAATGTTGTTTCGGTTGGAGTCCTAAATGAAGCAGCATTACAAAGAGTTTTCTGGTGAGTGCTGAAATGATCATGTCAGGATAAAAACAATAACCCGAATAGATTTTTTGTTAATCTTGTTATACACATATCTTTGTTCTTATCTCTGTATAGGATAAACCATATTTAATCTTAATCTACTCTAACGTGCTGTAATGTGACCAGATATTATAGCTACAGCCTTTCAGTGTGTATATATGTGATTTACATTTTATACTTTATAGGTCTTTGTTTGGATATGTTTCAAACTTTTAATGTGGATGTGAGTTCATATCTTTTTTTGCATACAGTCAAATTCAAATTCAAATTCAAATTTTATTTGTCACGTACACAGTCATACACAGTACGATATGTAGTGAAATGCTTGGACAACTGCTCGTGACCTAAAGAAAACAAAAAAGGAAAGGCTATGAATAAGATAGGAAATAAATATGAAAAATTAAAAAGGGTAAATTTAACTAGGAAGGAATAAAATATAAATTAAGGTTAAAAATGAAATAACTGTACAACACAAATTAGAATGAAGGGTAAATTTAACTGGGAAGAATAAGATAAAATATATAAATTAAAGTTGAAAATAAAATAACTGTACAACAAAATACACAATACACAATATAGAACTATATAAGAATGTATGAAGAAATCTAAATATAAATAAATATATACACAATAACAGCAGCTGTACAAGTATTAACTGGAAATGAAGAATATAGTGACCAGTGTTGTGCAAAAACAAAGTCCAGAAAGTCCAGTGTGTGTGTAAGAACCATATGTGTGGGTCAGTACTGTGTGGTGGTGTGATTGAGAGACCGTATCGCCTGCGGGAAGAAGCTCCTCCTCAGTCTCTCTGTGTTGGTCTTCAGGGAGCGGAATCGCTTTCCTGACCTCAACAGAGAGAACAGTCTGTTGTTGGGATGGCTGAGGTCCTTCACGATCTTCCTGGCCTTGGTCCAGCACCGCCTGCTGTAGATTGAGTGCAGGTCAGGGTGTATGTGTGTGTGTTTGCAGTGGGTGAATGGAAGCACATATACATTGACTTGAGGCATGTTTACACTTCTGCATTTATGTGCTACTGATTAGGTGTGAAAAGTGGCACCCAGAGTGTATGGGGAGTGAACTATATGTGTCTGCATGCAGACCCCTATAGTCTAGGGATGTATGGCAGTGTTGAAGCATGTTGTGGATATATTACTGTGTGTGTGTGTGTGTGTCTGTGTATTCCTAGTATGTAGGTCATCGGTGTATTCCTGATGAAATGTAGTCCTCTGGAGAACCCTACAGATATGAGGGCCTAAATTAGACACTATTATCTGTGTGTGTGTGTATGAGAGAGAGAGCTATACACATTTGCCGGACCAGAGCTTCACAGACATGTGTTTTCAATTTTGTGCATGCTTTTACATGTAAGAGCAGCATCACGAGTGTGTGTTTGTCCATCTGTGTGCGTAGGTGTTAAATTGCATGTAATTTCAAACATTATGTATTTATGTATGTGAATGAAAATGACACAGTGGTATCATCTGACAGACTCGTTGCCTATTATCACTGACCTGGGACTGTAAACCTCGGCCCTTGATTTTAACGACTGTTGGCACAGAAAGCCTGTCCATATTGTCACATTACCAAGCCAAACTGCTAATAAGCCTCAAGCACCACTCCAAGAAGAGTATGTGACCAAATGTAGGAAACACACACTCTGCTGCATAACATACACAAGAGGTGCATTTGCAGCAGTGATGAAGTTAGTTTTAAGGGTGACTGACTTTTATAACATGTAAAAAAAAGTGTTTGATGTCTTTTTGTACGTCTTTAACACTGAAATTTCAGTTTTGGAAATCCATTCAAAGCTATTACTCTTACATCTTGGTGTTTTGTATAGCTGCTGTTGGAGAAACAGGGCAATGATGATTAGGTTTCTTTAAAGTATACAGGACATACATATTTTGTGTCACTTTCTAGATACAAAATGTGTCTTTCTGAATACCCTGTGATCTTAGTGCTGTTGAAACATTACATATAATCCCCTTTCATTTCGAGATGTCTACATTTCCAGGCAGCCGACTGTCAGTAAGTCACAGGGACAATATGCAGTCAATCTGTCAAACCAATTCAGAATTTTGCCAGAGCTCAGCCCAAAAGTTATATTCAACCTGAGAGAGATGAATGGGAGTGAGAATGTCTACCTTTGAAAAGCTTCATGCTTTGACCAAATCATATGCTGTCACTCCTAAGCTTTAGAAGGCCTGCACTTTTCATCAAAGCCGTTGATGGCTACCTTTCACAGTACTGTCGAATACACCCTCAAAAGCTTCCCTCCCTCCTTTCCTTCCATCCCCTCCCAAATCTCTTTCTTCTTCCCTCCGATGTCTACTACCCCCCTGCCCCTCCACCCAATCCTTCCATTCCCCTTGTCCTTAATCCCTCCCCTCCCTCCTCTCCTCAATCAAACCCTCAAATCCCTCCAGGTTTTTTTCCCCCCTGTGTGTATGTGTGACTTCAGTACTGTCAAGATAGATGAAACAAGAAAAATTCAGATTCATCACAGTCATAACCTGCCATGATGATAATCCACTGCTATTCTTCCCTTGTGGCATTAGGCCGATGTTACTGGCCTTTTTGGGGTTTATTTGCATATTTGTTTCCCCTTTGTTTCTTTTGATGAATTATTTACTGTGGAGTAAAAATGACAGCAGAGATCAGTGATAATTGCTGTCACGGGCGGATGTGAGTTCTTTTCTCCTCTTTGTAATTGTTCTCTTCTTTGCTGATTTTCAATCAAGCTTTTTTTCTTTACTCATATTTCCTGGTGACAACAGACAATAAAGTGGGGGGGAAAACACACAGATATTTTAACATTGCCAGTGAAACCTTTCCACTGTCTAGCGGGAACGAAGCTTCCTTTGTTGTCGTAGTGATTATAGGGTAGGGAAAAGCTGCAAAAAGAGGAGAAAAGGGAGAGAGAAGGGATCAAATGGAAAAATACTGTGAACACAAATGTGCTAGGAGGACCACCTCACACACCTCACACACACACACACACACACACACACACACACACACACACACACACACACACACACACACACACACACACACACAGGGCAATTGAGTGAAAACACACACATCCTGCCCTTCATCATCCAACCATAAAAGAGACTTGATTAGAATAAGATAAACGACTAATAATAGTCGAGCAGTGCAGTTTGCGATCCTTTCAACTTTCTAACTGGAAACAGAAACGTCTTGCTGAGTTTCCAGGAGCTTAAGGTTTAGGCAGCATGTGTATTTGCAAACAAAACAATGTCTTTCGAGTTGTAATCACAGTGAGCTGTGTCCACATGCCTTGATTGTAAAGCCTCAGAAACATTGTCTTCGCAGTGTGTATCAGGATCTACCCTCATGTACACACACTTCCACGCGCGCACACACAACACACACTGCCACCCTGTCCCTGTGTTGGCCTATCCAAGAATAACAATGCATAATTCATGTTCCAAAGTCTCGTCTGCAGACAAAAGTCAGCGCTTGCATTTATTATTTATTGAAAACAGCTCACATGATGAATCCTTTAACAAACAGACTAAGCACTGTACCTATTTCTTTTTCTCATGCTGTTTGTGTTTTGGCATAGATTTAAGTAGGCTCATTAGCAGAGATGAGGATGCGAGGAGAGGAGAAGAATGGCAGGGAAGAGAGAGGTGAAGTGAGCCTGTGTGTGTGTGAGAGAGAGAGAGAGAAAGAGGAAATGAGGCGAAGGGATAAAGGGATAATTTTTTGAAAAGGTGTGAATTAATGAGTCTTGGGCGTCGCAGACTAATTAATACAAAAATGAAATGCTTTGAGCGCTAAGTTTAAGGCCTTCATTACATTTAAACAATGAAAGTTTACCCCGCTAACCGCTGGGTGTTTGACTTTACTTAACTGCACTGAAAAACCTGGATGTAACAGATTTGTGTTGCTACATAATAACCGAATCTTTTTTCCATGGCTGTTGCAGTGCTGCAGCAGTGCTACACTCCAGCAGAATAAGTCCAAGCAAACACCCGTGCACACCCGCTTTCCAATGTCATGGCTGCACTTGTTGTGTGGGCAGTTTGCCTTGAAGACGGGGAGCAATTTATTGTAGAGTGAAGGGACCCTGTGCTATCCTATGCTAATGCAGTCATCATTTATTCCAGAGTACTTGTATTTTTTTCTCTCTCTCTCTTTCTCCTTCTACTCCACCCCCTTCACCATCCATCACTCTTTCAAGCCATGAGGTATTATCTTTGCGGAACGTTTTATATTCAGTCTTCCTTTAGATGGGTGGAGGCGCGCGCACACACAGTCATTTTTGTTAAATAAAAACGCAATCAAATCTGGTCTCGCAAAGGTTGAATAATTGATGCGTTATGTTAAAAAAGGAATGAAATAATCATAGCCTATTGGATGTTGGAAGAATATCAAACCCAGCATTGGTGCTTGGCAGACTGGGCTGAGCAGGGTAGGGGCCTTATGTATTTGGGACGGCTGCCCTGTAAAATAATAATGAACAGCAAAGAGTAAGGAGATTAGGAGATTTTTGTTCTGCACTGTACCTGACACTTTGTAAATGCCCACCCATGCTTTTGTTATACAGCGTGACCAGGATCCATCTATCCTGCACTGACAAATCAAAATTTTCTGTAAATGATTCATTTGGTGTGCCATTCCAGCAGCTCTGCAAAAATGGGTGCAGTAGTAGGTACACACGAAGTTGCTGTTGTCGTTGCCGCTATGGAAACAATACATCTTAGGCATATTATTTTTTTATTTAACCATTTGCCAAAGCGTCAAATAACAATAATGTTGTCATTTATATTAGATATTAACAAAGTCACAATACCAGACCAGACTAAATAATAAATCTGAATAGCATTCTAATAAACATACTTGATGTTGCAGTGATTCATGGTCAGCTCATCAGCATTCAGCTTTACTAGTCTACAGTATAAGCTCTTAGGGGTGATGAATGAAATAATATCTGCTTGTTTGCCACTGTAGACTAGTGGGACCTGTTTTCACAGCCATAAAAGTCAGCTATGAATATATACATAGTGTACATCTCTTTATGGATCATGCGTACACATCCACAAACACAGACTCCAAATAATATCATTGTTTCAAATGAAGATGAACTGTTTTTATAGTAAGGAACACCTTTAAGATTGTGCCCATTCGGTATGTAGCAACCGTGCAAAATGAGCATATTCATTCACAGCTCCACTGAGTCGTGTGCAGCCGAGCATTGCTCACCGATAGCGTTTTTATTAATGTTTCAGATTTCCATTAACCAGATGTGTCTGGGTCAAGAGGTGCATTTGTCCTCTCTTTTAATGTGGTGATTGCAGCTAGGGTTTTATTGATACTTAAAGATGCTGTACAGGATGCTGTGTGAGCAGCATGATAAGCTGCTTGATTGTAAGTAAGAAGGGCAGGCAAAAAAATATGTGTGTGTGTGTCTTGTTCGGGGATCACTGAGACAAAAACTTGTCATTTACTTATATATTTATTTCCTTCTTGATTCACTAAAGGATAATATGAAATACACTCAGCGTGCATTAGGCCTTTATATATTCAGCGCACCACTGCAAACCTATAGACAGCCACAAAACATGTACAAACAGTGCCATTTTATCTGTGCTTCTCAGTTTTTCTTTATTCTGCCAAACCCTTCCCTCCATCCCTTTTCTGTGCCCTCTGACTAGTCAAACAGTGTTCTACTCAGGGGGCTTATTTTATTAATTCACCATTTCCTCTGTTACAGGCCGCTTTCATTGTAGTCCACATAGCAAGAAGACCACCTCATAGGGATTTTCCTCTTCACCAGGTAACCACAAAGGGTAAAAGAAGCACATTATCCACATGTACAACACCCAACCCCTTCCACACACGCAAGCTTTTTGTGCTATATTGTGCTGACCACCGTCGCAGCAGGAAAAACACAAGCGCGCACACACATAGCATATTATCTTTATGAGGTGTTATACACCAGTGACCACCAACACAGGGTCTCAGTGTTCTCTAATCCACACTCAGACTGAAAAGACTGTTCCATGCAGTAGAGGGATTACACTGTCGGATTAATGTGAGTTTTAATTTGAGTCATTTTGAGAGCCCGTGATAATAGGAATAGGTGCAGGGAATAATACCACTGCTCCGATATGAACTGAAATGTGGTACAACTTTATATTATTTTATTACAGCTGAGTCGGCTTCAGTGAGACACACATTGTTTGCGTGCGTGTTTGTCCTTGTTTGTCTCACTGGAGATGAGCACGCAGAAGCTTTATAAGTCTGTGAAACCTGCTATTATCACTATGGCTAGCACAGATATTGGAGTGGCTCAAGGAAAAAGTTTTCATTTAGAGTCACTGATTAGCTGCTTATTGTGCCCAAAACAATTTTGAAGTTATTATGAAAAGAAGGCAAAATGCATTGTTTGGAATTTTATTTATTTATTTTATAGATTTTCCACTTTTAGAGATTTCAGACCTGCAGTGAACAAACATTACTCTGCTTTTTCCCCTCTCAGTCCTCATCCGTTTGTATCAGCATGTTACTGCTTTTCAGCCTTTTCTGACTCTAAATGAATCAAATGCTGCTGTTGTGTTATCCAACAGTGGTTGGAGAAGGCAGCATTACCAAAATTATTTTGACTTTGTGCAATGAATTTGTTATATCATTGTCTTTGAAATGGTTGTTCTAAAGATGGGGTCCACTTGTAGTCAGTTGTTGTCTTCAAAGCAACTTCAGTGCATCAAGATGGTTATAAAAAGGGCAATAAGACTAAGGTAGTTCGCTGCTATCGGTCTGCTATCAGTGAATGGAGTTAAGTTGCCATTCGCTTGCAATCTGTTTGTGAATTTGGTGAAAATGGCAAATCTGTTTCTGTCTGCATACAAAAGAAATTCACATTAAACAGAAATTTAAGTCCAGTAAGAACCTTATAGATCTGAAAGAGAAATTCAGAAACGGCTCCACAAATAGTGACATAGTTGCTCTAGGAGGGCAAAATGACAGGCGCTTGACAACCTATCTTTTCTAAAGGATTGATTCTGAATTTGGCTTCCAGCTCCCGATTGCAAAGAGATGCATCACAGATGAGAAATACTCATTTATGCAGACAGATTCTGATTGCAACATGGTGGGATTGAGTCTACATAGTTTAGGTACCTAAATCTAAACTAAAGGCAATAGGTGAACCCACTGCTACCCTCGCTGACGGCAGCAACTTCTGACAGAAGAGTACTATTTGACACCCAGGGATGAAAACACTGTCTGTTTTCTTTATATTTTATCATTCTTTGTGCATTACCAGTACGAAACAGTTCTTGTGTATAGAACCCAGTGCTTGCAGTCCTCCATTCTAGGCAAAATAAACAACAGCTGCTATCAAATATGGTAGATTAACTCCAAAACAGAGAGAGCCCAGAAACATGATATGATGTTCATTCCAAAGTCATATTCTTATTATACTATTGATACAACTCTGGCAATTGTTATAATCCTAACAATATAATCCTAGAAGTAAGCAATTTTAGTAAAACGTGTAAGTGGTGTTTATAGATCATTCATTTTTTTCTACATGAATAGAGGCAGAAAAAAGCTTTTTCTCTAGAGTGAAGATACTTTCTCTACGAGCAACAACAAAATCATGGTTTTCAGTTCAGTGGATGCGATGTTATATATTGTTGGGTTTTTATTTTCTACTTCTAGAAGGAGGAGAGCTGTTTGGAGTTGGGGTTAAAAAAAGAAGAAGAAGAAGAAGACGGGTTGTATTTTAGTTAATTCAGATTCAGGTTGGATTAATTAGATTTTGCACAGTATCTGTGTAGTGCAATATGGCTTCATCTCCCCTGTAGGAGATTACAACAATCGAATCCCAAATTCTCTGTGGTTGTTGATCCATATTGCTTTTGAAAAACTCACTGCTGAACTGTTCTCTGAAATTGCTTGCTGGAATTTTCATCAGTCTGTTGACTTAAAATTAAAAATAAAAAGTCAATAGATTTGTTAAACAACAGAAATGACTCTTACTGGGAGTGACTGGGAAAGAAATGAATTCCATCACTGCGTAGACCACATCATCTCCTTTGGCTCTGCACCACCGTCCTCTCTCGCTGTGATCAGACAGTCAGTGGTGATTTCATTTTACATAAAGTAGAGGAAACTACAGTTAAAGTGCCATATCTCAACTTTGACTTGAAGTTTATGTTAAGTTTATGAAACTTACAAAAGAAAAGGTTTAAAAGTAATTGGACATGTGACACTGTGTGGGCAGCTCTCGCTTTATTTAAACGTTTTCATACAAAATATGCTGTAATTACGTGCCATCTGCAAGTAAAGACAAGAAAAGCAAATGAAGTAAGCATAATAGAAACACTCAAGAAGCACATCTGATAAAATCAAGGCCAATTGCTTTGCTGAAATCAAACATTGTAAAAACAACGGTGTTCACAGAAGAAATGGCAGGGAACATTATATTAACAACATTGCACGCCATGTTGGTAATGTATTTTGCGTTTTAAACAACCCCCCCCAAAGAAGAGCTTTGAGAACTTTTCTTGAAGGCTACTCAAAGAAATTATTGGGACACTTGCCTAAAAGTTCTAAGGTGGTTATAACAAACATTGACTTTCGAGCACATTAGAAATGCACAAATTGTGCTTGCACATTTAGATAAATCCCTCAACCTATATCCCATTTTCCAACCAAAATATGAAGAAATGAGGGGTCACTCAAGACTTTTGCATAGTACTGTATATAGGATCATAGCACTCATTAGAGAATGATTAACCTGGACAGCGTCTCATAATTTAACAGGATAATGATACTAAGAATATACAGCCAAAGACATTTTTCAGTGTAAAGAGGTGGAACATTGTTAGTTTGGCAAGCATTTAAGGTCCTCAATCTTGAGAATCCATCAAAATCCATCCATGCAGGCTTCAAGCCATGTTCTTGTAGCCAGACCACAGCAGGTTTGGATCTGTCAGTGTCCCATGAGAAATTACTGGCTAATAAGGTTGCTGCTACAGCATGTTTTAGCTATAACAAGGTAACAATAACAAAGGTTTATGCAGTTTTAGACCAAGTATGTTTTTGAAGTGACTTTCTGGGAATCACAATTTTTTCTTAATAAGACGGTAAGAAATATCTAATCATGTACAAACTACATATCAATCTGCACTCAGTGCATGCTAGCTTTCTGAACTGTGCAGTCTGTGCCTTTTCCCAGCTTCTGTGCTATATCCCATGATTCATCTGACTTGTAACAGTTGTGTTTTATGAAAGCCTTTTTTCAAACAGTTTCCAACTTTGATTTCCCAGGTTCAGTGTATTAAACACTCTAATATGATACATTTTAAATTTTATATACACAGCCTGTTGTCATAACTCCTAAGGAAACAAAATAAATTTGAAGTCTAATTTCAGTTTTCAGTCAATACGTCAGTTGGTTCGCAGCTGTCAAACATTCATCTACTAAGAAGAATTTGAAAACATTCGGATCCTTTACAGAGGGGTTGTTACAAGGTATCAAAATGTCTAAAAAAAAAAACCCACTACCCAAGACAAAGAGATTACCCCAGCACTCCTCAGCGCGATGATTTTTTGAAGCCCCCCAGAAGAGCATTTGAGCTTTGTATAAAGGAAAAACAACACAGGAGAAGCACCGGGACATACAGTGCAAACTCCAAAACACAATACACAAAGAGATGCAGTGCAAGCTACAAGAAGAAGACCAAGAGATGCAGTGCAAGCTCCAGCAATTCGAGAAGAAAAATGAAGGGCTTCAAGTGATGTTTAATGAAGCATTCAAAAGAAATACACAACTGCAACAAGAGAAAGAAGATCAAGAACCTTCAGTGTAAGCTTCAAGAAAAAGACCAGGAGATGCAATGCAAGCTCCAGTGCATGGAGAAGAATATGAAGGGCTTCAAGTGATGTTTAAACAAGCACTCAAAAGAAATGCACAACTACTGAAGGACAAAGAACAACTGGAAGAGATGCAAAAAGAAATGCAACATGATCTCCAAGAGTTTGAGAAGAAAAGTACAGTTAAGAGTATTATACAACAAAGCAAATGACAAAAACATTGAAATTGAGGACGAGAAACAAGAACTAGAAAAAATATGAATGAGAGAAAGAGGGGGAGAGAAAGAAAGAAAACCAAAGGGGAGAAGAGACGGTGAGAAGGGGGGGGAAGAGAGAGAGAAAAAAAAAGAACTCCTGGGTCACCTGTATGGAGAAAAAAAAAAAACAAACAACAAAAAAAACAAACAGAGGAGACAGCAAACAACAAAGAGCAACATAATAATAGAGAAAACAAAGCACCATCACAATAAACTAGCTAGTCATAGATATCAATATTTACTAAATAATAAACGATATTGTGCAGCACGCAAGATAGACAGCGCACAGTGTGCTTTGAGGCAGCAGCCAAGAAAGCTTTAGTCCGCGTCTGTGAATACCCATGTGTGCATACCTGTGTGGATCAGCATGCTTGCATTCCAAAGGTTTCTCCATGTAATGATCTGCTAGGGAGTGTGGGGGGGCCACAGCCCCGTCCTCCAGGGTGTGAAGCGGGTATGGAGGAGATCAAAACTCCAGACATCCAGAGGCCCCCAGAACACAAGAGACCATGGAAGACCAACAGAGGGGCAGCCGCGCCACTGTTCCAGTAAGAGCCGAGGAGAGTCCCAGATGAGGGCTCGCCCAGCAGCCGCGGAGCAGAAGTCAGGGGGAGTTGCAGTGACGCGCCCGTGAGCTCCGCCGGCCCCCAGCTGTGCCTGAGTGACCGAGCCCCAGGCCGAGAGGCCGGGGGCACCCCACCTCCAAAGGGGGCCCGAGCGAGCCCCAGGCCCCAGGCCCCGACAAGCGGCCGCCAAGGAGTGAGCCGGTGTGTACCCGGACGCCCACCCCCAGACACAAAGAACCACCAACACACCGACACCTGAGGGAGTCCGCCACCGGCAGGGGAAGTGGTGGTGGGTGGAGATAGGCCTCCAAACCTTGGAGGGCCTGAGGTGTCCCCAGAGAGGTGGCGTCTGATACCCAACCTGACATATAGACACAGACATACAGGCACACACAGACACAAACATCCATTCCCACCCTCATGCTCTCATATGCACTTACTCCACACTCAACCAACGTGGAGACAGACATAAAGAGACGCAGTACACACAATCACACTCCCCAAGCGTACTCTACAAACCGGGTCTAGGTACCCTTGCCCCTGGAGGGGGGAATTGCACCCAGACCCAGGTGGTGTTACCCTTTTCCCTGCGGTGGGGAGAGGCAGACCACCCCGACTCCGCAGCAGCAGGGAGGCCCCACACCCCAGACCGCAGTCGGACGGCCAACTCCTCCTACTAGGAGGCCGCTTCTGAAGCTGTTCTAAAGAACTTTGGTGATCTTTTTCCCATTTTCTTGGTTTCCCACTGACTTGGTACTGTATCATATCTGTAGCCTTAGCGATGGGTGTCAACCTCACAGGGAACAGAGATTATTCCAACACTGACAGTTACTCACAGCTATCTGGGCATGTCTAAAGAAGCTATATGCATCATTTAAGGTAGAAATTATTATTAATGTCCTTTGATGATAAGAATATGGTTAATAATTATTAATACATATCCTTATTCATTTGTAGTGCAGACTCAAAGTTCCCTAGCTTTTGCTGGCTAGCAGTAATGCACAATTCATAAACTTGTTTTATTTGTTTTTGTTTCTTTAAATATAAAGGCTAAACTCACAGCATTTCTTCCTCTCTGAATACACCTTCTGGGAAAAGAACAACTACAGAATTGGAAGAGTCTATAATGTAAATAGAAAGAACCACGGACCAGATTTTAAACTGAAATCGCCTTTCACGCTGACGTACACTTGAACAGAACACGCAGCAGCTGGTAAAATTGCAATGTTTTGCGCGCTAATTTGGTATGTGCTTCAAAATCAGCAAATTGGAACAACCTTGCTGAAATGGAGATGCTTTTGGCAAGTGAAATGGCCTGCCTCATATATTATGCTAAAAAAATACACATTTGAAAGGAACGTCTGACGCTGTAAGCAGGAAATTGGGGGTAAATTGGCACATTCTCTCAGCTTAAGTTAATTGTGCTCGTGCTATTGTCAGGGCATTTGCAGGGTGACAGACAGATGGGCGAGGGCTGACACATGTATTTGGAAGAGTTTAAAATTCAAATGCTCCTCATGTGTGAATGCAGACACCTGCGGTAATCAGCTGGCTGGTGTGTATGTGGTGTGAGTGACGTGCAACCTTGTATTTACCCATAAGCCTCTCTGTCCCTGCCCGTCTTGCTGTCAGGGTTCCTCCTTGTTTTCTGGTGTCAGGTATGCTGTCACGTTTTCCTGAGTGATTAAAAACCCTGGAAGGAAAAAAAAAACACTGTGTACTGTGGTTATATTTTCTAAAAGGAGTTTTAAAGTAAGGAGGCAAGGTATTTATTTCTGTTTGAGCTCCTGGGCATGGTTGATCTCTGTGCTATTAAAAATTCATTCACTGATAATACCCCCACTCCCCACCCCCAACGCGTTCCTCTCCATCTCCCTTCCCCTGTCTCCCTCTGTAGAACGCTCATTTTCTCAATGGTATCTCTGTTTCTTTGTGTCAGTTCACTTCACTTTATTGGCATGGGGTGTGATTCACTGTCTCTATCTCTCTTTGTTCGCGTTGTCTCTCCTTTCATTCTGCGTCTCCTTCCCTCTCTTTCCTCGCTCTTCAAAAATCTGCCATGGAAGCGAGACAGAAGAGCGCCTGCTGTTTCTCTGACACACTCTTCCTCTCTTAAATCAAAACCAACTGAGGCGAAATCAGGTTATTACCTTAGCAGTGTTTCTTCTCTCTCCCTCGCACCCATTCTTCCATTTTTGCCCAAGGTCTATGAAATTTTACACTTTGAAAAGAAAGGGCAGCCGCTCAGTCAGACGAATGGGTGCGAGCTGAATTTGAAAGGAGATTGCTGCATAAATAAAACAGAAAAAATAAATAGCCTACTGAAGTGTGAGATGGATGTCTGACAGGGCCTGACGATGTATGCGTGTGCATGTGTGTGTGTTTGTGTGCATACTCTTGCCCCTCGGTCTGCCTTCAAACGCTACACCTCAGACCCCTCACACGCACGTACCCGTTACAGGGGGTGGTGTTATCAAGTTTGTTGTGGTCAAATATTTGTGATTTCTTTACTGCCTTTCATCCTTGGAGGCAAATAAGGATAGGCATTTATCAGTATGTGATCTCAGAGAGTTGGAAGAGCTCCATAAGTTCTCCGAAAGGAACAAGTTTTGAATGTATACTACACACAGACGAAAGATGGGGAATAAGGGAAAACACAAAGTAAAGACCTAACTTTCAGCAGAGGTGAGCAGACTGAATGGAAAGCTGAAAACAAAGGGAAAAAGTCCATTTAAAATGCATGCATTCAAGTGATACAGATGGAAAGGGATGAAAGAAGTTATAACAAATTGAACAGAGTAAAGAGTTGAAGGAGAGGAGCCCAAAAAAGCAAGGGCGGTCAGTAAACAGCACGGCAGAGAGTCAAGCAGACATAAACAACTGCAGCTAAAGATGGATGATAAAGACGGAGGAACGGCTGTATCGGTGATGAACGATCAGCAATGTGGACGGGCAAATGAATGATTTGAGGAGAAGAAAGGGGAGGGAAAGGTTGTAAACAAGTCAGAATAACCTCATAAGAATGGCATATCCACCAGAGCTAGGATGGATTGTTGTATGTTATACAAAAAATAAAGGAAAGTTGTCACAATGAAGTAACCTTTGCATGACCTTGGATTGAAAGGGAAAGTAGGAAAGTGACAAAGTTAAAATCTAGCACAGAGCACGGAGATCAAGGACGCAGATTGTTGAGAGAGGGAATGAGCACGGAATAATGAAAAACATGTAAAATAAATACCTAACCTTCTGTTTGCTTTTCAAAAGTACAAATAGAATAAGATGTCGGCGCTTTGTAGACGACACAAACGTGTTTTCAATGAGGCTGCTGTATGGAGAGACCAGGTTGATTAGGAGCTGTGTCATCTTTTGCCAAGACTCGCTTTCTTTGAATAAATACAAGAATCTTTGGAAGACTCAAGAGTGTGTCTCTTTGTGCACTTGTGCATGTCTGCCTGTTTGCCTCTTTGTACAAGGCCCAGATGATCGGGTCAGACTCACACTTCTGTGCGTCCATGACCTGCCAACAACACCTCCACATTAACGCAGGAGAAGCAGTTGATACCACGGACCTAATGAGCACACTTGAGCATGTGAAAATAAAGCAGGGCGGCTCAACTGTAAGACTTTTTTTTGTTTCTTTTTCTTCCTCCTGACAGGCTTACCTTTGTAACACAGATTTTTCTTTGTAAAATTTGGCTATGATGAATTGAGCTGGATGTGAAGCCAGCCATATATGCAGCAGGGAAGTTCTTTTCAAGTCCAATTTACCTGATATGTCTTTGAACTGGAGGAAATGGGAACATCTGTTTAAAAGCCCCAAAAATATATGGGAGTAAAAGCTCCAAAAGGCCCCTGCTGACCCTTGGTTCAGTCAAACAGTAGTGCTGCTTTTTAATGTGCAGACTGCTAAACCACTTTGTGCTGCTTGCATTTCTGTCATAGAACTAAACCTGATAACGAACTGTTGTATATTTATAGCTCCCAGATAGTGTCTCGTCACACCTTCTTGTCTATACCATATTACGTGACTGTATTCATGTCAGCTGCACTTTAATTAAATGCAGACATCTTTTCATTCCCTACATTTGTTATCACTTTGAAACAAATCCATCACACCTTTTTTGCACACATGATTTGAAGCCTGAACAAATCTTAGCAGGGCTTAATAAATGAAATCAATTCATGATTTTTACTTTTTTTTTTTTTTTAAACAACCTGAATTCCTCAGTGGTGAGAACTAAACAAGGCTCCTACATTCATCCCAGCAGCCCACCCTCTCTCACCTGTGCAAATTACTGTGTGTAAACAGATTGGATCGCACTAGCTTCATGTGGTTAGCCACTTCCCTAGCTGGGACAGGCTCCACTCAGGAGAAATAAACCATTTCCTGTTCACCGAGGGAACGATATGCTCAACTGTAACATACTGTAATTCTTTCCAGACGCTGGGTAGATTTGATCTTGTTGGAAAAAGTGCAGTACTAACAGGAGACATGTTCAGTAATGCAGAATACTTTAAACACATTCATAGGTTTCATTTCTTTAATGGGTGCATGCTAAAATATTGAAATAAAAACATGGAGTTAAACCCAGTGTACTACCTGCAGTCATTTTAAATTACTCCATATAGGACAAGATGTCTTGTAATCCTTAATGTGGGTTCCTTAAGGGTCAGCTTGAATTAACAGTCATTTGGGCCCTTTATTTCCTTTGGGCGTGTAACTGTTTTAAACTCCCAAAGTAAACTCCACGCCTTGCAAATGTGTAGCTGTTCTGTTTCTTACTCAGTGAAAAAGCTTATGTAAGCTTAAAAAAATATCATTTTATTGTAACATTATTCATTATTATTTATTGTTTGTGTCATCTCTCTGAGATACTTACTTTATATGTAATCAGTCATCCAAACAGTTCATTATGAATTGGACACAAGAAACAGATTTGGCTGCAGATGCAGTGCAGAACCATCCTTGTTTGAACCCGTGGAAGATCCTCCAGCGCCGGATATATCTCAATGCATCTTCTAGTCTTCTGCTTAGTTATCACACTGATAATCCTAAAACTGTGAAAACAGACACTATCCTTAATTGGTTTGTATCATATCTCTGAAAAACGCATAGTTTACCGTCACTTTGGAGTGTAATTTGATGTCTTTTTTTAATGAATGCTATTGCAATATTGGGCTAGACCCTCAATGCTACTGATGACATCTAATCTTCGTGACAGCTTATTTTGCAGGCTGACTTCTCTTGATCTCCCACACTGATATGCAGAGTGTAAATGTTTGAATGTTTTATCGCACAAGTGAAAACGGGAAAGACAGAGGTTTAAAAATATGGGCTCAGTTGCAGTAGGCATTGGATTAATTATACAACGATTCAATAATTGCAGTATATTTAAATATTAAAAAACATTATGAACATTTAAAGTGAATGAGTTAGGAAGATCATTAATGGATAATGAGTTTAGGAATATACGATGTGTTATGTGTTAGTGCTTTGATAGGATCATCAATCCTATACACTTTTTATTTGGTTAACGGGAGCTTCACAAGGTCGCCTCATACCCTGCTCTAATTTTTAAGTCCGACCTTGTGTTGGCGTGTGTGTATGTGTGTGAGTGCGTGTGCATGTATATGTAATAAAGAAGAATTTCACTTAGTGTGGAGACATATCCTGGCAAATCCACAGCTCAAAACACACAAGCAGTAAGTTTCCTTGACCTCAAATGTTGTTAAAATATTCACGAGTACAAAATATTGTTTCTTCCTCTTGATTTTACCTGATTTTCAACCTTCTTTTCTTCCTTTAATCTTTTTCTCTTGTTAGCCCACAGACTGTGTTCTGTAGTACCACAGGAGTTCTGTCGTCTGCAGAACAATTATGTCAATTATCTCGCATTTAAATGGTTTCCAGAGAGGAGTTCCTTGGCTAATAACAGTCAAATGAAGTGACAACTAACCAATTAATCTCACTCTAATTGCTCAGTAGGTACAGTCAATCAATCATAATGCCCCTCTCTCTGTACTTTCTTCCTTGCTTTCAGCGCACATTTTACACTCGGTAGCTTGGCTCACTACATGTCAATCAAATATTAATTCATCCTTTCGCTCCTGTGGGGATGGAAGTGCATTCCAGTGTGTTGACTTCATGGCTATGCTGCTAGTCAGCACATTTGACTTCTATCGTGACAATGTTTGCTTGAAAATGCTTTATGGGCAAATTAAAAGAGTAAAGCAACAGTAGAGATAGGGAGGCCATTCATTTCATAATTGCATGTTTGCAGCTTTGATCATGTTACATAGATAAACATTAGCTCACTGTTAGTCTATATTTAATAGTCTAAATTGCCAAATCACTGCTCCATATGCTAGAGACCAAGAGCCTTTGAACTGACAGTTTCACAGACTCGAATGTTATGATATATCTTGTGAGATTTACACTATGTGCAGCTTTGCTTTCTGCACCCTTGCACACATGTATCCAGAGCCACAAGCTTGAGTGAAGCACAGAGCTGAGCAGCTAAAATCTGCCTGAGTGCTTTACTGAAATAATTTATTCCGGTGTCATTCCAGAAAAAAAAAGGTCACATTTGCAATTTGCAGCAGTGGTGATGGAAATCTGAAAAACAAACTATTACTGTTTAGTACGTTTAAAAAAGTTGAAAAATGACACTTTAATGTGAGCTTTGTGAGGTTTTTGGGAGAGCTTATTTATGTGGTCAGCATTATGAGGAGGTAGGGTTAGTGAGTGACTCATTAAAAAAAAGGAAACAGCAAAGAATGTGAGCCTGTGTTTTGTCCTAAAGTGGGAGAATCCGCTCACCACTCCAAAAATTTGGAGTTCGTAACATAATGCTGGGTTTCCCTACAAGTAATGCTAGTCAAAAATGTCCATACAAAATCTATTGGTTTCTCTGAATCGTATTTTTTTGGCATAACAAGATATTTTCACTGAGCACGTATTGACAATAATATCCAAGTTTTATTCCAGTCTTATTTATCCTGGCACATTTAATCTCAAGAGCTGCTCATTAAACGTCTGTCTTTAACAAATTCCCATCAGCGAGATGTTAGTCACCTGCACGCTATTAAAACATCACAACATTGAGATAGTCATTCTTAATTCTCTCATATTAACACTTTACATCAGGTGCATCAGGGTCTGTGAGTGTGTGTCATTCACTACAAGTGCTTGAGTAAAAGTGCTAACAAAAAACTTGCTATTTTAACAAACGGGGATGCCAGTTTATTTCATTTATTCTCCACAAAACTGCACTTTTATTATAAATCGTGTTTTGGACACTTTGGATTTTTGAAGTTGTGCCTTGAAGCTACTGCTCACTTATTTTAAATTTCTCAGTCTCCAAATGTTATTGCAATAAATGTGTTTATTGAGTCAAAACTTGTTGGATATTTTGTTCAGAGTGATCCCACACAAATGCCATAGTGCTGTCTTCTATGGTTAATGTAGTAAACCCATAATGTCAGCGCTTATTATACTAGCTATTGATTTTTCAAATTTGCGTCCTTTTGCCCCTTTTGATGTGTATATTCATAGAAATTAAGCATAAATATCATCACAAAGACTCAACTCAAAACAGAAATTTTGATTAGTAAATGTAAACCCCAGAGGAGCACTCAACAGTCAAGCAGATATCACTGCCAGCAAAGTCCTTGAAACTGCTGTGAACCTCAAATGTTTGCCGTTCACATCAGTGCAACAACACAGTTGATGTGGAATAGGCAGGCCTCCTGCCATATTTGCAGTTTCAGGATTTAGCCTGAAATAACAAAACAGTTCTTAATAGTTCTTAGTTAAGCTCTGCAGGGCCTACATGCAGTATAAAACTGACCGCAGTACTCTGGCATTACATGTAATTAGTTGCTGCCCAGCACTGCCCGCCATGTATTCTGTCAACAACAAATGTATATCTGCAGGTTGTATTAACTGCAGCTATACATGAATTGGCTCAAAAGTCTGAAATTGATTGGGGGGGAAGAAAAATCTGCCATGTGGGCACGTATGCTTCGTCCCACACTGTCACGGCTCGTGGTGTCAAATGTTGTCTGAAAATATTGTTTTCCCTCAGTGATGTTTAATTGTTCCTCAACCAATTCCCCTTTCCATTCTCATTCCCACCACTAATTAGGAATGGAATTTAACTAGCAATGACTTTAGCGGGGAATCAGAACACACCCAGCCATTATAAAAAACCTAGGGACCCATAATGTGGTGTGGACTTGGCCACTGAAACCATGGGGTGGAGAGACATGAGGAGAGAGCTGCTGCTTCTCTCTGCTGCTCTTTGCATTTTTGGTTCTGGTCTTTGTTGCCATTGGCCTGTCATGAGAAGTTTCTCTCTTCCCATTTTGAAATTGTTTTCTGTTTGTGTTCCTCTGCTCTTCTGGCTTTTTTTTGTTTTCCTCTCAACATCTCTCCGTTTCTCTCTTGACCTTTAGTGTCACCTCATTCTTTTTCCTCCACCCTCGCACACACACACACACACACACACACACACACACACACACACACACACACACACACACACACACACACACGCGCGCTCTTCCTCCTTCCCACTCTCTCCTGCCACAGTAAGACCTAATATGAACTTTTGCTAGGAGCTGAGATCTATTTTATTGCCAGTGTTACTGTGAATGCCTTCATAAATTTAATGCTGTAATGCCTTTGAACAGCCTTCAAGTCCTCAGATTCATAAACACACACGCGCACGCACACACACACAGATACACGCACAGTTGCTCCCATTTTTTCCCACTTTTCTTTATGAACTTCCCAACACATGCACAATCGCACACGCACAGATGTGATGTGTGAATGAGGTCTTTGAGGTTGTTTTTGCTCACATCAGACACAGCAGCCCCAGTGTTTGTTTGCAATTTCCACTGGCTCCGGTCCACTCCACCAAACCCATGGGAATTTGTGGATCAGCATCTTCTCAAAAAGCTCCTGGGCGTCACAGTGTACGAGTGAGCACAGAGCGAGTGCAATGGGTGCAGTGATGCTGTTAGTTTTATGTGGTATTTCAGATGTACTCTATGTGCCATAGTTTATGGTAGAATTTAATAGGCAGTGCTGTAGTTTAAGACTGACAGTGTCATTAAATTACTAAATCACTGCAAAAAAAAAAAAAGTAAATATATACAGTTTGTCCTTTTCAGTTTCTTTTAGTAAATATTTCATTCTGAGTCCTGCAGAAAGTTAAGAGGCTCTTGAAATTAAATTTGATGTATGTTTCTCTTCATACTTTTGCTATTGGGTTTTACACACTGTATTATTATTCTCACACAATAACACTCAGAATACAGCCTACAAGGCTGTTTTTAACCATAATATTTAAGGACTGTATAAGCTACAGTGTTTAGCTGCTGTTTAGCTGCTGTAATTTAAGCTAAATATATATACTGTGTAAAAAATGTCAAGACTGGAAGCTAACTACAGTGTTTTATGTAAATGCGGAGCAGATGTTCTTATTGAAGTGATGTCAGTGTGTAAATAATGTTAAACATACACGGCAGCACAGTAACAGTGAATCATTAGCACCTGCAGTAGGAACATACAGCAAATTTAAAAAATACATAAATAAAATTGAATTGAACTGAACCTGCTGTAGGTTGAAATTAATAATGCACAGTTCAGTAGAGGCACAGTGAGTTTGTTTCATGGGTTGTTTGGCTTGTGATATAGATCATGGGCACTCACATGCATTAGGAGACATGTAAAGAAATCTTCAGAAAGATGAATAAAGGTTTGGCGTTTAGACTTCAAACTCACAGAGAACAGTCTCAGAGATGACGTAAAATCATCTCGTGTAGCACGCCGCATTGTCATTCATAGCCTGGAAGCAGACATCTGAAGCTTTGCGTGTAACTGGAGAGTAACATGTGTAGGTAAACAGTGTTACTGTTTGTTTCAGGTGTGTCAGAGTGAGGCTCAGTGGGAAAGATTGCTGTGTCTAGACAGGAGTGTGAGGGTAAGTGTAACATTTTCTCTTTGTTGTAACTTACGGCAAAGACGTGTCTACGTCTCTCAGTTTTCACCCCCTGTTCTCTTTTCTGCAACCCTGATTATTTTTTCTGTTGCCTCCCTCTCTCTCTCTCTGTTTCTGTGCTCCTACAGCTGATTGCATAAATAATTTACGGCATGTAAATCCTTAGCAGCTGTTTGCTCCTCTTTGCCCCGTTTGTTCCTGTTTTCTTTCTTCCAGGTTAACATGGGACTTTTCTCAACCTTGTCACCTCTCCTCCCCTCTCTCTCCCTTTCTGCCTCTGTGCCTGGGGTTAACCTATCTTTCTTTCTCTCTAATTACACTGTTCTCAGTTCCAGCCCTTGTGTCTTCCCATGGGTTTCCATGTCTTTATGTAAGGAGTGGCTTTTTCTTGTATTGATGGGAATTTTGACTTGTAAGTCCATAGCTGTTGTTGTGTATTTGCATGTGGATGTGTGTGTCTTCCACTGTGCGCTTCTGCATGTAGATTGCTGCTCCACAAGACAGCCACCGTGTGGCTTCAGACCCTTACAATCAAGACGCTTATATGGGCTTATTGTGATTACAGTTCTTAGCTGTGCCTATGTACAATTTCGTCTGTCACTCCAGGCTTCAAATCCTCTAAGAAGGATCTCCAATTCAAATTGCGCTGTCAAATTAAGTTTTCTTCTTTTCTGCCGTAGTCCCCTCAATCCATTCCCTAGGTTGGACATGAAGCAATTTTATGTTAAAAAAGAAATAATAATAATACTAAAAAAAAAGAGTCGCTCTGCACAAGAGAATCTATCAGAAAATTGTATGAGGCCAAATTCAAGGGGGGAAAAAAGATGAACAACAAAAGGAAAACTTTACCTTTGGCTCTGTTAAGTCATTTCTTTTCCCCTATTCAATTTCCATTGTTTAAGACTGGGGCTGATCTTTCCAATATTGCTGCTAATCTAACTTCAAAGGGATGCCGGTATGTTAAAACACTTTTTAATTGTGATAAGGAATACGCTTTCATGCTTAAACCCCTTCTCCTCTGTTCGTCTGGACAGAACCCACAAATGCAGAGGCTGTTTTTTCACTCGGCAATTAAAATTAGAATTGGTCACATTTTTCACTGTCAGCCATTTCCTTTGCACACAAAGACATGCGGGCCACACAAGCGTGCGCGTACAGACATATGCAAACCCAGATACTACCATACAATACACATGGTGTTTTTGCTCAGTTGAACCATATCTAAAATAGCTTGCATGAAGACCATTAAAGAAGAAGAAAAAAAATCCTCCTCAAAACTAAAACAACCCTTAAGACCGTGTGGGTCTGGTAGGGCTGATGATTCACCACAAGCTTCCCTGTTACTTCTATGAGACATGCGATGCAGGCTGCGCCTTGTTGTCCAGAGATAACAGATTAACATGATTGCTGAGTGAATCATTTGCACTCTAGTGCTTTTGACATGGAAGATTCTTGAGGCTTTGATACTTGCACAATATTTTGAAGGAGTGGAGCAGTAAGATGTAATTCTGTTGTGACAAAATCAATTTGGATAAAAGCACAATGTAAAAAGCAAGAGTGGCATGAAAATGAAGTATTGGTTACAGCTGATAGGGAAATTGTCTATTTTGCCTCAGAGCTTTGAATATGAGTGCATCTAAAAAAATTTTCATAAGAAGAGTGAAAATTTGAGGAATGGGGAAAAACAAATATACTGTGCTTGCTGCCCAACCCAGTCACGTGATGGGTTTTTGTGTTTCCCATCCAGGATGCATTTAAATGTACGTCTGTAAATCAAAGCTTTTTTAAATATACATGAAGTGGCTCAGTATTCTCCGAGAATAGTTGTAATCTGGAGAGATGTGTCCTTGTGTCTTTGCTTATGGCCCATGTTGAACAGGGACATTTGTCATACTTAAAAATTTAATTTCCTCTGTTGCAGCTCCTCCACACTTATTTATCTAGTCTTATATGATATGTGAAAAAGTGTAAGAGGTGGGTCACTGAATCCTTCTTTTCAAGGTTCATCAAAAACTAGTGACAAAGAGCTGTTTTTTCCCACTAGAACTCCATGAACAACAGAATCTGTCAGTAATAAAAAATACCAGCAATTTATCTGACCCTTGCTGAGCAAGCAAGACACAAACTTGCAGAAATACGATGTATTACTGCTCCCCCTACAGTCAACTCACAGTTAGACAGATAGCCACTTATATTTGAGTGGTGATGATGTGTCTGTTCGTCACACGAAAGCAGACACACACAGACACACAAAAAAGTCGGCGCAGTCCTGTGACCACACACCAAACTTCAGCTTGTACCATCTCCTGTAGGCTGCAAGAATGCTGGAGTGACAAAGGCAGCACTTTGGACAGCTGGCACAGGTTCAGGTGTGGGCCAATAACTTGCCTGTAGTGGAAAAGTCCTTTTGTGACTTTGCAGTCGAGACAGGCAGCTCTGTTCTTCCCTGCAGCAGCACTCACATTTCACACTCCGTTTGAGCATTTGCAGTATGTCAAAAATCCTGACTGAGTGTTTCGCTGACATGACTTAGACAAGGATTTGTTTCTGCATTTGAGGAACAAATTACTAGTGACGGCACAGAAGTAGAACCTTCTTGAATCCATGTCCACTCTGTCTAGATTCTTGTTTTTCAGTCTGAACCAGTTATGTGCATGTGCGGTTGTGTATGTGCTTAAATGTGTTCATGTCTGTGCTTGTTTTCCCGTGAGATTTATTTGCATGTGTGACTGCGCGTGTGACCCTGTGTGGCTGCGTGACCCGATTGTGAGTCTACAGTACTCGGCAGAGTGAGTGAGGTCTGTGAATCTGTTTTGCTTTTTTTGGGGTTGTTGTGCAGCATGGCCTCATTACCCAGGTGTTTACCCCTAACCACAGGAAGCTCTTGTCAGTGACGACTGTCTGCCGGCAAACATTGCCTGAGGGAAAGAAAGACAGGGAGGAAGGAACCTAGCAAAAGAGAGACAGTTGAGGGGAGGCATGAGAATCAGAGATGTCTGTCTGTCTGCTTGTCTGTCTGACTATCTATATATCTGTATATACTGTATATGCTCTATATATATTTCTCTAAATGTGTGTGTGGTTGTGCCAGTCAAACCTTCACTGGCAGGTCACTGGGTTCTTCTGTTTCTCCACCAGTGAAGGGAGGGAGGATAAGAGACGGGGAGGGAGAGAGGAGAGGAGGCATACAAGCTGCTGACAGGGATTTATGAGCTGATAGTGTCAGACTGCAAGCACAACAACAGTCTCCCTGTCTCTGCCTGTCTGCTCATGGAGGGAGAGAGTGACAGAAAGAATGGAGGGGGTGTTGGAGGAAGAAGTGAGCCAGCAAAATGAGTTGAAAATGAAAGAGCAGAACAAGAGAGGAAGTGAGCCAGGGAATAAGGCAGGATCAGGATTGGGATGTTATTTTATTTGATTCTTTCTTTGTCGTTTACTCTTTTCCTTTTATCACAATGTGGGTTTTTTTCTTCACAACCCTTCATTTACTCGCCTTTCAACATCACCTTTGTATGACTTGAATTGACTGTTGCGTTGGCTGATTTTAATTGTTTAGACCAATGATGTGAGTAAGAAACAGAGCGTTTAAGGCTGCTGTTGGTCTTGCATGGCCAAGAAGATGATGATGATGATGATGATGACAGTACAAACACTGTACAGAGATGACCAGACATTCATATGCTGGATGGTAACATTTCTTCCATTGTGTTGTTGTGACACATCAGTAGCTCAGATAAAGACGGTGATTATGCGTTTGATAAGCTGAGGCTACTGCAATGAAGTGTGAACAGTTGTTCCATTTTAAGAACTGTGCAGGAATACATGCTAGCACAACTGTTCTTTGTAGTTGTGTGTCTGTGTGTGTATGTGCGTAGAAGAGACAGAGTGGCTGTTTAGATATGTCATGGTGAATCACAGCTAAAGTGTTCACTGCTAGATGACACACAGTAATATATAGTAGTTGGACTGTCTGACTGTCTGGCGTATGAGAGATCCATTCTGGAGTTAATTTTGTCTAATTAATGTTGTAGGATAAATCCATAATAGCTGTCTTTAGTTTGTTTCACAATATATTCCCATGTGGCTACAGTTAAGAAGATAGCACTTAATTCCCCTATTATCAGTATAAAATCTTATCTTATACTACACTTGCATAGTGAATCTTATGGGAGTCAGTACTGTAACTATATATCTAAGCTACTCATCCTTTGCGTTTAGGTATACTTATGGTATATTTCAACTTTTTACATGTGGTACAGACATGCTGAGTGCTGTTGTCTGTTAATCGCATATTCTTAGGCCTAAAAATATGTTGTACTTATAGACAACCCATAAACTTAATTTCCAAAATTGATTTCCAGTTTTGGAAGTTGTATAATTGTGCCTGGAATACCATGCCCTGTTGAATGTTATGACTATGATAATAACAGTGATCCAGATGTGAAGTCTGCCAGACTGGCATGTTGGGGGGAAAAGCAGCCTGACTGTGCACAGCATACATGCCCCCTGGGAATAATACAGACATCTAGTGATTTATATGTCAGTTCTTTTTTTTCTTTTTTTTAATGACATAGTATTAAAGAGTAGTGATTCATGAGGCTCTTTTCATTTCACATCGAAACTCTGACTTGTTTCAGGCTATAGCTTACACTTTCCAGTATGCTTAGTAATGATCCTACAATAACTTTCCCAGAATTTCAAATGCCAGCGTCTTTCTTTTTGAATTCTTGTCTGTAGATAATAGTCACAGCCCCTGTGCGCCAAATATTGATTCAGTGACGACAACGCCAGTTGGGCATAGATACCCTACGGTGCAGATCCTTCATAAGAAAAGCTGGCCCTGTGGTTGGTGCTTTTTTCCAACCAGTAACAGTACAGCGTGGTAAGGAGAGTGACAGTTTGGGATTTTTTTTTATTTTTGGACAGCTAGTGGTAAAAGATAAGGGCAGAAAGCAAGGCAACCTATGAAATTTAGAAAGAGCATGTTGCACTGTTGGGGCCCAAATCTGAGCTGCACTGAATGTTATCACAAAGGTAGTTTGGATCCTTTAACCTCCTAGGACCTGGCGTCCACATATGTGGACATCACATTTTGGGTTATTTAGACCAAAATACTCAATTTTGCTCTACAAGGGCCTGATATCCACTTACGAGGACATTATACTGCTACTGTTCTATCAAATTTTTAAACGAATATCCTCATATGTGGCTCTTATTTTTCTTAAAAACAAAAATAAGGTAAAAAAAAAAAAAGATCTGGTAATTCTTTGTATTTACGTTAATCGGGCCCCAATATGCCCAACTATCAAAGAGAAATTAAAAATGCATGCCGTGGAAGAGTTTGGGTCTTAGGAGGTTAAAAATTAACTTGATATTCCACCAGTTTCAAACAAATATCTCATCATAGTAGTATGTACTATAAACGTATGTGCTATGTGCAATACCTGTTACTCAAGGTAACCAAAATATTTCAACGAAAGATAGCAACTGTTGTTTTTACCCATCATATTTCTGCTTTGTTAAAACCCAGCCACATGGGGGCCACAAACATACCTCCTCTTGTCTGAAGAGTCGCAAACATGCAGATCATCGGTAAGAATTGTGATGTGTAGTGAGATTAGGTAACAGGTGAAAGAGAGCTGGGAGAGGTGGAGGTTTTCACCAGTGAGAAGAGGAAGAACAGGAGTACAAGCGCAACATTTCATGTGTCACAGTGAGAGGGAGACAGGTGGAAAGGTGAAGATGCAAGGAGAGAAAGAGATAGTGAAGGTAAGGTTGTTTATACACTAGGGGTTCACCATTCCAGAGAACAAGCAGTGCACAAGAGAGGTGAATAAGAGAGTGGAGGCAGGGTGGGGTGGGTGGAGACGAGTCTTTGCTGTGATTTGTGACAGAAAGACAGCAGCCAGAGTGAAAGGGAAGGTTTACAAGATATTAGTGAGACTTGCTATGATGTATGATTTGGAGACCGTGTCACTGAGAAAACAGGAGGCGGCAGCAGAATTGTATTCCTAAGATTTTCAGTGGTGAGAAAGTGGCAACCACTAAAGGGAGAGAAGAAGAAGATATTCGCCTTCTTTTACCCTTTTGAATTAATTGAAACTTTTATCCATAAAGACTAAATGCACTAAAATTAAAAATTCTTATATCTGTTTCTTATGTATGTGTTTGCACAGTGCAGATCTACACAGAAGCTTACAGGAAACTGAAGAAGACGGGTGAGGTTAAAGAGGACAGCACGATGGAAAAAACAAGAATGAAAGCAGCCAGTGATAAATATTAACTTTTGTGAAACATTTTGAGCATTTGCATCACTAAAAGTCCTCATATATAGCTGTTTGTCATCGCCTTAAACTGCTAGAATTTGATTTTAAAAATACGGGTATCATGTAGCGGTTCGAGTTAGAAGCTGGGAATATGCAATCACATCTGTAAGAGTTACATTTCGCAGCTCATTGTATCTCTGACTGCAAAATAAAGTTTGATAACAATCTGTTTTTGTGTTATTAATATGTTGTATGGAAATAAAGAAAAAAACCAATGAAAGCACTTTTTAAATGCTTTTTTGTAAATCTGTTTTTAAAAAAAACCAATATGTCTGCACAAGGGCCTGTAATTAAAAGGGAAAAGGGCCTCAGTGTGGCATTTCCTGTATGCTATAGGAACATCACTGTGGATTTTATGTGAAACATTCAGAAGTGGTGGATGTCACAACAATCATAGCCACTAACCTGTGCTAGTCTGGTAAAACATGCTAAAAGCCCGTTGATGTCGAGTCCCTTACTGGGATGAAAGTCACTATTGTTTCTGTCTCTGTGCGCACGCCTGTGTTTTTGTGCGTGTGTGCACATGTGTGTTTGTCTGCCCTTACACTGATCTGAAGAGAAAGTAGTTTCAAAGGGAGCGACTCACATGTAATAACATGCACTCGGCAAGTGACAATCCACATGCACACACACACACAGGTGAAAGGTGACAAAATTCCCTCTTTATATCTTTACATTGCAAATTCTTTGTTGAACAGTGTATCTAGGAAAAGTTCCAACACAACAGTGTATTCACATATATACTCTCTATATATGTGCATTTTAACTCTCAAGAAGTAGCTTTTACAATTTAACCACAAGGGAACAAATACTACATTAAGAACATCTATTCATACAATATGTAAAACTCTGGAGAAGTATGTCCAGCACTGCAAAACATCTAAAGACTTCCACTTTCATCGTCACAACATAGATTATCAATGAATATTGCATTGTTTTGAGAAAAAAATCTAAAATAACATAAAGAACTTTAATGATCACTCAGGAGACTTGTGAAAATATGAAGCTTTACTTTTCATATGAGAATACCAGCAGTCTGGGAATGCTCAGAGGTACAGAACCAAGTGCCTCTTCCTCTGCTTTCAGAGAGAAAAGAGAGAAGAGAGGTAATTATTTTTCCTTCCACATCTGCATCTTAAAGCTCTTTAAATAGTTTAGAGTTCAGCAGCTCGTTCAGTATGCTGCGATAATGATGGTGGTGACTTTAGATGAAAAATATCTCACGTCTGTAATTTGATTTGAGTTTGATCGGAGGTGACTTTTAACTCATAGGGTAGGGAAACCTAGGCGTAGGCTTGCTTTTACAATATGCTTATTGACCAGTTCTTTATCCTCATAGGGCCAATATAAAAACAACAAGTTCATATCGCAGTACCAAATATGAAGTCAAAAATCCCTATACTATAAAATGCTGCAGCAGGCTCCTACTCAGCGCAGCGCCATGGCAACTCAACGCACAATTTTATGTCAATCCATCCAGAAGTTCTTTAGAGGTTCTTTAGCTACATCATCCTGTCCCATAACTCCACTGCCATGGCTAAAGAGTAGAAAAAAAGTGTTTTTTATATAAGAATGTCCATTTTCAGCCAGCATAGAGCATGTGAAATACCAGAGCAGGGTTCGCTTAGGGACGAACTTCGAGGCCGGCCTATCTTTCTCCTTCTATCTTTGCATGCGGTTACTAACACCAGCTTCCCTTGTCACATGCGACCCCCCGCCTCACTTGTTCACCCACCATATTTTCCACCTACAGTTTATTGCACTTCCTCTTCTTCTGCTCAAGGCCCCTAGTCTGTCTGCCAGACAGGAAAAACAAAGACTTTGGGACTATCATTACGGTCCAAATGGTATATCACACTGTACCATTGAACGGTACCTCATTGAATATTCAGTAGTGTTACACAGTATCTATTTAAGAAAAACTAAAATAAATTCATTAGATACTTAGGAAGTTATGGACATAATTTAAGTTAGCTTTCATCTGTGTCCTCATTCATGCAAACTGGTATTTGAAACACGAGCTGTGCTTTAAACTTTAATTTAATTTTTAAACGAGTTTTATGTTTTGTTGGTCAATACCTCTCACTACGTAACTGCAATTTATTAATTAATTAAAAAAATGTCACCAGTACATATTTTCAGGCTTAAATAATTGTAAGAGACAATTAAGTGTGTAATAGTATATTATGACTGCAATGTCCAATTAATTGCTGGAATGTATCTTTTTCCACTTGTTAGCTGCCATGACTGTTTTTTTCCCTCTTATGTACCTCAGCCAGGATGTGCACAAGTCTGCCAGCCGTTAACCCCACAGAGGAAGTGTGCAGGAAATGAGATCAGCCTTAAACAGAGGTAACGCCTAAGCCTGAACCACTGACACCAGACCAATAACTGTCACTCATTGCACCTGATGCAGAGATACTAAAAATGTAGCAAATAACAGGAAAGTAACAGAAAGTAACAGTAACAGAACAGAACAGAAACGATCAACACAGCAGAGCCATCAAAGAGAAAAGCAAATCATATGAAAGAAAACTAGAACTGAACTTAAAGAAGGGATGGGCTTGAAAAGACAATGAGATCAGATCAAATTTAGCAGAAGAGAACAGAGAAAAGAAAGATGTGCAGCTTTTAGAATCACACATATTCTGGTAGAAAAGATAACAGTGTTAAAGTTAGGCTGAATCTATGCGTGACCAAGACTACATTGTTGCATTTTGCTTTACAAGGCAACAGAATAGACTAAAACATTACAGCCAAGACCACATTAAAACGAAACAGCCCCGTGATGCTCAGAAGAAAGAAGAAAATTACTTGTATTAACTTTTAGATATAATATATTTGGAAAATATGATGTTTCAATAGCTAAAAATACCAATTCTGTGGGCAAACTCATACAGTAACTGCTGCTACGGCCTGTACGTATTCTTGTTACCATGATGAAAAACACATTTCGAAACTTCACAGAGGAAACCAGGCCTGGCAGTACTGTGTGCGCACATGTGGATGTGAGTATATGTTGTGCATTTCTATACACTGATCTCAGCACGCACATCAGTGCACATCAGAATGAAAAAGAAAACACTGCATTTTTTTTTCATTGAGCGCACAGACAGGAAGAAGGAGCAACCATGTACACTATATCCAAGCACAACAACTTTTTTTTCTCCTTGAGGTGCAATACACAACTGCAGTTAGTAGAAACCTGCTTTGTTATGCTAAGTTTATGTTCTATTTTCATTAAACCCCTACATAAATTTGTCAGTTTTTTTAAAGTGCCCGAATATATACAAACTGAATATGAGGGCAATCCCAAAAGTAAGGTCTCCAAAGCAGTGGCGACGTAGAGAAACTGTTCGTATGGCTGCTGGCCACACTGTTGTGATGGGTGCTTCCTCCAAACAAGCATGCATGGCTTCGCTGGGATGCTCAATCTTGGCTCGGCAGCCCTTGAAAATGGAGCTCCCGTTGAACGCTACCACCAAGTGCAAAGTTCGCGCAGTTATTTGAGAATGCCAAAGGTGTTAAACCAGTTGAAATTCATCGCCACTTGACAGAAGTGTATGGACACTCATGCATAGATGTCAAAAATGTTTGTTCCCTAAGTTGAAAGAGCATTTGTCTGGAAGGCGATTCTGCTCCGACGAAGAGGTCAAAGATGACGTTCAATGCTTACTGAAGGACATGGCAGCAAGCTGGTATGACATGGGCATTCTAAAACTGCCACAGCATCTACAAAAATGCTTCGACCGAAATGGTGATTATGTAGAAAAGAAAATAATTCTTCAGCCTTAAAAATCATGTAGATATTATAGAAAGTAAACAGAGTGATTTTCTAACGAAGACCTTGCTTTTGGGATTCCCTTCGTATATCAGAGACTCTGCAGTTGTCAATCACTTTCTTATTTACTTCATAACTTAGTCGCTTGAACTGCTCACCGATCCATCTGCTTGACCGTGTAGTGGCGCATGTTTGAATATTTGTTGAAGAGCAGCTTTTGTATTAAAGCCACTCTTTTCAAATAAAAGATACCAGATAAGTAATGTATGCATGACCCTTTACTCAAATATAATGAGGTCCATTTTGTACTTAAGGGCCATTAAAAGTACTTAGTAAAATTTAGAAATGTTAATCTCTGTCTGCAGATGGGACTCTTTGTCAGACAGACACTTGCCTCGATGAAAAAATAGCCAAATGCAGCAGGAGTTATGAATAATAATAGTGTAACAAAAATAATACTAATGTTTCATAGCTGTGAACTGTCACCTGACCGAAAAATATAATTAACATATGGTGATATTCAAGGCTTTGTAACACATTACGTGATTCAATGAGTGACTGATGAAGCGGGTAAATATACGAACAAATAAATGAATAGGTAATGAAATGATTAATTATTTAATTAGTTAAACAAACCAAGCAAGCGTCAGACACTAACAATGCTCAAAAGCATCATTATCATACCTGCATAATCACACCCTTGCACAAAATGTCACACGGTTTTAACACCATTTTAAACCTATTTATGTACTTTTAACCACGCACACCTAAATCCCACTTTGCATACTTTATTGGCATGTTCTTCTCAGAAAACACACAGAACATGTGAACTCTTGGTTCTTAAATGACTATCACTTTGCTCCGCTCTTTATAAATGTCATGTTGTTGTCAAATTAAGATATTTATTTAAGACATACCAGTCTACATCCTACAATTTACCTTTAGAAGCAGCCCTGCTAGTGTGGAATCACTGATAGTTAAAGATTTCTGAAGGGACTAAAACCAAGGTTACAATTAATCAGAGATTCTCTGTTAGATCAAGACTTTATCTCCACTGGAAAATCAACCCCTGCTCCTACACATCAGTCTGATAGAAGAGTAGCTGGAAGACAATCAGGAAGAAACGGCATAGAACAAATTATAGGGCCATGGGTGTGACAGAGCATTGCATTCCAGAGGCAGACTCTCAACTGTATAACTCTGGAAGTGAATCAGTCTAATATTGTGATCCCAGATATCCACTGTCGCAGGTTTGGAACAATTCTTGACATGATGTCTGCTGCCATGTACAAATGCCCTGACATATGTAGGGCCACGAGTGAGCATAAGAAGGGTATCGTGAAGCATGTAGCTTTACGTTTTTTTGAAAACCAGTGGCTTTCAGTAATAGCCTGCCCCACTTCATTACCATCAACATTATCCAGATATATTTTTTGGTGTGTGTCCTGAGGTATAAAACAAGGCTTCCTTTTACCCATTAGGAAACTAAGAACTCGGCTTCCCTCTAATGAAGGGTGAAGAAAAAAAGGTGTACAGGGAAGAGGATAAAGACTGAAGAAGTTAAAATGTAGAACAACGTTACTGTTTGACTGATGTGTGCTTGTGGTGGTCATCAGGGTCATCATGATGAAATGCGGTGGTCAAACAATGAAGCTGTTCCAATTCGCAAAAAGTATTGCTGCATCTATAACAGCTTATTAAGGTTATTATTAAAGCATGCGTTTAAACAGTTTGGCTCACTGATATCGACGTCTCTTTTTCAAGCGAGTGTTTACACATAAACACAAGACATATACAGTTTAGGAGTAGAAGGATGGGCAGACAGAAATAATGTAGCGTCACAGGTTTTTGTAGCTCATTCAATTTCTAGGCACCATATTATTTTAAATACAGTTTTACGAAGTACCGTGTGACTAAGAGGCACAGCTAATTTTAAAATGTCTTGCAACCTGACATCGAAAGCACTGTAGTTAAATTTAATCAAAGGGCCGGGGCAACCAGTCAGGTTTTGTAAATAAACACCTTACAAAGGTGCTCTCTCTCACTAGCCAAGTATGACCATGCCACTTTGCCATGTAACCTGGTGGGAAAAGCAACATCACCTTTGATAAACTGCAATTAACTGTGACACGCAGAATCAAATGGCTACAGGGTAGATGGAGATAAGTCTGAATAGTCATATTAAGTGTAATGTAATAAAAGGCAGTTTAAAAATAAATAAAAATCACAAAAAGTGACTGCTGACTAAGAAAAACAAATCATGATCCTTAGGTTAGTGTCCAAATCTTTTTTATCTTTTCCAAAACATTAAAATACTGCTATCTTGGACACTTACAGGATAGTTGGACACTTGTAGGTAGTTAAGTCTTAACTAAATAATATTTGACTCAGATTAACAAGTGAAACAGAACTGTAATATGTTGATAGGATGAAAGCCTTAGCGGCCTCAGTAGCTCCCTGGATCAAGAGACTGTATTCTCAGAATTCTATTAACAAGTTGATCGCTTTGTTTTGTAAGCTGGCCATCTGTAACCCTGCAATACCTGTTAGGGCAGGTGACTTCACCAAGAAAGGAGCAGGAGAGAGAAACTATTCAAGTGAGGTCTTGCTCCACCAGAGGGAGAAAACCACGGGCAATATATATGCTCCTTGTGTATGTAAAAAAAACATATTTGATACTAAAGTCAGGCAGAAGAGATTCCTCCAGTGTGGGGCACACATCTGCACTCTCCTTAAAATTAAAGGTAGCATCCACAAGGTTTTTCACACGTCTCATTTTTACTTAGAGGAAAGACAGTCGCTACATCTACATCCTCCTCGTGTTTTCCCCCCTGTTTCAGTCCTAGAGTGGCAGTATGTGATGGACTGTGGAAGCACTTTTCTCTTCCTAGTGTGACCGTTTCAATCCTTTTAATTTACCCTGAGTACTAAAAAGTGGAAGCCTGAACCATGATTGCTGATTATTCACCTGGACTGTATTCTGTATTCAGTATATTGTTTTCCCAAACAGGGCAAAAACTTATCATGATCATCTTTACATGGCACAAAAATAGCACAAGGATGTCCCTAGTGGCGTGCCATACTTCATCTGCTATTACTCTTGTAAAGACAGGGACCGGCAGCAGAAAGGAAGCGCTCACCTCTTTGTCTGATGCAAACACGACTAGCTTTGTGGAATTAACATATCTCAGCGAGACACATATTCAGTATTGAATATGTTTGTTGGTGACTGCAAGCAATAGGCTACCCCTCAGGGGCATAGAGGCATCAACTACCTGAGGCTTGTAGGGTCCTTTGTTCTGATTTTGCTTATACTCTTATACAGTAATAGGACAGAGATGTCAACTTTACCGAGCTGGAATACAGTTATTTCAATTGCTGCTAGCTGGCTTATAATGTCTATACTCCAGCAAGAGTCCCCCTCTGCATGTAAGTTCACGAAATTGCAAGCAGTACAGTTGTACAGGGAATCACATCCATCATAGCCAGAAGTGAAAATCCAGAGCAAGTGAAACAATTCAGGATCTCTGACAGATACGTCAACAGTAAAACATACAGCATGACTGCGCAAACATACAGAAATATCAACACTTACATATGCAATACGATACACAGCAGAGGGAGTCTATGACAGAAAAAAGTATTAAATGACAAAGAACATATTCTATGAATCTTTAAAAAGCTATTATCAGTATCTTATTATATGTATACAGCGTATATATTTACATAAAATATGCCTTCTAAATGTCATTTGCACAGCATACTCTACTGTTTCATTTGTTCTAGGAAACAAGGGCAAACTAATTTAGCAAAACAGAGTCGGCTGGCTGATGCAACACAGTGAAATTTTAGGAGCAATCATGCACAATGAACCACTTCTGTCAGACCACCTATCGAGCTGCATGTGTGTGCTTGTGCATGTGTGTGTACAAATCAGTGTCAATATTTTCCTGTACTGTATGTGTGTAGGTGTCTAAGTGTGCACCTGTCACTAATGTACATAAGAAATTCATGTCTTCTCTGTTCTCCACTCCTACAGTGCAGCCTGAAGGCAATTTTCATCACTACCTCATGCAACTGCAGGTATCTATTGTGGCCTGTTCCTAGTATCTTGCTGAAGTTTTGGCTGTAGGTGATATGATCCGAAAATCCCTCCACTTGAGCTGTGCCATGTAATTTAAACTGAAATCCATAATAAGTCTGCTCAGAACAGTGCTACTGTTGTGGCTTATTTGTCACTGTTGTAGGTGAAAACTGCTATTATTTTTGTGTATTTATCCATCCATCCATCCGAGGAAGAGAGAGTCTGCCAAGACTCATGTCCAGACCCATATAAGAGGCATGAAAATAAATAAATAAAGGCTTGGAACTGACTTGACGTCAGATCTAAGCACAGCAGGCCATTTATTTTTTAAAGTTGCATGGTTAGATTTGGAAATGGGTGTATCACAATCTAAACTGCAATCTTTGTAAAGTAGTTTGGTTCCCAAATTTTACCAAACAGCAAGTGAAAGCATCCATCCATCCATCCATCTTCATCCGCTTTGTCCGGGGCCGGGTCGCGGGGGCAGCAGCCTAAGCAAAGAGGCCCAGACCTCCCTCTCCCCAGCCACCTCCTCCAGCTTATCCGGGGGAATACCAAGGCGTTCCCAGGCCAGCCGAGAGATATAATCTCTCCAGCGTGTCCTGGGTCTGCCCCGGGGCCTCCTCCCGGTGGGACATGCCTGGAACACCTCACCCAGGAGGCGCCCAGGGGGCATCCTTGTCAGATGCCCGAACCACCTCAGCTGGCTCCTTTCGATGTGGAGCAGCAGCTGCTCTACTCTGAGCCCCTCCCGGATGGCCGAACTTCTCACCCTATCTCTAAGGGAGAGGCCAGCCACCCTTCGGAGGAAGCTCATTTCTGCCGCTTGTATCCGCGATCTCGTTCTTTCGGTCACTACCCACAGCTCGTGGCCATAGGTGAGGGTAGGGACGTAGATCGACCGGTAAATTGAGAGCTTCGCTTTTACACTCAGCTCCCTCTTCACCACGACGGACCGGTGCAGCGTCCGCATTACTGCAGCTGCAGCCCCAATCCGTCTGTCGATCTCCAGCTCCCTTCTCCCATCACTCGCGAACAAGACCCCGAGATACTTGAACTCCTCCACTTGGGGCAGGAACTCATCCCCGACCCGACCAAGTGAAAGCAAAAGTACACAAATTAAGGATGAAAAAAAAATAGTGCCCGAATGAGAGGAGCCAAAACAGAGTCAACAAAAAATGTATAACACAAATGATTTTTGTGTCTTGATAGACATGACATGGATTCTAACTTGAGCTATGGGTTGCTTTTACAACAGCATCAGATCAATCATAACCCATTTTTAACACTTCTAGGGTACACTTGATCTGTTTCTCAACCTGAAAAGCCTGGCTCAGTTTAATCTAGTTCAGCCTCCCTCTTTCTCTCAGTTTCTCTGCTCCATTCCAGCTCCTCTCTGGGAGTTGATCACCCTTTGGCTACTCTACTTGATTTCTTCCATGACTCTATACTTTTCTAACAGCTTCCTGATTGCCTCGCTCTTGACCTTTATATAAAGATGAAGCTGAACATGAAACTCTGCATGCCCACAGATTTACCCCCTAAGTAACTTGAAATATTGTAGACTTAGCTAATAAACAAATGCATTAGGAACAGGGTACCATACAAATGTTGTGGTCCACTGAATTTTATGACATCTTCAACATAAAAATGTGGATGACATTATATTTAATGTTTCTAATTTGAGCTTGGTTCATTCTGCCTTTTTCCTTTGTCTCCTGTAATGGCTAAAGCTCAGCATTTTTTCATTTAGTATAATGAAATCATTCAACAATGAAATATCACTGAGCTTTTTAACAATACAGCTGCAATACAATCTATGTCTAAATATATGTAGTTAAAAACCATTTAAATAGAATGATGATGCAAATGTTATGTAATGTTATGTTTGCATAACTAGAGTACTTTGATACAATATTATATTTGTCTAACACGTAAAAAACAACCAGACAGTTTTTAATTATTCCACCGTGTCTCTTTGTCCTGTCTTGCTCCCCATCACCCCCAACCAGTCCTATCAAATGACTCCCAATCCCTGAGCCCCAGGAAAGTGAGTTTTGTCTTCCCACTGTCACCAAAGCGCTTGCTCATAGGAGGTCAAACGCTTGTTGGAATATCTCTGTTTTCTCTGGATTCTCTGTTTTCTCTGTAGTATTGTATGATCTTTACCTTACAATATAAAATGCCCCGAGGCAGCTGCTGTGATTTGGTGCTATATCAATAAAATTTAATGTAACTGCTTTATTTATAAAATGATTTGCTATCTACAAAGTAAAATGTCAACTATTTAGTCTGTGGTATACTGATGGTAAGAAAAATAACTTTAGCAGCAGATTTGTGGCTGTGTATTGCACACTAAAACTTAATAAATTAAGATGGCTAGCCAATATAACAAATGACAAGTCCAAATATGATAACATCTTTCCCTAAAAATCTAACATGGCAGTGGAAAAAAATGCTGTTTTGAGACTTCAAAACGCAGAATTGAAAACCAACAGGTGCTGCAGCACTGCAGACATTTCTATGTATACACTGTTTCTATAGGAGAAACAAGATCTTTACTGCATCTTTGATGAGTTGCCTACTGAGATCTGGCCTCCTTCTTGGCAGCCAACTAAGCTTGCCCCTGCTTATACATTTGCTGCTAAGCTGCTACAAGTAAATGTTACAAATCTATGAGTGAGAAGAAAGTTATGACAGGATGGCAATACGAAGGAGGAAGGGAGAATGATGTATTTGTTACAAGTGGTAACAATGATATTAACAAAATAAAAATGTTCTTCTGTTTGACTGATTAAATATGGCTCTTTTTCACATCATGCTTTCTGCAAATCAATCACTAGATCAGATTTGTGTCAGATTGTGTATAGTTCATTTTTATTATGTATTTATGAATCAAACCATACCTACAGTACTCTACAATCAGGCTCAGCCTTGCGTAACCAGGTCACTAATTCTTGTCATTGATGAATGTCAGATTATCAATAATATATTTCATCTGGAAGAAAAGCTGTTTGCTTTGAGAGCTCATTCTTCAGTGTATTTTCTATGATTCCCTGTATTCTAAGTATTTAGACAATGAAACACTGATAACTTAATTACCTTGGATGTGAAATGACAGCAGTTATTTAATTGTTCACTTTATATGGCTAAATGCGGCCTTTAATTAAAGCTGCCAGTCATTTGCCTCATAATTAGTGTGTCATGCCATATTTAGTAAAGCAATAACAACAGGGTGCCAAAACATTAGAATGTCACATCTGTATGGACCTCAGCCAATTACTTTGCATTGACTTACATCACTGACAATGAGCTGAAATTGTCTCCGTTTAACAGGTGGACATTCTCTGAAGTCAATTAGCGCATTTTTTTTTTTGCTCTCTTCCTCTTTAAACAATCAGTACCATCACCAACAGTTGATTACAGCAGAAACTGTGGGAAGAAGCACTCAAATGCCTTTGGTTAATCTTTGGTTGTGAGAGAAAAGCAAATCTGTTTCAAGTAGTGTAACAATGTACTGATACAAAATGTTAGCATGTTTGGCTAGAAACGTATATACAATATGATTATGTGAGTTGCTAATGATGAACTAGTTTTATATTAGTCCCATCATTCCATTTTGCCTATTACCATTTACCAATCACACTTCTCTATGTGAACTGCTCCACAGGCCTTAAAAACGGTAACATACTGACAGAAATGCTATGCTAATATGCTAATTGATTAGTTTAAGCAGGGTATTTCTATTTACAATGACACGCGCAGCTGTGTTTAAGGCTAAACATTCCATTCCATCAAAAGTTCAAAGTTCAAGAGTTCTGGTTCAACTGAATGCCCCTTCAAGTCAGATTTCTGATTCAGAAACTCAAAGAAGCACCACCAGTCCAGAATTCACAATCCAAGATGGCGGCAGGGAACATAAATAGTAAAACTGCAAAACCCATAGTCTGTACTGCCCCTATTGTATATTTATAACTTGCTAAATAGGCCACACACAGAGCACTGACCAGCCTCTATCCCTGAATGAGCAGCCGTGGTATTTTCGAGCACAAAAAGGTGGTTGATTCAATCCTTTATTTCCAGAGATCCAGATTGAAATGGAGGGCAAGTGAAGTGGACGTGGCTAACGTATGTAGCTAGAGTGGATGAGTGATGTCAGATAGTCAGCGAAGCCAGCTGCAGGTCAGTTGTTCCAGAAACGACAAAACTAGACACTCAAGGAAACAGCAAAATACAATAAGGGAAATAACAACAATACACATAACAGCCGAGTTACAACCATAGGAATTGCTGATGGGCTTGGGATGAGTGGAAGGATGAGCTGGTCTTAAATTCCTGCCTGCTGATTGCTGCTGGATCACAGGTGGATGATGAAGGTGTGGAAGCAAGCCTCCGTCCCCATAAGCAGTTACCGAAGAACCAGAGCTAGCATGGACAATCTTCTAAAACCAGTCTTCTAGTCTTTAGTCACTGGTTGTAAAGCGCAAACAGACAAACAGTTCAGGAATTGTTAAAAAAAACTGTGTGCTACACTCAGAGAAATATTTATGTTCCAAAATACTGATTTTAAGTAATTAAGTCATTTTAAATAACACTGATTTTACATATTTCAGTTGCATTTTACTCAAGATTATTGCTTTATCTTTATGGAGTGTGTTCCATTGTTTCAGTAACATAAGCATTTAATATTGACCCCCTTATCTCAAATATGAACTGATATGTAGAAACATTTTTATTTATTTACTCCTCGAAGTACCTGCCTACCTCAACAAAATCTCACCTCTGGAACATAGCTCTTGTAGAAGTCAGTAAAAATAATCCGTTGAATGTGCTAGCTGAACCTCACAAGACCTAGTTCATCGACAGCAAACAGTTACACCAGCGAGAAGTTCCTCCTAATTTGAGTTAACGGCCAGATTGGAGTTGGAAAAAAATTACACTCGAAAACAGCTGCTGATGTTATAAAATTCTGGGCTGCAGTTCAGCATTGGATCATTACAATCCATTAGCCTAAATCGAGAACAAATAAAAGAATAGGTCAGGTTTTCTGTAGCCCTATAAAGTTTATAGTCTTCTATAAACCAACAATATTGTATTTCACATAATACAGATGCCAAGCAACAGGTGATAGCACAATAATACTTTGCATTTACCAACAAATAAACAAACCCAGTGAACTGTGTGTCAAGCTGATGGAATACTCTGATATTTATATATTTATTTATTCATTGGATGAAAACCGGGTTGAGATAAGTATTTTTACTAATTTCTCAAAGTTTTATAATGAATAGCACATAATTAGCTGTGGAGTGACTGGTGAACCATACAATGCAGTCATCACCATCAGCTTCACCAGCACAGAAAAGAAACTGGTTTTAATCATCGTATCACTGCATAACTTTGTTGTTTCGTTATACAGTCTGTGTGATTCTGACTTAGGAAAAGCACAAAACATGGAGCAAAACTCACTGCAGAGACCTGATTAAAATTCAAGGCAAGTGCAAAATAAATAAATGAAAACACCATCACTGTTGTCCATCTAGTATTTCAGATGCCCAGTCCTGTCACCTGCAGCATTACAGCTTAAGGAAACACACACACTTCCTGTTTATCTGTGAGAAGAAAAGAGAACATCTGGGAAAAGACCTGGGACAAACCCAACCAAACATGCTTGCATGTTTCTATAAACATACACAGGGTGGCAGGAAATTCCCCCCCCCCAAAAAAAAGAAAATACTGTAATCATTGCTCTCTCAGATGCTGTCTCTCTGTCTTTCTCTTGCCGCCTCTCATAATAAAAGCTGGTTTGACAGGCCAGTGTAGAGTACTGCATTTGTGGCACAGGAGGGAGTATTCTATTGCTGCTGAACACCAAATTGTATTATTGAAGTGCTTTTCTTATTCCTCCTTCGCTATCTGTCCTTATATTAAAAATGTTTCCAGTCTTCAATAAAAGCTTAATGCGGTCTTATACACGCAACATTTGCAAGTGAATTGCAATGCACCATATTGCCTCCGATGGTAATCAGAAAAACATTGTGCTGTGCGAGAAAGAATAGCCAGGCCAATATCGAGCGTGATTGTGCTGAATGTTATCTGATGGAGATGTTGGAAATAAAGGCAAACTGTATGTAAACTGAATGCCACACTGGTTGGCCATATGGCCGGCAATAAGATGCAGGCAAGTGAAACAGCAGGAGGAAATTATAGTTAAATTATATCCACAGCCCTGTTTGCATGCAAAGTCGTAAGTAAATAAGACAAGCATATGGCACAGAATAAGTTAAGAATATGTTATATGTGAAATATGCTTAAATTGTGAAGGAATGTGTGTGGTGTCTTTGTGCAGTCAGGTAATCATATATTAGTTCTCCTTCTCTCTGTCTCATTTTCATCCCAATCAAGTTTGTCTTTTATGATTCATGCTTATCTCTGTGCTATCTCAGCTTGTTATTGTGTACCTGTGTTTTTGGTATCTTGTACTCTCTTGATATTTTACTCTTGATCTGTGTGATTTCTTTTCCTTCCTTTGCAGGATCTATCTTTTTCATCTAGTGTTGTTCTCATGCCTCTTGCCCACTCCCCAGCCCTCTTTCCCCACAGACAGTATATTTGGATATCATTCGGCAGAAAAGGTGTCTTACGGGGAGGCAAGAAGCCGTTTGAACATCAATTTCAGCAAAATCAAAATAGTGCGCAAAAATTCCTCACTCTTCACCCATTTCTGAGCTCTTTTTTTCCTCTCTCTCTCTTTCTCTTTAATTTTTTATTTTGCTCCTCCCTGACATCTCAGATAGTGACAGTGTGGTGACAGGCTGGCTGATTAAAATAACAGCAAACATAGAAAAACGTGGAAAATAGAAGGGGCAGGGGTCAGAGAAGAAGACAGCAGCTAAAAAAAACACAGATAGAATAAAAGAGACAGAAATTAGAGGATAGAGAAAATGACTGCACTAGAATGTGGTCCAAAAGAGTTGAGAAAGCAATAATAGCTGGAGGAAAGTAGACAGGAAACCAAAAGATGTTGGACAAACTGATGTGCACATTTACACACTCAGCAGGATATTGGTGATAAATATACTGACAGTAGCTTCTTAACAACTTCAGGTGTGTGCTGCCATGCTGTCTGACATTTACACCTGGGACCTGAATTCAGAAACAGTGAAGGATGAATAATATTTTTATGCTGTTCACTCACAGTAATGGGAGACTGAATCTGACAGCGATCTGTGTATCACTGCTCTTTTAGTTAAACTAAGCAGCAGCAAATATATTTCCTATAACAAGAAGTAATAAATGAAAAAAAGAGATTTATAAGAGACAAAAAATAAGGCCTTCAAGAAAGCTGGCAAGTGTAACAGTCTTATTCCCTTTTTCCTATCTCATTCAATGCCTTCCCTCTGATTTGTAGTGACCCAGTAAACTTCGCAGTGAACCAGAATCGCTACAGCTGATTGGCTGCATAAGTGCTAGAGAGTCATGTGATCAAACACATAAATGCACGCTTCTTTGGGGCCGTACCTTCTGAGCTGTAGTTGGCAGTTTTCTGCAAAGAACTCCCCTGTAATTTTTCTTGTGTTCATGTGAACATTGCTGAGCTCCTCTTTAGCCTGTCACGCTAAACTTACCTCCTCTCCTTTCCTCTAGGCTCCTCTCCCCCTCCAATCCTCTTTAGTCATATGCTTCACAGTTTCTGTATTATGAAGTTCAGTCTGTCAGTGGGTGCAATATCTCTTGGGGAAAAACAAAGAAAATGGAAAAATAACCAAAAAAAAAAGAGATGTGTATATATTCAACCCAGTTTGCTTTTCTTAACACATGCCAAAGAATTTGTAACAGCTTTCAAGCTTCAACACAAAAGCTCGTCCCCTCTACCTTTTCCAACAACCACAATGTGCTTGTCTGTGAGATGGTGCTCTCATCTCAGGTTAAGAAAAAGGTTAATGCTTTAGGGTGGTGGGGTGGGGTGGGGTTGTGTAGTAGACTAGACTTTTTCTTGGCCGGACATGGTGGCTTCCTGAGAATTCTTTGGATGAAGGTAAGTTTACTCATCATTTTTTGTAATAACCCTAATAGCTGCATTTTTAACAAGCCAAGCTTTTCATTTAAAAAAACTATAATGCTCTGAGTTGGACACTCCCATTAACAGTTCAATGTATTTAGGTTAAAAACTCTTCTTTCTATAGAGTATAGACCCTTTTTTTTAAAAAACAAGAAGTGTCAACCCCACCCCACCACCCTAAAGCATTAAACTTTTTCTGTATGGATTTCAAAAAGATTTATAAACCTCATCATTCATTTTAAAAGTTGCACTTTGGTGGACTTGGTGGTGCATTTAAATGGTGGTAGCTTTTTATGTACTGTACAGAAGAGTATAAGTGCAGTTTTATTTCTCCTTAACAAAGCTAACATTTTCTTAAAGAAAGGACAGGGAAAGCTTTTATTCCACTGCAGGAAGTTGCCATAAAGTTTTACACCAAATCTCTGCTCTGTTTGCCTTTCTGATTCCTCCAAAGGACTGATGAGATGACCTCATAATTTTGTGATAGCTTAAATACACAGCACATGAAACCATGTTAACAATGGAGGGAATGTTGATTGCATACTGTAGCCACAGTGTGTTGCCGTTTGTCGTGCCAGCCTATAATGACAAGTTTTAGGTAGTTGATGCGATGTTTGAGAGAAAAAGAACTCTACCTTGAAAGTGTAATTTCAGATGTACCACGAAAGCAGCATTCCAATGAGCAGCTTGATGCTGCAGTGACGCAGAGTGACTTGCTCTGTCATGGGAAGCAGATCTTTATTTACAGCTCACTTACATTACAGTTACGCAACAGCCAGACACACAGCTCAAGTTTCCCACAAGGCAGCAGTCTTCACTTTGCTTCTCTTCTCTTCAGACTTTTCTGCATTGGTTTCCAGTTTCCTCCCTTCCCTCTCATCCTCTTGCTGTTTCCCATACTGTTATGTTTCCATATGCTACAGACATTGGTAGTTTATGGACTGAGGTCTCCTACCCTATCCTACTTGGCTGAAATTCTGCTGTGTAACATAGTAATGTAGTCTGTTGCAATCTTTTGCCATCATTTTTCCAGTACATCATCCCCTTCCTAGCCATTCTTAAACAGGCAGCTCTTAAACAAAAACTGCTTTATAAGTAACTTTTGACCATGTAACAATACTTAGTTCGTAATACTATTGGCTTTTTTTGAACTGTAATAGCCATGGTTAGAGGACATTTTTATATGTTTGTTCAGATGCTATCTTTATTTTCCTGTATTTTCAGCAGCTACTCTGTGGTGCAGCGTAACTGATCTGAATCTAGTAAATGAGGCTTGCAACTCCAGCTGCTGACGAGGGCAGACACGTACAAAGGTCTGATGTTGGAGCCTCGGGAGAACAAGGACTGGACATTGTTGCCATATCGTTAAAGTGCACATCTGTGGTTATTCGAAATAATAAATAATTGGAAATCATTAGATATTATCCCAGTACCTGTGGGGTTGGCACGTTGCATGCACTTATTTTTTCCACTTGGAGTTTTCCAGTTTGGAGGTGATGACAGATTTAATTTGTACTGTATTAGGGTTGACCAAATTTTCTTCAAGGCATTTGCAGAAATACATGAAATGCATATGTAATATTCCACCGCTGTCTCTTCCAGGTAGCCTACAATGTTGATTGTCTTCAATTATAAATAAGCTCTCAACTGAGCTAATGTCAGTTCATGGGCAAGTCGTCTTTAACAATGTACAGCCTCTACTTGGCTGTCTCCTCCAGCGCTGCTTGACTCTTGGCCACGTTTGATTTAATCACTATGTGGGCCAGACTCTAGACGATGAATGATAACGTTATGATGTTAGCATTTCCCCTCTACTAACCTTTGCAAGAGAACAGCCCACCACTCTACACAGTTATCAGAATGCATACTTTTTGATTTAATATCAAAACTGAGGCTATACCAGGCTTAACATATCAATAATATATAACAGGTGAAAACTGTGAGCTGTTCTCACTGTAGACTGTAAAAAGTAATAATTGCAGTGGCAGTAAATAGACCACACTCGATTTCTTTAAGCTGACCTGTGAAAAGAAAAGGCAAATTTGGTCCATAAAGCGAAAAATATACACTGAAAGTAGAAGATTTGAATTAGAGGACACAGACTTTGATGCAAGGAAGGTCTTCCTGAATATGATTACTGTGAATATTTAGTTCATATGATGAAGTGCGCTTCCACACTGCTTACGTCTTTGTGCGAGTTTGTGATATGAGAAATGACTGGTGGTGTTAATTACATTTTAACACAGCAGGGTTTAATTATACAAGTGCTGTCTGGGTAATAGCCACACATGCTTATATCTGAAAATTTAAATCACAAGAAATAGTTCGGCTGACCTGATCTGAACTCAGCTTGTTAAGGTAAAGAAAATAAACCTACTTTAAACAAACACAATAAAATAAATAAATAAAGTGTAATAAAATAAATTTAAGTTACATCATGCAAAAATAATGAAATCATAAAAATCTAAAACCAAATTTTCGTTTAGCCAAAAATGAATTGACTGAGCACACACATACTCACACATGCACACACCAAGGCTGCCTTTTCCAAACTCAAACCACATGAAAGCATTCAAACCCAGCACAGCTGGGTGTGTGTCTGTTTTTTATCACCCAGCTTAATTTTGCCATATGATGTCTTGTCTTGCCCAGAGTCTTAAATTTCAACGTCCCGCCTTTTATTATATTGGCATTAATTATAAAAATGATAGGGATCTGATGCCTTGTGTGTATGTGTATATGCATGTGGGTTTAGATATAGACCTCCTTAATCTTGCTTAGTAAGAAGGGTGAAATGCTAATTATACAGTAACTCTGTCATCTTTTGGGGATTAACGCCATATATCAGCCTACTCACTATATGGAAGCCTCTGGCAGGCATTTAAAATTGTCAAAACTTGGGGATCTATGCATAAAATCTTATGTAACCAGTACACTATGCTGTACATTATTGCTTGGAAGCATTACAATACTGTGAAAAAGTCTTAAGCCAGCCCTCAATGCTTTATATTTAGCTTCAAAGTGAGGCTTTCTTTGAATTTTTAAAAAGTGGTCTTGCGTAATACTTTTCTGAAGGTCTTAAAATGTTTTTCATTGGACATTATCGAGTCCAGTGCTTGTACCTGCCCATTTTAAGGGGAATGTTCGTTGAGCCACTTAACACTGAATCGTTCAAGCATAAAAACACAAGTGTCCCAGTTTAGTCAAAAAACATTATGCTAGAGTTCAAAAACAGCACTCTCTTTTCTCTATTACCACTACCTAATTCCACTTTCTCTTAATGTAATTTCATGACCACAGTGCCAAAATGGGTCTTACACTGAAATGTGATCACCGAAAACACAAATGCATCAAAAATATAACGTTTGTTTGTTATCTGCTTTGGTTGGTATTTTACTTTGTGATGTGTATTTTGAGAAAAGCAGAGAAGAGACAGCATTCGGTGATTGGTTTTCATCTGACACATTCCAACACAGTCTTTTATCAGCTGTTATATTTTAATCTTCGAAGCTTATCATCATATTCATTATCACATTCTTGATTGTGATCACTTGGTTTTTTTTCACCACATTATTGACTAAAGACAAAATTTAGTTGTCTGGAATATGGCATGTTGATTAGTTTCTGTACATTATTACCTTTTTAATCATATTGTTCCATGTAAGTTGACTTAATATCTCTGAGAGCTGATGACATGAGCACAGCTCTCACCCGCTGTCCTCTTTTCCACTTGCTTTTGTCTTTGCTCTTTGCCTTTCTACATCTCCTACCTCTCTTTATCCTTATTGCTTTCACAAATAGTTCAGAACTACAAAGGATAGGCCACAGTCCTACACACACACACACACACACACACACACACACACACACACACACACGCACACGCACACACACACAGGGACCCCTCTGCTGTGTTGCTGTTTCCAGAAACTGGAGGGGGTTCTGGGAGCAAAAATAATGAGCTCATCAGTTCAGCCTGGAGGTGGTGCTGGCAACACACACACACACACACACACACACACACACACACACACACACACACACACACACACACACACACACACACACACACACACACACACACATAATTTTTCTCTCTTTCTGTCCCATACACAGACACAGAGGCAATTACCACAATCCATGCTCGGGAGGATATTCCATCTCTCTCCAGCCGACTTGACCGTGACTCACTGTAAAGACTCAGGGCTGCTGAAGTGGTTGCCCCAACTCCTCACCCTCTTCTTTTTGTTGTTCCAAAGAAATGCATGTGGTTTTAAAAGAGAAGAGTGCATGTGTCAGAATATGTGTTCATGCTCGTCGACGGGGATGTTTGTTAAGTGTGCATCAGTGCACGTTCTCAGATCTAATCCTGTGCAGCAAGCGTATGGAGATTTTCAGTCAGTTGCATCTGTGCATGTGGTAATTTAAGTTTCTGGGTAGCGGGGATTTTGTGCACACGGATGTCCTAATGCATTCATATAGCTATGAAAGCGAAGGTGACGATGAGGAGGAGCAAAAGACTGATGATGGAATGTTGTCAAGTGCTGTCTGCAGGAAGTCTAGGCTTGTTTATTTGAAGGGAGGATTATCATTTGAATGAACTGCATGAACCCAGACTTAAAGCATGGTGGCTCTAGAAATGGAGGTCATGAACTAGTAGGTTGAATAATTGCATTGAGTTTTCACTGCTCATAGCAAACAAGTGGGTGGTCTAAATCCACATGACTGCAAGTTTAAAAAAATTCTCATTAATGTGAAGTTATTGAATACATTTTATGAGATAAAAGGCAAACAATAATGGTAACTGAAATACAGTAAATTTATGGAAACTAAATGTGCTAAATTTGACAAAGTACAGTTTATTAATGTCATAAGTAAATTAATGCTCTTAATTAAAAACTCACAAGCTCATATGTTTAGCTTTGCCACTAAGACACTCTGTCCTTCAAACAGTACCTGCCTCAAAAGACAATTTCTTTGTCCTAAATGATCAATTCAGCATTAATAAACACATAGTGGTTTGTTGCCACTCATTAATCATCCTCAGCTTGGGCTCTTTGGCTTGATGCAATTAACTGGTTTCATTGAGATTTCTAAGTTGGAGTGAAATACAAAGACAGAGGATGCCTTCTGGATTATTGATTCAGTTTACTTGCGTGTCCTTTCAGTTGTCTCCACTAATCTCACATTTTTGCTTCCACGTGTTACTTGCTACTTCTCTTCTCTTCTCTTCTCTTCTCTTCTCTTCTCTTCTCTTCTCTTCTCTTCTCTTCTCCTGGACTCCTCCTTTCAGCTCTGTCTTTTCTCTTGTTCTGTCCTTCACTTGTTTTTTTGGCGTAATGATGCCTCACAGCTCTAAGTTATTAGATCCAATATAATTTTCAAAGCAATAAAATCTGTGGATTTTATTCTTTGTCTTCATTTTTTTTTTCCATTACCCTCGGAATGTATTATAACAAGCTTACTTTTGATCCTTACAGGCTCAGGTTTAATTACATTCAAAGAGACATCACTATCAGCCATAGAGCAGAATAAGCAAAGAAGGCTTTTTTGATTAAGACCATAGTTTCTGTTTTGGGTTCTATTTTTTTATGAGTTAATATCTGGATTCTTTGTGATATCAGCCATGACTGGAAGTTTGAAACTTATTTTTCAATAACCTCATATTCATATGGAAAGTTAGGCTCTCCAAATCCAGGATGGTGAATATTTAGCAAGCAAAATGTCACACAGGAATATGGTATTAACCTTTTGATATTGAATCATTTACTATGCAAGTTATTAAAATAAACTTTTTTCCTTTTCAACCGGAGTCTGGATGTGTGTAAATGCATGTGTTTCAGTGTGCAGTCGGTTGAGAACGGGTTGGAAAGGTCAGTATGCTGCATTATCAATTACATCTTTTTCGCAACACTTTCAAACAGATAGAGAAAGAAATTAGACCGGTTCCACTTCACTTTGCCTCATAACACTTAATAAATTGAAGAACCAGTCCTAACCTAATATTTAATGAATTCAGTATGAAGTCTGAACAACAAGTCTTCACAATTAAATGCTATGTTGTTGTTGCAGGAGGCTCATGGGTTGATCTTTTTCATACATTTTCATCAAGATACAATTACTTTCACAAGGTTCACAGCACTTTTTTAAAATATTTTTAACGTACCTCTTATCTTTTATTAAGACATTGTTTGCATGTCAGAAGAAACGGAATGCTGTCATCAGCTGTAAATAAGAGCAATAACAAATCACAACCCAACACTGATTATGTGAATAACGTAATGTTATCAGCCCTGATTTCAATACATTATTATTTTGGCAAAACAGTTTTCTTGCCTTTCTCATTTTGTGGGAGTTTATTTTGAATTCTTCCTTAGTGGAATTTTAGCCACTTGGGGGCAACAAAGCAAGTCATAATACTACACATCACTGATATTAAAAATAGGTGGCTATTTACATATCCAGCAGACACAACACCGGCAACGTCAATTTTTGGGGGGAGTGTATTTGTCTCAACCTGATGACTAAGTCCTATATTTGCTTAGTTTTGTTTTTGTCTACGAGCAGTCGCTGATGACTCAGTTCCTGACATGCTATTTACCTCCTTGAGGGGATAGGATAGCTGCTGCTTTTAAGCTGGATAGCTTTCTCTGGCTGCTGGGGAAAAAAAGATGCTTAAAAATCCATTAAGGAAAGAATCATAACTTTCTGTTTCTGGTTTAGTATGGGCGCTTTCACATCATGCTGGCATTTCCTCCTCATTCACTATAATACCCCAAAACACAAGACTTTAACCAGTTAAAAGTTGTTATACTGATCTCTTCCTTTTAATGGATGAGCTTGAGCAGGGTTGTTTTGTAGATTTTTCCAAACTGTAACTGTGTGTGTAATCATTTAGTGAAGTGCAGAACACTGTTGCTTCATGCTCTGTTATGCTTCTTAAAATCAAGAGGACACAGATGTGGGCAGTGGGCAACTTATAGGATTCCCTCTTAATAATCACTTACAAATGGTCCTGGTGCTTTCTGTCCTATTCTCCCATTGGCTAAAAAAATTGAATGGTGAGTTGTATCCATGTTGCCATTTGTCAGTGTGTTAGCGCTACAACATATATTGGCAAACAGTCCAGGATGTACCCCACCTCTTGTCCCGTGACACCTGGGATAGGCTCCAGCTTCCCTGAACTGGGTAAGGAGAAGAAAATGGACGAGTAGATGTTGCCAACTAATTATGTTATATAGCTATAAAGTATTTTCCTCCATACTGTTATTGAAAGTGGAGCATACAACCAAATATTACAATTTGCTTTGATAGGAACTTTTTTGATCATCACTCTCTACTGAAAAGATAAACGGGAAGCAGAGGAATCTGAAATATGAGAAAAGATATAGAATAAATTAAGAACCATGGCAGGTGTGACAGTAAAAATCTTGAAAGAGAAATAGACAGAGCAATAAAGTGAGTAGTTTTATTTGCTGAAACAGTTTTTAAATCCAAATAGTATTTCTATGAATAATTAAAACTATGATAATTAATAAATAATTGTTTTCCAGCTTGAAGGTGATCAAAGTTGTGATGCTAAAAAGGGATTAATACTCTGGCAGTCATCTGCATCTTCCTAATACAAAATAATGTGCAATTATTTTGCTATGATTAAGTGCTATATTGACATCAGCTGAAAGATAGAAGTGTTTATAAAGGGGAATCATATTCATAAGACAGTACGCATGGATTCTAATATATGGTAAATGGACTGGTACTTATATAGCACTTTTCTACTTAATTTGAGCACCTAAAGCAGAAGTTTCATTCACACCTTAGAACATTTATCCAAAATTCACTTTAACAGATACAGTAGTGCTCAGTATGTTGCCCGAGGATATTTTAACACACGGACAGGAGAAGCTGGAGATTGATCCACTGACATGCCTGGTAGCTGACCTGTTCTACCACCTGAGCCACAGATGTCCCCTAAAGTAATTCATGTGTGAGTGTAAATGTGTGTGTGTGTGTGTGTGTTTTGGTGAATAGATATCACGATATACAGTGGGGCAAAAAAGTATTTAGTCAGCCACCGATTGTGCAAGTTCCCCCACTTAAAATGATGACAGAGGTCAGTAATTTGCACCAGAGGTACACTTCAACTGTGAGAGACAGAATGTGAAAAAAAAATCCATGAATTCACATGGTAGGATTTGTAAAGAATTAATTCGTAAATTAGGGTGGAAAATAAGTATTTGGTCACCTCAAACAAGGAAAATCTCTGGCTCTCACAGACCTGTAACGTCTTCTGTAAGAAGCTTTTCTGTCCCCCACTCGTTACCTGTATGAATGGCACCTGTTTGAACTCATCATCTGTATAAAAGACACCTGTCCACAGCCTCAAACAGTCAGACTCCAAACTCCGCCATGGCCAAGACCAAAGAGCTTTCGAAGGACACCAGGAAAAGTATTGTAGACCTGCACCAGACTGGGAAGAGTGAATCTACAATAGGCAAGCAGCTTGGTGTGAAAAAATCAACTGTGGGAGCAATCATCAGAAAATGGAAGACATACAAGACCACTGATAATCTCCCTCGATCTGGGGCTCCACGCAAGATCTCATCCCGTGGGGTCAAAATGATCATGGGAACGGTGAGCAAAGATCCCAGAACCACACGGGGGGACCTGGTGAATGACCTGCAGAGAGCTGGGACCAAAGTAACAAAGGTCACCATCAGTAACACACTACAACGGCAGGGAATCAAATCCCGCAGTGCCAGACGTGTTCCGCTGCTGAAGCCAGTGCATGTCCAGGCCCGTCTGAAGTTTGCCAGAGAGCACATGGATGATACAGCAGAGGATTGGGAGAATGTCATGTGGTCAGATGAAACCAAAGTAGAACTTTTTGGTATAAACTCAACTCGTCGTGTTTGGAGGAAGAAGAATACTGAGTTGCATCCCAAGAACACCATACCTACTGTGAAGCATGGGGGTGGAAACATCATGCTATGGGGCTGTTTTTCTGCCAAGGGGACAGGACGACTGATCCGTGTTAAGGACAGAATGAATGGGGCCATGTATCGTGAGATTTTGAGCCAAAACCTCCTTCCATCAGTGAGAACTTTGAAGATGAAACGAGGCTGGGTCTTCCAACATGACAATGATCCAAAACACACCGCCCGGGCAACAAAGGAGTGGCTCCGTAAGAAGCATTTGAAAGTCCTGGAGTGGCCTAGCCAGTCTCCAGACCTCAACCCCATAGAAAATCTGTGGCGGGAGTTGAAAGTCCGTGTTGCTCGGCGACAGCCCCAAAACATCACTGCTCTCGAGAAGATCTGCATGGAGGAATGGGCCAAAATACCAGCTACTGTGTGTGCAAACCTGGTAAAGACCTATAGTAAACGTTTGACCTCTGTTATTGCCAACAAAGGTTATGTTACAAAGTATTGAGTTGTATTTTTGTTATTGACCAAATACTTATTTTCCACCCTGATTTACCAATAAATTCTTTACAAATCCTACCATGTGGATTCATGGATTTTTTTTTCACATTCTGTCTCTCACAGTTGAAGTGTACCTCTGGTGCAAATTACTGACCTCTGTCATCATTTTAGGTGGGGGAACTTGCACAATCGGTGGCTGACTAAATACTTTTTTGCCCCACTGTAGATAGATGTTATACTATGTTCTATTTCTATTGTAAAGCGCTTTGGGTGCCTTGAAAAGCGCTATATAAATCCAATCCATTATTATTATTATTATTATTATTATTATTATTGCTGACTTCATTCAGTGCTTACTTACTGCTGATTGTACCATAAGAAAAATGACTGTCACTGCTGATCATTCCCCATGAATCATAATGGATCCTTTTAAACATTCATCTCAGATGCACTTATTGTGCATTTGCATGGATAAAGGTGATTTTAATTTGATGTTTTCATGAATTCTTATGGTGATATTCTCAACAATGCAATACCATTAAACATCCATCCATCCATCCATCTGTTACCCATTATATCTCAAAAAACAAGAAAACAAATAATAATGAAAAACCCCACCAAAAATTTCATTTTACAGTGTTGTGTAACATTTTGCTTGGTCCCTGAGTCATAAAACCTAACAAGAAATTGTCATTGGTCATTTAGAGAACAAGACAAAAGATTCAGGGTGTTAATGTAAAACTGGCTGAATGAAGTTAAAAAAAAAACCCCAAACCAAAACAAACCAAACCATTCTGAAGCTTACTTTTCTCTTTTCATGAATACTGATGTGAACTACAATCCATTTGCAGCCACACGTCCGCTCAGTCTGCAATTTATGATTCAAGCTGTAACTACCTCATTTGATCCCATCCTTGTTATGCTAATTTCCTCTCACAATGGTAGCAAATCAGTTTGATTTAACTGTGCAAACTGTGTGAGTAGAGGAGTGGTTGCTTTTACAGTTCAGTTTGTGTGTCTGCTTGTGTGGGCTTACACCTGTGTGTCTGTGTATGTGTGTGTGCGCATGTGTGTGTGTGAAATACAGCGTACAGTTGTCACTGCACTGAGAGGTGTTTTTGTACCAAAGCCAAAGCTTCCAATCTGCATTTTGATGTCATTAGCCTGCCACATCAGGTTGCTTCAGTGGTACTTTAAACCCAGATTGTGTTTTCAAGAGCACTACACAGAATATGCAACAAAAGGTTTAAAAAGCATCAAAAAGACCCTTATAATGAAATCCGAAATTATTTTAGAAATTGGTCATTTGGTATTCTAGATTTTCTTACATCTGTATAGTAAAAACTAAAGCACACAACTGAAAGCACACAACTGATATAGTTAGTTATTTTTCTGTTATGGTTATCATACTGTGTTTCTTACTATGCACATATTATTTCCTGTTTTACAGGACATTCAGAGGTTGCAAGCCTTCCAAAATAGCACTACTTATCTTCACACCAATAAGTTGTCAAAAAGTCAGCTCAGTGCTGGTTGTCTCCTAATGTGAGATTTGCATTGGTCTTGACTTCCTTTTCACACCTTTTCCTTCTATGAGTGTCTTTAAACATTTGAGACTGCTGGTGAGGTGGTGCTCTTTTTGTGGTATATATCACCTCTTTCTGGACTGCAGTATATACAGGTATATATGTATATACACTCAACAAAAATATAAACGCAACACCTTTGTTACTGCTCCCATTCCCCATGGGATGGACGTAGAGACCTAAAATTCATTCCAGATACACAATATAACCATCCCTCCCAAACAGTGGTCACAAATCAGTCCAAATGTGTGGTAGTGGGCACATCTGCTATATTGAGATAATCCATCCCACCTCACAGGTGTGCCACATCAGGATGCTGATCTGACATCATGAGTAGTGCACAGGTGTACCTCAGACTGCCCACAACAAAAGGCCACCCTGGAATGTGCAGTTTTGTCTCACAGCAAAATGCCACAGATGCCACAAGCAATGAGGGAGCGTGCAATTGGCATGCTGACAGCAGGAATGTCAACCAGATCTGTCGCCCGTGCATTGAATGTTCATTTCTCAACCATAAGCCGTCTCCACAGGCGTTTCAGAGAATATGGCAGCACATCCAACCGGCCTCACAACCGCAGACCTCGTGTAACCACACCAGCCCAGGACCTCCACATCCAGCAGGTTCACCTCCAAGATCGTCTGAGACCAGCCACCCAGACAGCTGCTGGAACAATTGGTTTGCACAACCAAACAATTTCTGCACAAACTGTCAGAAACCGTCTCAGGGACGCTCAACTGCATGCCCGTCGTCCTCATCGGGGTCTTGACCTGACTCCAGCTCGTCGCCGTAACAGACTTGTGTGGGCAAATGCTCACATTCGATGGCGTCTGGCACGTTGGAGAGGTGTGCGCTTTACGGATGAATCATGGTTCACATTGTTCAGGGCAGATGGCAGCTGAGAATGTCCCAGTTCTTGCATGGCCAGCATACTCACCGGACATGTCACCCATTGAGCATGTTCGGGATGTGCTTGACCGGCGTATACGACAGCGTGTACCAGTTCCCACGAATATCCAACAACCTCACACAGCCATTGAAGTGGAGTGGACCAACATTCCACAGGCCACAATTGACAATCTGATAGACTCCATGCGACGATGTGTTGCACTGCATGAGGCAAATGGTGGTCACACCAGATACTGACCGGTTCTGGGTCCCCAGACCCCCAATAGCGCAAAAAACTGCACATTCCAGGGTGGCCTTTTGTTGTGGGCAGTCTGAGGTACACCTGTGCACTACTCATGATGTCAGATCAGCATCCTGATGTGGCACACCTGTGAGGTGGGATGGATTATCTCAATATGGCAGATGTGCCCACTACCACACATTTGGACTGATTTGTGACCACTGTTTGGGAGGGATGGTTATATTGTGTATCTGGAATGAATTTTAGGTCTCTACGTCCATCCCATGGGGAATGGGAGCAGTAACAAAGGTGTTGCGTTTATATTTTTGTTGAGTGTATATATATATAAAAAAAAAAAACACCCAGCACGCCCCTGCGGGCGGTTTATCCTTCAAGCTCGGGTCCTCTACCAGAGGCCTGGGAGCTTGAGGGTCCTGCGCAGTATCTTAGCTGTTCCCAGGACTGCGCTCTTCTGGACAGAGATCTCCGATGTTGTTCCCGGGATCTGCTGGAGCCACTCGCCTAGCTTGGGAGTCACCGCACCTAGTGCTCCGATTACCACGGGGACCACCGTTACCTTCACCCTCCACATCCTCTCGAGCTCTTCTCTGAGCCCTTGGTATTTCTCCAGCTTCTCGTGTTCCTTCTTCCTGATATTGCTGTCATTCGGAACCGCTACATCGATCACTACGGCCGTCTTCTTCTGTTTATCTACCACCACTATGTCCGGTTGGTTAGCCACCACCATTTTGTCCGTCTGTATCTGGAAGTCCCACAGGATCTTAGCTCGGTCATTCTCCACCACCCTTGGGGGCATCTCCCATTTTGACCTCGGGACTTCCAGGTTATACTCGGCACAGATGTTCCTGTACACTATGCCGGCCACTTGGTTATGGCGTTCCATGTATGCCTTGCCTGCTAGCATCTTGCACCCTGCTGTTATGTGCTGGATTGTCTCTGGGGCATCTTTACACAGCCTGCACCTGGGGTCTTGCCTGGTGTGATAGACCCCAGCCTCTATGGATCTTGTGCTCAGAGCTTGTTCTTGTGCTGCCATGATTAGTGCCTCTGTGCTGTCTTTCAGTCCAGCTTTGTCCAGCCACTGGTAGGATTTCTGGATATCAGCCACCCCCTCTATCTGCCGGTGGTACATACCGTGCAGGGGCCTGTCCTTCCATGATGGTTCCTCGTCTCCCTCCTCTTTCTTGGGTTTCTGCTGCCTGAGGTATTCACTGAGCACTCGGTCAGTTGGGGCCATCTTCCCAATGTATTCTTGGATGTTCGTTGTCTCATCCTGGACTGTGGTGCTGACACTCACCAGTCCCCGGCCCCCTTCCTTCCGCTTAGCGTACAGCCTCAGGGTGCTGGACTTGGGGTGAAACCCTCCATGCATGGTCAGGAGCTTTCTTGTCTTTATGTCAGTGGCTTCTATCTCCTCCTTTGGCCAGCCTATTACCCCAGCAGGGTACCTGATCACGGGCAGGGCATAGGTGTTGATGGCCCGGATCTTGTTCTTACCATATATATATATATATATATATATATATATATATATATATATATATATATGTATGTGTGTGTGTGTGTGTGTGTGTGTGTGTGTGTGTGTGTACGAAGCTCACTCACATCAAGTCACAAGAACGTGTTCTGGAACATAGTTATGGTCAAAGTTTTATTGATCACCTCAAAATTACTCAAAGTTTTGAAATGTCATGTGTACACACACAGACATTCTGCATAGTAACTACTAGTCCACGATGCCCTTGAGCTCTGGTCCTTGTTTTTTCTAACCTGACCCTCAGTGATGTGAAAGACTGTGTGTCAGAAAGAGAAAGTGAGAGAGTAGAAGTGAATCTATCTTATTTGCTTATTTTTTTATTTTATTTTTTTGCTCGATTCTCTGAAACATGAGGTAGGGTGAAAACAAACCTCAAAGTCAGGTAGTGCTTGACTTATGCAAGTGATTTACGAGAGTTTCTTTTCCTCTGAGTCTAATAACTGGGAGTCTGGAGCTGAGTCATTGTATATAACAGTGATATCTGTCAACTGTGTTAAATGGTAAAAATGGTAAATGGCCTGCATTTGTATAGCGCTTTTCTAGTCCCTAAGGACCCCAAAGCGCTTCACACTACATTCAGTCATTCACCCATTCACACACACATTCACACAGTGTTAATTGAATATTGACCTACACTCACCAGGCACTGCATTGTTTCAGCCTTACCTTACCTTGCTTGTACAGGGTTGGGCCGCCTTTTGCTTTCACAGCTGTCTCACTTCTTCATGGCACAAATTCGACAAGGTGCTGGAAACATTTCTCAGAGATTTTGGTCCCCACTGACATGATAGCAAAAACCCAGTTGCTGCTGATTTATCAGCTGGAAATCCATGACTAGAATCTCCTGTTCCCCCACATCCCAAAGGAGTTCTACTGAATTAAGATCTGATGACTGTTGAGGTCATTTGAGTAGAGGGAACTCATTGTTATGTTCAAAAAATCAGTTTGAGATGATTTGAACTTTGTGACACAACATGATGTATTATCCTGCTGGAAACTGCTATCAGAAGATGGGTACACTGTGCTCATAACCACTGTGGTCATATGATTAGCAACAGCACTTAGGAAGTCTATGATGTTAAATGATGCACCACCAGGAGCCTGAACTCTTGATACAAGGCAGGATAGATCCATGTGTTTATGTTGTTTACCGCAAATGGAGATTCATCAGAATAGGCAATATTTTTTCAGTCTCCTGTCATTCAAATTTGCTCATCCTGTGCAAATTGTAGCCTCAGTTTCCTGTTCCTAGCTGACAGGAGCGGCACCCAGTGTGGGACACTGCTGCGGCACCCAGTGTGGGACACTGCTGCGGCACCCAGTGTGGGAAAATCCCAGTACTCAGACCAGCCTCTCTAGTACCAAAAACCATGCCACGTTCAAAGTTAGATCATCTTTGTTCCCCATTCTGATGCTTGGCTTATCTCAATCCTGCCAACACATGTAAGTACACAGAGGTGCTGCCACGTAATTGGCTGACTAGATATTTGGAGTGGTTTGTTTTCAGTTTGTTTTTCAGGTGCAGGTCATCCTGTTTCTGGTCAACTGTTTTTATTTTCTTTTTTGGCCTCTATTCTACTGCTCTGTTTCCCTTTGCCACTGAAGAGTAGGAACGGAGTGCCCAGTAGATGGGGAAAAAAGAACGCATTAGAATGGTGCAAATCAACCAATTAAAACAAAAACAAACACACAAACATGGTGTAGATAATAGTCAAGCTATACTTGACTATTATTGGCATTAATAACAGGAAGCCCAGCCCAGCCCATTCCTTCTAGATTGGGTGTAAAATAGAAGGTGGTTGTTATGGGAAAATACTGTGCATCCAGAACGAGGTAAGCAATTATGTACTGTAAGCTTTGACTAACAACGCCTTCTTAATCCATGCTGAACAGTTTACTGTAAAGCGATGCAAGCAAGATGTCTGTTCTCTCCTCCGGAAACTAAAGTTTAAAGTTTTTGTTCAACATCAAGACTCAAGTACAAGGGTACATCACTGTTGTTAGTAGTCTAAATGAAAACCACCTTCACATGTAACTTTGTAACTCCTGCATTAAGCTGTAATTTTTCATTTGTATTCTTCTGTTGAATTGACTTACCATAAATCAATAAAGATATGGGCTGATAATGTTGTGATGAGCAAAGCTCAGCTGTGAAATTAAGTTTTGGAATTCAAGGTTGAAATTAACACAAGTGAAGCATCGAGAAGGATAGAGCAGCAAGACTTGTTAATCCTTAAATCCTTAAAACCCTCAAGAAGGAAAAATGTGATTTAACAAGGGCCATATTATTTTAACAAGCTTTCTGTTTAGCCAGCCATACTTGTATTTATCCCAAATCTACCACACTCTCTCAGTATCTCTCCGAGTCTCTGTTTGCTGCATCTTAAATCTAATGTGTTGCTTTTTTCCCTCATATACTTCTCTTTCTCTTTTATTCTGTAAATCAATTTTGGGCTTGAGGCTGCTGTGCCTTGCAGGCATAGCTCTCTTTGATAGCGTTCCCACCACAACTCTGTATGTGTGTGTGATAGCACCCACCACAGCTCAACAGCCAAGCCAGATTTCAAACTTTTTTGTAGGATTTTGGTTTAAACTCAGCTATGATGCTGCCTAAACAGAAGCGTATAGACACATATGCACACACACACGCTCACATACGCACATGCACTCAGTGGTGTGTGTGTACAGGGTTTTGGTTAATGGCAATGTAAAAAACTGAAGTTTCGTTCCTCTGCTACACATGTGTAGGCTTAGCAATAAAGAGCTAGAGACAGACAGAGGGAGAGAAAAGGAGAGGCACAGCTTTGAAGGCAGATGTACCTAAAGGCAATGTCCTTCAAAGAGTTTGTTTCTCAAAGATTTTTCAGGCTGGGAAGAGGGAATATTGTGCATAAATGTTGGAGATAATGAGCTGATTCCCACATGTTGTAATTTCTAATAGGTACATACACACACACACGCTCTCATTTTCATATCTTACTGAGGACATCTAATTGACATAATGCGCTCCCTAGCCACTTACCCTATACCTAACCATAACCTAATTGTAACCCTGACACTAAAACTACATTTTGAGCCTGAAAAAGGCCTTCAAGCTCATGGAGACAGGCATTTTGTCACCATAAGTGACTTTTGGTCCCCACAAGTATAGTGGTATGCCAATTGTCTGTCCCCACAAGGATGTCTAAACATGTACACCCCCCCCACACACACACACACACACACACACACACACGTATACACGTGTATGACTTTGTCAGAGGAAAAGATTTGGGATGAGTCCAAACTAAACGCAATTAAATCACAACATATTTGACAGTAAAGCTATTACATTTAAGAAAGGTTAAGGGAAAATGTTTTGCTTTGCTGTTATTATTTTATTGTAGAATCTTATGATACTGTAGATTGTGTATTAAAATACAAGCAACACATCACCAGTGGATCTCACTATAATTGTTTACTGTAGATGTACTGTTTTTCGGTCCAGTTGCAACGCTGAATATCCAAGTGCCTGGCCTTTATTAGATGGAAATCATAGGCATGTTTTTTTTCCTATCTTTGCTTTTCTATTTAGCCACAAACAGTAACTAAAGGTGGATGCCCCACATGTTCTTTTTTGTCATAACAGCTTCTGTCTTCTCTTTTGACTCAAGCATGATTCATTCCCTCAGGTCACATGTGCCACACAGTTGTCACTCAAGCTCTGCTCTCCAAAACCTACTGGCTCCACCGGGTTGTGTGCGCTCTGCTGCAGATGTGTCTCTCTAAGCCTTGCGCTAAGCCCTCTGTGCTATTCTAAACTCCGACTGTAAACAAGTGTATGGAAAGCTCTGCAATAAATAAGAGTGGAATGCAACATGTAAGCTGACATCATAGCCACCTGTCTTGCAAGAGAGCCCAGACTTTGAACTTAAAATCACTGTTAACCGGTTGTGTTGCATCTTATGTGGAATAGCTCCCCCCATTGACTGAAGACTGTATAGCAGGTAAGTGTATATTGTTGGATTTGTTTGATAGTCAAATGACTGTAATATTGTGTTTTGGAGGAAGTCAATCTGAATTATAACTCTCACTGCTGAAAAAAGCAAAACGAGTTATTGTTTTTTTTCCATAGTGGACACATTTCAAAACCATCACAGTCTCTTCTAATAAAGTACATGTGAAACATTGATTTACATTTGTTACACACATTTTCTAATTGAGCACTGCTGTTTGTTTAACATACACAGTGTCATCAGATGTTTTTCTGGAGAGCCCCAGCCTTTCCTACTCCCCTAGTAGTAGTAACACCTCCTTAGTAACCCCTACTTCACTGTGCTACAGAGAGATTGCATCACACTGGCTCTTTACCTGTGAAAGACAAACAACACATTCTTTAATCCTGTGAATCAAAGGTATTTCTGTATGTAATTTTTTTTAAAACATCACTGCAATTAGTGGATAGAGAAGGAAAATGTTTCTGATAAATACGTACAACCCTGTTTCGAAAACGTTAGAAAATTATGTAAATGCATGCAAATAAAGCCTCATTTTTAATTTGATAAGCTTGTTTAAAACACCATTAAACCTCACTCGTGATTGCAGAAACATGTCGCTACAGTATTTTTTTTTCCAGTGTAACATAATTTAAGGTCAGTCACTGGATAGAAAGATCAAAACTTTAAGGTCATACTTCACTTGACAAACTACAAGGGCTGCGTCCTCTCAACCTCTGAAACCATGGCTTCCTTGAAGAGATGTGGCTGAAGAGACAGCAAGATGAAATAAATCTGTCATAAAATAAAAATAAAAACTGTGTTTCTGGTGATTTTCTATTGAGATTATGAAACATTAACTTTGAAGTTGTAACATTAAGTCAAAGCATGACATCATGACATGCTCTGGCAGGCACTGATGTCAGATTTTCTGCCTCAGTGTTTAGAATCAGTGAGCCTTGGTGGGTAGAAGTGATTTCACAAGACTGCCGAAATATAATGAGCTTATATAGCTTTAGAGAAGATGTAATCTTTTCTTAAAATATCATTCTAATCAAATTTTCCCCTTTTTTATACAGTGCAATTGGTTGGATAAGTGAAGTTTAATAATATAGGAAAGACAAGTTCCTAAACTTGTGCACTGTGTGACATCTGCACCTTAATTGGTTGTTCTTTAAACACCTTTCTCTTATAATGTCACCCGGGAAGCTGCATGATATTACTAATACAGAAAATAGTGTAAAGACCTCCCAGACCTGAAATCCAGCATGTGTGCAGCCCTCATTCTCATTAGACCTGCGGCTTTGTTTATGTTAAATACTCACAGATGAGTCTCATAAAATCCTTTTAGCTACTTGGACTACAGCTAACAGTATGCTATGTAAATTAGATTTTTTAAAAAAAAATATTTTTAATACCACACTAAGTAATCTGGGATTTCAGTGAAAGCCCTAATAAAATACTTGAACATAAGATTTTAATACCTAGAATATTTCTGAAATACCTGTTGTTTTATTGCATGCTTGTGAAATTAAAAATTGTTTCCAGGGAAAACACGCTCTTCCATAGACAAAAAAAAAGTTGTTTAGCCAAAGACGTTAAAGACACAGTTTTCCCCTATTTGCTACCCTTACACAGTCATTAGTCCTCTGCTGTTTTATTGAATGTAAATACTCACATCTCAGTGCAAATAGTTTAAACTTTTTTTTCTCTGAACTGCTTTAGGGAATATCCAAACTTTTCATGACACATGTTTAGCAGAACTTTTGGTCAGAAGATTTGCTTTTTGCCCTCTTTTGATTGAAAAAATTCAAAAACACCTCGTGTCTGTGAAAGTTCTCAGTCATCCAGGTCATCGTAGTCTAAGGAGCTTGGAAAGAAAAGTGTCTGGACCTCTTTAAGTTGTTTGAAGACGTTTCACTTCTCATCTGAGAAGCTTCTTCAGTTCTAGGGTCAAATGGTGGAGAGTCCCAGATTTAAGCCCTGTGGGAGTTTCCATTGTGCCTGTTGGGGGGGGGGGTCAGTCCCTAGAACTGAAGAAGCTTCTCGGATGAGAGGTGAAACGTCTTCAAACAACTTAAGGAAGTCCAGACGCTTTTCTTTCTTTCAAGCTCCTTAAAAACATCTCCTCTCACCTAATCTTAGATGTCTTGTCATGAACAATACATCTGAAACACTTTCAAAAGAATCTTAATCAGTCATCTGTTTCATAAACTCAAGCACTGTTTATGATTGAGCTCAAAGTCTGTAAGTTTCAGCTTGGATGAGAGGGCCTGGAAATGATCAGCACCCTACTAAAACATTTTGTTGCAAGGTGTAGGCCTGGCCTAAAGCAGCAGAGCAGATCATCCTCAGTCTTCATTCCAGTAAATGCATGAACAGTGTGACTGGGATGTTATAGCAACAAATGTTTTTGGTCCTGTGCTTGTTCTGTGGACTAAGCTTCAGAAGTACCTGGGACCTTAAATGAATGTTCTATCACCAATCGATTACTCTGTGAGTATTTTACTATTATTGGTGATCATTTCATATATGATGAAGACCTATTTTCTGAGTTCAATCTAATTTACTAGGCATGCTAGATTTCACTGTGCTAACAACAAATGCACTTCATGATTCCAAAGATACTAGCTTAGTGTAGATAGCAACATTTTATCATAAATATTGCATAATTAAAATAAACTACATAACTTAATGTTTTTACATCCTGCAGTAAAAAGGAAAAAAAACACAAGCTTTCTCTTTAAGCACAAAAACAAAGCACCCGTGTTTGACAAGTGACATTATTACTTCTTAAAGGTTTGTATTAAACAAATAAACCTAAATGTAATTTAAGTAAAAGTCAGCATCCAGAAACTGACACTGCTATCATTCATATAAAACAAACAAAGATTTGATTTATGTCAACCTTATTACACAGGCAAGCACATAGTAGGAAATGTGCTAGTGCTTCAGTGGTACAGCTCATTTTGAATGTCTATATCCAGGCTTTCTTACCCACATCTCTCTTTCTCGCTTGCTTTAAGTCTTTGCTGTTTTGTGTTTGATCTTGCATGAACTTAGACAGAAAAAGGTTTTGTTATATTGTAATATAAAATTCAACCTTCATCAAAATTCTTAAGATGTATAGCTTCAAAACTATAATAGATTTTGTAGAATTTATGTAAAAAAGAAAATGTTTTATAGATGATGATGTTCCATTCACTGAAACTGTGAAAGTCCACGAGAGATCTGAATCCTGAACAACAGTACTTGACATAGAATATATCAGTTCCTTTGTCCTGTAAGTTTGAAGCTGAAAAAGAATGAAAAGTTTTGAGTTTTCAATAAAAACTTCAATATGAAAAACTGCAAACTACATGCTCATATGGATGACTTGAAGTCATATCCTTAGGCATACTTTCTCACACTCTGAGACAGTGGTACTTTTCAGGGTATTTTACTATCCATGTGCTGCTGTGAGCAATTAAAGGTCCAATGGGACAGACAGGAATGTAGCTTTGGCTTTTAACATACAGTGAGCCCTCTGTGCTGCTCAACTCTGACCAACCTTGAAGCGTTTCGATGAGTAGATGGAAATACCTGTTTGTAGGTGAAAACCATGCGCATATATGTCTATACAAACCACATGTCCCTGCATATGAACCCTACTGACCTGTAAAGGGATTAAACCACAGCAGGGTTCTTACAGCAGTCAACCTTTTCACAGTTGCTAAATATGCACACATGCAGGTGAACACACACACTCACATCGGCACACACTCACACAGACGCGCACCAAATGTGTTCTTGTCATCCTGTCCTCCACCTCTAACTCTAACCTTTGTCACAGACCGTTTTCACAGAGATGCAGATGTTTCCTGAGACCAGAATCTGTTATCTATGGCAAGAATTGCACCAAATCGTCACAGCTGTATTTTACTTTTAATAGAGTATTTACAAGTAGCAGTGATATACAATGAAATGACAAGTTAAATGTTACTGTAATCTGCAACAGATGAATGGCATTGAGTTATACTCAGTCTAGTTAAAAATGATTGTGATTTAAAAGTTTGTATGTAAAATATAACTTTTAAAAAATTTTGCTTTTAAGTTTTCTGCTATTTAAGCATGTCTTTTTTAAGCATACTGTCTGGTATACTGACAGCATGGGGTCAGACTCAGCACAGCCACTGGGATAAACATAAATTCAAAGTCAAATTTATTTATATAGCACATTTCAGACAACAACTGTTGAGCAAGTTGCTATACATTTAAAATAATCTAAAGAGATTAAAAAAAAAAACAGAGGAAAACATGAAGACATAAAATTTAAGAAAAAGTAGTAAAAAATGAGAAGATTTGAGTAAGAAACAAGATAAATAAAAGTAGTACAAAGTCATTTTAATGTAAAAGCCAAGGAATAAAAGTGGGTTTTCGGATGGGTTTTGAAAGTGTCTAATGTTGGGGAGGTCTCGATGTGAAGCGGCAGTTTGTTCCACAATTTAGGAGCAGTCACAGCAAAGGCCCAGTCTCCTCTGTGCTTTAATCTGGACCTTGGGACAGCTAGGAGCATTTGATCTGCAGACCTCAGTGATCTTGCAGGAGTGTACCAACTCAAAATTATTGAACAGAACAACTCTCAGTACAAATCCCATGCTGTCAAGTAATTGACCCCACTAAGGTGGATTGTCATTCCATCAGACAAGAATGCCTAACACACTTAAGTAACAAATATAGATTGTCTTTAAAGATATAAAAATAGTTGTTACATTTTCCATGGTTCACTGTTGAGGTGATATCTAACTCTAATTTTCCTTAATGGATTGAAGGTTTAAAAAAAGCCTAAAAGATCTCTTTCTTTAAGTTAAACACAATTTCTATCTGCACAGCTATATTTTTATCATGTCAGAATTACTGCTGCTGGAAGTACTGTTGTCTTAATCACAGCCTTTTAACTTCCAACATGATAACGGTGCCACCTAGAGGACTCCTAGCATGCTCTTAAGGAATGAGCCTCCACAGCACATTTCTGACCATGTGCTAGTATATACCATTTTATTCTTTACATCACTAGATTATATAAATGAATACATAAATCATCTGTGGGGGAAAGCTACTAAGAAGACATGATTGATTAACATGATAATTGATTTTAATATTACATTCATAATCCGAAATACATTTAAAACTCCAGGTGCTTTGAAAAGTGAAAATGCATCCAGAATCTACAGTTAACATTAATATATTGCACTAAAGAAATTTATTATTTTATGTGTCTAACACAAAAAAATACATAATTTTCCTCCTTCACTATCCTTCTGGACTTGTGATATAGGATGACTCTTCTAGTGTAACAGTGCGTGTTACCTCCAAATAGCACCTCTGGGGTTGAGAAGTTGCTGTTGTGAGTTTGCATATGTGAGATGAAATACTCGAGTCTGTGTGTGTGTGTGTGTGCTTGTGTGCGCTTGTGTTTTCATGCATCTCTTGGGGTACCCAGCTGAAGCCAGCTGTATATCACGCAAGTCTCCCTTGTGTAACTTCAAAGTCACAGCATGTTCAGTTCAGGCTATTCATGACACAGTCACCGGAAGGACACATGTGTTTATGGAACCTGGACTTACTGCTGTACATATAATGTCGTATACTTACTCTGTACTTCTTTCAAGGATATCATTTCAGCAAGTTTTCTTACCGAGCTATATGGGAGGACAGCAGAGAAATCTCTCTGGCCCTGGACAGAAGAAGCAAACATGCATGCCATGTGTCCTTCACACAACTTGAAACTGAAATAACCATGCTTTGAAAACTGCCGTAGAGAATTTGACTGTCTTCATAGCGCTGTGACTTTGTATTTCAGTTTTGCCTGAAAACTTTTGGACCAACACAATCTGGGAAAGGATAAGATGAACAAAAGAGACTGCAACAGAAAGTGGATAGAGGTAAGAAGATGAGACGTAATCTGTAAAGAAACATAAAACAAAGTTCTCATGTACAGACTACATTCCCACAAAAAAATAAAGCAAAACAAAATAAAAAATAACTGCCAAAGTGGTTCTGGACTACTTGTCCACCTTTTGAGGTTGTGGCTTAGGAACTAAAGAAAGAGATCTACTAATTGGAAAGTCAGTGTTTCGATCTCTGGCTCCTCCAACCTATGAGTCAAATAGTGTTTGAGTGTACTTTAACCCTTGGATGCACAACCTACCAATACCTACACTCTTCCACGAGTGGGGTCAAAAATGATCCTAAATAGAAACAATGCATTTTGGTATAAACTCAGTTGTTATTCTTCAAAATCTTTAAATCAAAGAGTTGTTATATTTTCATATTTGAGGTATTCCTCATAAAACATGTTTGTGACATGAGGCCCTTTGCATTTTTATTAGTTTTTTCATTAATTTTAAGAAATTGCAGTTTTTGTATCACTTGTATCACTTTTGTATGCTTGCTCTGCATATACCGTACTGCAGAAGCTGGGTCTTCCTTCTGAAAGGCACAAGTTGTTCATTCACTGTAACACAATCACTGAGAATTAATTTCTGCCTGCAGTTGACTAGGAACAGGCCCCATATGTAGTGGAAAGCTGCCATGTGGTTTGTTTTCAGTCCATAGGCTCTGGTCCTCTTGTCATCAAAGTGCAAGAAACGGCGAATATCTTTAAATCTTTGAATTGACATAGTGGCCTTGTACAATGGGTTATGCAGAGGACTCCCAAAAAACACACTGACTGGTACATCCCAGTTCTTCTCACTTCCTGCAAGAATGTTCAATCAAATGAAGGCCAGGAGCTTATGTTTGATTACATTTTTCCACTCTTTTCCCCTGTCTGTGGCTACTCTTTGTGCCTCCATGTTTGTGCATGTCAGCACCTCTTCTATTATATTATCAGACATGAACATCTTCCATGCATCTATTGGGGAGACAGTACTAAACCCAGGTGCAAGCCCCTGCCGACTAATTCAGAATATTGTGGCTAAAGCAGTAAGAGGGCCTCATTCTGTTAGACTCAATATCCATTTCCTCTTCAGGGGACTCATCAGAGGACTCCTCTGTGTCTGACTGGCCTTGTCCAGTGGGGGGGGGGACAGTAGTCTGGGTCCTCTATATCTGAGATGTCAGATTCTGAGTCAATGCCTCCAATTGGGCTCTTCATCCCATCCGTCCGGGATCATTTATAGGGCAAGGTCCACAGCTGGCCTCATAGCAGCCATGTTACTTTAAATATTAAAAAAATAAATCAGAAAGGACAATGTTTGAAATGCACAGGAAACTATAAACAGGGCTGCACATAAATGGTCCACAGGTGCGCATTCACTGTCAAAATAAAAGACACGCACCAGATAAGAAGTTGGAACGCTCGTTTGCGTACATTAGATGTTCTGGAGGAGGACAGACATTTGTTCAGAACTCTAAAGATGTCGAAGAAGCAAGCTCTGTAAGCAATTACTTTGGCGTTCCTCCACCGCAAAAGAAGCGCGTATTCTATGAATTTCCGGGAATACTTTTATTTTGACAGCGAATGCACACTTGCGAACCACTTATGTGCAGCCCTGACTATAAATCATGTATGTTACTGTGTAAAAATTAATTCTTGATCCATCAGAAGTGTAAGTGGGACAGTCAGAGTTGCTAAGAATGAAAGTTTCATAGAAGATTCCATAGGAACTGCTTGGGGTCATTTATGACCCCACTTGTGGAAGAGTGGGGTAGCGATACAAAAACTGCATTTTTTTTAAAATTAATGAAAAAATTAATAAAAATGCAAATAGCCTCATGTTACAAACATATTTTATGAGGAATACCTGGAATATGAATATATTACAACTTTTCATTTTAAAGATTTTGAAGAAAAACAACCCATGGGGTCATTTTTGACCCCACGTGTGCATCTAAGGGTTAAAACTGATTTTAAAAAATGCTTTGTATGTAGATGTAGAAAAAACAATGTGTGTGAACAGAGGGAGATGGTACTCATCTTTCTAAACAGAAAAAACCCCAAACGCTATAAATACTAAATACAGCAACTAACTTTCACTTACACTGCTACTCAGACATGATTCAGGATAGGATTATATTTCACCTCAGAAGTTTGCACAATTATTCAAGATAAACATAATCAAAGTTTTAATTACATTTCCACAAAAACAAGCGCTCAAACTTGGTATATAAATTTGTGAAAGAGTTTTCACAGGTTGCAAATGCACAGCACTAGAGTGATAGGGGAAAACAAAGAAGTGTTTTATATAAATTGCAGAAGCCAGGTGCACTGTGGGCGGTCAATTTCCTTATTTAAAATAAAAACAAAACACTGCAGCCTTTCAAAAAACAAAGCCAGTACAGGATATTCTCACTCTATAAAAATAGGTCAAAATGACATTTCTTTCTTCTTCAACATAAACTTTAAGATTCTCATAAGATGCAGCACATTAACTTGTAACATTAGCAAACTGCAGTTTTACTCACTGTACACAGCCTAGCACACTGACCCCCCCCCCCGCCTCTCCTTCTGTCTGTGCCTGTGTGACAGAGTCAGTAACACCACAGCAGGAGGTGAAAGGAGGAGAGCTGCAGGCAGGAAGAGAGAGGAGAGGGAAACTGCAAAAGTACAGCACAGATTCATGCCTAACATTAGACGGCGGCAATGCAAAAATGTGTGACACTGCAAAAAGAAGGCACAGGGAAGAAAGAAAAAAAGAAAAAAGGTCTGTGTGCGATAGGGTTTAAATCCAATAACTGCATGCATGTATGGATCCGAGTCATTGTTCAAATATTTGAGCCTTTGTGTGCGCGTGTGTGTGTGCATGTGCACTTGCACAATGAATGGGGTGCCAGGCGGCAGCAGCTGGGAATGCCTTCCTCTGTTCTCCTGTCATCAATAAATGATCAGAGTGGGCCATCTGGAGAGAGGGAACCACCAACCACCAAGACCTGGCACTGAACGAATGACACAGAGAAAGAAAAAGAATGTGAGGATAGATCAGTGAACAGTAAGAGTAAGAGCGAGATGGAACAGGAAGGGGGAAGTTAAATTTAAAGAACACTGGGGAGGCAATTAAAAAGGATGGGAAAAAGACCCTACAATATATTGGTGGAGCTCAAAAGAAAATCGAATATTGTGAAAAGTTGTTTTTTCATGATTTAATTCAAAAAGGCATCATCTCCGATATTCTTTTGTTTAAATTGTTATGATTATAGCTCACGAAAATCAGAAATCAAGCATCTTATGTAATTAGAATATTCCCAAACAGCAATCAAAAAAAGGATTTACTAAATGTGGAACTTCTGAGTATGCTTTTTATTCTACAGTACTTGATTGAGTTTCCTTTACCATGACTTACTGCATCAGTAAAGTGTGAGGCAGAGGCATTCAGCTTGTGGTGTTGCTAAAAGCCAGGTTGCTTTGATAACAGTCTTCAGCTCATCTGTACTTTTGGGCTGAGTATTTCACATCTTACTCTTATCAGTGCCCTATAAATCGTCTGTAGGGTTCAGGTCAGGTGAGTCAGCTTATCAATTAAGCACATTACAATAAAATTCACATGACAATAACATGGTAAGCAAACCATTTGGAAGTAGTTTTGGCACTGTTTGCAGGTGGTAGGTTTAATCAAAAAGGAAACCGGCATCGCCATAAAGCTTTTCAACAGATGGAATCCTGACCTGATCTCCTGGTAGACAGCTGTGTTGATTTTGGATTTGTTGAAACAGAGTGGACCAACCACCAACAACACCAGCAGATGACATGGCACAACAAATCCTAACAGACTGCACAAACTTTACACTGGCATTTCAACACCTTACATCTGTGTCTCTCTAGACTCTAGGATCTTGATTTTCAAATGAAATCAAATTTACTTTCATTTGAAACGAGGACTTTGGACCATTAAGCCACAGTTTAGTTCTTTTTTCCTTAGTCCAGCTAAGATACTCCTGACACTGTCTGTGGTTCTGGAGTCTTTTGCCATTACTTTTGCAACACTTGACTGAAAGTGGCTGTGCATGGTGGCTGTTGATGTATTGCAACCACCTGGGATTCCTCTGGCCCACCAGTAACCCCTTCACTTCCTGCCTGCTGAGAGAAATATCCAAGAAGAGCTCAGACTCCACTCCTCAATTATCAGCCAACTTTTTCTACTGTGTACTTTACCCCTGACCATCACTAACCCCCCATTTACTCTCCATTAGAGCTTCCTGTTCATTCCTGTAGAAAGATACTCACTGGAGCACTTATCTTTTTCAGACTCCTGCTTTTTTTCCCCATTCCAAGTAGTTCTTAAAAATGTTGCAGTTCAAAAGCAAAACGTGCTGTAATGTGACTCGACAAATTTGCATCTAGACAAAAAGAGTAAACTTCGACCACATGTGCCAGAAGAAAAATGCAGTTGTTTCAAAAGAACTCACACTTTTGTATACTCAGATACTACATTTGACATAATACATACATAATATGACATTTTCAGAGACAGAAAATATGCAAAGAATATGCATAAAATAATTAGCCAATTTAAAGTAATTTTTTAAAAAGTATTTATTTTCACATTTTGTTTGTGGCTGGAGTTAAGAGAGTCATGGTCCTGAGTCTTTGACTTAGTATTTAGAGTTTTATACTGGCGTGTTTGTTGGAACGTTATAAGATAATGTAAGTTCTTGTTCCTGAATATGTTATGTTCTAGTGCCTCTGAGTTTGTTATTTAAATTTCCTGAATTCTAGTTTCATTATTTTGTCTGTCTCTTATATGTGGTCTCTGAGTCTGTTTTTTTACCTCTGGTCTACCCAGTTGTGTCTCAGTGTTGTGTGGTCTCTCTGGTCTCTCATTTTTAGAAAATCTTACTAAAAATATTTAAAAAGCCATGCTATCCAAGCTAACATTTGAATTGGAGGAGAGTTAATAATTAATCACAGAATTGGTGGAAGTAGTATACATTTATCACTCTTTACAGTAGCTTAGTACAGCTCAGTACAGCACAGTATGCTGGAAGAACATGATAAATATTTATAACAATAGATCCTGTTTGTAGGCTTGCATTACAATCACATGACTTTCTTTTTCTCACACTCACTGACATTTTTCTAAAATATTCTAATATGCTGAAACTTGTTTTTGTTATGTATGTACTACATTTTATTATGAAGTAAGTATAAAGTATGTATAAAGCTACATATGTATACATATGTACACTTTTGTCTGCTATAGCCACTGGACTGCCATACCATTATAACCAAAAAAGCAAAATTATTCATTAAGAGTCTTGCTATCAGCCACACAAACTTCTGTGGCCATTTCATTATGTGAGTTATATTTTGAGCATTTATTTAAGAAAGCAATTTAATTCATATCTCACATTAAATCATAATTTATATATGTTACACATTATATGCTATTTAATCTTTGTTATATGTACATTATAGTACTTCTCATAAGCACACATGATGAGTCCAGACAAATAATTATATTTTAATATTGTCCCCTACATCATTAGCTTAACATGACAATTTTACAGTAGGCTACCTCTTAGGAATTCATATCTAACATCCCCAAGCAATATGAAGCACTCTCTCTAAATTTGTGTCTGCGTTCTTCTGTGTTTACATGTATGTCTAAATGCAGCCCTAATTTGCATTTGCATGGTCATTTCGGATTTAATTTGCCTCACTGTGTGACTAATTTGTGCTCCAATAAGTAACATATGCCCCAGGCCATATAACCTAGACATTGCATGGTTTTAAATGAGCTTTTATAATCCTTAGAGGCTATAAATATGTTCAGTGATTAGATATTTTAGTAAACTAACCTATTAGAATTTGGTATAGAAAAGCCAAGTATATGGTAAGCCACACAGCACACAACAGACTGCCTAATTTTTAATGTTACAACGTTAAATACTGTAAGCAGAGCTGGACATAAAAAAGTAGGTACCATATTCATATTGCCTCTTTTTGGTAGCACTGGTTTAACTTTTCCTTTGTTTATAACCCTTTTATACTTCAAGTGTTTGTAACACTTTCCAATAAATTTTGACCCATTAGATTTTTTTAAAAATTTCATTTATTATAATATCACAATTTTTACTATTTTCACTATCGTGTTTACCTTATGATGTGTTATGAAATGCTGTGTTAGTTTTCAGAATATTTTCTGTCTTGGGGCTTGTCAAGAAGTTTTTCACAAATATTAGACAACTGTTGTGTTCTTTTTGGTCAGCTATAGTTTTAGCTTCAAAATTCTCCCATTCCCTGTTTTCCAAATCTCTTTTTCGTTACTAAATCATGAACACTGACCGTTCCAACCTTTGTCCATTCATGGCTAATGGCTCTCACTTTGGCTTGCTGGAGTCTATGGTTGCTTTTTGAGAGCTTAGACCCTACTTCACTATGCTCCACAGGTTCTATTAATGTGATTCAACAGGTTTGGTGATAATCAGGGCTGGGTGTTATTAGTGACACTGAAATCAGCTTTCTTTAAGATCTGTTAAGGATGACTTTTGATGGTGACTTCACTACTTCTGTTTTCTCAGAAGCTACTCCACATTTGTAAAAATGTGATCAGTACAAGGCATTTCTGTCCCATTAAATATGTTTTAATGTGCTCATTAATTACTTGAGATCCATCCATCCATTCTCTTCTGCTTATTCTTGTCAGGGTCACTCTATGGGAAGAAGCTGAAGTACTTGGAGAGAACCCACGCAAACATGGAGAGAACAGGCAGACTCCACACAGAAAGATCCCAGCCTGATGGTGAATTGAACTCAGGACCTTCTTGCTGTGAAGCAACAGTGCTAACCACCATGTTACGATGCTGCCGTGTGTGTGTGTGTGTGTGTGTGTGTGTGTGTGTGTGTGTGTGTGTGTGTGTGTGTGTGTGTGTGTGTGTGTGTGTGTGTGTGTGTGTGTGTGTGTGTGTGTGTGTGTGTGTGTGTGTGTGTGTGTGTGTGTCTGTCTGTCTGTCTGTCTGTCTGTCTGTCTGTCTGTCTTTCTTTCTTTCTTTCTTTCTTTCTTTCTTGATGGCTGACTCTGGTATAATACCATTCTTTCCCCCAGGAGGAGCGTGGAAACAGGAGGGCAGCAAGCACAGGGATTGGGAGAACACGGGAGCGGACAGCACAAAGACACAACATGGGAGAACACGGGAGCACACAGGTATTTATTGTTATTTTCCTGCACTGTAAATTAACGCACTGTTGCAGTGAAGAGTCCTGTGTTTTGGGTCCTATTTTGACACTGTCTTTATTAGTTGGAATGTGCCCTCACTAAATTATTAATTAACATACATTAATTATTAATGTATTTATTATTGATTCTTAAACAATATTGAAGTGATTTGCAAGTCACTTTAACACCCCACTAACACAATGTGCATTCCCAAATTTTGAACTGTAAATTTCCAGATTGTTTTATTTAATTTACTTAATATATATAATTCACTCACTTGCTGCACATAATGTCCTCTTTGTATATATGTACTTACTTTATATTTTTTTTCTCTCTCTTTTTGCACATTCGAGGAGTGTATCAGGACACATTTCACTGCATGTGGTACTTGTATAACTATGCAAATAAAAGATCTTGAATCTTTGATGTTTCATGCATATTATTTAAACTGACAGCACATTTAAATAAACAAAAAATGCTTGAAATTAGTAATCTGTGTTTGCAACTGACATAATTTAAATTTTTAAAAAATTATTGCGCTGTGTATTGTACATCTAGTCTAGTTTCTTGACTTTTGAGGGACTGTTTAGCTTGATGGGGTAGGAAGATAGAGTAACAAGCAATAATACTCTAATTTTTCTTTCTGTTTCCTGCTTTCCTTGACTTTTTCATTCTTTATTTGCTGTGCACAGTTTTACTGTTAATTATGATCAAAGAGTTTTTGGTTGTGTATTGTGTGTCCTAACATTAGTCACACTTCAATGACATGAAGTGTGATCTGCCTGAAGCACAGCAGACTAAAAAGCAAGGCATACAGACGAAGCAGTGGGGAGAAAGAGGAAGGGAGTAAGGAAATAATTTTGTACATTAGGCTAAAACAGTGTGATCATTGAACATTTTAGTGCAAAAAATAACAAACCCAACGGACTCAAAATACCTCCATGCTTATTTACAGTCTGTCTCTTTCAGCCAGTTACTTAGACAAACTAGCCTGCTCACAATTTCAGAGCTCAAGGCAGCTCTATTTTTTTGTTACAATATGACCTGCAAGTGAGAACAGTCTCTCACATGGAACAGAAGTGGCAGGACTAATCCAATACTTGTGGGCCAGGACAAACAGCTGTGGGTGGGTCCCTGCTCAACTGGACCACCATTGCAGTGGGCAGTCTGTCTCACTGATGGTGGATTCTGCTCTACCAACTCAGGATCCTGTTACACGGGGCTTCCTCATCTGAATTAGAGTCTGAAGACAATGAAGAGAGTGTTAGGTTTTGTCATTTATGCTTAGAAATATTTAACCATATATGCTTAGAGGTGTATAATCAATTGTGTAGTGATAGGATGTGTGATCTTTAGCAGGCTGCAAAGGCTACATCCTGGGAGCATGGGAAGAGGTCGTACCTTGTTTTATTGTTTTACTGTAGGATTAACGTAGCTATGTCAGTTTTAGTCTAAGTGCTTTTTCACATATAGATGAACTGTTGGACTTCCAGACCAGCAGGTTTAGGGAAGTCATTTATGGGGTCACACTCTGACCCCACACACACACACAGGCAAGGTACTCTTTGTTTGTATGTAGACGTCGTATGTTAATGAACCTATGCATATTCATGTAACCTCAATAAAAGAGCAGTGTTACGGGGGAGCGGACGAGAGCAACTGGGGTCAAGCAAAGGAACGGCGTTTGTCCGGTTCTCTCCCGTGCACGAGAATCATGAAGAACTTTGCCTACTTCGTGTCTTGCTTTGCTGTGTAATTATATTGTCTTCAACGTTCCAGTGAATAGGTTCAAGCTACAAACCTATCAGAGAGGAGGAGGCTCTTTGTCTTTGCTGGCTCCTTTGCGGTGGCATCTTTACACTGTTCCTGCAGCAGGGCCTCAAGGCTGGTCCAAACCTCTTCTCACTCTCCCCTTGCAAGGCACTTTAAATCCTTAAAGCGTGGGGCAAATACAGTAGCTATCTTGAGCCACTGACGGTTGAGTATAGCTACGCGTTGAGATAGGTCCTTTATGAAGGGAGCCTTAAATTTCACCGTGTAGTTTGAGTCATCATCAGAGACCTCCATGGTGGGATGCAGGTGGCAGAAAGCAGGTAAAACCACTGAACATGAGACATATGTTTCACCTCCAAGAAGCTTAGTCACAAACCTGTAGTAGACAGAACGCAATTATTAATCTACATAATAACTGTCAACTATAGGGCTTTTTGAAGAAACAGTATAAATAAGTTAAAAAATAGTTTTATTTACCTGCATGGCTCAAGGACAGTCGCCAGCTTTTGGAGTTTTATCAGCTCTGATGGAAAAATTACTTGCTTGTGCTTTTGCCTAAAGCAGCAAAACTAGCCTCTGGATTCTTTAGTAGACGAGAAACCATATCTAATGTTGAATTCCACCGCTGACCTACTAACTTTGGTCCTGAAACCAGTCATTTCATGAAGTTTGGGCTGCCGACACCTTTTGTTTGGTACGCTTTGGTTGGTGCATTTAGATTGGTAACATTGAAGTGGTATGCAAACTCCTTTTTGCACTGTGTGGCGTGGGTGTGGTCCTTGGCCAGCTGCAGAGGAGGCGTGACGCAGTGAGCTCCCGGGGCGGCGCAGGGGCGGGGTGAACAGGTGTGCTGGGATCTGACAGTGATTGTGTCTCTTTATGTGTTGGCAGTGACAGACGGAGAAGGAACGTGACAGCAGAGAAAGAGAGCGCGGAGTACATGTGTCCACTACAACCCGAGCTTAATAAAAAGTTCTGCACTGTCAAAAGTCGCTCCGGCTGGTATTTCTTGGGTCCACCGTTACACACAGTTTGCACAAAACTACGTTTTTATCAAGGCTTCCATCAGGTAGTCTTTTGAAATGAAATTTGCCTCAGATCACTCCTGGCAGCACACTTTCGTCTGATTTTTTGTAGCTCTGATGTGTGCATTAGTGTAATCAGTATACCAGGAAATCGTGCATTGACAAAAATTCCTCTTTGCTTGGAATGCAAAGTGCTATTAAATGCATTATTTTTTTAACATGTGTTTTCAAATTAATTAATCGCAATTAACACATTAAATTCTCACCTCTACTGTAAACAAAGAATGTAAGACGTGTATGAGGCAGAACTCTGAGATGCAAGGAGAGCTATCATGTTCTCTTTGGTTTTACAGTGCTTGCCTTGCTTGCCATGATGAAATTCTCTAAGAATAAGTTATTTTGATGATGATGAGGAAATTTCTCTTACACCATTATCAGGAACTGTAACTTCAGTAGAGCCCTCTCCTTCTAGACGGTTCTAGTTTTTTTTTTTTTTTTTTTTTTTTTTTAATCTTGCATGTCATATATAAAATGCCAAAGAGCACACCACAGATATTTGTCAATGCCAAATGTCCAACTCTGTTGTGTAAATAATTGCAAAAACTTTTGGAGATGATTAATCTCTGTAAATATGTTTATTTGCTTTTCAGTATGGGGGAAAGAAAAGATTGCCATTTTTCATCTTTCTACTCATGTCCTTCATCAGAAGTTTATTTCAGTTTTATGTCATTTTGATATCAGTTCTGCACGATACCATCTGTTGAGGTTGACATGCAATGTTCCTTGTAAAATTTTAATTGCCTCTGGAACACTGGTTTTTCAAGCAGAAGCACTTGATTGACTTCAATACAAAGTTGTGTAAACTGCAGGGTAAACTGCATACAGTGTCAGTTTCTGAGAGCTGCAACAGGCCTCTATTAAGACATTGACTTGCATTCTTCCTATCAGGCAATGCACGAGTTCCCTGTCAATGTGCATCACTAAAATGCACTATGGGGTGTTCTTTTATCATTCATTACCCGTGTCCACAAGGTCAAATTGACTAGAGAACTAACTGCAGGAATTTTCCTTTTGTCTATGATTGTTCACACATAACTTTTGATGTGCCCAATCTAGACAAAGCAAGCAGATATGTTGCGCCTCACTGAAACAGTACTGACCTGGCCAACCTTCAGTGACAGTGCTACAGCACACATGGGATCTACTAGGATAAGAGTTCAGGGGCGCTGGCTAGGAGAAAATAATTGGGCATCAGATAGGGCACAATCGAGCCAGGCCAAATTTATCCAAGCAGCAAATAGACAGATAGAAACCAGGCAGTTAGTAAGTACAGTAAGGCCAAAGCACAAGTGACCTGACCAAGCTATATGGTGACATGTTTTCACACCGCAGGATTTATATATAGGACGTTATTTCGGATAGAATTTGTGAATTTCTCTTTAGATGGTCTTGCTTATATGTCTTGGTATTCACATAGCTTTTTTTAACTCATTCACTGCCAGCCATTGGCAGTGAATGAGTTAAACCCATTGACTCATTCACTGCCATTGACGGCTATAGACGTCAATGGCAGTGAATGAGTTAATTGATATGTTTAAACTTGAAACAACAACAATAACAACACCAAATCCTAATTGTAAAGGACACATTTTCCCTGTAGGCTATTATCTCAACTACAACTTCACTAAAATAAACCATCAACTGTTAAGGAAAATTCAGAAAACGCTTGTGCTTCTTTAATTAGCTAACTGATGAATATAGCATTTTTGACAAAGGCGTGAGGTGAACTTTAACACAGCTTCAGAGTATGAAAATGTATAATTACTAAAAGATAAACCATAAAATTGTAGTTTTTATGTTTTTATTTTCCCTTTTGTTTTACTGGTAAGGTTTTACTGGTATAGTAATTTATTTCAATTTCATGTTTAATCACCATTCCAGTTTACTGCCTATTCAAAAACAGCCAATCCAGTATGTTATGAGCTGTAGAGGATTAATGACAGTCATTAACAGTCTTCTTATTTAGATTCTGCAAACCAAAGCCAACATGCAAGAATCCCAGCCAAAGCAGCACTGTTTGACCAAGTCTATAAACCAGTAGACATATCCTCACCCTGTTTTCACACTGCAGATCTGTTGGTAATTTTTTAGAGCGACATCTAATATTGCATTAGCGACATAACCTCTGTCACACGTTTCCTACAAGAGTATAAAAACCATTTGATGGAAAGACGCTTACAAACCATATGTAATCATATATAATCTTACTTACTCTGCTGAATTGTTTCTTTTATGTATTTATTTTTGTAATTTTCTTTTAAATATTGTAATGTGCTTTATTTGCTGTAGAAGAGAAGTCTACTATAAATCAAATGCCTCTGATCCATTTAATTTGAAAAGGTAACACTGTTTTTTTTTTAATGATAACAAAAACAAATCAATAAAATTAAATGGGATAGAATTTTAAAAAGATTGCTTGGCCAACAGGGGAAAACAAACAAACTTTCTGACCTATACTGTTTTGACTTGAATACCATTTGTGTTACATTGCCTGATTCTAATGTACAGCTTTTCTCTTATACCTGAAGACTTTATACAACATGCCTCATTCGCCCAAGCACTTTTTATGCTTAAGATTCTATCTCACATTCACACTCCAGTCCATCTGAGAGGAACTTGGAGTTAGTATCTTGCCCAAGGATATTGGCACACAAACTGGAACAGCCTGGGATCAAACCACCAACCTTTTGATTAGTAATTGAGCTGCTCAACTTCCTGAGCTACAGCCACTGATGAAGAGTCCCTCATGATGCATCTTTACTACAGTACATAGATGATATAAACAATAATTAGGCATTAACCATTTGAACCTTCCTTTCCCTTCTTGGCCTTAAAAAAAAGTTATTTATACTAGGGCTGGGCCATATTATACCGTTCACTTGAACCGGTTTACTTGAAAAGACTTGATATTTTACCCCAAATATAAAATTTAACATGCATATTATATAGAGATTGAAAATGTGACGTCATTCACGGGTAGAACCGCAAAGGATTCTGGGAACTCGTGGCAAGCGGTACTAGCGCACGCAGGCTTTCAATTAAAATCAGTTATACAGCGATAAAAAGAAACACAAAAATGTCAGGAAGCTGTTGTATTATTAACTGCAATAGCCGGTCGCATGACAGCCACGGGAAGCCGACGAGTAAAGAGATCGGTTGTTATCGGATTACGTCGTTGAAGAGAAATTGTTCGAGCCATGTTTCCGAAGTAACAAAGAGGCGACTGGATTGCAGCCATTCAAAGATCAAATATAACGTCCCAGAACACTCCAGCTCACAGGTTAGTCTGCTCCAAGCATTTACACAAAGGTCAGTCTGCTGTTGTAGTTAATACGTCATTTTTCTTAACATAATTGGTGATATAGGTTACAAGCAAGTCTGGCGCTGAACAGAAATTGTCGCGCTATGCTCCTTTGTTTATTGTGCATAAATAATGAATTGTCTTGACACAATATTGCGTTTCGCTTCTGTTATTATGGTACATTGACAAAAACATATACTTTTATTCACAGGATGAAACAGTTGTTTTGTATCACTAATTGTCCAGTGCGATTACAGCATACAATATTATTGTCACTGCTACATTTCTGTGATGCTACCAGAAATTATTTCCACTGCTAATTAATTACCATTGAGCTCAAAGGTCCTATTAATAAACGGTTAACGAATGTGTATTTATGACGACGATTTGTGAGAGTGGTAAACTTATGATACGTACGATGGTCTTTACTTTCTACACGGTGCATTTCAAGGTCCTGTACCCATCCGTCGGTAAACTGTACCTGGGCTTGTTGCAGTGACCGGAAGTTACTAAACTTCATGAGTGTATGCACTCACTCCAAGAAGCGTATAATTATAAATATGCATATAAATATGCTACGATGAGATAGCTGACTTCATCTAACTAGCAAATGTTTTCCAGGCTACGTTGGTGATGCAGTTTTTTTTTTTAAAATGATATTTAAAAAAAAAATCATTTATTTATGTATGATATTTTTGTCATGCGATTTTAAAGCCAGTCCTACAACCGCATCCAAGAATAACATGCAGCTTATCTCAGAACTGTCGGTGAAAATTATTCTTGGAGCTAGGTTTAATTGAGCTGCATTTTAAAGAGGTGCAATTTCACAATTTGTGTATATTTTCTAAGTTCACTATTTTGTCATGTGTTGAGAAAAACACAGATTTAAAAATTACATGGTCTAATATTTACATTTAGCATATAACTGCAACATGCTTTTTTTCGTTTTTTTTTAAAGACTCGAAAGGACTTGAAATTCAAAATTTCAGACTTGTGACTTTACTTGGACTTTTACACCAGTGACTTGAGACTCGACTCTGACTTGCCTGACATTACTTGAGACTTGACTTGAGACTTGAGGATAAAGACTTGAGACTTACTTGAGACTTGCAAAACAATGACTTGGTCCCACCTCTGGCATATTCTGACTGAGAGATTTCTGAAAAAATTTAAACGTGCATCTCTGTTATCACTTCCAACATAAATGAAGACAGAAAACTAAACAGCAGTGACGTTTGAAGGATTACTGAAGTTGGGCTAGCTGGTATATAATGATGTGCTACGTGATCGCTAGCGACACAGCTATATTAGCATAGCATAAACAGTGAAGCTCAAGGATGAACGGTAACACTTTTCCACTTGATAATTAGTTAACGTGAAGGTTCCTGATGGTTAGAGACAAATGCAATCACATGGCAGGATGCTGTAAACTGACCAAACTTCAGTCAGGAGAACAAATGAGATAATCCATCCACAATGCGAGGTTCGTCATTAATATACTGCAACAACATGGGAATAGAGCAGCTGTGACAGAATACAGCATTAATGAATCAATGGTACAGAAGTGGAGGAAGCAAGAAGAATGAGTTGAATAAAGTTTGATTTATTTGACTGCTTTGTTTCGCTTAATGTGCCTTATAATCCCAGGCACCTTATGATCTGAAAAATAAGTATTTGACTTTTTTATTTGGGACACTGTAGTTTAATGTTGCAAAGGACCTCTTTTTAACTTTAGTCGATATTATACAAGGTATAAGATTTTAGCTAATTTCAGATGACTTGAATGGCAGTAAGCTGAAAGGCTATTATGAACTGTTTGTCCAGTGATGCTAAAACATTGTTGCTTTCCCTGGGTTTAGTGTCCTTCTGAAGAGCACACATAAATATAATGTAGCCATGGGGATTTGGGCTAGAATTGAGCCAGCGTATGTGTATATGAGTGCGTGACTCTGTATGTGTTAGCTTAGTCTATGTGCATTTTTGACCCCGGGGAGCCTGGTTCAGACCAAATTACCTGTCAGGGGTTGACATCACCTACCCCCCAACCAATCATACACAGAGGACAACTGGGCTCTGCTCCAAGGCTTCAGAGATCTGTCACCTCAACTAGCTTTGCATTCTCTCCCCATCTTTCTTTCTTTCTTTCTTTCTTTCTTTCTTTCTTTCTTTCTTTCTTTCTTTCTTTCTTTCTTTCTTTCTTTCTTTCTTTCTTTCTTTCTTTCTTTCTTTCTTTCTTATACTCCTATCTCCAGCTCCTACACAAAATTAAAAATGAATATGGTATCCATATCCAATCTGGAATCAAATCACAGGCAGAATGTACCAAATCTGCATTTGGGATGCTACTTTTGAACTCCCTGATTATATTATTGCTTTGCCAAATTAGGTACAACTCATTATTTATGGCTAACTGTTATTTATTCTCTTCACATGTGAGTTGTTTTTGTAAGATTCTGATATTGAAGTTTTCTGCATTTTCACTCCCAGGGTGCCGTTATAGCAACATTGTTTAACTACAGCTAATACAGTGCTTCTTTAGCAAGAGACAGTAAACGAAGGTCAGCAACTTAGAAATGAAATTTCAAACTGAAGCAGATAAGCAGATAATTTCTATACACAGTAAATACACGGTGCTCACCAGAGAGTGAGAGCATAATAGTCTGAACTAACCTGTCAGATTGGGCTGCAGTTGTCAAAATAGCAGTTGGAGGCATTGGAATGAAGGTCACTGATTTCAAAGTAGACTTCCTACAGGGATTGACCTGACTGACTACTGACTGCACAAAGAAAATGTGATGTGTATAATGTATTTTTAACACCATGGACCAAAGCTAGACATAACTAGTACTGATTATTATAGTGAAAAAAAAGTTTTGCTTAAATGTAACTATCAGGCAATGTTTAGATAATCGATTTTCTGTTTATAATAGCCAATATTTAGAAATGACTCTGTGTAATATATGCCCAAGACTCCAGAGCAAATATTTATTAGTAAAAAAAAAAAATCTAACAATTATTACACCAAGCAGTACTATCAGAAAGGGATTTGTGTCATCCCAAATGAATTCTTCAAACAGCTGCAACCACACAGAACTGCTGTCATAAATATTTACTCTTGTATGGCCCATCTCCTCAACTGACATTAATCAGTCAGTCTGGAATTACAGGGAGAGACAGAAACTAGGCTAAACTTGAAAAATAACTAGCTATATAACAATGTTTTAATCATTCTGCCACGTACCATGAAAGAACAGATCAATGTAAAAGTGGGATTACTAAGAGTGTAATTATTATTATTATTATTATTATTATTATTATTATTATTATTATTATTATTATTATTATTATTATTATTGTTGTTGTTGTTGTTGTTGTTATATTGATTGATTGATTGATTGATCATACTTTATTCATACTTTATATCATTATATATTATTATTATTATTATTATTATTATTATTATTATTATTATTATTATTATATTACTGATTTTATATTGTATTTATTCAACCATTTATTCATTAATGTGATACAAGTTAAATCGTAGGCAGAAACTTGCATAGCTTTCAAAAGAAGTGTTTCTGTTGGTGTCCCCACAACTGGAAAACAATTCAAGAATCCACCCTGGAAACCTGACCTGAGCTGTATCCCACATTTAAACGATATTAAAATAAAGCTGGAGCCTTCATAACATAAAACAGACTATATCTTTGCCCTTGATGCAAGAGCACAATAAAATATTTAATCTTATATCAGCTTGTTATTATTAAACAAGTTTTCGTTTAGTCATGTTTGTTTGAGTCAGAATGTCAATGAAATATGCAAGAGTTTGTAGACAAAAAAAGCTCCACTTCAATGAAAACAGCACCCCCAAAAAACCTTAATGAAGTCCAAAATGTATAAAACGAGTTCAAAAATTGTAAAAGGTTCAAACTTTGAACTTTTTTTTGCATCACTACTGATACTGTTTGATAAATCAACTCCTACATGTACACAGAAACGTATCATCTGCTTTATTAAACTGCTTTTTCGTGTGTAATGAAACTCCTGTTCCATGCCGGGTGAGTGCCGAGTATGTTTGTGTATATGGGGTGGGAATGCACATTTGTGTCTGCGTGCGCCTGTTCGTCTGTGTCTATATGTCAGGTTGGGCCTTAGACTCCACCTCTCTGGGAATATCTCAGGCTCTCCGAGGTATTGAGGCCTATCTCCCCTCACCACACTCCCTGTCGGTGGCTGATACCCTCAGACGTTGGTGTGTTGGTGGTTCTTGGTGTCTGAGGCTGGGCGCTCATGTATGTACCGACTCACTCCTGGTGGCTGATTGGTGGGGCCTGGCGCCTGTGGCCTGGCTGGGCCTCTTCCGGGGGGTGGGGTGCCCTCAGGCCTCTGGGCCTGAGGCTCGGTCCTCTCTGGCACAGCTGGCTGCCGGCAGAGCCTGTGGGCACGTCACTGCAGCCCCCTCTGGTCTCTGCTCCGTGGCTGCTGGGTGACCTCTTGTTCGGGGCTCTCCTCAGCTCTCCCCAGGAGGGTGGCACGGTTGCCCCTTTGGTGGTCCTCCTTGGGTCCTCGTACACTGGGGCCTCTGGATGTCTGGGGCCTGGATCTCCTCCATAACTGCTTTATGCCCTGGGGGACGGGGCTATGGCTCCCCACACTCCCTAGCAGATTGTTACATGGAGAAACCATTTGAATACAAGCATGCTGATCCACACAGGTGTGCACACAGGTGTACACACGGGTGTTCACAGACACAAACTACACCTTTCTTGGCTGCTACCTCAAAGCACATTGTGCGCTGTCGATCATGCGTGCTGCACAATAACATTTAATATTTAGTATCTACTGTTATCTCCTGTTAGCTAGTTTATTGTGATGGTGTTGTATTTATGTTGCTCTTTTTTGTTTGTTTTCTCTTCTGTTTTTTTAATCTCCATACAGGTGATCCAGGTGTTTTGTTTGTTTTTCTTTTTTTTTCTTCCCCCCTTTCTCACCATCTCTTCTCCCCTCTATTTTTTTTCTCTCTCTCCCTCTCTTTCTTTCATTCTTTCTCCCTGTCCTATCCCCCAGTCATGTCTGTCCCGTCTGTAACAACCCAAAATCAAATCAAATAAATACATAATTATAATAAAGGTCAATCAAATGGACCAATATGGCAAGGCCATGATGATCCACTTGGGAAAGTATATCCGCTTGGCATCTTTCTTGGCCTTCAGACAACAATGCTGATGGCTAAAGATCCAAACGGGACAGGCAAAAAAAAAAAAAAAAAAAAAAATCATTCTGCCACGTACCATGAAAGAACAGATCAATGTAAAAGTGGGATTATTATTATTATTATTATATTACTGATTTTTTATTGTATTTATTCAACCATTTATTCATTAATGTGATACAAGTTAAATCGTAGGCAGAAACTTGCATAGCTTTCAAAAGAAGTGTTTCTGTTGGTGTCCCCACAACTGGAAAACAATTCAAGAATCCACCCTGGAAACCTGACCTGAGCTGTATCCCACATTTAAACGATATTAAAATAAAGCTGGAGCCTTCATAACATAAAACAGACTATATCTTTGCCCTTGATGCAAGAGCACAATAACATATTTAATCTTATATCAGCTTGTTATTATTAAACAAGTTTCCATTTAGTCATGTTTGTTTGAGTCAGAATGTCAATGAAATATGCAATAGTTTGTAGACATAAGAAGCTCCACTTCAATGAAAACAGCATCCCCAAAAAACCTTAATGAAGTCCAAAATGTATAAAACGAGTTCAAAAATTGTAAAAGGTTCAAACTTTGAACTTTTCTTTGCATCACTACTGATACTGTTTGATAAATCAACTCCTACATGTACACAGAAACATATCATCTGCTTTATTAAACTGCTTTTTCGTGTGTAATGAAACTCCTGTTCCATGCTAAAGAGCTTCTTTCAGGACCTGCAAACTACAGCCAGTTTTGCAATACATCAAATTTTCTACTGTTTTACACTCTAGCCATGCACCACAGGCCCAACAACATGTAAATCTTTCCTTATGTAACTGATTTTTGACTGCTGACGAGGCCTAAAATAAGTTATCTCAGTGGAGCATTTAAGGCTATGATGACCTGATTGTCTACTGATCATCTGGGTGTTTTGACTCAAGATACAATAGATGACAAGGACAACCTAGCTGCTGAACATTTTTTCTGAACAGCAGCAAACTAATCATAGCTTTTTGCTCTAGAGAGCGCATTTCCACACTGAAAAAAATGTTTTGTTCAATTTACTCAATTTTTTTATGACAAGTGGTTGCACGAAATAAATTTGTTTGAATCCAGAAATATTTTTTAAGTACACTGAATTTAATTTAAGCGAGTAAAACCAACATATATTTTTAAGCTACTTTAACTTAACTGTTGTGGATACATCTTAGTCAAATATTATTAGTAAGTCCAACTAAGGTCGTGTTAAATGTACCAGAATAATTTGTTTCCTTTACACTTATGTCCCAAACTTATATTCAAATCAATCAAATTGTTAATTTCTCTCTATTTCAATTAAGTTAAGTTTACTTAAAAAATATTGCTTACCCTGATTTGTAGTTTTTAAAAACGTCAATAATGAAAACTACAACATTCTTTCACATCATTTATTAATGCAAAATTTGTTGCAAACAGAATAAGAATCCACATCTCTAAGGGAAATTGCTGCAATTTGTATAATACAAATTACAAAACTTTTGCCTATGAACTAGTAGCTTTAAAAAGCTGTATTCAAACAAAACAGAAACAACAGACAAGAGAAATGTTAACCAATGTTTCTCTTCCTCTAAAAAAGAAAAAAAAACCCAAACTCCTTACATAAAAGAATAAAACACTACCAGCAGTATAATGTATCACAATTAGAAACTGATGCATCCACAAACTAACCAGTTTCAGACTTGCTGTTCTGCGATCCATATTTAGAAATTGCATTTTAATAAGGTAATTAGACTTAAAATTAAACTTGTGTTTTCCTTACTGCTTATTGACCACTGTCTTTCCATTCTAGTCCTTCCTTGAAGATTCTGAATGTTTTACATATTTTCTGACCTAACATACTCGCTTCAAAACAATTAATAGTCTTTAAAGTGTTACCAGTGTGCTGCAGTGTGGTAATCATGAATGGTTTTTTTTGTTTTTTTTATCCGGTTGAGTTAACACTGATTATACGCAGGGCAGCAGCTATAACTGAATAATTACAAAGTTGCTCTTCAAGCTACTCAAATGTACCACACGTGAAACATTCATTATTGAAAGTTAAAATGTTCAATCGAAACATAACACAGAACAAATGATGGTTGTACAAGAGTTTCACTCCTATTCACAAGAGCACCAGTCATTGGTAATTTACATAACAGCATTCTCTTGATGTGTTATTTTAGAAATCTTCCTATCCAGTAGCAATTTTGTTCTTCAGCCCAAAGACTTTGGGGGAGAGCTTTTCACCATCGAATCCCATCAACACTTTCTAAATGAATTCATAATAGTCCTTCAATTCCTTGGGGAAGGCTAGGTTTAGTGCATAGATTACTCCAAGCATCAATGCACAAGCTTGCGCCAGAGATCCAATGTTGTCCATGACTATCTCCCCTTCAACAAATATTCCAATGTCATCATAATGTCCATTTTGTCCATCCTCCCTGTTGATGACATAAATGCCCATGGTGTGCTTCTTCAGGTCTCTCTGGATATCATCTCCTTCAATGTCCTAAACATTTAATAAAAAGGTAAAAGAAAAAACAATTAACTCTACAATTAAATTCCAATCTAGTCGTTTGTGTGTGTGTGTGTAATACACACACACACAGATATCTATCTAAAAAGTGTGTGTATAGATGACTTGCTTACAATGACTTAAATGACTTACAAAGAACTCCCGAATAAGGCTTCCGTCCTCTTCACCAAGGTAGAGGCAAAGTGCCCTGAGAACTGCTTCCCTTTTCACTTTAACATCACTTTCAGCCTGTTTAAAGAGAGTTGCTGATTAAACCAATTTGGAAAAAAGAACAATGTCTGAAATTCGCAATAAGTAAATTTTATCATATGTCAGTTCAAACATAGTAAATAAAATTTATATATGAAATTTCAAAATTTAGATTGCTTGGCTGGTCACCTAAAACGGCTTATTGGACTCACCAGTGACCTGCCACTTAAGACAAAAGAAATCCAAATAGAATTTGCAATATTCAGATTTACCTCTTGCATGATCTGCAAGTGGTGGGCAAGTTTCTGCCCAGAAACACCGCCCTTCTTCTGGAAAACTGTCATCAACTGAGGTGTAATTCTGTCTAACTGTGCCGCGAAGGTCATCTCCAGTTGAAGTGTTGTAATACACTGGAATTCAGCATTTACCTGTATCACACACACACACACACACACACACACACACACACACACACACACACACACACACACACACACACACAGAAAAAAAGAAGACTGGTGCTTAATCATTGGTATGATTATTTTGTTATTTCTTCATTAAATGCTACAATGCAATTGCCATCACTTCATAAAGCATGATTATCATATGGGTTAGTATACAGTGCATGAAGGATGTTACTACTGTTAATCAAAGAAGAAATGAATGGCATCAGTCCATTTAACGGGTTTAAAGGGTTTTAAAAAGCAGATATTTGTCTGTTTCAGGTGGTTGGCAACACATTTTCCTGTGCTCTTTGTCCACTGGTGGGAGTGTCTCACCTGTGAGGTCAGCGGGGCAGAACTCTGCCATCAGCAACAGAGAGCAGAGAAAATTTAGATGTGCAACTAAAAACATGCTTGCCATGTAAGCCCCAAACATCTCTGAAATTGCTCTGCAAACTTCAGAGTACTTATACTTCAGGAGTCCTGTGGGTACCGTAAAGACTCATGTATGCAAACAAACCACATTTTTTTTTGCAATCTGATCCTTTTTCTCTTGGCTGTTTCCTTCAGGGATCACCACAGTGAATGATCCACCTCCATCTAACCCTATGCTCTGCATCCTCTTAACTCACAAGAACTAAATTCCTGTTTTTCATTTCACTTTCGCAAGTTTTTTTTTTCTTTTGTCCTGGATAAAAGAAATTTAATCATATATATTAATTGATATTAATTAATATCAATAATCACAAGAACCCTTAAGATGAGATAGATAAACTTGTCCCTGCAATACTGTGACAAATACTGTTGTGATAAATATGTAAGGAATTTGCATGTACTTACCAAAATAACACCATCTTCTTGAATAAACAGTAACACATAAGGGGAAGAAAATCTGCCAGAAAAGGAAGACAAATAAAAAAAAATAAACTTTAGAAAGACAAACAATTACCGTTTCCAAGCCATTAGTGCATTACTTCATGATACTCCCTTGTAACAAAACAAATCTTACTTGTGCCTCTGTGCAAACTACAGATGGCACGATACCACTTTTTTATGTCCGATACCGATATCATAAATTTGATTATCTGCCGATGCCGATATGAATCCGATATAGTGTATTTTATAATAAATAAAACTGTTTTTATAAATATTTTGCTGCATTTTGTATAAGTTCATACTCAGTTTTAAAAACAAAACATTAAAGCTATTCTGTTATACCTGTATGCAAAAAATACACTGCACCCAAAATATTTTATACTTCAGCAATACTGATCAACCTAAAAAACTTACACCATCCTCCTTATTCAGGTATTCTAAACAGTACATAGAAATATTAAACTAACTAATAGGACTGCCAACTCCCAGCAAAAATATTAGGAAACCACCCCGCACCCTTCGCCTGATAATGCTTAATTGACGTAATCTACTTTAATGCACAGAAATCAATTATTTTTCTATAATAATTTGATTCAACATTTTTCTTCAATACAGTTGCAGACAGCGCAGACAGCGTACCTTCCCAAAGGAAAAAGTGCTATATGTACTACTATTACTAGGGCATATATTAGACTTAATATTTACTACATACAATAATGGATCTCTATACATTTAACCAGATCACCACTTTGGTAGTAAGATTTAGAATAATTATTTATTAAAAGCTAGACATTTTAAATGAGAATAAGAAAGAAAATTATGTCTTTGTGTCTCCCTTTCCCTGTTAATGCCCTACCTGGCCCCCTGGCAAACCTTTGCTAGATCCGCCCCTGCACAGTTACCAGATGTCAGCTACATAGAAAAGGATCCTGGTGTTATTTGTCTCTCATAAACAGTTCATAACTTCCCTTCAACTCATTCATGTGACCTAAAATGTAAACCTGTTTCTTCATTACCTGTTCAGCTCTAATGATTCAGTAAAAACTTCTCCTGGTTTCACCTTCATGTTTCCTTCTCACCACATATCCAAACTATCATGACCAGCAGCTATTACGGCTGTGGCTCCAGAAAACATAAGCGGATACTAGAAGTAATATTAAAAAAATTCTAGCAACAGCTTATCAAGCTTAAACGTGCTGCTGTTGTTTATCTGCCGTTTTCCTCTTTCTAGCGCAAACTGGGTGACTAACAAATGAGAGAGACTAGCGACAGAAAAGCCGATCACCTGATAATCGATCAGTTTCATGATTGAAGTAGCAACAGGAGAGGGAGGGGGGAGAATGAGGGAAGAAGTTTTAGCTGTTCAGCATGAAGACACCGAATAACTCCAGCTTTGTGTCTTTTTTCATTCTAGCTGAAGTATAAAACAAATCGCTTCCTTTCCCCCTCAATACAAAACTCCGACAGCCAGTCCAGCTGTGGCTCCATACATCGGTTGTTAAGCTCAACATGGAAATACTATGCAAACATAAAGAGATGAACTTACACACTTGCTTTACTTCTCTGTGTTAGTTTTCTCTGAGATTAAATGCAGCGGTTTGGAAGCACGTAGCGAGGCTTCAAATGCTAAACCAGACCGCTGACAGGTCTTGCACTCAACAGCTCTATCAAGTGAAGCAACTTCTTTTCTGAGTTAATTTCAGTTCTGACAAACATCACTCTCAGTGCCTTTTGATCTCACATTTTTGGCAACCACTGAGTTATTCTCCTCCACAGTTTACAACCATTATTTTTTTCTGCACAAAAGACGTTGTGCAACGCCAATCCTACTTATTTCCTACTGCACCCCTGACTGTGCAGGTGCGTTCAGAAGCCCCCTCCCCCGCCCGACTATTCCTTAATGCCAATGTTGTGGCGGGAGGGACGATTTCTCAACTTAAAACTGCAGGCGACTGTACAGTGAACTTTACAGCTAACTACAGAGAAATTGCCTCGTTCCATAATTTGTTAGTACAAAGTGTGCCACAAGAACTAAGCTAAAAACATATGACATTTTAACGCATCAATACAATTACTCTTTTAATAGAGCAGTAGCTAATAGAGCACATAGCTAGCTTAAGTCAAATTCATGACAAAGTTCAGAGGTGTACAACTACTTAGACTTCTTTCTCCATGTGCACACGTCTTAAAGAGTCAACATGCTTTGACTGAGGTAAAAAAATAAAACAAAAACGACCGTAAAAGGTTTACTTACCGAAGCTAGACCACCTTTATATGAAGTTGTGCGATTAACTTGAGCCCGCTTGCAGCACACAAAGAGTCCGCTTCTTCAGTCCGCGTGCAAAATGGTGGCCTGTCCTAACGCATGCGCAAAATGGCCCAGCAGGAGGCTATGAAAAACATACTTAAGCATTTTGAGCTACATTTAATTAACTAAAATTAATTGGATTAAAACGCAGGGAATGTATTCTGGAGTTACTCGAATTATATATGTAGACAGGAATTACTCATTTGAATTGAAAAGATATACCAAAATATAATATGCTATATTTAAAAGGAGACAATATCACTTTTTTCAGTGCAATAAGTCAACAGGAGGTAAGTGCAAAACTATTTAGTTTTTGTATGTTTTTGATTTTTTGCAGTCTTAAAGAGCCTGTGTTATTTTTATTATCATGTAGTTTTATTATTTATTTTATTAATTGTATTTTTTGTCAACATGTAAGTCCTGGAAAAGAACTCAAAAGGGAAAAGGAAAATGCTCATCCACCAAAGGATTCATTACATTGTCAACTCAAACCCAATTTGCAAGGAAGTACAGCAGGTTTTAAAGTTATTTAGTGATGCTGTCAGGCAATTTATTCCGACTTTGTCCGATATACATGAAGATTTCTCTGTCTTGAGCTCCATAGGATTTGTTGTAAAGAACATATGTGGGAAGATATGGGAAGATCCACCCTTTCAAGCAGAGTAGAATGTAAGCACTGTCTAAGATTGACTAGCTGTCACCAGACATTGATTTCCTCTCGCCTACTTACTTGCTTCATAGAAATAAACTAAGGGTAAATCCCATGGTACCACATACTTCCTGCATGGTCAGATTGATGCACTTATGCAGTATATTTTTCTTTTTTCATCTTGAGATGTAAAAACCATGTTTCACTAAGTAACTTTGGAACATACGCCCAATGTGTGTGTGTGTGTGTTTAGGAGGGTTCTCACTAGTATAAACAAACAGCTGCACGGCAGGTAATAAGAGAACAGTTAAAAGTTTAATATTAAAATGTCGTCAAGACAAGGTACACGCTTCTGAATTAAGGTGTTGTGGTATTTATGGGCTGATTGGTGATCATTATTGTTATGATTGCAGCAGTTAATCGGCTCTCTAAAAGAATAATGAGATGATGCTTGTTAGCAAACCAAACACCTGCAAGGGCAGACGTTGTGCATGTGTGTGTAGGTGTGATGTGTGTATGATTGGATATGGTCCAAATGGAGTACTAATAGCTGCACTTGTTGCCACCTTAATAAGAGAACCTGGCATACACAACTCTCCATTCATCACTCTCAACACAGAGTTGAAAAACATTTCTGTGTTGTAGTCACTGCTTCTCCAGTGTGTTTTCTGGCTTTATTTTTTCTGTAATTTGCAGTTTGTCCCTTTTGCAATACTCACTGTACCCCCCCCCCCCCCCCCCCCCCCCCCACACACACACACACACGCACACACAAGACCGTTCAGCTATCTTAGTGAGGACCTTCTTTGACATAATTGTCTCTCTAGCCCCTTACCCTAACCCTAACCATTGAAAATGACTCCCTAAATAACCCTTACCCTAAACCTAACCATAACCCAATTGTAACCCTGACACTAGAACCACATTTTGAGCCTCAAAAAGGCCTTCAAATTTGCGAGGACCGGTTGGTTCTCACAAGTATAGTACAATGCAGATATCGGTCCTCACAAAGATAGCTAAACAGGAACACATACACACACACATCACCTTTTTTTCTTCATTCTTCATTAAGTCCAAGAGTCTAGTAAACAAAACTACATGATTAGACAAACAGGCAAACAAACAAAGGCCCTATCAAATTCTGAGTTTCTTTTACAACCCTGCAAATAATTAATTTAAGAGTTGTAAAATGAAAATCATATCTAGCCAGTCTTTCCAGTTTTCTATCAAGTCAGACTTTTAAATAAATGTTGTTAAAGATTAATTAAATTGGCACTATTGTTGTGCCCTTGTGCATTAACATATATAAGACTGAGGAAATATGAGTAGTACCTTTAGGCTTATGTTAACACAAACTTTGAAAGTGCGTAGAATGACAAAGTGTAATGTAGGAAGAGGAAGACAGAAACAGTAGATAAAGAGGAGAAGTGCAACAGAGTTTTCACTGTTGTTACAACTCAGCAGGGGAGCAATATTTTTTCCTGCTAGTGTGAATCCAGATAACGAATAACTATTACATAAAGTAGTCTGGGTTTTTGTATGTGTGTGTGTGTGTTTTCAGAATATGTGCATGTGCAATAAGGGTGATTTGTGGGTTTTGGTGAAGACATATTCATGCATTTAGAATCACAATGTCACATCAAATAGAAATCTATCATTCTCAGGATTTTAGCTGCAGATCCTCTGTCTTTGGACACATTACATTGTGTCCAATATATCCTGATACACATAGGCCATTCTAGTTATTCTCAACTTATAGACAAAACCTATAACAAATCCAAGCTTTGTCAGAAAAAAAAAATCTAAGAAACATAATCAGGTATTAAATATGGAATCAGTGTGAGAAGGCTGCACAGTCAAATTGTTTTTGTGCAGGGAAAAAAAAAACGAAACAAAAAATAAAATCTTTTCTTTAATTTGGCGCTTCGCTAGTTCTGCAATAAACACCCAGTTTTTGTCTTACCTTACAAAAAATTTATAAAGATTTCTAGGAAGTATGGAATATATGAACAAGCCTGTCTTTAAAATATTAAAAGCTGTTTGTATGACAAACTTTGCAGAAATAGCAAAATGCCAAAGTTTAAAGAAAAGATTTTGTTTTGTTTTGTTTCATTCAGTGGTGGCATCTTTAGGTCCTTGGCACTTGGTGCCTGACACCTCACTTTCCCTGATAGTTTGGACTTTCACATCACACTTCGCCCTAGCTAATCCTGTCTGCCTGCCTGTGTCTCATACTTGTATTGACAGAAGTAGCTCTAGGCTTTTACAAACAATAATGTTGGCAATGAAAGCACTTCCACTGTAGTTTCTTGTGAAATGGTGCAGGTTTTGCTATCCAACTAATTATCCAGTTTTAGGTGGTTTCCCTCATTCACTAAAAGACAAACCATTTCAATATAATCAGGTTACATTATCTGTAAGATGCTGGGTAGCTTTAAATCATCTGAATATCTTTTTAAGATATACACTAAGATGAACTATAATGCCCTGCCATTTGATTGGACTATTGCTGGCACATAGTTTCCTAAGGAAAGCCCCATGTCCACATTGCTTCCTAGTAAACATCAAACTAGATTAGGGGCAATGCAGAGGGACAGTGGAGGATGAATGGTTGGTTAGATATGCATCATGGGTTGAGGGAGGCAGACCCCTGCTGGTTGGCCTTGGCTGCCGTAACCTTTAATTACAGCTACACTGACAGGATTCCAGATGTCTCAACTAAAGATACACAATCTCATACTGGATTTTTCTTGCACTAAACTGATTTAAGGATGCTTTGGTTATATGGCATTTGCAATTTAATTGGCCATGTATTAAATGCTTTCTTTTAATACCTGATATTCATCTAGCTATTAGAAGATCTTATTTAAAGATTCAAAGTCAATACAAACTGAACCCATTTACTCGGTGTGATAAATTAAGACAAAACATGTTCTTGTAGTGATTTTAAAAGTTAGGTTGTACTGTGGGTTTTTTTGTCATCGTCCTGGGTCGTGTGACCCAGTGTTTTGAGTTTCCTTGTATTTTTATATAGTTTATTTTTAAGTTCATCTTGTCATGTTAAGCTCCTCCCATATGGAAAAGAAATAGAAAAAAAATTGCATAAGATGTGGCCTACTTCATATAGTGAATCATATAAGGCTTATATGATTTACTCATGAAAGTGGCCACTTTCTCATTACTTTCATATATTGTTTTAGTAAGTATCCAAAACATACAACTTTCATTTATATAGATATAAGGGATCTTATATCCGTGTTCACTCTTGTATGCTTTTCATACAAGTTTCACACAAGACAGATACAAACCTTATAAGATTTATACATATCTTTTCCATATGGGCTAGGCTGCAGTTGTAGTTTTTTGTTTATTAGATCCCTTTGTGTTATCACCCCCTGTGTTTAAGTCTCTAATGTTGGTTCGTGTGTCTAAACCTGTCATGTTTCATGTTTGCGCGTTTCATTTTGTCAAGCTTGTGTCATGTCGGCGTCTCGTTATGTTTTCTGTTTTGTTTTGAAAGTCATGATGTTCATTTGGGTCAGCTGTTTCCTCATGTGCTTCCACTTCCCCTGATCACCTCCTGTGTGTATTTAGTCTGCCATGTTCATAGTGTGTTCATAGTATTCATAGCAAAGTGTTCTTAGTGTTCTTAGTCCTTGTCTTCCTAGTTATCACAGTTGAGTCACAGTTTTCTTAGTGTTCAGTTTTTCCAGTTTTCCCAGTTTAGGTTCTAGTTTAATTTCGCCACTGTCCTTGCTGCTTTGTTTTTGTCTCCGTCTATTAGCCATAATAACAGCTCACCATTTGTTTCAAGTTCAATACCGTCTCCTCGCCTGTGTCTGTTCCTGGGTCCTCATCAGTTACCGAACATGGTTGCAAACTGTGACAGTTTTTGAATCCCATAATTTTCTTGTTGTACATATAAAACATTTCTCTAACCTTCTCTAATGAAGTTAGAAAAGGTTAGCTAGCTTTTTCTTAATTTGATTGTTTTCAAATTTGCACATTTTTTTGGACAAGGTAATGTGTTTAGCAACAATATCTAAGATGCATAAGTTTTAAGCTAAAATTAATTGTAAAATATACGTTTTTGATCTTTTGCCCTGTGGAATTTTTCCCCCTCTGCAGGATTAATACAAAAACCTGGAACCTCTAAAAGCCCCTAATTTATATAAACATTTATGTTGCTTTTACATCAGCGGAATGTTCTAAGAAAAAGCTCAGAGTAATTGATGTTATTACCATGCATCTCCTGTCATTGCCTCACTAAATGCACAGGGACAGAGACTCACCTAAATGGCAGAGAGGAGCAGTGACCTCAGGAATGGTGGAAGTAAACACTGGAGCGTACTTTGCTAACGGTATGCATTTGAGTCAAATACAAATGTGAATAGGCACAGAGAAGGAATGCAGTAAAGAAGTGGGGAAAAAGGAACTAAGAGAAAGGCACAGGGGAGAAATAGAGAGGAAACGCTAATGAGATAAAAGAGAGCAATCATTTCTTCAAGTGATTGCATAGATGAGGGATAATTTATTATAAATGTGGGCTTAACTTCCTTTGACTTGGATGCATTAGCTTTGCCCCACAAGTGTTTCTCAATAGATCGCTAGAATTGCAATTTAGTCCCCCAGTATTATGCAAATGGAACTGCTGGCCAGCTCCTAATTCATAGATTGCACTCAATGGCCCCTCACCAAACCATTGTCCCATAATTAATGACTCATTCTCAGTTTTTCCCTCTATGGTTCTTGCTATTTACAGCTTAAACCTCAGAAAAAACCTAAGTAGAAAAAGAGTAAAGACAAAAACAAAATGGATTTACAGGAATCAAACTATCAAAATGAATAACCACTTTTAAATGTATAAATGGCACATAAAATGTATTAAATGATAAATGATAATGGACATAACATAAAATGTACTGATTGCTATAGAAATTAATAGTGTTAAAATGTCACTTATTTAAATGCAATGAACATCCCTGTTTATTAAACAAAACAGTAATTTAGCACAAATTAAGTTTAATAAGTAAGCTAAGCAAAAGTAATTACACCATCTGTGGTTTATATGGTTAGAATGCTCAAGGGACAGTGAAGATTGTTATTTGACATGTAGTCATTATGGTGGTATTGCTTTCTATTTGTAATGGTATCTTAAATTACAAAAATCACACACACATAAAAATTATTTGGCATATTTTTAAAGCATGTATAAGGGTGACATACCGATATCCATTTTATAATAATACATGTAAAAGGGGATAAGGATGTCAGTCTTACCACAGGTTTTTACAGTTACCTTATTCCTAAAATGCCACCTTTCTACCTAAATACTTTACATTCATCAAGCCTGTGACAAAATTCAGGGATGTCTCCCATTCTTTGCGGATTGTCATGTTATATATATCTCATATACAGGTACTATATTGTTGAAGTAACAAATGGTCCAAGCAGTAATAAATTCTTCCCCTCTATGATAAGAAAATACCATATTGGACACATAGGCATACAAAAATAAAGGCTGTGTCTTTATTTACGCACACTTGACAGGAATGCAGATGGAAAGCCACGTCTAAAAGCACATCCACCCATCCACATATCTGCCAATTCATTTTTCAGTCCACCAATCTGCCCCATCCATATATCTATTCCAGTCTTTCTCGAAGTGTGGTACGTGTACCACTAGTGGCACGCGGGAAAGCTCCAATTTTTTTTAAATACCAGAAAAAACCAGAAAACGTGTCCCCAAGTGTGAGTCCTTTAAAAAGAGTAGCCTTTCCTTATCGCCAGCGGTCGCTGCCACTACGAAGTGCTAGTGGGCTTGTTTCCCTGCAAAGGCGGCACAGCGCTGTCACGCTGATGGTAAAAACACGGCCCTTTTCCGTCGTGCCACCATCCCAGCCACCATTGATGAGTTGGAGGCCCCAGGGAGGATTGGTAGGGGTGCGGGAGGCGGTGAATAGGGAACTATCCCCTGGATGGCGAAGCTCCTGGTAGCCAGGAGAATGCAATCCGCTTCTTCTGCAAGTGAGTGGTAATCCTTCGCGGCCAGCAGTGGGGAGTTGGCGACGCCAGCTCGTACCAGCAACTGTTGGAAGAAGACGTGAGTGAAGAGGAATCTGCCGTCATCCGTTCCTAGCAAGGACAGCATGCTCTCCATGAGCTCGAGTGCAGTACCATCACCCAGGCCCGAGAGGGAGAGGAATTTCTTGGCCATTCTGTTTCAGAGAGGGAGTAGCGCGACAGCAGCAGCACCTTGAGAGCGGTGTATTTCCCTTGGGTGGGAGGGTCCTGGAGGAGGGTCATCACATGCCGGGTGGAAAGTGTATCCAGCAAGGCCACCACATGATGGTATTTCGTGTTGTCAGCTGAAACGCCACGAAGGGCAAACTGAGTTTCGACGTGCACGAACCATGAAGGAGGGTCATGAAGCCAAAAATCCTACAGCTTAACCGCCACAGCAAAAATTTAAACGTACAGCTCTGCTATCACTTCCAACATAAATGAAGACAGAAAACTAAACAGCAGTGACATTTGTAGGGTTACTGAAGTTGGGCGAGCTGATCTGTAATGATGTGCTGTGTGGTGGCTAGCTACACAGCTATGGTTAGCATAATATAAACACTGAAGCTGGAAGATGAACAAATGTAACTGCATGGCAAGATGCTGTTAACGGACCAAACTTCAGTCAGGAGAACAACTGCAGTCATTAATATACTGCTTCATGGCTGTAGTTACATTGTAAGGTTTTAAAAACTGAGCTTTAAAATGTATAGTGATGATAAAAACCGAGAGAAGCCAACAGGGATCACTGACTTTTTTAGGGGCTTGTTCTGAGTAAATACAACAAAATATAAAGCATTAAAACATGTTAAAAATACAACAGGAGTAGTTTGGACCCAGAAGCAGGTTTCATCAGGTCATCACTTAAAGATTGGATATCCCAACTGTTGTGAATGTTTTAATGCAGTACAGTTGTTATTATTATCACATCTTGTTTATGACAGTTAAGATAAATAACATTCATATAAGAAATAAAATTGTCTCGTGTAAACTGTATGTGGTGTTAAATAGGCCTATACTGCTGTACTTTAATGTCGGTCATAAGGGTGGCACTTCAAGAGCCATATATTTTATGAGGTGGTACTCATTGAGAAAAGTTTGAGGATTGAACAGATCAGTGGTTCTCAATCAAAGTTACTTTTGAATTAGGGTCAAAGACCAGAGATCCAACCTAGTCAGTCCTGATCATGTAAAAGGTCCCTGAAACGAAAGTATCATTTACACCCAACAATACTTGCAATACACTGAATCTACTTCAAAACAAGGTAGAAAAACTGAGATGTCAAATTGACTGTACCTTAAAAACGCACCAGCAAACAGAAAAATGCTGCAAGAAGAGCATTTTTAAGTTTAGTCCAGTTTGGGTTGTCTGGTTTGTTATTAGGTCCCTTTTCATGCCCTGGTCTTCTCTCTGTGTCCTTTTTGTCTGGTTCTTGCCACTGTGTGTCCTCCCCAGCATCACCTCCTATGGGTGCCTTCCTGTGAAGAGCATACACAGGAACACTTGTCTTCATGTTGCCTAGTTGTCTGTTTCTCCATTTAATTCTCTGTGTGCTCTCTCATCCCGCTGTTTATGTTCTTTGGCTGTTTTAGTTTTCTTATCTATTCTGTAGGTTTCTGTTGTCTTGCATTTTGTATACTTCGTGTTTTACCTTGACAGTCACTTGTTCGGTTTGTACTATATTTCGCTGTGCTTCCCCTGTCTCTTCAGTTGATTGTGTTCAGCCGTGTACCCCAGGTGTTTCCTCTCTGCCCTGAATCCATCTGGTTTGGTGTTGTTCCTCATTCTTGGCTGTGTATTCTGTTTGTGAGTTTACTTCCTAGTTTTTCCCAGTTGTATTCATTCCTTCCAGTTAAGTTCTGCCTGCCCGAGTCTGCATTTTGGGTTCAATCTCTTTCCCTCTTTACGACAAAGTTAACAGTTTTGAATAGATAGATTTGAATAGTGGGGATAGGTTAATTGGATAATCCAAATTTCCACTAGGTCTGAATGTGCGAGTGAACGTGAGTGCGAATGGTTGTCTGTCCCTGTGTGTTGGCCCTGCGACAGACTGGCGACCTGTCCAGGGTGTACCCTGCCTCTCGCCCTATGACAGCTGGGATAGGCTCCAGCGCCCCCCGCGACCCTGAAAAGGATAAGCGGAAGCGAATGGATGGATGGAGGGAGATTTGAATAGATTAGTCAGAGATTTAGTCTGAGATTTCAGATTACACAATAGATATAAAATCAGTTTGTGTCTAGAGTAACACATTTTTCGATCTTCATAACTGAGATAACAAGTGACAGAACAACACCATACCCCCAAGTTTTATACCTAGTTGCTCATTTTCTGAAGCACTAATTCCTGAAGTCAATTCAACATTTTGGTTAAACCCTTGAAAGTCAGCAGTTTGATCACATCTCAATTGTTTGAACACCACTTTACTGTGGTGATGTTCATAGGCAAAATTAGAAAAACTTTGTTGTTCTTCAAATAACTATGTTACTGTCTATATATTTGTGTATATTTGTTTAGGGTAACCAGCAATCTTTCCATGAATAAGGTTGTGAAAGGAGCCTTTAGAAAAATGCAAGTAAGTTTTTTGGGTCTGCTAGTTTTCTTCTCCAGAAAATCTAGAGAAGGTGGTCAAGAATTCAGAAACGGGTCAAATCAGCTTTAAATCTCTTTGCAACACAGGGTAACACCTGGTGGGGAGTCTTTGATCCAATTGTGTAAAAGGCACTTCTGAGCAATTAAAATAAACTTCTGAAGATGTTTGTAGTCTCATGCAGGGATATACAATTCCCTTGAGAGAATGCCCAAGAGGAAATCAGCAAGTTCTTTTTCTTACATTTCGTCCTAAATATTCCCCCAATTTCCTTTGAATTAACTACTTTAAAAATAGATTGCACCCCAAAAAGTAGTGGAAATATTTTCCACTATCAGTGTGGCATTTAGGAGCGAGGAAATGTTACCATTTGTGCATAGTAAGATGGGATAATATATTTGAACATTTTATATAGATAATCGCACGCATCACAATCGCAAATACATATGCACAAGAATTAACCTATCAACAGTCAGTGTCAGAGGGCTGCAATATAGATGAGCATATCTGATCAAACTAGGAAAGGTTATGCAAATAGGATCACTGTAATTAAACCAAATTCATGCATAAAACATTGAGCTACCTTACTCTCTCTCTGTCTCTGTGTGTGTGTGTGTGTGTGTGTGTGTGTGTGTGTGTGTGTGTGTGTGTGTGTGTGTGTGTGTTTGCAGAAAGTCTGCCTCCCTGCTGCTTCATATCCTTGGGACAAAAAAATGGGTGGGGCCATTATTCCTGACACTGCATATAATATTGAGATGTTAGATAAAGCATTGTATGCTTTATCTAACATCTAAAAAAAACAACCCTCAAAACACACAGGATGTGTACACATACTTGTTTAAATACTATCTAAAGTGAAAAGAGTTTCTATTTTTTTTCTCTTCTAAACCAACATTGACGATAAAAGCAGAGCTCAAGCACTTTCATGTAGATAAGTGACTCAGCAGCATGATTATTCTTCTGAAACATAAAAAAGGCTTGGAAGCAAAAGTAAATGCAAATATATTTAGACAGATAGATAGATAATTAAATAGATAATCTTAGACTACAGATCATCAAATTTCATACAAAAAATAAAACAGATTATTATTGTATGGCTGGGGCACTTGCTTACAGACTTCACTATTCTCTGGCTGTCTATGTGACTCACTGTAATTATGCTTATCCTCTGTTGGGGTGACGCCCACCCACAAAACTCCATTTGGCCCTGAAATCTTTCTGGATCCTGATTCAGTTGTCATGGAAACAAGGAGAACGCCAGGCACGTGGTTGTGCCTTTAAATCCAATTAATATGCAGTCTGACTTATCTGTTTTTCTTAGAATGGGGTGTATGTCTTGGGTGACAGGGTGAATGGGGTCTGGTAGTTGGTGTAAAAAGAAAAGTTGGACAGGGGAGATTAATTATTCTTTATTCTGATTTTGGGGTGTGAAAGTGAGAATGTGTGCTTAAATGGTGTAAGGACAACTGGAGGATCAATTCATGTTATTGTGAGTGATGGGTAAAGATATGAGAATGAAGGGACACAAGATAATTCACAGAGCTCTCACAATTTTCTATGATATATGTCTATCAACTAGCACTACACATTATCCTTTCTTATTAGACACAATGTAAGGGTCCTTCAGGTGCAAGAGAGGCCTTGATCTTACAAGGGGGGCCCTGACACCACGAGCGCGCAAAGATGAGGAAAGAGAAAGAAAAGTAGAAGAATAAAAAAATGAACATAAGGAGGAGTGAGAATATGTGAAAAGGAGAAGTGATGCAAAAGAAATAGGAGTGGAGCCAGGTGACAGCCTTGTAGAAGCAGCCAGCTGGAGAGAGCCAAACACTGAAACCAATTAATTCCCTCCACATGTTTTGAGACAAAAGTCTGCACTTGACCCTGCTCAGAGCTGAGGAAAAAGCAGGAAGGGTGTAGACACCAAGGGGGGTGCAGGTTGTGGCGACAAACAGTGCACTATAGAAGTACGAGGATTAAGGAGCTAGAAGAGAGCAATTGAGAAGGGAGCTAGAAAAGAGTGACACAGACAGTGTATGTAAGGGGAGTGAGACAAGATGAGTGTAGGAAAATATACAGCATGTAGAAAGATTCATACAAAAAGGAATAGGGATTATGAGACAGCTTATTTCATATATATATATATATATATATATATATATATATATATATATATATATATATATATATATATATATTTGTTCATTTGTTTTTTGTTTTGGAATATACTGATCCTTGGTTTGCATTTAGTGCACTTTTATGTTCATTTGTAAGTCTGTACAGCAATATGGTTTAAAGTAATTGTTTGTGCACGTCAACCTCGGAACTTAGACATATTATCTCTTGGCTGCTAGACTGCAATTTACAATGGTGCTTTCATAAAGACACACCTTAACATCTTTATGAAAGCACAGACAGAGTCTTCACATTTTTTTAGAAGAGAGTAAATATAATAAGCTCAGCGATCATTTAGGAATGTACTGGACCATGACAAAAAGTCAACTGTAGTTTGCACAACACTATTTAGAAAAAGGGTGTACAAAGCCTTGGGTATGATCATGTTTTTTAATGATTACAAGATAAAACTTAAGACAAAACTGTTTTTAAACAGTGTGCATTTTACAGGATCTTGGTAGCTAATAAGCAAAAGTTGATATGACTTACTATAAATGTGTTGAATTTAAAAAAGTTAACAAATTTGTTTCATTTTCATTTTTGCATCTTTTTTTTTTACCTTTAGGGTGAAACTGCTGCTCCAGTGTATAAAGTGACATTAGAAAAGGAAGGTATTTTTTCTGTTAATTATTGGTAAATAATGCACACCAGAAATCTACTCGAATTACACAGAAATATGCGATGCTTATTGGATTAACAAAGAATCTACTTAGCTGGACTTTTAATGTTTTAAGCAGTTAATTACATATTACACAGACTTTGCAAAACAATTAATGAAAGAGTTATATCTATATTACAAATAATGCCTGAACAGGCTCAGGCGGAAGCGATGTCTATTTATATGCCTGGCCTATATTCTTATTATTAAAGCTACCCTACCTTCCAAGTAGAAAAAAGAAATAACATCAACAAACAGTTAAAAAAGAATATTCTCACATGTAACATTCAAAAATATATTTGTTGAGCATTCTATTGAAGACCACAAATAAATATTTAACGCAAAGTAAACACTATATTTACTTAAAATAGGGATACTGAGAAAACTTGTCCACATATTTTTGTACTATGCAATACTGATTCATTATATATTGCCTTATTTTATGACAATATATAATGTGGTTTTATACTGTAATAAGATATTGCGTTGTGTTAGCATCTTAAATAGCTTTAAAAAAAATGAAAATATATTTTTCAATGCTATTTATGTCATTTTTTGCATGACAACAAATGTCCCGGTGGATAAGAAGAAATAATTAGAGCATATGGATATGTCCACAAACAATTGCAAACCAAGCCAAAATGTTGGTGAAACCATAAAAAGTGTTATGTATATGACTCTGTCCCTTAAAGTAAACATTGTGGCTGCAGTGGTAAAGCCTATGGCGACTACTTGGATGCACAGTAAGAGTGTAGGGCACACCCACTGATGTCTGCTCTTCAACACAAATGACAAAGAGATTTGTGCATTCTACTGAAACTATGCCGTCCCTTTGTTACTTATCACATGTCAGTCATTGGTGACACAGTCTTTTAATCCCACTTAACCTTATCTAAATGTGGGTGGTACTTCTACAGAAAGCAAACAACGGTCACTGCCTCTAGGATTCCTGTCTTTTTAGGCTCATTATAGACTGTTTGTCAAATCATCATTTTTCATATTTTAAACTTGAAGTGTAAACACTAATGACGTGTCAAAATTTAAACTCTAATTCTGTCCTAAAGAACTGCTATTAAAAAGGACCAGACAATTCTAAAACAAAATAATGTTTGCAATAATTTTTTTCCTCCTCTTCTTCTTAAATTTGATTTCAGTTTTGAAATCCTGTGTGAAATGAAATAATATATATCTTATATTTGGAAAGGAGAAAGACCATAAAAACAGATCATTTGAAAATATAAGTGATCTTTTTGGACCCAAAGTCAAAGGGCATAAGGGCAGTTTCAGCTAGCAATGCTTTGTCTTCTCTTTGGCGCATTCAAAGCCAGGGAGAGAAAAAAGACAAAATGATTGGAAGAGAAAATCCTATCATTTGATTGTCTGACTACATCACTCCACCTCCACATGTTCAACACCCCATGATAGGAACATCTCTCTGGGACAATAGAGTGAAACAAGTACTTGAGCGGGGGAGGCAATCTGGAGCTAGAGATGTCATTAGGGAGGACCTGAGAGCAAGCAATTGAGCAGAGTGCTTCCCTGGAGAGTTGGTTCTTTCATTGATATTCCCTCTGAACATTCCTCGTCATCTTTCTTCCTTTCTTGCTTGCTTCTATCGAATATATGGTATCTTCTCAGGTTTAACAAATATATGAAGCTATTTTTATGCAAATTGTTTCTTTTTGAAAACTGAGTCTGCTTTGCTGGAATTCTCATCTGCACACTCGTGATACAGTTCTGTTAATTGTCCTTGTGGAGTCATCTAATCAAATTAATTATTTTGCATTTTGTACTTTCATACCTACTACAACAATAACAGTAAAAAAAAACAAACAAAACAAAAACTTCTTAAACAAATAATAATTTCAGATATTTCTTGTGGGACGCTCAGTCAACATGACACTTAGTTATACAACTCTCCAAATAGGGAGACTTATGCTTTAATTTCAGATATTTAGTTTTCTTCTTGGTACTTTTTTTTCTTCTTTTTTTTGAGAATATGCCTCTTCACTACATTAACATTGTACATTGAAAAATTTGGTGTCTTGATCAATCGACTATACTGTGTGTAACATATCTGTAATGAAATTGGTCTGAAGTGTCATGGCATAAACTCCAAAGGAAGCACCATGTTCCTGTCATTCAATTGAAGATTCGTCTAACCTTTTTCACAATCTATCAAATAGAGTCAGAATCAAATTTTTTGTTTGTTTGTTTTTATTATGATGAAAAATAAATCATGTGTAATAATATTTACAACCAAACCAAACAATTGTCAGCAATTTTACATACCATCTTCAACTGTGAAAGCAAATCCATCTTTCAAAAACACTGGGAGACGCTGTAAAATGTAAATAAATAAAATAATCTCATAAAACCCTTTCTATTTACTATAGAACATAGAAACATATCAAATGTTTAAACTGAAACTTTACTATTTCATTAAAAATATTACCTTATTTTGAATATTGCAGCAGTGAAAAGTCTAAAAAAAAAATTCTACAAATTTCAGAATAATGCTCCTCAAAATTGAGAAGTCTTTGAATATCTCATTATCTGGAGTACATAATATTATTAAAAGATTCAGAGAATCTGGAGAAATCTCTGTGCACAAGGACATCAATACTGGATGCCCATGAGTTTCAGGCGCTAAGGTGAAAATGTATTTAAGGCATGATTCTGTCATGCCTTTTTAAATACATGGCATGCAGTGGGCTAAGAAACAATTCCTGAAATCACTGTCTATGAACACAGTTGGCTGTGCCATCTATAAATGTGGTAAAGCATGTTATGCAAAGAAGTCATATGTGAACATGGTCGAGAAACCTCCTCTTCTCTGGGTCATAGCTTATTTAAAATGGACTGAGGCAAATTGTAAAACTGTTCTGTGGTCAAACAAATTGAATTTTGTTTTTGGAAACATGGATTTGGTATCCAGACTAAAGAGGAGAGGGTCCATTCAGAGAGGAGATGCACCATCCAGCTTGTTATCAGCATTCGTTACGAAGTCAGCATCTCTGATGGTATGGTGGAACATTAGTGCCTTAAACTGACAGCTTACACATCTGGAAAGGCACTATCTATGATGTAAGGTGTATAAAGTTTTTAGAGCAACAAATGTACCTATCCAAAGTATATCTTTTTCAGTAAAGCATATCTCTTATGGTATTTTTCAGCAAGACAATGGTAAACTGCATATGGCATTACAACAGCAACGGCCTGCCTGCAGACTGCCTGGGCACATCGTGAAATAAAAGATATGGCAAAGAAGACACAGGACTATTGAGCAGCTAGAATTCTTTATCAGATAGGAATGGGACAATATTCTTATCCCTAAAGTCCAGTTACTAGTCTGCTCAGTTCATGGATTATTATTGTAGAATTCTTGCTGCTGTTTTTGATGATGATGATGATGACGTTGATGAACAGTTTATATAAAAATGTAAATATGAAACAGATACCTCTCCTTAACATATCCTTCAATTGGATATATTGACATTTGACAAGACTGTGTATAACAGTAAGCAAACTTACAAAAAAATCCCAAACAATTATTATTTCAGCAGGATGGTCATCAAACGTTTCTCAACAAACCTCAGCATAGGAAAATAAATGGTAAATGGTCTGTATTTGTATAGCTCTTTGCTTGGTCCTAAGGACCCCAAAGCGCTTTACACTATACAGGGAGTGCAGAATTATTAGGCAAATGAGTATTTTGTCCACATCAACCTCTTCATGCATGTTGTCTTACTCCAAGCTGTATAGGCTCGAAAGCCTACTACCAATTAAGCATATTAGGTGATGTGCATCTCTGTAATGAGAAGGGGTGTGGTCTAATGACATCAACACCCTATATCAGGTGTGCATAATTATTAGGCAACGTCCTTTCCTTTGGCAAAATGGGTCAAAAGAAGGACTTGACAGGCTCAGAAAAGTCAAAAATAGTGAGATATCTTGCAGAGGGATGCAGCAGTCTCAAAATTGCAAAGCTTCTGAAGCGTGATCATCGACCAATCAAGTGTTTCATTCAAAATAGTCAACAGGGTCGCAAGAAGCGTGTGGAAAAACCAAGGTGCAAAATAACTGCCCATGAACTGAGAAAAGTCAAGCGTGCAGCTGCCAAGATGCCACTTGCCACCATTTTAGCCATATTTCAGAGCTGCAACATCACTGGAGTGCCCAAAAGCACAAGGTGTGCAATACTCAGAGACATGGCCAAGGTAAGAAAGGCTGAAAGACGACCACCACTGAACAAGACACACAAGCTGAAACGTCAAGACTGGGCCAAGAAATATCTCAAGACTGATTTTTCTAAGGTTTTATGGACTGATGAAATGAGAGTGAGTCTTGATGGGCCAGATGGATGGGCCTGTGGCTGGATTGGTAAAGGGCAGAGAGCTCCAGTCCGACTCAGACGCCAGCAAGGTGGAGGTGGAGTACTGGTTTGGGCTGGTATCATCAAAGATGAGCTTGTGGGGCCTTTTCGGGTTGAGGATGGAGTCAAGCTCAACTCCCAGTCCTACTGCCAGTTTCTGGAAGACACCTTCTTCAAGCAGTGGTACAGGAAGAAGTCTGCATCCTTCAAGAAAAACATGATTTTCATGCAGGACAATGCTCCATCACACGCGTCCAAGTACTCCACAGCGTGGCTGGCAAGAAAGGGTATAAAAGAAGAAAAACTAATGACATGGCCTCCTTGTTCACCTGATCTGAACCCCATTGAGAACCTGTGGTCCATCATCAAATGTGAGATTTACAAGGAGGGAAAACAGTACACCTCTCTGAACAGTGTCTGGGAGGCTGTGGTTGCTGCTGCACGCAATGTTGATGGTGAACAGATCAAAACACTGACAGAATCCATGGATGGCAGGCTTTTGAGTGTCCTTGCAAAGAAAGGCGGCTATATTGGTCGCTGATTTGTTTTTGTTTTGTTTTTGAATGTCAGAAATGTATATTTGTGAATGTGGAGATGTTATATTGGTTTCACTGGTAAAAATAAATGATTGAAATGGGTATATATTTGTCTTTTGTTAAGTTGCCTAATAATTATGCACAGTAATAGTCACCTGCACACACAGATATCCCCCTAAAATAGCTAAAACTAAAAACAAACTAACAACTACTTCCAAAAACATTCAGCTTTGATATTAATGAGTTTTTTGGGTTCATTGAGAACATGGTTGTTGTTCAATAATAAAATTATTCCTCAAAAATACAACTTGCCTAATAATTCTGCACTCCCTGTACACAATCATCCACCCATTCACACACTCGTGATGGCAAGCTACAGTGTAGCCACAGCCACCCTGGGGTGCACTGACAGAGGCGAGGCTGCCGGACACTGGCACCACTAGGCCCTCTGACCACCACCAGTAGGCAATGGGTGAAGTGTCTTGCCCAAAGACACAACGACCGAGACTGTCGGAGCCGGGGCTCGAACCGGCAATCTTCCGATTACAAGACGAACGCCCAACTCTTGAGCCACGATCGCCACCACCAAAATAATAGATTTTCTTATACAGACTGGATCTATTTTCACTCCTGGACTTCTAGATGTGTTTTCATATTGCAGAATGATCCCTAATTATTCTGCATTTTTTTATTCTATGTATCTGCGAGTGCCTTGCCCAGGGTGTACACTCTCACCCTCTATAATTGCTGGGATAGGCTCCAGTCCCCCTGCATCCCTTCTGAAAGCTGATGGAAGGATGGAAAAAAAGTTGGGTTTACTACAGACGATTCAATTTTCAATTCAATTCAATTCAATTTTATTTATATAGCGCCAAATCACAACAAAAGTCACCTCAAGGCGCTTCATAAATACAGAGACAAACCCAACAATCATATGACCCCCTATGAGCAAGCACTTTGGCGACAGTGGGAAGGAAAAACTCCCTTTTAACAGGAAGAAACCTCCGGCAGAACCAGGCTCAGGGAGGGGCGGCCATCTGCTGCGACCGGTTGGGGTGATCATAGTTTAAAGATATAAGGCCTCCCAAACGTTTATGTGTAATGGGATGGAAGGATGGTACGTAAACATTGTGATTCCAGGAAGAAAAAAACATCTCACACTTTGTGAGGTAGACGTTGATGATACTGTAAACAATCCATGACAGACCCAACCACATCTCAACGCTTTATTATGGTTGCTTGTTTACACGCTGCTGCAGCTTTTCAGCCGCCAACCGAACACACACCAACAAGAATATAGCTCAGGACCCAGTACAGACTTTTAAGCTGTTGAGGCGTGATTGTGGATGCTGCTCAGGTGTGTCCGTCCACCTACCCTGCAGACCAAGGCAGAAACGAGGTTTCTGTAAGGCAGAGTAAATTGATGTAATCGAGTAATGTTTAATAATAACAGTTCTTCCTGGTGCAGATGTGGATACTGTATTGTTCTTTCTTTGTGATTTTTCATGTTTTTTGCCAATTTTTAGTTTGTTGCTTGTCTGTTTAGGAGCAGACACGGTCTCTAAGGGCATGGGGGCTCTGGGGGTGATAACAGGAGGGGAGAAACTGCAGAGAGGCTTGTAAGACTGCAACTTTGCTTCCTGGCCTCAACTCTGGATAGTCACGTTTTAAGGGGTTTAATAAATTTGGCCAGATTTCTAGAAATGAGAGCTGCTCCATCCAAAGAGTTATGGATGCCATCTCTCCTAACAAGACTGGGTTTCCGCCAGAAAGTTTCCCAATTATCTATAAAGCCCACATTGTTTTCTGGACACCAATCAAATAGCCAGTAATCTCAAGAGACCATGTGGCTAAACATGGCACTCCTGGTCCGATTGGGAAGGGGATCAGAGAAAACTACAGAGTCTATCATTGTTTTGGCAAAGTTACACACCAATTCAATTTCAGTTTTAGTGATCTCTGGTGTCTCTGGCTTTACATGTCTGAAAACAGAATCACCGATTACCAGAGTTTGATCCCCAGCAGGTGTGTCACCACGTGGGGAAAATGTCTCAGACAGATAAGACTATGCTTCCTCCTTACCGTCACCTAGCCATATTGCTTTCCTGGCCGTTGGGGACAATTTGCCAGGGGAGAGCTAACGCTACTTTCGGGTTAGCTTAGTGGGGGCCTGGTTAGCTTCAGGTTTTTCAAGGGTCCGAAGCCGAGTCTCCAATTCAGTTCCAGAGCTGCCTTTGAGGCCAAGAGCCTTGTCACAGCTGGTTGCATTAGATAGTACCTGCAGCCCATTCTGTTTACTTACTCTAGGTAGTCCATCTCTTTCAATTGTGCCATCAGCTCCCAACACAATGTTTATATTGTCAAGGAAACCAGAAAAGTAGCTGTTACATGAGGGAAGCTAGACTATAGAAAAGGATCAACCGAGCAGCAGGAGTAGATAACTACTCCTTTGTATAAGAAGGAACAGGAGGAGCACTTCCCAAACCTTATAACATGACCTCCATCAGGCTACTTCTGCACATATTTCTGAACAACAGGTGAGAGACAGACTCTGTGAGGGTGGCATGAAGGCCTGCCATCAGTTAATGGGACCTGTTCACAGCCTAACACTGTGCTACTCAAACACAGAATTGGCAGAGACACTGTACTGTATGTATACTTTATGTTGTTTAAAATGTCATCTACCATGACTTGTTTGGGAAACACAACAAATAATGGCACACATGGATGTGCCATGCTGCAGGAGCTGGAGTATCTCTGGAACCTCAGAGGGTGGAAGAAAAATCAGTCAGGAGGTAGAAGGAGCAATGATCTGTAGCCACCACCTGGTAAACCGTTCCATTTTGGGAGTTGCCTTGTTATTGCCTGTCCAATGCACATGTTGTCACTTTTTAATTCAATTCAATTTAGTTCAATTCAATTTAGATAGTGCCAAATTACAACAGCAATTACCTTAAGGCACTTTAAAGCACTATCGCAAGGTATAGCTCCTTCAATATTACAGAGAAAAAAACCCAAATCAAAGGAACCTTCTTTTGAGTAAGTACTTGGTGGGAAGGAAAAATTCCCTTCTGACAAGAAGAAGTCTCCAGCAGTATCAGGTTGAGGTAATAGGGGAAAAAAATCACACTGTATAACTTATATCAATGTCAATCTGCCCAATTTGACAGAGCCAAAGAGTGAAAGCCATGGTCTGTCTGGTTAGGCACCAGATGCTTGCCATCCAGATTAAACTCCTGGTTAGACAATATATTTCTAGTGAATTTATTTGGATTTAGAAGCATGAAATTAAAAGACTTTCCTACAGTGTGTGTTATCTGGCTTCATGTATCGATAAAGAAAAGAGGACCTCCCATTTATATGAACAAATTGGAGTCTATAAGGGATGGAGCTGTATAGTTCCTTTGATTTGTTAGTCTGTTTGCCTAATGATTCTGTTTATCGGTTCCATTTGCACTTGCACTATAACCAGCTGATTTCAGTTCATGTCATCGAGGACGAAAATAGAGGTGTTGTCTACAGCAGGAATATGTACAGTATTTGAATTTTTATTGCACAAAAGGACAAGTGCATTATGGTAAAATGGAAACTGCATCGAGGACAGACACAACAGCATTATACAGTGGGGCAAAAAAGTATTTAGTCAGCCACCGATTGTGCAAGTTCCCCCACTTAAAATGATGACAGAGGTCAGTAATTTGCACCAAAGGTACACTTCAACTGTGAGAGACAGAATGTGAAAAAAAAATCCATGAATCCACATGGTAGGATTTGTAAAGAATTTATTCGTAAATCAGGGTGGAAAATAAGTATTTGGTCACCTCAAACAAGGAAAATCTCTGGCTCTCACAGACCTGTAACGTCTTCTGTAAGAAGCTTTTCTGTCCCCCACTCGTTACCTGTATGAATGGCACCTGTTTGAACTCATCATCTGTATAAAAGACACCTGTCTACAGCCTCAAACAGTCAGACTCCAAACTCCGCCATGGCCAAGACCAAAGAGTTTTCGAAGGACACCAGGAAAAGTATTGTAGACCTGCACCAGACTGGGAAGAGGGAATCTACAATAGGCAAGCAGCTTGGTGTGAAAAAATCAACTGTGGGAGCAATCATCAGAAAATGGAAGACATACAAGACCACTGATAATCTCCCTCGATCTGGGGCTCCACGCAAGATCTCATCCCGTGGGGTCAAAATGATCATGAGAACGGTGAGCAAAGATCCCAGAACCACACGGGGGGACCTGGTGAATGACCTGCAGAGAGCTGGGACCAAAGTAACAAAGGTCACCATCAGTAACACACTACAACGGCAGGGAATCAAATCCCGCAGTGCCAGACGTGTTCCGCTGCTGAAGCCAGTGCATGTCCAGGCCCGTCTGAAGTTTGCCAGAGAGCACATGGATGATACAGCAGAGGATTGGGAGAATGTCATGTGGTCAGATGAAACCAAAGTAGAACTTTTTGGTATAAACTCAACTCGTCGTGTTTGGAGGAAGAAGAATACTGAGTTGCATCCCAAGAACACCATACCTACTGTGAAGCATGGGGGTGGAAACATCATGCTATGGGGCTGTTTTTCTGCCAAGGGGACAGGACGACTGATCCGTGTTAAGGACAGAATGAATGGGGCCATGTATCGTAAGATTTTGAGCCAAAACCTCCTTCCATCAGTGAGAACTTTGAAGATGAAAGGAGGCTGGGTCTTCCAACATGACAATGATCCAAAACACACCGCCCGGGCAACAAAGGAGTGGCTCCGTAAGAAGCATTTGAAAGTCCTGGAGTGGCCTAGCCAGTCTCCAGACCTCAACCCCATAGAAAATCTGTGGCGGGAGTTGAAAGTCCGTGTTGCTCGGCGACAGCCCCAAAACATCACTGCTCTCGAGAAGATCTGCATGGAGGAATGGGCCAAAATACCAGCTACTGTGTGTGCAAACCTGGTAAAGACCTATAGTAAACGTTTGACCTCTGTTATTGCCAACAAAGGTTATGTTACAAAGTATTGAGTTGTATTTTTGTTATTGACCAAATACTTATTTTCCACCCTGATTTACGAATAAATTCTTTACAAATCCTACCATGTGGATTCATGGATTTTTTTTTCACATTCTGTCTCTCACAGTTGAAGTGTACCTCTGGTGCAAATTACTGACCTCTGTCATCATTTTAGGTGGGGGAACTTGCACAATCGGTGGCTGACTAAATACTTTTTTGCCCCACTGTACTTCTAGGAGAACTCCAGCTCTTTGCAAACATCTGCACAGACACCATGCTAATACAAGGCATGTCATCAGATATGGCAGCCTGACAGAATGGTACAATAGTACAATCAGGCTGCCAGCTAATAGCATCACGATAAATAGCATATTTGCAATGGCAGACCTGAACTATGTCTGTTTCTTTTGCAGTTAGGATGTAGTTTGTAGCTAAAAGCCAAAGGAGCTGCACAAGAAAATAATGCATAAAGGCAGACAGAAAATATGTCATGTAATGGGAAAATAAGATTGTGGACAAAGAAATAATGCAAATCTGTAGTTACGTTAATGAACAACATGTATGTGGAGTGACAGTCACCTTCAAGGGAGGCAGACACCTGGTATTTGACATGGATTTGTATGAAACTAAGCAAAGTTACAAGAACAACATTTATTATTTGAACATGATTTTTCATTCTTTAAACAACTCATAGTCATGATCACAGTAAGCATATATAACAATGGGTGAGTATATGAAAATGCAGATCGAACCTACTTTGAGACACATACCTATGCTTTAAGGTAAGTCCTTGGTAGAATATGTTTCCAGTTTTTCATGTATTTTATATTATATATATATTTAATGTAGTACTGGTAAAGAACAAGAAAATTAAAAACCGAGACAAAAATCAGTTTTGCACAAATTTTATTCTTGTTGGGAATTTTTTCCCTTAAATCTTCTCCAAAAATTGTGTAAGTGTTCAAAACATTTAATCAATATCTTTTAAACTAGTTTATAGGCAAATAGTTATGGCAACAACTAGGAAATTCTGAATTATTACATGACATCCCATGATGTTTTCAGAATAGAGAAATACAGTAAGTGAGGTTGTCTGGTTGGGTCCGTGACAAAAAGTTCTGTTGTATGCACAGCACTGTTATGAAAAAGGGAGTCACCTGGTATTTGACAAGGGTGTATATGAAATTAAGCAAAGTTACAGGAATAACATTTATTATTTGAACATAAATTTTCATTCTTTAAACAACTGTCAGTCACATGATCACTGTGTAAACATATATAATAATGGCTCAGTTTGTGAAAATGCAGATTGAACCTACTATGAGACTCCTACCTACAACTAAAGGTAATTCCTTGGTAGAATAGGATGATATGAGTTTTTCCATGTATTTTGTAAAATATATCTATATAGATATATATAGATATATATTACCAGAAACAAAAAAAAAGAAAAAAAAGAAAAAAGAAAAAAAAACCAAAGGGAAAAAAAACAAAAAAAGTACTTAACTTAAACGTGACAGTAATATCATTAATAACCTTCAATTGTCAAACTAATATATTTTTGGAAATATTCTACCTTATCAAGGCTTAATTACTGTTATAATTTAAAAATTGACAATTGTATTTAAAAAATTACTCTAAAAGAAATTTCAAATTGCAAACCATTAAAAAAATATTGTACATCTGTCAAATCCTCTACTCCAGATTAAATATGATAAACTTTACCTGAAATAATGTTTTCTTTTCTCTATAGGATGTTGACTACGGCTGGAATATTTGTCTTGTTGTCTATTCTAGGAAAGCTGAGTGGAAATTTGGGTGAGATTAAAAAATGTATCTAAGAAATATAATAAGTAAACGTGAATTCATTACAATTCTAGGACTTGGTTAATTTAACAAACGAAAAGATAGTAAAAGTAAATAACTGATTTGAAGAATTCATATTTAATTATATATTTTAATTAGATCAGTGAAAAAGTGTTTTCCTTCCCTCCCCATCTCCAGCTGCCTCCCTCTTCCCGCTCCTCCACAACCACCCACACATGCAGGGCCTTGGAGTGGGGGTATGTCACCAGGGTGCAGAGGAGGCTACCCCCCCCCCCTGTCCCCTTCTGGCTGCCTCTGCCTCAATTTTATCCCACAACTTAGACATTCACATTATTCACACTCTCATTACACATACATATAGGATCTTGGGGGTGGGCACAATCACGGAGTCCAAATCACCATCAGGGTGTATACCTCACCCCTGACGTCGTTGCCCACCTCTCAATTTTAAATACACTTAGTCATTGAGGGTTAGCAGGAGGGACTATGCGCTTACCTGCTGCTCCTTGGCAGGTAGCTCCATGCCCTCCTGGGTTTTAATTGCACCTTAGAACACATATGCATCAACACTACAATGAGCGGGTGGAGGGAGGTTTGGAGTCTTCTCCCACCCCCATTCTCTGCGGCCTGCTGGAGCGGGAGGGCTAGTAGGAGGAGTTGGCCGTCCGACTGCGGTCTGGGGTGTGGGGCCTCCCTGCTGCTGCGGAGTCGGGGTGGTCTGCCTCTCCCCACCGCAGGGAAAAGGGTAACACCACCTGGGTCTGGGTGCAATTCCCCCCTCCAGGGGCAAGGGTACCTAGACCCGGTTTGTAGAGTACGCTTGGGGAGTGTGATTGTGTGTACAGCGTCTCTTTATGTCTGTCTCCACGTTGGTTGAGTGTGGAGTGAGTGCATATGAGAGCATGAGGGTGGGAATGGATGTTTGTGTCTGTGTGTGCCTGTATGTCTGTGTCTATATGTCAGGTTGGGTATCAGACGCCACCTCTCTGGGGACACCTCAGGCCCTCCAAGGTTTGGAGGCCTATCTCCACCCACCACCACTTCCCCTGCCGGTGGCGGACTCCCTCAGGTGTCGGTGTGTTGGTGGTTCTTTGTGTCTGGGGGTGGGCGTCCGGGTGCACACCGGCTCACTCCTTGGCGGCCGCTTGTCGGGGCCTGGGGCCTGGGGCTCGCTCGGGCCCCTTTGGAGGTGGGGTGCCCCCGGCCTCTCGGCCTAGGGCTCGGTCACTCAGGCGCAGCTGGGGGCCGGCGGAGCTCACGGGCGCGTCACTGCAACTCCCCCTGACTTCTGCTCCGCGGCTGCTGGGCGAGCCCTCATCTGGGACTCTCCTCAGCTCTTACTGGGACAGTGGCGCGGCTGCCCCTCTGTTGGTCTTCCATGGTCTCTTGTGTTCTGGGGGCCTCTGGATGTCTGGAGTTTTGATCTCCTCCATACCCGCTTCACACCCTGGAGGACGGGGCTGTGGCCCCCCCACACTCCCTAGCAGATCATTACATGGAGAAACCTTTGGAATGCAAGCATGCTGATCCACACAGGTATGCACACATGGGTATTCACAGACGCGGACTAAAGCTTTCTTGGCTGCTGCCTCAAAGCACACTGTGCGCTGTCTATCTTGCGTGCTGCACAATATCGTTTATTATTTAGTAAATACTGATATCTATGACTAGCTAGTTTATTGTGATGGTGCTTTGTTTTCTCTATTATTATGTTGCTCTTTGTTGTTTGCTGTCTCCTCTGTTTGTTTTTGTTTGTTTGTTTGTTTGTTTTTTTTTTCTCCATACAGGTGACCCAGGAGTTTTTTTTTTTTTCTCTCTCTTCCCCCCCCTTCTCACCGTCTCTTCTCCCCTTTGGTTTTCTTTCTTTCTCTCCCCCTCTCTCTCTCATTCATTCCCCCTGTCCTATTTATTAAAAAAAAAAAAAAAAAAAATGACAAAGGATGAACTGAAGCTCTGCCATCACGTAATGTCGCATACTGCTGTTTCTGATGTCATTTAGAAAAAAAAAAAAAGAAAAAAAAAAAGAAAAAAAGAAAAAGAAAAAGTGTTTTCAAAAAGATTATAAGAAAAATTCAATTAAAGAAGCTGACTGTAGATATTTTGGTGAAATGACTTACACCACTGTTAATTACATTTGGTAATTCTGTGCATCTTTCTATCTTTTAAATATCAAGGTGAAAATGTTGCCAGACTTGGACAAGTGGCTCAGTCTTCAACGTATGGGAATGCCAAACCCGAAAATGCCATTGATGGGAATCGTGCCAGCAACTACAACCAGGGATCCTGTGCCTGTACAAACAACAACTTGAATCCATGGTGGAGACTTGACCTTTTGAAAACATATAAAATCAACACTGTGACTATCACCAACAGACAAGACTGTTGCCCTGAGAGGATCAATGGAGCTGAGATCCGCATTGGAAATTCACTTAATGACAATGGCAATGCGAATCCCAGGTAAATGAGCTATTCATCTTATACTTGATTCAAATTTTGTCATAACCGTCATATATGTGGCAATCATTAATTAAAATTGTAATAGATTTCTACTTCTACTTCTGTTTTTCTAGAGTTAAGTTAATTAGGCAATAAAGAGCAGCACCTTGATTATCTGAAATTGACATTTATACAAACTTTTACTTTAGATTAATCTTATGTTACTTGTTAATCTGTTTCCTTGTCATTTGTTTTCAGGTGTGCTGTAATCTCATCTATCGCTGCTGGGGCATCACAAACCTTTGCATGCAATGGAATGGAAGGTCGCTACATAAACATCGTTATTCCTGGGAGAACAGAATACCTGACACTTTGTGAGGTGGAAGTTGATGGTACACTTTCAGGTAAATCTTGTCCAATTCTTCTCGTGTGTTCTGGGTTAAATGAACACATAATGGTTTTTGGAGTACTTCTTATCATATTAATGCTAATATTTGCAACTTTTCAGAGACTAGTGTTGCCAGACTTGGACAAGTGGCTCAGTCTTCAACGTATGGGAATGCCAAACCCGAAAATGCCATTGATGGGAATCGTGCCAGCAACTACAACCAGGGATCCTGTGCCTGTACAAACAACAACTTGAATCCATGGTGGAGACTTGACCTTTTGAAAACATATAAAATCAACACTGTGACTATCACCAACAGACAAGACTGTTGCCCTGAGAGGATCAATGGAGCTGAGATCCGCATTGGAAATTCACTTAATGACAATGGCAATGCGAATCCCAGGTAAATGAGCTATTCATCTTATACGTGATTCAAATTTTGTCATAACCGTCATATATGTGGCAATCATTAATTATAATTGTAATAGATTTGTACTTCTATCTCTGTTTTTTTTAGAGTTAAGTTCATCAGGCAATAAAGAGCAGCACCTTGATTATATGAAATTGACATTTAAACAAACTTTTACTTTAGATTAATCTTATGTTACCTGTTAATCTGTTTCCTTGTCATTTGTTTTCAGATGTGCTGTAATCTCATCCATCGCTGCTGGGGCATCACAAACCTTTGCATGCAATGGAATGGAAGGTCGCTACATAAACATCGTTATTCCTGGGAGAACAGAATACCTGACACTTTGTGAGGTGGAAGTTGATGGTACACAACTCGATTCTTACAATGAATCTGAGTGTAGCTGGGTCTAAACAAAAGAATTTAGTCTTGTAGTATTCCTTAAGTTTTAAAGTAGGTGTGTGACAATAAGGGTCATTTAGTTAGATCAATCACTTTTTACTGAATGCTTCCATTCATATATGACTTCATAAATAAATTTTGCCTTTATCTGTTGTATCACATGTAATATTTTACAAAACATATTACACTTTCTGTTTCTTTTCCATGCACATGTTTAAACTCCAAATAAATATTGGTGCAGCACACGTTTGAAGAGTCATTCGTTTCCGTTCCAGAGACATAGTTGAAAGGTTAGAATCCTTTGTTCTACCCATCAGTCAATCCTTAGAGAACCACCATTCTGTCGTTCCCTAAAAGTGAACATTAACTTTGTTAAAAGTCCAAATACCCACAGGTACAAACATCTGACTGGCACTACCCCTCTAGGTATCCCACGCAGGATTCTCATTGCATCATTATATGCAACATGCAGCTTCTGGATGTTGCATTGCTTGTAAGATGACCACAAGGAAGCAGTATATAGTGCTGTGCAATACGTTTTAAGCCAGTGGTTCTCAACCAAGAGAGGCCAGCAGTGATCACTGACTGTTTTTTAGGTGCTTGTTCAGATTAAATAGAACAAAATACAAAGCATTAATGTACAAAGCGTGGATGTTTTAATCCAGTACATTTGTTATTATTATCATCATTTGTCACATCCTGTTTATGACAGTTGAAATATATAACATTCATATAAGAAATAAAATTGTCTCCTGTAAACTGTATGTGGAGTTAAATAGACCTATACTACTGTACTTTAATGTCAGTTATGAGGGTGGTACTTCAAGAGCCATATATTTTATGAGGTGGTACTCATTGAGAAAAGTTTGAGAACCACTGCTTTAAGCAAAGCCACTGAACAGAAGCTGAACTTACATGCAGTGGTATTTTCCTGGATATAGCGCTTACAACATTGTCTATATAAATATATATATATCTAATCGTCATCATTCATTTGATCAGTAATAAAGTGACCCATGTATTTCACCTTTTTACAAACCTCAAGAGTAGGGCTGGGTATCGTCACTGATCTCTAGAATGGATTCGATTCCGATTCACATGGATCGATTCGATCCATGATTCGATTCGTTTTGGTTTGATTTGAATCGAGGAAATTTTGCCTCAGACAGCCAGAAATATTATTTTATAATTCTGATTTTTATATCTATAAAAAGAGAGCTGACACTTGTGAGACTTTATCAAAGGTGTAAGCATCACAGCAGATGTCAAAGTAATTGAGGATAAAACAGAAAAACGTGAAGGAGATTTTACTGGCCTGGCTTTTTAAATCAGATAACCTTAAAAATATTCTGCACCCAAACAAAACTGAAGAAAACCATAAATCAACATATAAACATTACCTGGTGCTGCTGAAGTGAAGCAGAGCAAAGTTACAGAGGTTTTATTAGAGACACAGCCAAGCATTTTGCAGTTTCGCATAATTTTAAAAAGTTTACATTTATTCAGTATTGAGACTTACTTGTCAGAAGTCAGTTAAATAAAAAAAGAAAAGAAAAAAAACCAGCGGCTGACAGCGCTGTAAACAATGGTAGACTGGTGGTTAACAAGCAAGCGAATAATGCAGAAAACAGATTTTTAGATGGAGTACACAGAGAGAGACAGAGAAAGAGCTGTACATGAAGTGTCATTTTATCGTGGTGGAAGCAACAGCAAAAGTAAGAGGGAATTCATGACAATGTTTATGTGAACCGAAATGGATCTTCATTTGCTGCTGGTTCAGTCAATATTGTTTGGAGAGTGATGAAACCTGGAGCTTCCGAATCTAGTGCAAAAAAGACGTAAACACAAAGCGCAGACCCGGCAAAACATCAGAATCTGTGAGCTGTCGGCTTTTAGCCCCAACAGCGTGTCCGTGTGAGAAAGCCAACATCTCACTGATTGTGATGCGTCACCGGGTCCGCACTTTGTGTTTATGTCTTTGTGCAGAATCCGTGTTCCTGCTCTCATTTACTGTTTTAGCTGTTTGGTGGTTGGAATTTTGTGAGGTTTGACCTGGATTCTGTAGATTCTGGAGTTTTGGGGAAAATAATTTTATATTTACAAATTGATTCAGGATTTTAATGAATCGATATCGAGTTATTCATGCTCAAATCAATTTTGGTTGGTGAATTGGTAAATTGTCCAGATATCTGGCAGACTAGTTCAGAACTCAAATTCAGACTCGTCCTCTACAAACAAGAAGTCCTGACATAAAGCCAGATGGTCTGTCCTTCAAGCTCAGGTCCTTTACCAGAGGCCCAGGCGCTTGAGGGTCCTGCGAAGTTTCTTAGCTGTTCGTAGGACTGCGCTCCTGATGTTCGTGGGATCTGCTGGAGCCACTCAGCTAGTTGGGGAGTCACTGCACCTAGTGCTCCAATTACCACTTGGACCACTGTTACCTTCACACTCCAGATCTTCTTGAGCTCTTCTCTGAGCAGTGGCGTGTCTAGAAAATTTTTGTTGGGGGGGCCAGGTAGGGGCACAGATTTGGAGAAGGGTGGCAGATGTAATTGGCAGATAATGTTTAAAAAACATTCTACCAACCGTTAACCATAATTTAATAACCCTATAAACCTAATAACCGAATGCGCTTTTAACTCTTATTAGAATGAGATTTTAACCACTACGGTGCAAAGTTTTTAGATACTATGTTGATAGAGTACAAGAGATACAATCAGTGCTTTGTCACTGTTTACTCAGCATTCAAGGACAGCAATATTTGCATAGTATTTTTACTGACATATAGTGCACATATGTTTTGGGCAAAAACATTTTTGAATATTAAAATACAAACATCTCTAACAAACAAATTGACAAATTAGCCAATGCCAATGTAAAACTTTATCTGCCTATTAAAAAAAAGAAGATAATCTTCTCACAAACTGGTGTTTGATTTTGAAACAGGAAAAAAGTGGGGAAACAACTGAAAAGACTAACATTTGAATAAAACCTGAAAGCAAGTAAATACTTTCTATGCTGCCTTATGGTAAGCTTTGGTAATATTGATAAAGAACAACACTGGCTGATGATGAAATACAGTCAGCTGGCATGGTAACACTGCCAGTATTAACTGGGACAGAAAATCGGGCATTTTGACTAGAGACCGGCCCACCAGGTATTAAAGCCATAAAGCCTTTGAATGAAAACAAACGCTGTTGTGACAGTGATGTACACTGTCTTGTTGGTATATGTATGATTTCTATATGTAACGGTGGACCCAAGAAATACCAGCCGGAGCGACTTTTGACAGTGCAGAACTTTTTATTAAGCTCGGGTTGTAGTGGACACATGTACTCCGCGCTCTCTTTCTCTGCTGTCACGTTCCTTCTCCGTCTGTCACTGCCAACACATAAAGAGACACAATCACTGTCAGATCCCAGCACACCTGTTCACCCCGCCCCTGCGCCGCCCCGGGAGCTCACTGCGTCACGCCTCCTCTGCAGCTGGCCAAGGACCACACCCACGCCACACATCCCCACCGCCCGACTGAGGCCGGGGCCCATCCGGCCGAACCTACTCCCCCCCCCGCGAGCGAGAGAGGAAATCGGCCACGACCATCTGCGCGCCCGGCCTATGGATCACCTTGAACTTAAAGGGCTGCATGGCCAGATACCACCGAGTGATCCGGGCGTTGGCATCCTTCATGCGGTGGAGCCACTGCAGCGGGGCGTGGTCCGAGCAGAGGGTGAACGGGCGGCCCAGGAGGTAGTAGCGAAGGGAGTCGACCGCCCACCGGATCGCCAGGCACTCCTTCTCTACGGTGCTGTACCGTGACTCGCGGTCCGTGAGCTTCCGGCTGATGTAAGCGACCGGCCGGTCAACTCCCCCCACCTGCTGGGACAAAACGGCCCCCAGCCCTCTGCTCGAGGCGTCAGTCTGCAGACAGAAAGGGAGGGAGAAGTTAGGTGTGAACAGCAGCGGCTCTCCACAGAGAGCCCGTTTCACCTGCACAAACGCCGCCTGGCACCGCTCCGTCCACTGGACCAGATCTGGGGCACCCTTGCGGGTGAGATCAGTCAGGGGGCTGGTCAGGTCCGCGAACCCTGGGACGAACCGCCGGTAATAGCCGGCCAGCCCCAGAAACCGTCTCACCTCTTTTTTCGTCTTGGGACGCGGGCAGGATGCAATCGCCGCCGTCTTCTCCACTTGAGGTCGCACCTGCCCGCTCCCCAAGTGGTACCCCAAATACTGTACCTCCCTCCGTCCAACCGCACACTTCTTCGGGTTGGCCGTGAGCCCCGCCTGCCTCAGGGACTCCAGCACCGCGGCCACACACCGCACATGCCCCGCCCACGTGTCACTGTAAATGATGACGTCGTCTAGGTAGGCGGCAGCATAGGCAGCGTGGGGCCGCAGCACCCGGTCCATGAGGCGCTGAAAAGTGGCAGGGGCGCCGAACAAGCCGAACGGAAGCGTCACGAATTGGTATAACCCATACGGAGTGGAGAAGGCCGTCTTTTCCCGGGACTCTGTAGACAAGGGAATCTGCCAGTAGCCCTTGGTTAAATCCAGAGTCGTAAAAAAGCGAGCGGTGCCCAACCGGTCCAGGAGCTCGTCGACCCGGGGCATGGGATAAGCATCAAAACGTGACACCTCATTCACTCTGCGATAATCGACACAGAACCGTATAGACCCATCCTTCTTTGCTACAAGGACGATGGGGCTACACCAAGCACTGTGTGATTCTTCTATTACTCCCAGCCTCAGCATTTCCTTCAATTCCCGGAAAACAATTTGCCTTCTATGTTCCGGCAGCCTGTAGGGCCGTGAACGCACCGTCACGCCAGGCCGCGTCTCAAAATGGTGCTCTATGAGAGAAGTACGGCCGGGCAAGGGGGAGAACACGTCGGCAAAGCGCTGTTGCAATGCAGCAACATCCGCCCTCTGGGCCTGTGTGAGATGGTCACTGCAATGGAGGGAGGCGGGGATGCTAGACTTTGGCGCCTCCGGCCCCAACTCATCTCTCCCTCTTACCAAGCTCACTAGAGAAGCGGTCTCCGCCTCCCTCCAGGCTTTGAGGAGGTTGAGGTGGTAAATCTGCGTGGCCCCGCCCCTGTCCGACCGTACCACTTCATAATCAACGTCCCCCACTCGCTGTGTGACCACGAAGGGTCCTTGCCACTTGGCGAGTAATTTAGAGCTGGAAGAAGGAAGTAACACAAGCACCTTATCTCCCGGTGAAAATTGCCTGAGTCTAGCCCCTCTGTCATACAGGCGTCGCTGCCGCTGCTGGGCCTGGAGCAAATTCTCCCGCGAGAGCCTCCCCAGTGTGTGCAGCTTTGCTCGCAGGTCCAGCACGTACTGAATTTCACTTTTCGCAGGGCTCGGACCTTCCTCCCAGTTTTCCTTAATCAGGTCGAGCACCCCCCGCGGCTTCCTGCCGTATAACAGCTCGAAGGGAGAAAATCCCGTGGAGGCCTGGGGCACCTCCCGCACTGCAAACAACAGAGGGTCTAACCAGCGATCCCAATTGCGTTCATCCTCGCGAATGAACTTACGAATCATGGATTTTAAAGTCTTATTCAGCCTCTCCACCAACCCATCAGTCTGAGGGTGGTAGACGCTGGTCCGAATAGATTTAATACCCAGTAATTCATACAGTTCCCGCAATGTGCGCGACATGAACGACGTGCCCTGGTCAGTCAGTATTTCTTTCGGAATACCGACTCGGGAGATGACCTGAAACAGTGCCTGCGCCACGCTCTTCGCTGAAATGGTGCGTAGCGGCACTGCTTCCGGGTACCGCGTTGCGTAGTCCACCAGGACCAGCACAAAGCGATAGCCCTTTGCACTCCGGTGCAATGGCCCGATGAGATCCATGCCAATACGCTCAAACGGGATCTCCATCAGCGGTAATGGGCGCAACGGCGCCTTTGGTACGGCCGGCTGGTTAACCAGCTGGCATTCGGGGCACGACGCACACCAACGGCGCACGTCGGCCCAAATGCCCGGCCAATAGAATCGGGCCATTATGCGCTCCAGAGTTTTCTCGCCACCCAAGTGCCCTGCCATGGGGTTCGAATGAGCCGCCTGGAAAATCATTTCCCGGCGGCTTTGCGGCACCAACAACTGTGTGCGGATTTCATTAGTGTGAGTGTCACGGCTCACTCTATAAAGCCGATCGTTCCGCAATTGGAAATGAGGGTACGTTCGCGCAGCGTCGGGGCGCACCGAGCGACCATCAATATCCATCACTTGGTCATAGGCTGAGCGTAGGGTGTCGTCCCGAGACTGCTCTAGTGGAAAATCTTCCGTGGGGTACACAACGGGAGGCGGCGGGGCTTCCGTGGAAGTCCCCGCCTCCTCCTCCCCCCCAGAGTCAGCGTCGGTCGACCCCGCGTCACCGCCGAGCGCCGCGCAAACGTCACACGAATTTACAGACCGCGATCGCATCCCCGCGTACTGCCCCAGTAAGCTGTGGAACCCCGGCCAATTCGTACCCAAAATAAGGGGATGCGACAGGCGCGGGCTAACCGCCGCCTTCACTCTATGCGTTTTGCCCCTGAATTTCAGCAACAGTGACACTACTGGGTACTTGTGAACATCCCCGTGCACACATTTAACCTCCACCCAGTCAGCCTCCAACAATGCCCCGGGGCGAACCAAACTTTGGTGGACCAGAGTCTGCGTGCAGCCCGTGTCCACCAAAGCATGGCGAATACCCCCTTGACACCTTACCGGCACGCGGTACGTCACTCCTGGACCGGGGGCGGGCGCTGGAGCGCCGGCAACGCGGAACACCTGCCCCACCTCCATGAGCGGACAGTCTCGGCGCAGGTGCCCCGGCCGCCCACACTTCCAACAGTCCGGCCCCGGCGTCTGTGCGGCTCCCCGTGGCTCCGGGGCAACCTCGGCGGCCGCCGGGGTTCCGGCGGGAAGCAGCGGCCGGAACGGGTTCCTGGGGCTCCACCCTGCTGCCTGCTCCGTTCCCGCAGGGCCGCCGCCTCTCCTCTGCGACGCCGCCGCTGGTGGCCTGGGCGGCGGAACACGGGCGCCCCGCCGCGGCTCCTCACGGCCCGGTCCCGGGTCGGCCGCCAGATGGTCCTCTGCCAGCGTCACCGCCGCCGTCAAATCCGCCGGGCGGTGGCAGCGAACCCAACGAGCCGTCGCCTCGGGCAGGCCTCCCACGAACTGCTCGAGGACGACCATGGTCAGCATCCGCGTCTCCCCAGCCGAGGGGCCCGGTCGCAGCCACCTCGCCGCCGCATCCTCCAGCTGCCGAGCCCAGGCAAACGGCCGCTCCCCCCCCGACATCCTGCTGGCCCGGAACTGACGGCGGTAATCCTCCGGGGAGAGCCCCAAACGATCCAGCACCGCCCGGCACACGTCCTCGAACACCCCCCGCGAGCCGGGGGGCAGGCTCAGCGCCGCCGTCTGGGCCTCACCCGACAGAAGCGGCAGCAGCCGGGCGGCCCACTCCTCCTCCGGCCACCGACAGGCCACCGCCGTGGCCTGGAAAGCCTCGATGAAAACCAGCGGGTCCTCCCCATCCCGCATCCGGTGCAACGTCACCGACAGCGGAGGGGCGGGAGCCGGCGCGGCCGCATTCCCCAGCAGCTGCCCCAGAGCCGCGGTCTGCTGCTCCGATTGCAGGCGAAGCAACGCCAACTGTTGGTCCTGCGTGGCCGCCTGACGAGCCGCCATCGCCGCCATGTCCATCATCATCTGGCCCAAGATCCGCAGCGGCTGGGCGGGTGGCGGGGCGGGCGGCGGCGCCGCCGGGGGAGCAGGGGGAGCCGGCAGGGGACCGGACATCACGCGTGGGTTTCGGCACCAGTGTAACGGTGGACCCAAGAAATACCAGCCGGAGCGACTTTTGACAGTGCAGAACTTTTTATTAAGCTCGGGTTGTAGTGGACACATGTACTCCGCGCTCTCTTTCTCTGCTGTCACGTTCCTTCTCCGTCTGTCACTGCCAACACATAAAGAGACACAATCACTGTCAGATCCCAGCACACCTGTTCACCCCGCCCCTGCGCCGCCCCGGGAGCTCACTGCGTCACGCCTCCTCTGCAGCTGGCCAAGGACCACACCCACGCCACACTATACATTTTAAGTCAGATAAAAACTTTGGTTGTAAGATTTAGATAATTATTTAATAAAAGATAGATATTTTAAATGAGAATAAGAAAGTAAATGGTAAATGGCCTGCATTTGTATAGCGCTTTTCTAGTCCCCAAGGACCCCAAAGCGCTTCATACTACATTCAGTCATTCACACACACATTCACACACTGGTGATGGCAAACTACATTGTAGCCACAGCTGCCCTGGGGTGCACTGACAGAGGCGAGGCTGCCAGACACTGGCGCCACCGGGCCCTCTGACCACCACCAGTAGGCAAACATGGGGTTAGTATCTTGCCCAAGGATATTTGGCATGCAGGCAGGAGGCAGCCTGGGATCGAACCACCGACCTTCTGATTAGTGGCTGACCTGAACTACAGCCAGGTGGTAGAGCAGGTATTTCTTTGTGCCCCCCCCTTTCCCTGTTAATGCCCTACCTGGCCCCCTGGGCGGATCTAGGAACGTTTTGCCCCCTGGCAAAACTTTCCTAGACCCGCCCCTACACAGTTACCAGCTGTCAGCTGCTTAGAAAAGGATGCTGGTGTTATTCGTCTCTCAGAAACAGTTCATAACTTCCATTCAACTCATTCATGTGACCTAAAAGGTAAACCTGTTTCTCCATCACCTGTTCAGCTCTGATGATTCAGTAAGGACATCTCCTGGTTTCATGTTTCCCTCTCACCACATATCCAAACCGATATCATGACCAGCAGTTTTACAGCTGTGGCTCCAGCAAACATCAGCTGATACTAGAAATTAATATTAAATAAATTCTAACAACAGCTGATCAAGCTTAAACGTGCTGCTATTGTTTAGCGCGACATCTGCTGGTTTCCTCTTTCTGGCGCAAAGTGGGCGATAAACAAACAAGAGAGAAAAGCCGATCAGCTGATCATTGATCAGTTTCATGATTGAAGTAGCAACAGGAGAGGCAGGGGGAGAGAATGAGAGAAGAAGATGCAGCTGTGCAGCGTAACGACAGAATAACTCCAGCTTTGTGCCTTTTTTTCATTATAGCGAAAGTACGGGACAAACTGTGTCTCTTCTCAGCTCAATACGAAACGCATAATATTTTCTCTGAATGAGGGACCATTCCACTTTTTTAAGGAGCCGTTGGCAACTCTACTAACTAAACTTATGAATAAAATAAAGTTCACTATCAGTAACATCATAGCACCCACCCAGCTGTATAGAAACTCCGTCATGCTAGCTAGTAGCAGTACGAGTTATTGTAACTGACTGTAAAAAGTCAGCACAATGAAAATAAACTCCACCTGAACTTGGTTTATATCTGACCCAGATAGACTGCAGGCCATAACTTCTTACCTGAAGTTCAGTTCACCTGACACTCGGACTGGCGGCTGCCTCGGGGCTCTCCTCCTGCCTCCCCTTCCCTCATCCACCTGCTGGCCTCTGTGGAAGCCCCGCCATAGCCACCACCAAACAACTGAGTTATTTTTACACATCGACCTGCATCTGGCCAATCCACCACCTCTCATTGTTCATGCCGTTACAAAAAAAAATAAAAAATAAGTCACTGGGCATATGCCCGGTATGCCCGATGGCCAGTCCAGCTATGTTAACCTGGGGTGGCCAGTCTGGTTGGGGGGGTGGCCTGTGCCCCCCCAGGCCACCCCGCTGGAAACGCCACTGTCTCTGAGCCCTTGGTATGTCTCCAGCTTCTCGTGTTCCTTCATCCTGATGTTGCTGTCATTCAGTATTGCTACATCTATCACTGTTGCCATCTTCCTCTGCTTGTCTTTCACTACTATATCTGGTTGGTTAGCCATCACCATTTTATCCGTCTGTATCTGGAAGTCAATTTTAACCACCCTAGGGGGCGTCTCCCATTTTGACCTTGGGATTTCCAGGCCATACTCAGCACAGATATTTCTGTATACTATGGCGTTCCATGTATGCCCTGCCTGCTAATATCTTGCACTCTGCTGTTATGTGTTGGATTGTCTCAGGGGCATCTTTACACAGCCTCTATGGATCTTGTGTTCAAAGCTTGTTTCTGTGCTGACATGATTAATGGCAGGACTACAGGTTGAATGACTGACTGAGCAGCAGCCTGAATGGCTGAGTGTAGTGATGGTTGTGGTGGAAGAGAAGCAGGTGGTAGTGTGGATGATGGAGCTAAGGGCGACTGAGTGGTAGTAATGGCGGTTGGGGAGAAGGCTGGACTGTGCTCTGGGGAGAAGGCTGAATGACTGACTGAGGAGCATCCTGAGCAGCTGAGTGTAGTGATGGTTGTGGGAGCAGATGTAGGACAGCTGGTGGTGTAGGTTCCCCTGAGCCTGCAATGCGGATGAAGGGTGCAGGCACCTGCTGGACACCAGTCGCTCCCACCTGAAGAGTAGGTACAGGTGCAGAGATCGGCTGGGTCCTGGCGGGCCTCACCTCAGGGGTTGGCACAGGTTTCGGCAGGGACTGGGCGGCTGCTGTCCCCACCCGAGGAGCTGATACGGGTGCAGGGACCAGCAGAGCCTCAGCCAATCCGTTAACCGGAACAGGGAACAGCTGGGCGCCAGCCCCCCTCACCTGGGGAACTGAGGCAGGTGCAGGGGAGTGCTGAGCCACAGCTATCCCTAGAGCACAAGGGGCCTGGGAGGCGGGCCTAGAAAGAACAGACTGCAAGAGATTAATTCCCTGCCCTGAGTGAGCGGATGAGAAACAGCACTCTGACTTCGCAGATTTAAGTGTGCTAAAGCTGTAGCTTACAGGCACTAAAGCACCACCTTCAGGGTTTACAACCTCTAGAGAAGTGTGATCTGCTGATGCACCAACAGTCTTTGAGCTTCTTTCTTCGGAACTAACCATGCTTATACTGTCAGAGGAGGGGTTAATAGCCAATGTAAACATAGTCCCGTGCACCGGAAAGGCAGATGAAACAAAGTCTTTTACCTCCGGATCGCTGGAAATAGTCTCGTTGTAGCAGCTGCTGTTGCGCTACTGAGAGCCCCGTCTGCTGCTGCTGTGGCGTGGAATCTCAGTTTGACGAGGCGACCTCCACGGTTACCCCGTCTCCTGCGTCGCTTCCGCACATCCAGTGGCAGTGGTAAGGAACGCCAGTGTGGTGGTGTTACTTCCAAATCGGGAGGCAGAAAGCCTTGGTTGTCATTTCCAAACCGAACTAAAGCTTGGGTAGATAAGCCTATTTCCAATAATGTCTGGCGATCATAAAACAATGTAGGGCTGACATGTTGCACAAAATTGACTAAAAGCAATAAAAAAATAAAAAATAAATAAAAGAGAGCAATAGATGGCGTGCCAAACACACAGGTGCCATGTTGGCCACCTGACCTAAGCCTAATCGAGATGGAGAGCAGAGTGAAGGCATGCAATGCAAATAAATAAACATGTTCAGTATAATATATCTATTTTTTTGTAATGTTGTTTAATTTATATAGCAAATGTAACACAGTAAGGGGAATTGTTGAAAAGAATATATCAATGGGCCAATAGGCTCGACTATACGAGCACACGGGTGAGTTTAAATGAGACACAGAGACAAGAATGTAACTCAAAAGAACCAGCCAACTTTAGTGAAATAAACCATAAGGTTGAGAAGCACAGGTTAAAGACACTTTACAATGGTAGAAAGGAAGCTTACAAAAATTAAAAGAAAAGTAAAACACATAAACTACTAAAGCAATGACTTGGCCAAGTGTTACTTTTGGTTTTCAATGTCCGGGTTTCAATGCTCGGGTTTCAATGTTCGGGTGCACCCTAGTAACATGACTCCTTAACTCTTATAGAAACAGTTACACAAATCCAATGTACATTCAAATGAAAATCTCACACTCTTTTCACATGTGGAGAATGTTCTACACAACAGCTCATTATTTAAAGTCCCAAATAAAAAATGTCCAAGGGGTAGTGTCCAAAAAATTCCCAGGGTGTGAAAGAAAATAGGGGTGAGAGAATGTCAGTCAGTGGTCTTATGTATAACCAGCTGTGCGTGAAAGTGTGAGTGTGTATAGGAATTTCTTTTACTTATGTATTAACACTTATTTTATTATTATTATTATTATTTATTATTATTTTATTGTATAATGCCTTGGTGCCACTGGATTTTAACATGTCTGACACACATACCGCAAGACAAATGGTGGGGGTCTAGTAAGGAAGTTGGGGGGAAGCAGACACTCCACACGAAGAGTCTTTTGTCTCTTCAAGGACTTCAAGGAGGTAGCCAGTAGAGCAGGGCGATATGGCCAAAAATATTTATCACGATATATATTTGAAAATTTGCGATAACGATATAACCGACGATATAATTGATGCGAGACAAAATACAACTCCACAACATTACTAGCGCAAAAAGACAACCTTCCATTTATTTTCACTTAAACAAGAAGCTGGTTTTTATGTACATTAAAGCTTTATAAAAATGTAACAGTGCAAATGCAAATTCCTTGCTGAAAGTTTAACCAAAAGGCATTTCCAGTAGAAATGGGCTGACATATCCTGAGCATAACCATGTATAATATCCACTGAAGTTAAAAAGAGGTGCTTTGCAACATTAAACTGCAGTGTGCAGTACGCATTTTTCGGACCATAAGGTGCACGGGATTATAAGGCACATTAAGCGAAACAAAGCAGTCAGATAAATCAAACTTTATTAAACTCATTCTTCTTGCTTCCTCCACTTCTGTACCATTGATTCATTAATGTTGAATTCTCTGGCAGCTGCTCTATTCCCATGTTGTTGCAGTATATTAATGACTAACCTCGTATTGTGGATGGATTATCTCAGTTGTTCTCCTGACTGAAGTTTGGTCCGTTTACAGTATCCTGCCATGCGATTGCATTTGTCTCTAACCATGAAGAACCTTCACGTTAACTTTTATAAGTGGAAAAGTGTTAGTGTTCGTCCTCCAGCTTCACTGTTTATGTTATGCTAACATAGCTGTGTCGCTAGCGATCACGTAGCACATCATTATATACCAGCTAGCCCAACTTCAGTAACCCTACAAACGTCACTGCTGTTTAGTTTCCTGTCTTCATTTATGTTGGAAGTGATAGCAGAGCTGTACGTTTGATTTTTTTCAGAAATCTCTCAGTCAGAACATGCTATATCATGCTTAGGTAACTAGCGAAACTAGCGAGCTAACTTCCGCTAGCTTCCTGCTAACTTCTAACTCCGTTAAATGTAATACATTTTGTTTTCATGGATGCCTGGAAGTTAAACTTTATAGTTACACCTGGTAAAGCAGCAATGCTGATCATTTTATTAAAGATGAAAGAATTTAGACAGTTTTTAACTCTAAGTGATGCTGCAGTGTTGTTTGACCTGAAACATACGGAGTTTAGGACCCAGATTACTCCCAGATTTAAGAGCATCTTAGTCCGACAAATACGACAATAACGACGGCCGCTTGCATGTTCTGCAAAAAAATGTGCTTTGTTGTGTATCTGACGGACAAACACCAAACCAGTTCCACATCACTGAAGTTGCACCATTTTTACAAACCAATTCTGGTTCATCTGTTTCACTCAACAATCGGCCATGTGCGTATGATATTTCATTTTCCTATCGTTGCCTAACATTATACCGGTATTACCGTGAACGGTATAATATGGCCCAGCCCTAGTAGCCAGGGAGTGTGAACTAGGGCTGGGCGATATATCGAGTTTTTTAAAAATATCGATATATTTTCATACGAGATATAAGATGTGACAATATCGTTTATATCAATATAGTCTATGTTACGTTATAATTATACTTGTGGAGCCGCAGGTTTGCCTCTCTTTCGTCCACTTTTGTCTCTACGCAACGTTACTCGGCCTCGCCTCTCCTTCACTGAACACAACTCCCCCTCCCCCATAGCTTCACCTGCAGGCAATGACAAGATGAAAGCGGAAAATCTCCGTTAGCGAGTTACCGTGCGTGGGGCTGGATGGCGTCAACGTGTTAGCGAGCAAACCGCGCTAGCGAGCTAACCGCGCTAACGACATGCAGCCCGGAGGGGCACGGCCTAAAATCCTTTCATTTTTTCAAAAATCGACAGTGCGCCTTATGTATGAATTCTGGTTGTGCTTACTGACCGCGAACCGATTTTATGTGGTACACAGCGCTCAGCAATCTGTCAAAAAATGTTTTAATATGACTTTGCTAAGCTACGGAGCTGCACCGCTTGATGGATTGTCGGAGGATTACGGCTACCGAGGAGGAGCCTCGCGGAGTGATACGTACTGTGTGTGTATAAGGACCACAAATGGCACCTGTTCAGAGACGTGGTGCAGCTGTGAAATCTGTCTCTTTGTTATTATGCTCAGCGTCTATTAGTTTACATTTTGACTGCACAATTGTGAGCTTTTTGTTATGCACAAAAACAACATTGTTTTCTTTTATTTATGGACCATGATTATTTAATAAATGCTGATAATTTATTTTTGAGTAATTTCTTCATGTACATCTACGCTGTATGTAAATAAAAGTGCCCGTGTGACATCTGGGACACAGCGTGACTAAGAACTCTCTTTTTGTTCTTAACTTATGGCTTAAAAAAAAAAAAGAAAATCGAGATATATATCTTATATCGCCATCCAGCTAAAAAATATCGAGATATGAATTTTGGGTCATATCGCCCAGCCCTAGTGTGAACCTTAAGGTGTGAAACAGCTGTGTACTGCCTTTTGTTCCTGAAGAAGGTATTTAACTGACAGCCATGCTAGGCTCAGTGAGACTCTGCTGACCCTGCCCTGCGGTCATGCAGGCTCTCCACAAGCTTGGTGTTCTGTTCTTTGTGTGTTTGGATTAAAGAATGTTAGCTACCACTCACCGCTTGTCTGCAGGCTTTATTTAAATGGAAAACTTCCACAACAGAGTGATACAGTCCTACCACACAGCAAGGTGCAGCAGATCATCAAGTGGAAAAGAAGTGAATCTCAGTCTCTCTACGTCCAGGTGGGAAGGCTCGCCATCTATTTCAAACCCTGACCTGTCAACAGACAGGGTCAGAAGAGCAATTCAAATATTAATTATGCTGTTCAAGCTATAATTCACAATTTAGGATTTTGTTGAAATCACATTCAACATCAATTTGCAATTAAAATACTCAAATTTGCAAAAATAAAACATCTCTCTTACACAAACTATGCATTAAACCAAGTAAAGTCAGTGCATATACGACAGTTATTAATCAAACAATTCAGATAAATTCAGTTTCTCAACAATAAAATGCAAAACAGACTTAACTGAGACATACAACATGTGCTCACCGATCTCAGTGCATCACGGCCGAATACAATGGTATGCGGGGCTCTAAATAACGTAACAGGACATGTTGTTTTTCTCTTTAATAACTGCAATACGACGTGAAGGAAAATAAACATAAGTTGCGCTTCAAGTGTTACCTTACTTCTGGAAGCAGATTGAGATGAACTTTCAGGCAGTTGATAACAACTAGAGCTAATGAAGGCTAACAGTTTAGCTCCACACGGTACTTTCTAAAATCGCCAGAAAACTGCAGCATTCGCCTGTTTACTCACTGTGGCTTCTTTTAACATGAAAGGTAGCTGATAACCAGCGAACTTGGTTGCAACTTATATCTAATACTTTTTCCTGCTCAAAAGCTTCAGTCTCTCTTTTCTCCTGCCAGCATGCAACTACCTCCACACATAGCAGCGAACACAGAGCACATGGGTGGGACATACAGCGGCAGGCTGCTCTGCCATTGGTCAAAGCATACTGGGACCTGTGCATTTCGATTGGTTGGGCAGGCTGTCCATCTCTCCTCATATCAGTCCTTAAAGTGGTACCCTCATTGTATGTGGGTTACAAACAACATGTATGTGGAGTGACAGTCACCTTCAAGGGAGGCAGACAACTGGTATTTGACATGGGTTTGTATGAAACTAAGCAAAGTTACAAGAACAACATTTATTATTTGAACATGATCACAGTAAGCATATATAACAATGGCTGAGTATATGAAAATGCAGATCAAACCTACTTTGAGACACATATCTATGCTTTAAGGTAAGTCCGTGGGAGAATATGTTTCCATCTTTCCACGTATTTTATACTGGATATATATTTTTAACCCCCTCCCCCCAACAAAACCCCCAAAACAAAACAACAACAACAACAAAAAGCAAAAAAAAGCAGTACAACTTAAATGTGACAGCAATAACATAAAGTTAGGCAAGACTGAGGCTGAAAAGGTCAAAGTTGCAGTAAGTGAAGGTAAGGTGTCTATGAAGTGTCCGGTCCGTGATCTTCCCCACTTTCCTCAGGCACCAGTTCTTGTAGACATCCTGGAGGGGGCTAAGCTCACCTCCAATTATCCGTTCAGAACACCGCACCACTCTCTGAAGAGCTTTGCGGTTGAAGGTCCTGAGGATGCGGGGGCTCATGCCAAATCTCTTCAGTCTCCTGAGAAAGAAGAGGTGCTGCTGCGCATTCTTCACTGTTTTGTTCATGTGAACAGACCATGTGAGATCCTCTGCCAGATGTACACCTAGGAAATGGAAGCTGCTCACTCTCTCCACAGCAACGCCGTTGATGGTGATGGGGGTGTGTGCTTCTCTACAACTCTGGAAGTCCACTATCAACTCCTTTGTCTGTGTGACTTTGAGGGTGAAATGGTTCTCCAGGCACCACTGTGTCAGGGCGCTGACCTCCTCCCTGTAGGCTGTCTCATCACCTTTGGTGATAAGACCCTCCACTGTTGTGTCATCCGCCAACTTCACAATGGTGTTGGAGTTGCTAGTGGCCGTGCAGTCGTAGGTGTAGAGTGAGTATAGGAGAGGGCTCAGTGCACACCCCTGTGGAGCACCAGTATGTGTGTGGCATCTGTCAGACAGCTGCAGAGAGAGCTGCTCAATCCTAGGTTCTGCAGTTGTCTGTCCAGCTTCGAGGGAACGATGGTATTGAATGCTGAGCTGTAATCTACAAACAGCATCCTTTTCTCCATGTGCGAGAGGGCAGTATGTAGTGTCAGGGCTATGGCATCATCAGTGGACCTGTTGGGGTGGTATTCAAATTTTAGAGGGTCCAGTGAGTTGGGTAGTCCAGAGCAGATGAAGTCCCTGACCAGCCTCTCAAAGTATTGCTCACGAAGGGGGTCAGGGCTACTGGTCGGCAGTCATTCAGTGATGAGATGGTGGAGGATTTGGGTACAGGGACGATGATGGCTGTTTTGAAGCAGGCTGGGACTACAGACAGAGAGAGGGAAAGGTTGAAGATGTGTGGAAACACTCCAACCAGCTCGACCTCAAGCATGACTTGAGGACACAGCTGGGATTCACATCCAGACTAGTAGCTTTGCATGCATTCACCTTTTTGAAGCACTTCCACACATCCTCCTCAGCACTGACGTCATCCACAATGCATACATTGTCCGGTATCCTGGTATAGGAATAGCAATAAAGTGTGTTAAAGACAGACCTTAAAAAACACTGTAGTACTGGTAAAGAACAAGAAAATTAAAAACGAGACAAAAATCAGTTTTGCACAAATTTTATTCTTGTTGGGATTTTTTCCCCTTAAATCTACTCCTTAAATTGTGTAAGTGTTCAAAACATTTAATCAATATATTTTAAACTAGTTTATAACTAGGCAAATAGTTATGGCAACAACCAGTGGCGGAGCGGGGGGGTGGCTTACTGGGCTTAAGCCCGGGTTGTTTTCTCAGAAGCCCGGGGTAATTTTTTCATAGTTAGATGCCTGGCTGACAACTGTATAAAACAAAAAACTACACACAATATTCGAAGCACATAGTGCACACTGTGGGAATTTACGACTGTGCGTAAATCCCCCCTAATAATGGTATGATCTGAACTCAGGCACTAAGTGGGGTGGGGCAGTTGCTGACTACGAGTGCGCTGTTGGAGAAACGGAGCCAGGCAGACAGAGGAGAACTGAAGTTTAACCAGGTACCAAAGCAAATCATTCATACTGTACAAATAATGTAAATATGAAGGTGTATCACAAAAGATATCAAACTGATCACTTGACCCATTATTACGTTAGGCTACTTGCTCTTCAAGTGAATCAACAAATGGCGAAATGAAAAGCTGAAGAACAACAATGCTGTTTTTTTAGAGAGTCTTAGCGTACATGTTTGTTTATTTCATATTTTCAGTTGTTACTAGGGGTGTGGGAAAAAATCGATACTGTGTAGTATCATGATATTTTGTTTTCTAATAATGTATCGATACAGGGACAGCAGAAATCGATATTTTGTTACAAAAAAAGTTTTTGTGGAATGGAACATGCTCTGACTTCAGAGCATGTTGATCCTTTTTCTGAGCAAAAGATTAACTTTTTTTTGGCAGCAATAAACATGACAGTTTACTTATTTTAATTTAAGACATTTTTTTTATTTTAATTAAGTTTAAAACTTTTTTATTTAATGTAAAATTATATTTTGTTTTAATTTACTTTCAAATTCTTCAGTTGCTGAAGGGGCTGCATAGTTTTCAAAAATTGCATAGTTCAGAATAGCTATAATTGTACCAGATGGTTGCATTCAGTTAAGTTGGACTAGACTGTAATACAAACCGTTCAGTTTGTCAACATTAAAACTGACTGAAATGAGAGAAAGACTGAGTGTGAGACTTTGATATTAGATAAAATGAATATTGATAAAGTTTACCTTTATGTACAGAATTCGAATATCGCAAAATATTTTAAAAAATTGTAATAATATCGTATCGTGCGTTAAGTATTGTGATAATATCGTATCGTGGGATGTATGGCGATTCCCACTTCTAGTTGTTACCCTCCACAGCTAAATAAATCGGTTTCAGTAATGTACTGATATACAAGAATGGACATAAGGGGCTTCTTTCAAAGAAAAAACTCTGGTAGTATTTTATATATTATGCTTTGTTCAGTATATTTCTATGCAAAACAAGAGGAACTTCAATACACAGCAGTATATTCACAGTTTAAACCAGATATTTACATACACTTTATGGAAAACACAAGAACATTTTTTTTACTGTTAAACATCAATTTAGAGTAAACTTGTTTTGTTTTGGATAAATAAATATTGAAATATCTTTTGAATTAGTTAAATGTCAGAATAAAGAGAGACAGAGCTGTGTATTTTTATCACTTTGATCAAATTTAGGAGTACATGTACATTAAGTTTATTGTTAATTAATAAGAAAACTCCAGACAATTCTATTCTGAGCTGAAGAAGCTTCTGATAGGTTAGTAGAGTCCATCTGAGTAAATTGGTGGCACAACTGTGGATGCATATAAGGCAAAACACAGAGCCTGTTTCTTTGAAATGGGAAAATTAAGAGATGTCAACCAAAACACCAGGAAAAGAATTGTGGAGCTCCATAAGTGTGGCTCAATTTTGAATACAATTTGGTGCCATTTACAATTAAGAAATACAGACAATTTATCTCTTTACTCTTAAAGTTAACAAATATGTTTTTTATATTTATCAATCTAAAAAAATAAACATTTAGTCTGATTTGATGTTACAATTAAAAAAGTGTTTGTGTTTTGATCTGAAGAGTTTGTAAATATCTGGTTTCAACTGTATATTTGATGATTGTCAGCACTAAGATCCGGTCTTTTATCAGTTCCCAGAGTCAGAACCAGACATGGAGAAGCTGCATTCAGCTTTTATGCTCCTTATATCTGGAACAAACTCCCAGAAAGCCTCAGATCAGCTGAAACACTCAGTTTATTTAAATCCAGGTTGAAGACTCACCTGTTCTCAGCTGCATTTGAATAAAGCACCAAATCCACACTTTAAGCTTAAATTTCAAAACTTACATTTAACTACTGATTTTATCTACTGTTCTGATTTTATCTGTTTTGATTTTATATACTGTTGTTTGTTTGTTTGTTTGTTTGTTAATTAGTTAGTTAGTTTATTTGCTTGTTTTAATCAATTTTAAATCATGTTTTTATTTGTTCTTGTTTCTAATGTCTCTGTAAAGCACTTTGAATCACCTTGTTGTTGAATTGTGCTATACAAATAAACTTGCCTTGCCTTGCCTTGCCTTGCCTAAGAGGGAGAGAAAGGAACAGAGAGAGAGAGGAGAATGAGGACAGAACAGAGATGGAACAAGAGCAGGTGAGACATACATGTTAGTCAAATGGTTGTTTACCAAAAGTATCACCGTATCATAGGTACTCATGTATCTCGTACCTAGTGTTTCTTTTTAGGTTTGCTATTTTTCAAATTCTACATTTATTAAGTTATGCAGGCTTTTTTGCACAACAAGGTTAAATAATTATATAAACTTTTCTCAATCTAAATAGTGGACTTTGGTAGAATTAAAAAATAAGTGTAGTGCAGGTCTATGATGATTTTTAGTGCTACTATCATCTAGTTCTGATTCCGTCTTGGTTAAGTCCTAAGTAGTCCTGATTTTGAACTGTTGTAGTCCTGTTTTAATTCTGGATCAGTTCTGGGTCTGGTTGAATTGGGGTTTAGTCCTCGTGTCTTGATACAGCCCTGACCTTGTTCTGCCTTGCTCCTTAATTAAAAAACTACTTTTAGGTGTCCTGCACATGTGATATATATTTTTCCCTATATGAAGTCATTCTTTCTTGAACAAAACTCAAAACAGAGCCAATTAATCTTTCAGTCATTTCTACCCCCCCCCCCCCCCCCCCCAAAAAAAAAAAAAATCCCACATGCATACCACAATTTAGGGCTAAGCCCCGGGTGTTTCAAATGTCTGGCTCCGCCTCTGGCAACAACTAGGAAATTCTGAATTATTACATGACATCCCATGATGTTTTCAGAATAGAGAAATACAGTAAGTGAGGTTGTCTGGTTGGGTCCGTGACAAAAAGTTCTGTTGTATGCACAGCACTGTTATGAAAAAGGGAGTCACCTGGTATTTGACAAGGGTGTATATGAAACTAAGCAAAGTTACAAAAATAACATTTATTATTTGAACATGATGTCACATGATCACATGATCACTGTAAGAATATATAATAATGGCTCAGTTTGTGAAAATGCAGATTGAACCTCCTATGAGACTCCTAACTACAACTGAAGGTAATTCCTTGGTAGAATAGGATGCTTTTCCATGTATTTTGTAAAATATATCTATATAGATATATATATATTACCAGAAAAAAGAAAAAAAAGAAAAAAAAAAGAAAACAAAAAACCAAAGGAAAAAAACCAAAAAAGTACTTAACTTAAATGTGACAGTAATATCATTAATAACCTTCAACTGTCAAACTAATATATTTTTGGAAATATTCTACCTTATCAAGTCTTAATTACTGTTATAATTTAAAAATTGACAATTGTATTTAAAAAATTACTCTAGAAGGAATTGCAAATTGCAAACCATTAACAAAAATTGTAAAATCCTCTACTCCAGATTAAATATGATAAACTTTATCTGAAATAATGTTTTCTTTTGTCTATAGGATGTTGACTACGGCTGGAATATTTGTCTTGTTGTCTATTCTAGGAAAGCTGAGTGGAAATTTGGGTGAGATTAAAAAATGTATCTAAGAAATATAATAAGTAAACGTGAATTCATTACAATTCTAGGACTTGGTTAATTTAACAAACGAAAAGATATTAAGTAAATAACTGATTTGAAGAATTCACATTTAATTATATATTTTAATTAGATCAGTGAAAAAGTGTTTTCAAAAAGATTATAAGAAAAATTCAATTAAAGAAGCTGACTGTAGATATTTTAGTGAAATTACTTACACCACTGGTAATTACATTTGGTAATTCTGTGCATCTTTCTATCTTTTAAATATTAAGGTCAAAATGTTGCCAGACTTGGACAAGTGGCTCAGTCTTCAACGCATGGGAATGCCAAACCCGAAAATGCCATTGATGGGAATCGTGCCAGCAACTACAACCAGGGATCCTGTGCCCATACAAACAACGACTTGAATCCATGGTGGAGACTTGACCTTTTGAAGACGTATAAAATCAACACTGTGACTATCACCAACAGACAAGACTGTTGCCCTGAGAGGATCAATGGAGCTGAGATCCGCATTGGAAATTCACTTAATGACAATGGCAATGCGAATCCCAGGTAAATGAGCTACTCATCTTTGAAACTTTGTCATAACAGTCATATATGTGGCAATCATTAATTATGTTTATAAAACAAATGCTACTTCTGCATCGTTATTTTGAGTTACGTCCACCATACAATTTCGAGCAGCATCTTAACTATCTGAGACGGACATTTATACAAATTTTTGTTTTACATTAGTCTTATGTTACTTGTTAATCTTTTTTCTTGTCATTTGTTTTCAGATGTGCTGTAATCTCATCCATCGCTGCTGGGGCATCACAAACCTTTGCATGCACTGGAATGGAAGGTCGCTACATAAACATCGTTATTCCTGGGAGAACAGAATACCTGACACTTTGTGAGGTGGAAGTTGATGGTGCACTTTCAGGTAAATCTTGTCCAATTCTTCTTGTGTGTTCCACGTTTAATGAACACATAATGGGTTTTGAAGTTCTTCTTATCATATTATTGCTAATATTTGCAACTTTTCAGAGACTAATGTTGCCAGACTTGGACAAGTGAGTCAGTCTTCAACGCATGGGAATGCCAAACCCGAAAATGCCATTGATGGGAATCGTGCCAGCAACTACAACCAGGGATCCTGTGCCCATACAAACAACGACTTGAATCCATGGTGGAGACTTGACCTTTTGAAGACGTATAAAATCAACACTGTGACTATCACCAACAGACAAGACTGTTGCCCTGAGAGGATCAATGGAGCTGAGATCCGCATTGGAAATTCACTTAATGACAATGGCAATGCGAATCCCAGGTAAATGAGCTACTCATCTTTGAAACTTTGTCATAACAGTCATATATGTGGCAATCATTAATTATGTTTATAAAACAAATGCTACTTCTACCTCGTTTTTTAGAGTTACGTCCACCATACAATTTCGAGCAGCATCTTAACTATCTGAGAGGGACATTTATACAAATTTTTGTTTTACATTAGTCTTATGTTACTTGTTAATCTTTTTTCTTGTCATTTGTTTTCAGATGTGCTGTAATCTCATCTATCGCTGCTGGGGCATCACAAACCTTTGCATGCAATGGAATGGAAGGTCGCTACATAAACATCGTTATTCCTGGGAGAACAGAATACCTGACACTTTGTGAGGTGGAAGTTGATGGTGCACTTTCAGGTAAATCTTGTCCAATTCTTCTTGTGTGTTCCACGTTTAATGAACACATAATGGGTTTTGAAGTTCTTCTTATCATATTATTGCTAATATTTGCAACTTTTCAGAGACTAATGTTGCCAGACTTGGACAAGTGAGTCAGTCTTCAACGCATGGGAATGCCAAACCCGAAAATGCCATTGATGGGAATCGTGCCAGCAACTACAACCAGGGATCCTGTGCCCATACAAACAACGACTTGAATCCATGGTGGAGACTTGACCTTTTGAAGACGTATAAAATCAACACTGTGACTATCACCAACAGACAAGACTGTTGCCCTGAGAGGATCAATGGAGCTGAGATCCGCATTGGAAATTCACTTAATGACAATGGCAATGCGAATCCCAGGTAAATGAGCTACTCATCTTTGAAACTTTGTCATAACAGTCATATATGTGGCAATCATTAATTATGTTTATAAAACAAATGCTACTTCTACCTCGTTTTTTAGAGTTACGTCCACCATACAATTTCGAGCAGCATCTTAACTATCTGAGAGGGACATTTATACAAATTTTTGTTTTACATTAGTCTTATGTTACTTGTTAATCTTTTTTCTTGTCATTTGTTTTCAGATGTGCTGTAATCTCATCTATCGCTGCTGGGGCATCACAAACCTTTGCATGCAATGGAATGGAAGGTCGCTACATAAACATCGTTATTCCTGGGAGAACAGAATACCTGACACTTTGTGAGGTGGAAGTTGATGGTGCACTTTCAGGTAAATCTTGTCCAATTCTTCTTGTGTGTTCCACGTTTAATGAACACATAATGGGTTTTGAAGTTCTTCTTATCATATTATTGCTAATATTTGCAACTTTTCAGAGACTAATGTTGCCAGACTTGGACAAGTGAGTCAGTCTTCAACGCATGGGAATGCCAAACCCGAAAATGCCATTGATGGGAATCGTGCCAGCAACTACAACCAGGGATCCTGTGCCCATACAAACAACGACTTGAATCCATGGTGGAGACTTGACCTTTTGAAGACGTATAAAATCAACACTGTGACTATCACCAACAGACAAGACTGTTGCCCTGAGAGGATCAATGGAGCTGAGATCCGCATTGGAAATTCACTTAATGACAATGGCAATGCGAATCCCAGGTAAATGAGCTACTCATCTTTGAAACTTTGTCATAACAGTCATATATGTGGCAATCATTAATTATGTTTATAAAACAAATGCTACTTCTGCATCGTTATTTTGAGTTACGTCCACCATACAATTTCGAGCAGCATCTTAACTATCTGAGACGGACATTTATACAAATTTTTGTTTTACATTAGTCTTATGTTACTTGTTAATCTTTTTTCTTGTCATTTGTTTTCAGATGTGCTGTAATCTCATCCATCGCTGCTGGGGCATCACAAACCTTTGCATGCACTGGAATGGAAGGTCGCTACATAAACATCGTTATTCCTGGGAGAACAGAATACCTGACACTTTGTGAGGTGGAAGTTGATGGTGCACTTTCAGGTAAATCTTGTCCAATTCTTCTTGTGTGTTCCACGTTTAATGAACACATAATGGGTTTTGAAGTTCTTCTTATCATATTATTGCTAATATTTGCAACTTTTCAGAGACTAATGTTGCCAGACTTGGACAAGTGAGTCAGTCTTCAACGCATGGGAATGCCAAACCCGAAAATGCCATTGATGGGAATCGTGCCAGCAACTACAACCAGGGATCCTGTGCCCATACAAACAACGACTTGAATCCATGGTGGAGACTTGACCTTTTGAAGACGTATAAAATCAACACTGTGACTATCACCAACAGACAAGACTGTTGCCCTGAGAGGATCAATGGAGCTGAGATCCGCATTGGAAATTCACTTAATGACAATGGCAATGCGAATCCCAGGTAAATGAGCTACTCATCTTTGAAACTTTGTCATAACAGTCATATATGTGGCAATCATTAATTATGTTTATAAAACAAATGCTACTTCTACACCGTTTTTTAGAGTTAAGTCCACAATACAATTTCGAGCAGCATCGTAACTATCTGAGAGGGACATTTATACAAATTTTTGTTTTACATTAGTCTTATGTTACTTGTTAATCTTTTTTCTGGTCATTTGTTTTCAGATGTGCTGTAATCTCATCCATCGCTGCTGGGGCATCACAAACCTTTGCATGCACTGGAATGGAAGGTCGCTACATAAACATCGTTATTCCTGGGAGAACAGAATACCTGACACTTTGTGAGGTGGAAGTTGATGGTGCACTTTCAGGTAAATCTTGTCCAATTCTTCTTGTGTGTTCCACGTTTAATGAACACATAATGGGTTTTGAAGTTCTTCTTATCATATTATTGCTAATATTTGCAACTATTCAGAGACTAATGTTGCCAGACTTGGACAAGTGAGTCAGTCTTCAACGCATGGGAATGCCAAACCCGAAAATGCCATTGATGGGAATCGTGCCAGCAACTACAACCAGGGATCCTGTGCCCATACAAACAACGACTTGAATCCATGGTGGAGACTTGACCTTTTGAAGACGTATAAAATCAACACTGTGACTATCACCAACAGACAAGACTGTTGCCCTGAGAGGATCAATGGAGCTGAGATCCGCATTGGAAATTCACTTAATGACAATGGCAATGCGAATCCCAGGTAAATGAGCTACTCATCTTTGAAACTTTGTCATAACAGTCATATATGTGGCAATCATTAATTATGTTTATAAAACAAATGCTACTTCTACCTCGTTTTTTAGAGTTACGTCCACCATACAATTTCGAGCAGCATCTTAACTATCTGAGACGGACATTTATACAAATTTTTGTTTTACATTAGTCTTATGTTACTTGTTAATCTTTTTTCTTGTCATTTGTTTTCAGATGTGCTGTAATCTCATCTATCGCTGCTGGGGCATCACAAACCTTTGCATGCAATGGAATGGAAGGTCGCTACATAAACATCGTTATTCCTGGGAGAACAGAATACCTGACACTTTGTGAGGTGGAAGTTGATGGTGCACTTTCAGGTAAATCTTGTCCAATTCTTCTTGTGTGTTCCACGTTTAATGAACACATAATGGGTTTTGAAGTTCTTCTTATCATATTATTGCTAATATTTGCAACTTTTCAGAGACTAATGTTGCCAGACTTGGACAAGTGAGTCAGTCTTCAACGCATGGGAATGCCAAACCCGAAAATGCCATTGATGGGAATCGTGCCAGCAACTACAACCAGGGATCCTGTGCCCATACAAACAACGACTTGAATCCATGGTGGAGACTTGACCTTTTGAAGACGTATAAAATCAACACTGTGACTATCACCAACAGACAAGACTGTTGCCCTGAGAGGATCAATGGAGCTGAGATCCACATTGGAAATTCACTTAATGACAATGGCAATGCGAATCCCAGGTAAATGAGCTACTCATCTTTGAAACTTTGTCATAACAGTCATATATGTGGCAATCATTAATTATGTTTATAAAACAAATGCTACTTCTGCATCGTTATTTTGAGTTACGTCCACCATACAATTTCGAGCAGCATCTTAACTATCTGAGACGGACATTTATACAAATTTTTGTTTTACATTAGTCTTATGTTACTTGTTAATCTTTTTTCTTGTCATTTGTTTTCAGATGTGCTGTAATCTCATCCATCGCTGCTGGGGCATCACAAACCTTTGCATGCACTGGAATGGAAGGTCGCTACATAAACATCGTTATTCCTGGGAGAACAGAATACCTGACACTTTGTGAGGTGGAAGTTGATGGTGCACTTTCAGGTAAATCTTGTCCAATTCTTCTTGTGTGTTCCACGTTTAATGAACACATAATGGGTTTTGAAGTTCTTCTTATCATATTATTGCTAATATTTGCAACTTTTCAGAGACTAATGTTGCCAGACTTGGACAAGTGAGTCAGTCTTCAACGCATGGGAATGCCAAACCCGAAAATGCCATTGATGGGAATCGTGCCAGCAACTACAACCAGGGATCCTGTGCCCATACAAACAACGACTTGAATCCATGGTGGAGACTTGACCTTTTGAAGACGTATAAAATCAACACTGTGACTATCACCAACAGACAAGACTGTTGCCCTGAGAGGATCAATGGAGCTGAGATCCGCATTGGAAATTCACTTAATGACAATGGCAATGCGAATCCCAGGTAAATGAGCTACTCATCTTTGAAACTTTGTCATAACAGTCATATATGTGGCAATCATTAATTATGTTTATAAAACAAATGCTACTTCTGCATCGTTATTTTGAGTTACGTCCACCATACAATTTCGAGCAGCATCTTAACTATCTGAGACGGACATTTATACAAATTTTTGTTTTACATTAGTCTTATGTTACTTGTTAATCTTTTTTCTTGTCATTTGTTTTCAGATGTGCTGTAATCTCATCCATCGCTGCTGGGGCATCACAAACCTTTGCATGCAATGGAATGGAAGGTCGCTACATAAACATCATTATTCCCGGGAGAACAGAATACCTGACACTTTGTGAGGTGGAAGTTGATGGTACACAACTCGATTCTTACAATGAATCTGAGTGTGGCTGGGTCTAAACAAAATTATTTAGTCTTGTAGTATTCCTTAAGTTCTAAAGTAGGTGTGTGACAATAAGGGTCATTTATTTCAAGTTTTTTGCAACTTTTTAGTGACTCTTTTTTGTACCCCCTACTCTTCACGACACACTGCAGGGATATTCTATTCCGATCAATCAGTTTTTACTGAATGCTTCCATTCATATATGACTTCATAAATAAATTTTACCTTTATCTGTTGTATCACATGTAATATTTTACAAAACATATTACACTTTCTGTTTCTTTTCCATGCACATGTTTAAACACCAAATAAATATTGGTGCAGCACACGTTTGAAGAGTCATTCGTTCCCGTTGCAGAGAAATAGTTGAAAGGGTAGAATCCTTTGCTCTACCCATCAGTCAATCAATCAATCCTTAGAGAACCACCATTCTGTCGTTCCCGAAACGTGAACATTAACTTTGTTAAAGGTCCAAATACCCACAGGTACAAACATCTGACTGGCACTACCCCTCTAGGTATCCCACGCAGGATTCTCATTGCATCATTATATGCAACATGCAGCTTCTGGATGCTGCATTGCTTGTAAGATGACCACAAGGAAGCAGTATATAGTGCTGTGCAATACGTTTTAAGCCAGTGGTTCTCAACCAAGAGAGGCCAGCAGTGATCACTGACTGTTTTTTAGGTTCTTGTTCAGATTAAATAGAACAAAAACATTAATGTACAAAGCGTGGATGTTTTAATCCAGTACAGTTGTTATTATTATCATCATTTGTCACATCCGCTTTATGACAGTTGAAATATATAACATTCATATAAGAAATAAAATTGTCTCCTGTAAACTGTATGTGGAGTTAAATAGACCTATACTACTGTACTTTAATGTCAGTTATGAGGGTGGTACTTCAAGAGCCATATATTTTATGAGGTGGTACTCATTGAGAAAAGAACCACTGCTTTAAGCAAAGCCACTGAACAGAAGCTGAACTTACATGCAGTGGTATTTGCCTGGATATAGAGCTTACAACATTGTCTATATAAATATATATATATATCTAATCGTCATCATTCATTTGATCAGTAATAAAGTGACCCATGTATTTCACCTTTTTATAAACCTCAAGAGTAGGGCTGGGTATCGTCACTGATCTTTAGAATGGATTCGATTCCGATTCACATGGATCGATTCAATCCATGATTCGATTCGATTTGGTTTGATTTGAATCGAGGAAATTTTGCCTCAGACAGCCAGAAATATTATTTTATAATTCTGATTTTTATATCTATAAAAAGAGAGCTGACACTTGTGAGACTTTATCAAAGGTGTAAGCATCACAGCAGATGTCAAAGTAACTGAGGATAAAACAGAAATCAACATATAAACATTACCTGGTGCTGCTGAAGTGAAGCAGAGCAAAGTTATAGAGGTTTTATTAGAGACACAGCCAAGCATTTTGCAGTTTCGCATAATTTTAAAAAGTTTACATTTATTCAGTATTGAGACTTACTTGTCGGAAGTCAGTTAAATAAAAAAAGAAAAAAGAAAAAAAAACCAGCGGCTGGTATAACACACAGTGAAATGTAGCCTGACACGCTCCTCGACATGTGCAAAAATTGGGGGGGGGGGGGGGGGGGGTAGAGGAAGAACATTATATATATATATATATTAGGGGTGCAACGATACACAAAATTCACAGTTCGGTTCGATTCGATACTTTGGTGTCACGGTTCGATATTTTTTCGATACAAAAAAAATGTTCATGCATTTTTAATTTGTCATTTATTAAAATTATAAATATATATTTTAACTCAAAAGTACAGTTTTTAAATTTAACCCTAACCCTTGTGCGTGTTTTTTATTTTGACAGCGAATGCGCACCTGCGGACCACTTATGTGCAGCCCTGGTTATTTAGCTCGTCATATTGCAGCCACAGAAATTCTTTTGTCCATGAAACCATAAAGCTGCACTTTCTTTTTGCCTTATAGTCTGATTTGTCATAACTTCTCCGTTTTGTGGCAAGCTTTTATTTGGCTGTCACTTCTTCACCCTGACCTGTCTTATTTGTCTCAGCAGAACTGAAATGCTTTTACACACGCACTCACATAAGCTCAGCGATTCTCTGCGCGATCAACCTCTCACATGTTTAAGCTTGCTGCGGGAGATTTCACTTGTCATGTTTGCATAGTAAGCTAACGATTAATAAGACGATGTCAGAGGAATTGGTGCACAAATTATCATCACTCACAGATCAGTGCTGTCGCTCTCTATACACAGTTCGCAAGATTGCAAAGTGAAAGCAAAAAAACAAGTGCAAATTCAAACGCGATTTCAATATGTCACATATTGACAGTGGCTCACCGATGCCAATGACATAATTACCCAGCTACATTTCTGAAAGAATGCAAAAGCATTGACATATATTTTTCCTACAATAGCCCGACGGGCAGGGCAGAGATAGATTTTGGTAGCCCGACTGAAAAAAATCGCTAGCTCCGGGACGTCGGGCTAGCGATATTGCAAGCCCTGTATCTGATTGAGGAATCACTCATCTTTGGAAAAGAGAGTTTATTACAGAGAAATGGCTCTTTCCAAAATAAAAGCTATACTATCCGCTTCTTCTGGGCTATATTCTCAGCAGCATAAGGAGAATCATGTGCTAACAGCTGTCTAAATGACTCGGCTAAAGTTAGTAGCATGCTTGCTTTTTTTGTCTGCTTCCACTTGTCTTTGCACTAGGATGATGTCGGCGTAAATGTGCAGTCATATTCGTTGTGTTCCCACTAGTGCTTTCAGGTTAATCTCGTTGAAATGACCTTAACGCCACAACACGGCAAAACTCCGTTAACGAGCTACCGCCGATCGCTCCGTGCATGGGGCTAGACGGCCAACACGTTAACGAGCTAACTGCGGTAACACACTAGTTCACACCAATGTAATAGAGCATTGCATGGCACATCCAACATACTGTTTTACTTTAGTCCATGACTCGCTTACCTTCAGGGTCATACGTCACATGAAAACCAAAATAATTCCAAACGCCAGATCTGAATGAGGTTCAATTTGCCTGTTGAAAGGAGAGCTTAACTTCTGTCTCGCTAGCTTGCCCTGCGCTCTTCCTTCTGACCATGCTGTCTGTGTGGAGCGCTCAGGGGATCTGCGCTCGACAGTGCAGCCTAGGCGGAGTAGTCGAACACAGATTCACTGAGCGCTCAACACAGACAGCATCGTCAGAAGGAAAATTGATAAAATAAATTACAAATGTTGCATTGTTCGATACATATGCGTACCGAACCGAAAGCACTGTATCGAACGGTTCAATATCGATACGAATATCGTTGCACCCCTAATATATATATATATATATATATATATATATATATATATATATATATATATATATATATATATATAGCATATACACTGGGTGAATGTGCAGTAGTAGCAGCAAGCAGGTGAATTCTGTACATTAATATGAATAGACATCTGACTATTTTGCAGGATAGACAATATAAACATATTTAAAATTAAAGGAATTGAAATGTACATTGTGCCTTGGTTTAGAGTGTCTGGAAGAGAGTCCTGTCTCAGTCAATTATAGATGATGTGAGAGGGCGGGTGTGTGTATTTAGGGCACGGATGGCTTGGGGATAGAAGCTCCTCTTGAGTCTCTCTGTCCTTGCCCGGAAGATGCGGAACCTTCTACCAGATTGCAGAAGTTGGAACAGTTTGTTGCCAGGATGGCACGGGTCCTTCAGTATCTGCGCTGCTCTAGTCCGGCATCTCCTGGTGTAGGTGTCCTGAAGCGGGGGGAGAGCAATCCTGCAGCAGCGTTCTGCTGTATGGATCACTCTCTGGAGAGCTTTTTGGTCCTTCACACAGCTGTTCCCGAACCACGATGTCATGTTCTGTGTGAGGATGCTCTCCACAGCCCCTGTATAGAAAATCCTGAGGATCTTTGGAGAGACCCTGAACTTCCTCAGTTGTCGTAGGTGATACAGGCGCTGCCTAGCCTTTTTGGTCTGGACCTGAATGTGGGCAGCCCATGTCAGGTCTGAGGAGATGTGGACACCAAGATACTTGAAGGACTGCACCCTCTCCACTGGAGCTCCATTGATGATAATGGGCTTGTAGTCTCTGTGCTGACCCCTTCTGAAGTCCACCACCAGCTCCTTGGTCTTGCTGACGTTCAGCTGGAGGTGGTTGTCCTGGCACCACGATGCCAGATTCTTCACTTCATCCATGTAGGCCGCCTCATCGTTGTTGGAGATGGCACCCAACACCACTGTGTCGTCAGCAAACTTCACAATGGTGTTGGAGCCATGGGTGGCCACACAGTCTGAAGTGTAGAGGGAGTAGAGCATTGGCGAGAGGACACATCCCTGAGGTGCTCCTGTGTTGATGGTGATGCTGTTGGAGAAGCACCTGCCCACCCTCACCACCTGAGTTCTGCCAGTGAGGAAGTCCAACACCCATGCACACAGACGGCTGTTAAGTCCCAGATCCCTCAGCTTTGTGAACAGTCTGCAGGGCACTATTGTGTTAAACGCTGAACTGTAATCAACAAACAGCATTCGCACATAGTTACCCTGTTTCTTGTCCACGTGGCTGAGAGTGGTGTGTAGGACGTGGGCGATGGCATCCTCTGTGGATCTGTTGGATCTGTAGGCGAACTGCAGCGGATCTGTGGTGTCTGGGATGGAGGAGGAGATGATGTTCTTCAGCAGCCTCTCAAACACCTTCATTACTACCGAGGTCAGTGCAACTGGCCGGTAATCGTTCAGGGATGAGGGTTTGCTGTTCTTGGGCACAGGGATGATGGTGGATCTTTTGAAGCATGTGGGGACCACAGACTTCGCCAGGGACTCGTTGAAGATGTAAGTGAACACACCTGCTAGCTGGTCAGCACAGCAGCGCAGCAGACGGCCGGTGATGCCGTCTGGCCCCGCCGCTTTCCTTGTGTTCACTCTCCTCAGTGCCGTTCGGACGTCATGCTCCGCGATGCTGGTCACCGGTCTCTCGCTGATGACGTCACTGTCCTCGGTAGTCAGGCGGTAGATAGCATTAGCCGCCTGGCTAACCTCGAAACGGGCGTAGAACCGATTCAGCTCGTTCGTGAATGCAGAGTCGGCGTTGATCGGCGCAGTGTCCCTGGCTTTGTAGTCCATAATGGTGCGTAGTCCGTGCCACATACTCCGTGTGTCGCCCTGGTGGAAGCGGGACTCCACACGTTCCCGGTACCGGCGTTTGGCATCTCTCACCGCGCGCCGCACGCCGTATGAGGCCGCTTTGTAGGCGCTCATATCGCCAGTGGCGAGACCCGCGTTGTAGGAGGCGGTCCTGGCGTTTACTGCAGTGCGGATCGATCTGTCCATCCACGGTTTCTGGTTTGGGAATGTGGTGACTTGTCGGAAGTCAGTTAAATAAAAAAAGAAAAAAGAAAAAAAAAACAGCGGCTGACAGCGCTGTAAACAATGGTAGACTGGTGGTTAATAAGCAAGCGAATAATGCAGAAAACAGAGATTTTTAGATGGAGTACACAGAGAGACAGAGAAAGAGCTGTACGTGAAGTGTCATTTTATCGTGGTGGAAGCAACAGCAAAAGTAAGAGGGAATTCATGACAATGTTTATGTGAACCGAAATGTGAAGCGCAGTTTGGATCTTCTTTTGCTGCTGGTTCAGTCAATATTGTTTGGAGAGTCTTGAAACCTGGAGCTTCCGAATCTAGTGCAAAAAAGACGTAAACACAAAGCGCAGACCCGGCAACACATCAGAATCTGTGAGCTGTCGGCTTTTAGCCCCGACAGCGTATCCGTGTGAGAAAGCCAACATCTCACTGATGGTGATGCGTCACCGGGTCCGCACTTTGTGTTTATGTCTTTGGTGGTTGTTGGAATTTTGTGAGGTTTGACCTGGTTTCTGTAGATTCTGGAGTTTTGGGCAAAATAATTTTATATTTAAAAATTGATTCAGGATTTTAATGAATCGATATCGAGTTATTCATGCTCAAATCGATTTTGGTTGGTGAATTGGTAAATTATCCAGATATCTGGCAGACTAGTTCAGAACTCAAATTCAGACTCTTCCTCTACAAACAAGAAGTCCTGACATAAAGCCAGATGGTCTATCCTTCAAGCTCAGGTCCTTTACCAGAGGCCCAGGCGCTTGAGGGTCCTGCGAAGTTTCTCAGCTGTTCGTAGGACTGCGCTCCTCTGATGTTCGTGGGATCTGCTGGAGCCACTCACCTAGTTTGGGAGTCACTGCACCTAGTGCTCCAATTACCACTGGGACCACTGTTACCTTCACACTCCAGATCTTCTTGAGCTCTTCTCTGAGCCCTTAGTATGTCTCCAGCTTCTCCTGTTCCTTCATCCTGATGTTGCTGTCATTCAGTATCGCTACATCTATCACTGCTGCCGTCTTCCTCTGCTTGTCTTTCACTACTATATCTGGTTGGTTAGCCATCACCATTTTATCCGTCTGTATCTGGAAGTCAATTTTAACCACCCTAGGGGGCGTCTCCCATTTTGACCTTGGGATTTCCAGGCAATACTCAGCACAGATATTTCTGTATACTATGGCATTCCATGTATGCCCTGCCTGTTAATATCTTGCACTCTGCTGTTATGTGTTGGATTGTCTCAGGGGCATCTTTACACAGCCTCTATGGATCTTGTGTTCAAAGCTTGTTTCTGTGCTGACATGATTAACACCTCTGTGCTGTCTTTCATTCCAGCTTTGTCCAGCCACTGGTAGGACTTCTGGATATCAGCCACTTCCTCTATCTGCCATTGTTGCATACTGTGCAGGGGCCTGTCCTTCCATGATCATTCCTCCTCTTGCTCCTCTTTCTTGGGTTTCTGTTGCCTGAGGTATTCACTGAGCATGTGGTCAGTTGGGGCCATCTTCCTGATGTATTTGTGGATGTTTGTTCTCTCATCCTGGACCGTAGTGCTGACACTCACCAGTTCCCGGCCTCCTTCCTTATCATACAGCCTCAGGGTGCTGGACTTGGGGTGAAACCCTCCATGCAGGGTCAGAAGCTTCCTGGTCTTGATGTCAGTCGCTTCTTTCTCTTTCTTTGGCCAGCTTATTATCCCAGCAGGGTACCTGATCATGGGCAGGGCATGGGTGTTGATACCCCAGATCATGTTCTCACTGTTCAGTTGATTTCTCAGGACTTGCCTGACCCTCTGCAGGTAATTAGTGGTTTTAGCTTTCCTAGCGGCCTCTTCATGGTTCCCATTTGGCTGTGGGATTCCCAGGTACTTGTAGCTGTCCTCTATGTCTCCAGTGTTGCCTTCTGGCAGTGCAATCCCTTCAGTTCTGACTACCTGTATATCTGTATATCCTGGTGGTGTGGATCAGTGAATTGATGTCTAGTTGACTCTTGGCATACAGCTTGATGTCATCCATGTAGAGGAGGTGGCTTGCACAGAATCCATAATCAGTCTTGTCAAAGATCTCACTGAGAGGCTTCAGGCCTATTCAGAACAGCAGTGGGGACAGAGCATCTCCTTGGTATATCCCACACTGGATGGTGATGCATGGCGCATGGGTTGGTGAGCTTGGTATTGCAGTCTCAGACAACAACTGCTATGTCTACCAGGAGATGGTGTTTCAAACCCTTAGCCTTCTCTCAGTGAGCTTCATGATGTTGTCACCTGAAATGGTTTTCACTTCACAGGTTTGCCTTGTCAGGGTTCATTTGCGGAATTTCTTGCCTTGTTAATGGGGCTGGGACCATCGGTTGTGTTGTGCAGAAGTCAGGTTGGTACACAGCTGACAGCCCTATTTGACAACTGTTAGAATTTATATTATGGCAAGAACCAATCAGCTAAGAGAAGTGAAACGACAGTCTATCATTACTTTAAAACCTGAAGGTCGGTTAGTCTGGAAATTTGCTAAAACTTTGAATGTGTCCCCAACTGTAGTTCCAAAAACCACCAAGCGCTACGATAAAACTGGCTCACATGAGGACCACCCCAGGAAAAGAAGACCAAGATTCACCTTTGCTGCTGAGGATAAATTCATCCGAGTCACCAGCCTCAGAAATTTCAAGTTAACAGCACCTCAGATTAGAGCCCCGATAAATGCCACACAGAGTTACAGTAGAGGGCACATCTCTACATCAATTGTCGAGAAGAGACTGCACTTTTGTGGTCAAATACCCGCCAAGAAACCACTACTAAAACCAAGCAACAAGCAGAAGAGATTTGTTTGGGCAAAAAAAAAAAAAACCCCCCACAAGGAATGGACATTAGGCCAGTGGAAATCTGTACTTAGGTCTAATGAGTCCAAATTTGAGATCTTCGGTTCTACCCGCCGTGTTTTTGTGTGACGCAGAAAAGGTGAACGATGGTCTCTACATGTATGGTTCCCACCGTAAAGCATGGAGGAGGAGGTGATGGTGTGGAAGTGGTTGATGGTTGTACTGTTGGGGATTTTTTCAAAATTGAAGGCACACTGAACCAGCATGGCTACCACAGCATTCTGCACTGACATGCCATCCCATCCGGTTTGAGTTTAGTTTAGTTATTTTTCAACAGGACAGTGACCCCAAACACACCTCCAGGCTGTGTAAGAGCTGTTTGACCAAGAAGGAGAGTGATGGAGTGCTGCTCCAGATGGCCTGGCCTTCACAGTCACCTCATCATCATCATCATCATCATCATCATCATCATCATCATCATCATTTATTTATATTAGCACTTTAAAAACACACCTGGTAGACCAAAGTGCTGTACAATACAAATATGCATATAGTAATAAGATAGCAGAAACCAGACATAGCAATAAAATTAATTTTAAAAAAAAGAGAAAAATGTCAGTTACCCACAGAGTTAAACGCCAAGATCAACATCTGGAGTGTGAGAAAAACGATCCGATCATTAAAATTTAAAAAGTTTTTTGCCATCCATGCTTTAACATCAATAAGGCAGTCAAGCAGAGGTCCAGTTGGGAGACTATCAGAATGACTAAAAGGTAAATGAAGCTGGCAGCAGTCATCTGCATATAGATAGAATGGCACTTTATGTTTTCGGGAATTCGTGCCAAGAGGCAAAAGGTACAGTGTTAAGCAATAATGGCCCAAGAATAGATCCCTGTGGCGCACCCGAAAGCAGAGGGGCCACAGAGGATGAAGACGACTCCAACTTAACACAAAAGGTCCTATTTAAGAGATAGGACTTTAACCACAAAAGTGCCGAACCAGAAATTCCCACACAGTGCTGTAAGCGGGAGATCAGCAAATCGTGATCCATTGTGTCAAATGCAGCGGTCATGTCCAACCAGACCAGCACTGCATATTTACCACGGTCTGTCGCTATCAGGATGTCATTCATAACTTTTACGAGGGCTGTCTCAGTACTGTGAAATGGCTTAAAGCCGGACTGAAAGATTTCTGACAAATTAGAGTCATTCAAGTAGTCCATCAACTGAGTATAAACAATCCTTTCCAGAATCTTACTAAGAAAGGGAAGCTTAGAGATCGGTCTAAAATTTGATATGACTGAACTATCTAAGCCTAGTTTCTTAAGTAAAGGATGTATGACTGCATGCTTAAATTCCCTAGGTACTTGACCAGACAAAAGACTAGTATTAATAATGTTCAAAATTTTTGGTACGATGGTAGGAAATACCTTTTTAAGAAAATGGGGAGGAACAACGTCATTTGGAGAGCCACACAGTTTAGCATTCAACACAAGTTTCTCTAAATCAGATAAAACAATTGGTAGAAAAGCAGAGAACAGACTTGAGCAAGAACCATGCATGGTTGGGTCAGCAATAGATAGAGTCGGAGGTCTCAAACTAGCAACCTTGTCCACAAAATAATTAAGAAACTTATTCCACATAACCGCAGAAGAGTGCAAAAGAATATAGCCTTCCGTATTAAGTACAGAATTTATAGTGTTACATAGAACATGAGGGTTATGCAAGCTGGCAGCAATAAGTTGGGAAAAATAGGAGTGCTTGGCAGCCTTTACTGCTCTCTGATAGACTTTCCAGCTAGTCTTAAGAGCTTCCAGAGAGACATGCAGCCTATCTTTTTTCCACCGTCTTTCACATCTTCTACATTCTTTTCTAGCGGCTCTGGTAAAATCAGTTAGCCAAGGACTAGACTTTGGCTTATACTGTCTGATTCTAAAAGGAGCGACAACGTCGAGGACAGATTTACAAGCAGAATCCAAATAAGAAAGTAATCCATCTGAGGTGGACAACTCAGGAGGATAAGAAATAAGTTGGTCAAACAATATGGAAAACCGCTCGGCAGTATCTGAGCCAAAAGCATGATAGCATCGAGCAGGTACAGCTCGCTTAACAACAGGATTAAAAAGAACAATGTCACATAAAATAGGCATATGGTCAGAAAACACAACATCCTCGATGAGTAGGTTACGGACAGATAAACCATGTGATAAAACCAAGTCCAGTGTGTGACCACGTTCTTGAGTGGCACCTTTAGCAGACTGAACAAAATTAAAATAGTTCAGTCCAGAAAGTCCTTAGCCAGGGGCTTCCCGGGCAGCAGACGTGCATTTTAAAATCACCAAGCAAAAGGATCTGGTCATACCGTGATGCACAGTTAGCAAGAAACTCTGAGAACTCGGATAAAAACTCCTTATTATATTTTGGGGGCCGATAAACAATCAAACACAACACCGAAGACGAGTGGCCCAGTTTGCACAAACACAGTTCAAAACTGGTGTGGCGTGTCGATGGGGATAGCTGCTTAAAGTCAACATGTGCCTTAAAAACAAAAGCTAGCCCTCCTCCGCGACCAGAAACTCTCGGAACACTAAAGAAGGCACAGCCAGCCGGCAATAATTCAGAAAAGGCACTTAACTCACCGGGTGGAATCCAAGTTTTTAGCCAAGAAAAGAAAATCCAGTGCATGGGAAGAGAAAAATTCCTTCAAAATGAATGTCTTATTTGCCACTGGCCATCTGGTATTAATTAAACCCAACCTGAGAGGAATTGGCTTGGGAGCTTCCAAGGCGTTAACAACCAGATCCACAGGTCGGAGGTTTGTTCGGTCCACTCCACGCCAACGCAGATGTCGGAGAGGAGGGGATTTTGCAGAACCCTTCTCGAGAGATCCCACAAGAGGAACCAAGCAGGAGTCCACCGGGTCCAAAGCATGCAACAGCACCAAGAGTTGCGGGCCGGATTGACAAATGGAGCGAAGCTCATGAGGAAAACAAGAAATCTTGAGTCTCAGTTTGACGAGGCAACCTCCACGGTTACCCCGTCTCCTGCGTCGCTTCCGCACATCCAGTGGCAGTGGTAAGGAACGCCAGTGTGGTGGTGTTACTTCCAAATCGGGAGGCAGAAAGCCTTGGTTGTCATTTCCAAACCGAACTAAAGCTTGGGTAGATAAGCCTATTTCCAATAATGTCTGGCAATCATAAAACAATGTAGGGCTGACATGTTGCACAAAATTGACTAAAAGCAATAAAATAAAACAAATAAAAGAGAGCAATAGATGGCATGCCAAACACACAGGTGCCATGTTGGCCACCTGACCTAAGCCTAATCGAGATGGAGAGCAGAGTGAAGGCATGCATTGCATACAAATAAATAAACATGTTCAGTGTAATATATCTATTTTTCTGTAATATTGTTTAATTTATATAGCAAGACTCTTACCAGGTTGATAGTCTAAATGCTTTACTGCACACTAAGTATACAAAAAAGACTTATATTCACACAAACAGGCACAGAACCATCAGTACTAGGTCAAGGATGACAGCAGGCAGATGAAGAGGCACTTAGGAGACCTTTCTCTTGTCTTTATTCTGGGCGTTCCCTTTAAGAGCTCTATACTCAGTGAGCCTATTGATAGGAAATAAATGATGGCTTGCAGTTGTTGGAAAATGAATAATTTGGCTTGATTATAAGTATAAAAGTATTAATAAATACGTTACGGTATAAAATCAGAATCACAAGATTAGTGATGTTGAGTGTCCTTTTAATCAAGTTTAAATTTGAAAATTTAATAAAACATAAAGAAAGAAGAAACGTCATGCAGAAACAAGAGAAAAAGAAAACTGAAAGGCACAATGTGATCTGAATATGTATAAAAAATAAAAAATGCCAGCACATACAGTGCAAAAAATTTAAATGAAAAAACTGAATCATTGTTTAATACCATCATAAAACCAACATCCAATTGCATGCAATGTACATAATATGCACCCAGTGGACAATGAGTATGCAATGAGTCAGAAGTGAATGCTTTATATCATCAGTGCTTAAAGGCAGGTTTGGAGATTCCTTGTCTGTTCAATATTGTTGATTCTGCTCTATGGAGGAGGCCTATCACCTCTAAAAGCCCCAGAGAGCCACTGGTTCAGCACAGATAATAAATATGCATGGCAATCAATACATATTTGGTGGTGGGGGACAGAAAAATAGAGGAAAACACAAGAAAAGAGCAGAGGGTCTGGAATGTTCATCTTCATTTATTCTTCCCTATGCGGCACATGTACACAGGCACACATCACTGCCTTTACAAGCACGCACACAGTCACAGGTTCTGGTATGGAGACACTATGCATGCACAGCAAGAGAGATGAGGAAAGGAATATGCCCTGATCAGCAAATTATCCATTCCTTTCTTTTCAACTGTCCCTGTGGGAATGTGCAGTGTGTAATGGCAAATGCACTCCTCTTATGATTTGCTGGTTCCTATAGTCATTCCATTGACTCCCACCTGAGACATAGGAACAAACTCCTCAATTTATGCTGAATAAGATTATTTATTAAGCTATTGAAATGCAAACTACACAATTTGGGTTAAAATGTATTACAAGTCTTAAACAAGGATGTTTTACCTGCCATATTATCTTCAGTTTCAGCAGTTTCAGGACTGTAATTATGGCAAAATTTCAAGCAACTTCCCACAACAGCTATATACAATGTATATTAGATACATATTTAAAATGTCTAACATGGAATGGCAATCCTCTTAAACTATGTATTTTCTTTCTTCATGCCTAATTAATAGCTAGTGAAGGACTGATTTATTTTCTTAGTCACTTATCCCATTAAGGTTTCCAAGGGAGCCTTTTCCAGCTGTCATACCACTGTACCCTACAGGTCATCACAGGAATAACATAACTTGCTTTTCCAGAGTGCAGATTAGTAGACTGTATGGTAATAAGATGATTTCATAGCTAAGTTGATGCTGGTATTGTTCAAAAGCATATTCCATAATGGAAGAAATAGGCTCAGAACAGAACATCTTCAGTACTTTCTCAGGGCTCTGACTGTAAAATATGGAAAGCAACTGATTCTTTAACTTCGAAATTATTCACCAAAATAATACAAATATATTTATTCTTCTGCACAAATGTGTGCAAAGAGATCTGTGAGCTGTGAAACTGCATTTTGTAGCCATCACTGTGAAATACTGTTGACCCAAAAGGAAACATCTTAGGCTCCTTCATCATTTTTTGGTGCAGACTTGGCTGCATTACAGTTCATCAAATGCCTCAACACATACTCAAAGTACACCCAAATGACCTCCATGTAACATTAACATTTGACAAAACACAGTATAAATGTATGTTGGTGATATTACAACTTATCTTTGTTTAGTAATTGGTGTCACTGGGTGGATATAATATAGCCCAAGGGGTCATTTGACACTGTAATGATAGCAGGTTGTCATAGCAGGTGGATGATTGTCACTCTTTGCTCTCAGTATTTCTTTCATAGTGGAGTAAATGGAACTTCAGACTGTCTCTTCTGAGAATGTTTTTCATGTAGGCAAAAAAAAGACAATTGCGTGTGCACTGTTTCATCGAAAAAGTGATGACACAAATGATCAGTAACTTTCACAACCGCATCCATACAAAATCAAAGGCAATGACCTACAGGCCAAAGATCACTGGTAAATGGAAGAAACTGCAATTTCTAAACCCAAAATTGTCACATAAGGTCTGAGCACAACCAGTACCCTGCTTGTCATTTTTTCAACATTTATGGGGTTTTGCACCATAAAATCATCCCCCACAGGCAGTCAGTTAGGAATTCTACTGTAACATCCCAAGGCATCTGAGGTAGAGGGGAAATAGAGCTATTGTGTGTGCCATCTTGTGCCAGTACACCCTGAAAGGGGCCTTTCAAAAAGAACGTGAAAACAGCAATCCTGGAAACTGTCTAAATGTATACAAGATGACCCTCATGAACAAAAGGTCAAATTTATAAAATAATATGTGTGTTCGAGTCTCTTTTTCCCACTTTTTTCTCTTCTTTCCCATTTTATATTATTCAGTTCTTGCCTCTTTCTTTCAGTTTGTATTTGTCTTTTCCCCTTTCTTTATTTTTCTTGAAGCCCTATTTTCCTCATTTTGGTCTCCTACTATCCACTCGTTTTCTCCTTCTCTGGCATCTTAATAAGCCCTAACATGCAGGCCATTATCAAGTACTCCATATAGACCAAACAGGTGCATCATTAATCTAAGCTTTTTTCACAGCTAGCTGGGTGTAATGGTAACTGGATAACACATTGTTTCCTATGTGAGCCAGGGCATCCATATTATCTAGCATCACTCCCTAATAAATTTTACCTGGAGATGTGGCATTTTGTCTCGTTGTGCCAAGGCATTGTGTTACTGGGTGTCCCTAGTGTATGAGAATGAATATAATACAGTGTTCTCTAATTAGCCCTTCCTCTCTCTTGCTAACACCCACACATTCTCTCTGTTTTCTGTCTTCAGGTTTTTATTTGCTTATAAATGTATAACACATTTGTTAAGATGTGGAAAATGTGCATTTTTGCAAAATGATACATTAAGGAAAACAGGATTCTGTGCAGTCTACAAATATTTATTATTTGGTAAATTAATAAATACAGACAAATAACAAATAATTTCCCAGGATTTTACGAAATATATCCATGTCAGGGTTCCTGGGTCGGTGACCCAGTGTTTTCAGTTTTGTTCATGTTCAGTTTATTTTGCCACTTCCATGTGCTCACTTCCTGCTTTTCCTGTGTCAGCTCGTCTTGTGTCATTAGCCAGATTATGTTCAGCTGTGTACTCACCGGTCTCTCATTATAATCCTCATCAGTCTGTGTATTTAAGCCCTCTGTTTCTACTCGTTCACTGTCGTGTCATTGATGTTATGTTGTCCTTCCCGTGTGTTCCCTCAGTTCAGTCAGCCGTTCAGTTGTCCAGCCAGTCAGTGTCCGTTCACCCTCTGTTCACCCACTCCCTATAATAAACCTTCACCTACCTGCCAGTCCTGCGTTTGGGTTCCTTCTTCCTCGCCTCCACACAACGCCCGACAATCCATCCTTTTCTGCAAGGCACTTTCAGCCAGCACCTGCTGTTTAAAATGTGCCACTGACATACAAATTATAGGACTTAATACTACAGAAAATTATATGACTTGAGTGGTATTATTAATTTTGTACTGTCCAAAATAAAACTTTAGCAATCAGATGCATCTGGCAAACTGTCACCAAATGCCTTCTCATGATGCCATGACACTGTATTAAGATTATTTACAACACATTTAATAAAACAGTAACAACTGCAAGAACAATTGTTTATATTTGAACAAGATCTACTTTCATCATCTGTTGACCTGAAGTATATTGTAGAGTAGAGTGCTGTTAAGGCAAATTCAACATTTCCTGTAAGAATTTCATTTTAAAAGCAACATAGCTCTTAATTTGACAGAAAACCTAGACAGTCTTACACTTTGGGACAAGCTGACACTGCATAACACTGTCTCAAAAAGTGTTGGAGAATTTGGACTCTTTAACAGAAAGCTGCAGAAGACTCCTCAGGCATAGCTGGAGATTCAGCTCTTGCAACAAACAACGATCCTTTACTTGAAATTTTTAATAAAGAAGTTAATGCCTGGATGTGTTTGCCCACAAAATCTTGGGAGTCTGGCACGGCACAGAATGCCCAGTGTGATTTTATCCAAAATACATTTGATATGGTATTTAAAAGAATTGCAACAGAATTAAACAGACTTAAATTCATAATATGTACTTAAAACACATACACAGTGGAATCACAGTAAAACAGTTGTGCTCTGTCAAAAAAATGTATCTTACAATCTATCTTACAAAAAACAAAACTTAATCTGTTTATGAGCAGAGTGTTACTAATGTGTTAAACACTTTCCATGAATCATCTGTGTTTTGGTCAGGTAGGTACATAGAAAGCCACTGGCTCTAGCCTGGTTGTTGAATACTGAACCTCTGATCCATGTCAGTGATACCAAATATAAAGTGTGAAATCTTCTGTTTTTATGTAGTAAAAGCACAGCAGAATTTCTGAGAGTATCTACTTTGGGTAACTTGTATCTTCAGTCTTTACCTCGTTAGAGTTGTTAATTTGTCCCACAAAATATTCTAACCGAGCCTGTCATCTAACAGTATCATACCAGTGAATAAGTAATAATGATAATGATAGATTTTCTATCACTTATCTGCCTTCTCTGAATAAACTTATCTAAATTTCCACCATGCTCAAATTAAAGAACATTGCTGTATTTAAAAGCAAAAGGCACCCTATGCTTTCATTTATATGGGGTTTAATAAAACATTGGATGTATCCATGAGAGATCCAAGATGGCGTTGCTGTTTATTAATCTCTGTCAGATACACAGTTTTCTGAAGAAGTTTTTTCAACTGAGAATGAGGAAAACAATTAGCCATTTATCAAAGTTGCTGTATATGTACTACTGATTGACTGATGGTGAGACATAACTGTTCCGCTAGCAAAGTACACACGAGAAAAAGGTTCTATGGTATTTCCATGGCACACACACACACACACACACATGCACAACCTCAAGTCAACCATAATATTCCATTCCAGGCAATTATTTTATCTCATGAGCCAGAGCTTACTGTCTGTAAGGCCCTATACCACATACACGCACACGCACGCACGCACGCACGCACACGCACACACACACACACACACACACACAATTTTTTGTACTTGGTCCAAATCCAGGGATAGCCCGAGGGTGGGCACCAGTTGGCTCCCACATTTGGCTGGTTCCACACCGTTAGTCAGATATCGGCTCCATTGTACAGGGGGAATTGTCTTTCAAATGATACCTAGCCCACAGTCTGTTTATGTCTTCACATATTTGTGCACTCCATTCAAATGTGAAATGCATGCATATGTGCATATGTGTATGTAAAGGACTATGGCAGTGCAAGCATTTGCTTCTGTCATTATTTGATATGTTTTTTTTTTCTTCTAAACACAAGCAAGCTGTCCTGTCCAACTGTCCTGTCCAACTGGTCGATTACGCCTTCTAGTGAAAATGTGTGTACTCAAGCAGGCTTATTCTTTGGGCTATTTATTGCAAAATACTTTAAGAGGAAGGCACTTAATTGTCCCATTTAGAAAGCTTGACCTTGGAAGAATCTAATTAATTAGTGTGGTATGAAGGTTAATTAGTAACAAAGGATGTCCATGCATCATAAAGCCCCTTGTCTTAACCCACAGTGGCAGTCAGGCAGAAAAACAGTCATCAGTCATCCCCTCGGTGAGAGAACTCTGAAGTGATATTCATACCTTTAGTTCATTTCTGACCAGCTCTTGATCGCTGACCCTTTTTGCCATGAAAGGCAAAGGATCCACCTGCTGGGATTCTGTATTTGAATAAGCAATGAGTTAATGGGATGTCCCATTCTCTTTGATGAATGAGATTTGTGATGTAAAAGGTGAACGTTGCAGCCATCTTCACTGCCTCAAGCCATATGAATGCAAATTTTAACAGTAAGAGTTTGGCATTTCTAAATAACTAGGGGATAAAAAACTGAAACTGTTTGTGCTAGAGAGTTGCACTCTGTTTTATTGACATCTATTCAAGTCAGTAATTTCTTTGCTGTTATATGAACTGCAGCCAGGATTTTGTTAGCTCATTGGAGTAGATGTACTTAAAGTGCTGTTAATGTGCAGTGGTGATTCTAGTGTTTGTTGGGGTCCTGACTCTAACTGCTGGCCATGCAGAGCTGGACACACTAAACCCCTCTGCTAGCTAAGTTAACCAATGTAAAAAAAAACAAAGAAAGAAAAAAATGATGTGATTCTAGTGGAAGTTACATTGCTCAAGTGTCACTCCCCTACTGTTAAGGCTAGCAGCATTTAGATATTAACATATTTAATCCTTATCTACTCCACTCACCTTGGTCTTGCTTTATTTATCCTCTCTCTCTCCCCCCCCCCCCCCCTTTTTTTTTTCCTTTCTCTTTTCTCTCCTCTCAAATTTTGCTGAGCTTCAATGTTGTCATTAGGTTTGGTTAAACACTATCATGCAGGGAGGTTAAGTCTCTCCTTTTTTAAAATGGCACTGCTGTAGTTTAAAGTCTGTCAGGCCTTAGGGGTCTCCCAGTGGCCTGGGGCCTATAAGCAGTTGTCTGCTGTGCCTGATGGCAAGCAATGCCTCTGTATATGCAGTATTATTTATCAACTTATTTAAAAAAGCATGGGGAAACATTGACATGGCATTCTCTGACTTATAGAGGAAGATAACCATTCACACCTCCACCTACAACCTATTTAGACTCAAAAAATTAACCCACATTGCATGTCTTGGACTACGGAAAGAAGTGAAGTAGCCACTTCCACACAGAAACACACCCAGGTGGTCTGAACCCAGAATCATTATGTTCACCACTGATGATGTGCTGCTAGTCTGTAGCTAGAATGTTACATGTAATTTGTCTAACCAATACTGCACAGTAAAACACCAACACGAACCCCCCCCCCCCCCCCCCCCCCCCCACACACACACACACACACACACACACACACACTAATAATAATAAAAATAAGACTATGCTGCCTCCATTATTAATGTTGTGAAACCTCCACTTATTATCTGGCAAGAAATGGTACAAAATATAATTGATCCCTGACCCTTGTGGGGGCTAAAGGCAAGATGTGTCACTAGGAAAATCATACTAATGTGAGTTCTGTGTTATGTGATAACTTGCAGGGTATTTTAAAATATTAGAAGCATTTCTTATTTTCAGACAGTTATCGTGTACATTTAAGTCTCTACTGCAAAGTTTATTATGTTAAAATGATTTATTTTATGATGTTCCATCCAAGGTCTTGTGTCATAAGTGAACCTCATGGGTGGTGGTTATTGAGGACTGTACTGATAGATGATAACTACATGTCACAGAGTAAGGAAACAATTGTGTTTAGAGGTTTTTAGGTTCAATGAGGTTCAAATACACACATCATTAAAATGTAAATGGGGCAAAGAAATCAATAAGAAAGTAGTTCATATGACTATGAATTTTTAATTTAAGTTAGCTTTCTATACAATCATTGAGATGACACTGAAATAGAAAATACATTCACAGTATACTTATGTTATACAAAATTATACTGAAGACTGTCTTTCAGGGTGGTAAATATTTATAGACATTGTCAACAACTCACAAGTTGATATGTTTACAATGGCCTCAATAACTTGAACAGTGCTAAATTTAAATTAAAAAAAATCATATGGAAGGAAGGTTCTGTGATTCCAAGTCCCTGGTTCTCTGAGTCTGAACATTAGGAACCTCATAACTCTGCCAGGAAACAAACACTCTCTCAGAGCTCCACTGGGTCGTCTTAAGCATAGGAATAGGCACATTAGAAATTTTGTTCAAGTTACCAGAAACAAAGACTCAAAGAGCGGTCCCACAGACACTACTACAGTTAGCCAACACTGAGGTGTAGACTGAAGGTCAGGTCCGAGCTTAAATAGCAGCCAGCTGATTGCCTTGCGATCCACAGGTGTTTGATTGATTCAGGTGTGGCCAGGAAAGGGTGGAGCTCCACACACACACACACACACACACACACACACACACACACACACACACACACACACACTGTAACAGTTGCTATCGTAATGCAGTGTATCACCACATGGCGGCGCCTCCTGTCTCACGACTGGTGTCACCCCCTTTTTTGTTCTTCTTCGCACTCCTCCTGTAATGGATGCTCCCGTGTGTACGCGGACTAGTGTGCTCTTCAGTAATGTGTGGTAGAGGTAGCACTTATTTTTGATATTGTAAATAAATGAGTACTTTTTGGAAAGTCAGAAGCTGTTGCTCATTCGCTATCCACCTGCACACCTCCGCGGCTGGCTTCATCTCCACCGCACGTTACAACACACACACACACACACACACACACACACACACACACACACACACACACACACACACACACACACACACACACACACACACACAGAGTAGTCAGCACGTAAACAGAATAAGAGAGAGAGGGAGAGAGAGGGAAAACAAAGGAGAGAGAGAAACGGTGGAGACACAAAGGAGGACTGGAGGACCATGACATGATTTCGTATTTTAATAATGTGAAATGTTCACATGCCACAATTTTAAAGCTAGTAACAAAATACTTTGCTACCCTTAAACCTACCCCTAAATTTTACACATACCAGGCATTTTCACTAGAAGCGAGCCTTTATTAATTTTTCTATTTCTTTTCCATTTAAATCTTAAGTTGAATCAGTCTTTCAGTTCCTGTGTAACAAGCACACATGCTGTTTTTGTGAAACAAATCTTGAAATGTAGTTTCTCTAGCACACAGACACACACACGCACACAGAGCAAAAAAGCAGAGTGAGTGAGAGAGAAAAAGAGCCTTTTCTTTCTTAACTCTCTCTCCTTGTTATGTTCAGTTAGGACTTAAGGGCAGCCATTTGTATGCTCTTATATTCCACAGGGAGCTGTCCTCAAAAGCCACTATCTCAAGCTTTTCATATGATTTTGCAATCAAAACCTTGGGAAATACTTGAGCAGAGGTGGCTCTCAGAGTGCTGAGATGTGCAGTTTTCCATCTATCTGTAGAGTGGTAATTGACAGGAAAGGTAGGTGAGAGGAAAGCAAAAGGAAGGGTGCTGCAGATCAGTTGCTGAGTCTGCACAGGGAGTCTGTGATTGGAGCAATTCCACTTAGGGAATTTGATATTGGAGGCCATATGGATGGATTGTCTGTCTGTCATGGCATCTATGCAGCACTTGCTGGATCTCTGATTGGAGAATTTCAAATAGCACCAAAGATTTAGAATGGTATGACAAGGACAATTTGTCAAGTATCACAACCGAGTGTTCCTTTTGTGTAGCTTGTACATTTGTCTCATATTTTCTGGGTATAGACAGAGGAAATAAAATACCCAGCCCATCCTCAAACTCTCAGCACTCCTGTAAAGTAATTTCAGAGACAACAAATGTGATTTAAATGTGTTTTTTCATTGTGTAAGAGTATCCAAGTGCTATTGTGATTGCACATACAGGTGCACACTTGCACATATTGTAGGCGTCAGTCCTTGTAAATACACAGTGTTTGGGCATATGCATGCACTTACACAAGACATGAAGAAAAGGAGGTATATGTGTTGTCTGTGTAGGTGTAAAATAGAGGTAAGCTGAGAAATTGCAGAGGACTTGCAAGTCTTGCATGGTAATGAGAAAAGGGACACTAATTCTTTCATTTGATGCTCTGTAATTATGGCGTCCATGGCCCAGTCTGGCACACCAACTAGATTTATGGTCTCCCTTGGTATGAAACTGTGTGTTCATGTGTGTGTGAGGAAGAAAGACAGTGGAGGTGAGGCAAGATAGAGAGCAGAGAGTGAGAAGCTAACAGGCAATTGGACAAAGGGGAGGGAAGGCAGAGTGAGAAAAAAAATTAAAGAGTGTTATAAAACACAGTCTCCTATCTTAAATCACAAGTTTTGCCCAAGTGAAGTGTAGGCTGTGATTACTATGATAAAAGGTCATGGCTGAATACATTTACATCTTCTCAATGACAAATTGACCTTGTTGGAGTGCAAGCCAAGAGGATGTACCTACATCTGTTTGTATTGTGTATATTTATTTATTTTTTAAATCTCCAATCGAATAAAGATTTTGTTGCAGTTTTTCTGATCTACAACATTTGCCTGTTACGCATAGTATAGGTAATGAGTGTTAGGTGTTAACTTGATGTATGAATCCATGTGTCTCTGTCCCTTCAAATATCAAAATATATTCTATGTAAAGAAAAAACGTGTGCTCCATGACATTTATCCACTTCTATTTTACTGACTTAATCAATTACCTTCTAACAATACGTCACTTCTGAGTTTCAGTGCTTGACAATTACGTTTTTTTTCTCTGTGTTTAATGACACCCATTAAGCCCGCTTTGGTTGGTGTTACCATGGTAAAAAAAAAAAACAATCATAAAAGCTGTCCTTTGGTGTCCTTAATGACTGAGGATATCACAGCCTGCTTGTTAATACTGTAAGTCCTCTTTCTGATGACTTTTAACCCTTTTAAGGATGATTTATTGCAAATACTCATTCTTTTTAATTATCCCTGCAGCAAGGTGTCCAACAGTTTTGTAAATCCATTACTGAAAATCAATACTCAGCTTTTAGGTTATGAATTAATTAATGAAGTGTGAAGTTTACTCTGAGTGAGGGCCCATTGATGAAGAAGGAATGTGACAGTGACATAAAGGTAAAAAGACAGAATGAAGACATAGACCAGGTGACTCCAAATGATCCGATATTGCCTGGTATGGCACATATTAGCATTATGCCTTTAATTGCCTTTAATTTCTGTTGTTCATTTAAGTTAATTTGAGGTCTTGGAAGCAAACATTTATCTGTTGCATATGAGTGAGTAATTTCCCCCCACATGCCTTTGACAGCCAGTCTCCCGGCCTGGCTATCATTATGTTAGGACCAATTTTACAGGAAAAAAAGTGTTGGAAGCTTCACTGATTTTTTTTTGTTTGTTGTTGTTGTTTTTTGTCGTTTCTGTTTTTCTGTGTGTTTCCAAATGTTGTCCAAATTTTACCAGTAAACACCACTTATTAGCTAACTAGCTAGCCAACTTTCTAAAAATATAACCTTAGGCACTTTAAAGGTTACAACATAAATTGTTACTAAGACAGTTGCTATTAAATGAGGATATGATTTAATGTTACATTTTGCATAGTTGCACACTTTTAAGCAGAAGAGCATCTGAGAGAAAAACAGGACGGGAGCCTCTAAATTCATTGTGCACCTGTGGGACAGAGACAAGAAACAGGCAAAATATATGTTTTCTGACCTGAAGCATGCTCCACATTCAAGTTGATATTGTATGCAAAACATTTAGCAAACTGTCTCGTTCTATCCCATGTTTAAATTAAATAGCCCTGCAGCTGAAATCACTGCTTTTCTCAGAGTGCACTACCTTGCAACTAATAGTCCCCATTATTCATGGCTCTACAGCAGAGGTCACTGCCATGGGGTTTACTTTTCTCTACCTCACTAAATTGGAAGTCAAGAGAAAATGAATCGAGACACCCACACATGGAATGCGCTATAGGTTTGACTTTGACTTGTCCTCAAACTGCAAAGTGAAAAAATAGTTTTATATACATGTCATATGGATCATCAGAAAGTGTGCTGTAGGTCAATCTGGGTATCGATGTATCAAGAATTTTGAATGAAATATGATTTTGTTTTTTTGTAACATTTATTTTCTCTCCATTATTATTTAGGCTCAGAGGTATGATATAGATAAACTAAGCCATCCCTTGTGTGTTATTATTTCCTTGGCTCAATAATGATAGGAAATAGAAAAAAAGAAATTCTTAACAGTTTTATAATATTGTGAGGTCAACATGTTCTGCAAAGGTTTTACTGTAAAAAGCTACAGTATCACTACATGCCCTTTGATAACCAGCATACGTAACCATACAAACTATGCTTTTATCCAAAATTTCCTTAACTTGGAATTATCTGTTTTGACTGTATTTAAAGGAACATACTACATAAATACTAGGATACTGACATCAAATTACAAAGCTAAATGAAGTTTTTTGCCTCATTTTTCACTTTGTCTTAAAATCTGATACTTCTGATATCACCTGCAAAAGCTTTTTGAAAATATTATTCACCACAAACAATGCTGGCTGCCAGTCCAGAGCAAGTCTTCAATTTTCCGTGACTGCCACAAGGAAGTCATGGACAAGACCGACATCTGATAAATTGGTGATTTTAAAAACCAACAGTTGAGTTAAGGTGATGGTTTGAAGCCTGAAACTATTTGTCACCTTGCAAGTTCAAGGTCTGACTTTGAAAATTGAGACATTTTGCCATAAGACTGAAAAATCCTCTTCAATTTGCTGAGCTTGACCTTTTCATCATCCCGGCAGAGAAATTATTTTATAACACAGAAGGACTGTGTCATTCAGCAGCCTCTTGCACACACATATGCCTGGTATCCATATATTGCTTAACCCCTGATAATCTCATTTCCAGAAAAGGTTGGGGAAGGTCTTATGGCTGATTGGGCCAACAGGAATAGAGTTTAGACATCCCCAGAAACAAAATGCATCACTCATACAAATTTATCAGGGTCATTAAGAGCCCCATTCATATTCCCTGCATTCGAAGTTATGTGCATTTGCATGTTTCATTATTTTTCTAATTACAGGAGAATGGTGTAGTGTGATAGGATTTAATGTATCTCTCCACCTCCTTTGTACGTCAGGCAAGATGGATCCTCCCTTCCCCCTCTCGATGGGCAACATAATATATCAGCTTTGCAAGTCTTATTTAGCGACACAGTGGTTAAGACCAAGTCTGCCCTGGGTTCAAGTCCATCAGCCAGGGTCTTTTTGAACTTGAATCTGGAAAACTCTCAGGAAGTTCAAATGATGCATGTTTTGCCAGACCTGTATTTTTAAGAAAAGCTAAAAAATGTAATTTGGGTTTTCATACTAAAACATGTGTGCTACATTGATAGCAATAGTTGCAATGCTTTTATAAACTAGTCTAAGATAAACTTACCCTTTGTAACTAGTAACTAGTTGCATGTGAAATGACAGTCACAATGTGTTTGCTTTTTTAAATTGTTATCTTATTATCTATATGCTAGCATTATGTACTGTGTCAGTCATACATCATCTTGCAAGCTAGTGTGCATATCTGGTGTATATATGACTGATACACACAATCATATGTGGAAATGAGAAATAATTCCTATATCCGTGACAGTCGCTTTATCTAGCATAAAGTGACTGGTGTACTGTATGCACATTGTACACTATGGGAAAATATATAAAAGACAAATGCAGAGCTGGTTAGCGATTAGTATGGCAATATCAAACAAATGACACAAAGTAGTTTAATAGTCAGATTTAATGATGGTCTTTGCCATACTCTTAGCAAAAGGTATTGTCTGTATTTAGTAGGGATGGGTACCGGTGTCCGGTGCCATGATGGCACCGGTTCTGACATAAACGGTAGTAACCAGACCGAAAAGCAGCGCACATTTCGGTGCTTTATTTCGGTGCTTTTTTTTTCCTGAGCTGTGATACACTTTTAGCCAATCGTTTTACGTTTCCGAGGATAGTAGGCGGGGCCAGGTACGTACGTTCTGTTAGCGCAGAGCTACAGATTAAAAATGTCCAAGGCGAAGCGGTTAAAAGTCTGGCTGTACTTCACAGCAAAATATGCAAACTCAGCAGCCTGCAACAAGTGCTTTAAGCTGATACTGTGATACTGTCAAAGGAGGTAACACCTCGAATCTCATGAAACACCTGGCGACGCATAGCGTTTTTTTAAAAGCCGAGAAATGCGCCGTATTTGATGGCAGCAGCAGCCGTTCTTCTCTGCGTGAGTAGCTTAATGTTGTTCTTGTGTGATTTACGTTGAGTAGGCTAACCACGTTATTACATTAATGCATGTAAGGTGAACTAGCAAACATCATCATAGCTACATGCGGCTGTCTTCTTGTTTGATGGCAGATACTCCCTTCACCCTGGCCAAAAAGGCTAAAATGACCAAAGAAAAAGAGGGAAACTGCTAAACATGAGAGGTTTTTGGACAAAGTTTGTGTTTTTTTCATTGTTTAAGCACTGCTTCCAGCCAAGAGTGATACCATATATGCCCCATAGCTGCAGAAAAGGCTAACATTGTTATCTTTTTACAAAAAAACAGCTGAACATGAGAGGTTTTTGGACCAATTTTGTGTTCTCCATTCTTTAAGCACCGGTTTGAGCACCGTTTGAGCACCGGCACCGTTTCAAAAGTACCGATTTGGCACCGGTATCGGATAAAACCTAAACGATACCCATCCCTAGTATTTAGGAAGGTGCACCATGCACGTTTTATGACTAACATAGCTTTGTGGCCTTATTGCATAGGTATCTAAGAAGACGTCTCTGAAGGTTCTAAGTCACCCGGGTCATAGTGGTCTTGGAAAGACTTGGAAACTTGGAAAGAAAAGCATCTGGACTTCATTACATTTCTTGAAGACGTTTCACCTCTCATCTGAGAAGCTTCTTCAGTTCTTAGAGCAATTGGTGGAGAGTCCCAGATTTTTAAGCCATTATGGGAGTGTCCCATAGAGGGTTGTGGACCTCCTATTGATCCTCTGCTTAATCACACGTCCCAAGGTATGGAAACGGGTCAGCCAAGGTTTCGGGTGAACCCATTGTGAGACCTTGCCCCACCCTATCATGTGACTTACTGAAATCAAATGACCCAAGATGTGAGTGGGTGTTAAGGCGTCAGGGGAGGGATCTCAAAACTGGATTATAGATGGCAGACAGTTGGTGTCGTAAGCCACGCCCTCTGTTCAAAGATGGTCATTCACAGTAGACATAGATGGCTTCTTTCACTTCTCTTTCAAACCATCTGTCTTCTCTGTCTAAAATGTGAACACTGGCATCCTCAAAAGAGTGACTGTTGTCCTTTAGATGCAGATGTACAGCCAAGTCTTGTGCCGTCGAGGTGGCTCTTCTATGCTGTTGGTTTCTCCAGTGTAGACGTCTGAGCATTCTTTGCTGCACTGCACAGCATATGCTACATTGCTAAGTTTGTGTTTAGGAGTTTTGTCTTTGGGATGAACCAGGATGCACACAGAAATGGCAGCAGAGGTATATTTATAATGTCATGACTCCCCATTGATTTCTGTTTTAAGTCTAGTTTTTTAACTATGTGTCGCACTTTAACTATTCATTCACTCATCACTATATTTTGTAGATTTTCACATCCATGGCCAACTTATAATCACTGGTTAAACAATTAAGCAAATGCAAGTAATCAGCAGGTAGTAAGAAAATAAACTACTAACTCTTTTACGTTAAGTCCACACCTACACGGGTATTTTTGAAAACGCAGCTGTTTCGTCCACACGTAAACGGCATTTCGAATCACCGAAAACGGAGATTTTTTTAAAACTCATTTGTTTGTTTGTTCGTTTTGTGGACGAGGAATACAGAGTTCGTCATGCAACGTTAAAGGTATGTGCCTTTTTTCACGTCACGCTGTGCGCCACGTTATTGTTTACATGAGATGAATTGCAGAATGGCAGATATTCAGATTAACAGTATTTTGTCTCTATCTTCAGGTTTTACACGCTTACATATACAGGGAGTGCAGAATTATTAGGCAAATGAGTATTTTGTCCACTTCATCCTCTTCATGCATGTTGTCTTACTCCAAGCTGTATAGGCTCGAAAGCCTTCTACCAATTAAGCATATTAGGTGATGTGCATCTCTGTAATGAGAAGGGGTGTGGTCTAATGACATCAACACCCTATATCAGGTGTGCATAATTATTAGGCAACGTCCTTTCCTTTGGCAAAATGGGTCAAAAGAAGGACTTGACAGGCTCAGAAAAGTCAAAAATAGTGAGATATCTTGCAGAGGGATGCAGCAGTCTCAAAATTGCAAAGCTTCTGAAGCGTGATCATCGAACAATCAAGCGTTTCATTCAAAATAGTCAACAGGGTCGCAAGAAGCGTATGGAAAAACCAAGGCGCAAAATAACTGCCCATGAACTGAGAAAAGTCAAGCGTGCAGCTGCCAAGATGCCACTTGCCACCAGTTTGGCCATATTTCAGAGCTGCAACATCACTGGAGTGCCCAAAAGCACAAGGTGTGCAATACTCAGAGACATGGCCAAGGTAAGAAAGGCTGAAAGACGACCACCACTGAACAAGACACACAAGCTGAAACATCAAGACTGGGCCAAGAAATATCTCAAGACTGATTTTCTAAGGTTTTATGGACTGATGAAATGAGAGTGAGTCTTGATGGGCCAGATGGATGGGCCCGTGGCTGGATTGGTAAAGAGCAGAGAGCTCCAGTCCGACTCAAACGCCAGCAAGGTGGAGGTGGAGTACTGGTTTGGGCTGGTATCATCAAAGATGAGCTTGTGGGGCCTTTTCGGGTTGAGGATGGAGTCAAGCTCAACTCCCAGTCCTACTCCCAGTTTCTGGAAGACACCTTCTTCAAGCAGTGGTACAGGAAGAAGTCTGCATCCTTCAAGAAAAACATGATTTTCATGCAGGACAATGCTCCATCACACGCGTCCAAGTACTCCACAGCGTGGCTGGCAAGAAAGGGTATAAAAGAAGAAAAACTAATGACATGGCCACCTTGTTCACCTGATCTGAACCCCATTGAGAACCTGTGGTCCATCATCAAATGTGAGATTTACAAGGAGGGAAAACAGTACACCTCTCTGAACAGTGTCTGGGAGGCTGTGGTTGCTGCTGCACGCAATGTTGATGGTGAACAGATCAAAACACTGACAGAATCCATGGATGGCAGGCTTTTGAGTGTCCTTGCAAAGAAAGGTGGCTATATTGGTCGCTGATTTGTTTTTGTTTTGTTTTTGAATGTCAGAAATGTATATTTGTGAATGTGGAGATGTTATATTGGTTTCACTGGTAAATATAAATAATTGAAATGGGTATATATTTGTTTTTGGTTAAGTTGCCTAATAATTATGCACAGTAATAGTCACCTGCACACACAGATGTCCCCCTGAAATAGCTAAAACTAAAAACAAACTAAAAACTACTTCCAAAAACATTCAGCTTTGATATTAATGAGTTTTTTGGGTTCCTTGAGAACATGGTTGTTGTTCAATAATAAAATTATTCCTCAAAAATACAACTTGCCTAATAATTCTGCACTCCCTTTAAACACGCAGTTACTGTCCCTCTATTTAGAAAGGCAGAGGTGTCACGGTGTAATTATTTTACATGTAGTTGTTTTTTTCCTGTGTAATAATATTCAACATTGCTATCAATAAATTTTTCAAAAAAATGCCTCTTTGTGCAAAATGGGTTTAAAAACATCTCCAAAATGTCAGGAGTAGATAGTCATTACAACAAGTGTTTGTGAATTAAAAATCAAGAATGTGGGATACTGTTTGTCCATGATTTGAACAGCCCAGCGGTGCTCCCTACGAAGGGAAAACCAATTTTGCAGGGGAGACCTACCTTGGCACTTGTGCAGGTGAAACCAAAGGGAAGATATGCTTCACCATATTTTCTAGTCTTTGGCTTAGAATGAAGTTGGTTTGGAAACATATTCAGTGATGCTTCATCTCCTGCTTTGCGTTTGTGTGGGAGCCCTGTGCTAGCAGTGTCCAAGCACTGGTTTTTTTTGTTGTTTTTTTTCCCTTTTCATGCCGCGCCTCCCCTGCAATGGCTCTGCGCCCCCCCCTAGGGGGCGGGCCCCACACTTTGGGAAGGTCTGGGTTAAACTAACACACGTCTTTAGACTGAGGGAGGAAGTTAGAGTAGCTGGAGAACACACACTCCAAGTTGTTAGTAGATTCCATGCAGAACTTTACAGGGCCGCTGCAATTGCAGCCACACACTAATTTGTCTCTCTATGTAAATTTGTTGCTTCTGTCTAATATATTATTCTGGTCAACAGTAGTTCCAGATTTCAAAAACGAAACGGTTTTTTTGGCAAGTCCAAACTAAAATGGGTGAATATTTATGTGCCAGTAAAAATGATTCAAAAAATTAATTGGTAACCTAGAAGTGTAACAAAAAAGCAGGTCCCAGGCTGGGTCCCTTAGCCAAACATTTAATAAGCAAACACACAAACTGCTCTCCAAGTGTGATATTAAAGTAAAAATTCATGAATACTACTGCGTTTACCTCCATATAATTATTATTGTTTTAGCCTTGTTATGAATAGTTTTTCTTTTTTCACTTTTGTATATGAAATTCCTTCCCTAAAAAGATTTGTACATTTGGCTAAGGCACTAATTTCCTGGTCAGCATTGCTTTTGAATAAAGACATACTGTAGGCTCCAGGGGATGAGAAACCGACAGACAGGGAGCTGAGAAAATGGATGAAGCCAGATCAGACTGGCCTAGCAAGATCATTCCCTGGGTTATTCCCTCGTTTAATATCAGCTCTGATTCTAATATATATTTATGAAGCTCTCCTGTGCACATTGACATCCTAGTTACCACAGCAGCAGGTGTTCGGTCGATGTAGTATACGGCCTGGGTCTCAGACAAACACACACAGTGGAACACCTGGATGAAGACTAGCATATTATTTAGGACACACAGATTCCCAAACAGACAATAGATTTTATTTATTTATTTTTTCAAGCAAGCTTTTTCCTGGAGGGTGACTGCTTTCACTTTTGGTGCTTCCAAGGTCAAAAAGAACTGTGTCTCATTATAATCTACAGGTGCTTTTGGAATTCCAAATCTAGCGTATGTGTGTGTGTGTTTGTTATTATGTGCAGTACACGACTATGTTGTGTCTATGTGTGCTTACGTGTGTGTTTGAATGGAAATGAGTATATCTAAAGGGCTCTCACCCTCTCTCACAAGATAGATAGGATCTTAACAAGCATGAGGGCAGAAGGGAAGTGTGTGAGTCTGTGTGTGTTTGCCTTCCGGCTACAGCATTTTTTCCCAGATTGATATTGCATCAAATCACAAAGACAATTCCCTTGATTTTCTGACTCGTGGCATGGCCGGTAGTGAACTATGAGAGCTGTTCGATCAAATATTTACCAGTATATATCCTGACTCACACCACAACAAATTTTATTTATGTTCTTGGCAAAAAGTACTGCAAAGAACTTGCACATTACAGGGACAGTAAGGAAAGGATAGTGCATCTGTTATTTTATGTTTACCTAATGAAATAAGACAAAAATAATAATAAAAAGAAAAATCGACTTGAGTTTATATGGAAATATTGTTATCATACATCTCTGTAAACAATAATGTCTCTGTGCTAACACTTGAATAACACTTGCGTAAGTACTAGATAGAATGATCTGTCATTCTAATGAAGAGCTTGTTTGTCCTACCTGGTTAGACAAGCTTATTCTTGCCTTCTGTGGATCAAATTTCTCAACCACCCCTCAAGAGGCATCAGAATGCTGTCTTGTTCATCTTGTCCAACATCTTCATAATATAGAAATACATTTGACATGTTACATGATCAACAATATGTTTTCTCCAGGATAGCTATTGTTAAAGGTTTTGCATAAACTGTCCTCCTCTAGTTTGTTATCAAAGCATATTCAGCAAAGCTGGCCAAAGCTGGAAGGTATGTTTCATCATATTTTAATTGCATATTTTTGGGGCATATTTGACATAGCATTGCACATTCATTTCATGTTATAGGACATGCACTAGAAAGGATTTCAGAAATTTGATTACAGTGCAATTTAATAATTGCAGGTCATTACTACAGAGGTAGAAAGTTATTATAGTTACATAATCTATACAGTGGATTTACTACATGTAGTTAAATAGAATTGATTTGCTTTTCCACATCTTAAAACAAATTACATTTTAAAAACTAGTCCAAAAGGCACCAATTTGAAAAGTGGCTGAGGTTTAGCCATTAAAAGGAAGCCTGATATAGAAGCCCAACTAATGGTCTATTTTCTGTTTTGGGTGTTTTTGTTGATGTTTTTTTATGTGCAAGAATAGTGACTTGTGGAGAATGACACCACTCACTGTATATGATGCAATCAAGGAACTGAAATGGAAAATGTATGGTATAGAACGGTTTGTAGGGAAGTAGGTTTTGTTCTCCCTTTTGGAAGGGAAATCAAAAAAGTACTGTGAACATCTGCCCCATACTTTAGCTGGACTTTGGGTGTGACATCAATAAAGAAAGAGAGAAATAGAGAAAGATACAGAGAAAGAAGAGAATGCAAAGAGGACAGGATTAGTAAAAAAGAAGTGATGGCAGCTAAACAAAGGATGACCAGTGGAACAACACTTGGTCCACATCCCACATAGCAAGCAGGTCTGACCCTGATCCGGTATCAAGCCGGCACTGCTGGATGACTTCTGGCATGATAAGACGTATGTCATCCAGATGTGGGCCAGGCCTGGCATAGATGGCACTGTCTATGTGATGGCATGCCATATCTGGCTTGATTGTAGTTTGGTGTATGTGGCCCAGGCCCATAGAAAACAGGTCTGACCCGGATCTGGCATCAAGCTGGCACTTCTGACTGACTCTGTCATGGCAGAGTGTATGTCAACCAGATGTGGGCCAGGTCTGGCAGTGATGGCACTGTTTATGTTCCTATTTTCCTATTTTAGTTATAAAGACCCAAATGCCTTAGGTGTAAGGCATTTGGGTCTGGCTGGCTCAAAACAGTTTCAGCTCTGGCCCCAGATATCAGCCTAATGTGTACATTAATCAAGCCATGTAATAACAACATGTGGCAGAACATAATAGTGCAAAAAGTAACATGACAAAACTCTGTTCAGACAGTGAATGGACTGATTCTTATAAAATGCTTTTTTACTCTCCTGGATTACGCAAAGTGCCACAAGTACAACATGCCACATTCACCCAATCACCCACTTTCTCTAAACTGAGTGCTTCCTAACTACGTTCATGCACGTTTACACTTTTGACATGCAGACTGGAGGAGCCAGGGATCGAACCACTAACGTTGCGATCAGTGTGGGCCACCTCTGGCAAATCTGATCTGGGCCACCAAAGGGCCGTCATTCTTTGCGGTATGTGGGCCATGTGTAAGCACAATGTATGGGCCAGATCTGGGCCATACCAATTTTGCTATGTGGAATGACATACTGTACATATGGAGGTATGGAATTGCCTAGGAGAGAGACCATTGGATGACATACAGGTATCAAATTTAAAGAAGGTCATGTACAGCACTGTTGTAACTCCAGAGGGTTGATAAGTCATACTATGAAGACATGGGAAAAAGTTGTTGTCTTCTAAAGAGGAAGGTGATGAGCAGTAAGCAGCAGTATGGCCTCAGTGTTGATAGAGGAGTAAATAGCAGGTCAGATGGAATTATACTGTGTCTTTTTGGATCTAGAGAAAGCATGTGATTGGGTGCAAAGAGAAAGAACTGTGGTACTGTGTGAGGAAGGTCTGAACATGGTTTGGAGATAGTGGCTCTGACAAAAAAAGATGGGAGATGGAACTGGAAATGGAAAAGTTGAAGATGCTAATATTTTCATTAGGAGGCACCAGGAAATGAGTTTATCAGTGGGACAACTCCTGTTGAGTGGCTTGAGAACAAACTAACAGAGGCAAGGCTGTATGGAGTATACTGAAGATAGTGGAAAAAGAATGCAGAATATGGAGGTGTCAGACATGAAGAAATGAGAAAGACCACTGAGAAAATTTATTGATGTACAGTAGTGAAGGAGGACATGCACAGGGTTGGTGTGACAGAAGAGGATGCCAGAAACAGGGTGAAATGGAAATTATTTGCTGTGGCAACCCCTAAAGGGACCAGAAAAAAAAAGATGAACAATTTGTATTTGGTGTCAGTATTAAGATTGAAAATCAAGTATACTTAATGAAAAATGAGAATTTGCATAGGATGCAATTTTTTATTAGAAAATATTTAGTCCGTATTCACACTGATGCAAAACTAAGTCATAATCCTACATTCTTAAAGTGAATTTTCAAAAGGGTTACAATCAAAACAAGTCAGTGCACCGTGAGTTCACTCAAATGACACAACATGTGGGAGGAATAAAATGAGGAAGGGTAGCACTGTATGTAGTAGAGGAGAAGGTGGTGGTAAAGGAGAGGACATTATGTACTCGTCCTTCATTTATCAAGCAAACTCTCACCACCATGCACAAAAGTATGAACATGGAAAATCAATTGACTTGCATGAAGTGATTTCTACAAGCACAGAAAACAGTGCTATGTTTTTGGTATTCTGTCTGCTCTACAAATGTCTTGCTACAGTGCTTGTTGAAATTGTGTTATATTTCCCTAGTGCATTAGCTCCATTTCACATTTTGGAAAACAAAAACCCTTTCTGTGTATGTGATAAAAAGAAAAATCCTTGCTGGTGGTGAAGTGTGGTGTGATGGTAGTGCATTGGTGGTTCACTGCACAGTGAAATAGCAGGGCCAAATGACAGCATAGATTCCAGCTGGCTGGTAACATGCAGCTGCTGACACGTTCTCACATCATTCTATTTGAAATGTCCTCTGCCTCTAACGCCTTGCTAGAGTCGACATTCAGACTAAACTCCTCTTCGAAATGACCACACAGACAAGAGGGTTTGACTTCACTCCCTTTACTTAGGCCAGTTGAAGTAGGGTAAAACTGAGAAAACAACATGAAATGCTCTTAGAAATCAAAGACAAGGACAAATACACAATAACGGTACAAATGACTTGTTTAGCCAAAAGCATTAGCGAATCCTCTCTTTACAAACATTTCTATTAAGCAAACACTGCAATCGCATTTCTTCAAGTAGATTTTGTTCATTATAAAGGATGGAACAGAATTACATACCGACAATGCCCTTACAGACCATCTTAAGGGAGACAATTGTTACTACAGCAGAGAACAGGAGAACAGGAGAAGTCTTTTCCCCAAACAATAGCATGCACTTTCTGATGACATCATAGAACAGAGACAGATTTGCGCATGTTACCCCAGGTCATGCCAGAAGGAGGCACTAAAGAGCAACTTTCTCAGGGAAAATCTATTAAAACAGAACACAGTTACACGGTGACATAACACTATTTGTCATAATATCTTTTGGGGATTTTCTTAAATTACAGGTATACATCCCAAAACACAAGCAATAGTTGAGATAACTAAATGTTATCGCACATAACTAATGGGTTTATATTTATTATTTCTTCTTTTAGGCAGTCAAGAATGTTTTACCAGTGTTTACAAATGTTTTTTTTAAACGTCATTTGCCAGTATTGCTTTTTGCATTCTAACAATCAAGAGATGCAGTCACCGTATGTCTGGAACAGTCACCATCACTTAGTTCCTATTCTGCTGGCACACCATCTAGCCTGGAGAAGGGCCAAAAAAGTGTGAATTCTAAAGATGTATGCAGTATGGCCGAATGCTCCCCTAATCACATCTCTAGAAGGTGTTCAGGAAAAAATATTCTCTTACTCTCTGTTACTTCTTCAGAAAGTAAAGACATCTGTAGGCCCATTTATCTGTGTTCACTGTGTTTGTGGGTTATATAGCCTACATGTAAAAGTAAGGGGCTTCCAGCCAGTCTTCTATTATAGAGGAGTGGGAGGAAGTTCATGTACAGTAGGCTGGTCTGTTACCTGTAGACAGCATTGTGTCTCCAGGAGACAGACTCAGTGATATAGCCTGTGAAGCAGTTCTGTGTATCCACGAGGGGCTGCTGTCATAGGAATGGATTCTTTAAAACATGCTATGACCAGCAACACTTGTACTATAGTAGAAAGTGCCACAGCATGGAATTCACTCATGCAATAGTGAAGTATTTCAGGACTAGGTTAGTGATGTGATAAAAAATTGTCCATCAGCACATCTGTTAGCTGATGGGCACGTTCTTTGAAAGCCCAGCCTGGGATTATATTAGACCTTGCAGCTCTGCAAGGGTTAACACACTGCACACTGCTAACATGAGTCATATATATATTACAGAGTCTTTGCAACTGCTTTGTAGCACTAAAATATATCTACATTTTATTTTGTTTTTCATGCATTTTCAAAGGTCACAGATATATTTCATTTTTAGGATTACTCTTACAAACATACAGTACATAAGAAGCTGGTGAGGTATTAATAGTATGAAAGGAAGCTGTTGTAGCTCTGTTTTTATTATATTTGTGGGATATAGGGGTTTGGGTTTGAATTGGATTCCTTATCAGAATCAGAATCAGAAAACTTTATTGATCCCTAGGGGAAATTATAACATAATTATAATAATATTACTATATAATAATATAATAATAAGTGCTTATTAATGAATTGCAAAACATTTTCACATTAATAAAGACTAGTTATAGTTCACTACAACACCCTACATTTTTTGGTGTTTGGGAAGCTACTGCTTTTTTTTGTTTTTTTTGTTTTGTTATCATGCGTCTGTGTAACATACTGACACGATTTAATCTTTCCTTGAATTTTTTTGAGTCTCACTGAGTATACAGCACCAGTGGCTAGTTTTCACCTGTGAATTTCTCAATTTTCATAGACTTCCAATCTCTTTGTCTGTCTCTGTCTTTCTCTTTCCCTTCTGTCTTAGAAACAATCATCATGAACAACAGCACACATTCCTATTTTCAATTATTCTGGCTGAGGGCAATATGTTTTAATGATGAGCTGATTCTCCAAGTGCAGTCTCCAGCTTTGCCAGCCTGAGCAGCAATGCCTTTTGCACATGTCAGGGTCGGGGCCTAGTTGTAATCTGAGGCTCATTACAGCTGGTGAGGCCAAGAGCAGAAACGGAACACAACATCTCCCTGCAGCGCTGAATTACTTTTCCACCACCGGGTTCCCCTCTCTCTCGCTCAGTGTTGCTCTCCTTGTCTCAGCTGCTTCACTGTTTGTCTTTGATCTCTCTCTTTCCTGTCTTATTCCCTCCCTCCTCATCTCTCTCAATCTCAATACCTTGTTCTCCCCATCTGCTTCTCCATTTATTTCTCAGTGTCTTTTTCTTGCTCTCTCTCTTTCTCTTTCTCTTTCTCCCTTCGTTCTGTCTCAGCACTCATTGGGGAGTGCAGTGGGTTTTGAGGCTAGTTTTATTGAGTTTACTCAGGTTCCTGGAAAGGACTATTTACCAATAAGGTCATGATGAGGTATACCAAGTCTATGAGCAAATCCTCAAATCTCTCTCAAACCATCTGCTGTGTGTGTTTTTATGTGGAGTTGCTTGTTTATTATATGTGTTCATTTTTTCTAGTCCTGAATATTAGATTTCTAGATCCTTCACAGAAGAAGGTTTATCTCACATATTGAGAGGTAAGCTTAGTACTGACAGAACTGTGAATAACCTTGTTAAATAGATACTGGACTGCATCTAAATTACAGCACTACAATTTTCATACATTTAGTAAATTGGAGATGTAAATTATTCATTGTGAAACTTTTCTGCAGTCAGGGGATGCATGAAAAAATGAAGCCAATGTGGAAGTGTCAAAAACTACAGTCTGTCGAAAGGCCACTCGAGGCTCGCTCCAAAAGCAAATCAGTCCTCATACACTTCCATATTAAAATGCCCTACTTTATTCTATCAGTAAAATATCAGTAAAAGCATGTTTATATTATTGAAAGCACTATTAGTACAAAGTGTATTTGCACTGAATGATACAAATACAGTTTTGAGTTCCATGGATAATTTCCACATTCATAAAGACTGTGTGGTGGGTAAATGTTTTTTATAATTCAACTATCTGGATACTAATGTTAGAGGTGTGGCTGCTTTGATTACCAGCTCTCCTCAATCATGGCTAGTAAGGTTATCTTTATAAATCTGGTACCATTTATCTGACAAGAACTATGGTTTGCTGTGTTGTACAGACATTTGTGCTTCGGTTTTGGTGAGCAAAACCATAAAAATAGTGTGATTATGTTGGTAAGAAAAACCAAGATTATATTGTAACCACTGTATTTCTGTCCTTATGTAATGCCTTAAAAATAATCAAAGAAATTCAAAATAATCAGTTTAAAGCAATATTTTGAATTACAGAATGAACATATAAAAGGACTTCTTCTGGATAGCTACATTTTAAGAGTTTTGGCCTTTTTGCTTTTTCATTTTCCACCACAAATATTCAAATAAAACTTTCCTCTGTGTCTGACAGATAGATATGTGGGATTATGTTGAAGAGAGAAAACTTTTCCTGACTCCTTAGGGTATATACGGATAATTTATCCTTTACGGGGATTTGTGTCTATCAAACAAGAGTGAAATGTTATATAAGAGAAGTATATCTGGGAGGAATTTATTCAGCTGTAACTGATCCATTCCCTTTCTGAGCCACTTTTTGACGTTCTTTGATATAATAGAAGAGTGGAGGAAGTGACTAGTGTGGGTAGCTTTTGAATGTTTGAATGCATGAACCCCCTGTGTCAGAATAAAGATAGTAGACTTTCTTCAATATTCATGGACTGAAAACATGATGGGCTATTTGAAAATGAAAAGCCGGCCGTGTAGAAAAATATTGAGAGAAAAGCTGAAATATCCTATAAAATGAAACTGTAGCCCTTCGCAAAGACATCACAATAGGTTTTCTTGAGGAATTTCTCTGGCATTATACTGTCCATCGTAAAACTTTAACTCAGACTCGATTGACTTTAATCCAGTCTCTCTGATTTTCTTCCATTAATGCAGCTTGTTCAAAATGTTGCCGAATGTAGCATGTAGAAATGATTTTTATTGTTGCAACCAAAAAGTTATATTGTTGAACAGTGCATATTAAAAAGAGATTACACTGTCAGTAATCCTCTACACTAAAGGTTGAGGACTCAACTATACTATAAAGTGGCTTAAATGTTAAAGCTTGGATCCGACCCAGATGGACTGCAAATGGGTTTTCCCCCCCTCCTATATACGTTATCATAAAACAACATGCACATTGAATCAGTCAATATGAGATGCAAAATGTTATCAAGTTGATGTCTGTTGTTGACACACTGTTGCATGCTAACACAGATTTTATTTGAACAGAACCCTTATAGTTTAATAGTGATCCTATTTGTTTTAAGCAGCAAATTTGTAACTTCAAGGTCAAAAGTTTTCTGTTACTGTCATGGAGACAGTTTCAAATTCATAAATTAATAATCATATTTCTTCTGGTAACTGTTTCATAACAGTAATATGGTAGTTTAAATATATGTACAAAGACATAGACGGCCTACATCAGCTAAATTAGACCTCATTATTAAAAACGTTGTTGTTTAGTGATGTATCAGCCCATTAATACATTTATAGCACAATTTTAAAGCAAAAAAGAAAAAAAAACTTTACTACTTTTGTTGTCTTTTGTTGTCTGTCTTTTACATGTCATTGGACCTGTTTGAAAGGGTGCACAGATAATGTCTGTTTCTGTCTTGCTGAAGTGAACATGAAGTGATTAAACTGTCTTCTTGTCTTTCTGAAGCAGGTCACAATTTGTGCCACAGCTGTCACCCATCTGGCTTGTGTGCTACCTTGCCAGGATATGTCTTTAGCATTACACCAGTACAATATGTAAAACAAAAGCACGTGTCTCCCCCTGTAAAAACATCAAGGAAGCTGGTGATATTTTGAAGAACCCCTATAATGTTATACAGAAGCAATAATTCCTCTGTCAGCGGCAGATTTTTTTTCTTTTTCACTACCAAAGTATTAATACAACTAATAAGCTCATACAGTGGCAAGCATAATCATCAGCAACTACACACACAGTGCTGTTATCACAATCAGCAGCAGTCTCATATTGTGTGCAGGCAGATTGATTACCAGAGCAGCGGGGCCAATATTCAAAATTTTTTCTCAATGCCCCAAAACACTGATTTTTGTGACCACTGCTAATTTTAAGATAATGTCTTCCACTTTTATATGTCCTCAGTTAAATTACATACTTGCAAATGTATATGTGTGTATCTGTTTTGACTCAGCAAGGATGATATTAAACGAGTAAAAAAAAGAAAGCAAAACTGATATTTTAAAGCAATACAGAATGCTTGAGAGTTTTGCTGCATCCTTGGAGGACCACCCAGAGAAGCTTGATTTCTGCTTGAAGAATTGAACAAATTAAGTTTCTTGATCTTACATGCTGTAATTACTATTCTGAAGTGCAATCACATAATACATCATGATTAGGGAAGCAGATGTTGCAGTTGTTTCTATAATGCAGGTTTGTATCTCATTGAAAACCTTCAGCTCAACAGATAAAAAAAAAGGTACATCAGTAAAAATACAGAGGATATGGGAATCCCTCCTGTATGATATATTCTGTGGTTCAGTGTTGATGGCAGGTTTTCCCTGTGTCTCTATTATGCAACTCTGCAGCAAGAGAATTTGAGAAAAAAACACACTCTACTCTTCACAGTCTACTATTGAATATTTAAACCAAATGTTATTTTAAACATTCAAATTTTGAATCTGAAAGAGCCAATAAGATCAAATAAGCAAATATTGTAAATTATACAACGTGTATATTATTTTGGAGAGGAAACTATATATGTAGTACTAATGACCGTGGAAATTTTCTAGTAAAGATTTTCATGGATGAAGAGACCAGAGGCCAAAACAAGATCAGGTCAGAATAAGATAAGATAAGATAAGATAACCTTTATTAGTCCCACACGTGGGAAATTTGTTTTGTCACAGCAGGAAGTGGACAGTGCAAAAGTTATGAGGCAAAAATTAGAATACAATAAGAATAAATACAGTACACAACTGTACAGAATAGAATAAAATAAAATACTATATACAGTAGAATAAAATAAAATAAATATACAATAAGATAAAAATAGAATACAAATACAAATACTATATACAACTGAGTAAAAATACAACGATGACAGAAAGGATTATTGCACTTAGTATTATTGCATATGTATGGATGTGTGTGCTTGATCAGTTAAAGTCTTTATTATGGAGTCTGACAGCAGTGGGGAGGAAAGACCTGCGAAATCTCTCCGTCCCACACCGTGGGTGCCGCAGTCTCCCACTGAAGGAGCTGCTCAGTGCTGTCACAGTCTGCTGCATGGGGTGGGAGATGTTGTCCATCAGGGATGACAGCTTAGCCGCCGTTCTCCTGTCACTCACCACCTCCACTGGGTCCAGAGGGCATCCTAGAACAGAGCTGGCCCTTCGGATCACCCTGTTCAGTCTCTTCCTGTCCCCAGCAGAGATGCTGCTGCCCCAGCAGACCACGCCATAAAAGATAGCAGAAGCCACAACAGAGTCATAGAAGGTCTTCAGGAGTGGGCCCTCCACTCCAAACGACCTGAGTCTCCGCAGCAGGTAAAGCCTGCTCTGCCCTTTCCTGTAGAGGGCGTCTGAGTTATGAGTCCAGTCCAGTCTATTGTTCAGATGAACACCAAGGTACCTGTAGCTGTCCACAGCCTCAATGTCCATACCTTGGATGTTCAGTGGTTGCAGTGGAGAATGCTTGTGCCTGCGGAAGTCTACCACCAGTTCCTTGGTTTTACTGGCGTTGATCTGGAGGTAGTTCAGCTGGCACCAGTCCACAAAGTCTTGGGTCAGACCTCTGTACTCCTTGTCGTCCCCATCAGTGATGAGGCCGACTATTGCAGAGTCATCAGAGAACTTCTGCAGGAAGCACTGGGTGGAATTGTGGGAGAAGTCTGCAGTGTAGATGGTGAAGAGGAACGGAGCCAGAACCGTTCCCTGTGGGGCCCCCGTACTGCAGACGACCCTGTCCGACACACAGCCCTGAGTCCTCACATACTGTGGTCGGTCGGTGAGGTAGTCCAGGATCCAGGTAGTGAGGTGATGGTCCACTCCAGAGTTCACCAGCTTGTCCTTTAGAACCGAGGGAAGAATGGTGTTGAAGGCACTGGAGAAATCAAAGAACATGATTCTCACAGTGCTTCCAGCGGTCTCCAGGTGAGCGAGGGAACGATGTAGGAGGTGAATGACGGCATCATCCGCTCCAATGCCAGGCTGGTAGGCAAACTGAAGTGGGTCCAGTGATGAGCTTATTAGGCGCCGAAGCTGAGCCAGGACCAACCGCTCCAGGGTCTTCATCAGGTGGGATGTCAGAGCCACCGGCCTGTAGCTGTTGAGGTACTTGGGGCGTGAAGTCTTTGGCACTGGTGGTGGGAAGTTAGCCAGCTATAGTAGTTCCAGGTGTGATAAAAAAAAAAAGAAGAAATGCCCAAGAAGTACAACAAGCTGTCCACATCTGAGGCCTGCCCTTGAAGAGGGTATACCAGAGAGATAGAAGATGGGAGAATAAACCAGGGAACAATACAACAGCAGCAGCAGCCCCAGCAAAGCTGGAGATAAAGCAATATGGGAAAAGCATATGGGAGAAGGATGTAACACATAACAACAGTGGCTAGTAGATCAAGAACAGACCATAGCAACCTCCGTGAACAGGCTCCAGTAACCTTCACAGTGGCAGACATCCAAAAAAGGGTCTCAAGCATGAAGATTTGGACAGCATCAGGCCCAACTGGATCTCTATGCCTACTGACTAAAGAAGCTTATTGCACTTCATGAACATCTGGCACCACAAATAAACTAGCTGGTAATGGATGAGACACCCAGAATGCCTAATTGAAGCCTGGACAGTCCTGATCCCCAAGTATCCCCCCAAAAAGACCAGTCTCATCCAACTACCATCTAATAACCTGCCTCATTGCAACATGGAATCTCCCATCAGGCATCATAGCGGGTAAAATGAACAGGGACTTGACTCAATACATGACACAGAAAGGGCACAGAAAGGAATTAGCAGAAACACCAGAGGAGCAAAACATCGGCTACTGGTAGATAGACCAATCACTCGAGACCATAAGACCACATTGCACACTGCTTGGATTGACTACAAGAAAGCTTACAACTCAGTGTCTTACACATGGATCCTGGAATGCCTAGGATTACACATTAAGAGCCTTCATCTGGAATTCCTTGGGGATGTAGTGAACAACACTAGGGGCCACACGACATTGTTTAACTTATCCACACTTCTAAGATGTATTGCAATGACATCAGTCATGACCGGAGAAGTGTTGTCAGATTCAGATACTAGCAAAGAGGATAGTTAGTCAGAACTTATGGTACTGCACTACCAGAAGGCAAGATTGCAGACATTGAGGACAGCTAGAAGTATGTGGAAATCCCACTGGCAAATCGGAACCATGAAGAGGCTGCTAGGAAAGCTGCAACCCCTAAATATCTTCAGAGAGTAAGGCAAGACCTGAATGCGAAGAACAGAGATCTGACCAATCAACAACTATGTCCTGCTGATCGTTAGAAACCCTGCTGGGTTAATAAGCTGACCAAAGGATGAGATAGAAGCCACTGACATCAAGACAAGAAAACTCCTTAACATGCATGGAGGGTTTCACCCCAAGTCCAGCACCTTGAGACTGTACACTAAGTGGAAGGAAGGTGGCCAAGGACTAATGAGTGTCAGAACCACTACCCAGTATGAAACAAAAAGTTGATACCATAAGTGTAACAACATAAGTACAGATAATGACCGCCCAGGTGGGTGAGTGGGGAAATTATTTGTTATACATGTTAATATATAAATGTCTATGTAAACTGTATTTGATATGATAAGAAAAAGAACAGTCGGGTCATGTGATGATATTTGTCACATTAGACAATCCAGTCCCAGATTTGTATTTTATTTTTTAATAGCTACAATATTTAGCTAGGAGCAACTATTTAGTACATTTATCTGTCTTGTATTGCATCTCTTGTTTATTGAACTGCCAAAGCTGATAATACAATAAATCACTAATTTCATTTTTAAAAAATAAAAAGTACGTAAGAAACAAACAAAAAAATAAAATAAAATCAAGCAACTGCAAGACTTTTAATAGGAGAAATAGTACAACAAGCATCAGAAAAATAAAAGTAGAAAAAATGGTGTGGGTATTTTGGTCATATGACCACTACAAGAAAGGCCACTTTATGGTCTATTTCAGGTGTGCCACTCCCTCTGTGGTAGAGAATGGACCAGAACAAAACAGTTGTCTGGTACTTTGAGCTCCCACCCTGTCCCTGCACGAGACTATATTCCACACAGCAGGCTGTGAAATCATTTTGGTCTCCCTCGGAAGAGAGCCCCCATGCAGAAATCCATAAATTCATGAGCATCTACCATCCACACATGAAACGAAAGGATGTGGTGGAAAAAAGAAAAAGAGTATGACAGAGAGGAAAGAGAGAAATACAGTGAAAGAGGAAAAGAAGGAGAGGCAAACAGACAGGAGGACACTGCAAAAGAGGAGAAGAATAAAAACTGGACAGGCAGAGCAAAAGAGAGGAACAAAAAGGAAAAGAGACAAATGAATGCTGAGGAGCAGGGTGAGTGCTTGGAGGGACCCAGCATGAGTCTAGTGTGAACCCCCGACCGATTCAGCACCGGAAGACACAGTCATAGGAAAATCAAAATTCTTTGGTTGCTTTCACATGCACACAGAAACATGCATACATCCTATGACAGACACTAACACAGAAACACATTATTAAGAGGACCTTTGAGTATGCACTCTGCTTTTGATGATCTTACATATTCTGATGTTCATGTACATGCACAAGCACACTTGCATACACAGCTGCTGTGTTTCTTAATTCAAGCACAATTCTCACTCCCTAACTCCCTGGTAGCCCTCAGCCTGCCTGCCCTTTTAGCTCTCCCATGTCTTTGCACTTCCACTTACTTTCCTGCATTCCAACCCCAAAGTGTACCAAAGCTAACAGATTTGCAAAGATTACTTTAGAAATACAGACAAATAAACTACCCTGTTAAAAAATAGAAGTGCTTTATTACTTCATTAAAATATTGTAGCTTAATAGATTACCTTTAATTACTTTTCTAAAATTTAAATAGGGCAATATGGCAGAAAAGTCAGGCTGTAAATGTTTCCTCAAGATTGTTGTCAGGAATATTGATGTTGGTATTATTCAGTATTGTTCAACTGCCAACTGAATAGAACCTAATGGTGCTGAACTTAAATTAGTCCCAGCGGCTATGCTGACACATATTGCCTGGAAATTTGCCAAAAAGAGATATTCCGGAAAGAAAAGATGGAAAAAAGATGAAAAGCAACACAATGAATATTAAATTCTTCATATAAAATCCTCTTCATAAGGATCATAGCATATATATGTGTAAATGTCTGTATATACCCCATCTCCAACTTACTGGGTATTTAAATCTGTGTTTTTTTAAACCCCATTTATTACAGATTCTAATTCTGCTGCTTTTCATATATATTATGTTAATTTCATTGTTCCCCTATGAAGAAATCATAGTAGCAGCAATAGCTAGCAATTGCTACTACTATGATATTGTGAGCAATATTAAGCTCTCTGTTTGCGTTTGACTTTCTTTCCAGTGTTATGCTAAGTGTATGTAACCTGTAAATAGTCACCAAACGGTCAGCAAGATTTGCATCCATGATCCTGTTCCAATCACCACTAAATACAGACTTAAGACTTTGAAAAAGAACCACAAGCCTAACAAAAACGGCTTGTAGGGCAGGTTCTAATACATACAGTTTTTGAAACCAGTATATGCTCATACAATCTCATTCTAACTTTCAGTACCTGCCATTTCTTTTGGTCACTGTGATTGATTAGTTAGATTTATTTACCTTTGTAAGTTAATTATGTATGTATCTAGATGCTACCCTACACAAATTTCTCTTAACAGAGTATATGTAGTTGAAGTGCAGTAAGAACAAAACATTAAGTAGCCTATGTAGATATCGCATCTGCACCCTGGACTGCAAGTTCGATATACCCAGAATACCTGTGTTATCTGGCTTAGCCCACCTTAACATTTGTGGTAGTCACACAAAGGTGTTTATCAACTTGAGAAGTTAAAACAGGGTATATCAATCTAGCTAGGAGTATCTTCATGTGACAGGAGTGGTGCTGCCAGCATCTGACCACTCACAAAAAAATGGCTAATGTCTAGCGATTCATTTTACAAAGGAAGTAAACTTTGATGTAACCCCTTCATATTAGAAAAATATGAAGTGGTTAAACACATAACAGGGCTCTAGACTAACTTTTTGCCATGGGCGTACCGGTACGCCTAACTTTAAAAAGTTAGGTGTACCGGCACAAAAGTTAGGCGCACACAAATTTTATAATAATTTATATAATATAATGTGTTTTTCTGGATACACTGTGCTTTTTCAGCATTCAAAGATTGATGACACCGTGTCAGAGCACTGGCTATGAATTTCAGAAGGATCAGGCCTTAACTTAACAGAAAAGTTAGCAATAGTTCTTTTCCTATTACAGCTACATCCACTTCTGTCGGGCCTAGGCTGCTCACTAGGGCTGGGTATCATCACTGATTTCTATAATCCATTCGATTCCGGTTTTCAAAGTCCCGATTCGATTCAACTTAGCCTCAGACAGTCAGAAATATTATAATTCTGATCATTTATCAGTACTGACTTCATCAGAATTGTGAACATCACAGCAGATGCCTTTGTGTGAAAGTAACTGAGAATAAAACACAGAAAAACATGAAGGAGATTTTCCTGGTCTGGCTTTTTATAGCAGATAACCTTAAAAATATTCTACAATGTTCTGCATATAAAGTTTAAATTTCTTCAGTATTGAACAACAGAAAAAATAGGCTTTCTTGTCCGAGGTCATTTAAGTGAAAAAAGAAAAGAAAAAGACAGCAGCCGACAGCGCTGTAAACAACGGTAGACTGGTGGGTAATAAGCGAATGAATACAGGGAGTGCAGAATTATTAGACAAGTTGTATTTTTGAGGAATAATTTTATTATTGAACAACAACCATGTTCTCAATGAACCCAAAAAACTCATTAATATCAAAGCTGAATGTTTTTGGAAGTAGTTTTTAGTTTTAGCTATTTTAGGGGGATATCTGTGTGTGCAGGTGACTATTAATGTGCATAATTATTAGGCAACTTATTAAAAAACAAATATATACCCATTTCAATTATTTATTTTTACCAGTGACACCAATATAACATCTCCACATTCACAAATATACATCTCTGACATTCAAAAACAAGACAAAAACAAATCAGCGACCAATATAGCCACCTTTCTTTGCAAGGACACTCAAAAGCCTGCCATCCATGGATTCTGTCAGTGTTTTGATCTGTTCACCATCAACATTGCGTGCAGCAGCAACCACAGCCTCCCAGACACTGTTCAGAGAGGTGTACTGTTTTCCCTCCTTGTAAATCTCACATTTGATGATGGACCACAGGTTCTCAATGGGGTTCAGATCAGGTGAACAAGGTGGCCATGTCATTAGTTTTTCTTCTTTTATACCCTTTCTTGCCAGCCACGCTGTGGAGTACTTGGACGCGTGTGATGGAGCATTGTCCTGCATGAAAATCATGTTTTTCTTGAAGGATGCAGACTTCTTCCTGTACCACTGCTTGAAGAAGGTGTCTTCCAGAAACTGGGAGTAGGACTGGGAGTTGAGCTTGACTCCATCCTCAACCCGAAAAGGCCCCACAAGCTCATCTTTGATGATACCAGCCCAAACCAGTACTCCACCTCCACCTTGCTGGCGTCTGAGTCGGACTGGAGCTCTCTGCCCTTTACCAATCCAGCCACGGGCCCATCCATCTGGCCCATCAAGACTCACTCTCATTTCATCAGTCCATAAAACCTTAGGAAAATCAGTCTCGAGATATTTCTTGGCCCAGTCTTGACGTTTCAGCTTGTGTGTCTTGTTCAGTGGTGGTCGTCTTTCAGCCTTTCTTACCTTGGCCATGTCTCTGAGTATTGCACACCTTGTGCTTTTGGGCACTCCAGTGATGTTGCAGCTCTGAAATATGGCCAAACTGGTGGCAAGTGGCATCTTGGCAGCTGCACGCTTGACTTTTCTCAGTTCATGGGCAGTTATTTTGCGTCTTGGTTTTTCCACACGCTTCTTGCGACCCTGTTGACTATTTTGAATGAAACGCTTGATTGTTCGATGATCACGCTTCAGAAGCTTTGCAATTTTGAGACTGCTGCATCCCTCTGCAAGATATCTCACTATTTTTGACTTTTCTGAGCCTGTCAAGTCCTTCTTTTGACCCGTTTTGCCAAAGGAAAGGACGTTGCCTAATAATTATGAACACCTGATATAGGGTGTTGATGTCATTAGACCACACCCCTTCTCATTACAGAGATGCACATCACCTAATATGCTTAATTGGTAGTAGGCTTTCGAGCCTATACAGCTTGGAGTAAGACAACATGCATGAAGAGGATGATGTGGACAAAATACTCATTTGCCTAATAATTCTGCACTCCCTGTAATACAGAAAACAGAGATTGGAGACGGGAAACTGTTCTTGAAGTACAGAGAGAGATAGAGAGAGAGCTAGCTGTGCATGGAGTGTGATTTTAATAGTCGTGGAAGCAAAACAGCAAAATTCATGACGACATTGATCAAATGTGAAGCGCAGTTTGCTGCTTCTTTTGCTGCTGGCTCAGTGAATTTTGGTTGGAGAGAGACAAAACCTGCAGCTCAGAATCAGCGCAAAAAGACGTGAACACTGATTGGTTTAGTCCACGATAGGGGCAAAATGTGTCTGTTGTTGACCACAGGAAAGGTTGCAGATTTTTTTTTTTTTTTTTGCTACCCGAACAGTTGGTCGCACAGGTGCAACCAAATATTTTTTTTTAGTCGCACCACTGAAAAATTTGGTCGCACTCTAGAGCCCTGCATAATACGGATATAAATAAACCATGGCACGATATTCATGTAATAAAAGAATAATGAGATAACAAATTTTACTTCAGTTTAAATTGTAATTCTAATACTAAGCTTGCATTACTTAAATTATCAACAGGAACATGAACAGAAGCAGAGAAAAAAAAACCAGCTTTATTTTCTGTTGTCTAAATTGTAGAGAGTGACTTTGCCTCTAAACAGAAAATGAATAGGTAGAAGTGTTAAAGTGGGATGCAGCGTGCAGGGCAGCTCTAAAATCAGTTGTAGTGGCTGAGGAAGGGAAAAAGATTCACAACTCACAATAATTTCTATTGAGAGCTCCAGTAGGTTTTATTTGTGTATTGGTTGTGATCAGCTGTTCAGGGCTACTGCTGCTCTGACGTTTACTACTCTTTGTGCAGGTGATGCCTGCATTTTAAACGTAATTGTTACACCTGGTAGAGCAGCCACACTGATCATTTTATTAAAGATGAAAGAATTTAGACAGTTTGTAACTCTCAGTGTTCGTTTGACTTTGGGACCTGTAGTGGAGTTTGGACCCGGAAATGGCTAATGACATCAGACTTAATGACTGGATTATGTGGAAAAAAAGAAGAGGGGCAGACTTTCCAAAGACAGCAAGTGTAGTGGTACAGGGCAAGTACACAGTTAGACGGGTGAGCCGGATTTAAATGCATTTGTATCGGGGGAAAAGTGGAGAAACAAGTGGAAATATAAAATGAGCAGCATCTTGGCCGCATTTCAATCATATTAGAAACTGCAAAGCTGAGTGGAGAATCTTTTCAAATTAGAAGCCTGCTAAAGTGATATTCATTTTTATTTTCAAACTTGTCCAGCTTCAATCTCATGTGTGTTCCCCCTAGTAGTATTAAATGCATAAAGGCTTTTATGAAAACACTGATTAAAAAAATTACGTCCTTGAAAAAATGATTGAAAAAGATAACATTTACAGTTCAGTTTTGAATATTACATAATAATATTACATAATAATGATAATAATAACCCTTAAGTCTTTTGATCTGCTGCTCACCACAAGCAATCCCCAGCTGCAATCACAGCCTGGAAGATGGTGAAAGATGTACCCTTAGGCCCCCTCCTCGATTCAGAGATGGTCTTTCCCTTTTCACGTAAAAGGCCTCCTTGACTCCGCTCTCTAACCAGTGTTCCTCCCTGTCCAGGATGTGTACATCCTCATCATTAAAAGAGTGTCCACTGGCCTGTAGGTGTAAATAAACTGCAGAGTCCTGGCCTGACGAGGTAGCTCTTCTGTGTTGTGCCATCCGCTTTGCCAAAGGTTGTTTGGTTTCCCCGATGTATAAATCCTGGCAATCCTCCTGGGCACTTAACAGCGTACACTATGTTACTCTGTTTGTGTCGGGGGACCCGATCCTTGGGTTGGACCAATTTTTGGTGCTTCAAAAGCCACACAGTGTTTAGAAAAAATGCATCTCAGCTGTTCCGATACTCCTGACACATACGGGATCACTACAGGTTTTCGCTTAGGCAGCGGTTGTCCTTCTCTCCTGGATTGCCTGGAGCTTTCTTTTGCCTCCTTCCCAGCTTTGACAAAAGTCCGGCTGGGATAACCACATTTACTCAGGGCCTTCTTGATGTGATGTTCTTCTGCTTCCCTGGCCGCTGTGTCTGTGGGAATGGTGTTCGCTCTGTTGTAGTGTAGGTGGTGTTCCAGTGTAGGATAACAACGCCCTCTTTTCTTCTTCTTCCATATACAAATTAGCCACGATCAGTGTTGGTCAAGTTACTTGAAAAAAGTAATCAGTAACTAATTACTGATTACATCCCCCCAAAAGTAATCCCGTTACTTTACTTATTACTTATTTTCAAAAGTAATTAATTACTTAATTACTTTTTAAAAACACGATTTACAACCTGAATAGGTGATAAAGCGATAGATCTTTCAGCCCAATTCTACTGTTTCTGCATAATCCATCATACAAAATGTAATCAAATGGAAAAGTCTCTTTTTTTTAAATTTGTTTTATCAGTTTTAATCTTTTAACTTTATGCATCAAGCAAAAATTTAATTATATGCAACATTCTCTGACTTGAAGAAATTAGTTTAACATTTAAACCTATTGTCTGCACATTCCAGCACATAAAATAAAATATTTTTTGTGTTTACACTCAGTCTTTCAAATACATGCAAGTAAAACACAGCAGAAAATAAATAAAATCAAAGATTAGCGGTCCTGTTGCTCTATTTTCACCTGTAAAGCAGGACTAGGGTAGGTGGAGGTGTGCTCTGGTGCAGGTGTGCCGCAGCAGTCAGTGGAAGAATCCGTGAGTTTCTCTGTAAATTTCCCATTATGTCGTTGCGCACTCGGTGCTTGTTTAGGGTTTTTTTTTCGCTGTAAAAAGAAGTTTTCTTCCCACGCACAACGGACACTAATGTTTTTGTCACTTTTTATGGAATCAAACTCAAAGTAAGGTCAGTACTTCCACGCTTTAAACGCTGCATGCTCATACTCTCTCCCGCACTCGATATATTATCCATTGTTAATCTGCACACAGCTGTTGTCACGAACGTCGCACTCGCTTACGTGTCATGAGACATTCCCGCAAAAAAATCACGGTTTTAGTAACGCAGTAACGCAGCGTTCCTATGGGAAAGTAACGGTAATCTGATTACCGTTTTACAATAGTAATCCCTTACTTTACTCGTTACTAGAAAAAAGTAATCAGATTAACAAGTAACGCGTTACTGCCCATCTCTGGCCACGATGAATGAAACTGGGGAAACCATGGCACACCCATGTTTCTGCCTATAGAACTGACCCTTGTATGTGAAGTAGGTGGAATGAAGACACAGTTCCAAAAGCAAAAACACTTGGTCAATGCTGAGAGTGGTCCTGTTGCTGAGATTGGGGTCATCCTGTAATCTCTTACGAACTACCTCCAACGCTTCCGACCAAGTTGATCATACAGACAATCTGTCTTAAAGGTGTAACCTGTTTATATATCTTCAGTAAAGCATACAGACTTGGTGTAGATTCCCCTGGGTATAGCCTGTGGTATGAGGTCTGGTCGATAGCCTTGTCTTGTTCTAACTGCTTCAGGCAGTCTATCATCCTCTTCCTGTAGTCACTTCCTGGGTCTTGTTTCAGGGGCTCATAAGTATTTTCGTCACTGAGCAGTGACAAAATTTTCTCATGATAGACTTTCTGGTTTAGCAATACTGTGCACCTACCCTTGTCTGCAGGAAGGATGATAATGTTGTTGTCATTACTAAGGCACTCTCCTCACCATGGAAGAGAGTGCCTTCCCCTCCTCCATGGTGATGTTGGATGCTGGGGGCTTTGCATTGCTGAGACAGGCCAACACTTTTGTCCGTAGTTGCACTGCTTCCACTTCTGCAATATTGTTGTTTCGAATTGCTGTTTCTGTGGCTGTGATCAGTTCCACTAGCGGGATTTGTCTCGGCGTGACAGCAAAATTCAACCCTTTAGCAAGGATGTTTTTCTCTGTTTGGGTGAGCTGTCTGTCAGACAAATTCTTCACCCACTTGTCCACATCCTCGATGTCGCATCCTTCTCTCTTCTGGCCGCTGAGGACACTCAACGTAATGTGCTGTGGTTTCCGACGTACAACAAGTAAGTCAAACTTACTTGTTGTACGTTGTTAGCAGCAGTGTTGGGTAAGTTACTTTAAATTAGTAACTTAGTTACATTACTAGTTACTTCTATCAAAAGTAACTCAATTACTTCAAGTTACTCGTTACTTTCAGAGTAACTAGTTACTGGGGAAAGTAACTTTGGTTTTACTCAGAATTCTCTTGTTAATGTGTTGCTTCCGTAACTGGATACCCGGCAAGATTGCCAGTCTTCTAGCTTGCTTACTTGCCACAAGTGCACTGTGCCACCTACCAATAGAAAGGAAAAAATAATGTGCACATTTCCACAAGAGAAATCCCACGCCTGATTCTATCCTAGCCTGCTTTTTACATCCAACACGAAAACTGCAGTCGTGGTGCTTTCGATTGTACTCAGAACTCGGAAATTCTGCCTTCTGAATAGGAAGATGTAGGTAACACCAGACTGCAGATGAGCTGCATACAGGGCTGGACTGGGACAAAAAAATCGTCCCGGGCATTTTGACTAGAGACCGGCCCACCATTATAGGAAAAATCATAAAGCCTTTGAATGAAAATAAACACTGTTGTGACTGTGATGTACACTGTTCTGATGGTATATATGTATCAATCTATCAATTGTTTGTGGCAACACTTTGCTAGACCCGCCCCTGCACAGTTACCAGCTGTCAGCTGCTTAGAAAAGGATCCTGATGTTATTAGTCTCTCAGAAACAGTTCATAACTTCCCTTCAACTCATTCATGTCACCTAAAAGGTAAACCTGTTTCTCCATCACAGCTCTGATGATTCAGTAAGGACATCTCCTGGTTTCATCTTCATGTTTCCCTCTCATCACATAACCAAACCAATATCATAACCAGCAGGTTTACAGCTGTGGCTCCAGCCAACATCAGCTGATACTAGAAATTAATATTAAATAAATTCTAACAACAGCTGATCAAGCTTAAAAGTGCTGCTGTTGTTTACCGCGACATCCGCTGGTTTCCTCTTTCGGTGCAAAGTGGGCGATAAATAAACAAGAGAGAAAAGCCAATCAGCTGATCATTGATCAGTTTCATGATTGAAGTAGAAACAGGAGAGGGAGGGTGAGAGGATGAGAGAAGAAGAGGCAGCTGTGCGGCATAAACACAGAATAACTCCAGCTTTGTGTCTTTTTCATTGTAGCTGAAGTCTGGGAGAAACTGTTCCTTTTCACCTCAATACGAAACCCGTAATATTTTCTCTGAATACGAGACGATTCCGTTTTTTACATGGCGGTTGGCAACTCTAATAATTAACCTTATGAACAAAATAAAGTTCAACATCAGTAACATAGCACCACCCAGCTGTATAGAAACTCCGTCATGCTAGCTAGCACGCAGTACGAAAAAGTCAGCATAACGAAAATAAACTCCATTTAAACTTGGTTCATATCTGACCCAGATAGACTGCAGGTCATACAGTGGGGCAAAAAAGTATTTAGTCAGCCACCGATTGTGCAGGTTCCCCCACTTAAAATGATGACACAGGTCAGTAATTTGCACCAGAGGTACACTTCAACTGTGAGAGACAGAATGTGAAAAAAAAATCCATGAATTCACATGGTAGGATTTGTAAAGAATTTATTCGTAAATTAGGGTGGAAAATAAGTATTTGGTCACCTCAAACAAGGAAAATCTCTGGCTCTCACACACCTGTAACGTCTTCTGTAAGACGGTTTTCTGTCCCCCACTCGTTACCTGTATGAATGGCACCTGTTTGAACTCATCATCTGTATAAAAGACACCTGTCCACAGCCTCAAACAGTCAGACTCCAAACTCCGCCATGGCCAAGACCAAAGAGCTTTCGAAGGACACCAGGAAAAGTATTGTAGACCTGCACCAGGCTGGGAAGAGTGAATCTACAATAGGCAAGCAGCTCGGTGTGAAAAAATCAACCGTGGGAGCAATCATCAGAAAATGGAAGACATACAAGACCACTGATAATCTCCCTCGATCTGGGGCTCCACGCAAGATCTCATCCCGTGGGGTCAAAATGATCATGAGAACGGTGAGCAAAGATCCCAGAACCACACGGGGGGACCTGGTGAATGACCTGCAGAGAGCTGGGACCAAAGTAACAAAGGTCACCATCAGTAACACACTACAACGGCAGGGAATCAAATCCCGCAGTGCCAGACGTGTTCCGCTGCTGAAGCCAGTGCATGTCCAGGCCCGTCTGAAGTTTGCCAGAGAGCACATGGATGATACAGCAGAGGATTGGGAGAATGTCATGTGGTCAGATGAAACCAAAGTAGAACTTTTTGGTATAAACTCAACTCGTCGTGTTTGGAGGAAGCAGAATACTGAGTTGCATCCCAAGTACACCATACCTACTGTGAAGCATGGGGGTGGAAACATCATGCTATGGGGCTGTTTTTCTGCCAAGGGGACAGGACGACTGATCCGTGTTAAGGACAGAATGAATGGGGCCATGTATCGTGAGATTTTGAGCCAAAACCTCCTTCCATCAGTGAGAACTTTGAAGATGAAACGAGGCTGGGTCTTCCAACATGACAATGATCCAAAACACACCGCCCGGGCAACAAAGGAGTGGCTCCGTAAGAAGCATTTGAAAGTCCTGGAGTGGCCTAGCCAGTCTCCAGACCTCAACTCCATAGAAAATCTGTGGCGGGAGTTGAAAGTCCGTGTTGCTCGCCGACAGCCCCAAAACATCACTGCTCTCGAGAAGATCTGCATGGAGGAATGGGCCAAAATACCAGCTACTGTGTGTGCAAACCTGGTAAAGACCTATAGTAAACGTTTGACCTCTGTTATTGCCAACAAAGGTTATGTTACAAAGTATTGAGTTGTATTTTTGTTATTGACCAAATACTTATTTTCCACCCTGATTTACGAATAAATTCTTTACAAATCCTACCATGTGGATTCATGGATTTTTTTTTCACATTCTGTCTCTCAAAGTTGAAGTGTACCTCTGGTGCAAATTACTGACCTCTGTCATCATTTTAGGTGGGGGAACTTGCACAATCGGTGGCTGACTAAATACTTTTTTGCCCCACTGTAACTTCTTACCTGAAGTTCAGTTCACCTGACACTCTCGGACCGGCGGCCGCTTCGGGTCTCTCCTCCTGCCTCCCTTTTTCTTCATCCACTTGCTGGCTTCCACCACTTGCTAATGTTATTGAATCTGTGGAAGCTCCGCGATAGCCACCACACGAAGTAACGAATAACGAGCCTATCTAAATCCCAGTAACGAGTAACGCGTTCCCGGTTTTGGCATAATAACTAGTTACCGTGCTCGTTACCACAATAATAACGTAGTTACTGTAACGCGTTACTTAATAACGCGTTAGTCCCAACACTGGTTAGCAGTGATGTGAACAACGGCGTTACTAGTGGTGTTACTTTTTTCAGTAACGAGTAAACGAACTAATTGCTACTTCTATCATTACAACGCCGTTACTGTTACTAACAAGAAAATGCGGTGCGGTCGCGTTACTATTTTTCAACAAACAGACGGTTGAAGCTGTCTTCAGCTTACCACATCTTATATCAGTTGCACGGAAGTAGCTGTAAGTAATCTGGGCGCTACAGCTTTAAGCAGCTGTGCGCACTCCCGCGGGCGGCAATCACTTTCTAGCAGACAATCACTTTTTGGCACAACACCTGGAGCTAAGGGGCAAACAATCGCAAGAGTGCTGCTGTTTGACTGAGGAAGAATAAAGTAGTCGTGGTAAGCCAATCACATGACCACTTCAAGATGACAAAGCAACAAAGTGATATATACCAGTTTTTAAATTGTGTTGATAGGCCACGTAAAACCAGAGTCATGATAAACAATATATACGCGACGTTTTTTCCTCAATATTTCGTCACATCTAACATCTAAGGACAGCGCTAGCAAGCACTCTCTGCTTATGACCAAAAAACAAAAAAACCTGCCCTTTGTTGGTGGAAAAATTTACCATGTCAACCAATCAAAAATGATATGGCAACATGACATTTGGTTGTTTAAGAAGAGGGGGAAGTTTGAGGCTGACAGCGAGAAAGCGAGAGAGAGAGAGAAAGACAGCAGAAAAAGAGAGAGAGCGAGTTTTGAGATGTGAGAGATTTGTGACGTTTAGCATGTTTGGAGTGTGTAGTTAATGTGTTGTCTTGTGTAGGTAGTGTGTAGTGTTGTGGACAGTTTTGTGTTGTGTGTCAGAACAATGAGGCAACTGCTGTCTCCAGGTAAAAAACAGGAGTGATGCGCCTCCTGCTGTCAGACCTGCAGGTATCAGGCTGTGATGTTCTCCTTTATAGTGGACAGAAAATTTTGCAATGGCACAAATAATTTGTGTGGCATCTTATTGAATGCAGAACACCTGATTGTTATGTAAATAGTTTGAAATGGTTATTAAAAAAGGGGTAAAAGGTAAAGGGCTGCAAATAACTTTGTTGTTTGCAAATGTTGTGAAATATGATTCATTAATGTTTGTGGTTGTTACAGTAAAAAATATAACTTTTTCTACTCTGATTTTGTGTTTTTTGTCTAATTTTAGATCAATTGTGTTAATACAGTATGTCAAAATAAAAACATAACTGTAAATTCAGACTCGTGAGGTTGTGCTGAAAAGGATGACACCAAACATGGCAAAGTAAATAGTTTTTAAAGATGAAATGTAGAGGTAAAATCAAAAGTAGTTAAAAATGGCGAATTATACCCTGGACCCCAGAGGGTTAAACATTTTTTTAAAAAGTAACCCAATAGTTACTATTCAAGTAATTAATTACTTTTATAATCTTGTAACTCAGTTACTAACTGTTACTTTTTTGAAGAAGTAACTAGTAACTATAAGTAATTACTTTTTCAAAGTAACTTGCCCAACACTGGTCGTTAGTATGAAGGAACTGACCTCCCTGCCCACTGTTCCTTAAGTGGGCTGGTTTCATTCATTATGCAAATGTACTGTTTATAAGATTGGGGAAACCTGCTGTCAGCTGGGACTGAAGAAGTCACTTGGATGAGTGACGAAAGGTTTCTCCCACTGAAAACGCTACATCCAGATGAACAGAATCAACTTTTGGAGATTTACAGCTTTTCCTACCAATAAATACCTCACTTATGGCCATTCATACTACACAAAGCAAATAAGCAATGTACAATTAAATGATAAAAAAGTTTCTATTTTTCAATTGCTTCTATAGAAATTTCTTTTTTATGACTACACTCTTAAATATTCTATGTGAAAAAAACGCTTGCCCCCTTCCCGGATCCCTATTTCTTTTGTATGTTTGTCACACATAAATGTTTCAGATCATCAAAAATTTTTTAATTTTTAAGACTTTTAAGATTTTAATATTAGACAAAGATGCAGGTTCTAAGTGAAGGTGATTATTACTAAGAGCAAAAAACTGGTTGCCCCCTAAACTTAATAAGCGGTTGGGCCACCCTTAGCAGCAACAACTACAATCATGTGTTTGCGATAACTGGCAATCAGTCTTTTCCAGGAATTTTTGCCCACTCATCTTTGCAGACTTGTTGCTAAGTGTCAGGGTTCTGTGTGGCTGGTCGGGTTGTTGTACTCACCTTCTTCGCCTTGGGGGATGTCTGGATACCTGTGCCTCCTCGGACCCCTCACCATCTACTTACCTGATGCTCCTTCTGGCTGATTGCCCCTGACACCATTTAAGGTCTTGGTGGAATGCTATTCCTCGTTGGATTGTTGTACTATTCTCAGTTAGTGTAGCCTGGTTCTCTATTGTATTCCTCTTTGTGCCACCTGGTTCTCTGGCTAATCGTTGTTTTTCCGTCTCCCCTGCACAGACCTCCCTGGACCCCAGCCTGCCTTCCGTGGACACAGGGAAGGCAGTAAAGACGAGTGTGAGGAGTGTCTTTTCCCCAGCCCTGGACCTACCCTAGGAATCCCTGGACCCCAATTCCCCCTCTCAGTGTACATATGTAAATATTCCACCTGGTTTTTTGAATAATCCCTGTTCTGTTTGCACAGTTCTGAGTCCTGCACTTGAGTCCAGCCTTGTAATCCTGGCATTACGGTCATGCAACAGAATTTCAATCAGACTGAGGTCAGGACTTTGACTAGACAACTCCAAAGTCTTCTTTTTGTTTATCTTAAGCCATTCATTGGTGGATTTGCTGGTGTGTTTTAGATCATTGTCCTGCTACAGAACCCAAGTGCGCTTCAGCCTGAAATCATGAACAGATGGCCGGACATTCTCCTTCAGGATGTTTTGGTAGGGAGCAGAATTCATGGTTCCATTTAGCAGAGCAAGTCTTCCAGGTCCTGAAGTGACAAAACAGTCCCAGGCCATCACACTGCCACCATCATATTTTACTGTTGGTATGATGTTCCCTTTTTTGAAATGCTGTGTTAGTTTTATGCCAAATGTAATGGGACACACCTCTTCCAAAAAGTCTTGTCAGTCCACACTGTCAGGGCCAGTGTGGCTGCCAGGCAGAGTGGACCCAAAGTGCAGATTCGAACAAAGATATTCAAAGCGTGAAGTGAAATAATTTATTTACAATGACTAGAGAGCACAGGCACTAATGAGATGTGCGGGGAGTTATTTACAGGGGAGTGCGTGGGGGGCTATATACAACAGTACGACAATACTATTTAGAAAACGTAGAAACTATGGCTAAACAGAGAAAATTATAAATAAGAACTAGAGCAGGGATCTATGACTGTGAATACAGACTCCAAGCACTTGGGGGTCATGGAGATGATTATGCAACAGGGTTCCAGGAAGCAATTCATGATGCTGACATGATTAGGCAGATTGAGAGCCGGAAGACAGAAACTTTGGTTGCAGATGGAGGCATGTCACGAGAGGGAGGGCAAGACAGTGTTGGTCCAGGTGAGGGTTAAGGATAGGATCCGATTTCATAAGTCCAAATGTGTTGGCAGAGAGGCAGGCAGGTCAGAATGAGACTGGAGTCTGTGGCGGAGGTTTTGCGAGCAGACCAGCGACCAGGTTATGAAAAGCCACGGGCACAGGTGAGTAATGATTCATGGACTTGAACTGGGTAGCAGACGATCTGGTAAGGAGTAGTAGTCAGCGCTGGCCTTAAGTACTGCCACGATAATGAGATCCAGGTGTGGCTCCAGGGAGGAAACTAGGTCAACTCCACCCAGGAGACGAAACATGAACCTGTCGGAAAAACACTGCCATACACAGTGACACACACAGTATTTTCTCAAAAGTCTTGGGGATCATCAAGGTGTTTTCTGGCAAAACACCTTGATGATTCCTTTGGATCTTGGCATGATGTCTGGCTTTTAACAAGCGTTTTCTGTTCCTTTTCCTCAGCAGTGGTTTTCGTCTTGGAACTCCATCATGCAGGCCATTTTTGCCCAGTCTCTTTCTTATGGTGGAGTCATGAACACTGACTTTAACTGAGGAAAGTGAAGCATGCAGTTGTTTGGATGTTTTTCTGTGGTCTTTTGTGAACTTGGAAGATTTTTTGCTGTGCTCTTAGGGAGATTTTGTTCGGCCAGTTACTCCTGGGAAGGTTCACCACTGTTCCATGTTTCCACCATTCGTGGATAATGGTTCTCACTGGGGTTCTGATGCTGTACTCCCACAGCATTAGAAATGGCTGTATAACCAGATCTATCCAGACTGACAGATCTCAATTACTTTGCTTCTCAATTGTTCCTGAATTCCTTTGGATCTTGGCATGATGTCTGGCTTTTAAGGATCTTTTGGTCTACTCATCTTTGTCAGGCCGGTCCTATCTAAATGATTTTGTGATTGAGAACAGGTGTGGCAGTAATTAGGCCTGGGTGTGGCTAGGGAAATTAAAGTCAGCTTTTCAAAAGATGTGATACATCACAGTTAATTTATCTTATAACTCACGAACGTATAATTTATCTTATTGCTTTTTCAGTAAGGCCCATGTCGGTTTGAATCTTTTCCCCTTAATAATAAGTACCTTCATTTAGAAAACTGCATTTTGTATTTATTAGTGTTATCTTTGTATAATATCTCTGTCAAATTAAATTTGTTTGATGATCTGAAACATGAAAGTGTGACATACACACACAAAAAAAGGAAATCTGGACAGTAGCCAAAAATGTTTCACACCACACATGTCTGCAGCATAAGTTACCATGGCAGTGCATTGTGCTAAGAAGTAAAGCACTATTGAAAAAACCCACTGTCACATTCAGGTTTAGTAACCATGATCTACACCTAAATACACAACGTTTTCATGGGCAATAGAAAATTATTGTCCCCAGAGGATTAGACTTAATCACTCAATCATTGATTGAACAGTGGCATTGATTAGTATGGAACAGAATGTATGAGGCAGGGATTATTAATATTATGAACTACTTCAGTGGGTTGAACTATTCATTTACTTTGTCAAATATTTCTAGGTTGATTGGATGGAATCTCCATGTTTGTTAGAGGCAGAGGCATTTAAACCAATATAGATAGATACACTTGATGGTACAAAAGCAACCCATCACAGGAATAAAATGTAATCGCTTTGATGTTCCCCAAAGTTCTCATTCGACATGCAACACCATTGAGCAGAAATCAATTTCAACTGGTTCCTTGGTTGACAATCAAATACCAACAAAGTTTCAGTAATGACATTCAGTCTCAACTATATTTCACCAATTTATCACTACAGTTTGTGTAATTAAATGCTAAATTAATCAAGTTAATATCATATCAACTTTAGTTCAAAGAATGATATAATACACTTTTTTAGTCATATCTCTTAATAAAAATGATAATATATGTTAAACTCATTTGATATTACATCATTGTATGATTTTTCCCCTTTGTTTTATACAACACTGAAGAGAACAGTACTCTGCAACTTAGGCTGGTGCCCTTTAGATACCAGTGTGACCACACACAGTCACACACACACACACACACACACACACACACACACACACACACACACACACACACACACACACACACACACACACACACACACACACAGTCACCCATTGACAAAAGGTTAACAGATCTACACAGATGCAACAGGAAGTGTAATCACCTCAATTATTCCACCACAGGTGCCTATTGGGCAAATCATATGACATTTCCACAGTCTTTTCATTTTGTGAAATGGACATGACGGATCAATAATTATAATAGAAGGAAAAGAAAGTCTCTGCTTCTTTGATGACTGCCTAACTGGTAAAAGCATAGTTGAAGAGGTGGCAAGAACTATTATTCTGAGGAGGGAGAATAAAAGTGACGTCACTAACATGGAATTAGTGAGAGCATTTAAGAACATGTGCTGGCTGAACAGCCTAAAGAACAAAACTGTATAATTTCAAAATATGAATTGCAAAATATTTATTTGATCACAATGGCTATATCTGTGTTGGGTGATAAATAGAATTTGATGACTGCTTCACTGTATAAACAAAGGGAGGAAGGATTGTTCATAACAATTACTGATGCAGTATATACACATACATATTTACATGTCCAGAACAATTTCCTTTCTGTGTTTAAAAAAAGAAAAACTACATAAATTACTGTATATGACATAACAGTTAAAAAATAAATATTGTAACTCACTGATGAGGCTGTGTGTTTTGGTGATTTTATTTATGTGTTTACTTGTTAAATTAGAGCAGGATAGTATAAATAAGCGATAAATTAATAAATTAGAACTCTTTTTCCTGCATCTAACATAAAATACTGAAATAATTACTTTCTAGTCTGCATGCTTCAAAAGATCTTGCCTGCCCCCATCAGGCTATTAATGAAATAACAAAAAATTTAAAAGTTATGCAGTCACTACAGTGTCTGGCTTGAACACCACCATTATGTCATGGTCAATGAGTTGGAGACTGGAGACTTTTTATTTATTTGTCTGTTCTGATTTAAAGCCTTCCCTTGGCTATTGTTGTAAGTCACTACATCATAGAAATAGACCACGAGATGAGAAAAAAGAATTTAAAAAAATCTCTCTAGTTTTTTTTTACAAGCTTTTATTGGATTTTTTTTATTAAAATAAAGTCACTACCTACCTATCATTGTCAATGATAATATTTAAATCTAATTTTTACTCCCTTTCCCCTTGTTTTTTTCTTGTGTTGATCCTCTAATGCATGTTTCTGTCCTAAAATGACAACGGGTCTTTAAATTTCCATGTATATTGTTTTCATGTTTCCATGTATATAATTGGCTTCTACTTTTAGGATTTAACCTTCAGTTACATTTATGACATTCACCTATGAGACAACATATTTATGGATGACCGGTACTGCTATTTGTCGCCACCCTTTTGTATTTACTCAATGGATTTTTAGGCAGTCACTACCCTTTTAGATATGAATCAGAAGCTATGAATGGGATTCACTGCACTGCACAAAAGCAACTGACAAGGATTGAAAATCAGGGAAACAGAATTCATATAACTTTGTTTACTGTATGTGTTATTATTTGAAAGAAACAAAAAATGACTACCTCTTTTCTTTCTTTTGCTATTTAAAGCACTTGCATTTTTTTGTTCATTTGCTTTTTTTGTAATAATAAAACACTTCTAAACTCATAAGGTAAAGCACACAATATAAATTGGACACAGCTTACATTCTGGAGAATTGAAATGACACAGTGGACAACTACAAAACTGTTTTTCCAACTTAGTTATTGTCCTTTTACATGAGGTGTCCACAAATTGATGGCACCTTTATCACAGATTTATTGCCTGTGTCCTGGCTAAAACCCATGGGTGTAAAGAAATACTGGAAAAATAATGCTTGCTAATGGGAGGGGAATGCTAATTTATGCAAATCAATCTATCAGCCATTAATGGACATTTTTTATACATATAAATCTGAGGTTATCTTTTTCTCTCCTCTGTTAAAAGGAGTTTTCACCTTGAATCTGTAGGGGAGGTGTGTTTAAATTAATTGCGTCTCTTGTTCATGTTATTGTGGGCTGTTTAGGTTCCAGTGAGAAATACGTTACTGCAAACTTCTGGGTATGTTAATAGGGGACAATAAAATACATTGGGGACATAGCATCTGATGTGACAGAGCAATTAGGGCTATGTTTTATGAGTGTCTTGCTGTCTTAAAATGTGGCCTACACTGTGGAGGATTGCTAATTTGGAAACATCCTTAGCCATATCCTAAGCATTGGAGCTCCTAAGAACATAAATTGCTGGCAGTCTTGTTATTCTCTTTAACATTTTGCTGGAACATGCATTTCAGGGCATGTTTGGTAAGATTATTTCATATTTTTTCTATTCAAGAATAATGCATTTTTTGCAGGAAAGTGTGTTGTTTGCTGTTGTTGTACTGTCAAAAGTTTTTTTTGTTTCATTTTTGTACAATTTGTGCAGCAGCAGCTGCACATAGTGTGCTGATTATAAGCTGATGTTTTACCATCTACAGAACCGTGGACTGAAGCCTCACAAGATGTGTTCTCCTATGAAAGTGATCTTGGCAGACTCCCATAAAATACAGGTATCTCTCAAGATTAAAGTACTTTTTAAAAATGCAGTTTCCATTATTTGGGATTTTATTAATAAAAAGGGAAACATTAGGAAAAATCTGTGAAGAAGCAAAAGCAGGAATTTTCATAGTAAAGTTTGTTAAACCTTTTACAGTGTGTGAGATAATGTGAGAAACTACATCCTGGCATTCATGTAGATGATATGTAACTACATGTAATATTGCTTCAGATCAAGTAAACACCTCCATGGAAAAGGCACTTCCAGCAGCAACTGCCTCTACCAGCAAAATTAGGTCAGGAAACTCTCAAGGAACATGGCAACAATGCCTAGCAGGGAGTTTATTGCCCCAGCAATCGGTTAGGTCTGCCAGAAATGACATCACAAGTACTGGCACCCAGTGTGCATTGGTGTCTTTTCAGCTTACGTAGCATGGATGGTGCGGCTGGCACGGCTGAGCTTCAGGCTTGAATGTGAGATTGGGTAGGTCCCTAGAGGCTTTTTAAATTATATATCAATGAAGAAGTATAGGGATTTCCAGATCGCATACAGAGAGGTTGCTGCAAAAGTTGTAAAAGACAAGCTGTATTACAGAAAACTGTTTCCTGTTTGGGGTTCTACTATTCTCACTTCAACACGAAGCACTGTTTTGTTTTTGTTTGTGAGACCTGTCTTTTAGAAACAGATATAGGGTTGAAGCATCAGTAATTGTTACTAGGCTATGTTAGGCAATGACCAACATGTCAAACATAACTGTGGCATGAGGCTTTCAAACTGTTGCTTTGTGCCAGGGCAAGCCTGATTCCTAGAGGCTTGAGCCAATATCCTGATGCCAGATATCACAGGACAAACTTAATGCTCTTATATCAGTGCCCTGATGTGTTGTGGCTTTTTTGGTGAAACCTACATAGCTTGAGATGGGAGATTTTAATCTAGTGGCTGATGGATTAATCCTGTTTCGTTTAGTCACACCAAACTTGGAGTATGGAAGTGATCTTGCCTTCTGAGGTTTGACAAAAAAAAATCAGTGTGGCTTTTCCTGAAATGTTTTTACGTATGCAGTGAAATATATATTTGATATATCATCATAGATATTTTGTGCGGTTTAGCATTTGCCTTATGTGTGCTTTTCCCAGTTTACTACCTTTTGCTGTCATTTGATATGTGATGAATTTCACTCTGTAATCTTGTCATGGCAGAACAAACCCAAATAATCTGTAGGAGGCAGACAAGACTGTAATCCTCTACCCAAGAGGCAATCAATCCCTCTACTGCCCGTTGGATGACTCTACAAAATCATTATAAACATTACTTGCATATAAGACTGAACTTTTTTTTACAACCCAAGGAACATTTTAAGATATAAATAGATGCTTCGTTCTGTTTTGTTTACATATATATATATATATATATATGTCCTTTTTTGCATGTATAATTATTTGTCTTCTTGCTTTTTAAAGGTAATCACAGTATCACATTTAGTGTCAAGAACTAAGACAGAGAGTAAACTGTTTGGGTTTCTAAGATGCTAATGACAGTTGACATTTCACTGACATATCAGTCCACAATAACTGCAGTCTTTTGTGAATGAAAACTCAGTTTAAAATGGGTTTTGAGCTTCAGGGAACATACCAGATTAGGTGAAGGTGAATTTTTCCACTAAGGAGCTGAAAGTAAATTTCACTCTGCCATTTCTGGTATTGGTCTGCCTTTGGATGCTATTTTATTCACAAAATTTTGTTTGTGTGGTGCAACTCCCCAGGCATTTTGAATAACCAACAAATACATGTTTAATAACTTTGCAGGATTTTCGTGTTGGTGTGTAAAGGTGTTTGGAGTTCTGGTTTTCTCCAGTGCATACAGTGCAAATGGTCCATCTATTTTTCTCATAATCCTGAACTCTCTGAAACCTTTAAACACATGTTTATAACAAAAATGTCTGGTGAGTACCTGATGATGCATAGAGGGAACATTTTGTAGCTAAACTTCAAAACAGATTGTACACCAGAAAATTTATTAGTCTTCTGTTAGTTTTGCAACTAAGGGTTCATTGCATTTACAATTACCTGCCAGAAAACAAACAAACAAAAACACAAAAAACTGTTTTTACATCTACCTCATGAAGGCATCTCAAGGATGAGACAAAAAAGGATAATGTTTTAAAGGTTTTAAAAGGCCATGGGATGCCATTATTTTCTTATTACTGGGCAAGTATCTCCATGCCATTACAATAAGTTACGTCAGACTGTAGCACAAAAAAAAAAAAAAAAACATTGAATCATTTGACAGTAATATGCATAACCTGCCTACCAGATCAGAAGTATTATAAAGTGAAGGTGCAGACTGCTATCATGCTGGCCAATTTAACCCCTGCCTGTCTGGAAAACTTGTTCTTTTCCCGTTATTGCCTAATGGAGCATATTTAAGTATCAAGTTGAACATGGTGGTAGTGAAGATGAAGACTAAGACTTGAACACAGCTCTGGCTGAGGTGTTTGAGGTGGAGATAGGGACAAGGCAGGTTGCACAAGAGAGTGTGAAAGGGAGAATAATGGACAGCACAGTTCTAAACCATGTGAAGCGGAGGTTAATTGGTTCAAGTGTGTGTGTGTGTGGGGGGGGGGATGACTGGACTAGAATAATGTCAATTTTGAGACTGACAGCGTGGGAAAGTGGTAGACATGTAAACAGGAAAGCAGCTGAACACCCAAGAAAGCAGGCAGATGAGTGATTACAGATCTTCCTCGTTGAAGCTACGCATAAGCTTCATTTTAAAATATCAAAAAAAGTTGAATCTACAAAAACTTCAAATTGGAATACTTTTGTTGTTGTTGTTGTTGTTGTTGATTGTTTGACTGATTGGTAGTCCTATCTTTTCATGACTTTCTCTGCCTGCTCCATAAGCAGTATCTACATTTAATTCTTCCATCTTTGGACAAAGTAAATGCCTTGGCTACAACAGTACTTAGTATAGCAGTAATTGAATCTTTACAATCTTTACAGAAGTCTTGGGTACTTTCTAGTTGTTTTTTAGAGAATACATTTGCATGAAGACTCATAGTTTAATGGAATGAAAAACTCAAAGTTTGAGCAGCCATTTGTGTCATGTACTGTTACAAAGGATTTACTTTTTATTTGAAAAATACAATAAAATTAAAAATACAAATCAAATGTATGTATGTATCATATATTTCATCTCTGTGTGTTAAATATAACATGTTTAACTAAAAGATAAGAGTACAACTTCAAATAATGTGGTTTACACAATGCAGAATATTTTAAAGTGAAGAGTGAATGAGAACGGTTTAACTGGATTCAGCTGAATTGAACATTCAATATATATTAGCCTAAAATCTAAATATAAAAAAAACTAATTATAACTATGAATGTTAGATGTATATTTTTGATCTAAAGGACTGTTTAAAAATTTCTAAGACAGCTGTAACCAAAAAGTCTGGATGTTCAACTATCTGAATTAACCTGTTTCATTGATCACAGCAGCATCAACAAAGAAAAAGGCGCTTTTGTAATTCACAATGATTTCTTTTCTGTAAGATCAATTTAGGCTATTTACTAATTGTAACGGAAATGAGTTGACCACTATTGTCATAAGCATCCATTGAGGCACAGTTCCAATCTCACTGTTTTTATGCTGATGGCTAATTGTTGGTCTGATTGCTTGGCCTTCCAGTGCTGTGGTTTCCATGCTAATAAGCTAATTATTGAACAACAATGTAGTCTCAGATAATTCAATCACACTAGCCACTAATGAACATGGTGTCCAATAAGAACTTGATTTTTTAATTCTACGTGCTTCTGTACTTGACAAGATTCACTGCTCATTTGAGTGTAGATGTAATTTTATGGTGAGGTTAAAAAACATGCCCTGTAGTCAAATGAAATTTTAACATTTCAGAATTTGGCTTTGGAAAAGAGCTTGGATTTTATCCATGTAGTGTATTAAATTTATATATTACTATGCATTGTTTTTTAATACTGAGGCAAAAACGATTTGTTATGATGATCTTGCTTGCAGCAGCCAGGGGAGGAAACCCAGGCGCACTAATCCTCAGATACCAAGACTAGCAACTGGGACATGGAAACGTCACCTCTTTGGTGGGGAAGGAGCCTTAGCTAATGTGTGAGGTTAAAAGGTGCCGGCTAGATATAGTCAGGCTCACCCAAAAGCATTGCTTGGGCTCTGGAACCAGTCTCCTGGAGAAGGGCTGGACTCTGTCTCAGTCTGGAGTTGCCCTTGGGGAGAGGTAGTGGGCTGGGGTGGGTATCTTGGTATCCTCTCGGGTTGCTGCCTGAATGTTGGAGTTTTTCACAGTGGACGAGAGGGTTGCTCCTTACAAAAGACAGTTCAAAGTACCCAGCCTTTCTGGAATCCACACAATGTTCAAACATAAGGGTGTCCATAAGTGCACATTGCACCTGGACACCATAGGCTGCAGTTCAATGACTGCTTTTGTAATCATATTATCAGATCGGCAGCTGTATGTTCTGGACAGTGGGGTGAGCTGTCAATTGATCACCATCTGGTGGTGAGTTAGATTAGGTGGCAGGCAGGATATTGGATGGGCCTGGGGCCATTAAACGTATAGTTAGGGTGTGCTGGGAACGCCTAACAGAGGACCCTGTCCACAACATCTTAACTCCGGCAGAGCTTAATGGACCATGTTCAGCATCTCCATTGCTTAAGCTGCTGCATTGAGCTGCGGCCGCAAGGTGGTTGGTGCCTGTTGTGGTGGTAATCCCAGAACCAGATGGTGGACACCAGAGGTAAAGGCAACCATCAGGCTGAAGAAGGAGTCCTATCGGGCTTGGCTAGCCTGCAAGACTTTGGGGGCAGCCAGTAGGTACCAACAGGCCAAGCAGGACGTGCTTGGGCAGTGGCTGAAGCAAAAACTCGAGTGGTTGGTGGTTCGATCCCTGACTTTCCCCAGTCTGCATGCCAAATATCCCTGGGCAAGATACTAACCCCAAGTTGCCTCTGATGCATTCATCGGAGTATGAATGTTAGTTGGAAAACACTTAAAAGTATAGAAGAAAGTGCTTGTGTGAATGGGTGAATGTGGCATGTTGTATAAAGAGCATTAAGTGCCCTGGGAGAGTAGAATAGCACTATTTAAGAATCAGTCCATTTACCATTTCAGAGAGGCCATGGAAAAAGACTTTCAGACTGCCTTGAAGACATTCTCGCAAACCGCCAGGCCGCTCAAGAGGGGAAATTTGGTGTTCTACCTGCACTGTGTAATTTGCGGGTGGAGCGCTTCAGACTTCAACTGAGGATATTTTGGGGTGGTGGAAGGAATACTTCGAGGACCTCCTTAATCCCACTGACACGTCTTCTGAACTGTTCCCTCGGACAAGCTAGGGGAGGGGCCAAGGGAAGGTCTGGGCTTCTTTTCTTAGGCTGGAAGAAGAAGGATCGATGCATATACGAACTACCAAGACATAGGCAACTTTTTAATATGTTAAGTTACAGTCAAAGTAGTGCTCTACACTCTAAAAAGCTCTTGAAATATATACTTTGCTTTTAGATTGAGGTTGAATGACTTGATAACTTAATGAAAAACTATAGATTTCAGTTGTTTACTTTGTTGGTATTTGGTGTGTTAAGAAACTCAGTTTTTAACATTCAACAATAATGTCTATGCATTATTCAACACTGTTCCGTGAGAACGAGTTTATTTAATGCAGATATGTAGTAACTTGATTATTGTTGAGGCAAACTCTAAAGCTGCCACATTTGCCTCGTAATAAAGCTGAATGGGTCATACCGGGGTTTGAAAAGGATAAAGATTCGGGGCCTATCAAAAAAGAAACTCATCCTCTGACTCTACAAAGCAGAGTGCTGCAAAGAGAACAAAAAAAGGGATTTGGGGTCTGGGGATGTGTTCTAAAAGCTCCTGTTAATATTAAATACATTTAGTTCCAAGTTCCTAGCACAGAGGGATTTAGTGTCACAGGGGTTCATTTCATTGGCCTTTTGACATGACTAAATCAAATGCTGAAAAATTCATTTTACTATTATTTGATGGGCAGGCATGATTCAGACTGGTGGCTGCTGGCAAAGGCATGCTAAAGCTTTATCCACTATTTCATGTATTTTATTTGATATTGGAAAAAGAGAGAGAAACAAGAACAAAGGAATGAAAGAGAAGAAGAAATAAAAAAGTTTAGAACCAGAGAGTGAGAAAGAACTTCTCCAAAGAACTACACCAAACCAAAGACCAATGGCAATGGCATATTTATAATGAAAGCAAAGGAAAGCAAGCATGAGAGACTTTTTGGCTTTAGATGACGTCCCACCTCGCTGCTGGAAGCCAAATGAACATTCTGCTTTTTTTAACCATAAAATGGCTGATTCTGAAGCTTTACTCTGACACAGAGAGAATTAAGTTGGTTTGACTGGGCTTAGGCTGAGTTATCACATCCCCCAGCCGGACACTACACATACAGGCTGAGACCAGTAGAGAGGAGAGGGGAAGAAGTCTTAAAAGCAGGTGCATGATTCCTATGGCATAATGCTGAGTTGAAAAGGACTAGCTGTCTGTACTTTAGGCTTTATGGGTCTCTGTCATACAAAGCGCAGCCAGAGGCCGTGTATCAGAGGTATGAGGTGGAAGGGTTGTGGTTTCAATACTTACTGTAATATAACTTGGAAGTTGTTGGTTGGCATCCGTGATCTTACTTAAACTAAAGGTGCTTTTAATTTCATGTGCACAATACAGTTTTTCAAGCACTGAGACAATTAAATCCCCCCCCCCCCCCCCCCACACACACACAAAAAAAAACAAAGCATTAGTCTATTTTTTACTCAACTACACTTAAATAGTCGAAAAATACCTTTGACCAGGCAAAAAACCCAAATTATAAGCATGCATGCATATCCACGAGTAAAACAAACAATTTTGACATTATAGACATAGTCAGTCATTCTGTTGAGGTTATTTAAGAAAAAAGGAATGATTAGCATTGATTAGCTTGTAATTACAAATTCAGAGCAGGCTTGAATGGTCTCTTTTACTAAAAAAAAGTGAACATGCAAAGGAAAGAGACAACAAGGCCAGTATCTTAATAAAATATCATCCTCTTCCTCCTCACCTCAACCCTCATCTCCTGAAGTGATGTCAGGGCTCTTTCACAAGAAAACGTGCACAAACATGTTTATTTATTCCTGATATTGTCAGAGTTACTTACTGTCAGATTAGACATGCGACCCTCCCGTCTTTGGACAGCTGACAAAGAGCTGGCTACACAACAACAACAACAGAAAGTCACACTTTCTCTCTGATATACTACAGATGAATGACGGAGTCTGTGAGTCTGTGAGGTAACTCGGGGATAAAAACATAAAATACCACAAATATTAAATTACATATCTGTTTTTGAGGTAAGAAACAGAATCCACTTGACCAAAATCTACTGATATCTAGCAGCATTATTTTATACCCTTAATGCAAACACCAACACTGTGCTGGACACAGTAAGACAGTGTATTTAGTCACTGGCACTGGGTTATATCAGTCAGAGATGGTTACTTTTCCTCAGGCCACTGATTAGACATTAATAAATGATACTGACGCACAAAACTACACACTGTGCCTCCTGAGGCACATGTCATAACCATAATCTATTTAAGAACAAACCTTGCCATTTCTTTCTTTTATCTCAATAATGTTGATGCTTTGTCCTGCAAAACCCAAATATCTGTATTTTGCACTTCATATATCAACTCATCATTCACACAGGCCCAGCACATTTTCCCTTCAAAATGAAGACAGTATAATCAGTTAGGTTTGATGGATTTCGTTATGGTCTTTCATGTGCAAATTCTAGTATTTCTTAAAGGTCCTGTGAAAAACTCCTATGAAATCCTTTTTCATTATGGTCAATGTCCACAACCATTAAGTTTACACAGATCACAAATGGCTCAGTGAAAGTATGGGAATTGTGTGCACTTTAAAATCCTATTTGGACCAATTTAGCTTTTCCTCTTCTCCACCTCTGATGCTCTTATGATTGTGTTTTTGTCTGTGGAAAAAGCATTTGCAACCACAGAGTCACATATTTGTGTCCTGCGGGAATGCTTCTGTGGAATATTAACATTTTTTTTTCTCTGTAGGCTGGTTTACTGTAATGGAAAACTCTGTTGACCATGAAACTATATTCACAACTTTACATCAAATGCTTCTATATATTTTTTGTTGGAAGAGACAAACTATACAAATGAGTATCTGTTTTGACTGTGAGTTTCTGTGTCCAAGTCTGCAAAAAATGCCAATCTAAGTTGTTTAAATTTAGAGTTTATGAAATAGTTGTGTTTGTTTGTGACGTGAATGAGATCATATAATTGTCATTTTTCCTGATTTTTCTGTGCATTCTTCTATAGGAAGCTGTAATGGGTAAGAACAACATGAAGAGTTCTCTTTCATTGGAGGTTTTATATTTTTACTGTATTTATGTATTGACCTCAACTAGTTCACCACTATATCATGAATGGGTAAAAAGAAAGTGTCCTTTCTAATTTGAGATAGATTATAATTGTGCACAATATTAATTTAGCATGAGAAAAGACATCGTAAGTTGTTTTACCTAATGACTTTATAGTGTCATGTTATTTGCATATTTTCATATCAGATGAAGCTTTTCACTATTCCTGCTTGGTGTCGTGTAAATTATTAGATGTTTTTCAGGCCAGCCTGAAAGTCATAGTCATATAAATCATAAACAAACCAAGAATTATTATTCAGAGTGTATGTCTCACTAATAACGTGCAATGGGAAATTATGTTTCCTTTTATTATAACCACATATATTTGATTAGGTTATAAACATTATTTCTATGTGCTTCTAGGTCCAGAAATGATTAACTTCCATTGGGGAGCATTAATCACACCATTAAAAACAGTAATAAATATTGCAGAACAACAATAAAGAAACAGAAGCTAACGACGTATAATGTGGTATATGACGGATTATGTGTCTTTTGTTTTTTAAATGATATTCTAAAGCTAAATCTCTGCATGTAATTGTACTGTATTAGTCAGAGCACACATAACACCAACAGTACTGTCACACAGAATGAAAGTCCAAATTGACTTTTTTTTGACAGGAAATAAACCTTAATATTTTCATGAAATTGAGCAAAATGACTGAATGAATCTATCAATAAAAAATAAGCAGTGATACAAAAGGATGAATATGCAGGTAAGCTGAATCTAGAGATATAGCAGTACCAGTAGTATGACAAATCAAAGGCAGTCCATGTAAATGACACTGCATATGTTTCCCAGTGTACTGTACCATATTAACTCTTTCTGTACAGTCTGAAAGTGCTGAATACGTTATAAACTTCTCACTGTAGAGATAAAAGATTTCCATTAAGTCACTTAAGAGGAATTTAGTCACTCTCCCATTGGCTTTCACTCAAAGAGGCCAGATAAGTCTTAAATATGCAGGAGTGGTTGATATTTTAAGAAAGTCATTTGTGTGAAATTTGACTTTGCTTGAAAAACCGCGGACAGCAAGGAATAAGTAAGAAGTAAGAAAATGGAAGATCCAAGAGAGACAGTGTGTGGCAGAATAAATGATGGTGGTGAAGAGATGAAGCAAAAAAAAAAAAAAAAAAGATGCAGAAAGGGAGCAAAATAGATGACATGAAGTATATAACTGATATACAATATATAAATCTTTGAAAGATTTTGGGGATTTTTTGCCAAGGACAGCTCTCATGTTACCCCAAACAGTATGAATGATTTTAAATATGTGAATGATTTTTTTTCATAGATTTTAAGGCATGCCATGTAACATGTCAAACATCTGAACTCTGAATAATAAAGGAAATATGATTTTTCTAGGATTTGATGACTAAGGATGAAGTATACTGCTGAATGAGCTGAGTTAAAGGCAATGCTGGAATCTTTGAAGGACCACGCTTGATTAAAAACACATTGTGAAGCATTACTTTTGTTTGTTTCCAAAGTACAAAAAAAGGCTACAAACATTAAAAAAAACTATTTTGTTATTTACTTTACCTTTAAGACTGTGATGCAGAACATCAGTAAAGCTAATCAAAGATGTGGAACAAGCATCCTAGTTGCAAACAAAAAATCAACTAAACGATGACACAATCAAGAACAGCTAGACTTCCCAATATGTTTTGTCTTAACTTTACTGTGTGCAGTATTTCTCAATGCCATGTGTGAAAAATGCAATTTATTGAACATTTTCTAATGCATGGTGTGTAAACTGTTAAGTTGATTTTTAGAAATGGGTTGGGCTTTGTGTTCCACTTTACAATTATTTATTTCTTCACAGGTTTTTCCTGGGGATTTTGTATCTGACACGGCTTATCTAACAAACTCAGATTCAAGAGTATCAATGAGCTGGTGACATTCCAAGATTTTCTTCACAACCTGATGCTTGATCCGTATAAATAAGGAAGGGTAAGTGAAAAAAGATAAACGATTACAACTATATTAAAGGGATTTAATATACATGAGCAGTGTTGGGAAGGTTACTTTTCAAATGTACTCCACTACAGATTACAGAATACATGCCCCAAAATTTATTTTGAAACATATCCTGTATTCTGAATACTTTGGATTACTTAATATATTATGATGTACTATTGCTGTGTGATTTATTACTATTACTGAAGGTTATTTGCCATACCAATACCAACTAGATTTTAAATTCTTAATATGAGTAACAAGATGAGTAACAGTAGGGTGGACATTAGGTAAGGCTGCACTTTTTGCAGCGATCTCGTATAGATAACTATTCTGCACATATATAAAACAGGTCCGCGGCTCCGAACCATAAAAGCATAAAACCGTAAAGGGACCTCTGGCTAATATGTCGGGTTCCGTGTCGGGCTCGTAGCCGAAAACTAGCTTTACTTTGTTGTCTGGGTCAACTTTGCTAGCAAGAGACAGAGAGAGGCGTTGAAAGGCTGCTCCAACAGAACTTATTGTTTCGGAGGAAAACACGAACACAGTGTACAGTCGAGTCTTAATAGCTTACTTACAACTGGGCTCGTCAGGCACTCTTTTTGGTTGTAGTGGTTATTATTATATTTACATGCTTCCATCTCCTGTTTCTAGTCGGTGAAAACTCGTATTTTTAGGCTCTCCTTTTTCTCCCTCCTTGCGCTCACAGACACAGAACTGGTATGGCAGTCCATCCTCCCTGCAGCACGGACTAAACTGCCCATGAGGCTACATTCTTTAGGGCAATGCCTGTAACACTCTGCCTATTGCCTTCATATTAAATAATTTTTTGAAAATGAAAAAAAAAAAAAAATTTCTTCACATCATTATGCAAGTAGGGGTGACATGGGCCGCGGGATTGAGACCCAGGGATTAGAGCCTCTTAATGTGTGTTTTGTTTGGGTTTCCACCAGAAATTGGAATTGCCAAAATATGAAACAGGAAAGTACCGCCGTGTAATCCATTTATTTCAACAAAGTAACTGTATTCTGAATACCACCCTTTTAAATGGTAACTGTAATGGAATACAGTTACTCATAATTTGTATTTTAAATACATAGCGGCGGTACATGTATTCCGTTACTCCCCAACACTGTACATGAGTGTATTATGTGTCTGCAGAAGTGAATGTGTGAGGTAACGGAGAGAAAGAAGAAGGGGTAGTATGACTTCATGCAGGCCTGAAAATTAATTTATTTATGTGGGGCATTTTGTGATATTAGACATTAGGTATTTCTCAATGAGCTTTATAAAGACACTCCCACTCATGAATACTATGCACACATGGACATACACACAGAGACACAAGCACAAACACATCTGCTACGTTCCTGTTCAGGCCAAATACCATTATTCTAATTCAAGACTCAAGCAGTTTTGGACCACAAGAGGCAGTTGTTGGATAGCCATACCCTTCAAATCCAGTGACACACAATCTGCCTCACACATACACATATGTGCACACATGGCTAGACACCCCACTCAACCCCCCATCATGCCATCTCCCCACCTTACCCCCAAAACACCCGAAAACAAAATTTATTCATTCATTTATTCATTCATCCAATCATTTTGGCCCCTTCACTATTTGAGAGGAGGTGAATAGGCCCATTGTGCTGCAACCTGTGTACCTCAACGCCTCAAGCACTCTGGCCAATTTTTGCTCCCATGCTGTCCCCTTAAGAGGAAAGAGCTGAAATGAAAAGCCTCATCCTTCTTTCTCCCTCCTGCTCTCCTTCCCCCCTGCCATCATCCTCCCATCCTCCTCTCCTCTCCAAAAACAACCCATAATGGGGGACTGGAGGCTGTCTATCTATTTTTTTTTACTGCCAAAAGAAGCGAAAGAGAAAGAGAGTAAGGGAGAGAGAGAGACAGAGAGAGAGACCAACAGTGAGCTCATCATCCTTGATTAGGCCTGTCACCACCAGGTAGGAGGCAGCAATTAGCCTTGGCCAGGCCTGTTCCACTGAGACATACGCATGCACACATGCCCACACGTGCTCCCTCACACACACATGCTTAATTACGCCGACACAACAGACACTCGTTCAGACACACACCCATACACTTGGGGGACCAACTGAATGAGTGCGGCATCTGTTAGAGAGTGATTTGGCTGGTGAAGTGAAAGAAAGGATGGATGAATGTGCAGTGAGGAGGAGAACAGCAGTGGCTCACCCGCATGGAGGGATGAGAACAGCAAAAGAAGTCATGGTGAAGGACAGGAGAGGAAAATGATGGAGGGAGGAAAAGGTTTTTTTTATAAAGCTAGGAGAAAGGTAAGAGGACAGGTGGAAAAGGACAATGTGCAAAGCAGGGAAGTAAATAGAATTCAATTCATGAATGTATAAATGCTCAAATTTGGTAATGTGGTGAATAGTCCAGGAAGGAGCAAAAGAAACACTAAGCTGAGGAGTGGCTAAAGCAGAAAAAAAACAAAACAAAAGAGCGGAAATAAAAAAGAGTAAGGCTGCATAGATTGATAGTATAGTTTGTAATGGGACAAAAGGAAGGGCCAAGCAAGGCATGAAGGGAAATGAGGAATGAGGAGGGGAAGGGGGAGTGGGGCAAATGTGCAAGTGAAAGAAGAAATGAGAGATGGAGGAGTAGAAGGGAGGACAGATGGAGTGAGGAAAGGGAAAGGAAAGCAGGCATGTAGCAAATGAGAGGTGGGGAGAGATGGGAAGAAAGAGCAAGGGCTGAGATGGACGAGGGAGAGGAGATTGGCTGTTTGGTTTTGATAGCATGTGCCAAATCGATTGTGGCTGACTAATCCAGTTAGTTATGGCAGAGGCATGCAGAAAAGGCGCTTATGGGGGTGTTAGGTTATTGGGTAGGGGTATGGGTGTGTGCGTGCATGCGTGTGTGTGTGTGTGTGTGTGTGTGTGTGTGTGTGTGTGTGTGTCTGCGTGCATGTGCATGTATGTCCGTCTGTAGTGGTGCGACTGGTGTATATTTCCTGCCCTGTGTTTCTACATGTGTTTGCACGCGTGTTTGTGTGAAGCATGTCCAAAACAGCCGTGCTAGGAAAATTTGTTATCTGAGAAAATAATTAAATAAATGAATAACACAGCACACAACAGTTATTATTCGCTCATACATATTAATTAAAAGTGTTCCAACATAAAACTCATTTAAATGACTTTTATTATAAATGAAAGGACTGGCAACAAAAAAAAATAAAGGGATTACCTTTAACATGGTATGAATTCTTTTCATTCTTTTTTGACTAAATGATAGATTAATTAGATTCTTCAGTGCAAACAGACATGGACAGATGGACTCTGTTGGCAAATAACCACTTGCAAAGGATTTTCTTAAGGTGTCCAGTCAACTAAACATTTTCAGGAATTACTGTATGTTAAAGAACAAGGAATTTCTTTGTCAGAATTCTTAAAAAAAAAAACATGGTAAAATATTATTTCTAAACAGCAGTAGTGCTACTTGGTGCTTACCATGCACTGCCCTGGTAGGCTGCTCTTAACAATGAGCCACTTATATAGAAAAGGAACGCTGGCATGTTAAATCAATTCTATAAATGCCTGCATTTACTTCTCCTTATCGGGGAAAAAAAGAAATTCTCTTAGGTCTAATAAATGCTGCCACTGACCATATTTCTGATTAGGGGCTTTGGGTGAAGGAAGGGGTTTGACACTCATTTTTCACAAACAATTTTTCCATTTTTCTTCACAGGCAGACAGTTGGCATTAGATTAGCACAGGCCTAACAGAGACAGGGCTGCTAGCAAATTGTGCAGCTTGAAGGGCAAACGCCCCTCTGAATTTATCAACTTATGGCTCCAGTGAGCTGCAAGGGATGGTGATGACCTTAAGATACCCTCCTTTTACCGTCAGTCCAAGCTACATGCAGAGGTTTGTTAGAGAGCCATAGGCTACTAGCCTGAATGGGTAGATTGTTTTCTGTAATTTCATATTTAATAAATCTGTATGTGCTGCACTATGGTACAACTACGACATACGTCTGTGGCTTAATTAAATAGTGAATACACATTTACAGCTTTATTCTTACTATGTTGTTATTTAAAGGTACAGTCAGTTGTTTTGGTTTATTTAATAGAAAAACAAATATTATACTCATAAATATACATTGATTTCTCTGTAATTATGTCTTCTAACAAATAAATTCAGTCTCATGAACTTAGAATTAAATACATGGTAGGGAGTGCCAGTTTGTGAAAGCTGCCAGTGGCAGAGATGGCCATTCCACCTAACCATATTTTATGTATGTGGTTAGAGATCTATATATGGAGTATAAGCGCCAGAGGCAAATGTTAATTTGTTGCTGCATTTTGAGACTAAAGATATAAACGGTCATATCTTCACATAAGGGGTCTCCTTCACCAAAGAAGCAAAAACACAAAGGGAAAAGAGTGCAATCAATATTTTAATAAAACAAGTTTTTCCTCATCTAAAACCTCATCTCCTGAACAGAAGTTAGCCAAAAATGTGCATAAATGTGCTTATTTATGCTGATATTGTTGCAATTATTTATGGTCAGCAGATTAGACATTTGACCCTCCTGTCCCCGGATAGCTGTCAAGGAGCTGGCTAAACAGCAACAGCTGGTTAGAAGTTAACATTATGACTGCATTCTCACATCATATGGAACCTTTTTTGCTAAGTAAGATATGAGAGCATTAAGTCCATTAAAAAGTAGTTAATAAACCAGCAAACAGTGGCTAACAGCAGCAAAAACGCAAGAACAGAAAAGTTCATTATATGATCAACAATTCACAAGTATCACTGCCATTGGTCAGAAGTGAGGTTCACTGACTCACCGACTTGTTTTGGACTTCTTTCAAAAAGTTTTGCATCCTTCTTCAGAAGTAAGCTGACACCCTACACCAGGGCTGGACTGGGACAAAAAAATCGGCCCGGGCATTTTGACTAGAGACCGGCCCGCCAGGTATTATAGGAAAAGCCATAAAGCCTTTGAATGAAAACAAATGCTGTTGTGACTGATGTACACTGTCTCGTTGGTATATGCATGATTTCTATACATTTTACATCAGATGAAAACGTTTGTTGTAAGATTCAGATCATTTTTAATTTAAAGCTAGACATTTTACATGAGAATAAGAAAGAAAAGGATTTCTTTGTGCCCCCCTTTCCCTGTTAATGCCCTACCTGGCCCCCTGGCAAAACTTTGCTAGATCCGCCCCTGCACAGTTACCAGCTGTCAGCTACTTAGGAAAAGGATCCTGGTGTTATTTGTCTCTCAGAAACAGTTCATAACTTCCCTTCAACTCATTCATGTCACCTAAAAGGTAAACCTGTTTCTCCATCACCTGTTCAGCTCTGATGATTCAGTAAGGACATCTCGTGGTTTAATCTTCAAAGAAAACAAAAAACATTGGCCCATAAAAACGAAAAATCACCATCGGCCCACCAGTGCCCTCACATACAGAGCACTAAAGGGCCAGACTCCAGACTTCTTCTTTTCAATCTCTTTTAAATTGCTGATTTTATATTTATTCTGTATCAAAATAAATTTTACTTATTTTATACTTTATGGATTATTATGGATAATATTAATACAATTTTATTGATAGATCCAATGTTGTCCAGAATGTTGTTTAAAGTAAAAACTTTGAGTATTAATGGAAACTAACAGTTTGGCACAGATACCACTCTTTATGTGCTGTCTTATAAGACTGAATGAAGATGGAATAGAGAGGGTATGATTGAGACTTGGATATATACGCAAAGCATGCTGTGTGTACTCAAGTGTGTGCTCCCCAAACTCCATCACTCATGTATATGGCAGCTTGATACAAAGAGCTGTTGTTCACTGCTGCAACTCAACTAAAAGGACAGAAACAAGGGAAGCATAGATTTCAAAGCCATTCTAAAATACAGTGTACTATATTGTACTGTGCAGGATTTCCTTTGTTAGATTAATTTAACAAAGTATATCCTTAAATTAAATAAGTGAAATGTAGCTGGATGAGTACATTGTGCCTTAAAAACAAATGGACTTCGTTAAATGCAATTGGTTTCTTTTCATAAGGCAGCTGGTCATAGTGCTTCAGTAACAGAGTAAGAGTAAGTCTTTACGACTGTTTGATTATGTAGACTGCATGCAACCATTCTACCGTATTTCCCGGACTACAAAGCGCACCTAAATATTAGCCGCACAAGCTAAAATCAGGGGAAAATCCTGTTTTGTACATACATTAGCCGCACCTGACCAAAAGCCGCAGGTGTTTCAATGTTGACTTATCATATGTAAGAGAATATGCACAAAGGGAATTGTCAGGAAAGAGATGGCTGTTTGGAGACATCACTTTTATTAATATTTTGAAAAACAAGTTATGGGTACATATTTGCACATGTAGTACATAACAATAACCTACAGCACACCAGAACAATAGATTCGGCCTACCTTTTAGGCTCAGGTGCAGTGACACAGCTTTAACAAGAAGAAAAGTCAGTCATTCACCACCATCTTTCTCTTCTTCCTACGCACTAAAACCACCAAAGTCCTCTTCTCCAGTGTCGGATACAAACAGGCTCAGGATGGCTTCGTCATCCACTCTTCTTCTCTCCTTCGTTGTCACTTTCAAAACCAAAGAAATCCTCATTGTCAGTGTCAGAGTCGAACACCCTCAGAAGGGCCGTGGCGGTGTCCTCCTCTCCATCATGCAGCAGTCCAGCCCTTCAAAATCCGTTGGTGATCGTGGATGTTTTCACACTTTTCCACGCTGTCAGAATCCACCGGTGGAGTTGGGCATAACTTGCTTTTTGGGCATAACTTGCAAGTTTATCGCCGCTCATCATCCACGACTCCCGCTGAACGCGTAGCGCTACTTTGAAGTTTGTTTTTCGCGCTACTTCGTACGGCACTACGTTGCCTGGCGGACGGACATGTGACTAACATACCACTCTTGAACCCCGATCCTTCCGCCAGGCAACTTAGTGCCGTACAACAGCGGAACACACAAAACAAATCGTCTTACGATATGACAAAAATCACGGACAATCCATAGAAAAGCCGCACCTGACTAAAAGCCGCAGGGTTCAAAGCTTGTGCAAAAAGTAGCGGCTTATAGCCCGACATTTACGGTACATTTAGTATCTCTGGATCTGCTTACTAGCTTACTAAATCACTTGATTTACTGATTGATTGACTCACTGATTATTTACTTATTGTTATTGCATTCCATAGATCAGCACTAAGAACACTGACACGCAGACTCCTAACTGTGTTATTAAAATAATAAATATAGTACAATGGACATATTTCATACTGTAAAGTAATTATCACCCAGTCTAGATAATCAAAAGACTTGTTTTTAGTCTAAAAGTCATTCTTACTACTTACTTACTTACTACTCTTACTACTAAATGAAAACATAGTTGTTAAAATGGCAATGTCACAAATAGCACCAGTCTGTGTCAAAGTTAACATTTTATTTTCACAGATAAAGTTGCAGCAAATGAAAGACAAGGAGGGCATCAGGCAGCATTTTTACAAATAATAAAAAGAGACAGACAGGGAACAAGTTAACATAATGAACAAACGCTCTGAAAACCCATATGGTTTACCTCAATATAACATTTTGCACTTAACTTTGAAAGCATGGTGTAATGGCCATGGATAAATTGGGCTATTACAGAGGAAATACACTAAGCTTTTATGTTGTTTTTTTAATTTCCGTTTGTTCCAAATTGACTTAAAGCGTAAAGGATTACCTCTATCAAAATGGGAAAGGAACTTCCTCAATTGCCATCTGCTGCACTGAACGACTACTTTGTTACTTGCTGCTATTTCAGAATAACAACATCATATTCCCTTTCCTGATCATTTAAGTTCTTATTAAAATAATGATGTTTGTAATGGTAAACATTTTGAACTGGTATGTACTGTTAGCTAAATGTAAAATAAACATTTTTGTTGTTGGTTTTTCAGTTTTGATTCCCTTGGTGTCAAGAACAATGTTAATATTTTGCTAGAATGACTATTACTGCTATCTGTCCACATGCAGTTGAGATGTGTGCACATGATGTACAGTGTTTTTTCCAATGATTTTTTCTGAGCTTTTGACTCGTGTCTGTGTGCGACTCTGTAGGATATAATTTATTCTTAATGTAACCAACTCCACCTCATCCTGTTTCTCCTCATCTGAAGCCTCAGAACTCAGGACTTTAACATGTTAAAACATTCATAAACATGCTTTTTTTTATTTCAGATATTGCCACAATTGCTTATTATCATTAGAATTAATATGTGACTCTCCCATCTACTGACAGCTGATAAATCTGCTAGTAACAGCTGTTTATAAGCTAAAATAACATTAGGCTAGTGCCCCAAAAATCACACTTTCTATCTGATAAACTGATTGATTACATTCTTATATTTTATGGGAGTTCATTTGTTAATTGTAAAAGTCTGACATTAGATCCATTTTCTATTTACCTTTGAAGTAGTTTCAGTAACACCATCGAACAGTGGCTAACACCGGCAAAAATAGCAGCACTTACAGAAAATTTCATGATCTTCAGGATCTTCAACAGCTCACCTCAATCACTGTCATCAGTCCAAAAGGAGTCTAAGCCATATTAGACTCCTTTCATAAAGCTTTATCATCTCCTTTATTTACTCTGACTGGACCCACATTTCATACAGATGCATGATGGTCAGAGAGTTTGAGTTAACTTGGAGTAAAAATGCAAAATATTGTAAAATATTTGAAACAAATGCTTTTTTTCATAATTTGCTATTAAGTGTTGAAATTGTTCAAATGCCTTAACAGTTTGTACAAAAAAATGTTTTTATATACAGCTGTAGAAACTTACTGGGCATCCTCATTTGTTATTGGGAAAACAGAGTGGCCAGAGGAAAAGATTTTTTTTTCCAAGTCAGTGTGACCCTTTTAGGTCTGATGGATCAGAATCTTTGCTTAGTCAGAATAACATCAGTTAGACTGCACTCTTAATACGGTATTAGTTTGGATTATTTCTGCTCACTGAGAATTAATTGGGAGGCTCACCTTTTTTAGGAATTGCTGATTTCTATTCAATGGATTTTCACCTACAAAAAACCCTGACCTGCAGTGAACCCAAAGCTCAAAAATGCCTATATAATGGCACAATTATTAAACAAAAACAATCATATTAATGAATAATACTAAATAATCTTAATCTATTTTCTCCACCATACTTACGGTAAGGTGTCAATCTGTGAGTCAAACCTCCTCTCAGTTGGGTGAATATAGTGGTAGTCAACATGTTGATATGTTAATGAGTTGTATAAAAAGGTAAATAATTAAAAATACATAAAAAGTACTGCACTGTAATGAAAAACATTGGACATTTTATGAGTTGAAAGTGGGTCAACATAAAATTTGCACTGCTACTGTCCCTGTATTAAATCATCCTGAACCTTACAAAGTAAATGTTGACTCAGAGTTAATCTATTTCATAAAATTTGAAAATTCAAATTGTGTTTTTGATTGCTTCTTTGTCAGACTGCATTTCCCTTCTGACTCATATCTGGCAGGACGCTGAGAGGGAGAAAGCGAGTGAGAGAGACAAGGAGAGAGCTTTGTGCATTACAATGGCTGGAGCCAAGAGCTCGAATTGATATGGCTCGGGACCACCATGGTCCTCCACCAAACTAATGGCTGCTTCAGAGGATGCTAGAGAAGAAAAGTCCATCCATCAATCTATTTTCTTAACCGTTTATCCAACTAGAGTCTTGGGAGAGCTGTAGCCTATCTTGGCTGAAATTTGCCGGGAGGTGGGGTACACCCTGGACTGGTTGCCAATCCATCACAGGAAAGGAAAAGTCCTTCACCTCAAAAGAGCTTTCTGTGTCACTTTCAACTGTTCTATGGCCCGGGGATCACTATTTAACTCTTGCCACACATATCCACGCAAATTTCAAGCCTCGTTTATTTTAAACTATCTATTCAGTGCCAATCTGATCAAACAGATCAGTTAATTGAATTTTGCTCTTTGATGGTGACACTACAATAGACTATGTATTAAAAATAATAGGGCTTCAGGAACAAAGCATACAAATGTTCTTTCACCTTCAAACTTTTCCTGCTTTCTTTTTATTAATGAAGCACTGAAGGCAAGCTATAAAAATATCTTGGAGTCCAAACATGTTTTGTAGAATCCTTAGAACATACAATAGCATTGAGATGACCTCAGCAGATTGGATATCCTATTTTAGCTTAACTACTGTACATTTAGTTGGCATCACAGATTATGAAATGCCTACCGAACACCTTTAAATGTCAGTTTGAAGAGTATCAATTAATCACAAATCTTTGGCTATACAATTACAAAGGAAAGACAGGTAGTACAGATGAAAAAAAGAAGAAGAATGGGGATTATGGATATAGAAAAATGCACCAAAAAGATGCAGAGGATTTCAATTTAATAGTTTGAGATGACACTTTAAATCCATTGAATTCACCATTGCAACACAGTTTCAATTTTCATCAGATATCGAAAATAAATAAGTGTTTCTACTCCTTTTTTGATTTACAAAAAGACAGAATAGTATATAAATAGCATATAGTATATAAAAATGACACAAGACTAACCAAACCCTTGCTCTCAAACATAATTATAACACATCATGGCCATGAATCATGGCTAGTAAAGCTATTCAGCCTGGTGTGACTTGCAATGTGACACATAAAGAAGCATAGCTGGTATCTCTTTGCATCACATTTGAATACACTACAAGCTCCATTTAGTGTTACATCTCAATTTTTCCTGTCCAGTTTTAATGGTGTGTTAAGCTTCATGCAAGCAAGACTGATCTACTGTTTTTTCCTAAACTAAATAGGCATTTTTTAATGTAAAAACCTGATCCTAACAGTGAGAGATATTTAAGGTAAATTGAAAAATTGGCCACTTTTGATTCCTTGGGAGTGTTAAAGGTTGCATCTTTTGATAATAATCAATATAATTATTGTAATGAACACAACATAGCTATCGCCATGGACCTCTGGGAATTCAGTGGGCCAAATATAGAAGTTCTAAACTATGTGATTGCTTTTGCTGTTATGGCTGCATTCAATTATGAACTCTCCCTCATAACCTCAGGTATTGCGTAGCACAGCAAAACCATGGCTGATTCAATTCACTACAAATAAAACCTGGGACAGGGTGCCCGTAATCAATGGATAATTTCCACGTTACATGTCCTGTGGAGTTCTGTGGTGTCAGATGCTGTCATGGTCTCCGTGCCTGCCCGGTCGGCCCCACAAGGCTACAATTGCTGTTGCTGTTTTCTCCCTCTCTGCCTGGGCGGAGCTCACTGTGGGCTCCCGCCCTTGGCCCACACACAGACCTGACAACACTCACCCATCATCACCGGGAGCACTATTTGAGGCTGGAACACAGATCCTCTCGTCGCTGGATGATTGTACCCCTAACGTTAGTGTTCTCACAGTTCTTGTGCTTCATATCCGTGACTTGTGATTAGTTGGTGACCTGCCTTCTCGTCTGCTTCAGATCCCCCCCCCCGGACCTGCGACCTCCCTGCTGCGGGAAAGTGTGTGAGTGTGAGAGAAGAAGACGTGAGCGAGTTACCCTGTGATTTCCCCCCCCGGAGTTTTGGATCCCTTCACTGTACATATATTGCACTGCACTGTAAATAAACCACACCTTGGAGATACCTTACCGCTCTGCGCTTGAATCCCTGTACCAGATCGTGACAGATGCAATCAAAAGTGTCAGAACCTGTAAAACTTCCTCTCACCTTGTGTGTATATAGGAGAGCGGGTGTGCTCAGAGGGTGTGCACATGTTGCCTTGCCACTCAATAACCACACTGTCGTGCACTGCTCTCTCAACAACAAATGGTACCAACCACTGTGTTGTGAATCCAATTTTCAACACCCAGTAGGCGTCATTCTGTACTTTATGTCAATAAAGCCGTTTCATTTGCATCATTATAAGTATTTATATTGATACTAAAATAATTTTACTTCTCAGAAGGCAGAGTGTTCCACCTGTGCTATTGTGCTATGGCTTTACCAGAACATAACTTTAACAGAGCATGCTACCTTTAAGATAACATTACATGCTGCAGGTGCATTAATGAGCATTTCAAACACGCTTACAGCTATTTGCAAAAAGCGCACATCGTAATTGCAAAGACTCTTTTATTAAAATACTGCTAGAAATTGCACAAAACCTTAACAGTAATGTCTTCTCTGACTTTTAACATTAAAACCTCTCACAGCAAAGGGTTTTTTGGTTGATTATTGACCTTAACATAGTAAGAATGTTATATTAACATAGTGCTATGTATCTGTCACTCTAAAAAACCATAATGACCAATTCTAATATTAATCATCAAGAGGTGCTATATCTCTAATAGTTATGAGGTGTATCTTTGCTTAACTCTTGGAAGACATAAGAATAAGAGAAATGATTAAATTTCTTTCCTTTTCCTGTGCTTGCTAATGGCATTACATCTCTTTGTTATGCCTTGCTGGTGCAGACAGCAGTCCCTCGGTAATTAAGTACAAATGCTAGAGAGAGAAAGAGAGCGAGGGAGGGAGAGGACGAGAAAGAGGAAGGCTCAGCTGGTTCCTTGAACATAAAAACAGGTCTAATTAACAGCGCTGGCTTCACACATGAGATTGACTCAAAGGGGAGTGAATTGCAGGCAATTACTCATACAGCAGAATATCATTTATAGACAGTTCATCTGGAAACTTCTCCCAGTTTATTAATTTTACTGCTATGATACTGGAAAATGTTAAGCATGGATGTATTGCAATTTATAAAATGATGTAACAATGTTAGAACGACCGAGAATCTTCTGTTGTGAAGACAAAAGTACAAATCTGTTTTCCGTACAATGTGGGCTAATTACCCCTCCTTATTTTGACTTCAGGATGAAGTTGTTCCCTTTTTACAATGTGGATGTTACCTGATGTGAGGATATTGCTTCGTCATCAGGTTTGTCTGACAAAAGATGGAGAAAAAAACCAACGAAAAAAACCTCTCCACTCTCCCTGTCTCTTATTTTCTTTTCACAGTGAGACATAATAAATGGCTAGTCAGCATCCCACCAGAGAATAATATAACTCCAGCTGTTGCTTTCTGTCCATGTCTTCCATGTCTACCTCCACCAGTATTTTCCTTTTCCCTCCACCTTTTTTTTTCTGAACATGTAGTCACTGGCAGACACTCCCCACCTCATCCCACATACACACATACACCTCCCACCCTTCACTCCCATCTTAACTCTATCAGTCCCCTCCGTTTGGAACACTCTCCTTTCCCTTGTACCAACCCTTTCCCCTCTCCTCCATCGTCAGCACTCAGCATCCTCCCCCACAGAACAGAGAGAAGCCAACATTATTCTAGCAGAGGAGCAGGTGAGGGTTAAAAGGCGACCATGGCCTAGTCTTTCAGGAATTAAAGGGAAAGAGCTCGGGGAAGCTGGGGATAAAGACAGGGCCTGTTTAAAATTCTGACACCTCTCTGCTATAAAGTAGGATTTCTGAGCCACTTGGGGCACAGGGAGGAGGAAAAGCGACTTAAGCAGATGCAGAGGGTAAATGCAGGGCTTTGTTATTTCTGACAAGCCCACAGAATGGAAATGTCATTAACTGACTGTAAATATTCAAACTCCATCTCTTCCATTCCCACTGTCTGATGGAGGTTTTTACAATGTTATTTTGTCTTTAGGCATTTGCATAGATAATACACATTGTGCACTGAGAAGAAATTCTCTTAAACCTACATCAATAATTCAAGCATATAGGTAAAAAAAAGGAAACAAAAAAAAAAGATAGGAATATGAAAGCCTCCGTACAAGAATTATTCATTTGCATTAATTTTGTGTGAGGTTTGCTGAATTATGCAACTAAAAAAGAGGGAACAATGTCTTCCATAGTCTAGTTGCAGTGTAGGAAAATGTACAGTTTTGTGTAGGCAACCGTATTACATTTTGCTGAAACTGCTTCATAAGAATTTTATTCAATTTCTCTAGAAGACTTTTTGAGTCAAACTTTTTTCCACCAAGTGTATGTTATTTCATTTGTAATGTGTACTATTTTATTGACCTGATATGCATATATTATGTTAAATTATTTACTTTTAAAGATTCTATTTAAAACCTGCAAAAATTCAAACAACAAATCTCAAGATTCGGGGTTTGGGCAACTGTAAAGCCATTGCATTTAAGATCAGACATTGCTCTGTTCTTACATGGAGTAGAAGTGCATGTTTGCCTGTCTACCATAGCGTGTCCATATATTGCACAGGGCAACATGATAGTAATACAGATTTCCCCTAAGGATATATAACAAGATAGCAAGAAATACAGAAAGAGTGAAAAAAAGCAGCATAGAAGTGGGACTCCCAAGTCCAAACCAAGACAAGACTAGCCTAGGTAATGAACACAAACAAACTAGCCACAAAAGACAACCCAAGCAGATGACAACATTTGCAGCCAACACCTTCAAGGACAAATGGAATACTGCTGGCAGCCACAGAGCACCTCAGGGCAGCCAGTGGAATCACTCTACCACCAACAACATATATTTATCATTTAGCCCTTGGCAATTCAGCCTCCAGAGACATTTGGAATGCCTCATCAAATGATGCCGATGTTCCCTTTCAGTGGTTTTGTGTTGTTTGCCCAAAAGCTGCAAGGCACATTCATCTTTGGAATAAGCCAATCCCCTTTCTTCCTTTCTCCCCTTGTGGATATGTTGAGAAGCCTGCTGATGTGGGTTATTTGTCCCCCTCATACTGAACACAAGGAGTGAGTGTATTTGGGTTGATTTTGTTGCAATATATTCTACACTACTGCATGAGATGGTTATTGGGAGACTTAAAACAAAAAAGAAAATGAATGTTTTTCTAGCCTGTTTATTTATTTATTTGTTTACTTTGTAGAGTTAGTTAGAGATATCACTGCATCAGTCAGCAAGTGATTGCTTTGACAAGACTGAGAAATACCAGAAACTTTATCACTAGAAGGTTCTGTACAGTAATATTCAGCAGACATGAATAATCATCTGAATTTTTCTTTATCAAAACTTATTGTGTGGATTGCCATAAAATGTTATATTCAAACCCCCCAGCGAATGAATCAGTGACTTTTGTGGCTGTGACCAATGACAGACCTAGTTTTCACCTAGTTTTCAGTGAAATATCCTCATAAAATGACAGAACACTTTGACCATTCCCCTTACTATGTTTCCTCATAACTTTTGCAGTTTTGTTACTTCTAAGATTGATATTTTTGTTTTTGATGAAATAACTAATATCTAATAAATGCACTGCCTTGAAACTTGTTATACACACTCATGTTTCCCTGAAGATAACATGCATATATTAACTCATTCACTGCCATTGACGTCTATAGCCGTCAATGGCAGTGAATGAGTCAATGGGTTTAACTCATTCACTGCCAATGGCTGGCAGTGAATGAGTTAAGTGGTTCCTTAACTTAACTTACATGTCGAAACAAAAAGAAAAGAAATTGAGAATTTAGTATTTTTTAACCAAATACAAAAATTTCCACCCGACTTTGTCCTTCTTAAATAAATATCAAGTCCTACTGCCATTCAAACTCCTGCACTAACATGCTAAAGTAAGGCTTTAGCCTGTAAACTAAGATGACGAGGTTATCATTTTACCGGCTGATCAGCATGCATTTCAATACTAATGTTAAAATGTAGTACACTGAAAATTTTGATTATTAAGTATGACTCCCAATCATGACGTTACCTGCCTTTTATCTTATCTTGCCAAACCAGGAGAGTAAAAAATAGACAAATAAGGGTTAAAAAAAATCTTTATCTGCAGCAAGCAGACACAAAATTGTAATGAAATAGGCATGCTCATTACTCGTCCATTTAAAGTCCAAAGATATCCATTGTACATGCTGCAGTTCCCTGGAAGCAGCTCGTTATAAAGAATGGAAAGGTACTGAACATCAATAGCATGCATGACTTCTTTTATGAGCCTTGCACACAGTTAAATTGGTGACATTTGGCCTTTAATGGGCTGGCTGAAAACTCATATCCTTTCTAACTACTGAATGAGGACTTCTAATGAACACCCAACCAGCTAAGAGAGTTAGTGGCCAGTACTCAGTGAACTGAAAAACCAGGAAAGGGAATTATCAGTGCTCCCAAACAGCACTGATCGAGGATTGCTGCCCAGAGCAATGTTTTTAACCTTGATTTTAGAACCCTAGATTTACTGCAGCTGCTATGCAGCAATTTTTATTATTAATCATATAAAATTTAATTATACTCTTTTTGAGGACATACTAACAGCACTAAATTGAAATTTAAAAAAATATACAGCCACAGAAAAATAACTACTGCAGTATAATAATTATAATGATGATGATGATGATGATTAGAACTCCAGTTTGGGCTTATCGGTAGGTTTTAGCCTGTAATCATAGCATAAACAACTAAACCTCGAGATCAGCTAATTCATAAGCTGAAAGGTCACGAAACCCTAGTTTACTGACCCAGCTAAAAACTTGCTGAGGGGGAACATATACCATGTTTTATACTTCAGCATTACTTTTCATGCCTTCATTTCAAGCACAGGACTTTGCTATTGATCTATGAGCCTGAAGATTGGACGTTGCGATTAATGACCTTAGATGAAAGAAGTATTCCTCTGAGGTCCATTCCTTGAAATGCCACTAGATTACCTCCCACCTTCCACCAGAGCTTCATCATGAGTGTGAGTGATGCAGGGGCAGGAGGACTGAAAAAATGATGGCCCCTGAGTCGCAAGAGAGCTGTGTAAGTATAAGGTAAGGTAATTTTTGCGAAGAGCTATCTCCATCTCTCTTTTCGTGTCATTTACTCATTCTCTAAATTTTCCTTCTTCAGCTTTCCTCTTCTTTCTGCCTTGCATCCTCACTCCCTCTTTTTACTCACCCCATCCCATTTTGCTTGGCTCAAGTCCTCAATTATTTTCAGACTGCCAGGCAAGGCAGTGCAGGGGCACAGGGGACCATTTTGACTTAGTACATTAAAGAATTCATGATTTGAAACCACCACAGCCCACGCTGACGACTCTATGATATGACTTTTCAGTGCCTGAAGCTCCTTCCTTCTTCCCCCCTTTTCCACCAGACTGGCTTTCATTCCCCCTGACGACTGACATTGATCTATCCTTGAGTCTTTTAGCTCCAGGACTCCCATACCTTAAACTTCTAAGTCTTGACCATTAAAAGAACAGAGAAGCCAATATTTATGAATCTGTCTGCAATGATTTCCTGGTCCGTTTCTTGTGTCACCATCTGTAAATTGGCTTGTTGGTATTAGGCACATACAGCGACAGACTTGACAGCAAACTGCTGAAAAAGTGATGAAATGTCTCAGGGAAACACGATGTAATGGTGTTAAAGAGAAGAAGGCATAACACAACACTGAGCAGTGTGTGCTGGACAAACAGAGTTTAACATATTTGGAAAAGGCAAAGTAAAACAATACAGGTCATATCTACTGACACATTAATGTTTTCATTTCTTTTTTTCTTTCTAATGATATAAGTTGAGTATTCAATAATAAACATTACACTCTAATAGGTTAACTTGAATGGTTTTGTATTAAGCATCCTGTACCAGTGGACTCAAACAACAACAGCTTATCAAAAAGACAAGCAGGAGGGGGGTATTAATTTAGTCAAATTCACAAAATTGAGCTTTTTAAAGTTGAGGTTTGCTTGAAAAATGTGACTTCCTCAGGTTTATGTACACATTAGCTAAATTAGGGTTAATTATTGCACAAACAGTAGGTTTAACATTGTGTTCAGAGTGTCAACATCACAGCCAGTACCTGTTCTCTGCGGGAGAGACTTCAGATTTCGCTCTCAGTGGGACGGTGCTGACACTGCGCACATCTAATGTCGCTACTCTACTTGTAGTGACTTCATTCATAAACTGCAATGTGTGAAATAACACATTCAAAATATTTGTATTATCAGAGTCCCAACAATATCTAAATGCCACAGCTGTAAAATGTATAGTCTTTTACACACTTAGCCATTCACCCTTCACAATTTCATTCAAGCCCCACTGTGTATCCTGCTTTTAATGTTTTGTGTGTGTGTTTGAACGATCTGCTCTTCTGTGAATACAGTAAAGAGCATGGCGTGAGCAATGTGATGGGAACATAGTGCCATCTTCTGCCCAGACTTGTTACTGCTATTTTCTTGATTACACTGGTTCATGTCTGCGACATCTGGTTGCAGGGACATAATGTGATGTTAATCTCCTGAGACCTGGTCTTATTTTTACCTCAATATTCTGTTCAACCTGGTGCTTTTATTTACTTGTGTGGAATAAGAAGAACTCAGACAGACACCATCTCTGCTACGCACACCTAGTCAACATACTGAATGTCCTAACATGTGTTTCCAGACTGCAGGGGCATTCTTCCATTGCTTGGCTACAACATCCAATACCAAACAAGCCTTCCTCACTGTGGGCGGCATGCTGCTCACAGTGTGAGCTCCCTAATGGCTATAATGGAGGACAAGACCATTTATTATTACTGGCGGGATGAGGTATGTATACGGCTACAATTAAGGAGAAAAACATCCTGGTGCTTGTAAAGGGCAGTAATGTGACTCTGGGAGTGATGGATGCAGGAGGAATGAGTCTCGCAGGCCTGTGGGAGTATCTTATTATCTGAGGCAGGTGGGGGATCCGTCATTGAGGAAAATTAGAAAAGGGAGCCAGAATGAGCGGGAAAAGAAAGACATGGGGGAGAAAGAGGCTGGAAAGATAGGTATCTTGAAATTGGAGAGAAGGAAAAGGAGAGGAGCCAAGAAACAAAGTAAGAGATGTTAAAACAAGAGAAGGTAAAACACAGGTTTGCTCTGCTGGTCAGTTGCATAGTGACAGTAGGCAAGATAAGTGTAGCTAAACTTGCTTTGAAGCAAATTCATCTGTTATTACAGATAATTGGAAGTCAAATTGAAGAACTGCCCTTGATGTAATGCTTTCCATGTGGAATTCACTTATTTACTATTCCAATAATTAGATTATTAGTAAAGTTACTGACGATTCTTTCAAATTGCTGGTAATAACGCCCCCTTCTTGCCATGTATGTGCTCTATGTGGAAAAGGATTTCTCTCTCTCTCTCTCTCTCTCTCTCTCATCATTTTTCCTATTCAGAAATCTGTTTCCTTAAAGAACAGGAAATATTGTCTATCCTGCATCCATTTGTTTATATTTTGGTATCACTGCAGATATAAAGCCATTAATCTACGCCTAAGAACACATTATTGTATGCATGAAAAGGACAGGCACCACTATCTGTGTGAATTATTACAAACACCAGGGTCCATGTTCACTACTAGCAAGCAAATCTCAATTAAACTGGCAGGTGAAAGTGAAATGCATAAAATACCGTGCTTGCAGAATTACAGCCAAATGTATTACTAACTGTAAGTGTGTTTGTTTCTGTATGCGCCTGTTCACATGGTCCCCTATTTGGGATGAACAGCCATATGCATGAATTCATTCTGTGGGGCAGCAAATGCCAATGAGCTGCCTAATAGCGCCATTAGGCTCTGACAAATGAAAAAACAAACTTACTCTAAAATGGAGATTCATACGTTTCAGTGCCTTTGGTTTCTTAACCATCACTCCTGGGTCGATCTTACAATTATCTATGGCTGTGACATTTGAACTGCAATTGATTCAAATGGAACATTCATGCCCATGGATCACTGTTATTCAAATTGTACGACAGATGAAATTGTAGAATCTAATGTGGACTGATTTCATTATCATTGGCGCTTGGAAATGTCCAGTTGGAATACTTAACATAATCAGGCAATCAGGGAAGGTTAACTCTACACTGTACTTAGACTTTCAAATACCAATATTTTATTAAGCTATGAGTGGCTGTTTGAGCTAAAATCAAACTGATAAAATAATGGGTGCACTGTTTCACAAATACTGCTACTCTTTTTAACTCTACATTATAGATATGTGTGAGTCAAATGCATTACAGAATTACTGCCTAATGTGAATTTTTACTAAATGTAGTAGATCGTCTGTGTATTCTTGAGGCTTAAATGCATGATGGGCAATAAAGATTATTGCATCACAGATTTTAAGAATTTTTCAATACAAATCAATTTTAAAATAACAGAAATACACACACAAAAAAGATATTTTCCAGTTGCTTATGTAAGAAAAATGCAGTTATATAATCTCAAAAAAGTAGTTTGTACACAAAAAGAAAAAGATGCATTCCTTTTTTTCCCTATCTTTTACTTATCTGGATAATCCGAAAATTCCTAAAACTGTCAATAAAATGTCAGGGTCCCCTATCTCATGTACATACTCCTGACATTTCGTGAGGATGTGCTGGAAACTTTATACAGTATATACCCCTGTCTGCGTGCACTGGGCTTGACTCTGTGTATGTGCACGAGTGTCGCCGTGCCCATGTGGACTTGTTAAATCGATTTTCTGGAAGATGTACGTGATTTGCAGTGTCAGTTGTACACATTGACAGGCAGCCTAGTCTAATGTAAAAATGGATAATCCCCAGCCTCATGGTGGATGCTCCATGATAAGAAATTTATTGTCATTTTAATGTGTTTTCATTGATATAATCATCTGCCAAAAGCAGGGAGGTGATATTGAGAGAAACAGAACAGCACAAAGAAACACATAGAAAAGCACACTGAGACAATTAGTCATAAAATAAGGCAAAGTGAACATGAGCAAGACTAAAAATCTATTTATTTATGCAGAAAGAAAAAAACTACAACAGTCAGACAGAAGGAGGAAGTGATAGAAAGAGGCAGATGGGGGACATTAAGTCAAAGTTAAGTAACCATCGTCTGCTTCTTTATCTCACCCAGATATGGTAATCCAGTGAGCCTCTGATATTTGTTTAACAGCCTGGCTTGTGTGTGTGTGTGTGTGTGTGTGTGTGTGTGTGTGTGTGTGTGTGTGTGTGTGTGTGTGTGTGTGTGTGTGTGTGCGTGCGCATATGTGTGCGTGCGCATATGTGTGCGTGCGCATATGTGTGAGATTGAGAATATGAGTGAGAAAAGGCCCAGTCGTGCTTTTTCATCTTGCTCCCAGTTACACCAGCTCAGCTTAGCCAATGTTGAATGAAACAGTTATAATCTCATTGTGATGGAAAAGTGAGTATAAACTACTTCTAAGGCATTCAGAAAAAACACAGCTGTGCATATGTGTGTTAAAGTAATCTCAGTAAACAGATATCTGCATATAAATTTGCAGGATCCGTAGGCAAGAGACATGACTTTTTATTCCTGATGTGCTTTCTGATGTGTGGTTGCAGTGCCACTACTATTGAACAGTCAAGTCTGAGCAGATAGTAAAAATTCTACTCACTGGTCACATGATGAGTCTCTGCAGCATTTGTAAAATGATGCATGGAAATATCAGCCATTTGAACCAAAATTAGGCCATTGGTCCCAGAAGCCACATGCATGTTTTATCTAGGTTTGTTGAGTCTTCAGACACAGAGGTCTAAAGAGCTGACTGGCTTTTTTCAGCTTGCTCAGTCACCATGGTAACTTTTTTTCTAGCATTAGGCTGATAGTAATATAAATTCTTAGCTGAGGAAAGACTTTTTGATACTGCAGACTTTATTTGTCTGCCAAGTAAACACACTCAACCTAAATTGTATCACACACATTTAGTTGTTGATGGTAGTGATTTTATGTAACTTGTACTTGATAATACATATAAATACACTGCGGTGAACACATTGCATTCTTGTCTTGTTCCTGGAAATATATGGGCATTTCCAGGAATGGTATACTGTCAATGAGTGGTTAAAAAATCTGAAAAATAAATGGAGGATGCTTAATTTTAAAATGGTACTTTTTTTGTTTGTTTGTTTGTTCTTTTCAAAACATATTCAATTTACATCCAATATATAACCAGACTTTGGTTATATTTCTTTTGAACCTAATTTTGTTTCTGTGAATCAAATTCATTTTTTATATCATAGGGCATCCATGAGAATCCTCCTTGGAACAAAAGTCAATAAAAGCATCAAAGTTAATAAACACATGTGTAATGATGTTTGATTTTCTGTTTTTAATTGCCAACTTGATTTTTCCTGTCCCAGGTCAGATAAAAAGTATGTTAAGTGTGAATGAAAAACCTACGCTTGCAGCTATAATGTATTGAGGGATTTCACAACCAATCCTGTTTTATTTCCATGCACAGATTTAACTATTTAGGAATTGCCTGAAGTCTAGAGCCCATGGACATCACCAATTGCTGATTTTTTTCCCTTTGAGATGCTCTGCTAGGCCTTTACTGCAGCCACCTTCAGCTTCTGCTCATTTGTTTGTCTCTTTGCATTTAATTTTGTATTTAATAAGAGCTATCTCTACTGGATTAAGATCAGATGAATGACTCAGAGTTTGAAGTATCATCATAGTCACAACACTACCGCCTCCTCCATGTCTCACAAATAATGTGCTACTGTCATTGTCAGGATATCGTGTTTGTTTTTTCCTCCTCTGTGCTTTGGTTTCCTTCTCTGGAGTTGGTTACAGTGGGTTCGCCTGTGGATGAGTTTGGATGCAGATACCATTCATTTCCCCTGGTCTTAAATGCAGCAGACTCACTGAGTTTGCTGTATTTAGGATTGATAATTGTCCCAAGAGCATCTTCACCCTTGTGGTGGTAGTGACTACTCTGTGATCCATAGCTCAGTAATAAAAATTCTCTTTCCGTTCCAGCTTGCCTTTTCCAAGCTTGGCTCCTCGATTCCAGCCCATTTTTGTCCGTGGTTCATCCTCAGTGCCTCCAGTGTGCTCCCCGCTGTCTCACTAGGATTCTGTAAGCTGCTTTCACTAACTGCTATCCGCCTGCCCACTCTGCTCACCTAGCCTGTTGAGTAGATGTACCGAACCCCTCCCAACTTTGGATCCCCCTCACAGAAAAGTAAGAGTGTCTAAACTCACAAGGCAAACCTGTCTCTCAGAAAATTCAGCTAACTGTCTCCTCTCCTTCCCCAGCACCCCCTCGAGTCTCACTGGTTTCTATTAAAAGGAGTACCTGGTACGTATCAGTCTGTTCGAGATGGTGTTCTGCTGCCAGTCTGGTAAATGGTGGAGAAGATTGGTCAGTATTATCGATGATGGGCAACAGTTTGGTCAGTAACTTTCTCTCGACCACAGCTTCAAAAATGTCTTGTTTGAAGCCAATCACAGACCCATTCCTAGTAGTTTCATTCTGTCTATTTTTGTCACCAGCGCCATCGCTGGTCTCCCGTAGACTACAGCAAAGTATGCTGCATTCGCCACAAATAAGTGATGAAAAATCACCAACATTTTGTGGACACAATGAAGCATCCCAGCTTCCTTAAGAAACAGAGCCTTCTCATCCTCTTTTCATCCACCAGTGCTCTGTACTCCTTCATAGAGTATTTCTCTAAATTGGATGACCCTAGGTTGTGCTGAACCTGAGGCGTACAAGGTTGACATGAATGGAGATGGCATAGCCCCTTATGAAGCACTGCTTGTGCACATCACCAAATCAGAAGAAGATTGATCAATCTGACACTGGCCTGTCAGGAAGTCAGTAATCCATAAGAAGGTTGACATCTACACTGATATTTTCTGTAGCTTCTCTCTCAGTAGCAGGGGCTGGATGATGTTGAATGAGAAATCAATGGTGATCTTCATCATACAGCTGTTACTATCTTGATTGGAGAACAATCTCTGCAGCACATAGATTATTGGGTCATCCACACTCATGTTTGGTCTATATGCAAACTTCAGAGGATCAAGAGATTTTTTTTTTTACCTGAGACAGCTATGTGGGGCCAAGACTAATCTCTCCAAGTTGGTTGATAATCATTAAGTGAGGCTGACAGTGTTAACTTTTTTAACACTAGTATTTTCTCCTGTTTGAGTTAATAGTAAATGTGACAGAGGATCACAAACATTTGGCTAGCACAGGTCCTTGGAGCCTTGAGAATGATACGGTACCATGAAGCCCAGCAACCTTGCCCTTTATTCACATGTGTAGTGTGAGAGATCATTTGTTTTCTGTGACTTGTGTATTAGTGGGGACTTACAATGATTATGTGTATCCCATTATTGCATTGCCATAACAATTGGATGAATATATAACAAAGTTCAGTATAAACACAGGACCATTTCAACATGCTGTTGATGGCACACTTGCAAGTTCAGACATGGAAAAAGACCCATTCTTACTCACTGGCTTGCACATGTGATTATGGCCACACTCACCCTTTGCTGGCAAAATGACTTTTTGCAGGCCCTGATGGCTAAAGTGAATAAACCTCCATTAACTTTACCTTTTTCTTCCCTCTACAGTTCTCTCAGATTTTCTCCCATCTCTTCTGTTTATTTCTTAGTTCTTTCTTTGTCCCTTAACCCTCTTTTCTTTCTTACCACTCCCTTCTATCCATCTAACTCTCCTTCTGAGCCCTCTCTCTAATATCTCCCCTGCAGCCATTTTTGGGACCCTACAGGGAGGGAAGCAATCTTAGATTTATTTTACCTCCAATTTCCAATTTGAGAGACCCCTGCTGCTCGAGGCGAATCTTCAAAGGGCCTGATGTGAGTCGTACTGTTAAATTAAAGTCTGTAAAAAATGGCAAAAATATTTCAACCCCCCCATGTTCCTAAATAGAGCAACAAGAACCAGAACATCATCTACACTCTGTACACAGAACAGCATGTATTACCTCCCTGAATAGTTTCTAGGGATACAATCCCTGGCAAGGAACATGACTTAAAGTGAACATGAGACAGAAATGTGCCAAAAGTGAATAATAATAATAGAAAAACATAAGTTGAACTGTAATCAGAACTTTTCATGTAAATAGTAAATCCCTTCAACAGGACAGTTAACATAACAAGAAGCATTTCAGCTACATAAATGACTTTCATGCCACTATATTAAATATCGTGTTGGGAAAATGCTATGTACTTGCAGTCAGTGCCACAGTGATACAGTCAACAGTTACAGTAGGTGGCATTAAAAGACAAATTAAAGCTCTCCTGGCCTTATTTCATAGCTGATCCGACCCCATGCAAAATAAGACCCAAACTATTGCCCGAATGTCCTTTGATACGCCATCACCACTGAAAAGAATACAGTCTGCCTTGTAGTCTCCATATGTCAGTTCTCAAATCCTTCCACAAAAGAGCCACATACACGCCATTTTTGTTCTTGATCTCTCAGAAACACAAACTGTCTCTCTCCCTCCCTCTCTTTCTTTCAAAAACAAACACTCTCTCTTTGACTGGCCTATACACACACTGTACTCTTTCATTTACACTCGCGCAGCACACAGTCCTCTTCTCACAGTATAAAGCCTGAAGACAGGTGTTGGATTAGCTTTCTGGAAGAAAAGAGCTCAGCTCCTTTCATAGGAGTTGAGCTGGCCTGGAGAGCCGGGGAGGCAGGTGCACCATGAGAAGAGGGAACGGGAAAGAAGTGCGTGTATGCATGTGCGTTTGTGTGTCAGAGGATGCAGCCCAGTCATCCTATCTATTGAGAGGAAAAGAAGGGGCTTTTGGCAAAGCTGGCTCCTGTAATTGGAGATCCTGGCGTGGCCAGAAGTGAAGCGTGGTTGGCTGTTGCCACGTGGTGACAGTTGCTTGCCAGCCATCCTGTCTATACACATATACAAGCACACTTTCATACACACAGAGAGACAAATGCACACTTGGACGTTTAAACTTTTGAATGCCTTCCACTGACTAACAGTTGCTCTAATCTGTTTAGATTTTCCCCACAAAAATTGTTATGTTCATCATGAGAATCAGATCATTTCTGCATCATCTCTAAAATGAAAAACAATCTTTTTATTATTAATTGTAAATCCAACAATCATGCAATCAGGAACCTGGCCAACCTAGCAAATACTTACATTGCAGACTCACAGACTTTGCAAACATGCACAAGCTGCCAGCTTGTAACCAGGGTAACAGAGAGAGCAAAGGAGGCCTCTTCCAGATGCTTTTGTTCTTAAGGACAACCCTTGGAGACTGTCTGCCATATTACCATGGGACTCTAGCCCTCTCTCTCTCTCACTCACCCTCTCCCTCGCTCTCTCTTCTCTCTCTCTCTATCACCTTTAATCCTCCAATTTGAGGCTTTTTTCATTTAAATGACCAATTACAGAGATGCAGAGTAAAGGGGGAAGCGCAACAAAGTAGAGGGGGTTTGAGGAGGGGAGTAAACTGAAGGGCAGATGGAAAAGTACAAAAAGAGCTGAAGATAGGCAAGCATACTGTAGTGTGGTTGTGTGTGTCTGTGTGTGCATGTGTGTGTGGGTGGGTGGATGGGTGGGTTGTGTGTTGGTGTGTCATATTAAAACCCAGAGGAACCCAACCTTACCCTGCCAGCTGTGAGGCAGGTGCAAGGTTACATTCTACACTCAAGTTGCACTCCAAAAAAACTCTTGCATTTGTGTTTAGCAAATAAGTGTGTGTGCGTGTGTGTGTAGGTGTGTGTGTGTGTGTGTGTGAGGCACTTGAATTTCGTCTGAACATTCAAACAAAAAGTAAAGTAGTAGCTTTTTTTCATACATTTGCTTATCATAAAAGCAAAAGAAGTTTGGATCTTCACATTTACGGTAGCTCATGAAATAAAGTCTTCAGCATAGCGTGGCTCGTGTGATTTTTCCTGTTTTTTTTTGCATTTTGATCTTCATTTAATTGGGAATGGAAGATAAACTCAAAGTGCTTAAGGTAATAACACACAACCACACACTTATTAATTAATAACAGGTCCTCCTTTACCCCTGAATAAATAGCTGCAGATTTGAAATCATGTTTTTCCCTCCGCTGTATTTCAGCTATGGGTTGATCTTTTCATGTTTGCTTGCAGTGCTCGTTTTGCTACATGCTACGTGTTCTTCCTAAATTAAGAAACTTAATAAACCAAACCTTTCTGGGGAACTGCTCTATCCTTTTAAAAAAAAAATCTTATATTTATTATACTTTTTTGGCAGTTCTCAGTTAAATGGCTTGAAACAAGTGTGTGAGAGAGAGTGTGACCCTGTGGGGTGTGATTCAGCGTGATTAATTGTTGTTAAGTGCGCTTCTTATAAGAGATGTTGTGCCTGCAGAGGAAAGAGACTATTACAGCTGAGACCCATACATCAAGCCTGATAGACCAGTGAAAGACGACCACCATCAGCGCACATGTGCACAAATGGTACAATTAAAACAGCTAAAAATGTGGGGGTAGGTAACTACAGGGACATCAGGCTATTGACCCAGCAATCTGTGTTCATAATGTGTGCGTGGCAGGGCATGTGCATTAAGTGTTACTGGCTATTAATAATTTTGTGTTGGACGATGTATAGGATTTATACCTGACAGCTCCTTTCAGATCATATTTCCTCTCTATTTGCCTTCAAATCCATAACTTTGAAAATCCCAGTCTTCTCTGTTTATTAAAGCATGATGGGAGCATAAGGATAATTATAATTAAGGATAAACATCATTATTAGTTTACTGAAAATGATGTGAAACTGATCCTTTTTTGGTCACAATACATTACATGGATGCCATTACTGAAGGGCCTGTGTCAGAATTACATTAGCATTTATAGATATGGGATTTCTCTCAATTACTTCTTCCCATATTACTGGCTTACAGGGCTCATGGCCCATATAAGAATGAAGCTAAAGATAAACCAATTAATTTAACCAAAGATTACTGCTCTATCTTACTTTTTTTTTCTCACCACAATTCTTTCCAACTGAATAAATGCTGCCTTGGTTTAATGTCTGTACAGCTATAACTTTGACAGCTTTCTCTCCAAAGAGAAAGATCACCTCCATCACAATGGCACTTTTGCCCCCTCCAGTCAGTGGTTTATGAAATACAGCATGGTCCAAGTCCAAGTGGAAAGTCCAAGCTTCCAGCCCTGGAATGGCAGATTCCAAGGCTAAGGATTCAAGATGGATAAATCTGGTCTTCCTTCTCTCCATCTATCATACAATATAAGAGAGGTAGGGAGAGCAAATGCAATGCAGCTACGATCACTACTACAAAATCTTTCTTATCTTTTGTCTCACTTGAAAAAAAAAATAACAAGAAAACATTAATTAGTTTCTGTGTAAGAAATCTTGAAACTTCAGTTCAGAAATGTTGAATTATGGATGCACATTTCACAATTGTAATAGCTTTTGCAAAGAATCAGCTTTCATTTCCTCTGTGCCTCCAATTCTCATCATAATATAATATAACAGGAAATAAATAAATCACATTATATCAAAGAGCTATTGCACAAGCCTTGGCATCGAGGAAAAGCTCCAGTTGCAGATTATTTTATTTCATGAGCAGAATGTTTCAATTTTTCATTGGCTGCACCGACATCAAATGCTGTAAAACTTTTTTAAAACTTAATTTAAGTACTGTCAAACAGTACACATAATAATATCAGTAAATGTTTGACGAATGTAGGTCAGTGTCTAGATAGTATGTAATGGTGCTGAGGCTAGGCTGAATTTGTTTACTGTTATTGCAGTTCCCACGAAGTCCAGTAGATGTCAGGCTTGTTAGCAGAAAGTTAATATTGACTGCAGTGTGGGTGTTGACGTCGGTAGATTGATGGCAAATAATGTATTGCCATGAGATGCTTAAATTATTTATCTGATATTTTCATTTATAACATCTCTGTCACCATGGGATTTTTTTCTTGTTAAGATTTAGTGGCTAATGGAAGATAGATTTGTATGTTGTACAGATAGCAAAGCCAATTGATTGAAATTGTGATTTTTGAGACTGGGTTATAGAAATATAACTGACTTGATTTGCTTATATTATGTCTATTAGATCAAATTATCCAGAATTATCCAATCATAATGAGCCTTACTGTGTAGTATAATTTAGAGCACACTAACAGAATAGCTTAAAGTGTCCCCCCCCACCCCCCCCCCTCCCTACCTCTAAATAAGACTCAGTTATATGGGTGCTTAATATAGCTTTTAAGATATAGTGTATATAAATTATGGTGACATAATCAAATACACAACTCTCGAGGCAAAATAGCTTAATAAGGTGTACTTTTCTACCAATTCAATATAGATATTTATTTTAAATATGTGAAAAATATTTATTTAAGATTAGTGCCACTTGAACACTGCATCATGAAATGAATGGTTGGTAGAAAAAAAGGCTAATTGGACAACATTTTCCTATACATGACCAGTAACTTCCAGAGAAGGTTCACCATATAAATCAGAGTATAATGAAATAAATTTGCAGCGGAAGAACACAAGACCACAGACGAGAACAGGGGAAATCATAGAGCAAAGGAGAATAAAATGGCTTCTGTTGCAGCCACAACACTGAATCAGCCATGAACATCTCTGTATACCAAAGTACTCTAGAATCAAATGTGAGGCCATCTGTCCAACAGCTGAAGCTTGGTAAAAACTGAGTCATGCAACAGGACAATGATGCCAAGCACAGCAGAAAATCTACAACAGAATGGCCAAAAAGGAAAAGAATCAAGGTGATGCAGAGGCCCAAAGTCCAGACCTCAACCTTATTAAAATGCCTAGAATAAAACCTTAAGAGAGGTGCATAAACAAATGCCTGTAAACATTTAAAACAGAGGAACTGTAGCTTGCCAAGTGAAGGGACACTTCAGTAAAATCTTGTTAAAATGTTATTGTTCCACTTTCCCATGAGAAACAATACACCAGCTTATTAACAAGTGAAAGTTTATCTTGAAACATTTGATTTTTAACATGGTAACAATGACACCCTGCTAACAGCACAATATTATAGCTATGTTGCTGTTTTACTCTGTAACTAGATAATGAGAACTTTCCAAACTTTATTATTTATTTATTTATTTTTTTACATTTCATTGAAAAATTACACCCGTCAGCCACAACATTAAAACTACTTGCCCAATATTGTACTGGTCCCTCACCATGCCTATCATGGTGTTCCGTTCAGTTTAGTTCAATTCAGTTTATAAAGCTGCCAACAGATAATATTATTGCCATGGGTTTGTGATGTGCAGCAAAATTTACATGGATGGTGGGTTTTCTCAGAGTAATATCATCATGAATGCCTGGACATACTGTAAGACTTCCAAACAGAATAATACACAGAGTATCACGCTCCATCTCCACAGCTTGTGTTCCTTCCTATCCTGCTACTATCTCAGATAAAAGAAAAAAAATAATTAAGTGTACCGTGTTGCTATTAACATAATACACAGGAAAAAGTCCATACATCCTTGTTTGATTCTTTCAAGAAATGGGTGTGATGCTTGGATGCACAGTGTGAAGTAGACAAGGGTGTAACCAGTTTGCAGCTTTTCAGGCAACACACAGTAAGTGGTAATGCATATCTTAGAAAGCATTCTTCTATAACCAGCAGAAAGCACAAGAAAAAAGCACTGTCTGCTTTTGAAATTTAATGCTAATGTATATGCCATTATGCTTCCATGCAGCTTAGTTTTTTAATACAGCATTTCATTGTATCTTATATCTGTGTCATGAAAATTTTACGGATAAATTTGAGCATCTAATAAAATGCACAATACAAACTTTACAAAACATAACCTCAGTTTTACTCTGCATGAGAAATGTCCACCTCAGTAGTACTTAAATCTGCATGCAAACCCCTTTTTATTTAAATAAACACAAAGTTGTACTTTTTAAAATACTGTATAATTACAGGGGATGAGGCAGTTAACCTTGAGGTGAAGGCAAACTCTGGAAGTCCCCAAAAGTAAAGAGGTTGATTTAGCAAACCTGTTATCATTACTGTCAAACCATTTCAGGGCTGCAGGATAGCTTGTGGTAAAATTGGAGTTTCCTTCATAATCAGCTGTCATACACTTATACACAAAAGGCATCTTGAGTCATAATGTACTCCGGCTGCAGCATCACTGCTAATGTAGGTCACAATGTCCTGCGGGTTGCCAGGTACCATCACCCTATATATCAGTTAACTTAAGTGATATGCCAAGAAGCAAACATGAGCAATATGAGATGCTTTCTTTCTTATATATATTTCTTATCCTATGTGCCTTCTATAGCTACACAACCTGCATCCATTTAGTAATTATTGTGCTGTATTTCACACTAAGTGTGTTGTAGGTGAACAACCTGTTAGCCAAACAAACACCAGACACACAGTATTTAAGTAGCATACCTTTAATATAAACATTTTATTATTTTATTCTACTGTGACCAATACTCGGCCCTGCTCTCTGCAGCTCAGTGCTGTCTCTCTCTAATGAGCTATGGTTTGCCATCAGTCATTACAGGAAGCCTGATTATCCAACTGGCATTCTGCACAGCTCACAGAGAACTTCCTGAAGGTGACCTTCTCAGGTTGCCATAGAAACCTCTCTCTCAGTGAGATAGAGAGAGAGAGTGAGAGAGAGGCAAAGAGAGCGAGGGACAGAGACAGAGCAATACAGAGAACAATAACAGAACATTTTGTCCAAATAAAAAAGCATTAGTATGCTGTGGTGTCATTGCACAGGCACATCATCTGGCAGTAGAGTTGTCTTGTTAACCAGTGGTAAACAGATAAAAAAAAAAAATCCCCTATCATTATTCAACAGCCTTCCATTTACTTTATTTATTGCATTCATTACCTTAAAAATGTTACTGTGAAGGTTCATTATTTGTCATCAGGTTAGAAGGTGTTTTTTTTTCCTTTTTGTGTTTTTGGGGGTGACGTGTACACCTGTACACCATGTTTATCAATGAGCTGCACCATAGAACTGAAAAACAAAACAGCTGCTGGAGTCTGGGGAGATGTTGTTGCCATTCTTGACTGATATATAACTTAAGCTTGTCTTCTTTGTCATATTATTTGTTTCATGATGTGCCAAAAGCTTTGATTTGATGAAGGGTTTGAACTGCACACAGGCCAGTTCAGCACCCAGACCCTTGGACTATGAACCTGATGCAAAAGATGGTTTAACATTGTCTTGCTAAAATGTGAAAGGCCTTCCCTGAAAAAGATCACATGTGCAAAGGAGCTGTGTGTTGCTTTAAATACAGGTTGCTGTTAATATACTTTTGAGCACTGATGATATCTTTTTCAAATGTGCAAGCTGCCAGTTTCATAGGCACTAATGCAACCCCATTCCATCAGAGATGCAGGCTTTTGAACAGAGCGCAGAAAAAAGACAGATGGTCCCTTTCCTTTTTTTTAGTCTGGAGGATGTGGCCTCCATGTTTTCCCAAAAAGAATTTCAAATTTCAATTAATCTGACCACAGAACAGTTTTCCACTTTGCCTCATTCAATGATAAATGAGCTTTAACCCAAATAATCCAGAAGTGTTTCTGGTTCATGTTCACATATCATGGCTTCTTTTTGTTCATAATAGAGCTTTTACCTCCACATGTGGATTGCACAATGAACAGAGCCTGTGCATTCATTTGCATGACTGACCCAGAGTCTTTGGAACTTTATGTTGAGGAACATTATGCTGAAACTATTCCACAATTTCCATGCATTTCTTTGAGATTTGTGAACATCTGCCTATCTTTACTTCAGAGGAACTCAGCTTCTCTAAGATGCTCTTTTTATACACAGTCATTTAACTGACCTTTTGCCAGTTAACCTTATTAGTTTCAAAATGTTCCTCCAGGTGTTTCTTTTTGCTACCATCTACTTTTCCAGTTTTTGCTGTCTCTATCCAAACTTTTTTGATGTATTGCTGCCAGCAAATTCTAGGGGTTTTTTTCAGTTTAAAAAACTGATGCGGTTCCAAGTCACTGGATTCTATTTTAATAATGCTGTGCACAGCAACATTTTTGCGATGCTGGTTGTACATGTAATACTTTGAGCAACAAAAGCATGAAGGCAACTTTACTTTCCTAATACAGGTAAAAGAAAACATGTTGATTTGAAGCATAAGGTAACTTGACCTCTTTTTCAAGACATTACAGCATCACTTCATATATATCCAATGACTTTCATAGTGGATATTTCACTACCTTTCCACTAGAAAAACTTAAGAATTCCTTTACTGTGATTTGACTGCGGCACAGAGACTTTTCAGCGTGCACTATCAGTCATTCAAAATAAAGAGATGAACTTTCTCAGTTACCTTTCTGCCAAATCACTCTTTAAAATTTGAATGGTCCAGCCCTTGTTTGTTCTCCTGTTGTTTTTCTGCTCCAGTCACTTACAATTACGCCTTTTGACCAATAAAAGACAAATTTTATTAAACCTGTTCTGTCTTTCTCCACAACCAAGTCAACAAAACAAACAGTGACAGGTTTTCTTTATACAACTTAAATTCCAAAGCCTGTATCAAAAAAAGCTAACATTTTTCTAAAAGCTGAAATAAAAATGTCAATTACATTATTAAAGCAAGGCATGAGCAAGGCAAATGGGGAACTAAGTCTGCCATTCTTATTCTTTCTTTATTCCGCATGGACTTTATTTCTGAGGCGCAATATAGTTTGCTCTTTTAGATTCCACCTCCTTCATGATGATTGCTGATATGGTGACTAACACTTCCTTCAGCCATTTATGTCACCAAGTGAGCTAAAAATAGAGAGCTCTGGAATGTGACCAGAAAAAAATATATGTTTTACGTCACTCTGTACCATTGCATGTTCTCTGACTTTGTTCTGACTTGTTCCCCTTGAAATCTATCTATCTATCTATCTATCTATCTATCTATCTGTAAAATTATGAATGAAATTCTTTTTTTCTAATCCTTCCATCCCTCCTGCCTGGTTATTTATAATCGTTACTGAATCATATACTGTCATGGATGGAACGCCTGCGCAGTAGACAGCGTGAAAATGTGAATCATCGACAGAGAGAGAGGGGTGACTGTAGAGTGATGGGACCCGGCTAAGGGAAGAGCAGCGAATGATCACTCTCCGAGCTGGTAATGACAGGTAAATGGCGATTTATCATCATCATTATTATTATTATTTGGAAATATGGGGATAGTGCTGTAGCATCGGTGCGGGTTGTTGTTTTTGTTAGTAGCACACCGAGAACTCACATTTTCTAAGAAGACTCCTTCAGTCGTGTCCTCCATGCACCGCTGCACATCTGGAAGAAGCTTCCGTGTTGACAATGTCAAAGTAATGTTTGTTTTAATCACCGTGCATTCATTTGTATCTCATTTTTTCTATGTCGAGTATTTCTGTCTTACTTTAAACTCGTTTCGGGCGTTGCTGTCTTAATGACATGGAACAACGTTTCTCCAATACGTTTCTTCGGCGTATGTCATTTCATGCTAAAGGATTAGCTACTTTTTCTCAAGTGGTTACAATATCAGCCAACTTGATTTGGACGTTTTTTGTGTTGTTTTTTTACGTGAAGTCCACATTTGCAAGGTTAAGCTTCAACGGTGCAGTGGGTCTCAATCTCATAGGGGGTTGGGAGGGCGAGTGGATGAAGTCTATTTTCAGACTGGCGTCACATATTACGTCTGTGTGTTTTCCTGCTGGGTTAAGGCTGAATGATTTTCAGCACCACGGTCAGTGGTGCTGATATGTTTGGACCGTTATATCAAGACATTCCGGTTTGATTTGTCCTAACAGCTCTGATTTTTAACCGAGATGGGTTAAAATGTTTGTGTTTGATTTACTTTTATTTTTATGTCTTGTTTTATCTGTTGTAGAAAGGAAACACACAACAGCTGATTGAAGATTAGTTAAAGATTGGATGTTGTTTAAAGTTATTCAAGCCATTCTAATTAAAAATGTTTGTTTTCTTAAAAGCTATTATAACAAGTTCCCATTAAAGTTAACAGACTGAATTAAATTTGAATTACACCTTGTTGTTGACTCAACAACTAAAAAAACAGAAAATTAAAACTAACAGTCAGTCAGCAAACTCAAGCTTTCATTGTTCATTTTTCAGGTACATGATATATGAGTACAATATAAATATTCTTCTGTACTTTGTACAATTAAGCTGTGTGTGACAAAGGTAAACGTACTAGGGAAGAGTGTGCCTCATCTGTATGCAGCATTTCAGATAAGAGGCACTGGCTGGGTAGAGTAGCAACATGAGAGCTGTTGTTTGCACAGAGAGAGAATGTGTCCTTTATCTACTTACAACAATGAAGACAAAGTGAACTAACCCTTTGTTGGTATTTGTCATATGGTTAGTTTACGCCAATTAAAAACTTTTTGAACTATTTTGTGACTATGGAGTACATAAATAAAACAGACAAAAGTATAAACATCATCAGGTCCACTGATTATGTAATGGTAACTATAAAAGCTAAGTAAAAATAAGCAAACCGACAGTTTAAACTAGAGTTGTGTAACCATATTAATAGCACTGTGGGTTGGAGGTTAAAAAATACTTGACATGTCCACTCAAATTTCCTCCTGTAGGACTCTTTCATATTGCACTATCACTGTACACTTTGCATTAGTAAATTGATTTAATATGATTTACTCTACAACTCATCCACATATAATTTGGCTGTAGAACTTTCATTTAAAAATGTTGTTTAGATATTAACTGTAAAGCTTCAGATTATGACTGATAATATTGTTTACTGCCTCTACTAACATTATTTGAATGACTATTACAAAGGTGAACATCAGGTTTATAATATATGTGAAGTGTAACAGGAGTTTGAACATTAAGATCACAATCTGTTTCAATTACTGTTAACGTTTTCTTCGCTAGATGGTTAGGTTTGGGCAGCTTAATGTTGTGGTTTACACCATTAACCCTGCATATTATAAATGTCCAGTGCATGCAAATGTGAGCAAGAGGTCCTTCACAAGAGGTTTGGATCACTGATCAGCAAATAAACCATTATTACCTAAGAATGATAGTGTCTAGGAATGATTAAAACCAAACTAACAAACAAACAACCAATATGTTTTATAAAATGCAATGTGTGCTGATGTGTGTGAGGTGTTATCGTCTGACATTGACTATGATGTAATGCACAATACTATATTATTAATGATTTTTTAAATTTGATATCATAGAAACTGATGGAAAAAAAAACATATTATATAAGATTACTAATTAGTTAAAAGTGAAGTTATTTAGTAATTTAGTTATTTAGTAATGTGTAATTAACTATGAATTTATATAGATGATTATTATATATTATTATATACTATTATTATTGTCATTATTATTTTATAGTATTGTTCTGTTTATTTATATCCTGCTGCTAAACTAAACTAATTTCCCCTTGTGGGACAATAAAGAAATTGAATTTAATTAAAAAAAATAATGTTTTTTTTTTAATAATAATATTGTAAATAATTTACTCGCTAGTTTGGTATAATGTGGTTCCAGCTACAAGAGGTATGTAATTTCATGTACTATTATGTCTGACATCTAACTGATGAGTTTTACAATATCAGGCCAGTGGTTTTCTTATGAGGTTAGACACTTAGTTTTTTTTTTCATTATTCCAACCACAATGCATTGTATACCAGTGTCTTACTGGAAAGAGCATGATCACATTTTAACATATATGGACTCAATATTTCCTTCCCACAATTAAACCCTTTTCTTATTGTAATTCAGTCCAGCAGAAATAGTCGATTTAGTATTAGCTAACAAAAACATGAAGCATAATTGGTTTGTACAGAGCAGAACTGTGCAATGCAGTTAGCTCTCAGTCAGTAGGGGATTAATGTTCATAAAATCTATTCACATATGGTCACAGATATTATTAGTTTTTAACTAACACCTAATAGTTACATATTTCACATATTTCACTGTTGAGGCAAAGTCCAATATGCAGTTATGTTTGTTAATAGTTTTTCTTTAAACATTACAAAAAAGATTTTTCTATGTATGTCAGCACCCTCTGCATTTAGCTGAAACATTATTGGATCCAAAGAGTAATATGTCACGCTTTATTTTATAACAGCAGACAAGCAGAATGCATCATTAAACTCAATGCCCTATGGCACCCATTCCTTCAGTACATTGTTACATAACAACAGTGACTACATGCTTATGTGTACAAAAGCATAAATGTACTGCACATGTGTATGCAATTATGCGTTTAAACAGTTTGTCCAGAAACTGTGTATGCAAACAACAACAAAAAATAAAATAAACAAACTGCCTTTTTTAACTCCTACTGCAAGTATGATGTATAAAAACAGAAATAGCCTCACCCATGCGGCTTTGGCTGTGGTGAGCAGAAGGCTGTACTATTAGGCTTTAGTAATGCCACTGATATCAGGCTGCTTTCACGGTAAGTCTAAATCTTTGAATATGAAGATACATCCCATTATATTTAAACCCACACTTTCCTTTTGACTGTCATTTTTTTTTCTTGCCTTGCTGAATCGAGAAGTTTTTGAGCTAGATTTTCCCCCATTGAAATGAGGTTTCCAATATTGGGAGATATGTACATTATATAATTAAGAAGAGGTGCAAGAGTTTAGTTTCCTCCCAGATCTCTTGAATTAAATCAGGCTTAAAGGTTATTGGAGATGTGTGTTTTTTATGTGTGTTCTCAGGTAGACAGATGTGAAGGATGACTTCTTGCTCAGAGATCTGTGGGTCAGAATATAGTGAGCAAGTTCAAACCGGTGGGAACTACCAGCAGTATGGCGTCCGCTCCTACCTACACCAGGTAACAGTGTAACCAGACTCAGCACCCACACAAAGTAAGACGTCTCCTATGAAACTCACAAACGGATAAAAGCACAAAATCACCAAACCTTCATTTCTTGTAGGTTTAGGTTCAAGATGTGAATTTTAAGAATGCCTGTACTTTTCTTTGATTCCTTATCCAGTTTTATGAGGACTGCACAGCTTCTATCTGGGAACGTGATGAAGATTTTCAGATTCAGAGATTGCCTAGCAGGTGGAGCTCTTTACTCTGGAAGGTCAGATTAACCCTTAGCTTGTTCAAAACGACACCAATATAATGGAACTGAAAATAAACCAAATTAACCAAATTATTTACAACTATAACAATATATGTTTTTGACTTTCGTTGTTTTTTGACTTTTTCTTTTCACAGGTCTGTCTCGCGTTCGGTACCTTGATCTTGTTTGCGGGCCTCATTGTTGTTTTGGTAGGTTATGCCACTCCAGCCAAGATTGAAGCATTTGGTGAAGATGATCTACTCTTTGTTGACAGGTATAGAAACAGTACAACGTACGAGTGGGAAAGAATTTAGGTAACCTTTGCTATTCTGAAATAGTAAAGGTTACATAGACTTACAATTAACAGATCATGAACTTTATTTGAAGTGTTACTTCTTAGTCTTGACAATAATGTCCAAGAACAGTGTTCTAGTAGGACATGCATATGTTTAAATTTAGAAATAACTCTAAATAGTTGTATAAATATTGAACAAAAAGACTTGGTGGCAAATAAATGATTGCTTTGAACTGTTCTTGTAACAGCCATGCCGTCAGTTTCAACCGTGCACTGGATGTTTGTAAGCTGACTGGTGCAGTGCTGTTCTGTGTGGGAGGCACCTCCATGGCTGTGGGTCTCCTGCTGTCTGCCTTTGCCAAAAGCTACTCCAAAGAAGAATTGTTTCTGCAACAGAAGTTTAAGGAGAGGTTTGCAGATCTGCAAGCAACAGTTGGTAAGTTTTCATTCTCTTTTTTCCCAGTATAACACGTTCAAATTAATGTAAGCAGAATAAATGTAAAGGTTGTTGAAATGGCTCTGCGTTTGTATATGAATATGAATATCTAAATCACAGTAACTGCTTATGCCACAGGTACTCCAATAATGAGAGCACCAACTCCCGGAGAAGGAAAGGTGCCAGTCACACTTACCAAAGTTCAGAACATCCAGCCAGTGACCACAAAGTCAGAGCCCTGATCAAGGCTAAGATCAAGGCATAAAGTGAAAGTTGTAAGAGGACCGGTGTGTGTATGTCGATCCATGTGTGCAGTTTATCTTTTTAAAAGGTCAGCTTACATAACAAATAGTATTGCTTCCTCATCTTATTTTGTTTGACATTAAAATGAGATTTTAAAAACTTAGAAAGGATGAACAAAATATAGGGGATTTATTTATCAGATGTTATGAAACTTTAATATTAAGAAAACATTTTTTTTTAAATTTCACTGGAAAAGACATCTGCAGAATAGTGACACAGTGCAGTAGTTTCCACAGAGCGCGTTTTCTGTTTGTTTACTGTTGAGAGAATTCTTACTTTTGTAAAAGGCAATGATGTTACTGCTGGAGGGCGATGGGCAGCAAGTGGCATATTTGAAATTTTTGTCCCCCATTCCCAGAAATGATCAAATGTACCACTTAACACTCATTACCTCTGACTAGTGACCATCAGGATGAGTGCATGTTTGGAATTATTAGCTGTTAAAAGTGTAAATGTACTATATTTACCTGAAACGTTCATCCAGGCTGACAAAGCACGACATCGTTTTATAATACCTTTTTTTTTCCCTTTCTGATAAAGTAGTAACTCAAAGGTCTTAACCTTTCTAAAGGTTCACAGTGTCCTAACAGATTAGACATAAATGCAGATTAGAAGAGACAGTATGGGGAGATTCTGTGTCTATCTTCTGTCTTATTAGGCCAGTGACCTTGTTTCCTTCAGTAAATCTTCAGACAGAATCAATACACAAGAGCAGACAGGCTGATGAAAGTTACATTGAACCAGACAGAGCATGCAGAACAGCAATGATATGTCAGATTACTTCCAACATACAGCAAATAAGACATTCATCATGTCTTCTATCTTTATTTTTAAGTTTTTAATACCTAAACACTGGCTTACCCACCTTTTCCTTTCCATTGTTTCCTTTTCACCCTGTGACAAAAGGCTCATAGACACACACAGATCCATCAGAGCAGACGCTGTTTTGAATCAAAATGCTAATAGCTACCAGACATGAGTCAGTGCTACTCATGAAAATGAAGATGGGTGCATCGAGAGAGACAATGTGACACACAGGTTACATAACGGAGGGAAGATGAGAGCACGTTCAGCTCTCCAATGGGATCGCAGCAACATTGTATCTGACAGCACTAATGGATGAATTAAAGAGATTCAATAAATGCCTTCCTACTATCACACACAAAATTTGAAACTCAATAATTTATATCACAGTCAGCAATGTTTAACACCGGAGAGCTGTTAAATTCCAGGACCACATTTTTTACACTATAGAGAATTTGCTTATGTACTGGATGTGAAACTGAAGGAGTGATTATTAAGACGGTTCCTGTTTTATTCATTCCTTTATGCTATACAAGAATTCACACTGTAACTGTAACTTAGAAGCACAATAAGCTGGTAACGGCCATGTTTTTCTGCTTTTTAACACACTGTGTCCTCATGTGTTGTACATATATTTATTACAATTACTGTAATCCTACCCTATCACTTTAAAAGCTTGTTTTTGTTTGTTTTTCTTAACATGTATCTTTTGTTTCATCATTATAAACAAACCTGTACTGTAAAAAAAATCTGTACTTGGTTAGAACAATTCTACTGTCCAAGATACAAGCTTCAGTTTTTTTTAAACCATATCTCATCATCAAATTCTTGCAGCACAGCTTGTATATTTACTCTATAAGATGTTGATTTGCTATGCTGACTACTATTGTCAATGTAAGTTGACCTTTTCAATATTATTCTAATTACCTCCAATCTTCTTTCTACTAAGTCCTGGTGTCATTTTAACACATTTACTCTCAGATGCAACACAGAAGCATAGCTGTAACTACAAAAAAAACCAACCTAGTAATAAGCAAGGCATTTCATTTTCAAGATACACAGCCACTGAGCTGCGGGCCTTCAGTACATGAAGAAAAGCCAAGCTGTTAAACAAGCCATTACGGACAAACCTTCTAGTGCGGCCAGGACTTTAACAGGCAGTGCTGGTTTGTAATGTTATGCTGTTTCCTGCTGCATTACAAACTCTAATCCATAATGGATATTTTTTTTCTGCTATATATCAAACTTGAAGTCTTTCCTGATGTAACAGTGGATCATCCCACTAAATAAAAAACGATGCTACCCTTATTTGCGAACAGATCGGATAAAGAACACATATAAATCAGTGTCTACATGCAGTATGTCTATTTTTCGAACAGCACAATAAAACTGACATATCGGTGGATCGGAAATGTGTGAAAACTGTATTGCAGCACACTGTGCAGTAAACTGACAGCCTGGTGGCTTAACTGTTGATAAAACTTTATACCTCCCAACAGAAGTGAGAGGTATAAAGTGGTATAAAGTGGGAGTATAAAGTGGCTTAGTTTATGTCTCCCTACAGAAATAAAAAATACTTCACTGTTGTCACAAGGGTCAAATGTTTTTGATCTTATTTTAATCTTTAATCTTCCCTGCTGTTTTCCTTTAATATCTCACAGTTGCCATCTATGTGTGCCAAACAACTGACACTTTTACTTCCTAAATTCCCTGCAGGGTTATTTAAATATACTGTACAATACTAGCTAAGCAGGACTTTGTGTTCTTTAAAATCTGGTGCCTTCCCTTTTTTTCTTAATCAAGAAAAAATTATAATTTTTGATTATTGATTCAAATCAATGTTTAAATAATTATAGATTTAAATTAATTCAAACAATATGTTAATAATGTTCATTTTTACATTGTAGAAGCCCCCCTTGTAATCAGTCTGGAGGGTGTGTTATTTAGGGCCTTACTGAACACGCCCACATGCATACACACTCAGAAAACAGTAGCTGGTGGAGGAGATAACACAGAATTAATGGTGACGCCAGAAATAGCATCTTGAGGATCATCACCTCAACCAGGCAGGCCTTATGACTCACACACTTCTGCCCCCACCTCCTTTGCTTTCTGCGTCTCCTGCTCTTTGCTCTCTCGTTCTTCCTCCTCCCTCTCAGCCAGGTTCCTTATCTCTCTTGGGATGGTGACTCACAAACACATCGACTGCATGAATCCCAATTTGAACAGCTGCGGGGATGAGCGGGCAGTGGGGCCATCATACATACTGAATTAGATCAGAGTTCATATTTCCTGCCTGCAGCTGGTGGTTTATAGTGGATTTATGGAACTTTGTTTCAGGAAAAAAATGACAAATTAAAATCACTGAATGAGAGTGAGAAGAGTGGCTCTCCAAAAATATCACTTTTCTTCCTGTCAGGATGAAAGCAGCTAAAGACCAAAGTGCAGTTTCACTAAGACAGACTGAAGATCTAGATCTAATGCATCATGAGACATTAGTTATAGTAGGTCTCTAAGTCCATATTAGTCCATCTAAGTCTTCATAACAACAACATAATGACCTATGCCTAGAGTTTTAAGGGTTTTAAGAATGTTCTGTTTGGAAAATTCAACCAAGAGCGTCCCACAAAAAGTTGGGACGCTGTAAATAAAAACAGAATCTGATGACTTGAAAATCTCATAAACCGATATTTTATTCACCAAAGAGAAAAGAAAACATAGTTGTTTTACTATTTCAGGAAAAATTGTATTTTGAGTTTGGCAGCAACACATCTCAAAAAGTTGTGATGGGGTTGGAAATATAAATGCTACTGAAAAAGAAACAGCAGGAGGAACATTTTGCAACTAAGTAGGTTAACTGGCAACAGGTCAGTAAAATGACTGAGCATTTTACAGAGGCAGTGACAAATTGTCCAATTTGTAAAAAAAAAACATCTGAATAATGTCCCTGAATGTAAAATTGCAAAGACTTTAAATATCACATCTACTACACAGAGTCTGGTGAAATCTCTGTGCGGAAGGGACAGGAATGTGATATTTGAGACCTCAGGCAGCACTGCATTAAAAACAGGATGGATTCTGCATGGGCTCAGGAAAACTTCCAGAACGTGTTGGTGATCCACAGAAAAATCTACATCTGTGAACATGATCCAAATACACTGAGTCAAAGTGGAAAGCTGTTCCACCATGAAAAGAATTGAAATTTGAGATTCTTTTTGAAAAGCATGGACATCACATCCTCCAGAGTATAGAGGAGAGGGACCATCCAGGTTGTTACTGATACTTAGTTACAAAGCCTGTATCACTGATGGTGTGGAGGTGCATTAGTGCCCATGCTTCTATGCAGATGGAATCTTTTTCAGATTGTATAAGACACTAAACTGCATACTGCATCTACTACAACAAGGCCTTCTAATAGAAAAGTCCAGGTGCTAAACATTTGGCCCATCATGAAAAGAAAAGTGAGGAAAGTAGGACTGAAAACTACTGAGCAGTTAGAATCCTGACCTTTTTTTTTCTTCTTCTTTTGCAAAATAGTTTTCTCAGTTTAAATATTTGATATCATTCTATGTTCTAAAGTGAATGAAAAACGGGCTTATGGGACATTAAAACGTTTAAATCTCTTGTATTTACATTTTACACGTACATCTCAACTCTTGTGGAATGGAGAGTGTAGTTCCATCTCAGTGAACTTTTAAAAAAAGCTTTACGCCTGCTGTGAAATTAATTTCCAATATCATACATCATCATCACTTTTTTAAATGATTTTATTTTTACTATTCCATTGACTAATGCATTTCAGCACTGAAGTATCAGTTACAGAAGACCAAAAAAACTGTCTTTTTTTCCCTCAGTTTAATTTTTCTGGAAGCAGATGGACATTGGCATAGCAGCAACATTACAAAATAATATGACATGAAACTGCCTTTAAAAATTAGACATTGAAAATATGGTTCAGTGACAGAAATCAACATTAGGCGTAACAGTAAGGTTCTGGGCCTCCACTTGCACTTGTAGACTGGGAATAATTCTGTAAGTCTCTGGAACTGCATTACAGGGATGAAACATCATTGTTATAAAAGATGTTGACTAGTGTGATGTGTTGATCCTGCCGTTAGAGGGGACTAAAAATATAATGGACAAAAATCTTGCACGAGTGTTCTGGTATGTTAAATTTATATGATGCACATCACTTTGATGCTAACTGAATCATTCAGTGACAACTTTAGCCCTACAGATGGAAGCACTCATTTAGGAAGAAGATCTGAATTTTTTATAAATTAGCTTACCATTCAAAAACAAACAATAATATATGTCTCGTTAAATACATTTGTATGAGTTTCTATGAGAGGCATAACCATTCTTTCGAAAAATTTCAAAGGATATTATTATATTATCATTTCTCTGCATCACTCACAACAGTGCTCACAGACAGTGTGTAAAGAAACAATAAAGCAACCTATTAGTTAAGAACATTTTTAATGCAAAAATAAGAATATATATGGATTTTATATGTGTATTCTGTTTCAAACATGAAAGTTATAAAGTTTTGATCCATATGGTGTTTCTGTAGTTTAGCAGACAACCATTTAAAGATTTAGGTTACATGCTCAGCATTGCAAAACTGCTTTTATATTGCTTTGTTTTCTATAAATTTCTATAAATTTTCATCTGTCACTTTCATTATATAAATAGATTTTGTAATTTCATATTTTCAGTATAAAGAACTTGGTGTTTTTTCCTATCCTTTAAATTTTTCACTTTCGTCTTGCCTCTCTTGATCACCATCTTCCCCTGTGTGTGCACTCGGCATCTTTGCTGGTTCATTTTTTCTCATCTGTGTTGAGCTCTGCTTCACCTTCTACCTCATTATCTTCTCCACTGACCTCAGCATTCACCTTGCTCTCTTCTTCTTCACCTGACTCTTTGGTAGTGCCCTCTTTTGTTTCGTTTTCATCCTCTTCTTGATTACTGTTGCCTCTGCTACTTCTACTGCTATCGTTCTCTTTAGTCTCGTTATCTGACTGAGTCGTCTCTGGATCGTTGCCGTTTCCCGTCTTTTTCTGTTCCTCCACTGTGTCTACATCATTAGTGTGATCCGTAGTGCTTTTTTCCACCTCAGTGTGGTCTTTATCTTCCTTCTCATCTTCCACAATTTTCCTCCTTTCACCTTGAGAAGACATATTGTTTCCATCCTCAGCCTCCTTACTGTCTAGAGCCTTATCACTGCTAGATCCATACTCTTCACCATTAAACACCTTCTTATTCTTTTCTGGATCCTCCTTCTTTTCCTCCACTTTCTTCTCATTTTCTGCTATGTCTTCTCCTTTTCCATCTTTTTGTCCATCGATTTCTGTTTTTCCTCCACCTCCCCCCTCTTTTTCACCGTTTGTCTCCTGGTTATTCATCTTGTTTTCACTGCTAGGTAAATCACCTTCTTCTCTGCCATTTTCAGTGGCAACCTCCTCTTTTTCTTCTGGCTTTTCAACATTCTCCTCTGTTTCATTTGTATCAGTAGCATCAAGTTTCTGTAATGCAGTATAACCACAGAAGCAATTAATATCTCTAAATATTTTAACAGATGCAGTATGTTGAATTCTTTCTGTGATTTACACTGTTCTGTTGATGCTATGGTTCGTTGGTGCTATCTGCCTCTGTACACCCGCACAGTAGATTTTAAATCAAACATCAAGAAACGATAAACAGCAATCAATTATTGCCATACTGTAACTGTTTAGGAATTACAGTCATTTTTATACATAGTTTTTAGACGCCTGAAGTAATTGAACAGTTAACTGACAAGCGGTTTCATGCCCAGGTGAAACCAGTCCGTCCCCTCATAATCTTATCAAAAAATTAAGCAGAAAAAGATCTGGAGATGAATCCAAGTATTTGGTATCTTTTCCCCCGAATTCTCAATGTGATGTCCCAAAGACATGAAAAAAAACAAAAACCTATGAGACCTATGCACTGGCCAGCTCAGCAAAACCAAAAGGACTGGAACACCATCGTTTGTTGGTTACGAAAAAAGCCTTCACGACTTCTAGACCAGTCAAGAAAACTATCAAGGAGCTTAGTCTAAAATGAAGAGATGCTTTCATAAATGGAAAGAGAAGGTGCAAATCAGTGGTTCCACTGAAGAATGGGAAGAACATAGCAAATATCTAAAAGAGCCTACACAGTTCTGGAACAACGTTTTCATCTGTTCTTTGGTCAGATGAAATCAAGAATCATGGAAAGGAGCATGGAGAAGAAAAGGAATAGCCCATGTTCCGAAGCATACCACATCATCTGTCAGACATGATGGACATATGGGAATGTATGGCTACTGAAACCAGGTCACTAGTGTTTATTTATGATGTGAATGACAAAGTAGCAGGATAAACTGTGAAGTGTACAGGGTTGTACTCTCTGCTCCGATTCAGCCAAATGCTGCAAAACTGATCAGACAGTGCTTCACAGTGCAAACTGCAAAAGCAACCCAAGAATATGTCAAGACAAAAAAAAATCTGATATTTTTCAATGGCCAAGTGAGTCACCTGACCCCAATCAAATAAAGCATGTTTTTCAGTTAACTGAAGAAAAAGCAGAGAGACCCACAAACAAGCAACTACTGAATGTGGCTGGAGTAAAAACCTGCCACCTCAAGAAGGAGGAAGAACAGCATTTGGTGATGTCCATGGGTTCTAGACTTCAGGCTGTCAGTCAGGTAGACTAGACTACCACCACTGACTTTCATTATTAGTATTAAGAACAATCCTATTTAAAAATGCTTTGTTTAATAACTTGAGTCTGAAAATGAGGGATTATGTATAAAAATGACTGTAAATATATATGTAAAATAAAAAGAGCGAGTGAGTAGTGTATGTTTATACCGCTTCAGGTCCATTGTCTTCTAGTTTTTGGCAATCAGCATTTCCTTCATCAAACTTCTGTTCCAGTTCATCTAGAAAAACAGACAATATTAGCTCTGCATGCAAAATCAGAAGCTCATTTTACAGAGAGGTATTTGATTCCTTAAAGTACCGAAAAAAACAAGTTAAAGCATGTTTTCCAGTTGTGTTCCATCCTAATGTGCAATATTGAATACTGAAAAGGCTTGTTGTGGCCAGTACAACATAAAGGAAAGGTAAATAAAGAGTGTCCTACTATCCTGGTATAGATGCAGTAGACTTAACTGGACTCATTCAGAAACAAACATGTAAAATACAGTAAAATAATAATAATTGACAATGTTAATGAATACATGTAAAAAAAAAAAAAAAAAAAAAAAAAAAAGCAGATGAATATAGTGTCACACCTGTAAAAACTTGCCCTCAAATCTTGTCAATCTTTGGGCATTAAAGAGCCAAAGTGTTCCTTTATGTGCCCACTGCTCATCTTTTCAAGACCCTGAAACCAAAATTTTCGCACTCACTGCAAATTAATTCATTTTACAAACCCAAAAAATCTGTCCCATAAATATGGGTGCTTTTATTCGTCCTTCAGTCGAAGTCTTGTTGAAATTATTCAGCTTTTATTCAGCAGATGTTGCCAAATTTGAATACATGCAGCACAAGAGTGACACCTGCTGGTCTAAAGGAAAAGCACCCAAGATAATTTGTTGCAAGTAAACAACTTTCCCTAGACAATGGAAGTGTGCAGGAGAGAGCCAGTAAACATTTTATAAGCTCATTTAGTGATCTAAATTTTACACTGAATGTTTAACATTGTCTTCATCTTTATTATCACCACTGCAGTAATCATCCTAATCATCACCACAGGCATGCAAAGTAGATGGTTTTCTCCTTTAACCATTGCTTTTGTATGATATCACAAAACAAATATGATGACCCATGATAATCATCCAACAGACTAGAGGCCTGTAGAAGAAATCCTCCAGTTCCCCCCGAGGAAACACAAACAACTGTAAAGTGAGACTGGGAGTCCAGGAATTTAAATGAAGACATCGTACTACAACTCCAAACAAGCTCAGCTCAGCAAGGCAGTTCTGTTGGAGTGTGAAAATGGATACGGGGCTTTTCTATTTTCATGTGAGCATGTGCATCAAAGACCTTGGAGTAATTAACCCTAAACATAAGAGGAAGACAAGTATACGCTCTGATAAACAACATAATTACACACTTGTTTTGAAACATTGGATGAGACTGAAATTTCTAATCAGGAATGAAAAAAAGAACAGTGCAATTAATATCTTTAATATTAGTTTTCCTTTCTACACATACCGGTTAAGGAAGAAAAATGACTCCGGTAGAGATTAGAAGAGTTTATGGAGACATTTAATGCATTTCAAATGCAAAACTGATTGAAGTTTAGCCATGGTGGGAGATGAAACGTTATGGTAATAATAACAGACCTCTTTAAGAATATTTTATGGAAATCACCCCGCATTCATTAGGAGTGAGGGCCAAGCGATTCAGTGTAAGCAGTAAGCAGAGGAGGAGCTGCTATGACTCTAAACATCTTAACATGATTTAAGGATGAGGAACAGGCTCATGAAAATGCTAAATCAAATTAAATATGATATTTAGAATCTCCCCCTTCTTTCTCATTCCAGTATATCCGGAGAGTCTGGCTTTGCAAATGGTTGGACTGCTTTATGTATGTGTGTGCAACTGAGTGTAAAATGTGTCTGACTTTTCCTTTCATAATCAGGCAAACACACACACACACACACTCCCTCCTCCACAAGGCATAAGCAGACAGAGCACACCCACATTTCAGATGATGTGCTGCATCCATTAGTAAGAAGTAAAATTGTATGCAACTGCAAGCAGATATAATTACTCATATAAACGACTCTTGCTGGCATTATCTTGGAAGGTAAAGTTACAGATGATTGTCGCTCCAGAGAAATGCAATAAAACACAACTCAAGATGAAGTGATAGGCTGGATAGATTGCACACGTGCACACACAAATACAGTCTGCTTTTAGCGATGCAGGGTTTTTTTGCTGATCTAAATCCTGAAATGCATTGTTAAAAAGTTGCCAAAGGACATTTCACCAAATTCAAGTCTTAGCACAGTAGCAAAGCAGGTATTTTATCATTTTGCCTACCAGATGTAAAGGATTGCTGAAATCATGTGATGTTCTTAGAAGGTGTAGTGAAGAGGTTAATACAGAACTTAATAATCAAACATGAGCAAAGAGATGCATTCTACAAGAATGTTTCAAAGATTTTCCACTCCTTCAGGAAGCACTTTAAAGTCCAATAAACTTCTCCACAGGACATTTTTAACCACTATTGCAAAGGAATCTGTGAGTGAGTGGTATAATCTACACTGTTCTTTTTGTTGTTCTGCAAATTTGCAAATTATTCTCTAATTTGTGTTGGGACTTTTTAGAAAACCATTAACCCAGGTAAAACTCTTCTTTACCTTGTTTTTTTAACCAAATCTTCCTTACAGAAAAAATAACTACTGTGCTCTGTCTAGTATCTGTGGATACTAGGTAGGATAGACATTTGTTATTGCAACATTTTCAGTGCTGATGATCACCAGGCATAATAACCTCTGACAGGGTGACACTTGCAGTAGGTTGTAACTCAGAGCAAAACAAATCACTGCTTTACACAGTAAAGCCAGTTTCTGCTGATCCCTTATTCACAAGGGGGTCACTCTGCATGTTTGATTTAGCAAGATGCCCTTCCTGACACAACCCTCGAGGGACTCGTGTCTCCTCTCAGGATCAAGCTGGAGCGCTTTTGTTAAGCGAGTGTGTAAACTACTACACTGTGGAAGCACCACACTACATCACACACATGTGTACTTTTATTTATTTATTTGCTTGGCCTCCACAAGCCTGGTCTACTTTAGCATTAACTGTACTGCAGCTAATAAATTCTCAAGTCTTGAAATACTACTTAATGGACCTGAATCACTTCACACATCACTCCTTGTATTTCACTGGACAGTACAGTAAATTGCATATTTACACCCAGATGATTTAATCCACTCAGCCTGTACCTGAGTTATAGTTGGGTGTAAAACAACATGCACAGTGATTTGGAATGCTGCCACTCTGCATGTGCGCTCCGGTCACTGACCAGGGTCCTGTTAAAACATGCAATGACTGTATGGCTACATGGGAGACCCAGCTGCTGCTGGCTTTACATAAATCTGAAACACAGAAAAGCTGAACAGCTGAGAATAAAAATGGTTGACTGGTCTAACTCTTTCATTCTGTGATACCACAATAACATGACTTGATACTTATAATGCTAATGAAGATTTGGTGACTCACATGTCACTTACTCCAAATCAACCCTAAGGACTTTACTCATAAAGACAGCTGGAATCTCCCTTTGTTGGTATTATTAGAATGGTAAGATCCACCAGTTTCGGAGCTTAACTCAGTACAATGGATCACTATCTTGGCATTTGTTGCCATCGCTAAATATTATTGTTATATAATGGAAGTGCAAAACCTTGCCATGTCCTTTTAAAAGATATGGTATATTGAAATGTCTAGCATTAAGAATAGACACAAGCTGTCTACACTGTGGCATTAAGTATTTCTTATGTATAGCCTTTATCTTTGAGATTTGTTTCCAAGATACATCTGGAAAAAAAAATGCCATGCACTTTTGTGTAGAAAATTCCTCATATGCTCTGTGCTTAGATAGCTTTGACATTAAATCAAAGAAAACCTTTGCTTAACAATGTTGCAACCAGACAGCCAAAGTAATATTTATAAAGGTCACAGCTTCTGTTAAATGTTTAAATAATTCATGGAGCTTTTTCCCCTGCACTGTTCTCAAAGTTGCCTGAAATCTTGCCATTGACCGTTTTCATTAAACAAAGGTTTTAATCTGAATGAATGTCTAAGTGCAATATGAACACATATTAAAATCTGATTTCTTTTCCTTTCTACATAACTGAAAAAAACATGAGAGCATGACCATTTTATTCCAAGTTCAAGTACTTATGCTGTTGAGTTGTAATCATCAAATCTAAGAAAACACTGAACGCAATTCCTTTCTCTAATAATTCAAGCACTGATAGTCTTCTGTATATTTATTTAATTACTAATTGATTTATATCTTTTCTGATAGTTGTTCATGTTCTCTTTATCCTCTAAACTACATTATATGGACTAAAACTAGAAGAAAAGAAAGAAAAACACATTTTAAAATGCATCGTTGATGCCATTTGCTTGCATTCCTAAACCTCTCTTTAACAAATAATATAAACTTTAGATGGCCAAATGAAGAGAAATGCTAAAAAAAAGACAAGCCTGAAAAGTAGAGATTGAACCTGATAGACATGAGGAATATTTGTGTCAATAAGAGTGTCACACATCACCTTAACACATCACCATCACAGCCGGTGCTGTTGTATGTCACAGCCAAAACACTTGTTAACAGATGAATGTGGCAGATTAGTACAGCTTCCCTGCTCTTTAATCCAGTAATCCTGCATCAATGGGTCATGAAGAACCCTTTTCTGCTGTAGTGAAAAGGAAGGAGATGAAAGGAATAGAAGAATCCACGAAGAACAGACAAGCATGGCGGTGATGTCGGAAATTTGACATATGAGCGTGTGCACAAATGCACATAAAAACAGACATGTGTGCGCACACACACACAGCACACGTTGTCAGAACTTAGCAAATGAAAAAAAAAAAAAGTGGTGCCATCATTCATCCCTCACTGCTTAGCCTCTTTTTTGACACAGGCACACGATTTGAGATGCACACTCTCTTTGTGTACATGTCTCCTGCCTCCTAACACTGGGTTGAACCCTATTTCACTCTGACAAGCATTATAGATACATATGCTAACAGGGCTAATTCCCCCCAGCAGAATCACATTTTATGACACCAGAGGCTGAGGTTTGATCTGGTTGGTTGGCTTGTGCATACGCAAAGGCATGCAGAGACAAGCATAATCACACAAACACACATGCACACAAGCTCACTCACTCATGTCCAGCAATTTTTATTTCTCTCACATTCAACTTTCAAATAATACAAAGAATGGTTTTTGTTCCCTTTCTTATTTAAAACTGACTTCAAATCAAAGCCCTTTTGAGAAAATGTATGCTGTACATCCTTCATAAAACATACTTAAATACAACAGAAATTCAACTGGCTTCTGCTACCTTCAAAAAGATAAAGTACAAGAAAAGAAGGGAGCCATGCTATTCAGACATGAAGGTTCTGTGTAAAGTGAATGCCCTTGAAGTATTAATGCAAGTGCAGAAATCATGTGTGTGAAATTCAACATCTCTAGATTTATATTTTTAAATAAAAGGCATGATGAACCATGTTGGAATATTGGCTGCTCTGTAAGTAAATAGAAGTAGAAATAGAAAGCCCATTTTTAGCTAAGCTGATGCATTTTTTTTTACCCTATTTCTGAGGGTTTCAAGCTGCAAAGAATCCTATAGTAACTTCCTATAGTAACTAACTACAAAGTGGAAAACAATGTTTGGCTTCCACTTCTAATCATTATTTGTACTGTAGCTTGCATTACATCCACTATTTATTGCATTGTGTGCTATTATTTCTTCCTACAAGAAAAAGCATCCTGGATTAAAAGTATTCCACAAATTTAATCACACAAAAAGTTCTTTAGGGAACAAAATAAACCTGACCCTTTAATTAGTGTCTCATCCACCCCCCACCAACAGTGTTAATGTAATAAGTAGGCATGTACACAGCCTGTAAAAGTTCAGATAATCAGTAGAACCCTGCTCTGCCTTTACCTTTCCTCTCTCTCCTCTTGTGCATACCTTTTTATCAGTAATTTCTTCTTGAAGTACAAGGCTCTTTTGTTGATTTTCAGAGCAGCAATTTGGCGCCAGCGAGGGGCCCAGGCAACTAAAAATCTGCTTTGATGACTCTAAATGGAGAGATTATCCAAATGAAAGGCAATTATCCAAACCCCACCCATCCCTCTACCCGTTAATATCTCTCTGAGCGTTTTTTTTTTTTATTCCATCCAGTACTCATGCTTCATCATCCCTTGGTTATTCATCAAATTCACTGTTTGATTCCACCTGTTTTCCCTTTTCCTCCCTTCTCCACCTCCATAATGTTCTACTCACTTCATCATCTCAGCTTTTTATTCCCTCTTCTCTCCTTCTTTATCCCCAATCACCTGTCTAAACACATCCTTTTCTCCTTTTTCGGTTACGCTTTTCTTTGTCTCCCCTTTTGGTTCTGCTGCATTCCCCTTCTTTTCCCAGGAGAGCCATTAACTGAATTGGCCACAGAGGCCATTTAAGAAAGAGAACACTGATAAACATCCCATTTCTATTTTGAGGCTAGCAACAACTGCTAATTGCTTCCATTCAAGCTGTTTTTGAAAGAAAACGCTAACACTGACTAAATTGGACCAATAAGTTTAAAAGAATAATAAAGACCAAACCAACAAGCCATGTGTCTTTCTGGTTAAGTCTTTTAACCCACAGATACTGGTTATGTTTCATGCCTTCACAGTATAGTCTGGGTTAATTCCCCTCATATTAAGTGTGTTTTGAACTACAGGTCAATTTAGAATGTCTAAATAGCATCTCTGAAATTAACAATAATGTTAATAATCCTTAATTAATGTTTCAGAGAGCAGGAAGAATGTATCGTTTAGGCTACTGGATGGTATCTACCATCACACAGTAGCATGCCCTGTTTTACTCAACACATGAAAACATAACAAATATAATGAATTTAAACATATTTTATCAAAAGCGGAAATCACGAGAACATTCTGGAACTGTTGGGAGTTGTTATGCCTAACCACTAAAACCTTACGTATGTGGCATTTTCACATATGCTTCCCACATACTACATAACTGCATGATGCTTGATTTAAATATCCTCCTCTTTATATTTTATGACTTGAGAAAGGAAATCCCAGAAATACGACACAACAGGTTCTGGTGCAAAAATCTTTGAGCTCCCACCTCTTCCAAACAATCTTATCACTGCACTCTCAATGCCAAGAGTACTTTTTTAATGCCAAAACCCAGATGGCACTGGCATAAGACATTAGCAAATTTGACCTTAAGTCTCTTGGCTGGCTGGGAATACTTTGGTGAATATTGATATATATCCAAAATCAATTGCAATTGTATGGGTCAAATTTGACCCTGAACAGCCTCAGGGTACAACAATTTATATTATACAATACAATTTTTAAATACATCTTGTGTATTTTGGGTCACTTTATAAAAAGTCTTAAAATCCAGGTCAAAAGCATGACATTTAGGGTACGTTTTCTGCTGTCAAATGTCAAAAAAGGCTACATTTGACCTGAACAGGATGCAAGGGTTAAGCTGGGTCTCTTTGTTATATTAAGGTCAAATTCATGTCATTCATTCCAAGTTTGCTGCATGAGATGTCACACCTCCTCTCCCTTCTCTCTGCTCTCACTCAGCATTGTGTTCCCTAATGAAACAGCAAAGGTAAAGGCTTTACAATAGACGGTGAGTAACGGGGACTGGTGAACACACACACACAGACACACGCACTCAAAAACTAAACTCCATGTTGTAAACACAGTGAGTGCACTGCAGAGGGAGAATCTCCGGTTACAGGGTCACTCGGTCTCGTTTGTCTTTTTTTCCCGCTGTCATCGGCTTGCTTGTCCTTACAGTCTCATCCCTCATTCCAAAGCCATCTTTGACAAATACATTTATAATGAATTGATGCTTTTATAATCATATAATATCTTTTGTCTTGGTTCCAATGTTCCAACACATCAGAGATCTGAAGTGTGGGTTTCATGCTTTGTACTTTCCACAGCCTCTGCCAGTCTGGCAACCTTTTGGCTGTGTTCCTTTTGGCACCAGAGCGGGGTGTATTTACCTCATGCCCGGCCAGGGCAGGATTTCCCAAAGGGAAAATAACACCAAACACCTCTGTGCTGCTTACAATCACCATAAAAGGTGATATGAACACTGTGTTCCTGTTGCAAAGCCAAATACTAACACAACACTGAATTTAACCTACCTAAGATGGTAGGCTAAAGGGACATTTTTATTGTTGTTGTCGTTGTTGTGTAAGCCAGTATTTGTTCATGTTTCATTTGAGAACCAAAAAAACAAAACAAAACAAAAAAAAAAGCAATAAATAAAAAGAATAAAGATGTCTTTGGGAATTAAATATACTGCTTAGAGTGAAATCAGGACCATGGACAGAGACAAACACTCCGTCTTTCTATGAAACCAAACAAATAAGGAAAATATTGTGTCTCACTAACATGAAAGGACTAAGAAAGCATTGTACAGGTCAAACGGTGAGGACTGCATGAGAAAGTGAAATGTCCTCAAAGCCATTTAAAGATGTCTTATGTCAGATTTTGTTTTCTGAGATGTCTGTCTGTTAATGTAATTTTTGCTCAATGTCATCCAAGGGGACCAACAATGCAGTATGCTTTTCTGTGCCTGTAATATGACGTGCCACACAATCTGATACAGGCAATTTTGAGGGTGACATTACAGGCTGCAAATGCAGACATGAACATACCAACACAGAGAACACACACACACACACACACACACACACACACACACACACACGTTCCTCAGTTCTCTCGTTTGATGCAAAAAGCCACCTCCTCTGAACCACAGTCACAAATTCTCCATGCTCTTTTGGGGGTTCTGCTGTCAAATCCCCTGCCAGAGAGCCAACAGGCAAAATCTATTAAGAGCCACAACATGACGTAATGTGGTTCATACCACAGAATCAGTTATAACAAGGTCAGCAGCAGTCTGCAGAAGATTTGCTTCCCTTTGACTTTAAAACTGATAATCATAAAGACAATGGATGAATGGATAGATGGATGAATAATAATAATAATGAGATTAAGAGTCCCAGAGCAGCAAAACCTCCTAATTTCCAAAAAAAAAAAAAAAAAGGATGGCAGGTGCCAAACTTTCTGTAGGACATTATTATATACGTATCACAAGAAGATGACGTAATGTGTTTGTTGTAATAAAGGTTAATGTCATCATGTTAGACCTACTTTTAATATTTCATGGCAAATATTTTGCAGAGCAACAGTGCCACTGTGTGGACATTTATGAATGCAGCAGGTTACATAAGATTCCAGTGACAAAGCATTACATCATATTTTTGTGTATGTTAAACTCTCAGCAGCACATAAACACCACTTGTGAAACATGGGATGGCAAATTCTTAAAGAAGTAGATTATTCTGATACCTTCCACTTGCACACATCTACCATACTCTATAGATGAAAAATGAATACAGAAAGTGGTGATGATGATGACAGAATCACAGGAGCATGAGTGTTGCTAACTATTGGTTATTGGGTATATTATTATCCATGAACTAAACTATTTTAGTTCTTGGGTAATAATATGTCAAACAAACTTTGATTAGATTCCTTTTGTATGATTTTCCTTCACTAGCTCATTTTTATTAAAATGTGACTTTTTTGACGGTGTTGAAACAAGTAAATACTACTGATTATAACTCTATGTTTAAATATATATTACAAACAAACTACTTAAGGATATAATTACAAATGCAAGCCCCAGAATAATATGAGCAAGAGCATGTCACTGCTATATTGTTTATCCAGTGTAGTCAAAGTAACCCTTAAATATAAACCTATACTATATACAGTAGCAATGCTTTCCTTTCTTTGACTTCGGGATGAATACAGCCCCGCTGAGCTTAATAGCCACCATGAAAACAAACAGGTGTAGATATTAAAATTTCACTTCTATTCACGGTGATCTTTTTCGTGTTTTTGCATTACCATTGTCAGATGCACCAGGAGTCAAGCTCTGTCTGCTCTTAATCTTCTTTAAGGAGAGCAGTCTGGCCTGAGAAATCTCTCTTACAATGGAGGACAGGTGTTCCTTGTTGTGGCTTGGAGGCGAGGCCTTAGGAGACTCTCCATCTCCACTGTCACTGCTCTGGACCATCGACTTACCCTGCAGAAAGTAGCAGTCAGATTTAGTTAGTAAGAAACTTCTCATAATCATGATGATGGAGAGTAAAAAAAGACTTACATCTTGGGTTTGCTGCATCAGTTTATCCAAAGGTGGGATTTTGAAATGAACCATAACGTTTTGTTTTTTTTAGAAACATGACTAAATATTTTATATTCACAATGAAATACAATTCTGCAAGTCCACTTGATCCTAAATTTAATTCAGGCTTAAAATTTAGGACTGGGGAGTCTAGACCACCATGTTTTTACATCATTATTTGCTAGCCATCCCTAAATAATTAAACCAGCAGAATTTTTCAGAGAAAATCTTTTCTCTGTGCTTTGCATATTAAAGAATCCTGGAAAAGTTTTGGATTATAAAATATAAATAAATAACAGCTCACAAAATATTGGACTACTGACATTTTCACTCTGTTTTGAGAACCTGTAGATGGGCGGCAAAGAATAAGATTTCATTCTGTGAAAAAAAGAAAACAGACAAAAAGTGTTGACATATATATTTGATACTGCAAAAATGATTAACGAATATTGACTTACATACATGAAACCCATACATAAAGGATTGAAGTGTAATACATTTGAACATGACATGTGCAGGTATATTTAGTGTGTACGTGTGTGTGCATGTACATGTCTATGCATAGGAATAGTAGTGGTAGAAAAGTTATTTTAAGCTATATAGTTTATGTCTTGCATATTTCCACAACCATATCCATAATCACATACTGTGTATGCTACCATTGTATATAGTGCATTATCTTACTTCTTTTTTATTTGTTTGTATTTTATTTGTATTTTTTGTATTTTCCTTCTGATATCTGTACTTGAGCTGAGGTAACGCAAAAATCTCCCCATCGTGGAATCAATAAAGTCTTGTCTTATCTTAAATAACATCTGTTCACAAACTTCCTAATATCTATGTTTGTTTTTTAGTCTGTCTATAATTAAGCTCTTCATAGTTGTGTGTACGTGCCTATAATATCTATCTGTAATCATAATCATTTCAAACAGAACACCTTCATACAGATGGAACATGCGTGAGGATTGTAGTTTTCAAGGGAATTAAAAGCAGCTTTGTAGCCCTAAAGGAGTAATTAGTTGCCCCAGTGGAAAAGATCTAAACACAAACTGTACGGTTTCCAAGAAGCATCCCTGGTCACCATAGTATTCTATTTTTAAAGTTCCACAGCTCTTCATGAATGACTCAAGACTACACATAGTGATGGATATTAACGGTGCTCATGACTCACTGCTATTCGTGTGCAATTCTATTGTAGAAATGCTTGTGTTTATTTTTAATGCAGGCTAAATCAAATGCAAAATTTCAAACCTAATGACATCATTTTGCAGATCTTAGATGTGTGACAGTTTGGTAAATGTCAAGTCTTCATTTTTGTTTTTAAATCAAGCACTCAGTGTTAAGATAAAGTGTTACTTTCTTTACCCTCTGACTCGCCTCGTCCCTCTGGGTTTGGTGAAGAGCAGATCACTGTAAGGAAGCTTCTTAAACTTTTCTCTTCCCACAGCCACATAAAGCTGACCACTCTCTAGCTGATTCCCCTCAGTCACCTGTTGGCCTTCATAGGTAAAGAGACTAGAACACACAAAGAGAATCAAAAGCCTTATTGTTTACATCATGTGCTGGCTCCATGTGATCGTTTATTGAGCTGGTTGAAAAATGAAGCATACCGACTTTTGTTGTGCCAGTAGAATGTATGTTTCATATAGTGTCAGAGCAGATAGACTACCAGTTAAAAGTTTAGACACAGCTTCACATTTAATGGTTTTTCTTTATTTTTCTGACTATTTACATTATAGATTCACACTGAAGGCATCAACACTATGAATGAACACATATGGAATTGTATAGTAAACAAAAAAGTTAAATAACTCAAAACATGTTTTATATTTTAAATTCTTATATTTGGTGTCTTTAGCATATGCCTACAATATAACTGAATGAGAAGGTGTGTCCAAATTTTTGACTGGTAGTGTATATTTTTACTTAATAAAAGAAAATCCATTTTAGCATCGGTAGTAAATACATTTTGAGATCAAAAATCGAATCAAAATTCAATAATGCAAATATATGAAATTGGGAATAATGTGCTGTAACGGAAGTGCATGTGTTGAAAGTCTGATGCAAATTAGTTTATATAATAAAGTTTGCAAAGAAATGCAGTACATTTATGCAGTTTTTTGTTTTTTGAAATTGTCCACCTACCTTCTAACTCCCCCGAGGACTCTTAAACCCATCTTCTCTGTAATCATTTCTAGTATCTTGTCAAACTGGCCCAGTATCCTCTGGTGGACCAACAGCCTCACTGCGGAGTTCAATATATCACCATTTGCCACCACACTATGGAAGGGAAATGCACAGTTAAAAAAATAAAAGGCAGAACTTTGGTGCAAACTGCTTCAGTTTCCATTGTCAAGTCCAGTTTTTCTTACACTACCTATCTACTACATCTACTTCTTTTCTATGTCCAAATTGGTCATATATTTATATTGTGTATTTAATCCAAAATAATGGGACAATTTAAGAAGATTTTTTTCCCAAAGTGAAGTTAAAAACTTGAAAAATGAAAATTCAGCTTACAATATGGTGCATGGCTCCTTGATGGGTTTCAGGAATCGAGCTGACACAATGAATCTATTTGGTGGAAATGGTTTAATCTAAAAAAAAGAGAAAAAAAGAAACAGTCAAAAAGTGTCAATAAGTCTATATCAAACATACAGCTGTTAATTAAATTTATCTGGAAGAAAAAACCTATTAGTGCAGTTTTTAATAATGCATTAAGCTGAATGAGTAATGTTGATGTTTTGTGATAACAGGACTAAGTTAAAAGCTTGTTGGTGAATCACCTTGTCCACATGGGATCTGGAGGCTCAAAACAACAGACCTGTATAAACTTTAGGGACTTTGCAGACCAATGCTCATACTGTAGTCCAAACAGAATGGGCACTTTACTAACCCTTCATCCTAAATACTGGATACAAAAGACTCATCAGGGTTAATAATAGCATGCAAGCTCTAGAGTCAAAACTAGCAACAACAGTTTGACAGTAATTAAATGGCTTTGTAAAATCATTTTAACCATACAGGGAGTGCAGAATTATTAGGCAAATGAGTATTTTGTCCACATCATCCTCTTTATGCATGTTGTCTTACTCCAAGCTGTATAGGCTCGAAAGCCTACTACCAATTAAGCATATTAGGTGATGTGCATCTCTGTAATGAGAAGGGGTGTGGTCTAATGACATCAACACCCTATATCAGGTGTGCATAATTATTAGGCAACGTCCTTTCCTTTGGCAAAATGGGTCAAAAGAAGGACTTGACAGGCTCAGAAAAGTCAAAAATAGTGAGATATCTTGCAGAGGGATGCAGCAGTCTCAAAATTGCAAAGCTTCTGAAGCGTGATCATCGAACAATCAAGCGTTTCATTCAAAATAGTCAACAGGGTCGCAAGAAGCGTGTGGAAAAACCAAGGCGCCAAATAACTGCCCATGAACTGAGAAAAGTCAAGCGTGCAGCTGCCAAGATGCCACTTGCCACCAGTTTGGCCATATTTCAGAGCTGCAACATCACTGGAGTGCCCAAAAGCACAAGGTGTGCAATACTCAGAGACATGGCCAAGGTAAGAAAGGCTGAAAGACGACCACCACTGAACAAGACACACAAGCTGAAACATCAAGACTGGGCCAAGAAATATCTCAAGACTGATTTTTCTAAGGTTTTATGGACTGATGAAATGAGAGTGAGTCTTGATGGGCCAGATGGATGGGCCCGTGGCTGGATTGGTAAAGAGCAGAGAGCTCCAGTCCGACTCAGAGGCCAGCAAGGTGGAGGTGGAGTACTGGTTTGGGCTGGTATCATCAAAGATGAGCTTGTGGGGCCTTTTCGGGTTGAGGATGGAGTCAAGCTCAACTCCCAGTCCTACTGCCAGTTTTTGGAAGACACCTTCTTCAAGCAGTGGTACAGGAAGAAGTCTGCATCCTTCAAGAAAAACATGATTTTCATGCAGGACAATGCTCCATCACACGCGTCCAAGTACTCCACAGCGTGGCTGGCAAGAAAGGGTATAAAAGAAGAAGAACTAATGACATGGCCTCCTTGTTCACCTGATCTGAACCCCATTGAGAACCTGTGGTCCATCATCAAATGTGAGATTTACAAGGAGGGAAAACAGTACACCTCTCTGAACAGTGTCTGGGAGGCTGTGGTTGCTGCTGCACGCAATGTTGATGGTGAACAGATCAAAACACTGACATAATCCATGGATGGCAGGCTTTTGAGTGTCCTTGCAAAGAAAGGTGGCTATATTGGTCGCTGATTTGTTTTTGTTTTGTTTTTGAATGTCAGAAATGTATATTTGTGAATGTGGAGATGTTATATTGGTGTCACTGGTAAAAATAAATAATTGAAATGGGTATACATTTGTTTTTTGTTAAGTTGCCTAATAATTATGCACAGTAATAGTCACCTGCACACACAGATATCCCCCTAAAATAGCTAAAACTAAAAACAAACTAAAAACTACTTCCAAAAACATTCAGCTTTGATATTAATGAGTTTTTTGGGTTCATTGAGAACATGGTTGTTGTTCAATAATAAAATTATTCCTCAAAAATACAACTTGCCTAATAATTATGCACTCCCTGTATTTTTAGTACACGAAAGTACAAAATAAAGAAAGAGCAACATCAAAGCTTTTACTTATAAAGAAAATCCGCTATTGTCCACACTAAAATCATCCGTGATGTCCATGACAGCAAAAGAATGAGCTCCCCTGTGATGTGAGGCTGCAGAGAGTAAGCTCTGCAGGTTTTGTCCCACAACACCTGTAACCTACTGTGAGACTTGCATCCTAGGGGAGAATGGGATGAGGGAGGAGTTATATTAAAAGTCTTCTGGTGTGTGTGAGTGCAACCTGGCAACTGAGGTGTGAAGGTCAGAAGTAAAATTAAAAAATCTTAGATAAATAAAGGGCGGTGCATGTTCAGTGGTACACCAGTTTTTAACAACACACCGGGAGAAAATGCTACAACATACTACAGAGAGAGGCTTTGGAAACCACAGAAGATGATAAAACACCACAATCAAAAATCCTGAAATCTGCTGTTTGCTAGAGAATAGAATTATTTTTATTTATTTTATGTTTTTTGTTAGACCTAGCTAACCAATCCAAATCAGGAAGAAACCAAGCAAGGCAAGGCATGCATCAGTCTCTAGGGACATCGCACAAGTTTTTATTATCTATCGATTTGTTTATCAGTATCTGATCTTTCATTCTATAGTGGGCAAAAAGTCCCCACGGCTCGTTTTAGCGTCCTTGTACATAGTCCACTTGGCAGAAAACAAAACAAAACAAAGGAAACTCCTTGTTCTTTCAGTGCATCATTTAAATGGAACCTCTGCCACATCACACACCTACTCAGTTATATCTTGAGTGTGCACTCGCTAGATACCAGTGAAGTAAACAACAATTAACAAGGTCATCTATAATGAAAGTTCTTGCAGCGGGTGATGAGACATAATCAAGAGCACGTTCTCTTTGAACGATAAACACGTTACAGTCAAGAGGAGCAGATGATGACAGCTAGTGTCTTTAAAGTTGTGGTCATAAGTTAAAAAAAATAAATTACAATAATTTTAAAAATGGGCTGCACACTTTTTAGAATACCCTGACAAAATTTGGAGTGCCCCATTATTTGCTCTGACAGCAATTAGCATGTCAAATTCTGCACCTCTTTATTTTCTGACATCTTGTCCATAATGCAAATGAAGTCAGCAAAATTTGTTATTTTGGGTTCTACTAGACCATTCTGTGCTTTCGCCAGGATACATTTTATATTAGTTTAAAAAAAAAATAAGGAGGTCATGAACCTGTGGGCTACCTGACTTTAAGCTCCTTTGGCTCTGACTTCATTGATGCATTAAAGATGTATTAAAAGGAGGGAGGATTATGATCCATAAATCAATAATGCATGGAAACTGAGACGACAACACAGTGATTCCTCACAGAGAACAATTAGGGGGAATGCTAAACATAACACCTTTCTTCAAGGATCTTCATAAAATCTTTATGCTGTGAGTGTTCCCAAATATATTTTTCAGTTTGAAGCAGTTTTGGATGTTAAAAACTGGACATAACAACTTTGTAGTTGAAATGTAGCCACTTCAACACACTAAAGTGTCTGAAACTAAATCTAATGCAACCTGTGGACTTGATGTAGTAAGAGAGCATTTGAGGAGTCTAGCTGGATTATTGGAACTGTAAATTATATAAACCATCTCTTCTAATTGCTAGTTTAAAGCCAGCTATAAAAAAAAATCCTGGGAATTCCAGGCTGTTAACACTGTTACCCTATAACAGCGTGGATCTTACTGACTTTTGAAGCCGCTTTGCCATACCTGCATTGGAACGGTCTGCATCATTTTCTTCTTCCTGGAGCCAATCTGTAGATAACTAAAAACAAGAGATAACGTGACGTAAAGGTTAGGTTTCCTGTTCTGTAAGGTATTCTGCACCCCACACATGCAGAATAACGTTTTCAGCAGTTAGCAAATTCTCATCCCTAACTGCTGAAAGCTGTACCAAGAGTTAAACAACTAGAATTTAGCCACTTGTCGCATAAAGTCAATTACCAAATGTGCAGCTTTTTACTGCACAAAATTTAATAAGTTGTTATACAGAGAGTGTTAATTTCAATTGTTCCTGCATCATCACAGCTGATATTCCAAACATTTTTATCTGAATATTTAAAGAAAATAAATCTGCATGCACTTTCTCTGGTTTTTACTGTAAAAATAAAGGAGGATGGAGACAGTATGCAATCTTTTTGCATCTGGGATACATTAACTTCCCCTCTGCTGCTTCTCCATTGCATTCTATGAATAAGTGGCTGCTCAAATCTCATTATCTGCTGCATGAGGCCACTTATTTTTAGGCTAGGGCAGAGTACACTTCTCTACAGTGCTGATCTCATTTATCACTGCCGTGAGTCAGCACTGGTGCAAAACTTTAAAGCCACGACTCAGCTCCGTGTCTGACAATTGGCTCGATTTGCGTACATATATATTTGCTAATGTCAGCTACAATGATTATGAAACAGTAGGGATATTTCAAAAGAAATTTGCATGAGTCTCGATTAACAATGATTGCTAAGGGCCAGCTTTCCCTCTTGAATGCATCCGCAACTGGTAGATGGTTTATTCCTGGTCATCTACAGCTGTATGCATCTAATGCTTATTGACGTCTGTATAATGACACAGCGTGAAAGCCTTATAAAAGTAGGCTAGCTTATTTGCCTAAACCACAATGTATGCTTACTCTAGCTTTTTGAATTTTTCCCTCCCAGCAGCGACGTACTGCTCCCCGCTCCTCAGGCTCTCCAAGCAGTCAACTTTATGACCTCCTCTCGGTGTGTAAATGTTTCTCACGGCTCCAAACGGGGCTTGTATGCCGCCCGTCACCTCTCTTAGCAAGGTTTCAAAGTTGCACATCCTCTTTTGGTTTATCACTATCCGCCGAGCATCGTAGTATGGATCGCCGTTTCGAAACATGAAAACGTTCTTCACCACGGGTTGAGAGAGAAAGTTTGGCCTCTCCGAACTCATCTTTGTGCGTAAAAGCGGGCGGAGAGGGAAAAAAACACGTTACAACAAACTCACGGTTCAGAGGTACGGGCCATTATAACGTCATTAGAGCTGTTCCATTCTCGTCAAATGTTCTGGGTTGAGTAAAAATGGGTAATGGAGGCAAATCTTCAACCAGCAGACTGGACAGAGAAAAATCCAGAGGAGGAAAAAACTGCTTTCTGCACTTAAGAAAGTTGCTGATTAAAAGTATGATGGAGCGTATAAAAGTGCTGACGTTTCCCTGCGTTACAAATGTCAGCTGTCTGCAGAATTCCCGCTCCTCTGCACAGGAGTGTGTGGAGTAACCGCTACAGCGTGTGCACCGCTATAAACCGCAGGTGATGGTAAAAAGCCCAGCGAGTCTAAGTAGTTCCCTACTCTATGTAGACTGGGTATCATGGGAGCTCAACTGTTGGGATGTATCTATGGGAACAAGCCGTCGTCCCCTGGCCGATTAGAAGGGACCTTGCACAGCCATAATCACCAGGTAGTCAATCATTAGCTGATGAGATGGAGACCTAAGTGTTCAAATGCGCCCCGTCAGTGTGTGGGGTAAGATAACAGCATAGGCCCAAAGAAGTCCGTGATCAGAGAAAAATAATAATAATTAAAAAAAAAATTGTAACCAAATACTCCTGGTGGGCAGGTGAGAACGTTAATGAGGCACCATGAGACCAGGTCGAAGCCGGGTTGCTGGTGACATCCTGAAAGCGGGGCGAAAAACATGTTTGTCTTGTGAACTGTAATTATTCTGGAAACGCAGCTTCTAGATATGTGTACCTTATGTACTTTTGCTCAAAAGTGAAAATGTATTCATACAAGTCAAAAGACCCTGATTCATTTTAATTAATGAATGCAATGTTTCCATTAGAACCAATACTGATACTACTAATAACAAGAAGAAGAAGACGACGACGAACAACAACTATTACTACTAATGCACTGTCTGTGGTTGATTTCTGTGAAGTTCTAAGCTTTCCACCTTATTTTTATAATTTTGCTGAGCAATCCGCTTGTTAGAGGTCCGTCAGATAATTCAGAGCAAAAGTTCTACACAAGTAATTATAATAAATATAACTAAATGTAATAAATATAGCCACTGTGGTGTACTTTTTTGGAGCCATTTCGGTGACATTATGAGCGTCTGTAAGTGCGTGAATTACCTAGAAGATGATGCATAAAGTGTAATTCATTTACAAAGAGAATTCACGCCTGGGCCAATAATAGCTTACACTAGTATGATTATTATCCGAATACTGAAATTTGAAGTGGAACAAAAAACCACCAAGTTTTGCATCATATTTTTAAACACACCATAGTAGACAGGATATGAGGTCAGTTATATTAAAATGGGTTAGGTTCTTTATTTGAACTCTTCATAATGAGTAAGCTCTGTGCTCTCTTTTTTTTTTTTTTTTGGCAACCGAACTGTATATACAAGTAACCTTGCATTGATGGGCTGCTTATAGTGGCATATAGTGCCCTTTTCCAACCAGTAGAGGGCAGTGGACACCAAATAACGGATCATAAACACACACCTGCAAGATAAGAAGCCAAAAGAAAGTATTTTTATGCAATAAAAAGTAATTTGTGTACTTATCCATTCACAGAGGGTTGCCTCTGTTGGTTCCGTGATGTCATAGTAGTACAATAGTATGGTGCATGAAAACGTGATGCATTTAGCAATACTCTCATGACATAAGAAGTTATAGAGTATTGTCTCAAATGTACAATTAACTACAGGCAGTGACCGCTTTGTTTATTTGTTTTCTGTATGCTATGAAATTAAATTGATTCGTTTATTCTTTGAACATAAAAGACCTCCAGTTTGAGACTGGGAGGAGATGCAAACCCAGCCTCAGGTGGTCACAAGCTAGTATACTCCTAATGCTGGTTCCAAATGAGAGGGCTGCATCAGGAAATGACAAACCTTTGGAAATAAGGGAGCAGCTAAAAGTACCTCTTTTTTAATTTGGAAAAATGATTATGTTCCTAGCATTTTTTTTTTCAAAAGACATGTTTATTTAATACTTTCAGTGCACAAGGTTTACACAGTTTCAGTTAAAGTGACTGGAAAGTTGCAGAATGTGTATATCCCATTAGACACAATATCAAGAATAAGCCCAAATAATATAAGCACAGTGCACATCAAAACAACAAAATTCCATTTTCTTCCACCTTTCCTTGTGTATATGTATGTCTTTTTTCAATCTCAACATCAGTGGCAAGACATGAAATTATACATAATTGCTGTTGTTTATCGGATGTGATAATGGCACCTTTTAAACCCTATCCCTGCACAGCCAAAATTGCTTTGCAATTGCCCTTGCTTGACAACATTTGGAAAAAACTTGATGGCAAATATCTGTCATTGCCTGATAACACTAGCGAGAAACTGAAGTCGGGTGGCATCATGAAAACGTAGAAATTCAGGTATATTAAGGATCTACGTCCATATCAAATAAAATGTAAATGTACAAAAGTGCTTGTTTGGCTAAAAAGGATCAGTAGAGATAGCAGTTGATACAAAAACAGTTAAGTGCTGTAACTAAGAAAAATGTGTGCTTTTATTTTGTAAACCTGGCACATTAAGGAATCATAATAAAATGATAAATAAGTGAAGGCTTTTATTTTTGAAAATCTGAACAATTTCTGAGGATAACATTTAATTTTTTTTAAGTTAATGGGAGTTTTAACAGCTGGGATAAGATCCAGTAACGTATGAAAGACAGTCCTGTTCTTGTATTAATCACCAGGGTATGTCACATAGAAAGAGACGAAAGAGGCAAAACTGTGTACTACAGATAGGAATACAAACTTTATTTTACTCTATCTAATAATATTACATTACTATTACATTAATGTAGCAAAAGGTTCAGCTAACTTTGCATAAAAATAGGTGGTAGAAATATTCTTCAAGGAGCTATTTCTACTTTCTTATTTTAAGTATGTTTCAGAGCCTGTACTTTTTCACTTCACTTGCTGTAAAAATCTGAAATCTTTGGATTGTAATGATATTGATATGATAGTGGTTAAAAGAGTCATTGAGGCTATTATAAAACCATACATCTGTAATTTATCATTTCAAACTGGTCGATTTCCAGACAGAATGAAAATAGCAAAAGTTATACCTCTATACAAATCTGGAAACAAACACCATTTCACCAACTACAGGCCTGTCTCTTTACTACCTCAATTCTCAAAAGTTCTTGAAAAACTGTTTAAAAACCGACAGTAAAAATTTATAGATAAACAAAAACTACTCACTGAGAGTCAGTACGGATTCAGATCAAGCAGATCAACATCATTGGCACTATTAGATTCAATAGAATACATCACAAATTCCATAGACAAAAAGCAATATGTGGCTGAGTTATTCATAGACTTGACAAAGGCATTTGACACTATAGATCATGATATATTAATAAGAAAACTGGAACGTTATGGTGTCAGAGGGGTAGTTTCAGATTGGGTCCGGAGTTATTTAAGTGACAGAAAGCAGTTTGTGAAAATAAATGGTTGTTCCTTATGTATGGACATTGCTTGTGGTGTACCCCAAGGGTCAGTTTTGGGTCCAAAATTCTCCAACTTGTACATTAACGACATCTGTAAAGTGTCCAAAGTATTAAAAATGGTTGTCTTTGCTGACGACAAACATTTTTTGCTCTGGTGATGATCTGCAGAATTTATTGGAGGATATGACTAATGAAATAAGTAAAGTGAAGTTCTGGCTTGATAAAAATAAATTATCATTAAATTTGAATAAATCTAAACTTATGTTATTTGGAAATAGTAGTTTAAATACAAATGCAAAGATTCAAATAAATGGTGTTGATATTGAAAGAGTCAGTGAAAATAAATTTCTGGGGGTAATAATAGATGAAAAACTTAACTGCAGAGCTCACGTAAGATATATTCATTCCAAAGTATCACGAAGCATTGCAGTACTAAACAAGGCAAAACAGGTATTCGACAGAACATCACTTCATATTCTATACTGTTCACTGGTTTCACCATACTTAAGCTATTGTGCAGAGGTCTGGGGCAATAACTATAAAACCACATTACATTCACTTTTTACTCTTCAAATAAAAAGCAATTCGAATCATCCACAATGCAGGTTATAGGGAACATACAAACTCACTATTTTTGCAGTCTGAAATATTGAAAATTGATGATCTAGTGAAATTCCAAACAGCACAAATTCTATTCAAAGCAAAAAATAAAGACCTGCCAGGTAATATTCAGAGTATGTTTTTTTTGAAAGAAGGAAGTTGTAATTTAAGGGGTTTTTGTAACTTCAAAACAATGAAGGTACGTACTACAAGAAAAGGTTTTTGTGTTTCTGTTCATGGAGTGAAACTATGGAACAGTCTGAATATGGAATTAAAGCAATGTCCAAACATAAAACTGTTCAAAAAGAGTTATAAAAATATGATCTTCTCGAACTATAAAGAAAAGGAAAATATTTAAATTAAGTGAATGTTGCTATTTAAAAAACAAACAAACAAACAGACAAAAAAACTCATGATGTGATATTATAGTATATAGTATATCAGAAATCTGTTCACTATTTTTATTACAAATTATATCAGTAAGGAAGCTGACTAAATATTAACTGATCATTTATGGCAAAGGGGTGGGATTAAATAAGTGTTTACTTCTTCCCACTCCCTTTCAACATGTAAATTAATCAGAACTTTTTTTTATGTAATTTGTATAGTATTTTTTTCTTTCTTATTTTCTTTTCTAAATGTACTTGTATATTGTTCACATGTTGGAATAAATTACCAAATTACCCAAATTACCAATTACTTGAATCAGCACTTCAGCTTTTATTGTAGTGTTTTTTGACACTGGTATCAAAAGTACAGATATTCTTTACTTAGTTCTACTCAAATAAAGAACATCTGTACTTTTGCCACTTCTGTCTACTACTCAGCCACTGACAGCACTTCAGCATGTCTTAAATACTCTTGAAACTGAGGAAGAATCAAGAACAATGTAAACGTCCTCCTTTTATGAGATGGTTAGCATGAGGGTCTGTGCAGACCTCCTTTTGCTCTACAGGTCCATATTGCCCTGCCCATACAGATGGTGCACTAGGGCTCTCAAGAACCTAAATATCTGCTCTGGCTGGAGGTGTGGCTGAATCATTTGCCACCTGGGTTCAGTTACTACACCTGTTTCCCATCTTCAAATTACCACTGTGGATTTGAGGACCAGTTCTTACCTCAATTTTGCTGTCATACCTGCTAGTTGTCATTTACCGCCTTGTGTTCCCATGGATAGATGGCAATGTCATGAATATATAGTACCTGCTAGTATTTTATATTTTATTATTATCATTATTAGTAGTAGTAGTTTTCAGTTTATCCAGCTATAATGTGTAGAAGTTAATTAATACCAGTGATAGTGCTATTGATCACTACTTTCTTATGGACAGCAATGGATGATGATCTAGTTTCTTCATGAGCAAAAGCTGTTTGGTGCAAGTTTCAGGTCTGTGGTGAAATTGCTTAATGAACAGGACTTCTCTACATGCCTGAGAAAATAACCTTGAAGGCAAACTAGCCAAATTTAAATATTTAAAGATACATATTCTGATTCCCAGAACTTCTTCATTATGCTCAGTGTCCCATACATATTTATATATACACTCAGGGTAAGAATAAAGTGTACCCATTGTCGATTCTAAGATTTTACATATCTGGAATCATAAAAAGATCATCTGTCCTTTAGCAGGGTCTAAAATTGCATAATAACAATACATAACAACGGCATCATTTATTTAACAAAAACTAAGCTAAAATGCAAAATTATTGCATGAAAAACTGAGGTGCTTAGCTTTCACATGCTGTTTTTGCATTTTGACTTAGATTTTTTAAATAAATAATGACACATTGTAAAATGTCATGTACTCTCGTGATCTATTTCCTCATTTAAATGAATTGAATAATTTTAAAACATGCTAAGCTTTGATAAAACTATGATATATGATGCCTTAGAAATGAGGACAGATGCACTGAACACTAATGAAACGTTTATTTTAAAACAACAACATTTGGGAATCTTTAACAAATGCAGAATGTAGAATGTTACATTAGTGCTTCCCATCATTAGTACACATCAATTAGCAAACTGTAAGTAACTAAGTAAAGTCTAATAAACAATGCAATTGCAGTGAATTAATCATCTTTTCATTCTGAATGACAAATCAACCCTTACAGTGTCATTTAATAACCAGGAAGTTAAACTTTTGATTTCTTTTGAGAGATCGTGCTTTTTAATCATCAATTGTACCCAAATGTTTGTCTTGGTGGATAAGGAATATTATGTTTCTGTGGACTGCCTCTGAAACCATTTGTCTAACGCACTTGTTACAGTAATGAACACCACAGAGTCTGGGTCACGCTGACCAATCTTGAAAGAGCTCAATTATCGGTGCTTTTCACAACATGCGGGCTGTGTTTATGTTTTTCAGTTTAGTGGTTATCTGTTTAGTTAGAATAAATCACTTGAATACAGACATGCCTGGAGGGTAGATGGCTAAAATGTCTCTTTTGGAATACCGAAGACAACGTTATGAGGGATCAATAAACCTTCTGGTTTTTGTACACAAAATTGTTCGAGTGGAACCCTGACATTTGTGCTCCTAATGATCATACCAGATTACATCATTTTTATTTAATATTAAAGTAATAGCTTCACTGATCAGCAGTTACTTAAAAAAATTATTTAGGTGCTAACTTCTATAAAGCCATCACAGTGCCATAAAGAAAGGAAAAGAAAGTATTATCGTTATTGTTGTTGCTGTTGGTTAAAAGAGAAAACAATGAGGTATATTTAAATTGAATTAATTATACTTTATTTGACAGTACAAAACAAAATTATACAGTTGTAAACACCACAAGGCACAGTACAGCAGCACAGGCATACAATTTGGGACATAGTGTTACATGTACCATAAGGAGTGATAACAAGTCATTATTGACCTGTTTGGGAAGGATTACTTGTTTTCTGATTAAACAGAAAGAGTTTGCAAGAGGAAGAAAATGTATGTAAATCTTATATGAATATATGTGCGTTTGTGTGTTTGCAGTTATTTAATATCATACAGTACAATACAAGGCTCTCTACATTACATTTACTTACACAGATATACCAGTTTGTTACATTACACACTATTTATTTGCAGTTCAATAAAAAGCAGCTTTCAAACAGTCTTGAAATACTGGTTAAGACTGTGTAAACTGTGAAATTAAAGCTTTATGCTTTCTGGAGGAAATGTGACAGTCATTGTCGCCAAATCACAACCTGAAACTTTTGAGGAAGGGGTGGGGACACGATTTGTTACAATGTGTAAAGAGTTAATGATCTTCTAAGATGAGCTGTGTACAGTTTAAAAGAAAGTACATCCCTTGGCAAAATATTCTCATTAGATGACGAGATATCTGAATTTTTTTTTTAACTCACTGTGCTCTTTGGTCGATTAAATCAGCAGCGTGGCTAATGCTTTTTTTTTTTTTTTGTCTATCGGTACGTTCTTTTAAACTTTAGAATTGGCATTGAGCTCATGTGACTCCAGGGCAGCTGTAATAAATGACAGTTTTATCTTCAGCGTATTTTGTGATTTTTAACCTAAAGAATTACGTTGTGATGCGAAGTGAATGAGCTCAGAGCAAAAGCTCCTTTTTACTCTCATGTCATTTTAGTTTAATGCAATATTGGAATTGGAAATAAAGTAAAAACCTGGTGAAATATGCTCTGCAGGAATCCCAACTTCATAACAGTCTTTTAACAGAAACAGCAAACAGATATATAGCGACATTAACATAATATGGACTGGGATTCAGTAAAACTTTGAGCGCTCAGCATTTCAATTATTTCTGAGCGCTGAATATTTGAAGATTTTTCACCCAGAACAATAACAACAATAAAAACATAAAGGTAATGAAAATAAAGGCCACATGCTGTTTGAACTTTATCAGCTAACTGAAAATGAAACAAACCAACATAAATAAAACGTGACATTGTTTGTGTGTAGCACCTCAACATCTTCCACAGTTGTCATGTTGACAAATGTCCATGGGCATCTAAACATACAGCATTCATTTTCTTGGAGCTTTCATTGGTCGTTATTGGGAATGGCTAATGCAAAAATATCCAAGAACATTTCTCACACTGCTACTTCGCAAGCTGCATTCAGGGACCTTTGCATTTATGGAAAAGAACAGGCTGAACACCACATGAACTGTTTAACTGAATCCCATTCACTAGCAGTAATTAAATGGTGGAGATGTCCAATGCACAGCTTCACACAAAATTAAAGAACACTACGATTTCATTGTGTGTGTGTGTGTGTGTGGGTTTTTTTCTTGGCACTTTTAAACTTCCCACCACCATTATCATTGTTTTTAAATAAACTGCTCTCCTCTTCTTTGTTCCTTGGACATTTACTGTGCATGCATTCACTCAGTGTCCATGCAGTCATCCTCTCTCTTTTTCTCTCTCGCACTCTCTCTCTTTCTTTCTTTCCCACTCTCTCTGTAGCCCTCAGACCACCAACCAGTGATGCAACTGTGGGGGGGGGGGGGAAAGTGCAATGCGTCAAAGAAATAAATTACAGTACTGTGCTCCCGTACAAATTACCATAAAGTATGATTGAATTAACTCTTACAGTGAACTGCCGGACCTCCCCGTTGTCTACCAGATGATGCTCTGTCTCTGGGGTGATGGCATAAGCCAATCTCTGTTCAAGGGAAAAGAGTAATTAACTCTTGTCATACACTCCACTTAATTAATCAAGAAAGAGCTCCATCATGACAAAGGCAGCTAAAGATGGAAGATTAGTATGGATAAGAATCATCTGAAAAGATTTTGGAGCTTATAGACTTACGTCGCAAAACTTTCCAGGCAGTGTGCACAGTTTGTAGATGGCATAGAGAGGCACCATGGTCATTGATGACATGGCCAGACACCACCCAAGCATGTTAGCCCATGCAGGAAACATGTAGGAGCCATAGTTTGGGGGGTTAAATGTGGCAAAGCTCACCACAACCATGAACTATGGGAAAGAGATTTATGAACACACATGACCTGAAAAACCACTGATTAAAAGGAGGTAAGATTATTGCAAGACAACACTTGTGGCTGATGTTAAAATGGAAAGCATAGTAAGAAATGAACTCAATCATTCATTCTCATGATGAGTGAATCACATGCCTTAGCCACCCCAGGAAAGATGAGAGACTAGGGAATAATAATATCCAGTAAAGTTGTTTCCTTTGTGTACGTATTTGGAAGAAGATGCTGTAGTAACAGTGTTTTGCTGCTGACATATAGTTGTGTGAGTGTACTGCAAGACATAAGCAGAGGATATGAACAATCTGATTTATACTCAGTGTGAATGTGAATCAAAAGCTAAGCAGTGAGATAATGATAGGGTTAATGTATGGGGGTTGAAAAGCTACTTTATTCATTCAGCAGGTCTGTTGATTTTTTTAGATGCAAAATTAAACATGCTTTTTTATTTCTGGTATTGAGGTCACATGTTGTCTGTGGAAAACTAAATTCTCTGTTTAAAAGTCAAACTTTGTTTGGTTATCATGATAAAAAAAACACTGATGAGAGGAGAATCAGATCAAACTACAGTCTAAGTTTTATGCATCTTTTGATTTCACATTTTTTAACTTTCACTTGCTGGGGTTTGTATAACTCACCAGGAGGAAGCAGGGACTGACAAACTTCCAGCATAGCCTCCAGTACCTGCCTGGTCGGTGGCCAATCATCTCCTCAATGTCATCGCTGAAACGGTCCACTCCTAAAACACACAGAAATACTCAATATTACCATGACATGGTTAAAGAAAAGCAGAGTTACAGTACTGTATATTAGCTTGGAGCATAAGAAGAACAATCTCTCTGTCTTTCTCTCTGCACAATTCCAAGAGAAATTTTGGTATGAGCATTATCAACGCAGGGTGTGTGTTCATGCTCCATGTGTATACATTTAAATTGAAAGTTAAGTCTAATACAAAAAAAACTGTAATACCAGAGGTTATCAGGTATCAGTAAAAATAGCAAAAATACAGCATACCATTAAACTATTTGCATTAACCAACGTCATTCTGCAAAGCTAACCATTATGAGCTGCTGCACCATTTTTCACCTTTGTCATGATTTTGCTTCTCTTATTCCTTGGCTGTATTTTGCCTTTTTGCCTTCCTGTCCTGAAGGCATCTCTCACCGCAGAGGAATAGATCCGGAACGACTGCCAGGTATTCCGCACTGCTAGATGTACTTATGCAGTGGAGTGCAGATCAAAAGACCACAGTGGCCGGGGTCAAGCATTTCTGTCAGCAGTCAAGAGTATTGGGGGGAAAAGAGCCAGAAAAAGGCCCCCTAAAGCCTTAGGCTTGATTTATCTGACTTGCCAAGGTCAGGACCCACCAAAGTGGGGCAATATGTTGACCTCATTGCCTGGGGCCTGCTTAGTATTTAGTCCTTTATGCACCTCTTCATAGTCATACTTATTAGACATTAGACAAGAAACTCAGTCTCTGACCTTTAAATTGTTTTTCTGTCTGCTGGTGTTTCCGAATAGGGTCTAGAATTTCCACTCAATTATTATTGTTATTTTTTAATTTGCTTGTTTTTCTTTTAAGCTGTTATTGCTGTCGGTGAAAATCCATGAAAAAAAATCAAACACACATAGACTTACCCCTTCCCTCTGGGGGGGGACCCAGATGGCTATCATTACTGCAATTATCTACAGAACCACAAGAGGTCACTAAAGAGCACACAGGGGCCTAATATTTGTCTTCATGAGCTCCTACCAAAACTAGAGGTGTCTTTCTATACAGTGCCTCTTACCCTGTAAATATAATAATTTTTTTTTATTTTCTTCCTCTGTCTGATGTCATTCACAAATAATTTAATTTGTTATTGACAAAAATTATGTTAAATGGAGTATCATAAGAATCTGGCCACATGGAGAGAGTTTGACTTGCACACAAGAGCCTGCGATCTAGATATGAGGCAGCTGATTCCTGCCGGTTCCCAAGATACAATTTTCTTTACATAGTTCTTCATCACTGCTGATTGAGCACAAAGATTCACACGGGCAATGATTAGAATTCGTCTTCATCTTGCAAGCACCACAGGTACTGTATATGCTTGTGACTTGGGTAGAGATTTGGTCAGAGAGTGAAGTGGCCAGTAGGAATGGATTGTCTGGCAGCAATATTCTTACATCTAATAGAAATATGTTGCATTGAGGCACAGATGACTTATGCGAAAAGATTTCTCATCAAACCCTTAATAAAGCATCAGCTTTGTTGGCCATGAAAAAAAATCATCCCCCTGCCTCTTTTCTTTAGTCCATCTTTCTCACCATAGAACCACGCTATACCGATGGCTTCAATAAGCACTCCAAACAGAATCGATGTTCCTGCTGCAAAGTGGTCCAGCAGAGTAAACACATACATCCCTCCCTGGAGAGGAAGAGGAGAGAAAGAAAATAATGCCTGTAAGTTTTCTACTGTTACCTTGTTTTTAGACAGTTTTGCAGATATTATGTCTGTACGTATGCAAACACTAGAGTTTAACCACAGCGCAAGGATAAATTCTAACTAGCACACTAACGTGATGTGCATGCCATTAAACACAGACTCCTCAATAAGAGACTTACATTTGTAACACAGAAGAGGGAGATGAGAAAAGTGGAAACAACAATAAAGAGGGTGAACAGCTCTCTGTGCTTGTGGAGGAATTTGAATTCATCAATTAGTCCCGTGATCACTGATTCCATGCCACCCATCTACAACAAAAAACACAGCAGTTAGAAAGAAAGAAAAAGTCAGTCCTGAGCTGTTAAGTCACTGAAGAGGCCCGTCGATGCTTGGATAGTTACTGCTCCTAGACTATATATTTGAGAGTAATGAAAAACAGTAATTTGGCACAGAAAAGGTATGCTATTTGGCTGACCAAAGGGATGTAACTGTGAGTGTCTGTGTGGATACTCACTGCACTGTCAATGCCCAGAGTCAACAGCATGATGAAGAAGATAACTGCCCAAATTGATGACCCGGGTAGTGTTGCAATGGCTTCGGGGTAAATGACAAACACTAATCCAGCGCCTAAAAGAGCACAAAAACCATGAAAAAAAGAGCAAAGGTGAACAGCAGCGCAAAACAAAATGTAGTGCTCAAACTATTTCCCCTTCTAGCAAATATAAAATAAAAGTAAAAGAGGAGGTAGAACAAAAATGGATGTTGTAGATTAGCCAAAATCAACAGCCTTATAGCCTTCCCGTCAGTTTTATGACATTTTAAACTCAAAATTAAACAGTTTAAAAAGCTTTGCATAATCAACAATAAACAATCATACCATCTCTTGCAACTTTGTCTAGAGCCACGTTGTGCTTTTGGGACATGTACCCAAGGAAGGAGAAAACCACAAAGCCAGAGAAGAAACTTGTTAAAGAGTTGATGGAGCTGGTAATGATGGCGTCCCTGGATCAATAAAAGAAGGCAGAAACACGATAGTCCATAATAAGAATGTAAAACACTTTGTCAATATATCATCAGCCAGCAAACAGTCAATATCCACATAACTGACCAGACCAGCTGTGAATCAGGGATGCACTTAAAAAAAAATTATGTACAGGCTTGACATCAGCTTAGGAAACCTTTGACTGATCTAGATCTAGATAGATTGCTCTGTCAGATTTTCAGTATCTTGCATCATGTGACAAACTAGTGAGTTGTTCTTTTCATTAAAAAAAAAAGAAGAACAAAACAGCAATAACCTTTTTAAGGTTAAATGGTACGTTAAAAGCGAGTTTATGCTTTTATGGAATCCTCGAAGTGTTAGTTATCAGAAGCATTTTTTTAAAGGGCAAAACGGGGGAGATAAAAGCCACCTGTGGGTCGCAGATGATTTTCAAAGAGTGCAACAGTTTTGATTGGTGTAACATCTAAAGTAGTCTGCTGCGCAGCTTGGTGTCAAAGACATAGAGGGTTTCAAGGAGCTTCAAAGGTTATTGTAATTCACCTGCTTATGTTGCATGTGTGCTTGCAGAATCAGCTTCCCCACCTCCGTGTGCCTCCGTGAATTCCCACCTGCCTCTCCCCGTGTATCCGTACCTGTAACAGTTGTTGCTGAATTTGTTGTAGCTGGAAAAGGCAATTAGCACACCAAACCCCACTCCCAGCGAGAAACAGATCTGCGTTGCTGCCTCAATCCAGACCTGGGGAGAGAAAGAACAAGCGCACTTGTGTGAAGCGGCAAACAAAAGGCACAGGAGAGGAAAAAAGCCATTATTAGAGATAATTGCAGGAAACTCATTCAACAGCAGCAGATGAAAGACGCTTGTGAATACGGGGGGTAATTTTGCAAATTACTGCTCCATGCATCTATCTAATCTAATTCTCCAATTGCTCCCGTGCATCTCTCAATCTCTGTCCTTGCTTTCGCTATCATAAATGAATCCTTTAGTCACGCATGTGGATTTATTGGGACCCTCAACACCTAGTGTTAAGTTAAATTAGATATTTATATTGTGATAGGAGGTTTCATGGATAAGAAAAATATTTGAAATGAGTGACATAAGTAGTTTTCTCAAATTTCTTTATTGCCTCCAGGGAAGGTAGCAATTAAAACAATGCTGTGTTTACTTGCACTAAAATAATTCCACATTCAGGCTTTTGGCACAATAAAATTAAAGGGTTAATTTAACAGTAGACATAGAGGATAGCAATAGTAGAGCCCAATGCTCTTGTTATGCTTCTTGTTTGTTAAGCAAATAAAACTTCATTATGCTTTTTTTCTGTTATCGCTGTTTCGGGTTCTCTTAATCTGTGGACTTGAGCTCAGAATTTTATGTGTCAACATTTTTTGTGTGTGAGCAGGTCTGTTGTCTAAATCACTCTTTGTGGAACCATAATTAAACTAAACTAGACTAAAATAAAATAAACTAAGATAAAACACAGATTTAGACTTTCTTTTATTGATGGCCACTTCCATCTTTTATATACAGCCTGTATTTTCTACCCTTTTTTCTGAGTTGTTGTTTTGTTTTTTTCTGTTTTGGTTATTTATCTCAGAAAATCCATAACTATGCCAACAAATCTACAGCTATAAAATACTTTCTTGGATTATGTTATATCACATTTTGGGTTGATAAGAATATCATTCATCAAGATCTAGGACTTTAAATGCTAAATTTATCAGCGTTAGTTGTTGCAGTATGTGTTGGTTTTGACCTATACACTGGCTTTGCATTGGATGTCAAGCAACAGGTACAAGTTACAATTCCCTGCCATGAGAACTCCTGTTAAGCACAGTAGTATGATATGTTTAAAAAATTGTTGTAGTTGTGCATTCTTCATTTTTTAGTATTGGAGTCTCTTTACATGCAAGTGTAAAAATTAAATACAGGAAATACAAGTGAAAATGTAAATAAAGCCACAGTATTTCCCCTCATACTATATCTTCTTCTTGTGGAACACTGTCACTCTCACTTCACTTGTGTCTCCTCTTTCTTCTTTTGGCGCTCACCTTGGCGTCACAGAGTCTTAGGAAGTCCACGGAGAGGTAGGCCTTAATGCCATCAATGGCTCCAGGCAGGGTGACTCCGCGGAGCAGCAGCACAGTTAAGACCACATAGGGCATTGTGGCTGTGATCCACACAACCTGAAGGAGTCACACAAGGTACACACACACACACACACACACACACTCACATGATACACACAAGAAAAAGATACATGCATGCAGAACAATCATGCATTTAAAGATGGTGCTGCATTTGACTGCTATGCTGTTAAAGTCACTGTGCACCATGACTCACTTAGATTTTTAGTTTTGCAAATATAACAGTAATTAATGTCTGCTATCTTATATGTTACCTTGCCAGAAGTCTTGACTCCCTTCCAGAGACTGAAGTAGAGCAGAACAATAACCACAGCTAGACAGGAAGTCAGCTGCCAACGTGGACGACCCAGGTTATCAATGCCGTTACTGTCCTGGATATGGAGTACTGCCCTTCTGAGAAAGGAGAACATTCAAGCAAGAGGCATGGTGACTCCTAAATCACCATTTAGTGTACACTGACTGTCTTGTATGTATGAGCACATTCAAATTTAGAAAGACTTCGCTTAACAGAGGTGTGAAGAGACAGGATGAGCTCAAGAATACTGGCCTAAAAAGCTGTCACCAGAATTTCATGTCACACATTGTTGACACCAATCCATCGTCTGCACTGGGCTTAACATTGTAGCTAATTTCTGAGTTTTTTAGTTACCATAGTTACTGCACTAAATCCAAAGGGTTCCCTTTTTTTCTGACGAGAGCTTAGCGTCTTAAAAAAAAGAATAAAAAGAACATATGCAACAGAAGGTAAAGCAACACCTCTGTTGACTTCTCTCCAGACATTTAAAAAGAAAAAAAATAACCTATTTTATTATTTCTGTCATGAAAATGTATCAACACCAATTAAATATATGTTTAAATATGTTCCATATGAACTACAGGACGTAAAATACCATTACTAAAACACACACATCTAAAGTACATACAGTACTGTATGTACTGAGTAGGATATTCAGGGTTCACTGATTCCAGATGTAATCATAATAACTGCTGCAATCAAGATAAAAATGACTAAAGTTCATTATAATATTATTATTCATATCAGAAACTGAAGTATAAACTAGGCTCCAGATACCCTTCATAAGATTGGCTTTACATCCAGTCCCTGTTTCTGAAAGATGATACTTGAGCTTCACCTAAAGGGAGATTTGAGACCTCAGGCTGTCTGACCAGATGCTGCACCAAGTGTCGCTACATCTGTTGCAAGTGCTGAAAATAATGCATTATAATGAATTACATTATCACAAATGGCAGCTAAGATGGGAAAACTGCCTAAAGGTGACAACGTTCAAAGTCTACTTTATTCTAGATAGTTACCAAGCATGTGTCACGTTAAAGACTAAATTCAGTGGATATTGTTTTTGCCTTGATCCATAAATTTAGAGGCAGCCTAACAGATGAGACTAAATAAGATCAGCCAATTTTCAGCTGATATAGTCAAATTGTCTGCAGGTGGTTGTGCATAAATAGCCCACTGCCATTTTATCTAACGTGGATGAAATACTGCATCTGTCACAGCAGAACAACCCCTTTCACTTGCTGAAATAGGAGACACCTGGTCAGCTTCATAAAGGAAGGCAATATTGGCTAAATGCAGCCAAACTGTGCATTTCTGATTCTCTGTTATAATATATCTCAGCTATTTAGGCTGCAAAGGCATTCCATTACTGCACTCCAACCAAACACATCATACCTCATGCAGTAGACATGTGCAGGACTATCTAAGCAACCTTTTTTACTCCTTACAAATAGTGTGCTAAAGCTGAAGATCAGGCTAACTTACTCAAAATACTCCTGAGCCGGGGTGGCTTTGTAAATGTCACTGACTGAGCCGTTGTCAGCCCAGTCGGAGCAGTTTGGACTGTTCCACGTGTTGTTGCAATGAACCCACGGTAGCTCGCCGGTGAAAGAGGAGAAGAGGTAGAACATTGCCCATGAGATGATGACGTTATAGTAGAAACCAACATAGAGGGAGATGAGGATCACTGTAAAGCCTACACCTGTTGAGGGAAACATAAGTTATGAATATCATAGACACTAAGGATACAATACTGAAGAATATCTTACTGTCTTTCTTGTGACCAGACATAACATATTGTTAGTGCACACCATAAAGCACACTGTGAGTATACAGTAGCCAGAGTAGCCAGTGCTACATGCCTGCAGTCTCACAAAAAAAGAAACAACCTTCAAACGCTGCCTCTTTATGCCTTAATTATCAATCCATCTACCCTTTCTGTAAATCAGAAACAATGTCCACTCTTCTAAGGCTGTATTTAAATGTTAACCTTTGCTAGGAAGCATAACTGCAACTGTGCCTTATTGATTTCTTTGTAAAGTGGATGTGATATTTGTCCAGGGAGCCACGTCTCTTATTAGCGCCACATGCGGCCGTGCTATCTCTCAATCTCCCTTCACCAACCCTTTCCAAGTCCTTTTTTCTTCAAATGGATTGATCCTGGGAGGAAACCAGCTTTTTGATCAGAATAATTACTGTCAATACGGGCATGTGTACGTGTATTTGAATAATTACTGTTATCCCCCTGCTGAGAGACAGAGAGAGAGTGAAGCGTGTGATTAGAACGTCAACGTACTCTGTGTGGTCCCTGACAGACGGCACATGCTCCAAGGAACACACATAGACGAAAAACACGAAGCACGTACACACTGCGGGCCACCTTCAGACCAACAAGGGCACGATGCCACACAAGACAGCCTTATGGCTTCTCACTGTGGAGCAACAGATGGTCTGCTGTTATCAGAGGTAACTTCTTCTAAAAAATCAAAGGGAATTCAGAGAAAGCGACGGATGAATGCACACAAATTAAAGCTTGTTTAAAAAGCGTAAAAAACAGAGCCAAGTAAAGTGTATCATTATATTTTCAACTCATGACTTTGCTTAGAAACGTGAGTCGGACTTCATGTTTGTTTCTCCATTAGTGTATGTTTGGATGGCATTTCTCCTGAACTGCGCTTTGCTTAACGGTGTGTTGAAAAGTACCCAGAACAAGCATCAGCCAGTGTTACCTGCCACTGGGTGACACAAAAGGATGCGGACAATCAGAATAAAAGTCTAAAAGCCCAATTTTCATTTGCTTTCCATGTGAGTGCCAGCAGAACCTGATGTTCCGGGAGGGATAAACAATGCCTGTCGCTGCTCAGCTCAGAGACAAGCAGACAAAAGAGACTGGCATGTGGACAGGCAGGCATGTGGGCAGGCAAGCAGACAGAAAGACACGTAGGGATTAAAGGGAGAATGTTAGCAGACAGACAGCCATGTAGGCAGATGGACATACAGAAAAATGTAACTCGTCCCATGATACATTTATTATATTCCTAAGAGGGTGTGCATATATCCTCGAGTGTTTGCATATGTAAGTAAGGGTCTGTCACATTTGATTTTACCTTCATACATTTTACTTTCCTACCTTTAAATATGGGACATATCTTCCAGACTCCTGCTGCCCCCTCTCTGTTATACTGACCCAGAGCCAGCTCCATGTAGAAGAGTGGCATGCCTGCTATCACCATGAAAAACAGGTACGGCACCAGAAATGCACCTACACACACACAGACACATACACACACACACACACACACACACACAATTTTAAAAATAAATACATTTATTTACTTATGTCTTGCAGACATGTTCACACATGTAAATTCAAAGAACAGCATCAGTTTAGTGCCAGTTTACAGGATCATATGCAGTGTCAACGCAGATTATGAAAATGTAGTATTTAGTATTTTTACATTTTTCTTTCTATGTCAAACTGCCACTGTACGATAGACAGCCCTCTTTACTCCAATAATTGACTATTCTAATAAAATGAAAACACAATTTTCAAAAGAGGGGGCTCATATATAAAAGTGTAGTTTGTCTTTGAAGATAAAGTTTATGCCTCTGACAGAACTTTTGTCATATTTCCTTACATACATATTAGACTTAGCGACGTGAAAGGCTGTGTGTTAGCCTTGACCATAGCTGCAGCATCATTTACAGCTCTTAAACATAATGAGAGCTCTATGTTAAACAGCCATAATTAGTGACACTGATTGTTAGAGCTAATCTATTCAGAACAGCTGTGGTGGTTTTTCCCCTATTTTGATCTCTGTAAAGGGTTGAAATAAGACGAAAACAACGGCCATCATACACACAGATCTGAAGCACACACAAACATGTGCATGTAGTACATGCATGCATAAAGTACTCTAGCCTGTAACTAATTCCTCCTTTTCTCTGCCTTCTTCTCTCTCTGTTTCATTATTTTTCTTATTTGCCTTTGCTCAACACAGTCACCATGTTTATGCCCTCCTACCCCTCTCAATGTGGCAGACTAATCCCCTGGACTGGGGCAAAAAAAAGAAAGAAAGAAAGAAAGAAAGAAAGAAAGAAAGAAAGAAAGAAAGAAAGAAAGAAAGAAAGAAAGAAAAACACAGTTTCCTCACATCAGTCTCTTCATCAATCTCACCTCCTCCATTTTTGTAGCAGAGATAAGGGAACCTCCAGACATTTGCCAGGTCCACAGCAAATCCAATCACGGACAGGAGGAAGTCAATTTTCTTTCCCCAGGTCTCCCTCTCTTCCTCCCCACTGGGGTTAGTCTGAGTTGGAGTTGGAGTCACTAAGGTGGTCGATGTGAACTGAACCCCATTCTGTTCCTTTACAAGTATCAGCTCCACCTGAAGGGTCACCAAGTTTAAAATCAATCATGCATAATGCAGAATGGAATATTACAAACACATTCACCTTAAGAAATGTTATTCATGGTGATGTATTAAAAATGTACTGTAAAATACTATTATTTGTACTATTTTTACCATTTTTGTCATTCTTTAAAAAAAGCATCATATTTGTATAATGCTGATCTTTAGCACTTTATAGTTTAGTACAATATAATGAGTCACACAGATGAGAGAGCAAATGCAGTCATTTCATAAATTGAGACCTTTGCACAGTAACAGCCTTGTGTGTCTTAGATCTGTACTGACCTCTTTTGGACCCATCGTGTTGGAGGTGGGTTTTTCTGGGGCTACAACTGAGGACATCACGGTGCAAAATGGTAATAGTTGAAATCTCGGTAGGTAAAGCTGACAAGTCTTGAGCACAAAATGAGACAGAAAAAAATGAGTTTGTTTTTTTTTATTCCGTTTGTGAAGAATAAGGTTTTTGATTCAAGTATAAAAATCATCAAAAGGATCACTGGGATGAAAATTAAGGATTAAGAACAATATGAGATGCTTTTAAACACTGAAACTGTAGCAAAGATATACATATTTTAAAAAAAATTAAATGTGGCATAAGAGAGAGAAAGAGAAAACACAACAGAGTCATTTGATTCAGACTGAGGGTAACAAGAAGGGATGGGGGAGCATGTCTACAAGGTCATCACAGCATGCTCGTTTTATTTCACAAGTGCTGATAACCATTTTACTTGCAGAATGGCCTAGTATGTTGATGATGCACACTATCTACCAACATGTTGTACTCCAGATTTAATTTTGGTTTAAAATTATGTCACAAAAATACTTTTTATGTGAAAGTGTATGTGTTTTTTTGTTTTTGTTTTTCTCTAAATCTTTTCAAAAGGATCACATCAAATTATTGTAATTAAATTGCAATTAATTAATTTTTCTTTTTTACTAACAACACAGGATATAATGGATATATAATGCTATTAATACAGGGAAATACAGAGTTACAAAGCACAAAACATTTTAAACTACAAAATGATATTCTTACCTTTTAGAAATAATAGCTGAACTCCGATGTCAGTTTGGATTCAATTCCAGTGCTGATGTTCTCTAGTGTGCTGTAAACTGATGCTGATCATATTTACGCAGACCTTCCTTGATAAGTTAGACTCAAAGCAAGAGATGTTAAGCACAAACAGAAGGGGGAAAAAAGATGATAATTAAGAGAGAAAAAGATGAGGAACTGGCAATCTATGAGTTATAGAAAGCCCTCCCACCCTCCTTGGCTCCACTGACAGACACACAGAGCCCCGAGCACCCTGTGGGTTTGTATGGAGATCTGTCTGCGGGACCACTCTTGAAATATGAGAAACAATCAACAACACCCCCCCATCACCGTCACTCTCCTCCCTCCCTCCTCGATCAAGCTTCATGTCTTCCTCCTCCTCTCTCACCCATCATATATCCATGTAAGTGTGAGGGGATAAAAAGCAAATACAATATTGCAACACTTATTCCCAGATGCATGCAGTTTCAGCATCGTTATCATCCTCTTGATTCAGATACATTATAGCTGTATAACATAAGCACCTAATCTTTTCTGGCCCACGGATAAGACAGCAGTGAGAGCTTAAAGCTTAAAGATTTCTAAAATAAAGTGCAATAAAATTTTTAAAAAACATAAATAAATTTAAATAATAATTTTATTAATTACATTGAAAAGCCTTAATTTTGCATCTAACCTACAGCTGTATTGGTAAATGGACTGATTCTTATATAGCGCTTTCCTACTCTCCCAGAGAACTCAAAGCACTTTATACGACATGCCACATTCACCATTTCACACTTTCTTTTATTCTTTCTATCCACTATTCACACCTTCATACTCCAATGGATGCATAGTTAGTATCTTGCCCAAGGATATTTGGCATGCAGACTGAAGGAAACAGGGATCAAACCACCAACCTTCCAATCAGTAGATGACCTGCTCTATCTCCTGAGCTACAGCCACCCTTTATATAAGGTAGAGTGGTTGTGGTTAAAGCTGTTCATAGACTTTCTTGGTTTTATGTTCAGGGAACTCACCTTTAACAGCAATACAGTTGGCAGCAATTCATTGCAATCTCAATACCCAAAGTAATAAGGTGATAGAAGAAAGACGGTGGTAGAAAAAAGAGAAAACCATACAGCTCCTTCAACCTCCAAAATAAAACTATTCAGTAAATTAATTTGCAGTGGGTCTGAGGCATTATCACCAATATATGATTTGCATAAGCTGCCATAACAAGAACAATTTTAATATATAATTAGAAAAAATGTATTTTAATTTGTCTTAAAAAATGTCTAAAAAACCAAAATAAATACGCAAAAGGGTTGGCTTGGCCGAATCAGCATGAACACAGAATACCATTATGCAACAAACTGCAATGATTCAGTCTCTCAAAATCAAATCTCTAACTTGGTTTCACCTGAGATTCAAACTAGCTTATAACAATACCTGTCTCCTGGAGCAGCTAGCATTAGCGAAAACCCTCAAAAGAAATGAAACATTGTGAGCAGCAGCAAGAAAAGACAACCGTATCTAATAATAATATGCATCGAACCCTATCCCACTTGAAATCAGTGTCAGTCGCACAAAGAACAACACACACACAAACAAAATACTAATTGAACTAAATGAAACTTTGCTTTGGGGTTTAATAGTAAGAAGTAGAAGTAAGGTGTTCTGGGAGGTTTTAATAATTTTGCCTCTTATGTGTAAAACCCAAGGTTAACATCAAAGGTCTTTCTTAGTTGATACCCCCCCCTTCTACCTTTAAAACGATCTCAGTGACCAAGTGACACACCGTGTCCAAGCAAAAATGTCATTACCTGTAATGTTCAGCAGGCAAAACAGAATCAGCACTGACACTTAGACCCCTTCCATTTCAGATTTAACCACAGCAGGACCAGGGCATTGAATAACCCAATCAGCCTGCTCCCCTTGGACGGACGTATAACTCATGTTTAGAATGGCAACTTGTTGTTTGCAAGCCAATCGTGGTGATCAATTGTCCACCAACCCCAGCTCAACTGACACAATACACAACGCACACACCTTTAAAGTGCAATCATCCTTCAAGCCTCGTATCAGAAGTTGTTGGGTCGATGTAAGCCGTGCTGGAATTATGAGGTTTCCGACAGAGCTTGGACAACGATGAGTTGAACATAATCGAGTGTCTTGTTTTCATAAATGCAACAGCTGAGACCCAGAGGAGAAGGGTCACGAGGAGGAGGAGGGGAGCAAGCAGGAGCAGAAGATAGGCAAGGGTGAGGAAAGAATGGCAGAGGAGGAAGTGAAAGGCAATGCAAAAGGAAAAGAAAATGAGAAAAATGTTAAAATGGGAAGAAGTACAGTACAGTACCAGCCAGTAATACAGTATTACTGGCTGGTAACTACTACAACCTGAAACTTTCCTTTTCGTTCTAATGAGTTTTCTCCTTTGAATAAGCAGTTACATCTAGATGATGATTTGAGAGGGTTAGTAGATGCACAAGCCCGTTTTCTCCTTGTGAGCGCCGTCTGCTTGATCATGAAAGGAGAGAAAAAGAAACACAGGAGAAGGAATGAGGACAAATTCTTAACCCATTGAGTCATGAGCATAAGCACTCATTTCAGACAATAAGAACATTCCTCCCCTCCACAGACTAACCTATTTAACCTCCTGAGCATCACAGGGGGGGTTCCTGAAAGTCTAATTCAATAATAAATTATTTTTGAAACAGTTTTTTTTTTTTTAAACTTACTTGTGTTCTCTAATTGGGAAAATGCCATTAACACTTTTCAGTTACATACAAAGCCTCTGGTAACCACAAAGGAACAATAATAACTCTTACATACAGTTATTGAGCAATTGGTTTCAACTGACTGAAGAGTCTTCAGCCATGGTAATTGCTCAGGGAGTACATACACACTGAGGTTTTGTACTAAATGTTTATGCAAGCATGGTAGCATATTGTTGCTGGATGTTTTACAGAATGGCAGAGAGAATTGCCTAGTTTTGCTACACACTAGAGGTCACACTATAGAGGCCCCTAAGTAACAAGAGTGCATGGAAAATAAATTCATTGAATTACACACTTCTGGAACTAAAGGAAAAGTCAAGGGACGACCAGTATTGTTAGCATCCATCCCCTGTGAACTCTGAATGTCTGTGAGTAACCCATTATGTACATGGATAGTGTGTCACATGCACATAATTTATGTCAAAACATTTCACTGTGGCTCAAAGTGGTGGAACTGGGTGAACAGAACAGAGATTAACGTCTATAGAGAGGTGACCAAAGTATATCTGACAAAAAACAGAGCTGGAAGGAAATTAAATGGCTGAATATACTTGTGCAAATCATTTCATAAACATGACCTCAACGTATTGTGAGTCACATAATTTGCTAGATATTTAACTTAAATTGTACCATTATGGATTTCTCCTACCCCAGTCTCCGTCATGCAGCCTACTGCAGCTCAACATACTGGACTTAAAAGAAAAAAAAAACAAACAAAAAAAAACCCACTGCATTTTCTCTGTGTTTCCTCAAGAGGGAGGCATTTCTGCAATAACAGGTCAAGAAAATAGATGACTGTATGAACATGTGGCCTGACTACGTTTCTATCAACCTTATAATTCATGGTTATAGATGTAAGGCATATATGGAAGATTAAAACAATTTAAGAATTGATACTGCAATTACACTTTCCTCAATATCTTTAACATGCGTTATACAGTAAAGCTAAATTCATAATTACAAATAGAAATTTTTTTCACTGCAAAGGCTTTCTTGTACTGATGTAGAAGTCATTGCACCCCAACCTCACATAATAAAACCTCTGTTACAGAATGACCCAATAACACTGTGACAGACAGGAGGAGTGTTGATGCTTCTTTAATTCCATCGGCGAGTCACATTAACAAGTTATATCATAGCAGTCCTGAACAAATTCAAAACTCTCAATCATCAAAATGCATTAACAAAATAAAAACAAAAACTTATTCAGAAAAAAGTTTGAAGTAAAGCTACAGGAGAAAAGTAGTTCAGTTTCATGGTCCATATACAGTGAGCCATCAGAAAGTTAATATCGCTCTTTCAGAGTACACAAGTCTTTCGTCTTAGGCTCACTGTTAGATAAACTGTTTAAGCAGGCAGTAATAGCATACAAGTTCTCTCATAGGTTTACATTTTCTCAGACTGATACAAAGTCAGGAAAAACACTGCCTCTACTGAGGTACCTGAAATGAAAATATGTGAGTGGAGGGAGACAAAAAAGTCATGAAAGGAAATTTAAATAGTATTTTCATATAGCCCCAATGCAGAATTGTTCTGAATATAAATACTGACTATATAAAAAGCAGATCTTTGACTTGAATACATATAGTACATCATCATCCTCTGACCGTCCAGTGGAGCTTTCCATTTAAAATAAAACTGCAGGAGGGGTTACTGTGGCTCAATAAATCGCATTCTGTCAGGTGCTGAAATATTGACTTCCTGTTTCAGCCGTAATTCAAAATAAGATTCCCCATTTATATACAAAAACAGTATGGTTTCAAACATACAGAGTGAACTGTTAACTATGCATTAGAAAAATCACATCACTAAGAAGTACATTTAATACTTATCCATTTCACGGTGCAAACAGGTTTAAGTCATTCAAATCTTTACACTGATGCCAAGTCCCAGAAGTTCACAAATTCAATTTCAGGCTACAAAATTTCCACAATCCTGAGATGTTGCAGAAAAGTAGGGCTAAAAAGGGAAGGGGGGGGGGGGGGGGGGGGGGGGGGGGGGCAGCTTTCTTTGTGATCTATACTTTTCTCTGTGCTCCCTTTACTGTAACAAATACATGAGAAAAAAAGAATCACATTAAAATGACCTACAATACTGTTGTCTACAAATGCAACATGCTTTAGAGCAATGTGAAATATTTAAGAAGGAAAAGCTACTAAAGTGCAAGCACAAATCGATAAAACTTCAATGACAAAGTATGGAGACAATACCAAAAGATTGTCATGACATGTGTGCAGTCTGGAGTGTCTGTATGATGTGGCCCGTCATGTGGCGGTTCTTCACCTCAGGGCTCGACATATGTACACACTCACACTTTACTTAGTTCAACCTGCACACATCACACATTAGTAAAACAAGGAGGAAGGGGGGTGTGTGTGTGAAAAAGACAGAAAACAAAACTTTTGAAACCTTAATTCCTTAGGAAAATGTCCACTGGAGATCAGTGCCGAGTGGCTTCCAATTGTGACAAGATTGTCTATACATTCTTGATTTTCGCATAAAAATTCTACAGATTCAAGGCTATCATCACGAGTAGTAATAATATAGCAATAAACCTTTCATAGTGTAAGAGGAATACAGCACAAAAACAACTGCATTATTACACAAAGAAAAATAAAATGTGGCTCATTTATCAACAATAAAATCTGCAGAGAAGATCACAGATCTTTGTCATGGCAGTGAAAATAAAAATCAGTCATATACGTATATCAAAAATTCACAAAATGTCCTGCATTTGGAATATTCAAAATGCATATAAGAACTCTTCAAAAGCATACATCTTGAGAAGGCTTAAGAGATGTGAAATATTGCTTCACTGAAAGCCATAATGGGATACACATATACACTATGAATGATCACAGATGAGATGGAAATGTGATTTAAAATAATCTCCCAAAATCCCTCATTTTATTTGTTTCCAAAATAAAATAAATAAATAAAATAAAAATAAAATAAAAATCTGACCAAAGAACTAAATGAGGAACTACTTAACCTTAATTTTTTATTAAATCCCTTCACTGTCATTAAAATTGAAATCACAACCTCACCCCCTTACTGAGTGACTAAATCAGACCCCCTGGAGGGAAGGGGGGGGGGGGGGGGGGGGGGGGGGGGAATCCAAAAGTAAAATTACAGGCGGACATTTCAAACAACAGACTGGTCCCTCAAATGGGGTGTATGAAGCACAATGTTACAGATGACTAAGGAGCAAACTCCATCCTGGAAGTCATTAGGGAAGATTAATTGACAATAATATGGTCCTACAAGGATAACAGTGTAATGCAGAAAATACACTTTTGCCTTTAAAATATCCAACTAAGCTACTTAACTGAATGTGCTTTCAGTGGTCACGTACAGTGATGTTTTTCCACTCTTTTCAACATTACACAACTAGCTCAAAAGGACAGTAACAAACCTAGAAGGTGACGTGAAATCATCAAATGCATTTTTGGTCCAAGTGTAATTTCTTTTAAAACATAAAAAAAAAAAAAAAAAAAAACTTATGCGGGTGAGAAATGACCAAACTGTGGAATGTACATGCATGTGATCCATTGAACGCCAAAAATTGTGACATCATACAAGTTTTTCAATTTTGTCTCTGAACCCTGAGCGAAATCAAATATTATATTTATGTACAAATACATCCACACACACCAGGCTCATAGCAAGTACGACCACAAACTTGCAGAGACCCTAGTTAACCTCAAATGTGGCTATTGAAGCTAAATGCTTCAAGTAGTCCAACAGTTGTCACTGGTACCCTCAGGCCTTCCTTTTTCAGCACTTAATCCTCAATCCTGCTTAAATTAACTTGAGCCCATCCTTTCTGCACTTTCTACTCAAAAGGCAGCTATCATAAAGAGAGGAAATGGATAAAAGTTACAAATCAATGATAACCAAATACAGATGACTGGGGGCTCATTTTGTTCAGTTTCCCCTCATTTATATATTTAAAAAATAATAAAAAAAAATATCAAACAAAAGGACAGTCCATACTCTGTTAGAGGGAAAAGAATTTGCCCTAGAAATTTTAATATGTGCCTGCGCTTCAAGTATTCAAGTATTGTAACCCTAACAGCCATTGTTTGGCATTCTGACAAATCTTACTATGGAAGAGGAAAAAAAAGTAACAAAATAAACCTTTTAGAGGCTGAAAATCTCATAAATTTCACGGATACAATGGTAATAAAAGGTTATGGTAAACTTGATTTTTGTATTTGTGATTAATGAAAGATAGTCCCTTCTTATTCAGCAATTTACAGCTCTCCTTACACAACACTCCTCTCACCAGGAGAGGGGTTTGCTTTCCCCATCCAATTTCTCTAAACTCTTTTAGTTGTGTTTCTTGAGTCCATCTATTGTGCCATCGTGGTCGCTGAATTCGGGACAGATACCATTAGCCGTTTTGCTGGTGGCGGCGGCTCCTTTCACTTTCAGTGTCGACAGGCTGGGTTGGGTTTGGTGATCATTGTAGGGAGCACTGTGGAGGTCTGTGTTTTCTGTGTACAGGTAGTCGTCAGCAAAGTCTTGGTGGTGCTCCACAAAGTTTCTGAACTTGTCTGCGAAAAGACCACATGGGGGTGCCAGACACAAAGGCAGCATTAGGAAAAACTGCCAAGAGACTGAGGGCATCTTAAAATAAAGTGTCCTGGTTGTCAAATCTAATCCAATGCATGAGGGGGAAAAAAACTCACTTTGATAACTAATTATAGCTCAAAAGAATTCAGTGAAATATTTTTATGGCCGTTTTATTCGATCTCTTACCAAATGTGATCTTCCCTGTGTTGTCCACGTCAATGGCGGTAAACAGATGTGACACGCTGATGTGACTCACGCCTAAAGCTGTCTTAAGTATAACTGCTAACTCGCTTTCTGTGATGGCACCATCCTCCTCTGCCTCAAACATCTGGGGAAGAGGAAATATGATAAGATTAAAACATTCTCCTTGGCTTTGCTTTAGGGCCACTTGAACAGCATATAAGGTGACAGCCCTTGCTCAACTCAAATATCAAGCAAGTAAGAAGAGAAGATTATCATGCTCTTCTCACCTTACTTCATCAAGCTGATTTATAGATACCCAGAGTAACTGATCGGCTTCAGTGAAACCCTAAATGCACACTTCATCAAGCATTTTGAAAGGTTTTGAAATATGGGACAAATATAAATGTACTACCCAGAAGATGCGTTAATGGAGCAAATGTTATGCTGGTGCTTATGAAGCACAAAACTATTCTGCCAGTTGGTCAGATAAGCATAAATCTTACCTTAAAGGCCAATTTCATTGTTTCCAGAGTTTTGGCAGGCCTGCATACAACAGATAAGGCTATCACATATTCTCTAATATCCATTCTGTTATCTTCATGCTGAAAAGACAAGAGACCACAATAAAAATAAAATCAGACTGTGAGCAAGACTGCTATGTTTCACAGAAGCATCTGGCCGATAGCCATTTAGGTCAAAAACACATTGCAGCAACAAATCTTTTCTTGTTTAGGTTCCATTATGCAAATATGCACACTGAGTTTAGTTTAAAGAAAGCGCATACAATCCAGTTTTCTAGAAGCACTTTCTCATCAGACTACTTCAATCACGCCCCAAACTAGAACGAATATTGCTTCAGTTGTGCATTTTTCTAAAACTGCTGTTCTGTATCTGCATAATAAAAACTAAACGTGAAAATAATAAAACAAAATGCACTCAAGTAGCAGCAGTAACCACTGTGAAAGACTGCAGAGCAATCATGGTTATTAGTAAAAGGTCGCTGCAGTTTTTACCTCGTCAAAAAGACCAAACATGTCTCGCAGCATATCTGAAACTGGCACATCAAGGAAGTGTGCAAAGCCTTCCAGTCCCAGCTTCTGCCCCTCAAGCTTCCTGGCTCTGTTCCCATACTCCTGCAAAACCTTCTCGGAGTTCTGTGGTTTCAATCTGGGACAGCGATGACATAATAACATAAGAATAACAGTGTAAGCAAAGAGAGAGGGGAAAAAAATGAGAAGACTTGTGCTCCTGAGAATGAGCAAGCTATGACAACTCTATAGACTTTACAGTTATACTGTATAATATTTATGTGCTCCGTTCTACTCATTTGCATTTTCCCCCCCAACAAGCTACATGTTTTTCATTGTTTCGACTCTTTCATTCTCTGCTAGGCAAAACGCTAAATCCCTGCAGTGTTGGGAGAATATTTTGCCTTCCTCACCCTTGTGCCCCTTACTTAGTCATCTTTGATAGGTTTATTGCCTTGGAAAGTTTGAATGACTCACCCCAGTCTCCTGACAAGCTTGGCAAACTCCAGCAGACAGGTGTCGACTGGCAGCCTCAGCTGGCCTTCTGCCATGGCCAGCTGGCAGTCTTCAAATGAATAATCTGTGATGGGTACCCCCAGGGCTCTGTGCACCACACAGGAGAGATAATGATGGGACATCAGTTTGTGCAAATCAATATGAACTTTGCTTAAGGCCAATAACGCAGAGAAAGTATCTGATACATCTACTTTGAAGTTGGGAACAATGTTCCAAGTTTTCTCCATGAATCTGCAGAGCTGAAGTTTCCCCATGTGTAGCTCAAAGCAATAATGCACAAAATGTAGTAATCTAATAGGCAAGTATAGCCCTTACACAGCATAAGACAATGATAACTAGGTGGTTCACATTCATTTAGGATTGTATTTTATATATAATTATTATACTTCTAAAGAAAAATGCAAAGTTTCTAAACAGTGTATACTTTATTTAATAATTAGATGACAATGGAAATCTAAAAGATGTGGATTAATACAACTTTACAGCTAGAGACATTCACTGCATTCACCGTTTTTAAATGAAGAAGCAAAATTGGAATTGGAATAATAACCTCAGTCAACTTTGTGTTGTGTACATAAATTGTTGAAATGTATATAATATGATCAATTATTTCAACATACTTAGCCATGATACGTCTCACATTGATGGCAAAGAGTGCAGGATTCTTCTTCTCCTCCTCTGAGGGTGTATAGATGGGAAGAAACTGTAGAAAGCCCCCCCAAAAATATCTTTTTTAAAATCATTAGCATCTCTCTCAGAGTCATATTTTTCATACGGGTAGATATGCAATTATCTGTATTGACAGTAATGCACACTTACCTCTATCACAAACTCATTGTGTAACTGGCAGAGTGTCAGCCATAAAATTTGGAATCTGGATAATAACAGGACATCAACAACAACAACAAATTACAAACAAACAAACAAAAAAAAAAAAAGGAGAGCCCTGCACAGACAACACGTCAACTGAAAACCTCTTACATTTTTCTTGTTGTTTATTTAATTTTCTTAATGCACAAATTTTCAAACCCTTTAATATTTAAGTTCCAGCTGGGAAAGCTTAAGGTAACGTGCGAGAATAAATTAATTAAAACACTGTCAAATTATCAAGTCATGTGAGATTGTGTGTAAATACTATGCAATTTCCATATTTGTCATTTTGAGTTTAGTTCTTTATTTATGTCTGATTTTGACTTAAAACAATGTTAGTTACAGTATGTAAAGAATGCACAAAGTGTTAAATTAAGAAAGTGTGAAATTCTGTACTTACGCTCCTGGGCCTTGCCATGTCCATGTGATTGAGTCCTGTTAAAAATAAATAAATAAACAAACAAACCACATGAAGAAGAGACAAATTATTAGTCTCTCAAACACACTTTTACTTTTTATTTCTTGGTTCAAGTGATAACTTTGCTCCAGCTTTCTTTCTCACAGGCAGCTTATTTTCAATCAGTTTAAAAATGATTACAGTGTAATTATTTTATGGTAAGTTAAGTGTGCAATTAAATACTCAACTCTAGCACATTAAAATTCAGTTTGGACAAACATTTTTCAGACACCCCCAACAAGCATTTCATACAGGTTTCAATATGTTACAGTTTTGATGCGTTTACTCAGAGCGAAAACATGTATTAGCTTTACACTTCACCTGGATACGTGCTTAGGTTTCCAAAGCTAAGAGATTCATTGTGCTAATGATTATTTATTCTTTTAAATTTTGGAAGGCTTCTATCCTTTTATGGACATTTCCAAAATAAGGTTGCTCCAAAAAAATGGAAATGCTATGTTTAATCCCTTAAATGTAAACACAGTAAGATAATGTGTGTCAATAAAATTCAAAATCCATTATGCTTCATGGCAGACTGAATTTTTTTTTTATTACCATTATATTAAAAAGTCTACTGTTCTCACGCAATGACACCTATTAAATGCAAATGAGGCAGCCCAGGAATTAATATTCACACAGACTAGCTAGAAGTTATTAAAAATTGGTTTCTGTACTTCGTTCTAATGCTTTGCGGCTGAATACAGATGGGCAAAATGGGCATCACTAGCGTTTTTTCTCAGCTAGAGTGATTTCATATGGCTGAAAAACTAAGTTCTTCTGGAATCGCTTTTAACTCTTTAAAGCTGTGGAACCCACCCCCTTTCTTTCCTCTAGCTGTGGACACCGACTTCATTTTCATCAGACATAATTTTCATATGTAAAATTATGTCTCAGAAAGCTGTTATGCTTTTGAATGACTAAATTCTGCAGTCATAGTAAGATAATTTGCTGTGATATCAGCAGATAACAGCCTTGCTGTGCATCATTGCACAGTTATTATCATTGTGCATGAATTTCGGCATCATAAAAGTAAAGCCAATAGTGCCATCATGAGGAAAAAAATGGCAAAACAAATTGGCATCAATCAACAAAACATTTTGGGTATTTGAAAATTCCATAACAAAAGCATCATGGTTAACCAGTCAATTGGTTTGAGGAACAAAAAGGGCGATGAGTGCTTTTCCAAATAAAATGAATTAATGCCACAGGACACGATTCTAGATTTGTTTTGTTTTTTTCTACATTTCACAGCTCCTATTTCTAATCTATCACCTAATGACAAAAAGGCTAAGGGGGGAAAAAAAAACAACTTTTTGCCAATTTACTTACCAGTTTATTAGGGTAACGAATGACCACAGGCTGCACTGGTACAGCTGGGATGAAGGCCCCTACGAGGATTTAAAAACAACAACAAAAACAAGACAGGAGACTAGTTTTCATCTGTTATATTTGTAAAGGAAACATGCTGGTCTAAGAAAAAATTAGAATAGCAATTACACAGTTAAAAAAGAAAACAAAACAAAAAAAAAAAAAAACATGGGTACTTACCTGGCTTAAAGGTGATTAGGCAGGATCTATTGGTGCACGTTCCCTCTGGAAAAATCATGATCTGTATGTATGAGAGGGAAACTAGTTAGTGGTTGATGTTTACTGCAATGTCTGGTAAAAACAGATCATGGCATTCATGCATTTAATTGGTGCAACATGGTGACTCTTGCATAACTTCACCAACTTACCTGAGGCCATTCTCCTCCAGAGCGGGCTCTGCGTTTGATCTCCTCCACAGTCTTCTTCCTGGAGTCCTGGTCTGACCGGGAAACGAACACCGGCCTGATGTACTTAATCAAAGCTTGAAGCAGAAGGAAGACAGTGGAGGAAATTCAGATAGAAATTACTTGAGAAGCCATTGCTGCAAACAACAAATACTTCTATTTCTGCAATAAATATCCCAATCGTAAATGTAGAACTGTCAAACATCAAAAGCACAAACGCTTCACTACACAGAATAATTTAATTGGGCAGAGATCTAATCTTTTGCAGGCACAAAACTCAATCAAAAGTCTAAAGTTTTTAACACAAAGGAAAAACCGTATCCAATAATGACTGGGATTAGATACATTTCAAGCAAAAACGCATAATTTTATGAAAATCTGTAAGATCCACAAAAAGTTTGCAGGATTAAATCATTGTTAAATATATCTTACATTGTACTTGCATTTCCTTTTGCTGTAAGAAAAAAAAAAAATTAATGGTGTACTTTATTCAGTGAGTATAACTCATAAATATACAGAAGGAGATACACAAATACAAGGAACACAGCTATTAAGGAACAAAAACTGTCACACATTTGATGTCAACTTCCTCTTTTGATGACAGATTAGGAAACCAATTCTGTACAATAACCCCCACCCACTCAGTGACATGCTGGCCAGTCACGGGAGCACAGTCGGTGACAGACTGAGATTACCCAAATCCACCACTGAATGACACAAGAAATCATTGCTGCCTGTGGTCATCTTTATGTACAGTTCCTCCATCTAAAGCACACATACACAATGCAGTAGTTGCACACCTTTAAGATCTGCACATACTGTACAGAGACAATAACAAAATAAGTATGATAAGAGAGGGACCTCAATTAAAACTTTATCCATATTCAATTTTGTTTGATATATTGGGATATCTATATATTAGAGCTATTTGTATTTATAAGAACCATTTTGTAGTATATTGTTTTTTAACTAGTTAATTTTCTTACTGCCTTGAGCAACTGTTTCCCCTGGGATTAATAAAGTATTCTGATTCTGATTCATCTAATGTTTAAATATAAGCCACGTTTCCATTGTAGGAACTCTGAGCAGGCAGAAGGTGGCACTAAAACACACAGGACATAACATACAGCCCTCTAATCATCATTGTTTTCATGACCATGAGACCATCGTCAGATGATGGGATAACTGATTTGAAACACCTCCGGCTGCGATTTCAATTCAGAGCACAACAAAACAACAGTAATGGTCAGTGCAACTATCGATCTGTGAAAAACAACCAGGGACAACAGGGGTAATGGTGGCTGTATGACTATTTGTTATGTCCGTCTATATGATATGATTCTTTTTATTTTGTTGACAGTGATACAGTTTTTGTGCTGGCAGTAGTTACACGCTGGAGCTTTTGTCAGTCCACTGCTGCTGGCTTGGTTGATGATAATCACCTGCATTTGAAACAAACTTTAACCTTTACATACTGACACAATCTACAACAACAGTGCTGAACCAGTTAACTGTGTGCATATTATCAGGTACAGAGCAACTGCCCAATGTAATGCTAGACCATTTATTTATTTGTTTGTTTTTCTAAGCCCTATCACTAAAATGTAAGGTGTAATGAGAACATTAACACTTGTTGCCACCCACTCCACCTTGCCTGCACTCTCTTCTTCACATCTATAGAGCACTGTCTATTGCTTTGGCTGGTTAACCCCTGGAGTGTAAATTTATCTACCCTCATAGCTTCACTGTTACACCCATCTCCCTCTCATTCACTGAATTTCATTCCTCTTCTCTCCAGGCTCTTTACCACCTGCTCTCCTCAACTCACTATAGATCACAATGTCACCTGTGAACACCATAGTCCATGGAGACTCCTATCTGATGACATCTGTCAACCTGTCCATCATAACTGCAAACAAAAAGGGGCTCAGAGCCGATCCCCGATGTAATCCCACCCCCCCACTTTGAACCCGTCTGCCACGTCTACTACACACTTCACCACTGTTTTGCTGTCCTCATACACTTTCTGCACCATCCTCATATACTACTACAGTTCCTCTCTTGGCACCTTATATGCTTTCTCCAGTTCCACAAAGACACAATGCAGCTCCTTCTGACCTTCTCTACTGCATCTACAGCGCTCTTTGTGCCGTAACAACAAAACTGCTCATTTCACAGCCAAAAAAGTACTCTTGAGTAATGCAGTGAAATTATTGTTGGTGCATAATAACTGAAAGAACAAATTTAAATATTTTGATTTTGATTTGATTTTTATTGATTAGCATTCAAATATCTCAGTGAAAACAGAACAAAGATCTACCACAAAGCAAGAAAGCATGAGACAAGGCTAATCAAAAGGTATTGGCTGAAGCATTTGCTTATTACGCCAACCCTTTTCACAAAATATCTTTTTGCATGCAGCTCGAAGCAAATAATAAAACAAAGCAAAAACCAAACAAACAAGAAAAAAAAAAAAAAAAAAAAAACTTTCCACCTTAGATAAGTAACTACATCAAAGCAAAAGAATCAAGAGGTTTTGTTTTTTTTGGGGTTTTTTTTTTTTTTGCTCTTTTCATTCTTGATTTATATATTTTTCTAATACTCTATTTTTAAACAAGGAAAATGAACTACACCTTTTTAAATCACTGTCATAACTATTCCACAGGTTAACTCCTCTAACAGAAACACATCTCTGCTTTATATTTGTCCTCATCTTGTTTTTTTTTAAAGAAATCTGTTCCCCTTAAGTCATACTGACTCTCTCTGACTTTGAACAGTCCAATATATGTGCAATCTGTGCACTAGTAGACGTGCAAAGGGACATGTGCAATGACAAACAGGAAACTGAGTAGGCAAAGACTAGGGTTAAAGACTTTGTAGAGCAGAAGCATCTTTCGTTTTACCGAGACCAAAAAAAAAAAAAAAAAAGCCTCTCTTTGCTCATACAGAAAGTCAACAGAAAGAGAGCAGTTTGAGAGTAGTAAGGGAACAAAATGAAGAAAGAAGAAGGTGAGACCATGACAAGAAGAAGAAGAAATGATTTCAACTGTGAGCTGTCTGCTGACAGGAAGGGATTACATCTCTCGCAAGAACCCTACAAGTCGCTCTGCACACGTCATTCTGGCTGATCAGGTCTTAATGCTTATTCTGGATTCCACGTGGCCATGCCCTTGTGCTTGGTTCCTACTGCAAGTCCAAAAGGACTTGTCACCCTAAAGAACATTAGAGGCCCTTTAACATTTTAGGGAAAGCCAATATTGAGATAGTAGAAACAATAGAATAACAGCATAAAATTCAATATATTTTTACAATTTCAAATGCATTCATTTGCATTTTTTACACTTTAGCCCAGCTAATCCAAATCATAATAGCTGACTGCATATTGTTTAAACAGACAATTTGCCAATAAACAAATATGCTGAAATATGGTCGTAATCCTGCAACACAAGTAAAGCTGCTTTAACTTGGCCGAGCTTCACTCAGCCTGGAACTAACAATGTGGCTAATTACTGACTCAGCAGGCAGAGCAGGAGGAGAAAGGCAGGCAAAAATAACACATAAACACCTTCACAGCATGTTCTGCTTACGGGGACATAAGATCCGGTGACTGAACTGGCAATTGAGAAGACTGTTGAACTTGCAGCCTAGTTGATAGGATTTGACTTATATTATTGTACTGAGTGCGTCTAAGCAAGTCCTGCCGGTCCTCTGGATGTTACTCTGAGTTGTGCAAAGACAAGGCCACACAGCTAGCTAAATAAGCATTTGGCTTTGTGGGATCTATGTCTGGCTATGAATAAAATTAAAAAAAAATCATTAGTCTGAGTGTCTTTTATCCAGACACTTATATTTTGTATTTTGACTTGGCTCCTTTTGACATGTTTGTGGGTTAAAGAATGTTGTGAGTACAGTGTAACACTGAGCATTCAAGTTTGACTTTTTTTTCTTTTTAACAAAATTACCTTGTTTAGTCACAGTTGAAAACTCAAACGTGTTGTTCTGGAGTATAATATCTGCTTTCATTACAGCATAGCATCTGTATTTTCTTTGTCTTTTTTTTTTTTGAGGTATAGCACTGCTATACCAAGCTACACAAGGCTGAACAAAAACCAAGCTACACTTGCTTTTAACTTATCAAAATTAAATGCAAATCAGAGTGGGCAATCCCCTGTTGACTGTAACGGCAGCAAAGTCATGGGAACTGTCTTACTGATGCTGTACTGATAATCTTCCCCTTTGTACAAGCCACATACCACAAATATCATCTTTCCCTCACGTGCTGCTGAAATGCATCTAGTAACTCACTGTCATGAGCAATGAGATTTTGTTTTTGTGTGTGCCTGTGTGTTCGTGTGTGTGGTGGTGGGGTTACTTACTTCCCCAGAGAGGTATATCCTTGCTCTCAGCCTTCATGACAATTGAGGACATTGTCATGGTGACTGGGATGGCATCAAAGTAAGAAGAGTGGGGTGCCAGGGTAAGGATAGGTGCTTCTGTAGGCAATGCCCTTCGCCCTTTCACAGTCATCCAATGGAACCCTCCCGCAAACCACATGACTCGCATGATTATTCTCAGAATGATGTCCACCAGTCTGGAAAACAAGATCATCCATGTGTGAGAAGCACTTTTCACTTCTTGCAAATAAAAGAAAACACTTTAAATGATATAGCATAATTTATTAAAACAGCAGTACCAATATTCACAATAGAGTCATAAGGGACACAGGATTAGTGTTGTAAGTTGCTATGGAAAATAAACTGCGTCAATAATTGGTGACCAGAAGCGAACTGACACCATAACCACCTGTAATGCACAGTGTGGGGTCTAGTTCTTCAAATGTATTACTTCTCACGCTGTTTCTTCACTAACATTACCGGTGAGATCTCACAACTTAAGACAGAATTATATCCGTCATCTTTCCAGTCAAGGCCAATCAAGAAACTAGCTATAATTTAAGTTTCACTAAAAAACACCTTTTACCAGAAGTATCACAAAATTTCTATTTGACACACAGCACTTTAAGTACATCAGAGCTTTAAATTCAACAAAAAGTGCTTGGTTGGTATCATCATAAAGTGAGTAAGACAGCAAAGACTAGCTGGAGAACTGTGTGCTTTAACCCTACAGGGCCTGCTGTCAACAGCCAAACTAAACTTGATATTAACGATGCTCATGATTATGCAATTGTTTCTTGTCTTAAAAATCAATAAATTCCTCAATTTATACTGGCTACTGTCAGGAGGAAGTAGGCACCACCTCCACAACTAAATTATAGAAAGACTGTGCTGGATTGGCAAAAACATGTTTGAACATGGATGCTATCGTACAAACTCAACAAACATAGGAAGTCACATACTTTGACAAATTTCATTGTGCAGTTCCTTCGAAAACATAAAATGAGTAATGCAAGGGAAGCACATCACAAATCTACCATAACAATGCACATTAGTTTAACAGTACTAGACTCTGCATTCTAAACTCCCTCATTCAAGAGGGGTCGCCATAGCTCCATGTTTGAATGCCCACAACTCCAAAGGGAAACCAGGGATCTTTCATTTCTTAGGCCGATGTGCAAATCATTACACTATGGAGCCACTCGAGCTTAATTACTGAACTTTGAGCCAGTTCTACCAGTTGTTTTTTTTTTTTTTTTAATTATCGAAAGCTATACATTAAAAAACACCCACCTTCTCCAGAGGCACTGGGGTTCAACGGTGGTCTCGGAGCGCCCCACTGAGGCAATGAAGGCAAAAGGCCAGGCCAGCAACATCATGAATGCAGCTATGAGTAGACGGATGGGGAATAGCGTGACTGTCATTAACGCAATCTGTGAAATAGAGAAAAAGCAAAAAGATCAGTTATTTTCTATACTGCTACAGTTCTTATTTGTAAAAGGATGACTTCAGCCTACAGAATGAATCCATGACTGAAGTGATCTCTTACAGGATGGGTATGTCAGCAACTTCATAGCTGTTCAGGTTGCCAAACTGGAGCTTTAATGGTCGAACAACAATGGTCTCAGGCTGCAGTTCAAACAAGTAAAATGACTGTGTGTTTGTAAAATAAGCAACACACACAAACAAGTGCCTAATATGTGTGTCCTACACAGTATAAATGGCAGCGAGTTTGCAGCATGGCCTCTAAACATAGCTCCTATAATTTAAGACTACGCAATACAAATTTGTCTTATGGGTTTACTTCCTATACTCACAAGCAATATCCTTTAAAGCTGACATGTTATATACCAAGTTGTGCATTCTTAGAGGCTCTGATAATCCTTGCACCTCACTCTAAAGATTCAGTTATGACTGTTTATTTAAAAGCTATTCATGACCCTGATAGCACACCTTATCTTTTGTCAATATTTGTCCTGATAGCAAGCACTGCTGTTAAACATCAAGTCTAAGTGGCCTACCTTATCAGGAGAGAGTTCTTATCTAACAGCAAATTCAGTTTAAACTGCATTTTAAAATGCCAAACACATTCTCAAAAAAGGGGGCTGGGGGTTCCTGTTGTTAAGAATGTCTTAACCCAGCGGTCCCCAACCTGTTTTGCGCCACGGACTGGTTTATGCCCGACAATATTTTCACGTACCGGCCTTTAAGGTGTCGCGGATAAATACAACAAAATAAAACTAGTACCGGTACCGAAAAAAAGAAGATTTATTCATAACACACGTGAAAAGACCCAGGAAAACAGAGTTAACGATAAAAACAATAACAAAAGAACGCTGAAAACCGATAAAAACCCTGAAAACTATACATTTCACACCTGAGCCTCAACTCTCGCGGCCCGGTACCAAACGACTCACGGACCGGTACTGGTCCGAGGCCCAGGGGTTGGGGACCGCTGTCTTAACCTGTGCAATGTTGAAAGATCAATTCAAAGCACAGGAATACATGAATGTCAACAGGCAATGCTAGTAAAGGGACTCTTTGGAATTTAAGAGGTATAGCAATATGCTAAAAAAACTTTATTTTAGGGCTTATAATGTAATCAAATATAAAAATGTTATCTAACAGACTGTATAAATCTTTTTTCTGTCCTAATTAAAGTCCCAAGAGGCTGAAAACAATGTGCACTGTTAAACCACATAATCATACATCAGCTATACACGCAGTTCCACACTAACCTCAAAGATGATTTTTTGTGCATTTGGGTTTTTTTTTCCTTCCATTTTTAAATATCAGCAAAAATACAAAAACAATAGATTTTAGCCTGTGTTTAAGGAGATGCCAACAAATTAATAGTAAAACACTTCTCTGAATTAGCAGCATTGACAAATAAAAATCCAAGCGAATTGCATATGCCCAGAGGGTTTTTGTTTAACCACTCCCTCTCGTTTTAGCGCTGATGAGTTAGAAAAGAAAGAAAACCCTTAATGTTCACTTGATTTGGAAATATTAACGTGCAAAAGTATAAGAAAAAGACAGTGCTTCTGGGAGTGGACTTTCAAACGAAAAAAAAAAAAAAAATGAAGCTGAGATTTAGTTTAGAGAACAGTGATGGTTCTTCGCAATGCTAATGCCAACAGTAATACAGTACGCAGTGGTCTGCCAATCAATCTATGCTCTATCAGACCTGCAGTCTGCAATCTTTTCTGTGTCATTTCATGTTCAACATTTATAAACTACAACTTTTACATGAGCAGGATCATACCCCTCATACTATTATTCAGTGTGGATGTAGATGCTGGATACTATAGAGCAAATGCTGAAGGCCATTTAGTTATGAAGGGGCAGGAGGTATTGTTTTCCAAAGCACTATACACAACTGATGTGCCCACTCTTGATGTCAGACCACATAAAACTTCTAATTATACTAAAAAGTTACCACAATATCATCGCTCATCGAGTAGTGAATCACAGCGATTATCATATACAGGACAGCATTTTGCTAGCGAACCCTGTGTTCTGGCATTCATGTAGGAAATATTATTTAATGGTACGGTTTTGTGCAATTATGAGAAGTTGTAAATGTTTCCACTTTCACTACACAAAGACAGATTTGGGCCTTTAGGTTAGGCTTGTCAAAATCAGACTCCTAAGATTAGCAGAATGCATTGTGACACCTCACCAGCTTTTGAAGCTTCTCAGGAACAGTTCTTTGAAATAGAATATTGGCTGACCACAATCTAATCAAGAACATCACAAAATATTGCCATAAAGTCACCCTACTGATCAGCTCTCAGTCAATTAACTTGACTAAAGTTTACAGACATTGCATGAGCAACTTTATGTGGATTGAATGGGTAAGTATTGAATTACAAAGCCTCTAAAGTTGATCCAAGATTTAGCCACATTAGTCATTTGCCCCATTAGTAAGAATTATCTACCTTATTACGATTGCCTCTTTTTATAGAAATCCACTTTGAGCATCAGCAAAGCAGTGAAAAGAATTTATTCCTTTTAAAAATATGCAAAAGCAGAATAATTCTCAATTCATTAACAGCCTATCAGTTCCCAAGCCGTTAGCCTGCAAAACTATATAAAGTTAAAGCTTTATGGTTTGACAGCAACTCCTCTGATCCTGCTATTATTGTCCATTACTTAATTAAATTATCACCACACAACTGAGGCAGTCTTTCGCATTTGTGAAACACCAATGCAACACAAACTTCTTCAGTTTGTGCGTTTCACTAGAAAGACTGTGACAATGTCCGGTTTTACAATAAACAGAACATACTGCAGTTCCCTTTCTCTCTGAAGTGAAAACAGACTCTGTGGGTTGATCATTTGGATGTGAAAGCAAGACCTGAGCACGATGCTCTCTGTAGCCTCTTTGAGTGTCACTTATCAGTTGTCCAGTTGTTAGACTCAAAGTCTCATGAACAAGTTTTTATTTCTTCCCCTTTTGTTTATATATTAAACTTGCTGGAGAAACCACACTTTTGTTTTAGTCTTGAGGAACGGCTAATAAATGTAAGCCTATTCTCTTGGCTTTGATCCACCTATCTACCACACATTCTCAATTCTCCCTCCAGTCTCTATGGGGAAAAAAGCAACAAATAAAGAGATGTGCTTGACCTTCACCTAGTCACTATGTGTATCTGTAACACCATACTCTATTACAGAATGGCAGAGCTGCCTCATTCATAAACTCTGGCCTTCCCATTCTACTGTGCTGTGTTACTGAAAATACCTAACACATAGCTGTGCTGCAATTCCACATTGTTTACTAACACAGCACATATTACATTATCTATGTTAAGAATAAGCAGTCAATTGCAAGTAATTGTTTAGAATGAACGCACAGGTGCACACACATCTCTGTGTCAGCTATTTCGAGAGATCATATGAGGTTAACTACACATGGGCCATGTGTGCCTTTAATTCGCATGCAGTCCCAGTTTTCAAGAACATGACAGTCTAATACTCAAGCTTACAGATGATGACTGCAGGTTCTCATTATCTGTGCCTAATGCAACACGTAGCAAAAGTGGACAAGACAATACTGAAGGAGGTAAATCTGTGCAGGGTTCAAATTTCCGCTGAACGATGTCTGTACTTCTCACTTAAACAGTTTCATGACTTTAAAGTGAAACTGATCAGTGTAAGCCTAGTGGCTGCAAACCTGACTTGCTCTCCAATTAACTCCTTTTGCAGAGAAGCCCGAAAGCCCCAAAATCTGATTACGTGCAGCAGCAGTGACGAATAGCTGCTATAAAGTTTTGCTCCATCTTCAACGAGAAAGGCAAATTGTTTGAACATTAAGAGCTGTGGGGAAATCCATTTTATTTGTAGACAGGAGGAGGGTTGGAAAAAACGTGTCTGCCGGTTTACAACCCCCCTTCTCCAAATCCTCACGTGTTAATTGAACCGCGATAACCAACGAAGCCAGAGCAAAAAAGAAGAGAAGCATGTTTAAATAAACGACGTACACAAATGTTGTCATCCAATATAGTGAAACCCACCAAAAAACCTTTCTAATAGCCGGAGTAACAATTAAACAGCAACAAGCTAGGCCCCTCTTGGACAGGCAGCCATGCTCAAATAACTGACTTTCGTTCTCCTATTATAGAGACAGGGTGATTTACAAGCTTTACATCAGGTAGTCGTGTGTAAAATGGGACATTCTTTCTACAGTTAAGGCGATTGTTTTAAAGACCCCCCGCGCTTTCAATGGGGATTCAAGTAAGGCAGTAGAACCGACAAGATAGCGGAGAAAAAGCAACATGTATGTAGCTAATGTTAGCTGACTAGCTAATACTAGCTCAACTGAATGCATGCAATCAAGGGAATCAGTTAAATAACTGCCAGTATGACTCTGTGTCGCACTAAAGTGATAGTGTTCCACGGGCAGCTAAAACTGCATGAATAGGTTAAAAAATGCGTGCAAACACATACACAAAATTACCTTTGCTTTTTCCAGTGGGGTGAATTTCAAGACGTGCACAAAAGGGTTTCTGACCGGTGGAGCTTGATCCATTTTCTTTCCATCTCCTTCCATCACACATTGTCTGTTACTCGGCAACCTCATTTTTTATAGAGGTAATATTAGTCGTGGCTGCAGCTGTATTTCTTAATACTTCAGTCAGAAAACTGATTCTGCTTGAAAGGAAGGCTCTTCACGCAAAACGTAGCGTCCCTTATCTGTCTTGGACAGTGGCTAATTGAGCTGGCAGTGCAGGGCTATTAACGCTATCTCCCTTTCTTGGACAGCATGGAGGGATGATGACTGGCTCGAGGATTAGCTGGGGATGTCTGAAGTCGCCGATATCGCAGGAGTCCTTCCTCCACACCGTGCTCCCCAATCAAACCAGTCCGCTAGCTTTGGATGCTAACGGAGCCGCTGTTCCACTCGTCATGCATCACGCATGCGCAAGACAATCTTTCTTACCCATGTCGATCCCCTGTGCCCAGCATGGTGTGATGCTGCGTTCACATTTAACAAAAATGTCGTAATTTTAATAATTTGATCAATTTGCTCTACGTTTTGTTTGTATATTTGTATTTGGGAGGATATTTATTAATTTAGTTTCACTTTTAAAAAAATGAATATTTATAACACAAGCACACATAAATACGGTGTGCTTGTGGGTTAAAATTTATAGAATAGAATAGAATAGAATACCTTTATTGTCACTATACAGTTGTACTATGAGATACAGAGCATCTCCTACTCAGTGCAAACATGCTGGAGGGGCACAGTTCTGCAGCGGCTGTGGGGGGCGGCTGTGTTATCGGTGCATGTGTGAGTTCAGGGTGGTTATGGCTTTGGGGAAGAAACTGTTTTTGAGTCTGTGGGTTTTTGTGTTGATGCACCTGTAGCAGGCTGAACATGTTGAAACCCCAGGGTGGGAGCTGTCCTTGATAATGTTTGCTGCTCTGCTGAGGCAGCGGGAGGAATAAATGTCCATCAGGGAGGGGAGAGGGCAGCCGATGATCTTTTGTGCTGTCTTGACCACACTCTGAAGCCTCACTCTATCCGCCATGGTGCAGCTGCCGTACCATACCGTGATGCAGTAGGTTAGCAGGCTCTCAATGGATGAGCGGTAGAAGGTCAGCAGCAGGTTGGAGTTCAGCTTATACTTCTTGAGGACTCTCAGGAAGTGCAGCCGCTGTTGGGCCTTCTTGACGACTGCTGAGATGTTGTCTGTCCAGGAGATGTCAGCAGAGATGAGGACACCAAGGAACCGGAAGGTGTGGACCCTCTCCACACACTCCCCGTTGATGTAAAGGGGGGCCAAGTCAGTGCTGTGTCTCCTGAAGTCAACAATGAGCTCTTTGGTTTTCTTAGTAGAGTAGCGTGCATGTAGAGTTTCCCGTGACTGCAAAAGTACAGCAGAAGTGGAAAGGGAAACTACCAAGAAGGAATTCGATGTATCCTCTGGGCAGAGGAAAAGGGACACTTGGTGGCGGAACGAGGAAGTACAGGAAAGTATTCAAAGCAAGAGGTCAACAAAGAAAAAGTGGGGAGATGAAGGAAATAGACACGAATACTGGGAATGTAGGTGTACAGCAAAGAGGGATGTGGCAAGGGAAAAGGGCTTGACTCTAAGGAAGGATAAAGGGTCTTGTATCAATTGGCTAGGCAGAAAGATCGATCTGGAAAGGATGTGCAACAGGTCAGGGTGATTAAGGACAGAGTACTGAAGAGCGTGTTGAGAATTTGGAAGGAGTACTTTCAGGAGCTGATGAATGAAGAGGGAGGATGGATGAAGGACAGCTATTGAATCATTAAATGCAGAAGATTACTAAGAGTGAGGGAGGCCAGCTATGAAGAATATCAGAATCAGAATACTTTATTGATCCCTAGGGGAAATTATGTAGGGTGAATATGAAGGGTGAATGACAGACCTGTGTCGGTGTGGACCTGTCTAAAAATGCCTGAGGACCGAGAAGAATTGTTGTAAAGGTCAGGAGGAGTTGCACTGTGTCTTTGTGGATCTAGAGAAAGCATATGACAAAGTACCAAGAGAAGAACTGTGGTACTGCATAAGGAAGTCAAAAGTACGTAAGGGGTGGTGCAGGGTATGTATAAAGAGAGTCAGACAATGGCGAGGACAGTATACAATGAAGATTCATGGATGTAGTTGTGGCGTGGGTGTGGTCTCTGGCCAGCTGCAGAGGAGGGGTGACTCAGTGAGCTCCCGGGGCGGCGCAGGGGCGGGGTGAACAGGTGTGCTGGGGATCTGTCAGTGATTGTCTCTCTTTATATGTTGGCAGTGACAGTCGGAGGAGGAGAGCGGACGTGACAGCAGTGAGAGAGAGCGGGAGTGTCTGTGTCCCAGTACAAAACCACAGTATTAAATAAAAGTTCTGCTGTCGTAATATTCGCTCCGGCTTATGTTTCTTGGGGCCAACATTACAGTAGTAAAATAGGACATGCAAAGGGTTTGCGTGACAGAGGAAGATGCTAGGGATAGGGTGAGATTGTGGCAGATGGTGCGTTGTGGCAAACCCTAAAAGGAGGAGCCAGAAGAAGAATAAGAGAGTGAATTTGAACAGAGCTTAACTTAACTTAACTTAACTAAACGATAAACTCTAAAGTATGAGATAGCAGTCTTTTCTGCTTTGCAAAGAGACCAATTGCAGAACTGTAAATATGTAGCTTAAACAGATTTGAATTTAAATGAATAAGGTGACATAGGCCTGAACATACAGACAACATATCCTATCAGTTCAATAAGCAATCAGTAATCAATAACAGGCAAAAAACAAAAACAAAAAAAACAACCCAACAAAAAAACCCCCAAACAAACACACATTTCATTTGTCCCAAACGTAGTTCATCACACAGTGGCTCTTTGTTAGTCAACTAACCAAGTATGAAACAACGAAATCTAGGACTAATGGTTTGCATTGTGACTATTCTCAAATAAACAAACAAAATAAGTATTTTCCATCCATTTTTTTAGGCTTTAGTTCATTTGGAGATTCATTTGTTTGTTTCCATAACTTGTCCAAAATCTGCATTGAGGTGTTTTGCTATTTATGTTTCTTTTTGTATTTTGTGTTTAAATGGCTAATTTAAGAATCCCACAGGGGAAGTTTCACAGAATTGTCATTAATGAATTAATTCCTATTTATTTATTATTTCCCTTCTCATTTTTGTCAGAATAAAAAGAGATGTGCAGAAAACGTTATCTACTGAGCCGCTTTTTGTTATGGCTTTAAAGAGTTCTGTTCCAGAAAGTATCTAAATCAGACATGTTTAGATGCATATTCTGTCATGTGCATATGTAAATATCAAGTTTGAGAAACGTTATAATATAGGAATTATTGGTCCTAATGTTTGTATCATCTGGAGTACTTTTATGGTGATATATATTTACACTGTTTACCCTATTTAATGGCTTGCCTTACTGCCAGTTTATAACCGATTATATGCTTCCCTCTAGTGGTGAAAACCTCACAGTGCCATCAGAAGTACAGTAATTCTGACTTACACTCAATGATATGTGTAAAGATGCTTACGTATACACACAGCTGTTGATGCCCATGTAGTTCATAATACACGTCACTTTCAACATAAAGAGCTAATTTTAGTGGAAGATTATATTTCCTTTGATTCTCAACAGTCATCATGCTCTCCTGATTAATTGCCAAAGATATTTTAGACAAAGATTTGACAAATGACATTAAACCATTAAACTGAAATCAGTCAGCAGAAAAAAAGAAGAAAAAATATAAATACATGTTATTTAATTCAGTTTTTATTGCTTGCTTTATTGGTTAAAAATGAATAAAAGTTTGAGTTATAACACCAGTTGCTTCACTAACTCCTTTCCATCCCATGTCAAATGATGTAAAAGGCCGCTAGTGAGAGCAGAATGTGAGAGGGTGTGTATATGTATGTCTTAAGTACCTACATGAAAATATGTTCATTTCATTTCAACACATTCATTTCAGATAAAAGGTGTGAACAGGGCAGTTGACACGTTTAAGACACATTTATTTGGAAATAACTTTTATTTAGAAATACCTTTTATTTAGTTATTTATTTTTCATAATAAAAGACGCGACACAAATAGACTACGCTGTGCAGAAAACTCAAAGTAATCGCATTTATATTTGCCAGAGTGTTGAACTGCATTGCATTGTGTGTGCACAGCAGTTTTTAAAGTTTCCCTTTTGCAAGCCTATTGATTCAAGTACATGCTTGTATAGGTACTCAAGCATAGTGTGAAAAATGATGATGCATGTTGGAGGCTTTACTTTTATTGTGACACTTGATTTCTCCTCATTCTCATAGCAGTCATGTTTCTCTGTTTTCTTTTTTTTCCTTTTTTTTTTTGCTTATGGCTTTTCCAATTGCAGATATGTCAAGGACAACCAGTCAAACACGTATACACAAACACATACACACAACGCTCATTTTGCAGGCACAGACAGACTAGCACACACCATTAAACTTCATATTGTAATTTGGGTATGGACTAGCATGTAGCCAAAGTGCCCTGTGGGCTGACCGTATCAGGTCGTGACATTTGCATTTGACAGGAATCATATAAGACAGGGTTAATACTGGATAGGATGGAGAGATAGAAGAAGGGGGAAAGAAATAGGGGAAAAGGTTTCCCCCATTTCTGCGACAGCTCATTCCCTCTCTTTCCATCCTTCAATCCCATAGCTGAGGTGCTTAAATTAAAAAGGAAGAAATCCAATTTAAAGACATGGGGTAAACAATCACAAAACACTTGTTTCTAGAAGAGAGACAATTTCCCGGTGCCTTGTCCAATTTCTTATGGCCTGGAGGGCTGCCGCATGCGTTTTAACAACTGGTTCTACACCACTGATTAAAATTGTAATGCCGGTGTTGAATCAATCCATATGACATTTTAAAAATACACAGCTATCAGGACATTTTATATATACAGCATTTTTTCTATTGTTTTCATTTGGAAACAGAAAGGTGCAAGGTGGTGACTTGCACTGGGTGTCAGAACTCTGCCTTGCAACTGTTTGAAGGGGAGAGAAAAAATGAAGTTTCAACATCTTAAACAAGTATAAATATGTCACTATAATTGCATATGGTGTTTACTCAAAAGCCACGTGTAAGGTATGCACAGTGAAACCTGTAACAGGACAATTATCACTCTGTTTCTGCTGTTTTGTGAACAATCAACATAATTTGGAACCAGTTAAGTTTACTATTTTTTTTGTCTCCAACAGGATTCTGATGGGATCTTAAATTCTTCCATTTCTAAACAGGCGTTTCAGTGGCTTTAGTTGTCATCACCACCATCACATTTCAACCCAGATTCAAAACGGAGGCAGCTTCATGCATTTGTGAATTAAAGTGCAGTAAAGCTGACTATCAGTTTCTGAAGGCAAACTCTGTCAAATGTGAAATGAAAGAAGGTTGAGTCTGTGCTGATGAAGTCCAACGGTGGATAAGTTCGAATACCAGTTAGCAGAAAATTTAGAGAACAAAAATACAAATGAACAGCTATGATGAATGAATGAGGTGGAAATTAAATAGAGGGAATAAGAATAAGAACAAAAGAAGAAAATCCAGATTTCTATAGCACTGTTATATAGTATCCCCCCCACCCCCCAGGCCAAACATCTGAGGCAGAGTGACAGATGGACCGTTGTTTGCTTCACACCACAGAAATGTTTTACCAGCCCTTGCGCCCATGTCAATCAATGGCCGGCATGTTCCAAAACATACTCAACACACAAAGAGAACACTTTGGCTTGAGGAAATGGATTGTGCCCGAGATTGGCAGGGGACTCTGCAAGTGTCAATCACCAAAGGCCCTTTGTTTTATCCCTCTTCTATTGCTTCTATGACAAAGACCTGTCTTTTTACTTTCATTCGTCTTTGCATGAGTAATACGCATTCATATGACTTTTCTTTGTTTGTTGTTGGTTTGTTTTACATTTGGTTCCAAGACAAAAAGTGGTAAAGAAAAGAACCTCAAACAAAAGTGTAATGCTGTAGGTTTATCCCAGAGAGAGGATTTTATCAGAACCTACAGGTAAGAGAGGAATTCACAACCGTCCATTTCTGTGCAGCAGGCTTTTGTGAAACCACTAATCTACACATTGCATGATATGCTGATGATGAGTGCAGGATGAAGCGGGTAGGGAGGGGAAGGCGGTCTGATCGCTACAGTTTGAAACCGCAATTTCACACAACGAATGTTTGAAATCTGAGAAAGCTGCCGGTGCCTTCTCTGGCATTGCATCTAAGCGGCTTCTCGCTGTTTTCTTTTTTTTTTTCCTCATCTCTTTCCTCTCATCTCGTGTCCTTTCTTCCTGTCTGGCCTCTCCAGGTGCTGTGCTATCTCAGAGCTAACACAGGAATCCATGAGCCGTGTACATCGACGGCCCTTTGAAAAAGGAAGCCACTTTGCCGCTCATCTTGGAAAGCACCTTCCATCGTCCTCTGTGTTCCTCGCTGAGATGAAGGGAGTTCCTGAGAGAAGAGCGGGTTTTGTAACCAAAGCCACATGTTGGGCAAGACAGCCAGTTGTAGGACAAGAAAGATCTTTGTGGTGAACACAAGTGCTTGGCTGTCCTCTGGCATGCCTGTCTGTCAGCGTTGCTTTGCCGACTGGACACCTGTACAACTGTAATATTACACATGCAAAAACAAAAGGGAGAGTGGGGAGTTATAAGGGGAGATTATACAGACAGTGCTTGTGCATGTGTTTACTTTGTAATATATCACTAAATGGTGCTGAGTGCCCACTCCTGTTTGATGGGGAAACAACCTCCCTTTGTCTCAAAAGGATCTCTCAGGAAGTGAGAGTATATTTTTAACACTCAAAAAAATGTTGCTGGGATATTTCAGAGACAGTATTTGACCTTGAAAGGCACAACGAGTGTGACCATGGCGTGACTGAATCACTGATCATTTTTTGGACTTTGGTTATGCTTTGATCTTTTTGTTGTAATCTTCATATTAAATAATTTTCTCAAGCCGTGTAGAATGAAGTCAAAGGAACAAAGAGATAAAAAAAACCCCCCCCACTAAAATAAGAAAAAAAAACCCCATACACTTGAATAATCAAAGAAAGAAGAAAAAATAGAGACACAAGCCAGTATGGAAATCAAATGGGTGTCAGTGATTTGGAATGTGACTGCATCATACTAAGCAGGAAGGGGAAACAGATAAAACCTGAATGCTGCTCTTTCGCACAGACACATACACACACAATACACATATCTTGTGGTGCTATCATCAGAGGGGAAGTGTCAGGTGACAGAAAACACGGATCAACCTCAGTGGTAAAACCACGAGTGTGTGTGTGTGTGCATTTGTGTCTCTGAATAGGAATGAGAAAGAAATGTACTTCTAAAATTAGTCTTTACTTTATTAGCCAAAGCAGGGTCTTCAGATTGTTACAATTATTTTCAAGAACAAGATCAACAAGTGTATCTCTGCTTTCTGAACTATACAGCTTTATGGTTTTGGATACCTGCTAAATTATGGCATAATTGATTATGTATATGATATGGTTCAAGTGACACTTGCTAAAAGACACGTCTATCTGTGCAGTGGTGCACATTTCTTGATACATACACGTTACTTTCAGATGAAGCCCATAAGACAGTCCTTGCTTTGTATCAACCCAATTTACCCTGCATTTGGTGTGTGTGTGCCAAATATGATTTTGTTTCACACTGACCACTGATAACAAAGGGAAGTCGAAACTCGTGGAATTAAATTCCAAAAAAATTCCTGAATATTAAATTAATATTCAGTCTACATGTTGAGTGGGGACAGATGATGGTTTTGTTCTATAGCCTAACATGTCGTTTTATCTGTGGAAGACAGGTTTGTGGTTTCAAGGACAGTTTACTGTAAATCACTTACATTATCAGGTAGAATAAGCTTGAGCATTATGTTTGTTTGAATTAAATATGCTAATATTACTTTCTTCCAAAAGGTTGATGAGGTTGAACAAGAAAATGTTAGCCAGATCATTTTAATGCTGTGGCTGACAGTTTAACATTAAATCTTCAGTAATTTAAAGTTCATCACCACTCATTCAAAAGCAACAACACAAACCCAGACTCTTAAAATGTATTACATTAGAGGGCACCACAAACAAAATTAAAACAGTTGAGACAGATTCAAAAAGATAATGCTTGGGAGAGGAGAGTGGAAGAAACAGAGGGTTAATTCTTCTCTTGACAAGCAGGTTGGAAAGATTAGACAGAAACAAAATTACTCTACTTGGATTGGTACAAGTGTCCAGGCAAAGTGGGAATGGAAGTGTGGGTGGCTTGCTGATGAAAGGCAGATGTCACATTTCATGTGTCAAATGTCCTTGTTAGGTTTTTTTTTCCTTCTTTTTTTTTCTTGGTTCTTCCCTGTCTCCAAATCTGCCAACACTTCAACAAATGTACCCCATTTTCTCTCTCTCGTCCTCTCTCTGATTACTTTCTATGTTCTCTTCTGCAAGAGGGATAGTGTTTAGTCTAATTGACCAACTATGGCGATGACAAAGGTATCAAAGCAAAGTGATTTTGATTTTTCCTTTTGAGACATGCCTGCTTTTTCATTTTGTCAGTTCCTCATCTTTTTCAAACCATCCAGTTAAGATCTTTATGTAGGTGGCAAAGATATAAAGGTTAGAGTTTCTGCTTAAAGTTTAGTATTTTATCCTAAGACTTGCAAATCTAAACTATGCTAGAGGTTGAAATACTTAATTTATTTGGATAAAATAAGCAACTTGTTTCAAGGTTATTTATATCCATATGTCTATGCACTTATCGGACTACAGTATGTACAATGTGGACTTTTTTTCTTTTGCTGCAGTACTAACTGTGAGCAATTGGAGGAGCTCTAGTGATATTGTTTTGATCACTCGGAAAGACCACTGGAAGGACCAAATCTGCATCTGTATACATGTGCATGCAAACCTTGACTGTGTACCTATTTTTGTATGTTTGTTACTTCTGCTGCTGTGCTGACGATGCATGCATTTGTGGATTAAAGTTATGTTAGTGCATGTGTTCAATGTGCACAGCCTTATACATATTTTTTGTATACACAGAGCCATGTGTGTCATATGGGTAACAAACGTGTGTAAATTCAAGTACAGCAATGAAAATAAACAACACTTATTTGTGCTTTGATTATAAGTGAACTTTGACTCCATTTGCTTTATTGACTATTTTCTTAACTCGTCTAGTTTAACCACTTTAACCAATTTGCATAGCTACACTTATTAAATGTTGTTGTAAATGTGATAAAAAAATTCTTAAGTTATGGAAAAAGTTTGTTTTTTGTGAGGTCATATGATCGTAACCTTTGAGCATCGGTTCATCAGCTCATACTTCAGTTAAGTGAACTTTTATGCCATATTGAATTCAATTTCCTTTGTGTGTCATGTATTGTATTCTAGAAATGATAGATGTGATAATAGAAATGATGTGAGGTCACAGTGACCCTGACCTGACATCTAACAAGTCTATTCTAAGTAAATAAATATGATAATTAAAAAAAAAGGTCCTATAAAATTCTCAGATATCAAATTTGAAGTAAACACATATTAAACCTGGATAATATCAGTTGTGTTACAGAACTTAAACCAGAGTAAAAAGACAAAAAAGTGATTCACATTAAACATAAATTTCATGTAAATTATCTTTGAAACAGAAAAAAAAAACAGAATCAGAAACGGAAAAAGAAAAGAAAGTGTCTTTCTTGATAACAAGAACAAAAAATAACATGTTCTAAAAACTAATAATGTACACAAAATACAAAGCTATAAATTGAAGATGCTGCACAATCAAAAGCATATGCCAAAAACGGAATGCTGCAGGAACCTCAATGACCTGCCACTAACATTTTTTTTACATCAGAATTGACCTCCAAAACAAACAACATACAGTAGAATACAACAGCCTGTGAGGCAATTTAATCCAGGAGACTGAATAAAACCATGACTGAACTGACACTTACTTTTATGCATTTTTTTTTACATTTTTAATTTTGTTTTACTTAATTAATTTTTTGGGTGAAAAAAAGTGTGCCAGGCATAAATGTAATGAAAGCTAAGTTTTATAAAGTATTACATGAAATACATTTTAAAAATGGTATTAGTGTTTAAATGAAGGAAAGGGTACATCTGACAGTCAGCGTGTATTTAAGATTACAAAAACAGATTATCACTACCAAATCTCTCAGTTAGTATTTTGCAAGAGAAATATGTCTCTTTGTACATCTAAAGCTCAGCTGTCTTGTAGCTCTTACATGCTGTTGAAACGGTCTCAGCACAGTGGTTGATATTGGCCTTGCAGCAAAGAAAACAATGCCCCTACATGGTCCTATCAAATTCTTACTTAAATCCCCTCTTTTAACCCGCTTTCATTCTGTGTCATTCTGCCTTGTAGCTGGCCTAGACTTACAAGTCTCTGACTGTGACATAAGGGATTCTGCGTCGTCCAGTCCTAACCGATTACACAAAGATGCAAGACAAAAGGACAGCAAAGTGGCCTGCACATTTATTTGCCTCTGTAAAGTGAGACGGAAAGAAGGACAGAAATTCAAAGAGTGATGGGACGGAGAGAGAAAAAGAGACAGAAAATGGAAAAGAGTGGAACACAAACAGGAAGAAATGATTATTTATGATTATGGGTGTTAATAAAGTCAAATATACAATAAAAAAAAAATACTTAAAAAAAAAAGGAGGAAAAAAAAGGCGAGAAAAGGGATGCCTTTCTTTGTAGTCACTCTTGTTATCGCTGGTCCAGGCCAGCATCTTTATTCTACCAGTAGAAAATGCTAATCATCAATCTCAGGCTGCGTGCTACGTCTCTGTTTAATAGCTGATAGGGAGTCTCCACAGGCTGCTTTGCTTCTTTGTTTAAAATGACATATAACGGGACTGAGCCTTATCAGTGTCTCTATGCATTCTCTCTCTCTCTCGCCAGTGTAAAAAAGCAAGCTGCAATTGATTTTGAGCCAGGGATAACTTAATTCATCAATTTAACATGAAATGAATATGCCCAAGTAAGGATGTGGGGACATTAGGCAACCTTTTCAACAATAACAAAAGAAGAGGAGAGACAGAGAGAAAGGGAGCGAAAGAGAGCAAGGGGATAAAGGATTGAAATTTTCTGGTATTATTATCACCTTTAGAACCCATATTTTCATCTTCATAGCAAATCCATCAGCAAGGGAGAGGTACTAGAGCCAAAATCACAATGTATTGTTAAACATATCAATAAATCTAGCATACTGATAAAAATGACCACTGGAACATAATTTAAAAAGTGACTAAAACTATAAGAGGAGGGGGGCGGCATATTATCGCCAGGTTGTGGTGCCGGTGTTCACCTCTACTGTATGAATAAAAAGGAAACACACTTCTTCTTGCAAAGTAGTTGGGTCCTTTTCTCCTGGTAAAAGTCGGAAAACCTATCATACTTTTTATACTGATGATGATATTATTAGATTTTATATTACTTTGTAGTGCCAACCATAGCTTTTTTCTTGCAAGACGCTTAGGATATAACTATCAGATCTATCAGATAACAATTTATCAATTTCTATCAAATTAGAAAGCATGTCAATAGCATTGCGGAGTTGGCTACCTTACAAGCTATCAGCAGATATACTAATCATAAGAAGCTTTGCAGGTTCAGTAGCAGATTGAAGTCTTGCACTCACAAAGCGCCATCTGGAGTTTTTGTCCACTGTCGACATGGCAGTGGACAACATGGTACAACTGATGGTCAACAATGACATGATGGCAAATCCTTATGCTCAGATTTATGTGTATGCACTGTTAGTAAATAAGGTCCAAATGATCTCAAACACACTACCAATGTAGTAAAAGCAATGGGGTAAAAGCAGGATAGAAAAACACACAGTGCTTAACATTGTCTCAGTCATGGCCTCCGCAGACCACAAACCTCAACATTACTGAAGTGTGGGATCATCTTGACAGAGGGTGGAAACCTGTAGAACTGTTTATGAAGGCCACTTAAAGAAATTATGAGAAAGTTTGCCTAAGATAATTCAAGATGTGCTGAATAAAAGTGGTCATAATAAATAGTGATTTTCAAGCTCATGAGAACTGTACAAACTCTATGTTTGCATGTTTCAATAATTTGGTGCACTGATTTGCCATTTTCCTAGCAAAATATAAGAAAGACAAGTGACTTGTGAACAGTACTGTAGGTGCATACTGAAAAAAGTGAGAGAAAAAAAAGAATAAATACAGAAAGTGGTCAAAATTGGAGCTCAGAACTAATCTATATAATGAAATCCTAGCTTTTCTGGATGTTTAATGTATTGTGTCCTGTGATGATAAGCCTTTGGGCAGTTTTGTATCTCTCTATTTTTTAACGTTTACATAGGGATGTATTTTAATTAATACTTTTGTATACTTTCTAAAATTTGTGCCAGTGTTATGTAGTGGTCCCACAAATTAACTAACTGATGTATACAACAAAGTTCAAATATAATTCAATAAAATATCAACCATTTCATATTAATGCCTGGCTATTTCAGAAATTGATCTATTACACTTAAGTAAGTGTACACTTAAGTACACTTAAGTTTGATAACTTGTGCACTGACTCTACCTAGATAATGATTTTGGATCCAAATCAAATATTCTAGCTTCCTATTTCCTCACTGTCTTGCACTTACAGGATGCCACTGTTTATGATGGTTTCAGGTCAGCTGCTTGTCTGTCACATGATCAAGAAGGAAGGAAAACATTAACGCTGAACATGGGCTGGAGCAGGTGAAAGCTCTTGGCCTTACTGTCAGTACTGAGAGATGTCATTACTTATTCATGAGTCCTAAATGCAGAGCAAATTAGATGGCCATGGCAGACCCTAAGCCATGGGTTGGGTTACAATTCCTTGTGTGTAGTAGGGGATATTAGATAAAAGCAGTCTTGTTGAAACAAACTTAGTGAGTAGCTGTGATATTCGCCAAAAGTTGATTCTCTTCATCTGGATGTAGCATTTTAGATGCGATATTGACTTCATCTACATAGCCATTTAAAAGAAACAAAAAGGATACCCAATTGTTATTAATAAAAATGTTTCTTTCCTCTTGTACGAACACATATGGAGTAGGGATGGGTGAGGATGGAGTTTTGTCTCTGGCTTTGTTTAGGATAAACTGCAAATTGCTCTTTACACAGTGAGAATTCAAACATTTGTGCTAAAATTCAGTAAAATCCAGTAAACCTTTGTTTAGCAAATTGCAAATTTTATTTAACAACCTGCAAAAGATGGAGACTAAATTATTACCACTTGTTTATTGAGTTTATTATGTTTAATGTCATTCGAGACCATTATCATTATTGTCTAATGATTATAGCTTTCCTTGAACAAATGAGGCAGTAAAGTGAAGTTACAGAGCCACAAAGTACCCATAAGGAGGAGGAGGAGGTGAGGGTGGATTGTCATGGTAAGCAAACTCTTCTTGGCAGAATTGGTAGAGTTCATTTAAAATGATTGGTTTCTGAACCAGCTTTTAAGTGTGGTTCACAAATTTTCGATATTGTTGGAGTTGGGGCTTTCCCGAAGTTTAATGTTATCCTGCTTTATCCATTCCAAAACCAATTTTGATGTGTGTTTGGGATCACTGTCCTGTTGGAACACCCAACTGTGTTTCAAGTCTCCAGCTATTATGATAAAGTTTAAGAATTCGGAGCTAGCCATCTTTTTACGTTATTCCATCAACTTTGTGCAATGTACCAATACAAGTGGCAGCAAAACAGTCCTAGAGCATGATGCTACCGCCACCATAATTGACAGCTGAAACAATGTTGTTAGGTTTGAAATCCTAACCTTTATTCCAAACATACCTCTTGTAATTATGGCTAAATTCTTCATTCTGTGTCTCATCTAACTATGTATAGGATTTGGCTTGTTCATATGGGGAACTACAAATTTCAGTAGAGTTTTTAATGTTTTGGATTTTGGGGCAGGGGCTTCTTTCTTGTCTGGCACCCTCTCAGTCCATGGCCATGTAAAACTTGCTTCGCAGGACAGTGACACTGTTCCTAAACTTTCTAATCATTTTCCTCTCATTTGAGGGTGATAGTTTGGGTCTTCTTCCTGACTTTGGGAAATTGATGACACATCCAAGAGACCCAAATTGTGTAAATCTAAATCTCCTTCTTAGATCTTCACTGAATTTCTTGGACTCTCCAAATTCTTTGGAGTAATGTATAATCCAGCAAGTACTGTCAAACAAATCCCTTTTATGATGTCAAAGAGACACTACTGACCTAGTCAAACATGATCAATAGTGATAAATTAATAGGTCTTGGTCTTTTTTTCTGCTGACATGTTGTCGTCTGTAGGACCTCCGTGTACAGGGTCTTTATAGTCCAAATGCAGATCCAAATGGTCGTTGTGGGTGGCTTTTCAACGTCAAACAAACGACTAATTTTAGACATCATTTTTATACTGCTTCAATAGGCTCTGTAGTCCCATGTCTCCAGAGGGTGGAGGGCATGTTTTATGTACAGAAAACATGAAGGAATGCAGGGTGATCAGTGGACATCTCCAAGATGGCGCAGGCTCTTGACGCTAAAACAAAAATGAGCAGCTGCACGGTGGATTTCGAGCAGAAATGTCCCCAGTTTCTCACAGGTAGCTTGCAAAATGTGCGCACCAACAAAGACTGCCGAGTAGATAGCCCAGAAGATACAGACTTCCACAACCTTTTTAATCCTGCTATTGAACACAACCACATTCACTTCCTCTTACAATCAGCTCTTCACAATAAAACAGGTTACTTGTAAAAACCTGAAAAAATACTTCCTCTGCTAAGTGCATTAATGGTATGTATTTGATCAGACATGAGACATTTTGAGTGAACTGTGTCTTTCGTGATCCAGTATTTCAGTTTCTCAATTTCCCACTGAATACAGCTCTTGTGTGATCAGAGGTCTGTACACAGCAGAGGGTGCTACTGTTTCAAAGCAGCTGGAAATGATCTGTCATCAGAAGGGAGAGATGAAGATAATAACTGGGTATTATGGGATGTATCTGAAAGCTTAGGGACATCATACACGCTCAACACATGCACATTCTGTGTGCTTAACCGTGATACTTGAAGACCATGGCTTGGAAACGAGCCAGATGGCTGAACTGGTATAATATTACTTCATTAAGACAAACCAAAAAATACAATAATCATGTTAACTCTGCATGACAGCCATGAATAACCACTATGAAGCAACTGCCCTCTCTTACCCTTGCAAGAACAGAGAGCAGTTGTCGGCACTGATATAGTTGGCCATGGATAAAAATGTAAACGTAGTTTCAGCCTTGTAGCTAGACAGATGATAGCTGGTAAAAAACATTGTTGCTCCATGTACCCAACCTGATTTACAAATTCTCCGCTCTGTTTTCCATCTACCAGACTCCCAAGCAAACAGGCCAGAGAGGTTACACTACAGGAAATGAACTGCATATCACGTTACTATTTCTATTTGATAGAGGCAGGTGTAAAATATGCATGGCTGGACTCCGTGGGACAACCCCACCATGCTATTATTGACTATTCATTTTTCTTTGGTTGTCATTGATGTATGTTGGCAAAAGAGTAAGTAATGCATATGTAACCCACACATATATACACTTTTTTAAATATACATTGGCCAAGAACGAAAAATACTGCCCCAGTGATTTTTCCACAGTCCTTATCTGCATTTGCAGGTTGCCCAGATCCATCAATGTTTATGAAGCTAAGGCAAGTGTAATTCTAGCACATTTATCCACCTGGAACACACACGTGCATGTAGACATGCACATGGAATTTGGGATTTTTTTCCCTTTTCTTATTATCCAGCCAAGACAAAAATCTTGAATTATTTTTAGAGGAAAAATTCCCAAATATTTTATGCTAGATAAGAAGAAGATATGGCTTGGGGAGGCTCCTGGCTGGACATCATGGGAAGATAACTAGGATTTATTAATGACCTGACACTGGAAGAGTCTAAAGTAATTAGGCTCTTCCCTCTCTTTCTGGTCTGCCCGCTTTCCCGTTTTCTGCTTTGGTAGATGGGGAAGCAAATTTTGGTGATAGTTTGATAACCAAAGCAACAAGAGCACCCAGTGGACAACAGGGAAAAAAACAAAAACAAAAAAACAAAAACCGATGAGAATGAATGAGTATAGAAAAAAGAGGGATGCCACTGATGTTATCAAAGTTCTTTCAATTTGTCCCACAGAAAGCAAAGCGCCTATCAGCTGCATTCACCTGTGAATAGTTAATTGTCCAGCACATGCATATGGGTGAGTCATTAATAACATTTGATTAATGGTTTAATTCTCTCGCCCATTCTTTTTCACTCTCTCACAGACACAGCTTAAAGACAAATAAGCTCACAATGTCTGTATTATATTGAATGAATATACATTCAATTGCTATACAAATAGACAAAATAGCCTTTTTCTGACATGTATATTATGTAGATGTAAGAGTTTTTTTCATTTGTTTTTTGTTTTTTGTTCATGTGATGTGTGACACACAACCTATATAAATGGTAATGGACTGAATTTGAACCAATTTTCAGAATCCAAGATTTTTGGACTCTGAAAATTCCAAACTTTAATGTTTATAAAATAATGTTTTCAGACTCTGTGACTGTGATGTGGGAGAGAGTCACTGTAGTTTCAGGTTTATGGTTTTCCTACCGAGAGAAAGAAGAGTTTTCAAATTTAGCAAGTCACTAAAGTATAATAATGAATGTGCATTGCTAACATAAGTTACAGAGTGGATGCACTCTTTTTATGGCTGTTTACGATGACAGCCAACTATGACAAAATCACTCGGTAAAGAAAATGTCATAAAACATGTGCTATACACTGTGATACATTGCACTCCTACAGTTTCAGAATAAATTTTCAAAGGAGCTAATAAAAAAGGCAATGGATAAATATCGCTAGACAAAGAATATGTCATATAATTATCTCCTCTGTGCACACTCCTGCGCACTATCCCCCTTAAAGCCCCATTTGTCTCTTGATCCATTAGCAGAACCATCTTGAATATCTTTCTATCTCTCACAGCTGCTCTAGGATGGAGAGAAAGCATCTGAGATACATTACAACAGTCAGTTGGTGTGTAAATTGTTCACATGTGATGCTATCCATCCCCTGGGTGCTCAGCTATCCTCCAGAATATATGTGTGTACATGCATGTTAGAATGTTTGTGTCTGTAAGCAAGAGAAAGTAGAACACTGTCCATCGATGGTGAAAACCCAAAGATGAATTTGAGATCTTGACAGCTATGTATGCACATATGTACATATGCTTTTGGTCAAACTTTGTGTACCCCACTAAATGAGTGTGTGTGCAAGTGTGAGTGAGTGAGTGTGTGTGTGTGTCACACAAGGCACCTCACAAATAGAGAGCAACAGCAAGTCAATGTCCACTTATCACAAAGAAGAAGATAAGAAGATTATCTGAAAATCAAAGGCTGACAGTATCTGAACTGGTGAAGTGAGATGGACTGGCAGCTTTTCCTTCTGTCAGTCTTTTTATTTTTAATGCTCCTAAGGTCTGTTGTTGGTCTCTTCACTCATCCTGACTTTTGTCTCTTTCCCTCCGAGTGTTTTGATGTTTTTAAAATAATAATCATGTTCAGAAATATGAATTCTTCATGATGAGCTGAAACTTTGTTTTAATGGATCAAGTTAATGCTTGCTCAATGTGGGACTTAGTGAAATGTTGAGATTAGGACTTTATGACTGTGTGGTATGATGTTTTTCTGATGATAAATGTATCTACTCAAAAATAACTAAAAAAGGCAACCTAGGTTAAACAATAGGGTTAAACAGAACTTATCAAGATTAAAAATAGGATTTACAAGTTTTCAACAGTATATGATTCAGTGCCAACACAGGAAGGTGTGAGCAAAATTTGTTTGATGTTGACACTGTAAGCAAAGGTTTGTGTCTTTAGAAAATCAATCAGTGTTCTTTTCCTCAGTGTTTTTTTTATATCTTAACAATCGAACAGTAACTGCATTAATAGTAAATGTCTAAGAGTACACATCGATTTAAAAAAAAAAAAAAACACTAGCAGCTTCTTTGTTAGTTTTTATGCATCTATTATTGTGCTATCAGTGAATGTGTATTTCTGTACTGTATAAAAACCTGTTTTCTGAAAATAAGAGTGGGGAGCCGTGTTACAATATACATACTTTCATCTTTCATACTTTTATCTGTGTAATTAGGTCACTAAGCATCGGTGTGTGACACAAATTAAGCCAATATAATCAAGCCAAAGAAAAAATTCCTAAGCCTCTATACTTGCGTGTTGTAATCCACAAAGCCATAATTGCCTCAATTTGCTGTCTTAGGTTTGTAACAAGACAGACTAGATGTTCTTCCCCCAGTACAATGATGGACCTGTGATTTAAGATGTCGTACAGCAGTTTAGCTGTAGTGTGTGTGTTAGACAGACAAGATGTTCTACAGCCTTTACAATGACAGATCTGTGGTCAGAGCTTCACAGCTAGAGTGTGTGCATGTCTGAGCGTGATGGATCAGCTCTGGGTTGACATGATGTCCAACAGGAGTGTAGTACAAGCTCCAACAAACCACGTTGCTTCTGGTCTACATGCTCTGTGCATTTGCAAAGCTAACTAGTGCTTCTCTCGTGGTAAGCATTACTTCCTACCATTATGCAGGTTTTGTTTATTTCCCTAGCATGCTTCCTAAGTTTTTCTTTGGTGCTTACTCTTCATTGATTTGTTTTATTTTAAAAGACATGCAACTATTTGTTTTTGCTTCTATCACAATCTGTCTTCGCTGACTTGGTGCAGTGCTAATATAATCTCATAAAGATTTGAAATCTTCTCATTATGAAGCCTTTTAATTGACCTTTAATTTAAACTGATGTGGCACTTTTTGATGTCTACTTCCCCATAAAATTACCACATTTGTGCATATGTGGGTGGATGGATGCCTTTATGTGGATGAGTAGTGTTTTACTAGGGAGAAATGTGTCTGGATAACAGACATCTCTCTTGTACTGACCCGATTCAGCTTATTGTCATCACAACTTAAACCCCCACAGAAAAACATTGTCTGTCTACCTTCTCAATTTAGTTAGTCTGCAAGGACTGGAGTGTCCCTGCAGAACATAACCAGAGTCCAAACAACACACTCTCAGATACACACACACACACACACACACACACACACACACACACACACACACACACACACACACACACACACACACACACACACAAAAGGCCATTATAAAATGCCAATTTATATTTAATATGTTCCTGTTTGAATCTGTTTGGGCCACAGTGTTACAAATGGAGGCGACGTGGTTAAAGTATTTATGCTATGCAACCCAACAGTCTATCTATTAGTAATATGGGTGTAGTGAAGGGAAACATATTCTTTGTCTCATATCCCATTTGTTGTCAGGATGGATTCACTCACTGAGCGAGATGCCATACGGGGATAACAAGAGGATCACGAGGGGCAGAGAAGAATCTGTGGCTGTTTGTGTGTGCATGAGTACACTCAGTAATTCAAATGGGTTGACTTAGTTTTTATATTTGAATGTGTGAGTGAATGTGTTTGTTGGAGACTAAACTGAAATATAAGTTACTGTGTTGCAATAACATTGTTTGCTTCTTTTTTTCATTCTATTTACTTTGTATTTACTTTGTATCTTTTTGCCCAGTAGTGAAAAGCAGTGGAAAGCATGAACGTCCATCCATTTGCAGGACCCTTTTCAAGATTGCGGGGGGCGCTGGAGCCTATCCCAGCTATCTTAGGGCGAGAGGCAGGGTACATCCTGGACAGGTTGCCAGTCTGTCGCAGGGCTTACACATAGACAAAGAGAACCAATTGAACTTAAATTCACACCTATGGGCGATTTAGAGTTTCCAATTAACCTAAGTGCATGTCTTTGGACCTTCTTGCAGTGGTAACCACCGTGCCACCATACTGCTGGAAAGTATGAAAGTTAATACCTAAAATCCAAACTGGATATCATTTTGATGTGTCTTTAGCATTTCATTTATTTATTGTAATCTTATGTGAAAGCTTTGTAGACTGCAGCACACAAGTGAAGCAACTTGTGGGAAACACAGCAAAAAGTTTGTGTATAGCCTGAAATCATGATCATATTAACCTTTAAAAACAAAAGCCACAGTTAGATGGGATACAGTGTTGTTCTTCTTGTAAAGACACAGAAGTACTGTAGGTACTGTTGTAACATTGGCTCTATTTGTTGAATCACTTTAGGAAACAGACAAACAGTGGTAGTTGTAGGCAAACATCATGTAAACAAGAGGAACTGGATGCCGCATTAGGCTAAATGACAGTTAAATTTAAGGCATGCAGTGCTGGTAGCGATATGCTACGGAGCAGACAGCAAAACAAAAGGAGAGATGTTTACAGTGGTGTGACAATGAGCCATGCCGGGGAGAAAGGTAAGAATTAATAGCAACAAAATGAAATCCTGCTTAGGATGCATGTTTACCTCTGGTTAAATGCATATTAGATGACTGGGTAGAACTTTAAAATAAAAGCAAATAAAATTTCAAAGCCACGCTGAGGTGCACAGGGGCATATTGTAATCACAACATGGAACATAAGTTAAAAGTCTTTCAGAATTTATATAACATAGAAGTGACATTACTTTGGATGTAAGTGAAGAGGAGAATTTGCATGAGGTATAAATTACTTATCAGGGCACAACATAAGTTTCTCAGTACTGTTGGCACCAATCAAAATTAATTATTTCTGTTGTTAATTTTTTATTGTCTCAACACACAACTGAAAAAGTCCATTAGTCACTTAGCATCCATTTAATGTTTCATGGCAAGCTGCTTGGAAGGACAAAATATAGTCACCAAAGAGAAAACAACTAAATGGAACCACATGATGCTTCTACATACAGATGTCACACATCGAGGAGGACAACTGTACTGGTAGTAACGTGAAAGAATTCAGTGCTTTGGCACAATTTCTATTCATTCATGTTCTGTATTGGACTAAAACAGGAAATATATAGTAGCTTTGGGGAGAGTAAATTTAAGATTTCTCTCCTTGGGAACTTTTATGAAAAACTGCTGCTGTCATCTTTTTTCCATTACTGCTGACTGCTACTTATGGAAGCCATATTGTGGAAAATTCTGTAGATAAGAATTCAAGTAGTTCATGAAAAAAACCTTAATTTTATTTTTAAAAGAATATATTCTGAAAATAGTTAGTGAGTGTATACTTCCTCCCAGGTGAATCTTCATATCTTATAAGTATTTCATCACAACTTTCTTGACCTCGTCCACAGTACAAGGCTAACAGTGTATGACAGGCCCTACTGATATTAAAGATATTTCCTTTCATGTTAAGCCACTGAAAGTATGTTCAGTTAACTATCAATTCTTGACTTTGTACAGTTATCATTCTTTATGGAAGAAATGTTCAGGGTGTCTGGCTATAACAGTTTGGTTCCTGGGGAACTGCAGCTTTTTAGTCTTGTCAATAATACAGGCCTTGATGAGGCACAACCTGTCCCCAACTGTGAAGGTTTCATCCAAAATTAATTAATTCCCTGTTTTATTAATCTGAAACCACAAGCTGAGATGTTCAAAGCTGCAGGAAATCCAGGACCTGTGGTTCAGAGGAAGAGGGCAAATAAGAGAGAGGGAGAGAAATGATGTTTGCCAGCACATTGGCTCCTACCATCGTAGTCTTCAAAGTTATTAGGAAAGTCATCAAACTCTAAAGAAGTGTATACAATACATACAACCTGGACTGGAAATGTTCATAAACAGTAAAATACTTAAAGTTGTGCATCAGATATAATAATAATCATATTTTTTTTAATTTAAAAATGTAGTAAATGAAAGATCTATAAAAGGTAACACATACTTTAGGTACATGCATAACACGCACATCTAATGCAAATGACACACCTTGTGCTGTTTTAGACTCTTCACAATTGAATGGCCCAAGAGTAATATATATTCATCAGCGTCATTTTTCACACCCACACGTTGAGGAATGAAAACAACCCATCCATGCACGTATATAGACACACTCACAGCTTTGATGTATATTTCCATTAATTTATCGGGCAGGGGTGTGGGATGCCGGGAAGGTCACGGGACGTCATGTTTTTAAACTGACAGTGTTTTTTAAGGTACTTGTCAGTCTGGGACGACTGAGCAGAAAAGCTGCTACCCTACATCCACACTGTGTGGAAGAGGGAGTGTAGGGAGGGGAATGGGCAGGCATACAAGTGAGAAAGCCAAGGGGAAACGTCAGTGGGATGATAGAGAGGAAAGAAATTGGAAGAAACTGTGGGCATGGATTGAGAGCAGGAGGAGAAGTGGGCTACAGGAAGCAATGTGAAGGGAGCAAAGATGGAGTGAAGGGTGGAGCACGTTTTTCCACGGAAGTGAAGAAAAAGTTTTAAAAAGACTGCATGCTTGGTAAAAACATAATGGCTAATAATAATGATAATAATATGATATTACTTTGGATTCATCTCTCAAAGGCCTCTACTGTTAATAGAGCATTGAAAATGTATGTGCCCACTCACTGCAGAAGTGATTCCACTGCATCATCTGATCTGTGTGATAAATTCCAGGGTAAATTAATTGTAGCACTCAGCTTCTGCTGGAAATTTGATGTGTATTATCTGCTTAAATAAAGGAGAACATATTAAGATGTGACCACGCCTTGTATTTAGAAATTTGATGTTCATGAAAATGACAGAGTAAGTTGGTATGCTTATTCCAATTATTCATTCGATTCAAGTAAAGGTTAGGCCTCTTTGCTCTTTGAACAGATCTTTTTAAACTACATCCTTCTCCATGCTCCTGGACCTCCCATGGCTGCCTTTGCCTCCATTTGCATTCATTTTCATGATTGCTCCATGCCTGTCTCCTTTTCCCCACCTCTCCCTCCTATTACCTGCCTGTCCACTTGACTTTGCATCACTCTGCAGACAGAATTCACCATACTCGCCTCCTTTTCAAAACCACAGGCATGGTTGAGGGGAGCTGTAGTTGAAATCGTTCAAGTGTGCTCATTCGCGTTTTTTAAGGCTTGTCATTTCACAATTCTACCTTTTCCAACGCTGCTGTCGAATAGACGGGGATTAATAGGCATCACCTCAGTGCTCCTCAGAGTGGATTTTTGCCTTGCCTTTGAAATTATTAAAAGAAAATTCAATTTTCTGTGGAATACATGTATTTTAAAACATATTTTCTAACTGACAGGATATCTTATCTATGACATTTAAAAATCAAGGCAACTAAGGTTTTTTTTCCTTTTTACTACACATGTGAGCTTGACACAAATGTTTTTGCTTTTCATCTACAACAACTTTTTTCTCCCCAGCGCAACTATGGGGCGCCGTTTGTAAACTGAAACATGCCGAAATTAACAGCAACATTTTTCCACATTTAGCTCTAAATCTTACAAAAACATGTTTTTTCGAGTCATTTTTTACAACATTTAGTATAATATTTGTAACTTTTCATATTTAAAACAGGATTTTAAATGTTAAATCTAAATGCTAAATGTTAAATGTAAATATTATATTTAAATGTAAATGTTAAATGTTAAATGTAAATATTATATTTAAATGTAAATGTTAAATGTTAAATGTAAATATTATATATAAATCTAAATGTTAAATGTTAAATCTAAATGTTATATATAAATCTAAATGTTAAATGTTAAATCTAAATGTTATATATAAATCTAAATGTTAAATGTTAAATCTAAATGTTATATATAAATCTAAATGTTAAATGTTAAATCTAAATGTTATATATAAATCTAAATGTTAAATGTTAAATCTAAATGTTATATATAAATCTAAATGTTAAATCTAAATGTTATATATAAATCTAAATGTTAAATGTTAAATCTAAATGTTACGGGAAACTAAATATTTAGCTAATATGCAAATTTATTGTACGGGTCAACGGAAATACCAAAATAAAAGCTTCAAGAAAACCTCCCGCGCTAAAGTGTGCCGGTCGCGGTCAGGTTCTGTGTTTGCGCTCCTCTTACGGTCACTTTTGACTGCCATGAGCTGCTTCGACTATTCCCTACCAGCATGTCCAGCGATTTAGCTGAAAACATTGGAAGAGCCGTTTTGTCGGCCATCCAACGATTCAGCGGTAATTAGGGTTGCCAACTCCCTGAAAAATAAATAAGGGACACCTCGTGGCCAGGGCCGGGCAACCCAGTTGTCTTCACCCTTCCCAGTGTGGTAGCTCTTTTTTTGTGTGTGAAATTATTTTTTAACCATTTGACTTGAACTTGATTTAAGCAGATGCATATTCTTTGTGATATGACCATATGGGAAACAAATGATCATTTAGCCATTTATTTTTAGCTCACAATGACAACATTAACACAGTAAAACAGGTCTCTTTCTTAAACAGAAGCCTGTCATGCTTAACTTTTGAGAATATAAGTAAATCTTTCTTTAAAAGAACTCTGTCCTACTTAACTTAAAATTATATAAATTAATAGAAAACAATAGAACAAAATCATTCTTGTAACAGTGCACATTTAGTGCATTTAGTACAGTTGGCTTCAGTTGAGGTATTATTTCAGCTTTTCTAAAGCTAATCAGCTGCTCCTGTTTGTAAACCCACTTGTTCCCATGATTACGCATCATAACTCATCATCATTATTCATCTATGTATTACTTTTATGTATTAGTGATCTATTTGTTGTAATCATCTATCCTTGCAGTTGTTTATTACACAAAATAAATTATATTATCACACTTCTGGCCACATAGCCCTGATATTCACCGCACATGCCCATATTAACCTTAACCAGAGGGTTTAAAAAAAACAAACCAGTGTTTACATACCATATCTGCTTCTGCCATGGCCTGGCGGACAAAAATTTGGTAAAGGGTTCCCCGAGCTTTCATGCCCCTCGTGTTCTTCATGTGCCCACCAATAGAAGCATGCCTATGGAAAAAGTGCGCCGGCACACAGTGCAGTGCGCTTTATAGTGCACTTTTCCAGCCAGGTGTTTTCCTTTTCCCATTCCTCCCTGTACTTTTGCAGCCTTTTTTTTTCTTTCTCTGAGCGAACAAACATTGCTGCTCTAATGCTGGGCTTACACTGTGCGATTTTTGGCCCATTTTGAGCCGATTTTTGAGTCGTGCGACCGATTTGGTGATCAGCCCGATTTTGGCCTTCATCGTGCGTCGTGTAGTATACGTGGGGTAACGAGAAGCGATTAACACCTCACGACCAGCTCCCGATCATCAATCGCTCGTGAGGGTGTCACCGCAGCTGCTCACGCGCAAACACGTAAACGTCGGTGAAAAAGACGTTGCAGCACAGCTGTGCAGTGTGTGATCTGGACACAAGCGATGGAGGCACAACTTGTAGAACTTTGGAAAGCTCATCCGAGCCTTTTCCATGTGGCATCACAAAATTATCACGACCACAACAACCGTGAAAATAGTTGGATTTACACTGCTGCTCAATCACAGCTGCCTGATCAATGTTTTTCATTAGCAATTTAGCAAAGTTGATGTGGTGGTGTGTCTGTGTGAGTGAAAGACAGAGAGAGCGAGCGACAGATTTTCTGTTATAACCTTCATTTTATGGAGGCACAGTGTGCCGTCCGAGACTTGCACCGCAGTGTCGGCGTTTGTTTCCCTGTTGGCCATGCTTCTTGTTGTGGTCATCGGTTGTCTTCCGGTATTTTCTCCGTAAGCGACCTTTCCTCAACCAATGAGATGAGCGGTAATCTGACTTGTCATACTCGAATTGTCATAAGTGTGCTGTCAGCTCATTGGTCACAAAGCAGGAGAGGGGCTGGGAATTATGTTTTCAAACAAAGCGTTAATTCCATTAAAAGTTATAGACTACTTTTGATTCTCACTGTATTACGGGACAAAGTGCGTCCCTTATTAGCTCAATACGGGACGTGTACTTTTGTTTCGAAATACGGGACGATTCCGTATTTTAAGGGACGGTTGGCAACCCTAGCGGTAATGCACCCTCGACCTCACAAACGCCGCAGCACTTGGTAAGTTTATTGTATAGCATTTTGGACGGGTTGATAGCAGTGTTAGCAAAACTAGCAAAGCTAAATTACTTAGCTAGTCCTCAATTATTTCATTTGGTAGGCAGCAGACAGAGATCGAACATCATACAACTCTATTTATTTATTTGGTAGGTAGGTAACAGTCGTTCTTGATGTAAATGTTTCCTTAGGAATCCAGCAATGCACCTGGACCAAGTAGACCTGCCGTCTCCACTGGGATACCATACTGCTCGGTAGGCCTTCTTACACATATCATTTAATTCATTTATCATGAAATTTCCCCTTGTGGGACTAATAAAGGTATGTTATCTCATCTTAGCTGACTGTTTTGATATACAGTCAGGTTCATAAGTAGTTGGATACAGACACATTTTCTAATGTTGCTTCTGTACATTACCAGAATGAATTAAAAATGAAACTACTCCAATGCAGTTGAAGTGCAGACTTTAAGTTTTAATTCAGTGGGTTGGACTAAATGAATGCATAAAAATGTGAGAGGGAAAAATTAATTTGTAAACACAATCCTATCATTTCAGAGGCTCTAAAGTAATTAGACAAATTAAATAACTGAAAATAAAATGATAATTTCTATTACTTTATTCAAAACCCTTTGTTGGCAATGACAGCCTGAAGTCTTGAAGTCATGGACACCACCAGATGCTGGCATTCCTCCTTACTAAGGCTCTGCCAGGCCTTTACTGCATTGGCTTTCAGTTGCTGTTTGTTTGTGGGCCTTTCTGTCCTAAATTTAGTCTTCAACAACTGAAATGTATGCTCAATTGGGTTAAAATCCAGTGACTGACTTGGCCATTCAAGAATATTCTATTTCTTTACTTTATTAAAGTCATGGGGTGCTTGGACTGTATGTTTTGGGTCATCTTCCATCTTTATTATTAAATGCTTCCCAATCAATGTGACTACTTTTAGCTGGACTTAAGCAGACAAGTATGTCTCTGAACACATTCAGCTGCTTCAGTCCTGTGTCACATATTCAGTAAACACTACCAGTGCCACTGGCAGCCATGCACGCCCAAACCATCACACTGCCTCTGCCATGTTTTACAGATGATGTGGTATGCTTTGGATCATGAGTCGTTCCACCCTTCTCCATACTTTTTTCTTGCCATCATTCTGGTAGAGGTTGATCTTGGTTTTATCTGTCCAAAGAATGTTTTTCCAAAATTTAGCTGGCTTTTACTAGATGTTTTTTTTTTTTTTTTTTTTTTTTGTTAAGTCCATTCTAGCCTTTCTATTCTTGAGGCTTATGAGTGGCTTGCACCTTGCAGTGAACCCTCTGTATTAGGGCTGTTCGATATGACGATATGAAAACATCTATCATTTCATATTATACGCTATCATTTGTTCTGTGGTGTCGCAAAATAAATTTTACGTCAATATTTTTCATCGTTTTGATGGTCACTGTAGTGGCTGTATTAATTTCTTAATTTTCTTTTTTCTGTTATGTTCTCTTTGACCGCATGTTGTCTGTTCACAGTAAAATTTTCAAAATGCAAACACTACGTCTCAAATCAATTCCAGGCCTTTTATCTGCTTAATTGGTAATGACATCATCATTTTAATATGGATACCCTAAATTAAAGCTTAGTCTGCACATCATGTCCATGATATAATTTTGATTGGAATATGTTTCAGTAAACGGGCAACAAAATAAAACTTGTTAGGGTCCAAATACACACTGACCTAATTGCAGGCCTTTGCTACTCTAATTGAGTGCTCAAAGCACTTTATACAACAGATCTCATTTACCCATTCACATGCACAGATTAATACAAGCACTTTTTCTGTCCAACATTCGCACACAGTCATAGTCGGATAAACTCATTGGGAGCTCTAGATTAGAGCACCTGGGAACTGAATCACCAACTTGACCAACAATCACCAAATGCTAATCTACAAGATACAAAAGGTTCAGTTTTCTGTGTAATGGGTAGACAATAGTAAGATGGTCTGAGTCTACAGTTTGTTTGTTTGTTTTTAATGAACAGATAACAGAAACCTTACGGATGTATTGTAATGCATAGGTGTCTATCTGTATCTGTGTTTGAATTCATTTCAGGTTCCTCTTCCATCAGTTCCTCAAGCTCATGCTACGCGCTCACATTTTGTGAGAAAAAACAAGACCTGCAAACACTATACAAAAGATGTTGTGTGCTTGCCCTTGTCTTCAGCATCAACGTTTCTCATACCGAGAGGAGATTCACGAGCAAAACTAGCACAAGATGGCCTTATTGGGAAGATCTCCTTTACATCTGACTGGTCTGAAGCACAACTTAGAGAAGAAATAGCAGCAATCTTCAGAAGAACATTTGCACTGTCAACTGGCCAGACATTCCCTTTTGAGTATTTGAGTACAATTAGAGGATGTAAACGACTAATGAAACCAAATGTTTCTAGCAGTTTTCTTTGGGGTGGCCAAGAAGTTGGCTCGATTTGTTCCACCACCTGCCTCTATATAATGGCAGGGATACAAAAACCTGCACAGGTAAACATTTTATATTGCAGTGCAGAAATATTTATTGTCTAAAAAGTGAGTCTGTTCCCTTAACATAATTTTATTAATTGTATTAATTAATATTGCAGTTTCAGCAGGTGTAAACAGTTTTTAGTGCAGCCATGTGCCTCTGTGTTACCAGTGATTTGGTGCAACTGTATTTGATTTTATGTAGAACATGCTTTCTTTTCCCTCAGGAGGAACCAGAAGAGCTGTCTGATAGTGACTTTGAAAGTCCAGTCTGCCGGAGAAGACGAGGTATGTGATGTGAATGAAAACCTAGTGAGGTTCTAAGCTCGATGACCAGTTAGATTTTGTTACTGCAGTGCGTAATAATTCCTGGGGGGTTTGTTTGATGAGAGCATCGTTAATTTGTCCGATTGGGGCGATCGTGGCTCAAGAGTTGGGAGTTTGCCTTGTAATCGGAAGGTTGCCGGTTCGAGCCCCGGCTCGGACAGTCTCGGTCGTTGTGTCCTTGGGCAAGACACTTCACCTACCGCCTACTGGTGTTGGCCAGAAGGGCCGATGGCGCGATATGGCAGCCTCGCCTCTGTCAGTCTGCCCCAGGGCAGCTGTGGCTACAACTGTAGCTTGCCTTCACCAGTGTGTGAATGGGTGGATGACTGGGTGTGTAAAGCGCTTTGGGGTCCTTAGGGGGGACTAGTAAAAGTGCTATACAAATACAGGCCATTTACCATTTTAATGTTTACGAATTATCACAGGTGATTACAGCCAAGGAGGAATATGTGCCCAACTTTCACTTAAACTAATATAAGGATATATAAAGGCTGTTAACATTATGAAGCAAGTCATGCTGACCTTCTTTCCTTTGTTCAGTGCATCATGCGTTGTCTACAACACCAGGTGAAAGTGAGGCCAAGCATCAGGAAACGGAGAGCTGCATTCAAGAGAGTGAAAATGAGGGACAGGCAGAGGGACAGCAGATGTTTCCATATAATGTGGCAGAATTTGTGTAAGCTGTTGTCTAGGGGTTAAAGAAATCCTTCATTTTAGATGTTGTTTAGGATATTGTTTTGATGCAAGTTTCCAATTTGCATGTTTGGGGTTTTTTTGCTGAATGACTGCAACTTTAGGATTTACATTTAATTTTTTTTTTTTTTTTAATGATGTAGTGTGAGAAATTCTTCAAGGCTGACATGTTTTATGATTTCTAATATCTCTTATCTACTTAGCCCTATTTTTCTGGAGGAAGATGAAGCTCTTGAAGAGGCAATTCAGCGTAGCCTCCTAGAAGAGTCTGATAGACAGAGTGAAGTTCATATTTCAAGGTAAGATTTGAAAGTAACCTTTGATAATTGAATATTTTATTTGCATCTTTACTTGCATCATTTTTTTGCAGTTACACAATTACAAAGGTAATTGCTCATTTCTGACTAATTTAATATGGACTATCACAACATAATTATATGTTGTAACTCTGTGCACTTGAGTCAAATGTACAGCAAATTTCCATTTTTCCCCAAGATCTGTTTGTCATTGTCCCTTTTTTATATAGGTCTTTTAAGAAGCTCAGCAAAGAAGAAATTGAAGGTCTTCTTAGAGCTCATAGTGAGAAAGTCATTACACCAGGAACAAGACAACTCCATATCAGTCGAGCCAATGTGTGGTCGACTGCTTTGCGTCAGTTCAAGAGACCCAAGTTTGCAGAAAGCTGTGAGATGCTTTATGTCACATTTGCAAGCGATGAACATGATACAGAGGAAGATGCTGCTGACCTTGGGGGGCCAAGGCGGGAGTTTTTCCGTTTACTGGTGAAGGCCATCTTTCAGGACAGTGGTGCTTTTGAAGGTAATAGGATTTCACAGTCAAACTAACTAACTTACTTACTTACTCAAGGCCTAAAGGCTTGTTGACGACACTCGTTTTTATAATGTTACAAACGCAACAACCACCTGATCTGAACATTGTTTGACAGAACATTAACAAGTTAATAAATGACTACAGATAATAAATCTGTTATGTTCTGTGTGTCTGAAACAGTTAAAAAAAAAAAAGTAATACATTTTTGTCTGTCAATCTCAAGATATCAGTTTGGGGTCTGTACAGAATATACTATTTTGTGTGTTATTTTTCAGCTACACCAAATGGATGCACACTGAAATTTAACATCCTACACTTGCAAAATGGAGTATATCGAACCATTGGCAGGATGTTGTCCACGATAATAGTGCAAGGTGGAGAAGCACTTGCCTTTCTCTCTCCACATGTAGTAGACTACATTGTGTCAGGAGACATTCTTCAAGTACACCTAACACCGGATGATATAGGTGACCCTGAGTTAAGAGAGAATCTGAAAAAGGTGAATTGCAATATTATAACAAGAATATTGTAATATTTCCTATATTCACAAGTCTTCTGGTCTTCTTTTATAATATATAATAAATACACTTTTGGTTATTAGAGGCAATTCCATGTATTATATTTTCAATTTGTTTCCTTTTTGTTAAAAAAAAAAATATTGGTGAAATACAGCCAAATAAACCAAAACAAAAACGTTTCGAGTCCAATTAAAATGAACCATCTGCAGTATTTGTGTACACTGGTAAAAAACAAACATTTAAAGTGTTTTTCTTAAATATTTAGGTTGTAAATGCAACAACTCAACATGATTTGGAGGAAGCAGTCAGCTGCTGCGACTCATGGCGATATCAAGTTGAAGGTCTTCCACTCACAGTCACCATGGCCAATAAAGATCTGTTTGTGAAAAATGCAGCTCTATACCTTGCAGTTCTGCAACGGCAAAGCTGCTTCGATCAACTAACTGATGGCTTGTCCTACTATGGAGTGAGAGTTATATTTTTTTCTGTATCAATTGGTCATTATTTTATAATCATTTAGAGTGAGCTACTTTTTATATTTAAAACTGGAATTTAACCATTATTTAAACTTTTCTGTCTAGATTTTATCACTCCTGAGAGAGAACCCCAGTTTGCGTGTTCTGCTTGACCTATCGGGGGAGGACAAAGATCTGACAGCCAGTTTAATTGCTGGGGTTCTCAGGCCAAGCTATTCTGTCCTTGGGAGCAACAGAAGAGTTAGAGAGGAGCTGATGGTGGTCAAATTTCGGGAATTTCTCCAGTGTGTCGAAAGTAAGCAGAAATTCACATAATGTAGTCTGGCCATGAAACAATTCGGGACACTAAAGTAAAACTTTGTCTTTTTATGTCACATGCGCGCACACAAAACAGGAATAAAGATGTATGATAGCTTACAACTGACAAGCAAGGCAAAGACAGAACCTCTGTATTTTTTATAAAAACATTAGCCATCATTTAGTTGTTAGCTCAAGCTTAAACTATTTTAGTGTCCCCAGGTTAACGGTGGTTTTTCTTTGTTTTTAGATGAAGAGCTGAGAGACTCACTTGGAGAAAGGACTCTTACCAAGGATGAAGAGGCATTTGTGAAGGCTTTGAGGCCTGGTCACATCTTGGCTTTTGCCACCGGGAGCAGCAAGGTTCCAGCCATAGGTTTTCAACCAGCTCCTAAAATAACATTCATTCACGATGAAAGCAAACATCTCCCGATTGCACACACATGTGCAAATGAGCTTCAGCTTTTTGTGAATGAAACAACAATGGCTGATGATGATGCTTTTCATTACTGCTTCTTAGTAGCACTCATGAATGGAGCTTTATTCAGCACCATCTAAACATGTTCCAAAAAAAGTGAAATTAAAATGGTGGGTTTGTTAACTCTAATCCTGTTCATTAATTGTAGTTTCAAGTAACTTTGCTTCATACAAGATAGTTGAAATAAATTCTGACTGCATTTAATGTTGAAATGTAATAATTTTCAAAGCTTCAATAGATTTATAAAAATGCTAACTCTGTATTTTCAACGACAAATCAATAAAGTCACTGGTGTAATACAATAATTTTATTAAGCTTTTCTTTTTTAAACAAGGACACTTCAAAACAGTTTATGCACAGAGTATACTAAACATGCTTTGTAGAACAAGCCAGGATTACTTAGACATCTAACAGCAACATTTATTAAGACTATTGCAACTTTACAATGATTAAAACAATACTGTAGATAATCTTGTGAATTGATTTAAAGACTGACTGTTCCGTGTTGATAATTTTCACTGTTATACTGTATTACAGTGTGAATTTGATCTTTACTTCAATCTGAATAACTGGTTTTACCCATAAACTAAAAGTGGTTGTAGCCTTCTGAATAGCCTATGAGTCACTGTCAGTCATTAACTCTGAGTCCTTATGTGGCAGGAGGCATCACTGCTAGAGGGGAGGGGCTTCTGCAGTAGTACAAAAACTGCATTTGCTGTACAGCATTTAAGAATATTAAGTGTCATCACTCTTTAGAACATCACTGGTATCCTGTGGTTGAGGTCACACATTTACAAGTTTGTTAAAAATATACTGCTGTGTTCATTGAAACAATGTTTTACCATTATTGTTGTCTTCTTCAAAAGGGTGAATGCTTGTATATAGCTCTTGTAAATCGCTGTCATTTAATGGGACAAACCTACTTTCAGAGTTTGACAAGGAGGGTATGGAGACCTCTGCTGTAGAAAGTTCTGGGTTGTGACGATGAGACACATGAGTTCCGCAGGCAAAAAGCTGGATGGGAGTTCTATTACCTTCAGTGGAAACAGAGTGATTGAAGGAATTCAAAGCTGGATATAACAAAGTGCGGTTGATTCGTGGTAGAAACACATAATGAAGGCAAAATAGGTCTGTTGCATTTTCTAAGTCTAGGATACCAAGTGATTCCAATTCATAAAATATAGGTGCATAAATGCGGCTACAGTTGTTGTTGTTGTTGTGGTTGAAACGCTCAAACCTCTGGTTGTGCACAGAACTTCCCATTAAGACAGAGCTTTCACCCCTGCTTGCTCGCATGTCCTCCCAAATCTGAGCATTCTCTCCTCCGTGATCAGTCCTGATATGCAGGGGTCTGCCAAATTGTCCAACAGCTGCAGTAAAGAGGGCTTTCACAGTCTCAGCTCGATTATTGCTGGAGCACTGAAGAAACATCAACATCCTGCTGTATCCATCTATTGCACCATGAACAACAAACTTCCAACGAATCAGTTTGTGATTTCCATCTATGTGCCATATGAAATTTGGATGAGGCACAGAATATACTCGCCGAGCAACTGCAGTTCTTCTCCTGGATAGAACACCAGCCGAGTCCACCCTCCGCAGTGACTTTCTTACGCGCCATCTTTGAACCACTATGTTTTTGGAACGCAGATGACCCATCAGCATCACTTCTCCAACATTTGGATGTTCAGTTTTTATTTGGGACACTATCTGATCTAACTCATGGTCACTGATTACATTGAATTTTGACTCTGAGATATTATAGTCTTGCAGTAACTTATACAGAGTGGGCCTGGAGATGGAAAGGATAGATGCAGCTTCAGTAAAAGATGTTTTCAGGGAAAGAACATTTTCCAATTCCTCTTTGGAAATCTGAAGCCTTCCTTGGTAACCATCCTAGAACACGGCACAGAAAATCTCAATGAGCACAATTCTATAACAAAAGATGGGTAATTTGAGGCAATTGTACTGTGACAGATTAGCTAGAGTAATATTTTATCAATAGTTTTAAAATATGAAAGTGAGCAATCAAAAGACACTTCACAGCAAAAACAGTAATAAAAATATGACGTAAAACTTGTGAATGTTGTTGGTGGTGATGTGACACTGCTAGTGATGGACCCCTAAGAAGATGAAATGTATGTAGAATCAGAATCATTACTTTGACAGGATTTAATTTAAGGTGACACCAAAGAAAAAACAAAAATTAGTCAGCTAAATGATATGTGTAAGAAGGCCTACCGAGCAGTATGGTATCCCAGTGGAGACGGCAGGTCTACTTGGTCCAGGTGCATTGCTGGATTCCTAAGGAAACATTTACATCAAGAACGACTGTTACCTACCTACCAAATAAATAAATAGAGTTGTATGATGTTCGATCTCTGTCTGCTGCCTACCAAATGAAATAATTGAGGACTAGCTAAGTAATTTAGCTTTGCTAGTTTTGCTAACACTGCTATCAACCCGTCCAAAATGCTATACAATAAACTTACCAAGTGCTGCGGCGTTTGTGAGGTCGAGGGTGCATTACCGCTGAATCGTTGGATGGCCGACAAAACGGCTCTTCCAATGTTTTCAGCTAAATCGCTGGACATGCTGGTAGGGAATAGTCGAAGCAGCTCATGGCAGTCAAAAGTGACCGTAAGAGGAGCGCAAACACAGAACCTGACCGCGACCGGCACACTTTAGCGCGGGAGGTTTTCTTGAAGCTTTTATTTTGGTATTTCCGTTGACCCGTACAATAAATTTGCATATTAGCTAAATATTTAGTTTCCCGTAACATTTAGATTTAACATTTAACATTTAGATTTATATATAACATTTAGATTTAACATTTAGATTTATATATAACATTTAGATTTAACATTTAACATTTAGATTTATATATAACATTTAGATTTAACATTTAACATTTAGATTTATATATAATATTTAGATTTAACATTTAACATTTAGATTTATATATAATATTTAGATTTAACATTTAACATTTAGATTTATATATAACATTTAGATTTAACATTTACATTTAAATATAATATTTACATTTAACATTTAACATTTACATTTAAATATAATATTTACATTTAACATTTAGCATTTAGATTTAACATTTAACATTTAGATTTAACATTTAGCATTTAGATTTAACATTTAAAATCCTGTTTTAAATATGAAAAGTTACAAATATTTTACTAAATGTTGTAAAAAATGACTCGAAAAAACATGTTTTTGTAAGATTTAGAGCTAAATGTGGAAAAATGTTGCTGTTAATTTCGGCATGTTTCAGTTTACAAACGGCGCCCCATACGCAACTGATGTAAAATAGAGCAGCAATCAGACAAGCTGAAAATCTAAATATCCATAACTATTTCCATATACTGCTAATGTTTCAGTAGAATACATGTTCTGCGATAGTCAGAATATGAAAACAGGGTGGGGGTGTCTATAAAAATTGCTTATATAATGTAGTTTAAAATGCAGATTCCAAAATTACTATAGATACTCATTTGCAGCAGTATCAGTATTAACAGCGCCGTCTTGGCCTCCTCCAGCTGTCACACAGGTAGAATCACAGCCTGTTGCCTCACCAGCAAATGAACACATGAACAAGAGTTCACTCAACACTTAGCGTTCAGTGTCAATTTGAGAGGTCAGTATTAATCATTTATCATATATCTCAGCCTGACTGGTGGACAAGTCAACATAAGCCTTTTAGCTATTAGCGGTAACCAGATAGCTATGTTAGCTGTCTGTTTAGCTATCGTTAGGGTAGTGACTAGCTATAGTTAATTTGATTCAATTCAACAACCATTTTGCTACTGGCATTCTTCTATTCTTTCATCTGTACTAATAAATTTCACTTGCTGACTCCAAATCTAAAAAACCTTTTCATCTAGCATGTCTCATTTTTTAGTTATGAAGTTTTAAGTATTGGATCATGTGACAGAAATGGCAATGTGTTTTATCATTTAAGAAAAAAGGTGTTCATGTTTGTCCCTGAATCCATCAATACATGCTTGACGGTGAGTTCAAAAGGAAAACTGAAGCCAGCTGAATCATCAGCATGGGAACCATTACTGTGGGTTCTCCAAAATTGTATTAGCAATGAAAGAACAGAGAATTATGCTGAACGTGTGGATAACATGCTAAAAGCAACATTTTATCAGGTAATAATTACAGTAATGTCACTGAGGAAGCACTTTTTACATTCTCATCTTGACTTTTTTTCCACCAAATCTTTGCGATGTCAGCGATGAACATTTAAAGATATTTCATCACGATATAAAAGTGACAGAAAACCAACTTAATTTTGTTGGTTCTTACAAAGAGAGATGGATGAGGAGCACAAGTGTAAAAGTACATTCCTCAAAAAATTGTTTTATTTTGAGCTAAATTGACAGAAATGTGCTTTAATCTATCTATGGCATCATCTTAGGTTTGTTTTCAGAATAAACATTTTAGTAGAAAACAGTTACAATTTCAGACATTGTGTTTATATATTATATTTATTTTCAAAAATGTCAAGACATCAGTGATATATAGCTCAAACATATAGCTTAAACTGGATTCCATTATCTGAAATCAGTAAAGCAGTAGATAAAGAGCTCATATGTTCTCAGTAGCACACAAAAATTATGTTTTGAAGACCAGTGTTATAAAACAATAACGTTAAATTTGGAGATGGGCAGCAAATGTTATCAGTCTCGCCTCTCTAGAACGTTCATAGAAAGGGTCAGTTGAAGAGGATAACATAATTATTTGCTTCTCAAAAACCCCAGATTAAAGCTGTAAAAATTCTACCAATAGCTAGACAGAAACGGTGGCAACCTACTTTACTAACTCTATTTGCTCTGTTTGATCTTGACTGTGTTGTAGACCAGTCAAGATCAAACTCCTTGTAATGCCAGCCATAGTGTGTATTCAGGCCCTCTAGTTTGGATCCCAAGTGAGAGTAACATAAATGGTAATCAAAATGTTAATGGCTCACACAGTGTCATAGTGTTATATACACAAACCTCCCCTAAAACCTAAATTGTGAATAAAACATAAAAGCACTTGCTCCATAATGCTCTTCTGCCCTTTATTCGATCCCCTCAGCTTCTCTCTTCCCCTCTTCTTTCTTGAATGCCAGATAACAACTTACGTTTCACTTCTTTACAGGTCTTAAATAGAGAAAAGGTTAATTTCTTCAGTGTGTATAGACCGCATTTCAACTGCCAGGGTTATGTCCCTGCCCCCATCGTTAAAGACAACATTTAAATTTTTTAAAACCTACACGTCCTAACCAATTTAAATCCAGCTGATCATTCTACAAAAGCACATGGTGCAATGAAAAATGCATTGCAACCAAGTTTTTAATGGTTGGGAGAAACAGATGCTGGATGAGCAGATGTGTAATGAGGAGAACTTACAAATTTGGGGTCTAAGAAAACTTCTGAGATTTTGTTAAAATTGTGTCAAGTAACATATCCAGGCTGTCTTTGTGAACTTGCAAAGCAGTGTGCTAATCATTTACCCTCCACTCAAAATTGCCTTTTCTTTGTGACAGATCATTTTCAGCTAGGCGTTCTCTATCAGTTGTTTGTGGGGTCTCCACTCCTTCAGTTGAGTTAGTGCCTTTGAGACTTTTATCTGATGCCAGTATTGACAGTATTGCTCCATTAAACACCTTAAACACATCCAGTTAGGTTTTTAGGTAAGAATTGGGTGCTAAATTAACATAATGAATAATTACCACTGGTAACACTTGTCAAATTTGCTTTGACAACAAGGGTTTTGTCAATTAAATGTACAAATCGTTTATGGGACATTTGCTGTGTTTTGGCTGTAGTTGTAGACTCAAGTTATACACATATAAAATTAAGGATAGGGTGTATCTAAAAAAACTATCTGGTTTCAGAGTGCTTTAATTCCACAGTTGTTCATGAGAAATAATCAAAACATATTGTTAGAAAGAGGGGATTCGTGAGTTTCACGTGGTTGCCTCCAGACAAGTTTGTGACAGTTTGGGAAGAGTTAGACTATCATATGGACGTACACATTAAATTTTGCCAACTGTATTTATTTATTTTTACGTCATCATACAGCACTATATTCTATGTGCTGTGCAGTGTTTTATCCACCCTGAATCACCAATTAACCTAACAAAGGAAAACTGGATATTTGCAGTGAGAATCTGCCAATCATCTCTTTAAATTTCCAGAGAATGAATGAAAGAATCAGAAGAGCCAAGAGAGTGGGAGGAGAGGAAGCAGAAACTCATTCTCTTATTTTGAGACCGACGGAAACCTGTCTAACTTTTTGACTATTATAAATGGAATCAAATATAAAGGTGGTGTAATTGATGTTATTTCTTTTCCTGCTTAACGCATCTTTGCATTAGAAATGTTTCTAAATCCAATAGTAAAATGGTCAAATAGTTGCATGTGTTTAAACTTGAACTTAAACGTGAAATGCATTCAATTACTGTTTATGTCTGGCAGTGTGCCATATTCCATACATTTGTCTGCATGTGGAAGTTATTGAACATGTAGTGTAGTATCCTGTATGCTCACTAATTTTACATGTAACTGCATGTGCCTGGCTAGTTCTGGCTAGTTGTAGTTGACCACGAAATAATAAAGAGAAATTTCCTCGAGGCCATCAGATTCGGTTTTCTAGGGCTTGCCATAATACTACATGTTGCTCTGTTTTCTATAGGCATTGTCATTCTCATAGTCTTTCAGTCCCTTTGTATCACACACTTGTGCATACACAGGTATACTCACTTACCTATGTATCTCACTTTCCTTTTCTCACTCCTTATCTCTGGCTTTCTAGCAAATATACAACAAGCAGAAAAGTCTGCAGGACATACAAACATATGCGCACAGTGCCTTCACCCAGTCACCCTTACTGCCGCATCTGCACCGCAAACAAGCGTATGGTTGTTATCGCTCTTCGCCATGCTCGCTGAGGGAAGTTTAAGCTGATTCGGTGACAACCCAAACTGAGCCACCCCGGCATTTCCTTACAGCGAGGGCTCTAATCTGCTAGACTCGGGGAGAAACAGAGTGGTCTGCTCTCTAATTCAACAGAGAAGCAAGGCTTGAAACAGCACAATTAAAAAGATACTGCTGTGTTTACACTCGCCGCCCTGTGTAACTGCTGAATGGGGGACATAAACAGCTTAGCTGCAGCCAGTGTAAGTGGCCTGCGCGGGCCTCCTCCTGCTGAATACGAGGAAGAGCTAGTGTATTCTGTCACACCGCATTTGACAGGAATTTGAAATCTGCTGTATTATGCACTGCCCACAATAAACCTTGTGTTGTTTGAAAAGCCGGCATTAGACAGCAGAAAACTGGCATCACAGAAGGGAAATAATTTGATCTTGTCTAATCTGGCTGAGGGGGAAAAATATTGTAATCCCTTCCATGCTCTGTGATTGCATGTGATGTGCATGTGCCTGCTGTCTGTTTGTGCAAGTTTGTGTAGCTTTACTGATGTGGTGCTGTGCATACGCATTTGTTTTCATCCAACACAGAGGTTTTTGAGCACGTAATTCTTTTATTTGGTCCTTTGTGTGAAATTGTTGATATTGCCTTTTCTGTTGATGTTCCCATAGGTTTTTCTCACATAGCAAATAATAACAGGAGAGTGATTTGGAGCTGGAAATCCATCGCGCACACATACACACTCACGTATTTCTGCTCAGTCCACAAGGGGCCCATTGGAGCTCCATTGTAAATGCTTCTGTTTTTTGAGGAGTGCAGATGTAAATCCTCACATTCTCTGTGATATGTCTTTGGCATCCTGTTGTCTCTATCTTTGATCACCTATCTTGTGGGAAATGATGAGTGCTGAGAGCCAGAAATCTCAAACAACAGACACATTCGGCCACTTGAATTTATACCCATCCAGAAACAAAGGACCTGCGTCGGGGCGATTGTTCACCCCCCCCCCAAAAAAAAAAAAAAAAAAAAACAACTCAGGGAAGGCTTTGAAAAATCCCCAAAAAACAAAAACTTGTGTTTCATGCAAGCCTGTCCCATCTTTCGCCACCATTGTTGTTCTTCTTTGATAACAGGCTTGAACAAAACCCCACGCTAATCTCACATGCTCTCATTCATTACAATCCTGGATCATAAAAATGGACATTTTTGCATTGTTATTCGACTGAACTCGTGCTTTTCTCGTGCCAGAAAATTTGGTGTTCATTCTTTGCTGTTTGCTGTATGGTTATCACTGCACAGTAGGTAATAGGTGTTGTGAGAAAGGGGCCTTTTCTCACTTTGTCCTTGGAGGGATCAGTAAAATGATCTGTAGGACGCACTCACCCAGGGAGAGGAGACAATGAACAGAGTAGATTGTCTTGTGTACAACGATAAACTAAGAGGCTCATTATTATCTGCAGAGTGATAAACCACATGGATAGTTCAGATATAATGCTTATACATCTGCAGTGCGGTTTGGTCTCATCCTTCAGTCGGAACATATTCCGGTGGATTAAACATGAACTTTTCTTCTGAAATAACTATAATAATTTTCATTGTATGCACATAACAAGCAGAAAAAGGACTTTTAATATAGCTTTACAACATTTTTGTCTTTTATTCCTTTTAAGGTAAAAGTAAAAAAATATCCCACCCCTATGACTTGTGCTTGATTTTTGTCTTCCTTTTACCCTATGGGGCCTACAATGTTTTATTTTAACACCTATAATGGTGTTTCACTTATTAAAACTTTGCCTATTTTTTAAAAAATACCACAAATAATGGGCACACATTCTTTCAGGCACACAGAAAAATCCCCCAAACAATAAAACATATTTCCTCTCGTCTTGTTAATCCTACATTTTTTGGAAACACTCCAACTGATCTGAAGAGTTGTGTGACTTATTTACCTGTTCAGCCTCTCTGTGTACAGCGTTGTCAACAAGATGTTAGCACTCAAAGGGGAAAATAACTGCAAATATAAACATGCTGAGGTACATCTTGAGCTGGAACAAACCTGCTTTTCTGACAGCTTGACAGTCACCTGAGGGTGAAACAGATTCTGAAATCACTGTCCAACCCAACACACATTGTCTTGCTTTGTCTAACTTATACACACACACTCACACAAACACACACACACAGCTGTCCGCACAGGGGCCAAGCCGGAAAAGAGGCCATCTCTGGCTGGGCAGCTGTACGGTCAAGCAGAAATATCTAGATGTTTCCCCTCCAGCAAACTGCTAGTATCACTGGTGACAGATAGACAGTCTGACAGGCAGTTTCTTTCTCTCTCTGTGCCTCATACACACACAGAAACATGCACAAATAAAGCACGGTGATTGACAGAGAGATGGTCAAACTGACAGACAAAGAGGCAGATTCTATAGATTGAATGTCGGATGGGAGATGGACACGAAGACACAGATTTCCTTGAGACACACACATGCACATGCACAAACAGGGAAACACAAGAATTAAGCTTCCTCCTACTTTTTATCCTTTAAGGCACAGACTTCAATATAAAAATCTGGGTGCTATTAAACCAGTTTGCATATACATTTGTCAAATGGTTTGGATATTCCAAAAAATAATAGTAGATGTTAAAAAGTTTACGCTACAATTATGGCACTTTGACCAGCTTGGACACCTAATGCCAGGTTTTAATTCAGATTGTCCAACTTCCAATTATGTAATTCTATTTTCAAACCACAGAGGTCACTGTTGCTTTATATACTACTTAGATTTGATAGGGTCAATGTAAACCTCTTCCCATCCCATTAGAGGTATCTGAGGTATTTTAGGTTTCAAATTCACTCTGGAAAGAGACTGAATTGCAAGGTGGCATTAGTACACAAAGCCTAACTTTAAACTAAACCCAACCACTTTATACTGACTTTGTGTGGTTCAACCTACTACTAGGAATACTGCTGTTTTCCAGGAATACCAATCAAAAAGAAAAATATAAGTTTTAACATTAATTTTCTTTTGCAGCTAAATGCAAAAAGTCCAAATTACAAAAACTGCAAAACAGCAGGCAAAGCAAATAGATTTAATAAAAATATTACAGTAGCAGCTACTTTAGCAAATGGCGAGTAGCTTACACTCAGTAAAGACTGCTGAAGCCCTTGCAATTAACTATTATCAGATCATGTGTACAAAAAATGCATAAGCTGCTTTAATGATATCAAATAAAAGGGACCATGGTATTATAAAATATTTTCCTATCTAGCTGACAAATATAACATGCTCACAAATATGTTTTTTACTGTAAGTTTTTTTTTTTTTTTTGCTACTGCTTAGCTGAACAAAAAGAAAAAAAGAGCTGATCCAGTGAGATCAAACACAACCTTTGAAAGACATAAACACAAAACCACTTCCCAGTATGCTTTGCTTAGACTGAAGCAATGGGACACACAAGTGTTTGTGTGTGTGTCTGTGTGCGAGGCCTCCATAACTCAGACATGCTGTTTAAAAGTATACAAAGTGTGCAAGTGTCCATGGGACATGCTAAGCAAGTTCAACACACCTCTATACACGCTGACAACCATGCCCACATTTAACACATGAACTGCTAGTGCCAAATGTTCAGGCTCTGCTGGCTTGTTCTGGGGGTTTGCGCCCACATGGGCGCACACACACACACACACACATACAAGTGTACACACACAGTGTCTCATGGAGAAACTCACTAGAGACTCTGTGGCTTGGCATTCGGCCTATCAACATTCTATTTCCTTTCTGCCCCTTTATCCTGAAGTCTCATTTCCATCGCCTGACAAACACAAAGGCAGTATCCTCCCTGCCCAGTGAATCTGTTTATATAAATAAATAAATCTCCAGTCTGCTGTACATCAATTAATTATCTGTTTCACTGAGTGGCAGACTGTCTCTACCTTACTTTATGTCTGCACGTTTCCTTGCTCATGCACAGACCCATAGAACACACACAGACACACACAGAAACAGTGTCATAGAAAGGGAGGAAAGCAAAAGAGATGGCAGACTGCCACAGTGGCTTTCATTGTGAACTTGTTTAGTCAAAATAACGAGTCGGAGGATTATAAAAGTCTGTAATTAGAAGTTGCAGAGCAGTTGTGCAAAGGAGTGAGTGACTGCATGGCACACTCCTGACTTACCTTGTTAAAAATCCTTAGGGTTAGTTGGCATGTCATTCAGGCTGCAATGCCTTACACCTAGCAGGGGAGTTTTAAGTCATTTTGGCATGTAATTATCAAAGGAACACTTTGTGATAGATGGCAGAGTCTGCGACAGAGAGATCAAGGGAGCAGGAGGAAAAGTAAGCTTGAGACACCTAGTCTGAACCTCATCACAATTAGAGGATTTCTCTGACTTTGATCCAAAGGAAAAGGGTTTTCTTAGCCTTTCCGAAATGATATATTCTAACTGTAACTTGGACACATATGCGCACCTGTCAAATAAACAATTCTAATGAGATGTCAAAGGAAAAACTGAACGCTAACCTTTGGTGATGACAAATGATGGCGTGCTTATGTCAGTGTGCACGGAAAAGGCACAAATAAAGCTTGTAATAGCGGTAATCCTTTACTATGCCGCAATGAGTTATTTACCCAAAGTGTAAAGTTGAGCAATTCCAACAAGTGCTACATGTAAAAATCATATTTTCAGCATGTGTTTACTCAAAATTCATGATTTCTAAAATTCCATGATTTCTTACTGAGAAGGTTGAAAACTTTAGAGCGAAAGTAAAGTTCATTTGTGTCTCTTTGATAAATGTAGTTCTAGAAGATCAGTGACATAGATTTGCCTGTCAATTAAGTCAGTTTAAGGAATAAAGTTCCAACTTTTTGAAAAGACATTATCTGTCTCATAAGTGCCAAGAAACTACTCACTTTTGTGTAGCTCTTAAATACAGTTTTGGCTCCAGATAAATCACGATAACATAGTAAAATAAAACAGTTTGAACACATGACAAGATTTCACAATAATCTTTCAGGGAAAGTTTTTTTCACAGTCAAAGAAATTCTAAATCTTTAGCCCTTGTTTCTACTACAAGTGAATCACTGCATTTCTGCATGTAACACACTTTTGAGCCATCTGTAAATTGCAGCTACCAAAAATACGGGATACATTCTCCCTGACTGCGCATTGCACTGATATTATAAAACCCACACTTTAGTTGATTGTCAATCAGACATATACAGAAAGTCTGCTTTATTCCTGTTAGACTCTTCAATCCAAGTTACAGTTCCAGCTGACAGCCTTTTTCAGAGTGTTGTTTTGTGTTTTTGAGCTCTTTGTCGTCTATAACAGCAGCTTGGCAGATGGTCTGTTTTGGACTAATTTTTACTTGTCACGAATTTCTCTCTTCTATTGAAGCACAGCATGTTTCATGAGCTAGTTTAAGTAATGCTATTAATACTAAAAACACAAAAAAATAGCATAGAAGCTAGGGTGCTGTTCTGGCATTACAGTAATATTGTTTCCAAGAATACGTGATATCTTATGTGCTGTCAAATGAAATGCTCTTCAGTAAAAATTTCCATCAAATTTGAAGTTGGTGTCTTTTCAAGCATAACCATGATCAAGGCAAATCACTAGCAATGAACTGATATAGAAATGTTAGTTTTCAATGCTTTAGTCACCCTTCTTTTACAAGCAACAATATTTCAACACTGTTGGTTCCCTGCACACATATTTCAACTCAATCAGCATCTCTGCATTGTTATATGCCCCTTACTTCCTGTTGTGGTGCTATCATTGAATTGCTGCCATGCAGAGGAAAGGGCATAATGATTCAACTCAGAGATGCCAGCCAAATCTGTTCTGTACATATGCATGGCATTCCTGTTTAGAGGATGAGTAAATATAGGACAGAGGTTAGTGCAAACACAGACCCTGTGCAACCTTTTGCTCTGATCTGCAACATTTTCACTGAGCGAGCGAGAGCGTTGACAATTCAGTTCAGTTAATACAAATCAGCCTGGGTTGTAATATGTTGCTCCACAAGAGCCCATAACTGGAAGTTGTACAGCCAAATATTTTTACCTTTACCTTATAATGTAAACAGAGATTGCTTCCTTTATGAATTGGCTCCATATAAATAAAATGTATTTTAAGAGAATTCCTTCAGTGCAGTTTCCTTTCCTTTCCCTTCCTTTCCTGTTTTATCCTCAAACAGATAAATCCTCAAATTCTGTTTAGAGGAAATAGCCATTTAATGTCAGGATTTATTTAGAATTAAATACAACAAAGACTTTTCTGGGAACATCCCTTTAACAATGCAGGAGAAATGCCAAGCCACACAGAAATACAATACATTACGTTCTCTGAAAGCGATGTGCCAAGGGACAAACACTTACTACTTTTTTCTTCATCCAAGTCATATTTATTTTATTAGGTGTATTCTCCATAGGCTTCATGGTGGAAGGATAGCCATGCACTCAGACACTCACTCACATGCACACACATACACAGACGCACACAACAAGACCCCAGATCTCCACTGGTGCATGTAGTGATTCTATTTTTTTCCTTTTGGAGTTTTTCTTTCTTTCTTCCAAGCAGGGAAGATAACAACCACCAGTAGCCAGACATAATTAGTATTGGAGAGGACACAAAGAGGAGCTCCTAATGACTACAAACATCTAGGTGGTTGACTTTTGTGTATGTAATTGAAAGGGGTTAAAAATCAATAGTATTCAATGAAAACTAATTGCAAGAGGAGAGAGTGGCGAGCTATGAGGCGTCTATTAGGACAGGCAGCAGCACACCACTGTGATTCGTCAGTTGGTTAGAAAAGCGCTCTGAGCAAAAATTGGGGTGAAACTGTGCGTAAAAAATGGCTGAATAAAATACACATAATTCTTCTATTATTTAGTAACTTTCAGGCGACGTGGAGTGATGGGAAGCAGATGGAAAAATAATGTGAAGCAAAAGTCATTGTATCTGAATTTCTGCAGTTAGTGCTGAAAAAGAAGTGATGTCGAACAGGAAATTATTTAAACTTGAACTCTGTTTTTAAAATAAAAAGTAGGAGGCATTGCTATTATAGGAATGTCAGCTAAAGGTGATTTTAAAAATCGTTATCCTGCAGTAAGAGATTTGCATCATCAGATTAGAAGCCTTTTTGTTTAGTTCATTAGTAAAACAAACAGATTGGAGAAGAACCCTTTACATCCATTGCATCCTTTGCACATTCTTTGTATGCATGCGCAAACTTCTTGTAGTGTTTTTGAAAGTGAGCATGTTAAAATTATATAGAATTACACACCAACAAAGTGTTGGAAAACTCTTCCGACCTACAAACCTACAAATCCTGCAGAATATCAGACATTTACTGAAGTGATTATTCCTATGCAGACTGAATAAACAGGATATCGATGTAGTCACAGTCAAACACTCGGGCCATCAGGAGGATAGATACTAGCTACAGACATCTGCCAAGTTCACAGGGCTGCGTGTTTACACTATGACTGAGTTTAAAGTCTGGAGTAACAAAGGGCTACCACTGGCAAGCAAATTAATGCACTCCTAATCATGGAAATCTGCCATTTTTCTTTCGCGCGTGTGTTTACATCAGTAATTGTATTCTTATTAGGCGTTAAATTATGACAAACAAAACTATATTGGCTAATTGTATTCATTTTTTTCAGAGACTCCATATTTTCATTACTTGGTATCCTGGCTCTGTTACACTTCAAACATCACCTGTGGACCTGTACACACATACGGATACATGCAGAGATTATAGGGAGGCCACTGCACAAGAACCATGGCCAGCTCACACTGACCCACTAACATGCACACACAAAATGTCAGTTGGCCATGGTTGTTGGCAGTGGCGTTGCCATAATCTCTCTCTAATTATATACACAGCCAGGCTTACTGTTTTAATGCAGAGACCTGAGAAAATACAACCTGCTAATCTTATTTGCACATAGCGGCAATAACCTGCTGGGAGAGGAGAGGAGAGGAATGGCGATGATTGATTACTGAGTTTATGTCATTATAGTCGGATTGGAACAGTAACGATTAAACCATGAATTTTGGAATTTAAACTGTATATGTATATTTTCTAATTATTTCCCATCTTTTCTTGTTAACCTTTTGAACAGCAATTTGGCATTTCGGAGGATCTTACAAGATCATAAATTCTGCAGCACTTTGTCAATATGTTATGTTTTTATTTCTATTTCAACATAGTTTAGTTATAAACACTAGAGGGCTACATGCAACATCAAATCTAGCATAAGAGAAAGGGGAACAGGTCTTAGGTGACAGGCTTCAAGATGGACATTTATATATATTTTTTGATCTCATATCTCCATACATCTCTCCCTTTAATCTGAAACACTGTAAATATAAAATATCTGCACAGTTTTCTCTATACTTTCATCTTAAATGCTATCAACTGTTTTGACCCTTGTTCCTAAGACTTGATTTCTGTTTGACTGCAAGTGTGCATTAGTATGCACGCAGTACAAAAACACTGTTGATGTCCACTAATTAAGTTGCATGTTACTGGTTAAAAGTAAGTAAAGTAAATTTCTCCTGCCCATGTCAGACATAAAATATGATTGAATATCTCTTCTTTATTTACAAAAAAACTTGTCCTTGCCTCTTTACCTAAATTCTGTAAGGTACGCTAATTACTTTTAACAATATTATGAATTAAAGTGAACTTAACTGCACTCTGTCTGCTATTGGTAGCTTAGCAATGCACAGCTAAAGTACCAGAGTACTTGTAATTCCTTTCTTTCCAGTCCTAGTTAAGTATAGTGTCAATGACAATATTTCCATTTCGACCGTTCTATATGGAGAATGGATGAGTCTTTGTTTCCACTTGAATGCTTTGTGATAGAATATATTCCTTCTCCAAAGGAGGTGCATTACAGACAGGGTGTCTCTCTGTCTCTCTCTCTCTCACACACACACACACACACACACACACACACACACACACACACACACACACACACACACACACACACACACACACTATGTAAATAATGCATGTGTCTTAAAGGGTTTTACCCCACCACAGCTGGCCCACTTCAATTAGAATGCTTTGCACTCATCTCCCCCTCCTCCTGTCTTATGTGTCCTTTCCTCTGCGTTCCTTGCTCATTCCAGTATATTTGTTTTTCTTCAGTTTGTACAGTATAATTGATTTTCTCTATATGAGTTCTCCATTGTACAGTATCTGTTTTAATTCTATGTTGTGGGGGTCATACATGTAATAATATTTACAGTTGAGAGCATTGTTACAGTAACATTAATTTTCTAATGTTATAAAGTGTTATAAATGATGTTAATGACCTGACCGAAGCACGTGCCTGACCGTGCTGGTATGTGTTTCACTCAAGTTCATTAGTCCTGTGTACCTTAGAAGTAAAACAATATTTAAAATTAAATTACTTTCTTCCTTGATCTATTTCTGCTTCTCCTTTTTGCCAGAGCTCCTAAATTTAGCAGCAGCCTTGTGTGATCCTTGTTACTCAGTCACACCACCCTCCTCTTTGACTGTCCCCCTTCCTCCGTCTTTACTTTCACTTATCATACGTGGAGACCTTGGCCTGGTCTAGATTCTTCCAAACACATCTAATTACGCCAATGCCAAGCATTTCCCATCCATCACATAATCTTTCAGAGACAAGGTATTAGCGCTCCCCGTCCCGTCAGCCAATTACTTTCTGCCTTCTGCTTGAGTCACCTGCATTGCAAATGTGACCTTTACTTAGAGGGCTGATTGCATGTTTCCTTGAGTGTGTAAGAGAACGCAGGCTTTTGAAGTGTGTGTGTGTATGATCTTTGAAAAAATGTGTTAAGAGAATGAAATTGTGCTAGTGCATGTGTGTGCATATGCATGCATATGTTAATACATAATAGCCAGCATAGGCTGCAATTGCATGACTTCAGGTGTATTAAGGTGAGTGTAATGTGCAATGTGCATCATGTTTGCATGTTTGTGCAGGTCTGAAAGGTACAGCTACTTTGTATAGCCGTCTGTTTGCATGTGTGTACCCTGATGCGTTTATGTGTGTGTGCGTTTGTGCGTATGTGTGTGTGTGTGTGGGAGTGAGTGGGCTGGGGCAGTGAGCAGACCCTCTCAGACACCCTTCTGACCCCCCTCACCCGCCCTCATGTGATGGGCTGTCGTGAATGTTAATGTTCTGTGATGGCTGTGGAGCAAATAAGTGTTTCTGACACAGTACAGGCTCCCATTACAGGACCAGGCCAAATGGGCTCGCCAGTGCCTTAATGTGCAGACAGATCAGTCAGCCGCAGCCGCTGTACCAGTCCAACACACTGCTTATGCAGGGACGGACCTCAACACCCTTGACCAGACCCAAGGAAAAACTGACTTTAGCTTCTGCCATCTGAAAACCTCCTCAGTTCAGTGTGTTTCTTTAAAACTGCTCACTTAGAGGCCAGAAAAAGTTCTCTGACTCGAGACGAGTTTGAGATGATAAAGGCCTACTTTGTGGAAACAAATACCAGCATTCACTGATAAGTATACTTCTTATTAGTCAATAGCCCATATTGTAAGAAGTGTACTCATCACTGCTTGGGAGTTGGAGTTGAGAGAACTGCTGCTTTGCTGCTACCTTTATGGGAGCTGTGGCTCAACAAATAAATTCAATTTTGGGATTTAGAAAACACTCCTAGATAATCTGATCCATCTCTAGTTTTGCGCTAATTGCTCTATCTAATTTTGCTCTATTTAAATAATTAATGTTTGGATTGGTTGTTCAAAAAGTTTACAGCTGATGTGTACAATCAGGTACACTCCATGTGTTGTACACATTAAAACAGTCACAAAGATCCAAAGATTCCCAGTACTTCTGTGTCCTATAACAGACACAAAATTCTTACTGAACCAGTCTTCCACTTACTTTCTGTCACAAATGTTATTTACAGATTTTATGTCATCTGTATTCCTTTAAAAATATTTATGTATATTAATCTTCAAAGGTTATCCATGCATTTTGGTACGGAGGAAATTTTGATGTCAGTAGTGTCAAATTTATAGAACAGGGTACAAAAACAGAAATTGGGAATACTTGCAAAATATTCCACTGAAAGGAAAACTAGGACTCTTGTCCATTGTGAAGTCCCAGTTAGCTGGGCAGCCTATGGACACAGTCACAACCAGTCCACTGCAGTTACAAGCTTGTGAACAAAGACACTGTCTCTCTCTTCTCCCTCTGGGTTGTCAGGAGAAAGTACATCTTGTAAGTTGAGTCAAACAGTTATTTCAGAGGAAGGTGGAAAACACATCGCTTGGCTGACTCATCACAATTTGGATAGAAAATGAATCTACCCTTCTTGCACTTGAGGAAAGATCATAAAAAAAAAGAAATGCTTAGAGGAAAGAAGGAGCAAAGGGTAAAGATGGAGAAGCCAGGAAGCAGACATTACACTTGATTGAGACGCATGGCAGATAAAGAATCACGTAGCGCGTCAGAGCACATCCTCACAGTTGGCCGGGCTGTCTCTCAAAACTCTCCAAATAGTCTAAAGTCGACCTGTTGGAGTTACTGAGTCGTCACACTACATGTTGTAGCCCAGGAGCAATGGGCCCGCAAAGGTGTCTCTTTTCCTCTCTCTGTGGGACTTGTTAGAGGAGCTATTTTGGAATCCACCTGCCTTACTCTAAGTGCTGGAAACACATTGTGAGATTTAGCACACACAGTACTTCATACAAGCCTAGTTTCCAGTGAAAAGCAAAAAGAAACATTGGATTTGAATGTTAAACATTTAAATGCTTTTTCAAAGCAGCAAGTGCAAGAGTAACAACTGGTTTTCATTCATAGCCACAAAGTTACACTTTGTATTGGTGTTCATACAGCTCAGACCTATGCTGTCTTCAACATGTACGTCAGAAATGGCTCCCTCAGATATCTACAATGATAAGATGCGTGTGGTTTGCATGTGAAACGCTGTTGCTTAATGTACACACTTATTGCTCACACACAGAAAAAGCTGGAGCTACTAAAGGATTGTTTGGAGATTTGTGATGGAAATGGAGTGAGAATTTGAAGAAATCTTACTCTGTAAATGGGCCGATTAATTGTTTATGCTTTCCTGCCTGTACCTTAGCCTTGAGGTAGAGGCAGACCTTGAAAGATTCTTCTTGAACTTCTGTAGAACATTTAACTTTCTTCTTCTTGAGAACAACAGCTTCTGCTGAGTGTCAGACAACACTCTCTTTTTGCAATACATGCAGACAGCTGTATACGTTACATACCGGGTGCAGTAGGTCTTGCAGAAAACTCTTCAAATGTTAGCGTAAGAGAAAACAATTCTGAAATGTTCAAACAGAGACAGACCAGCAAAACAGTACTTCACAGTCTGGTCTTAAGTTACTTCTGTTTGGGAAAAGCTCATGATTAAGGCACAAAAATTATTGGTAAGGTTGGGCAAATGAAAGTTTGTAGTTGGAATTGCTGATAAGGCAAGCAGTATCCAGAGGTCTCTGACAGCTGATGAACTCCATGCTATAATGGATAATATGTAATAACAATGTATATTTCCCAACATGCCAGTCTGACTTATGGGGCACTTATAGTAGCACTTAAATACAGGTGTCAGGTGTGCACATTCCCATACTGTAGCCAGACATTCAAGTTAAGATATGTGTGTTCACCAGTAATACTGTAGCAGATATGCATTGGGTTAACTTATTTTCAGCTGCAGTCTACACACCATTTGTTTAAACAATGTGTAAACACTAAGATGGCTTTGGACTCCTGCAGGTGTAGATATAATAATGCATTATACATTACTAGTGAAATTATACTGAAAGATTGTATTGTTTGAGATGAAAAAGAGAAAATTAACAACATATATTCAGAGTGAACATCATTGTGACTTGCTAAATGTATTTAGTTAACTACTGTGTGTTACCTCAAACTGCATAGTAAACATGGTGATGATAATAAGCAGTAGATGTTGGTCAGTCTGTAACAACAACAACGGCCCAGCAGAGCGGAGAAATAATGAGATATAAAAATATCCCACACTTTCCACAGCTAACACTGGCCCGTTACTTAAAAAACAAAGAAAGAAAACAACAAAAAAAGAAACTTTTCTTTCCAGAGAAACCTGAGGGCCTCATTTATATGTTTTGTATGACCTCCTGAACACGATGGAAAATGGAACCAAAGGTCAGTGTTAAGTCTCCCCTGGCTTTTGTTCTTTAAAACAACAATATTGTATTGATCTGTCCTGAATGATAAACACAAATGTCTTGGTAAAACACAGCCTCTTTTGACCTTTAGCAATTACTTCTACATGGCTTTAGTGGTACTGTAGATGAAAAAAATAACAATGTCCAACTCATTTTCTTTTGTTTTTGTGTGCAACTACACCTACACCTTACCAGAGTGGTAAATTTCACAGAAGCTGCTACTTCCATTATACATGAGAAATGATTGAGATGTTGCAGGATATTTACATTTAAGTCGATTAAATATTAGAGCTCTACTTACTGCTCACCACAACATTGTCACAGCAACAGGATTCCTGGTTCTCAGCTGGGGGAGCGATGTGTGAAGTTTTTATGTTCTCTATGCACTTCAGCTTCCTCCCACAGTTTCGAGACATGCATGTCGGGTTATAAGTGATATCAAAGTGGTTGTGAATATGAAGCACAGAAAATGCTTGAAGTTTAGAGAATACAGTGCTGCATGAACATTTTGTAAAAATGTAACTTCTATTCTTGGGGGCTTTGAGCAAGACTTATTTCAATGCAGTGACACAAAAAACCAACCTATGTGTATATAAGTTTGATTACTTTTTAACTTGTGCTTAGTAAAAATATAAAATATACATGCATGTTCATGGTGACTGGTGACTCTTTCTCGATTAAACTAAGAAAGCTGCCTTAGTAGCTTGACTTTTATGAACAAGATTTCCACTATAGAGATATTGGACATCTCATGAAACTGAGATCTGTTAGGCTTATGCCGGGTTATAAATAAAAATTGTGATTCATCCTCAAGAACTCAGGTGCTTGCATGTAAAATATCTGTTATCTAGTGGTGAGCCTAACTGAGTCTCACTTGTCTGACAGAGTCAAAGTGTGTTGCAGTGACCCACGATTAGATCCTCTTAACCTTTCCTCTGACCTTAACGAGTGTGAGATTACACCCCTGGACTTTTCTGTGGGCGGCTGCAACCATTGCTAAGAATGGTAATGCAACCAGGTAAACCTCCAAATCAGCTCTGTACAATTTATATACTTATAAATAAATATATATCTCTATATGTAGATATACTGTATAGTGATTCTAAAATACATTGAAGAGTAGAGAGTATTATATACCATGATTAGTATTTTTTCATTCATAAAAGTAGTGAATATGAATTTGGGAAAGACAGTTCACCCGTGTCGTCACAGACAGACAGCAGAGATGATGATGAAAAGCAATGCACCTCAGGCTGGAACCTCTTGACCTGTGGAAAGACTGCAGGGAGGTGATGGCAGCAAGGGGCTGATAAAGGGCAGTCACTGGGGCCTAAAGGCACATCCTGGACATGTCGTTTTGGCAGTAGGGGTCTTGCCACAAATACACAAACAATCACACACAGACCATATCTCCAAGCAGTGAAGAAAGAATAGTAGGTGGCACTTCAGCTCCTAAAACAGTGGAGCGTGTGTGTGTTGGGGGGTGGGGGGGTGGGGGTGGGGGGTATTCTGCACCTCACCCTTGTGGCAAGTGAGAGATGACAAGACAAACAACTCTTGGATTTAGTCCTGTCATTCACCACCAAACATGGAGCTTCTGGATCCAAACTAATTTCTGCACTACTCTGACTCAACAAACTTCTTCAGTGCATAGCTCTGTTCTCTATCAATATATTAATTTGCTAAGATCAACCATGCCAAGCGTTCACACCAACTGACATTTAGATGTAATTTAATCCTAATAAAAAATGTGTTTTTTGGAATCATATGATTACACACCGACAGGCTGTTTTGTTTATCGTGGCTTTGAGAGTACCGCTTTAATATTCTTCATTATAATTGGAATTAAAGGCCATTGCATTGATTCTTAAGGGCTGCTAAGGCAAAGTCCCATACTGCTCATATTTGTATGTGTGTGTGTATGTGTGTGTGTGTGTGTGTGTGTGTGTGTGTGTGTGTGTGTGTGTGTGTGTGTGTGTGTGTGCACGTGTGCCATTTCTCCACGCTACCCTTTGTGTGTGGTCATGCTTCACATTTTCATTTAAGCTTTGATCACATTAAAGCTATTCTCACCATATTAATGTTAGTCAATGAATAGATTAAATATTCAATTAAGCCTGATGCAGGCATGTGTGGCAGAGGTTTTGAGACTGACTGTGTGTGTATATGTGCGTGTGTGTGCTTGTGTGTATGAGATACAGAGAGAGAAAGAGCGACAGTGAAAGAGAGAGAGTGTGTTTAAATGTGTATGTTGATGTGTAATGATGTGTAAATATATTTATGGCTCAGGGTCACAGTGGTATTAACCTGACCCAGGCTGGTTTTCTCTCTGGGGAAACTCCACAACTGCTGATTGTTCCGAGTTTCTGTCAGCTTTTGTGGGCCTTCTAGCACTGTGGACAGAGCAAGAAGCCCCTTTGAGCTATGCAGGAAGGAAGATCATACAAAGATGAGTAAAAAATGAAAATAAAATAAACAACAGATGCTTCCACAACTTTTATTTTGTTCTGTTTTTCATTCGTAGCTTTGGGGAGGGGGGGCAATATCTTACAACTATCCAGTTGTTTAAGACTCGTGGGCATTTTTTTTTCTCATAAAGTGAGATAAAGCTTATCCCTTGACTCGCCCACCTCACAGGACGACTACATACTGTGCCCAGTTAAGTGCTGCTTTTACCAAGTGGAGAAGGCATTCAGTAAAATGTCCCATCAGCCAGGCATATGCCAAAGGCCTACATCTTATTCAAGTTTTAAACCTCTAATTGGAAACGTTTAAAAGGCGTTTAAGAGTGCCCTTTCTTCCCTCTTTTCTCATTTCCCATTTAATGTGTTGTGTCAAAGTCTATTACCTCAGTTGGACGTTTCTGTCCCTTAAGTTGAAAAAAAGGGAAAGGAGAGAGGGGGAGGGGGGAGTTGGGGAAAAAAAAGAGAAGCCATCAGCTGAGGTTTGCCAGGTCGATAAAGCTTTTTAGATTTGGAGATGTTTTCAGGGGGAGCCCATTTCCTGCGGCTAAGAGTTGTTAATGGAGCTTAAGGAATTATCTTATGACTCTCGGGTTGAGAGCAGTTTATTTCAGCCCGGGCCCTGCTCCTGTGTCGGAGTGGCTGAATATGCTGCTGTCAGAGCCGCTTAATGAAAAGTAACGCGTCGCTGATTACAGTTTTATTTGGTCTCTATGTAAAAAGCTCCTGTTAATTTACCATCCCGCTCCCTCTGTGCGTTCGTATTTGCCATGGCTGAATGATTTAGTTATAGGTGGCCCCTCTCTCTCACTCTCTTTTTCTCTGTCTCTCTCTCTTTGAGTGCACTGTGCGCACTGGTCTCTCTCCCAGGACACCCCCCCCTCCCCCCCACTCCCTTCTCTCTCTCTCCCTCTCTTCTGTCTTACTTCATGTCTCTTTCTGTCAAATAAAAAGCCAGTTGGTTCAGAGGTCTAATAAAATCTGTCTTCATGGTAAATTAATTAAATGTCGGGGCTATCTGATCTTCGGGGATTTTAACTATGCGCTAATTTTCTATCAGAGGCCATGAAAATTTAAATGCACCATTTTGTATGTAGGTTAAACAGGTGTACGTCAAGTCAAATAGGAAAGCATTTTTTTCTCCCCTCCCTCCCAAGTAAAAAATAAGCACCCTCACAACATGTATGCCTTTCCTTGATTTTTATTCTGAGGTTATGTCAACGTTGCTACTCGAAATGCTGCAGGCAAGGTTTTTTTTTTTCGGCCCAAGAAAGAAAATAAATAAAAAAATACAAGCGGTATATAGAAAATTTCTTTTGTCCGCCGTTGCACTTTCTTTTAAAGGGGCGCGTGGAGGGCGGGGTGATCTCGATCGTTGGTGCTTTTCCCATTAAAATTCATCACCGAAGCCCCTCCACACCACCACCACACCCCACTCCCTCCTCACAGGACAGAGTCCTCGGAGAGCTCCTCTTTCGCCATTACTGTCAAGTACCCTTGACTCCTTTCTTTTTGCCCTTTTATCTACAACAACTAATTCGAGTTCCTTTGCCCTTTTCACTTCCAGACGACGTGAGTGCCTCTTTCGTAAAAGCCCTTTCACTTTTCAGCGGAGGAATCAGCATCCGCGCTGTTTTTCTGCCGGATCCCCCACCCCTGTCTCCAGGAAAATCGAGGGGTTAGTGTCAAAGCGAAAACTCCTCACTTCAAAATTATTTTACGGGCCTCCGTTTTGAACCCATTAAAGGACGTATGGCGAATAACTTACCCTTCTGACAGCCGCATCATGGAAGATGTTGAAATATTTCGATAATATTATCAGAGAGCAGAGAGGGGAAATCAATAGCTCGACATGAGATATGACTGTGAACATCCCAATTACAGCCTGTTTAGAGGGAATTAATGAGGCAGATCTTAGATACTGATATTGTTCTGTCTTGTGGGGATGAGCTGCCTCATTTTCTTCCCGTCATTGCACAAGAGTGAGTGTTTTCTGGGGGGGGAAGAGGGTGTGAGATGTTAGATCGTGAGAGTATTTTATGGTTTAGGAGTGATGGGAGTGCTGTTTTAAACTGCAGGATGCTTTTTAAAAGGTTTTCTCCCCTCAGCCTTGCAGCAGGCCCCATATTGCGGGGGAAGGGTTAAGTCATTGTTTTAGATAAAAGCAAACGCAAAAGTAGAGCAGAAGGGGGAACGGCCTGGTTCAGCACCATAGACAGCAACTCTCACCATTAACCCGACATCACAAGCGCTCTTCAGAAACCGACTGTTTTTATTTTTCAGTGAACAAAGTTGAAACGCTCTCATCCACTCCCAAGGAGAGCAGTGCATTAGTGAGACTTATTTTTCTTTTATTGGTGATACTCAGCTGCTGAGACCTAAATAATATTCAATTACATTAGCATGCGCATATATTAAAGAAAAAAAATTAAAAGGAAAAGGCTTAGGCCTACATTTTTTTGTTGTTGTTTTTTTCCCAAGATGTAAACTTTGTTATACATTTTTGTGCGTGCGTTGAATCGAAATGTTTCCCTTCTGTAACTCGAGTGTAACAGTTTATGGCTACAACTGTTTTAATAAAGAATAAAACATAACAAGGGAATCATAGACACGCAATAGTTCTCTCTCTCTTTTCTTTTCTCTTCCATCCGAGTTTTAGTCACAAAAAGTCTTCCACTCTCTTTGCAAGAAAGGATCATTTGGTTTTGTTAGGAGCAGAAAAGTTTATTGATAGTTTTTGGAAAACTCATGGCACTGTCTTTGGAGGAGTTTTGATGCTGCTGCAAGGCCGACGTGCTTCTCTCAGCCTCCAGAATTGTGCCTTTGGTGTTCGTGGTCCAAGAGACGGTGGTGTTGGTCAGGGCTTGGCTCAAAGTGCTGTGCCTGAACAAGGGGTCGTGAAAAACCCCGTCCACCCAGTTTCTCAGGGTTGTGACCGGCGAGTCCTGCCTGTCCAGGCCGGTCACGGGGGAGGTAGCGGCGGGGGACGGGGTGAGGGAGGAGGGCGGGGGCTGGCACCTCAGCATACAGGATGGGTACTCTGTTTGGTTCAGAGACGTCGCGGTCTGCGCCAAAGACCAGATCCGAGGTTTGCCGTCTAATATCTGGTGCCCTTGCTGCTGATTATAGCACGCCTTTTCCTGCTGTCTGCTGTCCGACTGGAAGCCGTCGTTATGATTCGTTTTGAGACAACTCTTGCTCAAGTCCTGCTCCTCACCGAGAGAAACGGGGATGGAGAGTTTCAGAGACGCGTCCTTGAGGAGGTGTTCGCCTGGGCAGTCGGTTGTCGTTGTGGTCATATGTGTGTTCATGTGATATCGGTGCTTCAGCTCACACTCAGAGCTTTCAGACTCCAGCGTGTCGAAATCGTCCAAGTCGCTCAACTGGAGGTCCTTGTCGGGCCGGCTTCTGGTCTCTGGAGAACAAGAACAGAAAAGAAACGAGGGGCGTGTCAGTCAGTGTCACACAGCAGGACAGAAAATAGGCTTCCAATCAAAGGTGTAAATTAATGTTTCACACCTGCAAATTATAATGTTTGGGGAAAATAAAGGTTCCCTTAAGCTAAAAAAAACAAACAGAGTTTTAATTCCAATGTATTCAACTCTATCACAATTAACTGCTTAATCTGATATCAAAACTCCAGGAGTCTAAACTTATTTATATATCTGACTCTTTTTTAACTCTGACTGAGGCCTGTCTCATGTTCCTCCATTAGTAAGTTCTTAGTGTTGGCCCAGTCTGATGGCAGGCCTGTGCAGCATAGTTCAAAAATAATGTTGCTGCTGACAGGTTTCACGTGTCATATAGTAAACGTGATTAAGCCTATAATGTGGCACAGATCATTGGTAAACCTTTCAGTCAAACAAATTATTTATTATCAGGATGTAGTGTCTATCTATAATTACAGTATAAAACCTTCTATTAAAAATATATTTCTTTGTAAGAGATGTCAGAGTAAACTAAAATATGAGTGTGGTCAGGTTTTATAGGACTATCTGTACAGTCTGGTATGGAATTCAAAATGCTGCAGAATGCTACAATTTGTAATTTAAGGAAAAGTCTATTTATTAAGTGTCTGTCTATAGCTGTAAAGGAGCAAATTATTTATTTAGTCTTTATAAAAAAACTAAATAAAAAAAAACATAAATCTCATCTTTGTTATTGTGAACTATATGAAAAGTCAAAAACTTCCCTTAGAAAGAGTTCAGCTTTGGAGTTTTACAGCTTTACTTTATCCTTGCAAAGCACTCTGACACTAACCATCGTCATTGTTCTCGCTTTTTATCTGCTCCTCTTGAGATCCATCCTCATCATCGTCATATCTTTTCTCCTCTGAGCCCTTGTTTCTCGGCGGCCATGTCATCTTGTTCTCCTTCTTGAGCCTCCTTCTAGCATTTGCGAACCAGGTGGAGACCTGCGTCAGGGTCATTTTAGTGATAATGGCCAGCATGATCTTCTCTCCTTTAGTCGGATATGGGTTCTTCCTGTGCTCCTGTAGCCAGGCCTTCAGTGTGCTGGTTGTCTCTCGTGTAGCATTCTTTCGTCTTGTTCCCCCATCCATGGAGCCATATCTGTTAATGAGAAGAAGGCAAGCAAAATACTAATGAGAGAGTAAATATAGTATGTAACGCTTGTTGCTTGACAATTTTTAAAGCACTGTCCTGGCAGTTTCTCTCCTTACAGCCATGACAGAGCCATCTGCATCTTGGAATTTTTCTGAGCTGATGCGTATCATGTTTTATAAGCCTTGGAGTCACACTCCTGCCTTCGTCAGCGCAAATAAAATTTAAAACTGAATATCAGAAGCATGTTTCACTTAAGAGATATAATTCCGAAGCTGTAGCGAAAGGCATGCAAGCAGAAGATCATTACCCTGTCAAAGGTTACATACTGTACACGCTAATATTTCTTAGAAAGCTGCAAAGTCATGTGAAGTCCACAGAAAATGCTTTATAAGACTGAAGGCATCAAAAGCAACAGAGACTCTGACAACGTCCCTAAAACCCCTTCAGATAATGCAAAGCTCTCACAAAGTTAATATGCTATTACTGTCATTTAAAAAAATATAAGCTTAGTAAAGATGAAGAGTGTAAATTATGGTAAGCATTCTTTTTTTCTGGTCATTTTTGTTGTGCCACCTATTAAAACCATTCTTAGCACAGGCTACAGCTCTTTCCCTACCCTCACCTCTCCCACAAATATCAACCATAAGCCTACATTTAAAATGCATGCTGTTGATTTTCAGTCCGCAGTGAGCTGTAAAAGTCCTCTTGGGAGGCTTTTATGAGGCCTTTATTGCTCCGTATAGCTTAGAGCAGGTCATGCACTGAAAAGGGAATCAAAAGGAGACAAGTGCTGCACCTTTCCTTAGCCTGTGTTGTTCTCAGATAAAATAGACTGTAAAATTGCTTTATTGAGTGTAATGATGAGCCCTCAGGTAAAAGATGAGTGCAGACAGTATGGTGCTGCTGTTGGCCTGCTTGCTCATCTGGGTGACACAGGTTATTTAGCTTTTTGCAGTGTGTGCACTTTCGAGCATCTTTTGCCCTTTATGCGGTATTAAAAGTGATTGGCAAAAGCACTTGTCGCTTAGGTTTTGGGCTACATGTTGAAAAGCTCGAAGTCTGCATAAGACATCGAGTACCGCCAATACAATATCGAGTGTGATCAACGAATGTGCAATAATAATAAAAGCAAGCATGTGGTATCACAATGCAGTTCTGATACCGCTGCTAGGTTCTGTTTTAAGGTAAATGCACAGTCACATATGAATCACGTTCACACGCTACCTTTTCACCACATCACAGACTTATTGCGGATGTCAGCTGATTATTGGGAAGACCTTTCAATATGGCAGGCATGCTCTTCACAACAGTGTACAGGCCTTATGTTTTGATGAAAGGGGCATGGGTCCTCTGAGGCAATTCACCCCATCAGAAAAGAAATGTGTCATGAGATGAAGGTGATCACCCAGTGTTGCTTGACGCGATGAGAATGGCCTTGACCCCTCAGGAATGATTGATTTAATGCCAGGAAACTGACCCTAAACTACAGCTCAATATTTACCTCTCGCTTTCATTTTAGTTACATCTTGTGTTTGTTGCTTAAGAAACCTGGGATAAGTTTTCACTTTTTTGGGATAGCAGACTTAAAGCGCATAGTTCAAAATTATTTCTGATGTAACTGACTTCCCTCTGTTTTTCTGCCTGTACCACATTTTACTCAAGCAGGATATTGGGTCTACATCAAGTGGTCTGTTGTTTGAACTGATAATGAGCTTTTTTAACATGTCAAAAAAGAAAAATCAGCTGTCACAGAAACCTACCTGTCATACTGATACTGCCCCAAGGTAGGATCATAGGGGTAGTAAGCTGTGGCCTGGGTTATTCCCGCATGCGCAGAAGCTGTGGCATCTTTAGTATCAAATGTACCCTGCAATCATACAGCAAGACACATTTTTAGAAGAGTGACACACAAAAAGGGGAAGGTATTGCAGCATTTTAAACAATCAACTTGACAAGAAGAGATGCGCATTGGTTGTACTTTTAGGTTGCCATCAACAAGGATAATGATTCCCAAAGAAATCCAAACTATCACAAAAACAAAAGCCCAATAATACAATACAACAATAATGTTCTGCTAAAAGTGAAGAAAAAATCCATCTCATATTTTGTGTACATATAAATATGATTGTATACCAACTGCAGGGACAAGACTTTTTTTAAGGACTGAAAAGTTGGAACTCTGATTATTTTTAAAAACAAATCAGACAAAATAAATAATTAGAATTCACAGTTGTAGGTAAAATAATGTCTAAGAAGATTCCAACCACCCCTTTACTGCCAACAGTGATTCCACTACATGGAATTTTATATGAAACCAAAATGAAACAAGCAATACTTTACTTTATATGAGCATGTCTTCCTTTTAGAATCATTCAATTAAAATAAAAAAAATTAATTAAATAAAGAAGTTATTTGCACTCATGTTCTGACAATTTTATCAGGCTGAGTCTTCAAATTCACTTTTGCAGAGATGAAACAGACTGAAAACGACGGAAATCACATACGTTTAAAATTAACCTGCATCAACACAAGCTGATACGAAGTGTGTTATTCTTTGGAGTGAATTTTTAATTTCCTTGAAACGGTTGTCGTGAATATAAGAATGCATCTTCTGCATTTAAAGGCTAATGTTTTGCTACGTAGAACATTAAAAATGAGAGGGAGAAGAGAGGTGTGCCTGCTTCAGCTTCTGAACCTTGCAGGTCCATAAATCAATGCCAAGAGGGATCAGATGAAGGGCTTACCAGTGAGTAGAAAGCGGATGCGTCCGTGCCATATGTAACGTAATTCCCATAGCCTTGACCACTGGTGTAAGGGCTCCCGTACACTCCCAGCGCAGCGGCTGAGCTCAGCTCGTGTCTCGCCGTGGCCAGCAGCCGGCTCTCATACACGGGACAGTAGACAGGTGTCTGTCCGGAAGCCGCTACTCCGGAGTCGGCTATGGATCTGCCGGTGGACTCGCAGCAAGTGGTCAGAGAGTTAGTTGTCATCAGGAACTGGGTGGAGATCAAGAGAAAATTCATCGGCTGTTTTTTCTTTCTTTCTTTTTTTTTTTTTTAAATTAGAACATAGGCTGCTTAATTTAATGTTGCACTGAAACAGAATGACAGGTGACGAAGTTAGTTTAAAACTTGTCTTAAAAATTGTCTTGATTAAAAAAAAGTTCTACACGTTTCACTTTCACAGATCGCGAAATTAAACTTGGCTATAAAAAAGTTCGTTTTTAAAATTATACAATTTACTTCTTTTGAAATGATCTACATTGTCTGCCCCTTTTTTGTGGATTGCCCATTTAAAAATGGCAGATCTATTGGCGACTAAAATAGATCAGAGCAGACCAGATCTAAAGTCGAACGCCACAACTCTGTTCGCGTGATAATATGCGCGTAAAACTGTCCAAAATGTGCCGTCTAACAGGCTTGATTCAAAATCAAAATCCATGCCTTGCAAACAGATACATGCTTTTCCCAGAGATTGCTCGGTAATACCTAAAGTAAAGAGCCAAACGATTTTTCATGGCTCACAGCCAAAATAAAACAGCTGCTGTTATAGCGCAAAACACACATGGCGTGTGCTGAACAAGTTGCCATGTGTGTTCCAAAGCAGATAAACATATGGTTAACATTACACAGCGGCTATTATCTTACAGAAATCAGTGAACAGGAGGTCGGGGGTCTCGATGGTTTCTGGATACCTTCTTTTCACCCCCTTTCTTTCTCGCTTTAGCTACACAGGTACCACTGGCTGCAATGCAATACCTTTCCGGTGCCCGAAAAGACATTAAAAGTCTCCCGGAATCTTGGCTAAAGTGCGTAAAGGGATGAAGCTTAAATCGATGAGACAATCACCCGTTGCGACATGAATACCACAGCATCCTATAAACAAACGTAGTTACACGAACTTACTTGTGGAGCAGACGAATAGGGATATCCAAATTGTGGATATGACATGGTAGAGAAGTCCCCCAATATCCAGAAATAAAGCGAGACTGAAGGTCTCCACTCTAACGCAGGCTGCGGCTCTGTTTGACTGTACCAATTGATTGGTAAGCACAGGCTCCTAGGATGCTTATAGGGCGAAGCAGAGTAGCATGTTTAATTTGTAAAAAGCCCCCACTCAAACGACTTTAAACTGCATTAACTAAACCACCTAATCAAACCTGTCCTTTTCCTTTTTTAAAACTCCACTAACAATAAATAAACGCATTAGGGAAACACGAGCTTCTTTGCCAAGAATAATCACTTTGTTGTCAGATACATATTTTTGCCTATAAAAAGTAGTATAAAAGACGTCAGCAGCAGAGGCAGGTTGTTTTAAACGCCGGTGACTGTGACGTCAGAAGTTTCCCACTCTAAAAATGACCAGACTGTAACTTTAATATGCATTTTCTTTCTCAGGATGACGAGAAAAAAACTGAAAGCACGATATAAAGAGGAAATGTTTAATAGAGTAAAAGGCACGGAGTACCTTTATGAACACGAATATGTCCTGGAGATTAATTTGCACGAGCAATCAATCAATTAGGCCAATCAGTGGCTTAAATATGCACACGTCTGTATCCGCTTAAATGAATTAGGCCTAATGAAGCACATTCCTATCATTCCTCCGAACAACTTCTAATCACACTGGGAGCTAATTGGTTTCAAATTAATTTGTGAAGAATATTTTCATACTAAAGATAGCAGCCAAAGATGAAACTAATTAATTAACAAAGTGAATGTATTTTATAATACTAACATTCGGTGCAATATCTATCTATCTATCTATCTATCTATCTATCTATCTATCTATCTATCTATCACTTGTGTATTTGTTAGGAAGACTCATCAAACTGCTGTAAAAACCCCCCAAACTGGCTCGCCACCTTGCCGGTGCGCGTTGCCCTGCTTGGAGAATCCCGGGTTGAGACATGTGGATAGCCCCAGGGGTCACTCCTCAAATTAATGATGATGTACTCCTCCTCCTTCTCCTCCCTCCCTCCTCCTTCCTCTCTCCTCTCCAGCTGGATCTCTGCCTGCCGGTGACAGGTCGATTGAGAGTGATTGATGACTATCTAGGGGACCCGGGCCAACATAATAATATGATTCCGGCACCTTGCAATAATTGCTTGCTTTCATTTACAGATGAAAGAAGTAATAAAGAGCTCTGAGGACGAAGACGTTTGTGCTTCGGTTAAGTAACTTTTGCCTCGTGTCGCTCTTTTTTTTCTTTTTAAATAATTTTTGTGAAGAAGTTGGGTTTCTGTGGGAGGGTGGGCTTTATAAGATGTCTGTTCTCTCATTCATTTTGACAAATTGAATTATAGGGGGTTAGTACCTCCAAGCAAATGGCCGCATTAACACAGTGAACGGGGGGGTCAAAAGGGATCAGCCAGCCCTTTTTAATTTGCATTAACTCTAATGCCAGCTCAACATTAACAACCCGTCTGAACCGCTCAAGCATACACTCACTCACAGCTCTCACACACACACGAACACACACGGAGGGCCTACTGCTCCGTTTTGTCTTAAAAATTTAGACTTTTTTCCTTTATTGAGTTTATGTGCGACGTAGTGCATAAAGGCAGGGCGGGACCCAATTTATCTTCAACATCACACACGGGACGAAACGAAGGAGAAAGTGATGACACCTTCATTTTGGATTGGGGTAAACACAAATACACACGCGCACGCATTATAGACTTACCTGGGCGTCCAGCTTTGTCTGTTTCTATTTGCATACACCTCTACACATGTGTACAGAGGTAAGGAGAGACACATCCACTGAACTATAGGCTACGGCTCACACCTCCTCCCCCTCCCCCTGGGTGTATACCTTTTCATTATCCACTGCGCTACCCAGTTTTATCATGCGCCCCTGATAAAATATTTAGGCGCATTAGTGTATGCCTTTTAGACGGAAAATAAAGGAGGTTCATGCTTGTTTAGCGTTTAAAGATTAAAAGAGGAGATTCTTTTTCCCCTTCCTTCCAGATGTGAGGAAGCAGAGATGCTCTGTGGTTAAAGTGGCGCAAGCAGGGGGAAGATGCTGTTCCATTTTAGGGCAAAGGAGTAATGCTTATGGTCTGGTTGCACTTGTGTGGTTCCTTCCTTTTTTACTGAGGATAAACACGATAATCAGAAAAATATATCAGTTACTAATGATCTAGATTAATGAGCCACTTGAAGGTGGCTTTACTGTACAGATTAGGATAGATAGCTGTGTTCAGTAGAGACCTGGTGTAGGAGCATCCATCATGTTCACAGAGCAACATAAATCAACCCCTTCACTCAAATTAGACTATACATCACTATATTGCAAATTACTCTGCATAAGAATACCCACAGAGAGCTTGAAATTGTGCTCATCCACATCAGATCAGCCCAAATTACTGCAATTTGAATAATCTTTAGTTGCACTTTGAATCGAGCCTGATAACTTGCATTGACTTTCTAACGGAACTCATAATACAAAGTGTCAGTTTCCTGATAATCTGCTGTTGATTAATGAGCCAAGAGGAGGAGGAGAGTGCGCGGGAGATATATGTGTGGGACTGTTTACGTCGAAAGAAATACACACAGGAAAGTGGAGTGGGAGCTGAGTTTACTAAGCGAACTATGTTGTGGGTTTGTTAAAGCCATCTGTCAGTCTTCTGGTTTGAGGTCATATGAGGAAATCTTTAAAAAAAGGAAAGTAGTTTGTCCATATTTAAATCTACATGGTCTGGATCTGTAAGAGCTGGGAAAAAAATGTAATTTACTTGTAATTCATTTTTTCATGTTGATTTTTTTCAGATAAGAATTTTTTTTAACTTTGTGTGAGCAGTTTATACTCCCAGACTGAAGCAGCAGAGGCAAAATGTGTGCGTTCTGCTCACAATATGAGAGCTGACTTAGAACTGAGACAGGAAACTTGTCTGAATCAAGTGTGGTTCAGTGATAGTTCTGATGTTAACCTCTGCTATGTTCAAACTCCCAGACGTGGGTTAAGATCAGGTGAACAAACTCAGTGGATCGTCTTTATGTCTCTTCTCTTCTCTTCTCTTCTGGAGCTATGAATGAAAACGGAATGTTATCCATAATGGCATGTTATTTCTTTTAAAGGCATTGGTCTTTTTTGTTGCAGTATAGAGTGCATTTTGTCACATTCTGTTTCACCTTATGTGGACAATGCTCCAGTGCTCTGATGTCTTCTGGTCGACTGTCTCAATAACTGTTTTTTCAGTCAGCAGTGTAGAAAACCAACAGTGACCTCAATAGTTGAAGACAGCTGCACAGACAAACTCTCTCTATGACATGAAGCCCCGAGCAGCTCCCAGGCTTTCCAATAGTGTCCATGTTTCTCCTTCTGTAGTCGTGGAAATATGTCTAAGCATTCTTACACACTAGCAATCAAACAGAATGCTTATCCAGCACAACATCAGTCTAGATACTGTCTAGTCTTGGTGTCCCACTGGAACATTGATCTCTAGTGATCTTCTCAAAGTATAGCTTATTTCTCTTTTAAAGTAAATTAACTGTTTTTCCTCAGTTATCATTGGGTTCTAAAGCCTAAGTTTATTTATTTTTTATATAAGTGGAGCAGAAAGCTTGGCTTCTTCAAGAACTTGGTGTAAAAAATAGGAATTCTTTGTTGTTGCTAGCAGTGTCTTGGTGGTTTGTACACTGTGACCAGCAGTCTTTTCAAACTGGAGTTGTTTTTGAAGTTGATTCCTTCAAAGTACTGTTTTTCCAGTTAATTCTAAAAATATCAGTCAATTAGTAATGGATACCTGTAATGGGGCAAGTCTATAAGAGACAAGATAGAGAATAAGCTGGTAAACAGCTATTTTTATAAAGATTTCTTTTCTTTCTTCCTTTCTTTTGTGATTTCCTACTTTATTATTTTTGTTCATAAGAAACAAAATACTAAATATTTTCTTTTACTGCAGGCATTTTTGCTTGTCAGAGGGGAAAGGTAATGAGGGCTCAGTTCCATTAAGTGTCCCATAAGTGGAATTCATTGTGTTTTCCCTACTGTGATAAGTCAAAATGTTTGCTGTGAAAAAAAGTCTACAGATGTTTACTTAATGAATTATAGTATAAAGAAAAGTGTAGCATGCTTTTTATTAATTAAAATGTTTTGACCAGATTTCATTAAAAATATGAGACAATGCTGCCTTATAACGGTGTAATTTCTGGACTGTACAAGCTGTTAATTAAAGCAATCCTTTGTCCCCATTTTGGGGGGTATTTACAGCTGGCTACAATGTTAGACAAAAGGCAATATTTGTGAGATGTAATTTATGGGCTGTAATCAAAAGCATTACAAAGCTGAAAGAACAGATTGTAATTTCTGTTAATGTTGCACAACTCCATGAAGCAACACTTTAGTCACTCAGGATGTGGTGGGAAAGATTTGATATTTACTGCATTATGCATATTATGAAGATGGACTGTGATGAATTATGCAAATTATGCAGAATTAGCACCTTGTATCCAAGTAGGGTGCAAAGCAATGATGGTAAAATCCAGTGAAATGGAGCTTCCACTTTATAAAAGTAACATGATAATATGCTTGAGATGAATGTACCCGACCCTCTATTTCTCAGTTTTCCTCTAGCTCCCATCTCTCCGGGTGTTAGTCTTCTTCAGCCTCTCTAAGAGGTTTAACATGTCAAAGTTCTCTCAGGTCATTCATAATTGATCACCACTACGGCAGCATCTTCGCTGCACTTAGTTAACTAGCTATCTGCAGGTGTTCCCTTAGCAACTGGCCGGGCACTGAAACACGGAAGTACTATATGTAGACTCCCAGGTCCCCAAAATGAGAACCCAATGTGTCTTGTAAATCCTGGTGTTGGTCCTATGTTCACAGGTTGTGTTCTTGGACAGACTTTGTATGTATGCCCATTACGTAGACAAGGATATGAGGGAACACAATAAAATCTCCTGTAAAACAGGCAGCTGTTTTGTTATCCCTGTACTGGAATCCCCCCCCCCAAAAAAGACAAAAATGTTTGAGATCATTTGTACAACATCTGACCTCATTCTATGTTTATACTTATTTAATTATTCTTTAGACATTTCATTACTAGTCATTTACTCTACCACTTAAGTGATAAGATCTTGTCATAATTATTTGACCGCTTCTAGTTCGAAAACATTTATTGTGCTTAAGTGGCTACTCAACTGCTACAGTAATCTTGATATAACATTTTACAATCTAGTGGAAAACTGCAGGGATAAAAAGTTAATGTACCTTGAACTTGCAGTAGAGGCTGTCTCCACAAGACCATCTCGGTGTCTATACAATTCAATTCAATTTTATTTATATAGCGCCAACTCACAAGAACAGTCACCTCAAGACGCTTTATATTGGATGGTAGAACCTACAATAATACATACAGAGAAAAACCCAACAATCATATGAGCAAGCGCTTTGGCAAAAGTGGGAAGGAAGAACTTCCTTTTAACTGTACGAAACCTCCAGCACAACCAGGCTCAGGGAAGAGTGGCCATCTGCTGTGACCGGTTGGGGTGAATGGAGCAAGAGTATACAGTAAGTAATTTTCTTTAATTAAGCTTGTAAATTTAAATTAGAAGAAAACTTTAGGCACTTTCAGTGCCCTAATAACTGACTACAGCTAATTTTGAGTTACTTAACTTTATCAATGGATGATGTGTAGCACACTGGTGTCTTTTGAATTATTTTTAATGCAAATATTTGAAAAGAAAATGTTTAAACAAAACAATGTGGCTTCTTGTTTCATTTACTCACAAAATGACCAAGGAGTCAATTTTTAGTGAAATTCTATTTCATTTGCTGTAGTGGTAGTTATCAGATTTTTGGGCCCATGTAACGTATACGGTACTTATACAAATTTAGCTATTCTTATTCCATTACTGATATCACTTATCGATTTGATTCCCTATCAGTTCTCTTATTGATTCTCATTGAGTTTTCATCGGCTCTGCTTTAAGAGTGACAACCATTGGATTACATGCTGTGTGGTCAAATGTTTGTGCATAGTGGAGGTATTTCCCTCTTTTTTGTGATTAGTGGTGAGGTCATTGAACAAAAGCAATTATTACACATATTACGTGGAACACTTTTCTTAAAAGTAATGCAGTACGATACTTAATTAATCAATTGATTAAAGTAATGTTGATATTCATGTTGTAGACTGCACCACTATTTTCCTGCTCGGACACAACTGTAGGAGTGCAATAAGCAGGGTTGATACCGAAGCAGACTAACAATTCCAAGGAATTGGACTAATCGATTCCCATCCCAAGTATATAGTTTATGGATGCTGCTTAAGCTCCATAAACTGAGCTAACACTAAGCTCGCTAACACTAAGCTCGCTAGTGTTAGCTCTAACTTAGCACAGAAACCACACTTTCAAATATGGTTACTTCTGATTCTATAAAAAAAAGAAAAAAGAAAAAAAGAACGTAGCATAAATCTCTTTATTGAACACATGTAATTCCCCATTTTTCGTAAGTTAAATCTACTCTCATATTTTATTTTCTGTAGCAAAAAAAAATGCATTACGTTGTGCAGTATAGGAGCAACAAACACAATTTACTTTACCCTGAGACCAAATCCACCAAAACAAAAGTTTGTAGTTTATTGTAACATTTTAATTTTGGGGAGTCTTTGGATGCTTATTATATAAGCATATGGTTTTGACTTTAACTATATTACCTTTAAAAATTAATCTATTTGGTAGGGCAAATCTATGTGTACCAGATACACTATCTACATTTACTGTTCAGTGAAAAACTATTTGCTCCCCTGTTGATATCTTCGGTTTTTGCATTTTTTTCACGCTTACGTGTTTTAAATCATCAAACAAATTTTAATATTAGACCGTGAAAACTCGAGTAAATATGAAATGTAGTTTTTAAATGATGACTTCATTTATTAAGGAAAAAAAGATATTCAAACTTGCCTGGCCCTGTGTGAAAAAAATGTCCCCCCTAAACCTAATACTGGTTGTGGCACCCTTGGCAGGAAAACTGCAATCCAGTGTTTGCGATAAGTGGCAATAAGTATTTCATATCAATATAGAAGAACTTTGGCACACTGTTCTTTACAGAATTGTTTTAATTCAGCCACTTTGGAGGGTTTTCCAGCATGAACATTCTGTTTAAGGTTGTTATTATTATTATTATTTATTTGTTATTATTATTATTATTTAGAGAGATTCTGAGGTGGACTAGCTGGTGTGTTTCACATCATTTACCTGCTGCATGATCCAAGTGCTTCTGAACTTCAGGGCACGAACTAACGGCTGGGATTCTCCTTCAGGATTTTCTGGTATAGAGCAGAATTTATGGTTCCATCAGTTACAGCAAGTCATTCAAGTCCTGAAGCAGCAAAGCAGCCCCAGATTATCACATGACCACCACCGTGTTTGACTGTTCATTTGATGTTCTTTTTATGAAATGTTATGTTAGTTTTTTTCTCTAGATAACAGGACCAGGATCTTCCAAAAAAATTAACATTTTGTGAGTCCAGAGAATATTTTCGCAAATGTTTTGGGGATCATTAATATGTCTTTTGACAAATGTGAGCTGAGCTATTGGTTTATTTTTGGTCAGCAGTGGTTTTCTCCTTGGAACTCTCCAAGAAGAAATTTTTGCATATCGTCTTTCTCATTGTTGAATTATGAACTCTGATCTTAACAGAGACAAGTGAGGCCTGCAGTTCTTTAGATGTTCTGCATTCTTTTGTGGCAATTTGGATGAGCTGTCAGTGTGTTCTTGGAGTAATTTTGGTAAGTCAGCCTGGGAAGGCTCACCACCATTCCCAGATTTATCCATTTGTGGATAAAGGCTCTAACTGTAGTTTGCTGGTGTGACCTCTGTAACCTTTTCCAGACTGATAAATGTCAGTGATTTTTTTCTTGATTTTCTTTCCATTGTGGAATGCTGTGTTGCTTCTTAACATCTTTTAGCCTGCTTCACTTTGTCAGACAGGTATAGTTTATATTTACTCGGGTTGTCTAATATTAAAATGTATTTTATAATCTGAAACATTTAAATGTGAAAAATAATTTTAAAAAAACCCAGGAAGGTGAAAATACTTTTTCACTGCACCACATCTAATAATGGTAAAGCTTTCTTTGTCTGCCCTTCTGGAAAATACAACCAGCCTAGTCAGCAAAACAATGATTCTTGTCAATCAATCTGTGTGTGTATTCGTGTGTGTGTGTGTGCTTGTGTGTGTGTGTATATCTGTGTCACTAACAGCAGACCATCATGTCATACATTGGAATCATGCTGATCATAGCATTATGCACACAAGGGGCCAGGTGGCAGATTTCTTTGTCATGGCAGACCCTAGACCAGAAAACTGACTTCCTTGACTACTCCAACACCTGCGACCACCAATAGTGCAGCCAACCCATCTGCAGCCATGTGCAGCCACCAGTTATTGAATATATTTTCACCACATGAAATTTGCAATTGTATATATATATGTACTAATATATATATATATATATATATATATATATATATATATATATATATATATATATATATATATATATATATATATATATTAGGGGTGCAACGATATTCGTATCGATATTGAACCGTTCGATACAGTGCTTTCGGTTCGGTACGCATATGTATCGAACAATACAACATTTGTAATTTATTTTATCAATTTTCCTTCTGACGATGCTGTCTGTGTTGAGCGCTCAGTGAATCTGTGTTCGACTACTCCGCCTAGGCTGCACTGTCGAGCGCAGATCCACTGAGCGCTCAACACAGACAGCATAGTCAGAAGGAAGAGCGCAGGGCAAGCTAGCGAGACAGAAGTTAAGCTCTCCTTGCAACAGGCAAATTGAACCTCATTCAGATCTGGCGTTTGGAATTATTTTGGTTTTCATGTGACGTATGACCCTGAAGGTAAGCGAGTCATGGACTAAAGTAAAACAGTATGTTGGATGTGCCATGCAATGCTCAATTACATTGGTGTGAACTAGTGTGTTAGCGCAGTTAGCTCGTTAACGTGTTGGCCGTCTAGCCCCATGCTCTGAGCGATCGGCGGTAGCTCGTTAACGGAGATTTGCCGTGTTGTGGCGTTAAGGTCATTTCAACGAGATTAACCTGAAAGCACTAGTGGGAACACAACGAATATGACTGCACATTTACGCCGACATCATCCTAGTGCAAAGACAAGTGGAAGCAGACAAAAAAAAGCAAGCATGCTACTAACTTTAGCCGAGTCATTTAGACAGCTGTTAGCACATGATTCTCCTTATGCTACTGAGAATATAGCCCAGAAGAAGCGGATAGTATAGCTTTTATTTTGGAAAGAGCCATTTCTCTGTAATAAACTCTCTTTTCCAAAGATGAGTGATTCCTCAATCAGATACAGGGCTTGCAATATCGCTAGCCCGACGTCCCGGAGCTAGCGATTTTTTCAGTGGGCTACCAAAATCTATCTCTTCCCTGCCCGTCGGGCTATTGTAGGAAAAATATATGTCAATGCTTTTGCATTCTTTCAGAAATGTAGCTGGGTAATTATGTCATTGGCATCGGTGAGCCACTGTCAATATGTGACATATTGAAATCGCATTTGAATTTGCGCTTGTTTTTTTGCTTTCACTTTGCAATCGTGCGAACTGTGTATAGAGAGCGACAGCACTGATCTGTGAGTGATGATAATTTGTGCACCAATTCCTCTGACATCGTCTTATTAATCGTTAGCTTACTATGCAAACATGACAAGTGAAATCTCCCGCAGCTTAAACATGTGAGAGGTTGATTGCGCAGAGAATCGCTGAGCTTATGTGAGTGCATGTGTAAAAGCATTTCAGTTCTGCTGAGCCAAATAAGACAGGTCAGGGTGAAGAAGTGACAGCCAAAGAAAAGCTTACCACAAAACGGAGAAGTTATGACAAATCAGACTATAAGGCAAAAAGAAAGTGCAGCTTTATGGTTTCATGGACAAAATAATTTCTGTGGCTGCAATATGATGAGCTAAATAACCAGGGCTGCACATAAGTGGTCCGCAGGTGCGCATTCGCTGTCAAAATAAAAAACACGCACAAGGGTTAGGGTTAAATTTAAAAACTGTACTTTTGAGTTAAAATATATATTTATAATTTTAATAAATGACAAATTAAAAAGGCATGAACATTTTTTTGTATCGAAAAAATATCGAACCGTGACACCAAAGTATCGAACCGAACCGAACCGTGAATTTTGTGTATCGTTGCACCCCTAATATATATATATAAATATATGATTTTATGTACAAGACTATCTGATGGCATTGGTCTTACTGACAAGTACTCTGGATAGTTTGAACAATGTTCAAATAGTCTTAAGAGCAATGTCAGTACATCTGTTTAGACATGTATAAGCTCTGATGTAGTTTTAAAGAAATAATTCCTCTGTCTGGGGTTTCGCTTTCTCCCATTCTCTCTGTCTAGAAATAACCTGAGCAATAGTTACCAGAAACTGCCCTTTTCCATTTTCTTCCACCATTTTCCATTTGTTTCTACTTGTGATGCACATGGGTATTATAAAGTCATGATCCTCTTTCAATATTCACCTACATAATAGAACTAGTACACTGAGTGTAGCTGTGTTAAGGGGCAGAGAATGTGTTGTAGGAAGTGATTATGTTCTTGAAGACAATGCAGCCTATGCAGGCACTTACAATTATTTATTCATTATGCATCCACTAAAACACAAATGCACTTTATTGTCTCATTCTGCATCTTATTTTACCCATAAACCAGAAAATGGGCTGGGTTTCTAATGAAAGAGCCATGTTAATATCAAGGCAGATAAGGGCTGGCATGTGCAGACGGGAGCACAACGTGGAAACCCAATCACAAGTTCTTTCAATCACTCAAAACCAGAACAAGAGAAGTGGATGCATTTGAATATTTTCCTCTACCTGGACATATTAAAACTATACAATTTTAATACCTATTTAACATGCAGCAGCTTTCTGAGCCTCTCATTTTTGCAGTTCTGCACAGAAAACAGGCAGGTAATGCAGGAGTAACTGTGGCAGTTTTGGGCATGACATGGTTTTTCAACCAGGCACTTCTGCAGTATTCCATGGCTTTAATCGCTGCATTAAGATCTTACTCACCAAATGGACTATTCTCTCCAACCAGGTCAATCTTGGCTTTTTTGTGTTGCCTTATTTATGGTCCAAAAATTGGGCCACATAAAGTGTACTTTGCTCTTTATGATTCAGGATTTTATTCCCTTTTTCTGAAATGTTTTTGACATATAAGCAAGCTGCTGTTTTAATCTTTGCAAACAACAAGGAAACAGCAAAGATAATTCACATATGATATTTTCTTATAGCTTTGACAAAGTTAAATCAATATCAGGTGACTTTAGATTTGTTTATATACTAAAAAAACAATACTCTCGACTGATAGCTTCTTCTGTTAATTTTTAAATATTGTAATATTTAAGTTTCTAAGAAGCCATGTAGTCAAAATCTGTGTTTACACCGTATCACCAAACAAGAAAATTCTGGTCTTATAGGTTAAACACCTAATTTTATTTAAGGAGAATCCCTTGATCTGGGGTCTAGAAAAGTACAGTACAGTTGTGTCTACATAGATTTACAGATAATGTCTATACAGTTGATTCACTGGGCATTAGGTATCAACTAACACATCCTTTACAGTCCATCAGTCGAATTAATGCCAATAAATGAAGCCTAAACTTTGCTTTGCTTCCTGTGTGTGCACACATTTAGGCTTGGAGGGGGTAGGGTAAACCTGTGCTTTATATAACTTAATTAACCCCTTGAAACACCCTATTGTTTGTTCCTCCAGTGTTAGGGTCACTTTGAAAAACAAAGTAAAGGAGAAAATGAGTGGCGATATGAATATTATGATGGAGTATAGAGAAGAGGGAAGTCATTCCACCCATCCACGTTGCTTTATTTTCCACTCCGCCGATCACATTTGAATATTTTGAAAGGAGTGCCTATGTTTGCCTTATCATGCATTATTCTGAGGCATTACCTGGGCCTTAACACCGCAATAAAGAAGGCTAGGAAGTCTCTCTCCCTTTTTCACAGAGATGCACAACAATAATAATATTCATACACTAGCCGCCTCTAGAAGAGGGATATTTTGTTTAACTTTATAGTCCTTTTAAATATGTGCATGTTAGTAGCGGATATTTACCCACTATAAATGATATCGAGGTTGTATTTAATTATGTTGATACAAGAGCAACTTTTTGGAGATGAGTGATGTCCCTTCAACTGGGACATGAAATGCCAAACTGTTTGCTACAATTTCTATACTGTGTGATAATCATAAAAAGTGAGGAATTAAAGCATAGAGCAATTTAAACTATGTGCAAGCTGCACTGTGGTGTTTGAGTGATTGGCAGTTTAAAATGAGACTGATTAACAGAATTTGAAATCAAGTATTCAAAGCATGTTTTGCTATAAAAGCAGATGTAATCAAAAAAAAAAAAGGAGGAACAAATGTAAATAAACTGACCCCTAAATTTTTCAGTGTTACTATAGAAGCAAAATACAACCTGTAGACAAAGTTCTTCAAATCTCCTTAGGAGCAGTTTTTACTTTAACAATGGCAACCTACAATTATGGTTACAATGCTTTATTCAGTAAAAGCAGTCGAGCATATCTCTGTTGAATTAATTAATTCACCCACGTCTACCTGTACAGAGACACAGACCACCTTCTTGTCTGACACTGCTAGACCTATCTCCACAATACTGCCCAACTCCATAGTCATTTAAACACACACACATTCACAGCAAGTTAGAAAAGGCAGACCATTATTTCTTATCTTTAACTTGCTTCATTAGGATATACAATGCTCTCAACATATGTTTTTTGCCAAAATGATAAAAGAGAACATTCTGCATTCAGTCCTGCCAAGCAACGAGACAACTTAACTTTGGTATTGCATTGTTTTATTCTATAGATAGACAGCCACTTAAAAAGAGGTGCACAGGGAATCTTTGTCCTGCCAGTCAAAGGATCTGTAGAGTAGCAATGTGGAAATCTGGATATTTGCATGTTCATGTGACACAGCTCCCCTATTGCTTCCTCTGTTCTTTTTGCCCCAGTGCCCACAGACAAATAATACGTGTTGCCCTTTGGCCTGTGTCTCAAATTTATTTGAGCTGATACCCCCCCCCCCCCCCCCTCTCAAAAAAGTCACTTTTTGTATGGAGATAGCTGAGGAAAATAAGAAAGTGTTCTTGCTGGGTGATAATGTGTGTGTGGGTGAAGGCGGCGGCGGGGGAGGGGGGGGGAGGGGGGTTTGGTTGTACTTTTACTTTTCCTGAACAAAAAAAAAAATTCTTGTGTGACATTAGTCTTTGAACAAGTCTAGTGCTCTGAAACCATGAATAGAAATACATTCCCTGCTTTCACCCTGACCCTGAGCCCTATAGCCTATGGCCATTGCTGTCACACACCCACAAAGGGTCAGCTCTCAAAACCCCCCAAATAAAACCTTTTCTACCTTTTGGAGAGAAAAAAACAAAACAAAACAAAAAACGCAGAAAGAATCATTCTTTTATCTGATGAGCTGTTGTTTGTCTCTTCGATGTCACCTGAAGCCTTGATGCTTTTTTGTCTAGCCTCTGGACCTGTTTTACTACCTCCTCTCCATCTCTCTCCCTCGATATTTCTCACTCTTGCTCCATCTATTTCCCTCATTCTCTCCATCACTCTTCCTCTGCTGTTTTTCTGCCTTTCTCTCTTTTTCTCTCGCTCTCTCTCTCTCTTTGCCCACTTTTCCTTCTGAAGGCTAAGGATTCCTGCTGCCCCTCTGAGAGAAGTGTGTGAAAATGCACAATGCAGGTCCCCCAGCGTGCCCACCCCAGCACAGAGTGTGAGAAGAGGGCCGTGCATTTGATGCCTGACTGACCAAATCTTCTGCCAGATAGCTAGGCCTTTCTATTCCCAGAGCGCACCGAAAGCGTGGCCAGAAGTGGTGCGGAAGGAGAGGGGAAGGCACAGTAATTGTATCAAAGTCTGTAGAGATTGCCCCACCATCACCCAGACCCCACCACTCCTATGCACACACACAAACAGACACACATACTCCTAAACCGCTCCTGAATCGCTTCTCAGTTAAAAGGAAAAGGGTCCCTGGGTAGCAAGAAGCAACTTCTCTCTAGAATAACCAAAAAACAGTGTGCACTCATATACGAATAACGTTCAATTTATCACATGAAAGCCCATTTATTGAATACAACACCTTGCTCTGTCCCCAATTCCATCTATTTTTCAACACTCCAAAGAAAAAAGAAAGAAATAAGAGCCGAGTTTAATTCCCAAAGTTACTTTTGGATTGTGTTGTGCGCAGGAAATCTATACAGTAAACACAGATTTTTTTTTGTCGTAAAATTGTCATGACAACCACAGCCTTTACACATCTGAGGTTTAGAGCAGGAATTTTATACATTTTGTATTTGATCCTGTGTACCCCATGCTTCTTATTCTCTTTATTCCCTTTTTAAAACACAACAACCCAGTGGTTAAATGAACATTGTAGGTAAACTTAGGGGCAGGACAGGATATGCTACTGCTTCTTCCTGCTTTCGAACACCTTTTGTTTTCACTTTACTGATCATTTTGTTGGAATTTTTTTTATGTTTTCCATTTCCTGTGTTTGTTTTGTTAAACTTTTAATCATTCAAAATGAAAAAGAAAGAAAGAAAGAAAGAAAGAAAGAAAGAAAGAAAGAAAGAAAGAAAGAAAGAAAGAAAGAAAGAAAGAAAGAAAGAAAGAAAGAAAGAAAGAAAAAAACCCTAATTGCAAACAGTTGTAAAAAACACACAATAACAACGCTGGACACAACAATAGGCCCAAGCCAATGACACTTATTTTTTTAACAGGCAGGTATTGTAATGCTAAATATTTCATCAGTTGACTGACAGAGAAGTTCAGAGGCCCCAGGAGAAAATACCAACAACTACAAGAGACTGTCAAAGCTGTTCTATGAGGAAAACATTACAGGATTATACAAAATACCACATTCCATTTCGTTGTACTGTGTTCACTATGAGTGCATGTACAGGAAAAAGTCACTCTATAAGGAAATTAAAAAGGTACAAAAGCCACCTGAATGATCTTTAGGAATACAGTCCCAGAATGCTCAATGATCCATGCCAGCATGTATACACAAGAAAAAAACAAGTAAAACAAGTGTAAATTAGAAAAAGCATAAAACATTTGCAGTTTAACAACTGCTACCATTACACTGAACATAGACCTAAAAGCATTGAAGCTCCTCATGTGTGTGTTGCCTTGTAGCTCACATGTTTTCAAGTAGGGTGTGATGCTTTTGTCATAAACAAAAAAGTTGCTACAAAAATCACAAAGATGACATACATGTGTATATTAAACTAAGCAGAGCATGCAAACGTCTTGCTAAATTGACAGGATAAATGAAAATGTAACAGCACTTCACTCCAGTTCAAGTAGGCTGGGTGACAAACAAACCTCTAACTTGTGTTCTCAAAGTCAGCCCCAACCACAATGCTTACTCTTGGCTTAAAAGATAACAGTTTTTAAAATCCCATCATTGTGTTCAAATACGAAATCTCTGAGAGCCACAGGAAGCTTCCACTGTGTAGCCAACAATATGCTCTTTCTGTATAATGGTGCAAACCAATGTGCATATCCATTCCTATCCAGTGAATAGAGAGTCATACCATTTAAATTAGCTGGAGGATACTCATTTCATGTGGACGAAGATGTTTCAGAGGGTAACTGAGCAGTATTTTCTGTGAACTCCCCATCCATTTCAAAGGGCCATGCACAGCACTGCACATTTTCTGCATCCCTTCCAATTCATTACCCCTTCGCCCACATGTATTATTCTGCCTGCTACTCATTCCCTCTTGTCTCTGGGGGCAAATTTATTGGTTGAAGCATTTTGACTCCATTTACCTTTTAAAAGCTACCGTTTAAAGCTCGATATTTTCACTCTGAACTCTATTCCTCGATAGCAAGGGATCTATAAGTGGCTTCCTTCTGCTTTTATGAGCAGTGTTTTTTTTTTCTTTTTTGTGAGGTTCAGGCACCTTATTTAATAAAGAAAAAAAAAACTTTTTTTAATCAATGGATTAACCAAGTGTTTTAATTTTATTGATTAGATTTTTTAATGTTTATTAGATATCCTGCATTTTTGAATTACAGTTGAAGTCCACCAGACAACCATGTGCAGGCTTAAATAATCAAGTAATGTTATAGAAAGCGACATGTCTATCTCTATGTCTCGCTTTCTCAAAATAGTCAGAGAGATGGCCAACACTATGCATATTTAAAATGGATTTAAGCAGTGTCCTGGGAGTTCTTTAAGAGCCCATCATATTTATGAGGACGACATATTATCGGCATCAGGAGAATGTCACATAAACTTAGAGAGAAGATGACTCAAATTATTGCTGGCATTGGAGAAAGCACTATAGTGGTGCCCATTCTGCTCAACAGGATGATAGCGATGTCTGAGCACAGACTTTTAAAAGAGAAGGGCCGCAATATTCTAACACCCATCACTTACAACATAGGTTCAGAGTTCAGAGCACCATTTTTGTTTACTAACTCAATTTAAATTTAGACATTAACATTTCTGTGCAATGCAGAACATTAGTAAGGCTTTACATCAAAGTATCCCCATGACATATTACCTATTAAATATGATATTGCATATCACCATTTCAAGTTTGTTTATTAAGGTCTGTGCTGTAAAAATAAAATAAAACTATCAGTTACTTAGTCTAAAATGAATTAGACCTTGAAGTCCCTTTTCACAGTTTGCCATTAGTTTGCCATAGTTTTCAGAGCTTTCCATCAGGTCATAGTACCTGGTACCAGGTACTAAAACAGAACCTGCTTGGCCTGAGTTCCAAGCGATCCGAGCAAGTACTGAAACGTGACATCGTCAGACTGCATGCCACCAATTGGCTGGTCAGTGACGTCACTTAATGAGTCAAGAGAACGTCTCTTTCACGAAAATCGAAACCACCATTTTTGAAACCCCACAACAAGGGAAAAGGCTACAAAAAACAACGCTGGTGTCCTCGCGTCTGACGAAAGCCGCAGACCAAGCAGCAGGTATATCGTGGCCTCGACGTTTCATAAATCATGATCTACATGTTAAAGGGGCCGTGTCAAAAATATCTGGAACAACTGATGTGGGCCCTTTTCTCTTCTTTGTGTTATTGCTGGCATTTAACACATTTCATAGCTATGATGGAAGTAATAACATACAGGGTTCTTAAGTGCTACAAGTGCAACAAAAAATGTAAACTTTGGACCGAAGCTATTATTGGTACTTCACATGCTGCTTTTCTGTTTTTGATGTAGTGGAGTGACTTTTATAGAGAACCAGTCTTCCTTCACTATTTAACACTTTTCTTTCATATATGCTGACAGCCTCATGTATCTTGCTGCACACTTCATGGATGTCTTCACCTTTCTACTCTGACAATGATAAGTGGTAAAATATATTTCACAACCTTTCTTTAATTAAAAGTAGCAATACCACTATAAAAATACCTCACCACACACAAACTGTGTAAACTTTTCACATTTTACTTAAAATTTCAAAAATCAAAGCCTTTATTTTGCCAAAAAATACCCCCTAAGGATCATTTGGATCAGTGTAAATGCTGCAGATGTTTAAATCTGAGTCCCGTTTAAATAGTTTATATTGTGTAAAATTTACAGTAACGCATTATGTAGTGGGTAGTGTTGCTGTACTATCTCTAAAAAAGAGCTTTTAAGATGTAAAAGGAGAGGTCACTTTCACTTTGTTGAAATCTATTTTTAGATTTTGCCATGTTTGCCCTGACTGAATGCCATGACTTTGATGCTTTTACACTTCTTTCTCTTCTTGTTTGAATTTGCTTTCTGTGGTCACTATTTCTGGTCAAACCCTAGAAAATCAATTAATGGGGTGGTCATTTTTGAGTTTTTCTGCTCAGGGAGAGAAGTGTCCCAACAGAGCGGTGTTATGCATTGTTAGTTAAAGTGCATAGTTCATTGTTTAGCCAATTCAGAAGTTTAACTCTCCCAAGACATGTCCATGAGTAAGATTACAAGTTTTCACACACTCATATACATTTACTCTCATACACACAAGCACACACAGCAGGAGAAAGCCGAGACTACAGCAGTGCATTGGCAGGACAGAGACATAAATCTTGGTGCCCCGAGGACAGGTGTTGGAACCAAGGAGGGAGAAGTTTAAAGGCCCCCACACAGCAGCTTTGATTCATTGTAATTGTCACAGTACAGTGGAGAACAGCACAGTTACCTCTCTACAGAGACCACCCCTGTTCAAACATCCTAGAAAGTTTATCTTTTGTTCCCATTGTTCAATGGGATGAAGTTGAAATGAAATGAATCTGTTCTGATGTTAAATAAATGCATTAGTGGAACTAAGGTGAGAGAAACATATTTTGTCATTATTTTAGTGGTGAAAGTATTTTAAATTCATTTTACTGAGTCTTTCCTATAATAATAAGTACGTTTAGCAAAGTCTGGCAGTAAGACCGTTTTGCACCCACAGGGTTGTTGCAGTCATTAAGAAATAAACTGAATTCCTACAGTAAGACAAAAGCGTCAGTTGCTGAAGCTGTCATATGTCCAGTGACAAACAGCATTTTTGTGTACCTTTTTCTAAAGAATTTGAAAAATAAACCAAAGAGGGAATAAGCCTACAGGAAAAGAATAGTAATAATAAAGTAATAATATACATGAATTCATAAACTAGCTTCATTATTCATGTTTGGTCCTTGTGATGAGTTATATCCTGGAGATCTATAACGTGATTGACATGCAGGAACGTTGGTGAACAACGCTGAATTTGTCCAAGCAGGCCCCGATTGCATCAGTCACACCTGGTGACTGCCTTGGGCTTACCAGCCTGTAATTTCATGGCTCAAAAGTACAATGTCTCATTCTGTCAACATTCACTCCTGATGGAGGCTTGCACCTTTCCTGTGGAATCTAGTATGCCCTCCTGCTATTTTTGATTCAAGGAGAATGTTGCACAATTTATTTACAGGAACTTTAATTTTGCTTAAGTTTTATCTATTATGACAGGGACAGAAAGAGACTTTAAAGTGTTCTACATTATTTTGGAGACTTAAATTATTAAGATTTAATCCAGCCTCTTTTTTCACTCTCGTTCTCTCCCCCTCTCTCTCCCTCTGTGTGTGTTGATTGTATAGTATATTACTGTATTTACTTTCCACAAATGAAAATACAACCCCAAGGACTCTACAAGAACACACTGCTTCATGCATCATAAACAATATACATTTATCACCACTTTTTTTCTCCTTGCATAGCAATTAAGCTTTACCGACTGTCCCATCCTACTATCGGTATCTAAGAAATAATTAATTATAAGATATGCCTCTCTTTTTTCAATCATTGTGTTAATGGTTTTCAGATAATCAATATGCATATAGTTGTACATTTAAATTAGGATCAATATGCTTTGCATAAGTAATACTTTATGCTAACAAGACATGTCATTAGGTAATTTAGGAACGGTGTTTAAGGATCTTGACAAGTTTAGTATAAGGACCTGAGGAATTCACGTGATTCAGATAAGGGTAGGTAACAACTCATTCCCCTAGAAAGAGTGAGCTATTGCACTCTTACGATGAGACTGAATCCCATATATTGAAAATAAACTAACTTACTCTTTTGCTGTAAACATCATTATTTGTTAAATTTTTCATCAACCAATGCATTTGCTCCCATGGGGTTTTAATCAGTTACTCATGGAAAAACAACCGTTTAATTGCTTTCAAAACATGAGAATGTTCATATTTGTCTGAATGTCATGTTGGACTTTACAATTCACAAGTGGCAAAGAGCCAGGGGCGACAGTGGCACGAGTTCAAAGGTTAGGCAAAGTGCGGTGCTTTATTACTGGTGAAAAAGTAATTTTCTATCAGTCGATTTCAAATGATCATAGACCCCAGAGGGCAGCGATGCTTTATTATCGTCTCCTTCAAACCAATTTAAGAACACAAGTAAAAAGAAAAGACAAAAAAACAAAAGGAAACTACATAATCAGCATTTAACTGAGTTTATGGATTCCTCTCATTTAATTGCTTTGATGGTGGATCAAATATTTAAATTAGAAACAAAAATAATAAATAAACAAGTAAAACTATATTGTATAAATCCTTTTTGACGAAAATATACCTTATATAACGACTCATTCATGCATATATTTTTTTTGATATAGTCCTCTGCAAACTTCCCTGCTGGAAACGCCCCCCCCCCAATAATAAAAAACAAACAAAAAAACAGGTAGGTGTGTGCATAGTAATGCAAAACCATGTGTGAGCTTTCAAGAATATGTGTGTCCTTCTGTGTTTCTCTGCTTTGACAATGGAGCCCTCTTTAGATTTGCCGCTGATGGCGTGTCACGCTGAAATAGATCCCCCTCAGCACTGACACCAGAAGTCAGACTGCTTGATGGTTCCCAACTTGGGTTGCCTCTTCTTGATTGACGGTTGGTAGATTGCTTGCCGACCAAACGCGAGTGTGAGGAAGACACAGGCTAGTCAATACCCCCTCACACACACTTGCCCCCACCTCCATCCAATCTGTTTTAATGCATGCGCTTGCATAGAGAACAAACACCGCCAAACACACAAACACACTCATTGCCCTTATCAAAGTTAACTTTCTGTCTTCTTGATTTAAGTTGCACTTAGCTTAATGAAGATAATTTATTTTAAAGTGCTAAATATGTACAACTGTTAGTGTGCGGAAACAAACTGTTGGGCAAAAAATATAGAGACAGTCATAAGAATATAAGAAAAAAAAAAGAAAATGAGAAATATTATGAAAAAGTGGTAATTATGTAAAATTACACTATACTCAAGTAATAATTATTTTTTTTCATTTCAAAAAAGGAGGTTGCTAAATCACATATGCTTAGGCACCAGACACTTCCAAAGTGGAACTGTGTCTAGATGTGCACACACATACACACACAGACTGGTGAACTGAGGCCATCATCAAATCACGCTGAGCATTGTTACATTTGAACAGGAGAGTCAGTGGGCCAGAAAGACCCCGTGTAAGTCTGAGAGAGGGTAAGAGAGGGAGCGGTGGTCTGTGTTTGTGTGTATGTGTGGTGGTTGTACGGTGGAGCAGTAGGGTGGGGCAGATGATGGAGGGAAAGCGTGAAGTATGAGGCAAGAGAAATGCCAGATGGGGAAAAAAGTAAAAGAAAGAAATGGCCACTAGACGCTGAAGAGGGAAAAGTGAGAAAGGAAGAAAGCGTGGTAAAAAACTTATGGAAAGACAAGAAGGCTACAGAGAAACAGAGCAGGGAGGAAAAGACGAGTTCTGAGGAGAGGACAGAAGAAAAAAAAGGAAGACTGGGAAAATAAGTGGGAGATGGAAGTGAAAAAAAGAGGAGAAGCAGAAGAAGGTGGGGGGTTGTGGAAAGGCAAGGAGGAACCCAAGGGAAGACAGAGAAAGAGGGTTGAAAAGGTGGGAGCAGAGGAGAAGTGTGGAAAAGAGTGGGTGAAGCCTGGGGGGAATAGCTGCTGTTGCCTATCTGTGCTGCTCCTGCAGGTCAGCGACAAATTCCTCCTGTTTTGCTTTCTAGATGCACACTCCTGTGCTTCTGTTTCTAAGCCATATGTTTCTTTCAGGAGGATTGTCCTCCATTCCTGTATGGATAAAGGGGATTGTAGGGGTAAAGAAAAAAAACATGTAAGTATATATATTTATTTGAAGATGGATTGACAGTGTTTAAATCACATCAGGGAGAAAGAAAGAAGTGGGGGAGAGAAAGACAGAAAGAAAAGGTCGTTCCATTGGTAGTGACCAGAGGGGGTATTTTGTGCAGGGAAATTGCAGTATATTGCTTTTGTGTGAGAGGAAATGTAAACTGGCCGAATGGGTGTGTGACCTCTCAGAGTGAAAGAAAGGCGACTAAATAGACACAAAACACCCCCTGGGAACGTTCTCAATTTCTTTAATGTAATCAAAACTGGTACTGGTATGGACATGGAAATTGCTGACTGTTCCTTTATGTGCCCTTAAGTCTGTCATTGCACAAGGTTTCCAAATCAGATGGCAGTTGTAGTTGTGAAGAGGTTCGAAAGTCGTGCCAGTCACTTTGAAAATAATGTAAGAGCAGATTTTAAACTGAAATCATAGAAATATTCTTATATATTACATGGTTTTCATTATTATTACATTATTAGAAATAGTGGAATTCACACATTTTTAAATATTTTGAAAAGCAATTAATTGGCAGATTTTATCATTAAGATAATTATAAAAAAGTGAATAAGACAATTTTTCACATATTTGCTGCTCATGAATTAAAGTTAATTAGACAGTTAAAGTAATGCAGTGCTGCTGATAGTCTAAATCCCCTCAGTAGATGGCTCAGAAGCTTGTGGAAAGAGTATAGGAGCTGCCACCTCCTGGTTTCTTAACATATTGCAGCTGGTCTTCTCAAAATCAGGAAATACTATGCTGCAAGTCCCCAATAGATCAGAGGGTTGTGTTACAGCAGCCTGCTATAGAAACACAGAAAAAGGCATAAAGTATTTATAAAATGACAGCTGTGGAGTTCAAATTAGGAAGTATATGAATAATTTCTGACACTAAAGTCCTACAAGTCTAAGCATATTAGAATAAAGAATGGAACATATAAATTTTTTTAGGTGTGAGTAAATGCCAAACAATATACAGTACGTATTAATTATTATCGTATGTTCCAGGTATTTGTCCCATTATTATCATTGAGAATCTCATATACCCTAGAACAATAAATTTTTATGCACAAGATAAACAGTGGAAAAGTCTCCTGCATGTCCTACATGGTGCACAATGACTGATGTGACTGCAACATGTTCTTGTGCAGCAGCCCATTAACACAGAACTAAACACTCTATAATGCAACATTGAAACCTTAACAGTTGACTGGGCCCAGTCACACCTTATCAATGCTGCGACATTTAAACACAACCGTGGACATCACATCTGCTCCATGCAAAACTAAACGTGATTTAATTCTACTTAAACATCTGAGGAGCACACACGCACTCATTTCCATTTACAGTCGTACACATAAATTCACGTGGAGGCACAAAGAAGTTCATGTTTCTCACACAAACATGAACAGAAGACGTGTTGTAATTTTATGAAAAGTTTAGCATGATGCATACGTGTCTGCGGTGAGGTAAACGTGTCTGACTCTTTCCCATTACTGTTGCTTCGTTAACCTTTAAGACACCAGACACTGGTGTGTAATAGGTCGCATGTTCCCCTCTCAGTCCTCTGTCAGGAAATCAATAGAGTGACAGGAGAAAGAGAAGAGTGAGTTCAAAAATAATCCTCCAGTCTTCTCTGATTATATGGGAGTAAGTTGTAGTTGTGTAGGTCTATGTGGGCTGTGTGTGTCTTTCTGATTTAAAGTGTAGCCGGGTAAATATTTAGACATCCACACGTATGTTTTCTTTGTTCTGGTTCATTAGATCTGACATAAAAATACTGACTTTCAGCAGATTTTTGAGAACTGAGCAGCAAAGGAATTGTAACCCTTTAATTGTCCAGCTTTTCAGTCCAAAACTTAGGGAAAAATCCATACTGCCTAGATGGTTGTATGTGGACACTGCTAATTTGAAGAGGCAAGTCAGCACTTGTACTACATACATAGCTTCAATTTAATTGTTTAAGTTACTAAAAGAGAGCATAATAAAAGTCTCTTTCTGTTTTACTTCATTGATATGATGAGGATAAACACAACTGAGCTAAATTAGGAAGTCAACATTAATTAAAAATTAAGGACATTCTGGAAATTAGTTGGAAGCTATAGCAACATGAAGCTCTTACACCAAGTTTAACAGTTTTACATGCTGTTGGTAATAAAAAAAAAGTGATACTAGGCCATTAATTACAATACATTTATAGTTTTTAGTTGTCCCTCATTTTGTTTTATTTCATTTTTGAGCCTAAATGTATAACTTTATACTTTCTGTTGTTAGTTTTAATTCTCACAGCATGTAAGCACCACAACCCACACACAAACAAGGGATTTAGTAACATATTCAGTGCCAAGATTTACAAATGATGTTATTATAATCAAAGAACTGACTGTAATGAACTCTATATATCATTCAAGATTAAACTGAAAACTGTTACAATGTTATATGCCAGGAGTATGAAGAAAAGTTTAATTCCTGTTTAACAATTATTAAGTAGCTGGACATAAATATTACGCAGGTAGAATATTAGGCCTTGCTGTTTAAAAGAAAAGGATTTGGATGGTTCCATCTAGATGTTCTGTAATACCACAACAGTACCAGTGCTCTGCTGTTTTTGGTTGATTTCATTTCTTATAGCTTCAGTAGAGCTGATTGGTTTTCTGAAAACAAATTCACTGATTTTGAAGCCTTAAGTGTTTGATCCCCATCATTGTCAATATTGGCACCTGCCAGCACACTACTGCTCATTGATTCTGTTTTACCACAACCAGGATAGCTGTTTACAGACAGAAATCAAATAAGAAGCTAGTATAGCCTTTCTCCAATCCAAAAGTAATGATTTAAATGCCATGTATCTGCATGTTTTTATGTCTGAATATTTAAACACAATAAATAAATGTATTTATTAATACTTGACTGCTTTCTTTTCACAGTTTTCTTTTTTTATGAGAGTTGAACTCTTTTGTTCTGCTGCCCAGGTTTACAGCACTGCAAAGTGTCAGCAGCAACTCACAGAAGCAACAACACACACTTGGGGACAGTGACTTCATATACATCCATACGTGTGACAAACTGTGGTAGAAAGAAGACTTGTGTTTTGGAATTGAATTGATTTTTTTTCTTCAAACAGAATTACGTGGTTGCCCCTGTTTCCCATCCAATGCATTACTATTTCATTTGTTCAGGATCAGTTCACTGGGACCCTCCTGACGTCTCCCACAGATACAACATGAGAAATACTAAGAGATCACACACATGTACACACACACACATGTACACACACACACACACACACACACACACACACACACACACACACACACACACACACACACACACACACACACACACTATACAACTTTATTTATTTGTGTATTATCTATTTTATTATTACACTCACACACTTCTACTAAGTATATGATCAGGTTTAAGTCCCCACAACACAAGTATTAAATGCACCACATGCAGTCTTTAACCAAGTGTTAGCTGTATATAAGAGCAGCTTCACATCATGGAATAACATGTAAAAAATAAAGCAAGTATTTATTTTTTATTATAAGTACACATTTCTTTTTATATGTCAATTCGCATTATGTATAATGCCATAATCCTAACTCTACATTTACTATGTGCTACTCGCTGCTAAAAATGATGCACAAAAAGTTGCAATTTCAAATTTAAGCACAATATTACATTGGCTAATGCTCACACAGATCTAAAGGAACACTCAGGGAATACATTGTCCCCCAATGTATAAACCATATTCTTTAAGTTGAAGTAACATGATTTTGAGCTGGAGCAAAGTTGAATGAGTTTGTAATTTGGGCTATTCTACTTTCGTTTTGTGAAATTCAGTTTGGTAGTTTTTGTTTACAGACAAGGAAACAACATTGAAAACTCAGTCAAGTTTCATTTTACTTCTGCTCTGTCAGTTATGCTGTCTCATGCAGAGGTCTGCAGTTATGTAAACCAGCTTCAAATGCCGTGTGTAGCGACTCATCAATCAAACAATAATAATTAAATACTGTATATTATATAAAATATTCAAATTTTCTGTCAATCAGGTTTACTTCAAGCAAAAAAGACCTTTACAGGTAACAAATTTTAAGAAATACAAGATACATTTGTCCAAAATGACAAAGATAAATTAAGACAAATAGACATTCTGTTCTATTTTGGTTTATACTGTGTTTGGTAAAATACATTAAAAGTAAAATCTGCTTTTCTTTTTTCTCCAAATCTTTAAATAATTTTTCTTCCATTTATTTGCAGCACTAAAGACTCATGTGATAATAATCACCTCTGCTGCCTCCACTAGAGGCAGAAAAAAAATATGGTGAGATTTCCTAAAACTTGCCATCACTCTTTCTGTCGCCTTAAAATGTTTTTACATTGTGTCTCTGTGAGCCAAACAATCCAAGCATCTTGAAGGAAGTTGAACCCCTGGCCAAGCTTAACCCTGTGAACCCCTCCAAGTATTCCTATGTTCCTTGTTTTCAGCAAAGTTCAAGCACAGCTGATACTGATAAATGCCATATCAACATTTCTGCAAAACAACTAACTTTACTTTTATATAAATCTCTGGAGTTCTCTGTGTATTGCACTAAGTATCCCAGCTGTCTCTGCTGAGCAAGGTTTTTAAGAACATATGCTCATTAAAAATATACCTACTACAATGGGACACAGAAATCTAAGTGGCCTTGCTGTGTCAGCACTAATGCAGAACTCACTCAAAACTTTGTAAAATTTTCAGACTTTTCTTCTGGTTAATAACACTGATGGTTTAGATTTTTATTAATGTTTGCTTTATATGTATTTATTTTAACACTGATTATTATATTTTTTTTTACTGAAGAATATATATTTTTAAATACTGCGCTCTTCTGGACAGAGATCTCCCATGTTGTTCCTGGGATCTGCTGGAGCCACTCGCCTAGTTTGGGAGTCACTGCACGTAGTGCTCCGATTACCACGGGGACCACTGTTACCTTCACCCTCCACATTTTCTTGAGCTCTTCTCTGAGCCCTTGGTATTTCTTGAGCTTCTCGTGTTCCTTCTTTCTGATGTTGCTGTCATTAGGAACCATTACATCTATCACTATGGTCGTCTTCTTCTGTTTGTCTACCACCACTATGTGCGGTTGGTTAGCCACCACCATTTTGTCCATCTGTATCTGGAAGTCCCACAGGATCGTAGCTCGGTCATTCTCCACCACCCTAGGGGACGTCTCCCATTTTGACCTTGGGACTTCCAGGCCGTATTCGGCACAGATGTTTCTGTATACTATGCCAGCCTTTGGTTATGGCGTTCCATGTATCCCCTGCGATACATGGAACTCCCACAGGTTTATCTATTTTACAAAACTTTTCCATCTTATTTAATGTTAGTCACACGATTCAACTCACTTATTCTGATTTCTGCTCCAAACATTTGCTGCCAAAGATAATCAGTGGCAGTGGAAGAGGCTCAGTATGGGATTTAACAGGATATGAAGCATTGTATACTGTGCACTGACAGAAGTTATTATGGAGGGAGATTAATTTTGGCACCTTTAAACAGGCCAGTTGAAACTTAAACTGTCTAGTTGACATCTGGTGCCTCTGGTGGGATGGGATCATAATCAATAATGGAAATGGTAGAGTGCTCTTTGGCTCCCACTGTTCTCCATACCACAGATATCTATTCAATTTCTGCAACTCTTCTATTAATCCAACTTTTTCTCACTCATACTGATTTTACCCCCAACCTTTTCTAGTAAAAGTAGCACCACAGACCACAGCTTCACATACCAGTATCTCCACATCCTCCTCCTTAAAGGTTCTTTCATGATATCTTGCCACTTATTTCAAATATTTCTTACTTTGGAAAACAATATCACAAACTTCCCCTTCCCTCGCTACTTTACTCAAGTAATTCTTTTGCCATGTCTGTCTGCCTATTGGTCTTTGTAGACCACCCACAGCAACGGATCATCCAGTATCTCTGTCTGATTACTTGTTACTCATCTCCTCTTCTGTCATTCTAAACTCCCACCCACCTTTCGTCACTCCACTAAAATATTTTAGTACACTCTGTATCTCTCCTGGCCACTCTGTCTCTTCTGTCTCTGTGTCTTCTCTCCTTAGCAAGACCTCCCACACAAGCAGCAGATTGCTGTGCTATCATCCTCTCCTCTATGTTGCTCTTTGCTCCTCTCCAATCCCCTGGCCACTCTTTAGGTTTCAAACTCCATTTGGCTGATCTATTGTTATCCCCATGCCAAATGACTCTGAAGTGGTTTAGACAGTTGTAGACAGCTTGTTGGAAGGCCAGCTGCCACATATCCCACTTGTTTATTCATCTTACATTGATTAATGGAGAGATGGGTCAAGGGTCAAGCTCTTATTATAGACAAAGCTTAACACAAAAACAAATAAATACTGATTATCTTTCCTTAATTCTATTTTTTTCTTGGCTTGGTAACATTCAATAGTTAAAGCAAAAAAAAAAAAAAGGATAACGTGGTTTTCTAATTGCTGCCCAAAAACTAGGTTAGACATTCGAAGAGCATTGCATGAGGTTTGCCTTATAAAATATTGAAATCACAAATTCTGATCAACTGACTCTCCCCTTTATCTGTTTTCTATCCTCTATTCAGCCACAACTTTGTATAATGTCATAATGTGATTTATTTGTAATTGCTGGAATGATTTGCTCTGGTTTAAACTCTCAGTGTGTATGGATGTGTGTATATGTAGGTATTTTAGTGTATCATGCCATGTCCCATTTACATTGCACTAGAAAAAGCAATTATAAAATGACTTGACTTTTTAATGATTTCCAAGTTGAGTTTCTTAGTGTGAAGTTCTGCAGGCATATATGGCACATGGGCTTACACATCAACTATTACAAACTGATCTGTGCTGCTAAACAGGAGAAATTAGGTCAACTGCACATAACTGGAATTTTGGGGAATAGTCAAACACTGGTACAGGAACGCATCATGTTGAGGTACAAGGTCTGAAGGTACTGTCCCTGATCAAAGACAGCTTATACACACTCCAGCCAGTGGGGTCCAGTAGACCTAGTATATGGATAAACAGCTGAAAAGAAAATATGTATTAAATGTAATCATGTGAAATACTATACTTTGCAAAATGGCTTGAGCCACCCCTCATTCATCGATAATTAATAGGAAAGTCAATACTAGTTATGATCACCTTTACTCATCGATACAGTCTGAACTATGGCAAGCTTTCTTGTAATTTCTTTGAATAGTCTTCAATAATAGTTTTCAGGCTTCATTAAGTACATTCAGAGCTCTTCCTTGGATGTTAGGTGCCTTTTGTTACATTTTCAGTCAAGATGATCACACACTAGCCCTGAGACAAACTGGTGACATGTCCAGGGTGTACCCCGCCTCTTGCCCTTTGGCAGCTGGGAGAACCCTCCACCCCCTTGACCCTGGACTGGATAACTAGAAGAAAACGGATGGATGGATGATCCCATATTACTTCAATAAGTAATAGTAGATGCTTTCCAGATCACACTGCATGGTGGATCAAAATCTGTTGGTACAAAATTTTGTTCACAATTCTATAAATTTTGATGAGCTCTCCAACACCGCTGACTGAAATGCCACTCCAAAACATGAAAGAGCCTCCACAATATTTTACAAATGGTTGTAGATATTCACTGTTGTAGCGCTCCTGATCTCTTCCACACATACTGGTGATGACTTGAACCCAGAATTTCAAATTTGGCTTCACCATTCTATAAGACCTTTTGCCACTTTGTATGTGTGCCAGTTCTCGTGTAATATGGGATCCCTCTTTTCTCTGCTTTTTCCTTCCTTAAGAATGGCTTCTTGGCAACCGCCATTTGACTGAGACTATTTCTGATGAAGCTTTAATGAGCTGTAGATGGATCAGCTGATGGCCCAGTGAATTTTGCAGGTTCTTTGTTAGGTCTTTGCTGGATTTTTCCCATTTCCTTCTGTTTATCTATTGTAGATAGATTTTTAGACCTATCACTTCCTCCTTTGTCCTCTACTTGTCAAATTTATTTGATTTGTTAAGGACACAGCATACACCATGCAGAGATGTGCTAGGTTTTTAGCTAATTTTGGGAATCAATGTCTGGGTACAAAAATACTATTTTATGTCTGTCATTTGTGTTATCTTTGGTATTTTCTTATAGATTTACCTAAAGAAATGAGAATCTGGGGATCTGTTGACACAAGAAGACACAAAAATGGGTTGTCTATAATGTATACAATTGTTCATCTTATGAGTTACATGGCTTGTTTTTTTTAAGTTTAACAGATTCATAAGTCAGTCTTAAGTTGCTCTAGATCACTTTAAAAAAAGAAAATCTGGCTCCTTGGAAACAAAATAAAAATGATAGGTGGCTACTACTACTATTACTACAACTACTACTACTAATAATAATAATAATAAGCAGAAGAAGAAGAAGAACTAACCCTACAGATGGTCTTCATTCCATGTTTATTGGTGACTCAAACAAAATTCCATCACCAATACAAATTTTAGTCACCATTAAGTCATGCATGGGTGAAGTACGTTGAACGTTACTCAAGCATAAAATGCAAACAGAGACAATATTTAAAAGTTGTAAGGAGCATATAGGGTGCATATACATACATATGCTAAGGTTGTTATACATAGATAATAAGAATAATGAGAATGGTCAATGGTAACTTTATTTGGTAACTCTAAAAAACAAAACAAAAACAAAACACACAAATAAAGAAATGCCCCAGTTTTATCAGTAGGATCAACAAATTGCAATAGAGATGGCAACAGCGCTTATGTTTTAGTGTTTTTAAGCATGCTAATGGCAGCAGGTATAAAAGACACTCTATGTCTCTTGGTCTTCACTGCAGGCACTTTATACCGACGACCTGAGGGAAGCAGCTGAAAATCTCTAAAGAGAGGATGGTCTGAACATAACATGACGGAGGTTGCTTTCCTGTTATAAAAGTGGACAAGCTGGACCTGAGTCCTCACTGAAGTCTTTTAACAGCCACTTTAACCAGGTTATCAAGTGTGGTCTTATTGGTTAAGGACAGATTACCGTATCAAGCAATGATACAAAACATTAAGACAGATTCCAAAAAACTTTTATAAAAAAAGGAGGTCATCATTTAAAATGAAATGTTAAAAACTCTCAGTCTCTTTAAAAAGTACCTTTCAAATGTAGCAGCAAAATGTGACTCAAAGGACAGCACATTACCAAGAACAACCTCCAAATAGTTTCAACTATCCACCAGTTCAATGGCTGCACCGTTTACTACTGTTAGTGCAGGATGGGTTGGGGGGACAGCTTCCTGAAGTCAGTTACTATGTCCTTAGTTTTCAAGGTGCTGATCTTTAAGAATAACTTAACAGGAAATTTCCGTATGTTTTGCAGTTTTATTTTGGAGAATAATTCCTTCAGAGAACGTGCATAGCGAAATGTGTGATGACACACTAAGTTGAATGCTTGTCAACAGTACTGGAAAAAAAATCCACAGTCCGTATGAACTGATGCTCAGCATCTTGCTTTGCTGATTGGCAGTAATGCTATTTAATCAAATGTCAAACAGCTTAGGTTTATGATACACAAGCCAACCTTTGAATCACTGTTTCAAGCGAACAGAATTTGTGCGCACACACACAAATAAACATGCTGAAACCTACACAGTAGCCTAAGCACACACGGTGAATGCTTTTACTAAGCGGTCAGAGCTTTGGAGTCAATAATTTTGATATAAGAAACAATTTTCTCTCCACTGCGTGTGTGTATGTTTGCGTGTGTTTGGGGAAACGAAAAGGGGAAAAAGTCATCGCTCCACATCTTGTTTATGTGCTTGTCATTTATTTGCTGTCTGCGGTATATATCCCAGGAAACATTCTCACATTTCAAAAACTCCCTTGCCATTTCAGAAATAATTGGCCAGTTCCTTGTGCTGAGCAGACTCCACGTCCAGTAGATTTTTTTTTCTCATGCAACCAAGCTGCCAAAATGCTCCCTCTCTTTCTTTTACTGCTGACAATGTGTCAACATGTCGATGTCAGCAACAATAACAATAAAGCTGTTCTGTGATTGAGATCTCAGTTTGGTCAGATGTCATACAAGATACATTAGAATGAAACACAACTGTGTGAACAGTCAAGTCTTGAAATACGGTGCAATGTGAGCTATGTATTTTGTAGCGCTTACACTAAAATTACAATTATAGTGAATCGGTATCACCATATTGGCTTTTATTAGAAGTGCTTTTTATGTAAAGCAGCAACATTCAATTTTTGTACATTAATAAATCTTACCTGGTAAGCTGAAATGTTTTCTGCCATGTTAAAGAAAAATTCCCTACGTTCTGACATTTATCCTCATGTTGAATCTGGTCAAATTTACACGCTAAGGATTGCTGAGCTAAGGACAAATAAGTACAAGCTCAATGAACTGGGCTGATTTACTCCCCAGACTCGCTTCTTTCATTATCTCCTCATTTGTTCCTTTCCTCAAAGGGAACTCACAGTACACAACCTGCTATCAATCTTGAAAGTTGTCACCGTTTTAGAAAAGGAAACTTTGAGAAGTCACCACAATATCCCTTTTAAGGAAACTAAAAAGTCAGGTCAAAAAATTTCCTCAATACATTCCATGTACATGACGTATCATTAAACTTAACAACTTAACAAACCCGTTAGTCGAACCTCGGATACAGGAGGAACAATGCGGTTTTCGTCCTGGTCGCGGAACACTGGACCAGCTCTTTATCCTCTCCAGGATACTTGAGGGTGCATGGGAGTTTGCCCAACCAGTCTACATGTGTTTTGTGGACTTGGAGAAGGCATTCGACCGTGTCCCTCGGGGTGTCCTGTGGGAGGTGTTGCGGGAATATGGGGTGTCTGGCCCATTGCTACGGGCCATTCGATCCCTATACAACCGTTGCAAGAGCTTGGTTCGCATTGCCGGCAATAAGTCGGACTCGTTCCCGGTGGGTGATGGGCTCCGCCAGGGCTGCCCTTTGTCTCCGGTTCTGTTCATAATTTTTATGGACAGGATTTCTAGGCGCAGCCAAGTGGCGAAGGGCTTTCGCTTTGGTGGCCTCAGAATCTCATCTCTGATTTTTGCAGATGATGTGGTTATGTTGGCTTCATCGGGTGAGGGCCTCCAGCTCGCACTGGAGCGGTTCGCAGCCGAGTGTGAAGCAGCGGGAATGAGGATCAGCACCTCCAAATCTGAGGCCATGGTTCTCAGCCGGAAAAGGGTGGAGTGCCCACTCCGGGTCGGGGATGAGTTCCTGCCCCAAGTGGAGGAGTTCAAGTATCTCGGGGTCTTGTTCGCGAGTGATGGGAGAAGGGAGCCGGAGATCGACAGACGGATTGGGGCTGCAGCTGCAGTAATGCGGACGCTGCACCGGTCCGTCGTGGTGAAGAGGGAGCTGAGTGTAAAAGCGAAGCTCTCAATTTACCGGTCGATCTACGTCCCTACCCTCACCTATGGCCACGAGCTGTGGGTAGTGACCGAAAGAACGAGATCGCGGATACAAGCGGCAGAAATGAGCTTCCTCCGAAGGGTGGCTGGCCTCTCCCTTAGAGATAGGGTGAGAAGTTCGGCCATCCGGGAGGGGCTCAGAGTAGAGCAGCTGCTGCTCCACATCGAAAGGAGCCAGCTGAGGTGGTTCGGGCATCTGACAAGGATGCCCCCTGGGCGCCTCCTGGGTGAGGTGTTCCAGGCATGTCCCACCGGGAGGAGGCCCCGGGGCAGACCCAGGACACGCTGGAGAGATTATATCTCTCGGCTGGCCTGGGAACGCCTTGGTATTCCCCCGGATAAGCTGGAGGAGGTGGCTGGGGAGAGGGAGGTCTGGGCCTCTTTGATTAGGCTGCTGCCCCCGCGACCCGGCCCCGGACAAAGCGGATGAAAATGGATGGATGGATGGAACTTAACAAACAGACAACTTTTTATTCTCAATCTTGTGAGTCTATCTATAGTTTTTCAAAAGCACTGAAAAAGCTACCACTTTCAGCTGTTGTTTCTTAGGAGCCTGAGATATTCACATTTCACAGATTCTAAGCTTTGTTTCCTGTTACTGTGCACACAAGACAAGTTCTGTCTCTGCTGAGCTGGAAATTGTTCATCAGCATCTGCAGTTCAAACTGTCCTCCTGAAAGACTAACACCCATAGGTTACTTCACCAAGCAGCCAGTTATGTTTCACTTCCACTGCTTTATGGTCTTTAGGTCACAGCATGAGATACAGTGCTCATTAGCACTGATGATCCTGTAAAGTCATGTGAGTGTGACACAGAAGTTGTTTGTAATGGTCCCATTGTGCCTCTGAGACCTTTTTTTTTAAACCTTTGAGCCAACTAAATTACCACCAAACCCAGCTTTTCCATCCTCTCCTTACCAGGTTATTTCATCAACAGTGTGCCAGCCTTGTCCTCATTAAGTCCTCTGCTTCTCACTTTCTTGGAAACTCACCTGGCTGGTCAGACTCCACCAATCATGGTCTCTTTTGTCCTTAGACCTTTTCCCACCCAAGGAACCATCACTGCACATGTTTAAGCTTTCTCAAAAAAATTGTTTGTTCTTCTTCTTATAATAACAGGAAGTATAATGTGCAGAAGAATGATTTTTATTATTTGATTAGTCCAATTATTAAGACAGTTTTAATGTCATCGAGAGAAACTGAGTGAGATGTCCTCAGATGACCCTCTATGCTATATTTCTATTGGCAGGCCTTTAGCATAAAAGCACAGGCTGAATATTACAGGGAGAAGAGTTAGTACTCTAATAATTGCACAGCGCTTCAACCCAGAATTATTACGACTCATCCACTCTTCAGTCATACAATCCTGCCTTAAGGATATGGAATAACCATGAATGAAAAAAGAGAAGCAGTAAGGTGAAGTACCCCATATCACAGCAACAGAGAGGCACCGAGAGCTATAGGTTTTTCTGTGTAGAGCCATGATTAAATCTTATCTCTGCAGCGTTATAAGTAGTTGGATTTGAGAATTCTTGACATTTACCTGGAGAGTTTTTCTGAATGCCTTTCTGTACCTCTTTCATTTTTTCTGTTGCTAATTCAGTGCTCAAAAATGGTTTATTGGGATCCAAGATAGCACATTCTGTGTCACCGTATATGACCATATTTCAATAATCATTAAATAATCATTAGAAGTGGAAATGAAATGTAGTTAGATACCACGAACTATTACACTGAGCGGTGCTAATGCATGCTACCTATCAAAAGATCAATGCCGTTGTATAGTTTAGTTGGTATTTGTTGTCTTTAGCTTTAAGACAAAAAGGGCAACTAGAATACTTCTCTAACATCCTCCTTGTGTGTGTTACGATGTTCTGCTTCAGTTAAAAACATTTTAGAGAGGTGTTTATTTGTGGTTATTTTCCAGGCTAAATCCGATGAATGTCAAAAAACAATGTGCTGGCTGCTGATCACACCCTTTAGGTCACAAGCAGAAACCCAGTCTGAATCACTAGTGATAGTCTGGTCAGTTTGACACAGAGTGTGATTTTTCAGATGAAATTAAGCACATACCAGTATAAGTGGGCATAACAGAACTCCGAGGAACCGTTCTAAAATTTAGAACAGCTTCCATATTGACATTTACCAATAATTCTATCTATTAATAATATTGTAATCTACTATAGTATGAATATTAAATGCTAACCCATTAGCAAAATGAGCAAAAAGAGTTATATTTAATGTAAATACATAAGATACAATGATATTTTAAATAAAAAGTGAAGGCTACAATAAAGCAACCATTGATATTGACTGAATGAAGTAACCAGACATTGTCTAATAAATAAAAACAAAGGAAAAGCAAAGCTGTTTTCAACAGATATTTCCACCAAGCCTAACTGCACTCATTACAGTTCCTCAAGGAACTACTTTTCTTCCAATCTGTGTCAACCCCTATATTCATTCAAATACACACACACCCACCCACACACACACACACACACACACACACAGATGATCCCGCTCAAGTTGCTTAAATGGCTGTGTCAGTCCCCCACAACCAGCAGTAATAAAATATCTCCAGTGTGTATTCTGATCAATGGAGGAGAGAAGAGGCACAAGCTGGCAGGGTTAATGGGCCCCATTCCACTTAAATACCATATGAGTGACTCTGGGGAAACTGAGCTGGAGGGGGGAGCAGCATCAAGAAGAGAAGAGGGGAAAGGAAGTTTCACTGAAAGATGGGGGTGTGGGGGTGGGGAACAGAGTGGAAGGGTGAAAAGATGACATGATGTCATTGGATAAATAGAAAGAGTAAGCATAAACAAAAGAGTGGATAACATAATAACTTCTGTGTGAGAGATAAATGAGAGAGGATGGAGGGAAAGAGGAGGACTGAGGAAGTGGTTAGGTGAGAAAAAACAAATACAGCGGGAAAATGTACATGATTTTGATTGGCGATTAAGGAGTGATGCGCAAATATATTGTAAATCTGTGGTCATCAAACTTCGGGATGGGGCCCACCATTGGGGTTTTAGAGCCACGGCAGACAGAGCATGGATTAAAAGGGGGGTATTGAGTCGTTTCTAGCTCATTTATATAAGAAACACAGTTACTTCCCCTATGATTACTGATATGAACTAGAATATAACAGGGTTTTACAGTATGTAAAAGTGGACAATTAAGAAACCCCACAGTGAAACGTGGTAGTGTGAATGTTCACCTGCACCAAATCAACAACAAGGAGACATCACCCAATATTCTAAAGACATGCTACACCCTCTGGCATGCATCTTTGAGGTGAAGGACTCTTACTGCAACAGAATAATGAGCCCAAACACATCACCAAAACTCCAGCCAGAGGAGGAACAAAAAACAAAGAATTTAATCAACTGAAATGACAATTATTAAAAGTGAATATTAATACTCTACATATTTTTGGGGTAGTTCAGGGTTTTTTCTTCTTCGTCTTCTTCAGAATTATTGAGAGGTTCAATGAATTTCTTACAGTGTATCGAGCATTGCAAAATTGCTTTATTGTTTTTGCCATTGTTATCAATAGCAACATATTATAAGTTACCCTAATTTCTATGGGAGTAAAAAAATGTTTAACAGGGATATGAAAGCGGAAACTCATAAAATATTTAAAACAAAGCATTTTTATGTAATAATATGTAATGTATGTAATGTAATGTGAGATTAACAAATAGGTCAGGATTTTTGGTGTTAAACCAATTATTAGTCTGTTTTTGAATTTTCTAAAATGATATGTTAATTATCTAATTGCATATAACTCAGAATTAAAGGTGAATTATATGAAATTCCTTATATCATATAACAGACTTCTCGGTACAAACTCCCAGTTTGAATTTCTAAACACGCTTGGTAAGTATTTAAACCCTCACAGAGACACCCCTCTGAAACTCTGCGCCTGTATAGGTTGAACCAGCTGCATCTGTGAACACTGATACGAGCATTGATCCAACCTGGGTCTTTGTAATGGACTCCAATAACAACTCCATTATTGCTGGCACACTGATTAGTGTGTGGGGCCGACTATAAAATTAGCTGCAAAGGAGCCCTCCAGGTTGCAAACTCACACACAAACACACACGGGCACACATAAAACATGCATGCTTAGAGATAATACTCAGTGCACTATCCAATCAGGCATTGGGGAAAATATATGCATGGACAACACAGACAAATGCACACACACACACACACACACACACACACACACACACACACACACATACATACTGTGTCAATATTCATTCAGCATGCAGGCAGAGATTAGCTGGCTACAGGAGAACAAAGGTGTCCCCTCCATTGGCAGCCTGACATCCTCCTTGTCAAATTAAAGCCCAAGTATTGATTCTTCTTAACTTCTCTTTTCTCCTCTCTGTCTTTCCTTTTTGCTCGTGTTCTGCAGACGAATGTGGGGCATAGTGGAAGTACATAAATACATATGTACCGAGGATGAAAATTCACATCTTGTGTGACAACACGGCAAAACCTCCCTTCTCCAGAAACGCCCCATGACCACTCTCTTTGACCTTGAGTTCAATGAGCGATATGTGTATCTGTTGTCTCTTTTTTTTAAAGCACAAAGTGGGGCCCCAGTTGCATCAGGGGTAAAACCACATGGCAAATTAAATCAATGGGCTTCCCACTGGCAGATGGCTCACTTTAACACTCAGTTAGCCTTTAGATAATTGAGGCGTTGACTCTGCGGCGGCCGTAAAAAACGGATGGCTTGTTTATACGTTTCACTGGAATAGATCAGCAGAGGTTAAATAAATGAAATCCCATTTGTCAGGGAGAGGAACCCCAGTAATAATATATGCCCCCCTTCACGGCACCCCCCTCTGCAAACACCTCCACTGTTTGGCCTCATAAATAGAGAAGGAGAGGGAAGATGTTACCCACTCGCCCCAGCCATCCGCACGGCCTCGCCACAACGCCATCCTGCCATTGATAGGGTAGTCCTGCTTAATGAAACGGTCCTTCCTTCTCCTCTTCTCCGCTTGTTTTTCGGTCCTCCTCCCTCCTGCACACAGTGTGATAAGTAGCGAACCAGTGAAGCCTGTAATTACAATCTTACCGAGGAACCCTAGCCCAATCTGTGAATAAATCTCGCCATCCAATTACAAGATGTAATAATTTTGCAGTCAAGCTGGTAATGAGGTCTAATACTCATGCATGTGATAATCCCCCCTGGATGCTGACTCTATCAGATGTTAGCTTTGTAATTATACTGGCAGAAAATCATTATTTCATGTTCAGCAGAAAAATGAGCTTGGTGGGGGGAAGTTAATTTTCTCTATGCTCTGTGAAGCATAGACTAAATTTTAATGATCTAATCATTACCCCCGACTATCCCCGGCTGCAATTGACCCATGTAACTTGTGTGAGGCAACATTTTGCTCGTTTAAGAGTCCCTGATATGCAGTAAGGTTTGCCAGGTAAGAGCCTTTTTATTCAGTAATTATACCACAATAAAACTATTATGCTAATGATATGGAAATCGATATTGTTGGGCCACAGTGTCATTTAATAGCTGCATGGAACATAAATCACATTTTTAATTGTAAGTTGTTAACATTTCCACATTACTGCTTTCTGTTTTTTTCCCTCTAAGTGTGTGTGTTTGGGTGTGTATGTGTGCACGCATATTGTGTGGTGTTTGAAGGATTGATACCGACAGTGAGAGAAAAGGTCACCCACCGCTATCTATGAGCTGAGAACATCTCTGTTTTATCATTTCTTGTTCTCTTGCTTTCTGATGTGGACTGATGTAAATATCTCCAACAAGACAGACCTCGGATTGATATACCACGATCTAAACAGTATAAACAGTAAATGCTGGCTGCACGAGCCATCTGTATCTTTTAAAGTCAAATTGCACAGCGGTTTCAGATATTAGAATTATTGCTTAACCTACTTGTCACTACGGGCCAACAAGCTCTGGTAAACTATAAATTGTTATTGGAGCATTACAATATTCACAGTAGAAAAAAAATCATGTTGAGTCTCTAAAAGTATATTTTTCCATGTACCCAACAATGCTTCATCTAATTAGTTTATAGTCACAGACTTTGATTATTATGTTTTAACTCTCCACTGCAAGTAATTAGCATAAAGTACAGAACTGTTTTTAATAACCCTAAATAAAACACAAAAACTATGTCATTCTGAAAAATAACCAAGTAACTAATATGTATTTATACCTGTCAAAGTTACACTGAACAGGTTGCAGGTTTTCCTCTTACCATGCAAGCTTCTAGTGTGCAGCTTTGCAATTCACAGTATACATGCTCTAAAGCATTTTTTCGTGGAGCTTTTTACTACTTACAATTGTTTTAATCTTTGAGATAAAGATTCCGATCTATACTGAAAAACTATACTAGAAACAGAACTATTACATAATAAAATCCAAGTTACATTCAAATCTTAAATGCTGCTGACTATCTTTACTGCAACCGTTTGCACCACTGTCATACCTGCTGCTGTTGGTCATTGCGCTGCTGTCCATGTACAACTTATAAGCTGCTCTATTTATTAATTTTATATTTTACACTGCTGCACTACTGCCGGACTTTGATGTACCATATATGTTCTCCAAATATTATAATTTTAGGCTAGGGTATTATTAAAGCAATTGCCTCTGTATTCAGTTATGTGAATGGAGTTCAGCTGTCTGATAAGTTTCAGGTTATTCAGGTTACCACAGGGCCACAATGAGCAATGGTACCAGCCTGATAAAACAACTACAAGACAACAGGATGCTTATAACACCACATGGGCAGACAACAGAGAGAGGTGTAACGCAACATAGGGATGTCAGGGAAAGTAAAACACGGCAGGGATGTGCTGATAAAAACTGAGCTCAGCTGTCCAAGGGTCACGGCTGGTGGAGCACGAGATATGGGCATTAATAGAGATGATTGATTATAGCGCAGCGACCCAAACGCGTCTGAAACATGAGAAATTATTAAACACATTGTCTAAATCTTTCATAAAAGCTGTTTTTGGAAATGATAGAGTCAGATGCGAAAGTTTAATATGCAGATAATATACGGACAAGGAAGGACAAAGGTTAAGCTTTCTGACAAATGTTGGCCTAATCTGAATGTCAGTAAATGTCAAAGATTACAGCTGGTTTTTTTTGTGTCCCAAGTAAAGTTCACTCTTGATACACATGCTTATTGCAGTTTCATTCTTTTGTGTTAGACCCGAACAGTTTAGGATTGTTATATGTTTAATACACACGTGCCGCTTTCATAATAATACAATAAAGCACAAAGTTATCTTCTAGTAGTTGAATGAAGACATATTGCTGTTTTACTGCTGTTTTGTGATGAGCACAAAAATGCTGTTGCCGCACTCAACACAGAACTGTCATCGTGAGTTTTACATCCACACTACAGTGCTCTAAACACAAAGTCAGTGTGCTTTTGTTATTTTTATCAACATGTCAATAGACTGGGTTTTTGGAAGAAATAATAGATCAGAACTGATGCATTATTATCTTTTTCATCCAAAAGTTAAAATAAAACGCTGCATGTCTAGTACTGTGATGTTTTTGTTTGTTTAAAAGAGGGCCTCATATCTCATTTTTGATATGCAAAAATGTAAACAAATTTGAGACTTGCCTATGCCCTTGACACAGTTATTGTTGTACCAGTGGTATCACAATCTAAGCTGATTATGTTTTCATATGTGGTCCCTCTAGGAGTGATACTAAAATCAGCATGCATTGCGCACTGGGGCGTACATTCACCTTTTTCTCAGTATGATGGATGTGCATCCTACTTCAAAGTGATAAGAGTCATTATTTGATGATCAACCATCCATGGTAAAGCATGTATTTAGTAGTCTCCAAATAAGGTTCGCTAAATCGTGAGCAATATTACATGAAATAGCAGCATTTGGACACTTGAGATTGGCATTTAATTTCACATTTGTTATATGTTCATTCAGCCCAAATTATCCTAGAGTTGATTTACTACTATTCAAATCAGTGAAGACCTTTTCACTGTTGGGGGTGGTGCCTTATTAAATCTTATTTAAATATTACTGAGGGTCTCATCTCTGTGCATCAAGCATCTGCATCATGCAAAATTTATGTAGTGAAACTTTTGGTCACACATGGAAAGTTAAGCAGATGGTCCATCTATAGCACTCAGAAGATAAACATACACACTGAAACACACACACACACACACACACGTTCATCAATAGAGTCTGGGAGACGGGGGCCCCATTTGTATCCTCCTTTCGCTCATCTGCTGCTCTGGATTCCTCCCCCTTCTCCTGATGCTGTTATATGTATTATCTTTATGCCTGCCCATCTCTGGACACGGACGACTCTTGTTTCGCCATTTTAAACTGATCTAATCAGCGGTGTGTTAAACAAGAGTGGATCTTTTATGCATTGGGTGTTAGGACAAGCAAATCACTGCTGTAGATCAACCGAATAAACAACTCCACCCTGATTCAATTACAACAGCTGGGGTCTGTGCTTTTATCTGGGGCGGACATCATTTCAATCAAAATGTAAAATAATCCAATCCAATAGATGCAATAGCTGAGATAGGATACAGACTGCTGAGCTTAGTTGTTTTATTAAAAAAAAGAAAAGAAAAGAAATACAAGGCATTCTCTACCTGCTCTCTAGCACGCTCTTTCTGACAGCTATCAAGAAGTTTCCATTCCCAAACTCCATTACCGTGTGTAATAGCATTCAAAACTGAATTGAAAGCAAGAAGATGGAGAGATTGTTGGCTATATTTTTATTACCGAAAGCTGTTTTCTAAGACACAGTCTGGTGCACTTTTATTCGTTTAATTAACAGTAGCATCATTTTTTTCTTGTACCCCTCATGGGCCTCCTCGCCTTTTTGTCTTACCGGCAACAGCTAACTATTGTATAAGATCATACTTAGTGGGAATTGAAAAGTTGGCATAGGCGGTATTAATGGCAAATTAATGTAAATGTTTCTCTCTAAGTTATGGATTTGATGTCAATAGGATACAGGCCACTGCACTTTAGCCCTCTTTAATTAACTGAGCAGAATGCACCATGGCAGAAATTTGGAACAATCTTGAGAAGGGAGCAAGAGAGAGGCAGCGCAAAAAGAAGAGAGTGATTTCTCTCAATAATAATGTTCAAGGAAATTGAATGTAGGAGAATGTACAACAATGTTAATAATATGGTTTGGTCTATCTACAGTAATGTAATCTAATAGAAAGTAATTAATTTAGGACACAGGCCACTGCACTTTTTGCTCATTTAATTAACACATGGGATATTTGCAAGGAGTTGGAATATAAAGCTTTATAAAGTATTACACCTCCCCTGTCACACCATGAGATGTGGTAACTAAACTCCCTGAAAGGTAAATTATGCATAGTGTAAGCTATAAATGAGCTAATTTTTCATGTATGTAATAAACTGCATTATCTGCATCTTTTTTTAAAGGTCAAGCATTGACCAGTACATTGTCTTACAAATTTCAGAAGACAATAAGAGCTAAAATCCCAAAACATTTCTGACTTTGTAGGTGTATAACAGTTGTATTAAGTGCACTTTCAAACATTTAAGGGCTGTTTTCCCCAATTTATGTTAATTATTATTTCATTACTAAAAGAAAACTAAATTATAAAGTCTTCCACATTTTTATTATGAGGTAGAAAATGTTGGTTGAATCAATTAGATGTGTCTATTTTCAGGTAATTAAGCACTGTAGTTGCTGACCCAAAATCTTATGATGACTAGCAATAGTGAAAACTATTTCTAGTTAACATGTAAATAAAAAAATATTTATCATCATTCTATAAGAAAGAACAAAAGGAGAAACAGGCTGTTCAGTAAGCGAGTGGTTTACATCATGTTTAAATCAAGTAGGTGTTTAAACCTTACTATTCTTTCTAGTTGGTTCCAGAAATACTAGTCAGTAAAACATGTTTTTTTTATTATTTTAATAATGTACAATGGCTGTGACCTAAGAAGGAATATTAGGACCACATTAAGAAAAAAAATTGACTATTTTGAGAATAAAGTTGAAATTTTGAGCTTAAAATTGAAATTCTGTTTTGAGAAAAAAGTCTAAAGTTGTTGTTGCAAGACAAACTGCCACACCTGCTATACCCTCTACAAAATTCCCTGTGTAGATGAGTTACTGAAGCACATTGAAAAGCCATCTTATTATGATGTATGATATGTCTTATGACATATCATACATCCTCTTTATTGCACGACGGTGTTACCATCAGTTTCCTTGCATCTGTCCATTGCCAGCTATTTCATTTTGTACAAATTGGGCCAACTCTTCCAAGATTGTGTGTTTTTGCCATCTGATCAGATGCAGCTTTCTGGACAATCTTTTCAACGTCCTTATACTTATATGACCACGCTGTATTTGTGTGCTAAAAGAGAAATGATTTACAAAGTACAATTTCACCAGCTCATCCACCAACTTACGCACCCCATAACAGCCACGGCTTGCTAGCAGGTGTCTACTACAGTTTGTGTAAAAAACTTTGAACACAGCATATTCTAATATATTTGAAAAAGATCAACACAATAAATCAGAAATAAAAACAGATATGTTCCAAACAAATATTTGCTGTTTTACATTTTACATTTTTATCCGCAAATCACCTCAAAAACTAATTTGTAGTGATTGTAGGCTGTTAATGTGTTTTTTACCTCAGCTGTTTATATGCCGGGTGAGAAGCATCTGTGTCTATTTACTTTGGTGGAGGCCTAAAACTTTGTGAATGGAGTCTGATATGAGTCAGTGAAGCTCACTTCTGTTGAATTCTGGATGACAGCAATACTAAGGTGAGTTGTTGAGGATATCCTAAATTTTTATTGAGAAGTGCTTGTTGGTGTTACATTATTTTTCAGTAATGCTTTGAAGTCTCTTTGAACTGGTTTTCAGCTTTGCTTTGTGTTTTCGACTTTGTGTTTTTATGTAAACTCTAAAAGAAAGTTTATATGTGTGTCCTTATTAGGAAAGAGATTTGTGTTGACGTGTTGAATTGTAGCATAAAGTTCATATTGTTAGCTACTAATTATGTGACAGTGTGCTTCAGTTCATTTTACGGAGTAACGAGGAATTAATACAAACACTAGTGGAATGAATTACTTTCTACACTAAGCAAATAAGTAACTGACTGCCATATTTTTAAGAAAAGTAACAATTAATGTGTAATAAATTACTTATTTTGAATTAACAATCCCACCACTGGTTGCACCTGACCATGATGCAACCACATGATGCTAATTTGTCTGACATTTTGGATATGTTATGCTGTAGGATCAAGTGAAAAACACTTGACCCTCGGCACTATGGTTTGTGTCCCAAGTAAAGTTCTTTTGAGCACTTTGGGATCAAGCAACTGTGTTTGATCATAAAGTCACAAAGGCCAAGTGACAATCTGGTAACCACTGGTCATGAGCTAAAATTTCCCAACTGGCTGTCAAATAGTTAAAAAGTGAAAAGTGTGACATAAACAAAAAATAGAGAATATTTGCCTTCAATTTAAAACTTGCACCTTCTGAATCATGTTGATTGCAGTTACGAGGCACAACTTTATTTTGAAGGTAACATTCTCAGTTTCTGTTTTGTGTCACATTTTTGCAAGTTTTACTACAGCTGGGTTAGTAGTGAGAATTTGCAAACAAGTCGGCACTTTCGATACAAATTACAAGTGATTATAGCAATTTGCCTAGTGACCAAAATAATCATAGCACCGCCCAAAAAAAGGAAAAACAAAAAAAGTGATAATTCGTACGTAAACAACATATGAGTACAGTGTCAAAGGTCATGTCAATAGGTTGTATTGCATCCGATTCAGCAGTCAACTCTTGAACAACGTGCACATGAGGTAAAGCACAATACCTGGATAGCAACAGCTCTCCTGTCACAAGATACAGTGGTACGTGCAGCTGTAATGGTTTCCATCTGTTGTCTTCATTTACGTCTCCTGCTACTTTGTGACACCTGAAAACACGTAAGCAGGTAATACCAATCGCAGAAGTCCATTATTTATTGAAATGTCCCAACATTGAATCCCCCCTCTATTCCACTACCTACCTTTTTTTTAAACATAGTTATAGTAAAGGTTATAAAAGTAAGGAGAAAGAGGGAGTCATACTGCCACTTTGCTAGCTCCCTCACACCCAAACAAGCATTTGATAATTCATCACCGGGCCATGACAGATGAGTCCTGCTGGAGAATATTAGAAAATGTCTCAAATCTCATATATATGCTAATGGTATGCTGGGACTGGTTGGGTAGTGTGACAGACTTTCTAATCTTTCTTGCTACTACTAGGACCACTGAGTGAAAGTGGAGGAGACAAGCCATTGCACTTCAACACTTTATGATCAAACAACTTTTGTTTTGGAAGCAGATTGAGACAGAATGAGGAAAGAAGATATCATTAGAAAAATAGTTAAAGAAAAAAAAGACATGGCTTCCCCCCCCTTCTTTTCTTAAGTTAGAAAAAGTATTAAACCACATGCAGTAATTGTTGTCTTTGACCATGAACGATGTTGTATTAGCCTTGTCACAGCCTCCTACTTACTCCGCAGCATTGTAATCCATTGCATATTCATTTTGATTTATGACATTTTGTATTCTACATGGTTGCATTATGCATTTACGTTGAGCTTGTAATATAGATATTACTGTGATACACGTACACACATTGGGCAAGCTGCAGTTATCTGCTGAGCTGATGTTTTCATCCCTCCGAATGTATTAATGATGATTTAATGATAACTGTAAGTAGTTACATGGTACAGTTCACTGAAAAGAAAAAAAATGCATACAATTATTACTTCACTGATAGTTGCTGACATTATTATATTGCACCACATGTTCTCAGTGATAAACTGAATTGAATAATTGAAATGGACTCCATGTCCCCATTTATCATTTCAAATAAGTTGCTCCCTAGAATATGTTGCCACATCTCTATATTGGATTCATTTACATTGGTTTCTCTAAACTCTAGATGCTATTTGTCAGCTATGTTAATGTCCCTTTTTTTTGATAAAAGTAAATAGATTTGCAGATGTAAAAAAAATACAAAAAAATGTTTTAATATATTACATCTGTATCTTGAGATATTGTTTCACATTTGCCGTCCCCTCTCTGAGTTGCCCCTTTGAAACCTGTGCACGTCTATGCAAAACATACACTAAAAGTGATAACATAATCATTCAAAGCCCACGATTCTTTGCTCTATTGGACCTTGTGACGAGGCATTAATAACAGAGAGCCCGGTGCTTTATTTTTTCATAAATTACATATGTCAAAGATAAATCTCCTTTGTCGAATGCCTATAGGTTCGGCTAGGCACTTGCTTAACAAAGATTCACACAAAGATTCATATTCTGATGACACTTTTTCATTAAAATAGGTTTTGATACAAAAATTTAAACTTACTCTAAACATCACGAACACAGCGATTTATGATGAGCATGAGCAGAGGGTGGTTGTGGGAAGATGACAAATAATTAACATCAGCTTTTTTTTGAGAGGCTAACCAAACAGCAATACTGGTTTAATTTATTAGAAATAATTAACTGCTTACGGTTGCAGATGGAAGGAAAAGTGGTTTGCCTTTCTGATTCTATTAATGAAAAACCTGTAGAATATGTAATAGAATATGTACTCTAACTTATACTAGTGTGTCTCCTGTTCCTTTTACATAGGCAAAACACTGCTAATTTGGGTTGCCTTTTCCCATATTACACAGTCTGTCCCCTCATCTGGATCTGCGGGTGACCCAACAAGCCACCAAAGCACCTCTCCCCTCCCTCTCCCTACATTCACAGCCGCCACACACACAAACACAGGCACACTTACGAGACCTGTCTTGTCTATTAACTGGCATACAGTGACATAAAATTATTACAAGTCATTAGACTTCTTAAATCGCAATTTACCCAACCTCAGCAAATTATTCTCTGGTGGGTGCCAGAGGTAATGGAAACTGTCTTTTCCATTTTACATTTGGTGCTTCTCCTTTTTGGTCTGAATCACAGCTGCCTTCATTGTTCCAAATATTTTCCCCTCTGTCCTTTATTCTTTCTCCTCACTATTTTTCAGTTTCCTGACAAGCTCCCATACTTATTATTCCCATTACTGTGCCTTTTTCTCCTACCCTTTGAATTCACATTTAAAGGATTCCATTGTTTTTCTACAGACTGACACTCTTTTGTTTTTTGTTTTGTTTTTGTGCTAATTTGCACATTTTGGTAATTGAAGGAGAATCTAGATGGAAGAGTGTAAAAAGAACTGTATTACTCATTTTTTATTTAACTAACAGAGAAAAGATAACCCTTGTTTCCCTTCTGTGTTAAGTTATGGTGTTTTTGTAGAAGTTTTCCAAGAATTAAAAACCTTGGATGCCTCTTAGTTATGTGCGTTCCCATTTCTCCGTTTGACCCATTTTATTGCCATTCTGGACTGCCCTTTTAACCTGATTTAAGCCCTCTAACTGTTTGTGACTCTGTTCAGCCTCATGCTACAGTGTGCACTCTTTGGGGGACTTAAAGAATATTTGAAAAAATGTAATAGGGATGACTACTTCTCCATGGACTGTAGTTGTGGTTGTTGACATCTACAAGCAGGTACAATCCCCACTATATGGGCTTCATTTCAGTTTGATATTCTTCATGAGTAAAGAGACTACCGATGGGACATTTGCCTCTTTTACCATAACTTCCCTCTTTCCTTTCTTATTCTGTTTGACTGCATCTCTCTCTCTACCACTGTGACTTCAACTGTGATTTGTGCAATTTGATTTAATCATTCTTGTTTTTCTCACTTTGTAATCTTCACTGACTTCATTTCTGGATTATTTAATCTCATTCCATCTTTACTGTCATCTGTTTTTCCTGTTAATTGTTCTTCCAGGCAGCTCAAAGATCTTTGTTGTTTCTAGAGTCCTCAAACCAGATACAAACCGAAAGCGCTGATTATCCTGCTGTCCCTCAGCTCAGCCAGTTTCAGAACAGAAGCTACATCTCCCAAACACTTGTCTCAGCCTTGCCTGAAATAATTCCGGTTAGTTTATAGGCCAGAATAAATCGGCCTGGCTGGCATTAAGTGCCTCAAAAGTGTCCAGGGATTTGATTAGAGAGGGGAGAATGAAACCGAGTGAAGTGAGAAAAATAATAGATAGAGCGGAGGAAGAAAGGCTGGCAAATGTAACACTTTATTGGCCGATCTTCCTCTGTTCCTCGCTCTCTTGCTTTCCTCTCATCATCTATACCTTTGCTTTACATCCCGGCCTCCCTCCCTGCCTGTCCCATTACGCCTCAGTGGTAGAATGATGATGAATCACCTAGCTGCAAGGAAGCAAAATATATCAAGTCCGGGGTGGGTTTGGGAATTGGTTAAGTACTTCTGCCGAGCCCTGACCTCATAATCGCTTTGAGCCTGCAAGGACCTCCTGATTTATAAAGTAGCTGTTGATTAATGCCCTTTTAAGTGGACAAGGCAGGCCAAAGACACAGAGGCCCAACCACTCAAACATGAATAGCACTTGTGAGAAAGAGAAAGCAGTGTGTGCGTGTGTGCTGGTGTGAGTCAGTGTATGTACAAGGCAGTGGCAGACAGAATACCACGCAGTCAGTGTGTGAGTTTAGCGGTAAAAGTAATTGTGGCAGCAGCAACAGCAGATTCTTGCCAGTCAAATCTTCCTAGCTATAAATCATTGCCTCCCCTTGACACCAATTCCTGCCTGTCCCAAAGCTTTCCTCAAGCCTCTGTAGGTCAGCAGCAAGCTCTTTAAATATGTCTCGTCAGGCAGACAGGCAAGATGGTTAGCCTCTGCTGCAATGCAACAACCATTTGCACAAGTAAATGGAGATGTTACTATACGTAGTCTTTGTGGTGACACAAAGACTACGGGTTAAAAAAAGTCTAACCATATTTGATGGCTCTGTGATAACTTTAAACTCCAGTGGAAATGGTTAATAAGAGAAGGATAAGCAGATACCTGAAAAAAACAATGAAAAAAATATGAAGGTGTTTTGGATGTTTCACTCATTTTACAACAGCCACTTCACATTGGCTTAGGAATCAAGTATAAGAAAAGCACCTGACTCAAGGAGTGAACCGATGTTGTGCCTACAGATAACAGAAGACTTAGCAATGAACTAATTTTAAATTGTATTTTTAGGCTCTTTGTTATGAGTAGCCTGTCACAAAAACACTTAAATTGTTCCAATACAAAAGACAATACAGTTTGACAGCCATAAAATGATACAATATGCACCATGTGAAGGTGATTCCCAAAGAGCTGTCTGCTGAAAACTGAAAACTTCTCCCACTGAAATGGTTTCAATGGAAGAAGCTATTCTTAAGGAAGGGAATCAGCGAGAAAAGGCTGAGGTATGCCAAATTACACAAGAGCTAAACTGAAAATCATTGGCAGGACATCTTATAGAGAGTGATTAATCCAAATTGTAAAGTTTTGGTTCAAATCCTCACCATCAGCATGTAGGATTAGGGTTGTCAGCAGAGAGGTAAAGGAACTTCTGTCATGGTTTAAGTCTGTGTTTGGTGTTGCCAGTGGTGTTGAGGATTGATGGAATTGTGAATGCAGAAAAAAAGCCATCAAAATTGGAGCTGCCATGCAATACCATCTGGAAAACTTCATTTTTAAGGGTGTATGTGTCTGTATGTGTGTGGGGGGCTTAATGACCAGATATATCATAGAATATGCCGATACCTCTCACTCGGGTCATAAGTTGTCGCTCAGGGGTCATAGAGGTAAATCTCTGCTTATTCCACTACACGTCTTTGGACAAAGACACCTTCTGATCTCATTAGGTGGTTCTAATTAGACAGTGTCACTTTTCATTTCAGGGAAAGTATCTCTGACAGTAATTCTGCTTTCTCGCTCTCTCTTATTTCTGTGAGAGACCAGAGACTGTCTGAGTTATAATTAAATGAAGGCTGATTAATTTTTGGGGGGTTTAACTGGTCAAATTGGTGGTAGAAAATGACAGGTACATAGAGTGTACAGTTTCAAAGATGGGGACATTTTATGGGACTTATTAGAGTAACATAGTAAATTATGCGATTTAATGACTTTTATATTTAAACTAACTGTATATGTAAAGAAATGTTTATACATAAAAAATCATCTTGCAATTTAAATATCAGAACTCTATCATATTTACAATGTGGACTTTAGATTCGTTGTTATTGTCTCTGCAGGCAAAGCTGAATAAAACAGGTAAGCTATTTATTCAGATAGATACACAATGTTGACCATGTTCCACTTCACTGGAGTATGGTGCACCAACCCGATGAGGTGACATTTTGAAATCTATTTTTCTCAGCGTAAAACTTTCTCCTCTTTGCCTCTTTCACAGCGCTGTATTCTGAGATTGACAGCTTGCTCTTCGGGTTTCTCGAGGAGGGTTTGAAAGGAAATTTGCTCCGGCGAGTTCTTTCCTCCACTTGCTTCACCTGCGGCAAGCGAGATGGCCTGGCGTGTGGTAGAGACGTAGCGAAGGGGGGGACGAGACATTGCCTTGCAGTGGAAATGGCAGTGTCAATTAAATATCACTTTCAATTTCCTTGTTTTATGATCCCCAGGCTACTAAGCACCAATAATCCCCCGTCGGCAGGCCCTCCTACCTTGTCTTGAGGAAGATTGATTACACTTGTCGCCTCCTATAAAAAAGACATTTACATGAAAATAAGAAAACAACTTCTTTGTTTGCATGGAAGTGAATCAGGGAAAAAAGCAATTCCCAATTTGATTTTCATACAAAGGCGAGGCAAGATAACAATCTCATGGTGTCTCATCTGAGTGAGTTTTGGAGGTAGAGCAAAGAGGGAGGGCGAAGACGTATGTAGATTGAATAAAGCTGGCAAATTATTCTCATGCAACGTTGATGGATGTTGTCTCCACTCACACAATGAAGATGTCTGAGATGCTGTGGCAGAGATGGCTTCTGACATGTGTGTTACACGCCGTGTGTTCCATATATTTCGGCCCTGAAAAGTACTCACACATACCAAAATAACTCTGACTGGAAACATTTCTGTAATATCTGTTACTTTTTTGGTCAACAGATGAAATATTTAGACATACTGAATCCCTTAGAGCATATGTGCTTCCCATTCAGTGTATGAGATTACCTTTATATCTTGTCTCTTTAGTGTGTTTCTGTGTGTTTTTTGTCATTGGTGCTGTCTTCAAAATTATGCAGTCTTTTGTACATTACAATGAACATATCTTTATTTACATTAAATTTTATCTGAAACATACAGAACAGAATCAAAATTATCAGTAAAATGTAGAGTGCATTGCTGTTTAGTGACTTTTTTTAAATAACATTATTACATACAAAGTAGTTAAACATTGTATTCTGAAAAGACAAACTTTCACTTGGATTTATGCATGTTTCTGTATTTACAACAAGCACCATACTGCACTCACAGTCAAACGTAATACTTCAAACTTCTAAAAGCCCGTCAATACATAGATTGCAATACATGTATATAATATAGTGTCATTTAGCAAAACATTAAATACAACTACAGCAAAAATCAAGTGTTGTGTACAAAAGCTGCCTATGATAAAAACAGAAGGACTATAAAACAGAAGTATATTTTATAGAAAACTATTGTGGAATTTTATTGTGACGTATTATAGCATTTTTGCTCCTCTGAGTAAGCATACACTGAGCGTAGTGAGCAAAATTATTTAAATATAGTCATATATATACGGCTAAATGGCTAATCAGCCATTTGAAGGTCAAGATCAGATACAACATTTCATGCCACACACATATTCTCACACACAAGACAGATCTAAGTTCGTTGCTGGTTAACAGGTTAGTTATTATCAGACATTGCAGTGAAATATCATTCTAAACACAGGTAAATCACAGCAACATGGTAACCAAACATGGGCGGTTTCTTTCTCTCTTTTGTATGTGAATAAAGTGACTGAGATGCATGAAGAGAGAAAGTTTGTTTTTTTTACTGCAATTTAAGGACATGTTGAAGACTATTAAAAAAATTAACAATGTCATCAGGAAAATGTGTGTGTGTCTGCTACCTGTCATCTGTTTTCTTGTGCAGTTGTCTTAAATGCAGGAAGATTATTTTACACACAACACTGCCTTGCAGTGGTCACTTCCACCGAGATCACCCTGAAAACATGTTTGACTTTTATGTATTTATAATTTTAGAAAATATGATGGCACTGTAGCTTTACAAAACAAAAAAGTTCACAGTTCAAGTGGCAAGGAAAATAAAAAAAAAAACAGAGAAAAAGAACAGCGGGCGGTCAAAGTGATGGAAAAGGGAAAGAAAGAAACGGGTGGAATAGAACAGACTGACTTATAAAAACAGGAGACTCGAGGTGATGGGGCTCAAAGAGAGAGAGGAAAAAGAGGGTTACATTTGCTATTATCAGATATAGCAACCATAGGTATTTCTCAACCTATGGCAGGAGCAGCTGATATGTCCATGCATATATAAAAAGTGAAGAGAGATTAGTTTAAACCAAATCTCCTCTGTATACCTTTAAGTCTTTTGTCAGTGCCACAGAGGCTGTGTAGCAACCGGGTATGTTGAGCATGTTTACACAAAGCATAAGAGCATCAGTGTCCAATAATTCGTGTCTCACATGGTCTTTCACTAGTTAAACAAGGTCATAGCAGCAACACGAACAAGCGACGCTCCACTCACAAACACACATAGACACATATCTGGCCTTTGAACACTGCCGTATTGTGCAACTCTGTGTGTGTGCCGAGATAAGCTAGGCTGCTAATGCCAAGCATAAGACACTAATAAACAAACAGTGTTTAAATTGGCCTGAAAGGAATCACTGATGCGTAGGAAGCACCCCCAGAGCTTCAATGGCTTAATCTTCCTCCTTCTCACTCCACTTTTTTCACATTCTCACAGCAGATTAGGTTGTAAATCCACAGAGAAGAAGGGCTGGTGATCTCTCCGACACTAGAACTTTCCCCCTTTACATGATTTTGTTTTTTGTTTTTTTAATTATGAGCTCCATGTCTGTTTTGATGAGACTGTGGAAGGTTGAATATTTTGTGTGTGCTTGACACGTGTAAACACTTTTAAAATTCTTGAAATAACATAAACCCTGTACAAAAAATAATCAGATTAAATAAAAAAATGTGTTTCTAAAAATGCTGATTTAAGAAATTTTTATCTTTTGCTTTTGTTTATTATCAGGTATAAATGCTTTTGCCCTCCCTTAATCATGAATTCAGAATTGGCTTGGTGTGCTGTAACAACCTGGAAGGCTCAATTGTATAACAATGGACAGCAGGCTTACCTAATTGATGTGTTGTATGTGTGAGGTTGTATGTGTGAGGTGTACAGTCCTGTTACTGACTTACTGGCAACTAGAGGGCAGACATGAACATCCATCTTCACTGTGAAATATGCAAGTTCTTGGCTGTCAAAATATGTGAAGATTTGCGGAAATATGCAACCTCTGGATGTGATTTTTTTATGATTATGTTTGAAAACCTATACATTATTATTGATTTATACCATAAAATGTGGCAAAAAAACTTTTGAGTTCAATGATTTCACTATAGACTTGCTTTCTGAAATGTAAGGAAAAAAAAGTCATTTTCCATGGTTTAGTATGGCATTCAGCATTCCAGGAGGGCATTACAAGAGTGTAGAGCTCTTCCAGAATCATGTGTTGAAATGTATTAGTCATTATGCCACTGGAGTACACGCAGGGGGAGAAAAATCACAGTCCTTCCGGAGAGCGATTCATCAGGTTTTTCCCAGAGCCCTCCCGGGTCAAGTTTTTATGGCGCCTGTTTGGTTTCCAAATGCTCTTTTCTCTTACCCGCTCTCGGCCACGCTATAGTGTCCAAACTTGTCTACATTTGCTTCTCGTGTTTTTGTGCATGGTAGATGTCCTTTTAAAAAGGCCGATCTCAAATAAGTCTTTATTCTTGTTTTGTTGGCTTATATTCTCTGTTTTCATGAACTCTGGCCCCAGCCATGGCAACAGCTAGAAAAATGTTAACATTGATTGACAGGATTTAAAAAGGCCCCCTTGCCTGGTACGCATTTCAAACACTTTGGGAACAATGGTGCTTGGTGTGATTGAATTAATGAGGTATTGCCGACTGTCAAAAGAGCACACATACTTTACATAAACCTGATTATCTTTGCCTGGCAGAAATAGAAGAAAAGGGGGAAGCAGGGAAGGAGGAGGAGGATAGAGGGACCAGAGAGGAACGCGAAAAGAAGGGGAAAGAGATTTGGATTTCAGTTGGCAACTCCCAAAAAAAAGAATCCAAGTATGTTCTGCATGGTGGGGGAAGATGCAGTAGTGATGTTCTGGCTTGGGCTTGCCTTGGCCTTTCCCTCATGTCTTTGCTCCATTTAGCATAAACCAACCATAGGGGTTTTAACAAATCTATTCAAGGAGCATGGGGCCCCAGAACAACATAGTTTTTCACAAGCCACCACCCCCAAGCTAGACTTTTTTTTTTTTTTTTTTTTTTTTGTGGGGGGGGGGGGGGGGGGGGGGGGGGGCATTGTTCCTCTTGAACCACACAGAGATTTTATAGTCTCCCCGACCTCAAGCCCCAGGAAAAGGAGCAGTTGTGCCCTTAGTGAACCCATGAAGTGACACCTAGAGTGACTGCCAAGAGTCTCACTAATTCTACCAAGCTATTGAGACAGGAAAATAGAGTGGAGGAGAGGAGGGTGGGATGGATTGTGGGAGGGAACGAGAGTGAAGGAAAGGATAGGGGTTCTCTGACTGAAATGCTCACCAGATCAGCAAAGTGAACCCTCTGAAACGTGAGCTAATTCTCTATTTAATCCTTTTAGCTGCTTTTTCTCTCCCTCTCTATCTATGTCACTTCTGTCCTTGCTTACCCTCCTTCCTTCATCTCTCTCTCTCTCTTTACTCTTTCTCGCTCCTGTCCTCTTTCTGAGGGAATTGTCAGCAAAAGTTCTTGTTGAGCGGGAGAAGAGGCAGGGAAGCAGGATGCTTCTAGGAGTGATTCGGTGTGTGTGTCTGTGTGTAAGTGTTGGCTAAAGAAAGGGCGTGTTAAGTGTAAAGAGAGCTGACTGTGTAGGCTGCTCCTTTTGCTCCATGTTTTTTTTTTGTCGCCTTTCCTTAAGAAAAGCTATGACACCTGCGGTTTGATTTCTCGGGTTGTCAAAAGTCGTCTTTGTTAGTTCTCCTTATGAGTAAATGGCAGTGGATTAAAAAAAAGAGGCGTGTTCACACATTGAGTTGTAGGTGGGCTTTACCACAAGTGGGTTCCATAAAGAAAAAAGTGAAATCTCATAATATTACTCCAGGCGCCTTTGAAGGGAAAAAGAAAATCACACATTACTCCCGAGGCCCCCATTGTCTTACCTACTAAACCAAAGCATATCAAATGCCTACAGATCCCTTCCCTCTTGCTTCTGAACTTATAGCTGACAGCCTGCATGGAAAGATACAAATTGTCCCCCGTGCTGCAAGGTTGCTGGAACATAAATTGAGGGGAGAGGCATTGTTGTCAGTGAGTAATATACTTAGCATTATTCATAAAGAAGAGGAGAAGATTAAAAGGTGCTGGCTGGTATTGAAAAAGGGTACTTGACTGTTATGCTGACACAGGAGTTACATATGGCCTAATGTGTTTTTTTTTATCTATTGCAATTGTGAGAAATATATATCTCTAGGGTTATATACACTGTGCATGTCTTTGTACTGATATGAACAAAACAAATGATAGGCATAATAAGCCATCCCTATCAGATTTGTTGCCAGTTGATGCAAATTACACTGCTAGTGTCTTATAATGCTAGGCAACTTTTGATTGAACCTGTCACATTAACAGTGTGTTTTTAGGCATTTATGTCTTTGTTCAGATTCAGAGTGAAAGGAGTCAAATCAAATTAAGTACTTTATTTTAATACTGTTACTAATTCAACCTTTTAGTCTGTGGGGCTTGAGTTATTATGCCTCAGTGAGAGACTTAATAAAATGACTGTTAACCAGTTTTGTTAGGCCAAACACTCCTGTGTTACATGTGTTTACGATATGGTTTCCAGCACAGTCAGTTGCTTGCTTGTAAGCAACTTTTCTCACAAGTGTTTGAAAGGCTAATCTTGTTTTTGGTACTTTTCTTTTTTCCCCTGTTTTCTTTGTCTCATCTCTCCACTCATAGAGCTTCCCTCTGCTTTTTCCTTAAGCCCTTAGGAATGGTAAAAACAATAGGCAGCCAATTCTTTACAATTATTTACTAGTGAGCCTTTGCTCAACAGTAGTCTGTGAGAAGCAACTCACTGAACAGTTTTATCCTAAAATATTAGCTGACAATCAGCTTAATGTTGCTTCTATTATTTCAGCACTCTAAATGACTCAAGCGACTTACACTCTACAAATTGCAGCCTTTTCCTTAAGCTGTCATTCGAGTCAGCAGTAAATTAAGCAGAGGGCTGAGCAACAACCCCTTGACTTTTATTGAGGCCAGGGTCTAATTGTAATTCACCGGACCAGACCCTTTGTGTCACCAAGTGCTTCATTTGCAGTTTGGAGTTTGCATGAACCCTGGAGACATTAACTCTGTCCCCTTCTCCATTCATTACAATGCTATTAGTCTCTGCGAATTGATCAATATATCATGTATAGAACATCTTGAATGTGGACGTCTGGCTCCTTTGTGAGGCTCGAGATAATGGTTTCCCCATTCAAGCTGGCTTGTAGGAACATGGAGATAAAGCAAGGCAGGGAAGAGTTATACCGCTTACAGCTATGGAGAGGGAGCTATCTCATCCATATTATAAGTGGGTGAACTTAAAAGGCATAAAAAGGGACAGTTTATTGTGAGGAGGAAAGCAGCTCCGGAGGAGGGTGTAAAGATCTGAAAGACTCAAACTGGCACCTTTTATTCTCCTCAGGCATTCAGGAGGGAAGAAATCATCCATCCATTCTCCTTAGCACAGTCCCATAGAGCTGTGCACAGTGTGATGCAATGCCAAGCACATCTGAAAATAAAAGACATATTTCAAAATAGAACTTGGTGTTCAGCTTTATTGTTTGTTTTTTTTATTTTTGCTTTAATTTTTATTTATATTTATTTTATGGAGCCTTCAACAAGTGTATCAAAATGTTGGCTATTTTCTATCACTGTGCTGTGATGAGTAAAGTGTAGATTACTGTGGTTTGCTGGGGGTGCCCCAGCAGAGCTGGTGATACTCCATAAACTGATCGGGAATGCCAGCTCTGTGACTGGCTACAAACTGGACGCATTTGAAGCTGTGGTAGAGAAGAGGTCACTAAGAAATTTATCATGCATACTCACCGTCCTCTATACCATTTGCTGGACAGGCAGTGGAGCACCTTCTCTAACAGACTGATTCAGCTCCACTGCCACGGATCTGGAAAGTCTTTTGTGCTATAATACAACGCTTCAGTCTAGCCAACAATCATTTTCACCTCATGGTAGCAGTTCATTTCAACCCTGCTATAGCATTTAACACACATGAAGCCACTTAATAACAGTGCATGTGCATGGGGATGATCAAATAAACATGCTATAGCTATGGCTATGTTAATTGCAAACACAGTTTTTCATTCTCACTCCAAACCAGTTATTTGTATGGAAATTCATGCGTCCATATTTACTTTACTAGAATACTTATAATATTTTGTTGTAGTTTGATTGATTTCAGATTAGTTTTGACTTTATTAAAAGATAACTGTGTTTCACTTACTGATTAGTTAATTTATTAATTGATTGGTTGATTGAACAAATCAATCAGTGAACAAAATTGCTTCTGAAATCTGGGTTAAATTAGGTATATCTTTTGTTACCTTTAAGATAATAAAGCTATGTTAATGCCAAACACGCTTTTTCACTCTCAGATCAGCTTCAGTGTCATCACTTGTTTTAGGTGTGAATACTAAAAAATCTTATAACACATATAATGTGCAGAGATTTCTACATATCCTTCTCTAAAGGAGAGGTTTTAAAACGCTTCACTTTAAAACCAGCAGACAATCAACAAAACTCTTACTTGCTATTAGTGTTGGTCCAGTTACTTGAAAATAGTAATTAGTTACTAATTACTGATTACTTCTCCAACAAAGTAATCCTGTTACTTTACTGATTACTTATTTTCAAAAGTAATTAGTTACTTTATTACTTAGTTACTTTTTAAAAACATGACACAACCTGAATGCGTAATAAAGCAATAGACCTTTCAGCCCAATTCTATTTTTGCTGCAAAATCCATCATATGAAATTGAATCAAATGGAAAAGTGTCTTTTTAAAAATATTTTTTTGAGTTTTAATCTTTTAACTTTATGCACATTGCATCAAGCAAAAATTAAATTATATGCAACAGTCTTTGACAGGAAGACATTTGTTGTTTTGTTCTGCGTATTCCAGCATATAAAATAAAATATTTTTTTGGGGGGGGGCTTACACTCACTCTTTCAAATAGAAGTAAAACACAGCAAAAAATGAATAAAATCAAAGATTCAGTCGCACCAAACCCTGTCGCTCTTAAATCTATTTTCACCTGTTTAGCAGAAGTGGGGTGGGTGGAGGTTCCCCCGGTGACATAGCAGTCATGTCAATGGGAGGATCTGCCCTGCTCTCTCTGCTTACTATTATTTGAGATAATTGAAAAGTGAATAAGAGTTTAGGTCAAATGAACCCGGAGGCATCTTCCTTGGGGGGCTCAACCCGGGGTAGCGGTCATGTCCGGTTAGGGGCTCTGTTGGCTCTCCGGTGACCGTTTCCTCGCGGCTGCGTGCAGCGGGGCTAGGGGAGGGTCTGTGCTGACGGACGTGGGTTACTGACCTGGTAGCCTGGCTGGCCCTGGGTGGGTCCGGGATGGGCGTGAGGTTCTGGGGGCGCTCCGTCTCTGGGCTGGGACCCGGACCGGGCCTCGGGGGCTTGGGTCCTGGTTGGTGTGTTGCCGGGGTTGTGGGCGGGTGGGTGCATGGGGGCCCAGCCCTGGAGCAGGGTGCCGCCGGTGCGTCGAGCCACCTGGGGGGCTCTTCAACTGGTGGGGGAGATTGTCACATCTTGCAGGAGCTTTCCTCTCCTCAGGAGCTCCCTCTGCAGGAGGGGGAGATACAGGAGAGGTGGAGGAAGATCTCAGCCTGGGTGTTTATTGTCTTATGTAGTCTGGAAGATGAGTGGATGGTGGGGTGGGTGCAGTTTTCTCTGTGGTGGGGTTGGGTGGACTGTCCCGGGCTCTGTGGGGCCGGGCGGCGCTGCTGCACTGGGCCCGGTCTGGATGGGCCTGGGCCCCCTTTCCCTGGCGGGTCGCGGAGTATGGGGGTGCCTACTGGGGTCAGCGGGGGAGCTGGCCCCAGGGAGGGGTCACTTGCCCCTCCCTTCCTTCCCTCCCCATCTCCAGCTGCCTCCCTCTTCCCGCTCCACCACAACCACCCACACATGCAGGGCCTTGGAGTAGGGGTATGTCACCAGGGTGCAGAGGAGGCTACCCCCCCTTCTGTCCCCTTCTGGCTGCCTCTGCCTCAATTTTATCCCACAACTTAGACATTCACATTACTCACACTCTCATTACACATACATATAGGATCTTGGGGGTGGGCACGATACACGGAGTCCAAAGTACCATCAGGGTGTACACCCCACCCCTGGCATCGTTGCCCACCTCTCAATTTTAAATACACGTAGACATTGAGGGCTAGCAGGAGGGACCATGCGCTTACCTGCTGCTCTCTGGCAGGTAGCTCCATGCCCTCCTGGGTTTTAAATGCACCTTAGAACACACATGCATCAACATTACAATGAGCGGGTGGAGGGAGGTTTGGAGTCTTCTCTCACCCCCGTTCTCTGCGACCTGCTGGAGCAGGGGGGCTAGGAGCAGGAGTTGGCCGTCCGACTGCGGTCTGGAGTGTGGAGCCTTCCTGCTGCTGCGGAGTCGGGGCGGTCTGCCTCCCCCCACCGCAGGGAAAAGGGAAACACCACCTGGGTCTGGGTGCAGTTCCCCCCTCCAGGGGCGGGGGCACCTAGACCCGGTTTGTAGAGTACGCTTGGGGAGTGTGATCGTGTGTACAACGTCTCTTTATGTCTGTCTCCACGTTGGTTGAGTGTGGAGTAAGTGCATATGAGAGCATGAGGGTGGGAATGGATGTTTGTATCTGTGTGTGCCTGTATGTCTGTGTCTATATGTCAGGTTGGGTGTCAGGCGCCACCTCTCTGGGGACATCTCAGGCCCTCCAAGGTTTGGAGGCCTATCTCCCCCTACCACCACTTCCCCTGCCAGTGGCGGACCCCCTCAGACATCGGTGCGTTGGTGGTTCTTTGTGTCCGGGGATGGGCGTCCAGGTACACACCGGCTCACTCCTTGGCGGCCGCTTATCGGGGCCTGGAGCCTGGGGCTCGCTCGGGCCACTTCGGAGGTGGGGTGCCCCCGGCCTCTCGGCCTGGGGCTCGGTCACTCAGGCGCAGCTGGCTGCCGGCGGAGCTCACGGGCGCGTCACTGCAACTCCCCCTGGCTTCTGCTCCGCGGCTGCTGAGTGAGCCCTCATCTGGGACTCTCCTCAGCTCTTTCCGGGACAGTGGCGTAGCTGCCCCTCTGTTGGTCTTCCTTGGTCTCTTGTGTTCTGGGGGCCTCTGGATGTCTGGAGTTTTGATCTCCTCCACACCTGCTTCAAGCCCTGGAGGACGGGGCTGTGGCCCCCCCACACCCTCTAGCAGATCATTACATGAAGGAACCTTTTAAAAAAACAAAAAACAAGCGCGTCCATGCTCACAGGTGTACACACGGGTGATCACACCCACAAACTACACCCTTTTTGGCTCCTACCTCAAAGCACACTGTGTTCTGTTGATCTTATGTGCTGCACAATAATGTTTAACATTTAGTATTTACTGTCATATTCCCATATATCATTGTGATGTTGTTTATTCTATTACTCTTGTTCTCTTCTGCTTGCTTTCTTTTTTCTTTCTCAGCAGGTGATCCAGGTGATTGATATATGCATTTTTTTTCTCTGCCCGTTCTGTTGGTTTTTGTCTTTTGCCCTTCTCCCCCGTCCCTCTTCTCAGCTGTTTCTCTTTCCCTCTTTCTTTCTCCCCTTCTTTCCCCCAGTCAAGTCTGTCCCGTATTCAGTAAGTGAAAATAAAATAAACAATAAAAGGTGAATCAAATGGACCATTACGGCAAGGCTGGGATGGTCAGTTTGGTAAAGTAAATCCGTTGGGCATCTTTCTTTGCCTTTAGACAACAATTCTGAGGGCAAAAGAGCCAAACGGGACAGGCCAAAAAAAAAAAAAAAAAAAAATGAACCCTTATCTTGATTTGAACTGTTGTGCAATCAGTAGCCAATCGAAAAGACTTTAAGTTAGTTTATGGACAGAATTCAAAAATGTAATTAAATCCTAACCCTAACAAAAACTTGAACATTATATTCTAAATTGCACTTCCAGTCAATAAAATTGGAGTCTAAAACTGGCGTAAGTCCCCTGTAACTGGTCTTAGAAGCTAGGTCTTTCGACTGCGAGAAAGGAAAAAAACATATTTATCAACGTGTCAGAGCACTCCTTACATTGTGGTACATCTTATCTCCTGTTGTGTTTCAAACAGCCTTTCAAACACTTGTGAGAGAAGTTGCTTACAAGCAAGTTTACGAAAGCAAGTGTCAGCACTTTTGAAAATGATTTTCAAAATATGTGAAGAGAAAAAAAAGGGAAAAAGAGTCAAATATGCCGACTAAAAGACATCCATCATCAACAGCAACTATTCCCAAGTGGTCACCAGTCTACATGTGTGAACTTGTCAAAAATAAACATACATCTCATACAAACACGCAAAGTAATCATATTCACATCATATTTCCCTTGAAGTACATCCTCTCAGTACACTCTGGTGCCGGACCATACAGATAGTCTGTGTAGTGCAGAACCCCCAGAGAAAACAGACACAGAAGAAGGTCCATGATAACATTTGTTGCTGAGAATAAGATTTGGTACCTTTACCGAATCCCTAGAGGGCAGTACTACAACTGGTTTATATTCAGGGAAGGCTTGCCTCTGCCCGTGATAAGCAGCTGTGATCCAATTGGCTTGTTGGAAAGTGGCAAAGGTTTTAAAAAGAAGGGGCTACTTAGACAAACCGGAGTCAAGGCCTTCCTCTCTGACACTGAGGATTGTTAAAAAAAAAACCCACAAAAAAACCCTTCTTTGTCTTTGTACGATGAAAGGAACACAGTCACTAAATACCCCTGGCGGTGTATAGATTAATGGGGCATTAACATGAGCCAAATGCACCCAAGCAACCTCATGTAGACTTTTAGGTTTTAGGAGTTTAAAACTAAACCAATTCAGTAACACAGAAGAAGTAAGTGGATTGTAAATTGTTTGCCTTTTGTTGAAATATTTAGGCCAAAGTACACAACATGATTTCATTTGTAGCATCCTGCATGTTCCAATCATAACAATAATACTGATATTTAGCTATATTTTAAAAATTTTCCCTCTCGTTTTCAATATCTATATACATGATATCATGCAGTGCAATAATCTGCTGGGTCAAGTCAATGACAGCCTCCCCCCTCATTATTTTTGTTATCCATTCTGTAACTTCAGTCTGACTAGTGATGGCATATCTACAAAACAGAAAGCTACTTTTACTCCACTGAGATAACTGATGCAGTAATATCAAAAAGGCACTGTCACATTCTGTCACTTGTGTTGTTACCTGATATTTACAGCGGCACTTGGGCCTAATCGATGATGTAAATGCATCTCTCTTGGCAACGGTCTTCTTCCTGTGGAAGTTAACCAATGAAAAGAGCTGTCAAACACATAGGACAGAAACCAGCTCATGTTAGCCGTCCTTTCTCTACATTTACTTGCAGAGTTTTGACCTTTAAGAGATGTCAGCATGAAAAAAAAGAAAGGATCCCTGTGTGGGTGCATGAATGTGAGAAGGACGGGGGAGGAAAACTCCTCTTGTCCTCCCATGCACGCGCACATACACACACACACATTTCGTAGGCTAACAGCCATGGATTTAAATTCACTCTGCGGTGGACTGTTTAAATGAGCCTTAATTTAGCATCCTGCTGGCTCAATTGGGATTGTAATAGAACACATTGCACCTTGTCCTGCAACAGAAGCTCCTTCTCCCTCTTTCATCCTCTTTCTGAACCCCCTCATTCCAAGTCCTGGGAGAATTGATTTTTCCAAATGCAGGGGAACAAATCAAAGGACAGAATGATTGTGTTGCAAAGAGAAACAGTAGACACGGCATTGCAATCAATTTGACTATTAACCAAGCAATGTTTTCCTTCACTCTACAAGATTTTGTAGACTAGTATGTAATGAGTTAGCAAGACATTACTGTGTTGTAATTACAACGTTGATAAACAAAAACAGGTATACTAATTTGGTGAAGCCTTTGACGATGTCAAGAAGTAAATTATGGAACAGGCACCAGCATTAAAATAGTCATGACTAAATGTAATTGAATACCACTGTATATGCGTAATCACAGCCAGCAGTTCTACCCATGCTCTAAATAAAGACTACTGTATGCACTACTTGAAAGAGTCATGTAGGGTTATCTCTGTATTTCTAATTTGCCAAGGCTCTTTCTCCATGAGCAACAATTAATTTGAATTAAACCATGCCAATAACCCCCACCCCCCACCTCCCCTTATTTAAAGAGACACAGTAAAGCCATTTGACTTTGTTTACTTTGACATAATAACTAAAAAAACAAGACTTAAAGTGAAACAACAGGCATAATAGTCCATTGTTGTGCAGTGTAAAGCACTTTAAATGACTTTTTTTTTAGCTTGCTTACTTTTCTAAAGTTAATACATAAAAGACACATTCTTTTTGAAATAATCTTTACCTTGTATTTAGTTACTACAAGTGTGCGCACTGTTGCTGAACAGTGCAACATTTGTTTTTTTCATTGTCTTCTAAACAAAAACTCACTCTACTTTACTCTTTTGCTTCCTTCCCACAATATGCCCATCCTCTAGCGTTAAAGGAGCTCACCTTGACAGCTCCTCCAGTCACCCTGTTCTAAGTGGATGATTAAAAAGAAATGGAGGGGTTTTACTGGGGGCTGGTATGCGTGGCATCCCAAGAGTCCCTGCTCCAAGCTAGCCAAGCAGAGTGAGCTACAGCTGTCCTCCAAACAAGCCCACCATCCTTTATTTATTTCTGCTGAAATATTGATGCATGTTATGAAAGGTTTAAAATAATGTGTCTGCCTTTTTCCTCTTGCACTACCACACTGTTTTCTAATGCATAAATAATTTGTCCCTTGGACACTGCACGGACACTGGGTCCCTCACATTAGGTGGGGTGTATCCACTGTATCACATTCTTTCTGCCTGAGAGAAAATACCCGTCCCTTGTAATTTCCTACACTTATACAATCGGCAATGAGAGTAAATAATTGATGTATGAATTTAGGGCTGAAACTCCAACACAATATGACTTCATGTCAAGGGTTAGTCCCTGTAGATTTGAAGCCAAATCATCTCACAAAATGGGTTATTCCTTTCCACAAAAGGAGTATCCTTTTTTGAGTTCCTACCTTTTATTCCATCCTCCACTATGGCACTCCCCACCCCAACTCAGTTTTGTCTGCTCTTCCTTTCCAATCGAGAAAGAAGAACTGGGTTTGGGAAGCATCATGATTAGGTCTCGGTTTGCATGGCTGGAGATAACAGAGTGACTCGGCCCATTATTAGCAGAGGATATGTTTTGTTTTTGAACGCAAATGGGTTTTTCACACTGACATGAACCCGATTTTGATTGCTTCTGTGAATGATTATAAGCTGAGTATAGAACAGGAAGCACCCACTCACTTCTCATTTCAGTATCTATGTTGTGATGTACAATTATGCTCATAAATTTGTTGCCCAGATTAATTTGTGAGATAAGAAAAGGGGGACAAAAGATGAAAGGTAAATGGAGTAGAATGATAATTTCACTCTGTATGCTTCAATTAAACACGCTGTGGAAAGTACAACTCCTTTCTGTGTTGAACTGTTGAAACATCTCCTGTAGTATGGTGGTGTGACATGAGCACAAAAGTTTGGTAATATGCAGTGTGTGTAATGACAAACGCATTGTGTTTTCATTATACAACATAAAAAAAGCATGAAACATTTGGTCCCTATCTAAAGTCAGTGGCATTAATGGAATCTCTGGGAGGGAATCCCACCAATGGGAATGTTGACTGTTTCAATAGAATGGGCATGCTCATTGACGTGAACTTTTTAAAATATATCAAACAGCACAGTAGGATGTTTTAATAGTTAAAACAACTTTAACATGCATAACATAGACAGCATATGGTTACAGCATTTTGTATTTGACCCAGTGACCTCTTTACTGTTTTAGTTTAGCGACCAGTTTCTAGATTTTTTTTTTTCTTTTAATAGTGGTAGTGACTGGGATGTCTCTTTTTTTTAATAGTTCAATAAAAATGTTGCCTTCTTGCCTTTGTGTAACTTCTCCACATCAATTGGACTTTTCAGAAAATGTAACAGATGGCTCTGAAGCTTTCTGTAAATTAGCCATTGAAGTTACAAGACTTCAAACTAATTCCTATGGACATTTTTTTATTTACTTCTGCTTTTGACGAATAAATATAATTATCACTGGAATTTACTTTTTTTTTGCATACAGAGGCATTCACAAACTTGGACTTTTAATAATTAAAAGTATCATTATTGTCAACCCAACACAAGTAAAGCAAAGCCGTAATTGCAAAATACGTTTTTTTATTTGATCGTGTGTAACTGAAAACATCTATGACAGACTACTTTGAAAAGAAAATCCTTATTCTGCAATAAACTCAAGCAAGCAACATGTGCAAACAGTTCAGTCTAAGCAACATCATCAACAAGCAGCAGCCTTGTGGTTGAACAAAGCTTGAACAATGCCACATAGGCAAAGCAGTCTGGAAATTATGTCATACTCAAGATGGGCAGGTTATTTGTAACATAAAAAGAAGTGGCTGGGTCTGCAGTGAGCTTCGGGCAGAGTCTGTTTTTAACAATCAAGCACAACCCTCAGTATCAAGCTCCACTCTGACCTGAAAGCAGCATTGCTTCCTGTGGCCTAACTCTTTAGCAGGGGGCTGGGAAACTTGATGAAGTCAGAAAGCTGTCAGGCATTTAAAAAAAAAAAATCAGATAGGCAGGTTAATGTATGTTACAAATGAGCTCATTTTTGGTGTGCTGCAGCATGGTGTTACTTCTGCTGATGCCATTGAGAAACTTCCTCAGTAAAGTAAGAAGATGACAGTGTGTGAATCTATGCGTGAATGGGTGGATGACTGGATATGTAAAGCGCTTTGGGGTCCTTAGGGACTAGTAAAGCGCTATATAAATACAGGCCATTTACCATGACATCCCATGGCCTGCTAACACCTTTTTCCTCATCGCTGTGATGCGATCATAGCGCAGATGTAAATTGCAGTCATAGTACTTAAGCAGCTAGCTACATAAAGTATACAAATTTTGGGTTGTATTCAAACGATTTAGTGGCTAAATCCACAAAGAGCATTGGATATCAGAGTTTCAGCACAACCAAAAAGTGTACTAGAGCTCATAAAACATTCTGATTTTTTTCTAAATAATTATTTTCACCATGCTGGAATACTAAATCTGATCTTAAGGACCTTCTACCTGCCAAATCTTACTTTAAGCCCTGGGTGTTTAGATTCTAGCTCCCATACTTCAACTTGCTAGTTTTTTTATATTTGTGCACCAAAACGACTTGGTAATAAAAAAAATGGTTTTGGTTAAAATTTAAGACGTGAATCATGCAAAATAGGCTCCAGAGTAAACCTAACCAGTGGGTTCGCTATGTTGCCAATGGGTCTTAACCAAATGTCCATATGTGGCCACTTGGGAGTGACACTATACTACAACCAATGCCAAACAGGACACCTTATGTATATTTCTGAGATATAACCAGTCTTCCCAAATCAAGGACTTAAAGTTCCTAAAGCATTTGGGAGAGAACATTCCAACAAATTGACTGCATTGTGGCACATATCATGTTCATAGAACTTTTTGGCCACACCAAGAAAATCTGTCACTGTCATGGTCCCCATGTCTGCCCGGCTGACTCAGGTTGGCTACATATGTTTCTTATTTACATCTACCTCTCTCACGCTTGCCGTGTCTCGCCGGGGTGGAGCTCATTGCGGGCTCCCTCCCCTGGCCCTCGCACCTGAGGTTAATCACACACCTGTGGCTCATCGCCTAAACTCATCCACTACTTAAGGCAGTGGCTGGAAACATCTCGTCGCTGGACTATTGAGTAACCTCGGAATTCCATTTCCCTGGAACCCTTGGTGTGCCTGCTGGTGTGCTGTGTTTTTGTGAAAGACCCTCGTGTGTGAAGAGCTCCTTTTCCGGATTCCCCTGTGCCCTGGATTCCCCCTGCCCTCTCGCTTGTAAATATTTGCACCTGGTGTTGTATAGTAATAAACGGAACTGTATTCTAGCTGCCTTGTCTGTGCTTGAGTCCATCCCACATCGTGACAAAATAGTCCAGCCAAGACTATGGACTCAGCAGACTCTACGACCCCTGCCCGGTCGCTCTCTCGTTGGAGCAAATATTGCAACGACATGAGCAAATGCTGGTTCGGCTCAGCGGAGAAGTGACGTCTTTAGCCCAGGCCCTCGTTCAGCGGACGCCCCACGATGAAGATCCATCCTCTGCCTCATCTCCACAGGTAACGTCAGCTCTTGCGGCTGCCACCCCTTCACCATCCCCTCCACCGGTGTCCCTAGACCGACACTTACCAGAGACTTTTTCAGGGGAGATGGGAAAATGTGGTGGTTTTCTGATGCAGTGTTCTTTGCAGTTTCGACAACTCCCCCATGTGTTTTCTAGTGACGGAGTGAAAATCGCATATTTCATTCAGTTGCTGCGAGACCGTGCGTTAACCTGGGCACAAGCTCAACTACAAGCTAACCCTGAGATCACTTTCACTGACTTTTTGTCTAAGTTTCAAGTTGTGTTTGACAAGGGTTCTAGCGCCGAAGCAGCTGGTCATCGCTTACTCAACCTCAAACAAGGAAAGCACAGCATGGCTGATTATTCAGTTGATTTTTGGACCCTGGCCACACAGACTAAATGCGGAGCGGAGGCCTTAAGGACCACGCTGTTGAGTAATATAAATGATGATTTAAAAGATGAGCTAATGGTACGTGAGCTTCCTGCTTCTCTCGAATCGTTGTGTATTCAGGTGGACGATCGGCGGGACGCACGGAAATGTACTCAACGGGAGCCTCCAATGCCACGAGATTTTCCCCCCGAACATCAGAGGGCGCGCGAGTACAGCGAAAGTGAGAAGGGGGAACAGCCGATGCAGCTCGGCCACTCACGGCTCTCTCCCGCAGTGCGTCAACGCCGTCTTGCCTCCGGTGAGTGCTTATATTGGGGCCATTTCATTTCTTCCTGCCCGGCCAGTAATAGAGAGAATACCGGTGGGCGATCTTTCCAATAAACTCTCTCCCCCCCGTCTCATGTTGCCTGTCAAGCTAACAGTACGTAGCATTGCCCATTCACTGTCTGCTCTAGTTGATTCTGGTGCCGAGCAAAATTTCATTGACTCTTCTCTAGCTTCTAAGTTGAACATTGGGGTCAAGTTACTACCTGATCCCCTTCGTGTTTCTGCTCTCTCTGGTCTACCTGACATCACACACATAACCGAACCACTTTCACTCACATTATCTGGCAACCACACTGAAAGGTAATGCTTCTTTGTGTTTTTGGCTCCTTTGACCCCACTCGTGTTAGGTCACTCGTGGCTTTTGCAACATAACCCTCAGATAGATTGGAGAAAGGAGTGAGTGACGGCGTGGAGTGCTGAGTGCCACATGAACTGTCTGAAGTCTGCCACGCCCCCGGTCACTTATCTCTCCCCCGGAAAGCCCTCTGAGCCACCTGATTTATCTGTAGTTCCTTCCGTGTACCACGACCTCATGGCCGTCTTTAGCAAGGATGAGGCATGCTCGCTTCCGCCTTACAGGCCCTACGATTGTGCTATTGATCTCCTTCCCGGGGCCCCCCTTCCATCTGGCCGCCTGTATAGCCTTACCCAGCCTGAAAGGGAGGCCATGGAGAAATACATCATGGACTCGCTGGCCGCGGGCATTATTCGACCATCATCATCCCCAGTAGGTGCAGGCTTTTTCTTCGTGGAGAAGAAAGATAAATCCCTTCGGCCATGTATCGACTTTCGCCAACTCAACAGTATCACTGTGAAAAACAAATACACCTTACCTCTTCTTTCCTCCACCTTTGAACTGCTGCAGGGGGCGACAGTGTTCAGCAAGCTCGATTTGCGCAATGCATACCATTTGGTGAGGATCAGACGGGGAGATGAGTGGAAAATGGCGTTTAACACGCATTTAGGCCACTTCGAGTATCTGGTTATGCCATATGGGTTGACAAATGCTCCTGCCGTTTTTCAAGCCTTGGTAAATGACATCCTCAGAGACTTTATTAAACGCTGTGCTATTGTTTACCTTGATGATATTCTCATCTTCTCCAAGTTCCTAGCAGAGCATGAGGTCCACGTGAGGCAGATCCTTCAACGCTTGTTGGAGAGCAAGCTATTCATCAAGGCCGAGAAGTGCGAGTTTCACGTGGACACGGTGGTGTTCCTGGGGTACATAATCACACAAGGTAACCTGAAACCTGACCCAGTGAAGGTCCGCGCAGTTCTGGACTGGCCCCAGCCGTCTAACCGTCGTCAACTCCAGTGTTTCCTGGGTTTTGCCAATTTTTACCGCTGGTTCGTTCAGAATTTCAGCCAGATTGCTTTGCCTCTCACTAGCCTTACTTCTCCCAAAGTGTGTTTTCAGTGGGATCAGGAAGCTCAGTTGGCCTTTACCGACCTGAAGGAAAGGTTTGCCGCCTCTCCCATCCTGCGTCAGCTCAACCAGGACCAGCAGTTTGTAGTGGAGGTGAACGCATCGGAGTCTGGGGTCGGGGCAGTCCTGTCACAGTGCTTTGAGGGTAAGCTCCACCCTTGCGCCTTTTTTTCCCATCGGCTCTCTCCCGCAGAGCGGAACTATGACATCGGGGACAGAGATTTTCTGGCCGTGAAACTCGCCCTGGAGGAATGGAGGCACTGGCTAGAGGGCGCTAAGCACCCCTTCATTGTCTGGACGGACCACAAAAACCTAGAGTACATCAGATCTGCCAAGCGTCTCAACTCTCGTCAGGCAAGGTGGGCCCTGTTCTTTACTCGGTTTAACTTCTCCATCACCTACAGGCCAGGCTCCCGTAAAATCAAGGCAGACGCCCTTTCTCGACAATTTACCACCATCAAGGAAGAGTCGGATCCCGGGCCCATTTTTCCCACCTCCAGCATTATTGGAGCAGTCTCCTGGGAGATTGAGGCTCTGGTCCGTAACGCTCAAGACTCTGAACCCGACCCTGGTACCGGCCCGTGAGGTCGGCTCTTTGTTCCCACATCCGTCCGGTCACAGGTTCTTCAGTGGGGGCATGACACTCGTCTCACCTGCCATCCCAGGATTCACCGCACCATCACCTTTCTGCAGTGTTATTTTTGGTGGCCCACGCTACCAAAAATAACCGCCGGCGGACCCCAGCCCCGGAATATGCCGCTGGCCAAAAGGTATGGCTGTCAACTCGCTTTGTGCCGCTCAGAGCAGAATCAAAGAAGCTCTCGCCCAGCTTCATTGGACCGTTTGAGATCGACTCTGTTGTTAACCCTGCCTCTGTCCCCTTAAAACTGCCGTGTAACATGCGTGTTCACAATGTCTTTCATGTCTCGCAGATCAAGCCATTGCTCTCCAGACCATTGTGCCCTCCCGCCAGGCCTCCTCCGCCCGCCTGGCTCGTGGATGGTCAGGAGGTGTACAACATCACTCACATCATGGACTCTCGGCGCCGGGGGAGGGGTGTCCAGTACCTGGTCTATTGGGAGGGCTACGGGCCAGAGGAACGCTCCTGGGTGCCTCGGTCGGCTGTCCTGGCTGAAGGTTTGCTGCGGGAGTTCCACTGTCAGCATCCGGGTAAGCCTGGTGAGTTGCCGGGAGGCTCCCGTTGAGGGGGGGGTATTGTAATGGTCCCCGTGTCTGCCCGGCTGACTCAGGTTGGCTACATATGTTTCTTGTTTACCTCCCTCACGCTTGCCGTGTCTCGCCGGGGCAGAGCTCATTGCGGGCTTCCTCCCCTGGCTCTCGCACCTGAGGTTAATCACACACCTGTGGCTCATCGCCTAAACTCATCCACTACTTAAGGCAGTGGCTGGATACATCTCGTCGCTGAACTATTGAGTAACCTCGGAATTCCGTTTCCCTGGAACCCTTGGTGTGCAGGCTGGTGTGCTGTGTTTTTGTGAAAGACCCTCGTGTGTGAAGAGCTCCTTTACCGGATTCCCCTGTGCCCTAGATTCCCCCTGCCCTCTCACTTGTATATATTTGCACCTGGTGTTGTATAGTAATAAACGGAACTGTATTCTAGCTGCCTTTACTGTGCTTGAGTCCATCCCACATTGTGACAGTCACCTGCCTTATTGACAAGATTTGGCTTCCTCCAACTTCATTATCTTCCATAAACTTAAATTCAAGTCAAAATGTTACTTTTTAATACAGTGAAGGAGATCCAGCAAGCATTGCAAATATGCACATACAAGTGGTCAGAACTTGACTACCACAATTACTCTAAATGTAGGAGTTGTGCTTGCAGGGCTTTGCTTCCCACAGACAGTAATGGATGCATCTACTTGAAACTCTAAACTAAAAGACTGATTCACTGGCAGACATATCAGTCACTGCCACCTTACAACCTTCAAACATAGCTAGCTCACATATCCTTAAAGGGTAAAAAGGAAAATTGGATTAAAATTACTGTGGGGGTTAATGAATGAATGAGTGAAGGATAGATATTATTTTGGTATGACATTGTCATTCACTGCCACCACAGGGGTACTCTCCAAATATTTATTATGAACAGAAATGACCCTAGGATTTTCCCTGACCTCTGTAAAGCTGTTGTATCATAGGCGTCTTTGCTCTTCCCCCTCCTACTGCTTTCTGCTGCTCTGGCTTTAGCAAAAAAAAGTGCTTGGGGCTACACAGACGTCCTGGCTTCCACCCCCTCTTTACATTGTATTAATGTGCATGTGCATGTGAATGTGTATACGTGTGTCTAGGCTTGGAAGTGTATCCTTGACCACCTTGCACTGTAATCACTGCACACAGCTGCCACCTGCCTTTTTCTCTCATGTGTTGAGCCTTCTTTCTCTCACCCCCTCCTATGCTATAACTGGTATGATCTCGACAGTGGATCCTAATGTCTCTAGCCATGATTAATCTGATAAATAATAAATATATCAATCTAGCCTCTCGACAAGGACTAATTCTAACCAGCAGGAAGGCACAAGCCCCCTTTAACTGCTGCCTGTAGCTGCCAAATTAATTATTTAATGATTAATTCTTTAGGAAATGGGAAAGTTTTGATTAATACTGTCCAGGCATCTGTCTTCAGTTGTTTGATGTATGTCAGAGAATTTCACCCTTGCTTTCATACCGTCTGACCTCGCACGCACAAGCAGAAAATGCACGGGCACAAGCACTACACTTACACAGAAGCAAGCACAGAAGAGAGACATTTTAGCTCTTATGAACAAAGCCAGAGGCTACTGTCACTGAGATCAGATGCTGAATATCTCACAATAAATTGCAGCTGGATCTCAGAGGCCTTCATCCTTGAACCTTGAACAAGTCAGCTTTGGATAACACCCCCCACCCTCCACATCTCTATGTGTGTGTGTGCATTTATGTGAGCTTCCGACCCTATTTACTAATGGAAACCTCTGAGGCCCTTGACTTGCTATACATTTTTAATGCTGTCAAATTGTCATTTCTCTCTACTGTTTGCTGTTAAAAGGAAAAAATAAAAGTTGAATCAAACACAAATAAACTACGTTTTGACATAATGAACACCATTTTTCTTGGATATACCTAAAGGAAAAAATATTTGTTTCTTTAGTTAACAGTATTTCTGCCCATTAACTGCAAAAGCTTTAGAGTAACAACCATACGAAACCACAAGAAATTATTAAGTAAACAGAAATAGGAAACTGCTTTTTGCATTTTGCACAAAAAGCACAAAAATCATCATATGAAACATTAAGAAAGTTCTGTACTATACAGTAAAAATTAATGTATCAAGGGTAAGCACAAACATATTTATGTAACTGCTCTCCTTGGCAAAATGGGGAAGCAAATACTCTACATTCAACAGTTAAGATACCACAGATCTTCTTTAAACTGACTGTATTAGACTCAGGGCAGATAGTTAAGCAACAGTGGTATACTGCAAAAGAGTTCAGTATATTAACATGCACAAAAGCTCAACATAACACAACAACTACCCCTATTTTGTGTTCGACCTACAGACAGAATTACAATTTTTTTTTCACTTATTTTAATTATACCTGACAGCCTTCTCATATCCAAAAGTCTGTCTTCTTTAGAAAAGGCTAGTTTTCGTCTTAGACTCCCCCTCTCTCTTAGCACATCTCAGGCTTCCCCAGGTGTGGGGGCTATTTTCCCCTGCCAAACTTCCTACCAGTGGCTGGTGCTCACACCTTCCTGTGAACTGGTAGTTCTCAGTGTCCAGGGCTGGGTGCTCAGATGTATACTGGCTTTCTCCCGGCAGCCGCTCTGTCAGCCCCCTGCTGGGAGCTGAGGTGCCCTTGGGTCTCAGGTCTCTTGGTCCACCCCTGGTCTTATCTGTTATGGTTGTAATAATAAAAAAAAAAAAATCTTAATAAAAGACAGGGGAAAAAAATAGAAGAAGAAGCTAGTTTAAAAATTGAAAGAATGTGATTTCCCACATATAAATCAATCTATAATCTTTAAAAAAAAAAAAAAAAAAAAGAAAAACAAACAATTTGAATCTCAATTTAATACATATTTTTTTTAAGTATTTTTTAAATGGTAAAAAAAACCCAAACATTTTTGCTGAGCTGTGCAGAAAGAAATCACTGCTATGTCATTCATCACTGCTTGTTTTTAATCATGATATGGCTCCCCTTCCCCTCTCAACCTTCACTAAAAACCAACTGCCCTCAGGGTGAAAAGAGGAGACCTGTCTTTAATAGGGCCAACAACTTGACAAATCTTTTGTTGTCTTCAAATACACATTTCCACACTACGAAAAACACACACAAATAGAGACGTACATACCAGTGTTGTCCACTTACACAAAACCGCACACACTTGTAAACAAACGTAAACTAAAAATGAGACAGGAGGCCGGCAACTCCCCGTCAGAGTGACAGACTGCATTGTCCGAGCGAGCTTTGGTGGTTGTAACAAGCGTCAGGACATTAGAGCAAACAAAAGCTGGATTGGAGGTGTCATCAATCAATTGGCTGACAGTTGACTTCAGTCTGATTGTCTCGTACTCTGCATAATAAGTGATTGGATCTCAGCTAATTAGATATTGGGTAATCAATCTTTGCCAACAAGGCACTTGGCTGAGGGTCTCTCCCTTTGCGTGTGCCTGTTGTCATGAAATAAATTAGAAATAAAAATTATTTTGTGCTAGCCAAAAGGTAATTCCCTCCAGTGAGCTGTCCAACCGCTGCCTTTGTGCAAAAGAGACACATGGAGGGGCTGTGGGGGGGTCTCATGTCCTAAGCAATTATTGAAATATTCAGTTGAAGAATTTACATAATAAATGAAGCAATGAAATATTAATATATTTGCTCGGAAAGATGTTTTACTCTGAATAAACATGCTTCTAACAATATGTCCACACAAAAGCAAGCGATTTTCATACAGAGAACAACACTAACAAATCATTTATAGGCGTTTATAATAAATGATTTTAGACAATCAAAGCATTAGATTAGCAGTAACAACTCCCACCGAATATGATTGCTGGTCGTTTTAACAGGAATTCCAAACACCTTAAACAAGTACAGTAGCTATCCCAATTTCTGATTTCTTCAAAATCGCATTTGGAGCACAACTGAGCCAAAGAAATGCACACAATATTTGACATGTCACAGTTTGTTCACACTTTCTTCTCGCTGTCAAACTATTCCCCCTGTGTGTTTTCTTTTAGAGCCTTGCCAAAACTGTACTACTGCTTATTCTTTTTTTCTTTTTTCCCACGCTCAGGTAGCCATTGTAAGCTGTACAACACATACAGTAACACTGCAGGGACACCAAACATGCAGTTGGGGAAATCACAAGACACTACAGAGAAGTAAGGGAGGAGGAGTAGGAATGGGAGGAGAAGCAACCAAACAAGCATGTGACAGAAAAGTACAAGCAAAAGTGTAAGAGGAGAATAAAAGAAAGAAGGACCAAATGAGGAAATGAGTGATAGTTAGAGAGAGTCAAATGCTTGAGATGGAGGAGACACTCTTTTATTTATTTATTTTTACACAATGCCAGAATGTAAGCAAGTAAAAGCAGCCAGCTGGGCCTCAGTCTCTCAGCAGTGTGTCAGAGCCTGTCACCACCACTGCCACCGAGACAGCTACAAGTTTACAACAGCTGCCGACTAATGTTTGATCAGTTATAAAATATGCCAGGGTGACAACACCATGCTGCCCATGCATTTGTGGGGGCCTTCTGCATTAAAGATTCAGTGCCTGGCAAGTAACGACGGCCCTGATGGTCTCAGTGCTGCCGCCGCTCCCCGCCCGCTCTCTCTCCCCAAAGGTATACTCGGGGACGGAGACAACTTCACAAGATGTCAGAAACCATCTCTGTTTTGTGTTCACCGGGTGAGCATTCTTCTAAGTAAACCAGCCTTCACGTCAGCTTTTGTACTACGTCCACTGCTGAGACTTTCGGTACTAACACAGGCAGCGAGGGAGAATTCAGACAGCAAGCACTGGAGAAAAGAGCAGGCGGGAACTTAAAACCACAATGGAAAAAGGTTGATTTTCAGGCATTTTCTTTTCTTATGATAAATAAGCAGCACTTTGGTGATCTTTGATGATTTTCTGATCATGATAAAGTCTATATGCTTAAAATTTAAACAAAAATTGGTTAAATTGTTATTAAATGGCGCTTCATCCTTTACTGTGGTGCAGGGGATTTTTGTCCTTTCTTTTCAGAGGCATTTCCAGCTGTCTCGTTGTCTGTTTGTTCACGGTGGGCATGCCAAGGAGAGTCTCCTGGTAAATGTCAACTGTCAGAGAATTGAGGACTCCTCATCAATCGCCCTGCCATGGAGCTTTGGGCAATGAAACCCCTCCAAGGAACACCAGCTATATAGAGGGAGCAGACGAAAGAGAACACAGTGGCGCTGGTTAACTGAAGGAAGTCATGGTCCAAAAGAGAGTGAGAGAGAAGGAAAGAGAGAATATGGACGAATCAGATTTCCTTTCCCCTGTGACAAGGTCCTCTGACAGGTTTGTTGCTGGCAGTCTGAGCAGTAGGCTATGATTGCCAGAGTGCATTAGAGGCCATGTGTGTAATTTGACATCTCAATATTGAAATAGTAATGTATCCTCATACAGCATAAATTGCTGCCCAGTAATTGGATTCCAGGCATGCGGTACAGAGAGCTGAGATGTCCTTGCAAGCTTGATAATGCTGTGTCATGGTATCTGGTGAGGGAGCTGTGATAAATAAATAAATAAATAAATAAAATGTTCAAATTGAATGTGGGTTTGTAATGTGGCATTTGTTAACTCGTAATAAATTGTCATCTATTTTATTAGGTTCAATGTTTATGTCCCCCCAACCCACCCACAAAAAAAAAGCACACACTCACACACCTGTGCACACAGGTCTGATCTTTTCTTTTCTCCTTGCTTAGTAGCAGCTTCTTGCCTATCTAAATAATTCAGTTCAAGTGAGAATCACCATATCTTGCAGGATACTTAACATGCCAAGAAGAGCAACAGACAAGGAACAGGAGGCCTGAATTCAATTAGGCCTTTTGTCACAGACAATAGGGCGACAAATTCATTTTGTTACAATACTGGCTGCATTGTGAGCCATCAATTTTGTACCTGGCTCTGTTCTCCGCCCTCTCTCCTTTACTCTTTTTTTTTTCTTTTTTTTTTTTGGATGGGGGGGCGGGTGTTTTTGTTTCACTAATGCTTTTGACGTCTGTGCCCACTGCCTTTCGCTGCCTCATTTTATCTTTACACCAAGAGCCGCAGGTATCAGGTGCTTGTGTGTGTGTTAATGTGTATGCGCGCGTGTCCGCATACCGAGGTGTTGTGTTACTCGGGATCAAGTGACGGCGGTGCCTCGAAAAGGACCGGCTATTCTTTAGGGTCGCTGAGATACTGCCGACTAATTGGATGAGGTGTAAGTCAAGCCAACGGGCCTCAGACTTTGATGTGACTTACACTGGAGAGAGAGCAGGAGAGTGAGGGAGACATAAAGGTGCTTCACAGACATCAGTGTTTGTTCCAAATGTGAGCTCTTTGTACCAGCCTCCACCTGTTCACAGACACACACACACACACACACACATACACTCACACAATGCAAATGCTGGCGATCCACTTCGTTTATAGTGGTTCATTAATTTTTCAAGCAGTTCCTTGGTTTCCTTATGTTCAGCTACTTGCTTTTCATTTGTGCTTCCTTGTTTGTTTGCACTTTTATTGTATACAGGAAATGTAGCAGGTAATTGACCAATGCCAATATTTTCATCCCTTCTTCATTCTTCTTTGTTTTATTTAAAATATTTTTATCATCTTAAAAATTGGACAATATTTAAAAGACTGAAATTTTAAATAATTCAGTAACATCTTAGATTAAATATGTTTATATTCATGTATGTGTGTGTGTCAGTCTGTTAAATTTGCTAAGGAATTTCACCAGTTTCTTTTATCTTCTGTGTTATATGACAGATACTTAAAAGAAGGCACTTGTCAAGAGTGCTTACATCTTCTAGCCTAAAGAGCTTAAAAAAAAGAGGCTGTGAAAAAAGATGATGTGGAAGGGAGAAAGGGGACGTGAGGGGTGAAGTTACAGCAACAGCTGGTACATCCTGGGATCCTGGCCAGGATGTTGACTCTCTCTTTCACCTCCCATCTGCTTTCATATTACCTACAATCCCTTGTCTACACTCCCTCTTGCTTACACTCGCTGCCCTTACCTAATGTAAATTTCTATGTCCTGACCTGTCTCTGCCTGTTTGTCATTTTCTTTTTCTTCTTCACAATATGAGCCAAGGATACCCCATTCGCACGTCATAAGAGTTAGCTGTACGCATTTATACAAACTGGCTTAATACTTCATCGAATGTTTCCAACAAACAAAAAAAATAAAATAAAATAAAAATGTCTTAATTTCTATTTGGAATTGTGGTAAATCTTCACATTAAGAATTAATCAATCACTGGGTGCTACTCTCATGAAAAGATATGGGTATTTACTAATGATATGTAACCTATAAGAATAAAGTTATTTAGAATTTTGAAACACGAGGTCATATGACCATGGCAAATACAGAATTACAAATACAGAGGTGAAAGCTTACAAAGGGCTTTAAAATAAAATGAAATATATAGGCTATTTAGCATTGGTCAACAAGTAAATCTACAAAAAACAAACAAACAAAAAAAAAAAAACAAGCTGTGGCAAGATTACCTAGTGAATAGTGGATAGGACACTAAAAAGATAATTTCCACACTTGTACTTTCAACACTCTCAACATTAAGCTTACAGTGCAGTACTGCATTACCTGCACATGGTGACTAGAAAATATGCAGCTTATCAGTGAAGTATGCATGTGACTATAAACTCTAGCCATGCTGAAATGCATATGGTTATTTACAGTGCGGAGACTTTAACATACCTGTATAATGACTGTCACATTCCTTTAGTTGCAAATATATTTCTGTTCGCAGAAAACATGTTCAAGTTCAATGAACCTGCTCTTTTTTTAGAACATTTTTTGCACAGCATGAACTCCAGGAACAGCTTAAACAGGACACCTGCTGCACTTTACTATATTAAGCAGTCCAGCTCTTGATTTCCTCAGACATTTCTATGTCACTATTAACTAAGATGATACAGAAAGAAAATCTTGATTTACACGATTGTTCAGGTTCAAAATACTCTTGATTAGATTGTTTTCCTCATAGAGTTGATTGCTTTTTCTTCAGCTAAAGTTTCAGATAAACACAGAGGTAGAGAGACAAGCGTGGTTTAAGGAACAGAGGCACGACTCCACTTCATAGACTTAACAGTCTCAGAGGCCCCAATGTGTAAGAATTGTGAATTACCATACATCAAACACCAGCCGCCATGGCACGTTGCAATCAGAGATGTTAACCTTTCAAATATTCCGTGAAATTACTAAAGCAAGGTTAGCAGCTTTACGCAGACACATATACACAAAGGCATGTATGTTCCACACCTTAATACCACATTGTTGCCTTCTTTTCAAATGTCAGAGTTTATGCCATATACAATGTAATTATGTTATGAACGCATTGTAGTTCCTAATATTGTGTGTGCCATTCACCAGGTTCAATTGTCTGCGCTTTCGTAGTGTTTTTCAAATTGTATCACAGAGAGGCCATTGTATATCGCACACTAGACTGACATATCCCACATTGTGAAAATAATCCTTTTAAAATGTGTGAAATAATTTTGTTCCCATAATCCCTAAAATCCCCCAGTAAGTATTACAGGGTAAGAAATGGATGGAAAATTACTATTTACACAAGAAAAGAAGGAATCATTAAGGGTATTTCACTGCAAGGGTAATTTGACATGCAATTTGCAGTAAAATGCTTAAATGTGAGAAAAAAAAGCTTCCATAGGCTTCTCATCTGCCTCTAACTAACTCATCTTGCCACCCTGGATTGTTAGAAGTGCCATTTGCCCTTTCTCAATTCACAGTGGGCTTTAATCTTGGGCAGGGGGTGCAATCATTGGAGTGGCTGTACAACTGCAGGGACTTTTTGATTCAGAGTGCTGTTTATTAGCTTGAAGCATCTGGGCAAGGATCTTGTGATTAATTGGGGTGAGCTGCCCCTGATATTACAAGGTCAACCCTCACCAAGCCTCCTTTACTCTTTCCATTTACATCAGTTAGTGGGGTAGACCTGTGTGTGCATGTGTGTGTGTGTGTGTGAGAGAGAGAGAGAGACGACAGACGCAATGTGTAGATTAGCAAGAGAACAATACAGAGAATAGCAGAGAGAGAAAACGAGCGAGTCTATATATGTTGCTCTAGCCAATCTGAGCTTGAATATACAGTGGGGCAAAAAAGTATTTAGTCAGCCACCGATTGTGCAAGTTCCCCCACTTAAAATGATGACAGAGGTCAGTAATTTGCACCAGAGGTACACTTCAACTGTGAGAGACAGAATGTGAAAAAAAAATCCATGAATTCACATGGTAGGATTTGTAAAGAATTTATTCGTAAATCAGGGTGGAAAATAAGTATTTGGTCACCTCAAACAAGGAAAATCTCTGGCTCTCACAGACCTGTAACGTCTTCTGTAAGAAGCTTTTCTGTCCCCCACTTGTTACCTGTATGAATGGCACCAGTTTGAACTCATCATCTGTATAAAAGACACCTGTCCACAGCCTCAAACAGTCAGACTTCAAACTCCGCCATGGCCAAGACCAAAGAGCTTTCGAAGGACACCAGGAAAAGTATTGTAGACCTGCACCAGACTGGGAAGAGTGAATCTACAATAGGCAAGCAGCTTGGTGTGAAAAAAATCAACTGTGGGAGCAATCATCAGAAAATGGAAGACATACAAGACCACTGATAATCTCCCTCGATCTGGGGCTCCACGCAAGATCTCATCCCGTGGGGTCAAAATGATCATGAGAACGGTGAGCAAAGATCCCAGAACCACACGGGGGGACCTGGTGAATGACCTGCAGAGAGCTGGGACCAAAGTAACAAAGGTCACCATCAGTAACACACTACAACGGCAGGGAATCAAATCCCGCAGTGCCAGACGTGTTCCGCTGCTGAAGCCAGTGCACGTCCAGGCCCGTCTGAAGTTTGCCAGAGAGCACATGGATGATACAGCAGAGGATTGGGAGAATGTCATGTGGTCAGATGAAACCAAAGTAGAACTTTTTGGTATAGACTCAACTCGTCGTGTTTGGAGGAAGAAGAATACTGAGTTGCATCCCAAGAACACCATACCTACTGTGAAGCATGGGGGTGGAAACATCATGCTATGGGGCTGTTTTTCTGCCAAGGGGACAGGACGACTGATCCGTGTTAAGGACAGAATGAATGGGGCCATGTATCGTGAGATTTTGAGCCAAAACCTCCTTCCATCAGTGAGAACTTTGAAGATGAAACGAGGCTGGGTCTTCCAACATGACAATGATCCAAAACACACCGCCCGGGCAACAAAGGAGTGGCTCCGTAAGAAGCATTTGAAAGTCCTGGAGTGGCCTAGCCAGTCTCCAGACCTCAACCCCATAGAAAATCTGTGGCGGGAGTTGAAAGTCCGTGTTGCTCGGCGACAGCCCCAAAACATCACTGCTCTCGAGAAGATCTGCATGGAGGAATGGGCCAAAATACCAGCTACTGTGTGTGCAAACCTGGTAAAGACCTATAGTAGATGTTTGACCTCTGTTATTGCCAACAAAGGTTATGTTACAAAGTATTGAGTTGTATTTTTGTTATTGACCAAATACTTATTTTCCACCCTGATTTACGAATAAATTCTTTACAAATCCTATCATGTGGATTCATGGATTTTTTTTTCACATTCTGTCTCTCACAGTTGAAGTGTACCTCTGGTGCAAATTACTGACCTCTGTCATCATTTTAGGTGGGGGAACTTGCACAATCGGTGGCTGACTAAATACTTTTTTGCCCCACTGTAGCTCCAAGTAGCCTTGTAATTCATTTCATGGAAATTAGAATTTTTTGCTTTATGTTTCTGTGATTCTTCAGTAACTTTGCTAATACCGCACTGCATCAGCCAATCAGTGAGCCATATGTCACTAGTGAAGACAAAAGGATAGGACACATTTTATGAGCATTCTCTTTATCATAGCCTCCCCCCTTTACCTTGCCTTATTAAGGTTGTGCTTGGTGTTTGATCTACTATATTTACTGGCATATATAACATAACTGTCTGGGCCACTCTCTTTAGAATGTGTTGCAAATTGGGTTTCAAAGCATCCTTCTGGTTTCTTGGTCCCTGATTAACTTTATATTCATTACTAAATCATATTAGTCATTATAGGCTCATCAGTGGAGTTCCCTTCTGTGCAAATGAGAGTCCCCCCATTCACTCACACTGTGAACATTGCTAGAAAGGCACACATACAAGCTCAGACCATTTGAGAAATATCTGTATGGAGCATTTACAGTAGAGGGTGTTTTCGGTTACTTCAGACAGAGGGCGGCCTTGTGTCAGCTACCTCACTCTCTTTCATTCCCACTCAGGCAGATAAGAGGAACACGTGAGATTCAGGAACCTGTTTTGGAAGGTGGTTTCTATCTTTGGAAGAAAAACAAGGCTAAATGGTTTACCACCAAATATGAAAGTTACAATTTCTATTATTCTAAACCAAGAAGTTTCTGTTATCTATCGTCAGTGTGCAGTATTTTTTATTTTAATTTTACACTGTTGTACACTGCTGCAGTTATATAACGGCAACAACAGAACTCATTTGCTTTTCATTCAAAAACAGGCACAATTTAAGCAAATGAATACGGTATTTTGGTTAAGTTTCTAACCTTTAACCCTTTAAGACCTAGCATAGAACCAAATCCGCCAGAGCTTATCTTTATATTTTTACATGCTGTAGTGCCATTTTTGGGAGCATTTGGAGTTGCTATACATCAATACAACCATTATAGCCCAAACTTTAATAATATGTATGCATTGAGTGCATAATAACTACACAAATTGCAAAAAAGTGCAATAAACTACAATAAAATCGAAAATTGTTTTTTTTATTATTATTATTATTTTTTTTTACATATATTTCTAGTTAGAGAAATTTAAGAGGTTTATCCTGCAAAACTTTAAATACAAAAACGTTGCACAAAATAGTTTCCAACAACAGGAAATTTCTTTTGAGTGTCTTCATAGTTTTATTTTTGAGATACACCAATTTTTATATACTGCAGGAAAAACGAAGAAAAAATATTATAATGCAAATTTGCAAAAAACCAGCATGTGCGTCAAAATAAACTATTTAAAGCAGTGCAAATTGAGTTCTAAGCATCCCAGAAACTATACGGAAAAGCACCAGTGTAGGCTTATAAGGCCCTGAAGGTAAAAAAATTAATTTTCCTCGAAAATGACGTCACTTCCAGTTTCGGGCAGGTAATGGCGGACATGCGATAGTTCACGCTGACATCTATTCCAACGTAGGAAGTGTTACGAACAGCTGATCGGGTCGGCAGAGCGTGTTTCTGGAATATTATGTTTTTGTTGCTACAAGTGCTTTTTATGCAATTTTTGCAAAGCTGTATGTGGAAGGAAACCGTGACCTAGGACAAGCTGATGGCATAAAGTGTAAGTACAACTCCTCCGGTTTCTTATGCAAAAACAATTATTGTGCTAGCTTATGTGGTTGCAGTTCTACAGGGATTTTAAAATAGTTACGCAAAACGGAGCGTGCCACCTCCAGCATTAATATTTCACACTCCCAGAAAAGCTTACATATACATATATATATATATATATATATACACATATACATATATATATATATATATATATATATATATATATATATATATATATATATATATATATATATTAGAGATGGCACGATACCACTTTTTTTATGTCCGATACCGATACCGATATCATAAATTTGGATATCTGCCGATACCGATATGAATCCGATATAGTGTTTTTTAATCAACAAAACTTTTTTTAAATATCTTGCTGCATTTTGTATAAGTTCATACTCAAGTTTAAAACAACAGCTACACTAAAGCTATTCTGTTATACCTGTATGCAAAAAAAAAAATTTCATAGTTCAGCAATACTGATCAATCTAATAAACTTAAACCTACACCATCCTCCCTATTCTGGTATTTTAAAGAGTACTTAGCATAAATATTAAGCAACCTAACTAATAGGGTTCCAACTCCCAGCAACAACAAAAATAAATAAATAAAAAATAGGGAACCACCCCTCACGCTCCACCTCATGATGCTTAATCGACGTAATCAACCTTAATTTGATGCAGTGTGAAAAAAAAAATGCACAGAAATCAATTATTTTTCAAGAAATATTAAATAGATTCAACATCTTTCTTCAACAAAATTGCAGACTGCACAGATGGTACCTTCCCAAAGGAAAAAGTACTATAGCTTACTAGGGTATATATATATATATATATATATATTAGACTTAATAGTTACTATATACAGTAATTGACTTCTATTCATTTTACATCAAATTAAAACTTTGGGTGTCAGATAATTATTTATTAAAAGCTTGACATTTTAAATGAGAATAAGAAAGAAAAGTATGTCTTTGTGCCCCCTTTTCCCTGTTAATGCCCTATCAGCCCCCCTGGCTAAACTTTGCTAGATCCGCCCCTGCACAGTTACCAGCCATCAGCTACGTAGAAAAGATCCTCGAGTAGAAAGTAATATTAAATAAATTCTAACAACAGCTGATCAAGCTTAAACGTGCTGCTGTTGTTCAGCCGCTGGTTTCCTCTTTCTGGTGCAAAATGGGCCAAAAGCAAACTAGAGACACGGACTCGCGACAGAAAAGCCGATCAGCTGATCGTTAAGCAGTTTCATGATTGAAGTAGCAGCAGGAGAGGCAGTCGTTTGTTAAGCTTAAATACAGGCCATTTACATAAATACAGGCCATTTACCATTTACCATTTAACGCAGGAATGCTTTACAAACATTCAGAGATGGACTTACACACTTGCTTTACTTCTCTCGGGATAACTTTGTCGGAGATGAAATGCCGGGTTGCTAGCGAAGCTCCAAATGCTATCCAGACCACCGACAGGTCCCGCATGCCACAGCCGCTCTATCACGTGATGCATACTGCTCCGACGTGCTAACGTTCTGAGGTGAGTTACAGCGTGTTGCAAGTTTTGTGAGGTGCTTTCGTGATATTTAATGGATCGGATTACATTTTTTATTTTTCTCCGATATCCGATCCAGTAATTTAGGTCAGTATCGGACCGATACGTAATATCGGATCGGTCCATCTCTAATATATATATATATATATATATATATATATATATATATATATATATATATATATATATATATATATATATAAAAGCTTATATAAAAGCTTACATTTTCAACAGTCATTTATTCAAAGATCTGCTGCTTTATATTAAACTGAAACTCTACAAGTGTTTGAAAGGTGATTTAGGCTTATACTGCAGTCTCATCATTTGTCATATTAAGCCCTGATTGGTCAAAGTGTGTGTGAATGAGAATGATGAAAAACAATAGAACAGGAAAGATAGAAGAAGAAAAAAAAGATGGCTGACCACACCGTATTCTCCATCATCAGATAAAGACACAATATGTGGATGAACACATGTTTTTGACTGTAGATTATGACGGAGCACTGTTATTTCCTGTACGAATACACTTTCAATTTCCTGCTCAGCACTTTAGTTTTATTACAATGATAACACGATACCATCGGCTGTAACCATGGGGACGAAACCAACAGTGCTTTCAATAGAAGGGAGTGATAAGAAAAATGACGTGAAAGACAGAATAAAAGTGAGAAGATAGGATAATGCTGAAAAAAATCTGTCTCGGACAGAAATCTGGCTATAGCAAGATGATCATAATTGCTATTATTTAGCTATTAGTCACAGGAGACTGTGTTATAAGTTTTTTTTCAACTATGATTCTTAAGCCCATTTTTAGGGCACTTTGATTAGGTTTCTTTGTGGCTTCTGTTTAATGGAAGATGTGTGCACGATATTCATTGAGCAATAGCTCTATATTAAAAGACGGATATCAAATCTGCTTTGTCAATTGAGTGGAAATGGGATTTCTGTTCACTTTAAAGCACTTATTATCTGTAATAACTGAAACTGTTTTGTGCAAAGGTAGTGAAAGTTGTATGGATGTAATTTTGTATACATTCACCCAGTTCGGGTACATGGGTTGGGCCCTTTTTTGCCTTTTAATCTATTTTAATCCTTTGTTTTATAGATTTAACAAGGTACTGTAAACATTCCTCAGACATTCTAGTCCATATTTACATGACTGCATCACACGGTGCAGTCTTTTAGGCAACACATCCATGATGCAAATCACACCCCAAAGTTGCTCTGCGGAATTGAATTCTAGTCCATGCGGGGTGCGTCATCATCATCTTCAAGAAAGTGTTTATTCAGAAAAGAGAAAATGTGTAAGCATGAAAGTGTTTACAGCATTTCACTTGTTTGACATTTTGTCATGTTAGTCTTATTCTAAAATGGATTACATGTATTTTTCACTTCAAAATTCTACACACAATACCCCATAACGACAAAATGAAAAAAGTATGTTTGAAATTCTGGCAAATGGCAAATTAAAGATAAAAACAAAAGTATAACACATGCGTATTTACAGCCTTTGTCATGACACTCAAATTTAACCTCCTGCTTCCACTGATCATCTGTCAGATGTTTCTACAACTTAACCGGAGTTGACCTGTGGTAAATGTAATTAACTGGACATGATTTGGAACGGAAAACACCTGTCTAAATAAGATCCCATAGCTGACAATGTATGCCAGAGCACAAACCTGGACAGGAAATGTCTGTAGACATCTAGAGAAAGGTACAGACAATTTTCTGAGTATGGAAAGTCTCAGTGACCACAGTGGCCTCCATCACCCGTAAATGGAAGAAGTTTGGAAGTACCAGGCCTTCTTAGAACTGGCCAACGGGCTAATCTGAGCAATTGTGGTACAAGGGCCTTAATCAAGGAGGTGACCAAGAACACCATGGTCATTTGACAGAGCTCCAGCATTTTTCTGTGAAGAACCTTAGAGAAGGTTAGCCGTTTCTGCAACATTCCACCAGTCAGGCCTGTATGGTAGAGTGGCCATACAAAAACAGTAAAAGGCTTATGACAGCCTGCCTGGAGTTTGTCAAAAGGCACCTGAAGGACTCTCAGATCATGAGAAACAAAATTCTCTGGTCTGACGAAACAAAGATTAAACTCTTTGGCTTGAATGCCAAGTGTCATGTCTGGAGGAAACCAGGCACCACTTATCTCTTGGTCAACCATCCCAACAATAAAGAAAAATGGTGGCAACATCATGATGCTTTTTGGCAGCAGGAAGTGGAAGGCTACTTAGGGTTGTCGGAAAACTGAATGCAGCAATGGACAGAAACATCCTTGGTGATAACCTGTCCCAGAGTGCTCTGAAAATTAGACTAGGGTGAAGGCTAATCTTGCAACAGGACAACAACTCTAAACACACAGTCAAGATAACAAAGGAGTGACTTCGGGACCACCCTGTGAATGTCCTTGAGTGTCCCAGCCAGATTTGAATCTTATTGAACATTTCTAGAGAGATCTGAAAATAGCTGTGTACTGATGCTTCACATCCAACCTGATGGAGCTTGAAAGGTTCTGAAAGAAAAATTGGAGAAACTCCCCAAAACTAGGAAACATCATACTCTTAAAGACCTGACCATCTAATTGCTGCCAAAGTTGCACTGAGCAAAGTATTAAGTATTGAGTAAAGACTGAATACTTTGTGTGTGTGTCTGTGTGTTTGTTTTTAATACATTTGCAAGACTTTCAAGCAAACCTTTCTCCCTTTGTCATTATGGAGTATTGTATGCAGGATTTTGAGGTAAAAAATATTTTAATCCATTTTGTAACACAACAAAATGTTTAACAAGTGAAGCATTGTGAATAGTTTCCAGATACACTGTACATCTGTGCTTTGAATGTGCATAAATATTGTAAAAAAAAACTGTTTGTAAAAGCATAAATTGAGCAGAGATATAATAAGCACATGTGTGTCTTTCTCTGTCCTTGTATACCCTTGGGTCTTAGTTTTAGACCCCTTATTTCCACAAAGGTCCACAAACTGATTTCCTAAAGGCACTGCAAATTTCCAGCCAGGTCTTGATCCCCACTTAGACCATTTGGAGTCAATTTGTTATTGCAAATATAAATGTGGTAACTTGTAATATCCACTGAGGCAGTCAGAGGAGGCCACTGGAAAAGGGCAATAGTAGTTTCACTTCTGACCCCTCATTGTTAGCTTTGGCATTCAGCTGCCAGTCAAAGGAGAGTTTTTCATTAAATTCATTTGATAAACTCCCCAGGTCCCAACTGGGCAGCCACCACAAGAATTCATGGGATAGGGTATTCATCTGAAAATAACCAAGAAAAAAATGCTGACCTGGTTCTTACTGGTATGTTTGGACATTCCCAAAACCAGCTAAGGGAAGCATACTTTTCCAATGAAATCTTAAATAACTTATTTAAATAAGAAATTCTAAGCACAAAATTTGGGTTAGTGGTTGAGAATACACAGATTTAATACAGCTAAATGTTTTAATTAATGTTATTTAATTACATTACTGTCAATAATAGACTTATGTCTCTACAACAGCCAATACTGAGACTTAAAAACAGGATATATTATATCCTGTTTTTATCTCTCCATCTTAACAAAGCTTTTATAATTCACAAATACTTTTTTAATTAGTCTATGGAGTGGCTGTGTCCACTGTGCGCAGTAGTGGGGACAAGAGTGGAAGAGTGAACAGTCACTTCACTCTTTGGCCTGAGGCAGCACACACATAGAGACACACACGGTCTTTGGGCCCAGTCTAATTCCTCCTGAAGCAGTTGACATTTCCCCCAGAAGGATAATTGAGGAATAACATTTGCGTTACAATTTAACATGACCCCTGCCTTTGGAAGCCCTTTTATATTACCTAGCTGAAGATAGCTGCTGACACCCCCCACTTAGGCCTAAAGGGATGGGGGCTGGGGTGTGTGAGAAGGCATGTGTGTGTGTGTGTGTGTGTGTGTGTGTGTGTGTGTGTGTGTGTGTGTGTGTGTGTGTGTATTTATCTATGCGCATGTATCTCTATTTCCATTGTGTCCACTTTATGCTACGTTCTTGTGATTGTTTGGATGTTTAGGTCCCTTTGAATGTATTTAAATATGTGCAGCTGTGAGATTTGTGACCATAGCTGGCCAATATATAAGAGGTGGATGGCTTCAGGCTTAGTGATAAGGTATTGTTAAAGTTGGAGGAAAGAAAAGGAAAAGAGCTCATTATTACGATGGCAGAGTCAATGTCAAGAGGAGCTGCACTGACCTTTTCAAGTCTTTGCATAGCAACGATTAAAAAAATGTATCAAGGCAGTGAAGGGTGTGTGTGTGTGTGTGCCTGTATTTAAGTGTAGATGTGTTTGTGTCCACATGGCAGTGTGTACATTTGTATGTGTGTGCAAGACTCAGAGGTAGTGACATGAAGCGCCCACTAAAAGCTAAGGTTAATGGATTGACTGTTACCTGTTCTTGAAGCTTAACATTGGCCCATACACAAGAGGAATCATCTGTGGCTGCCTCAACAGCCTCGCTGCTTCTGCTGGAGGGCTAAATTAACAGAGCTGTGGCTTGTTTGTTTTAGGAATTTTGGAGGGTTTATCTCAGTCCAGGATACAAGGTCAAGACACAGTCTTTAATCACTGTACCTCACAGTGATGGCTTTATCCTGAGGTGGTGGGTGGTGCTTTTACTTTATTCTGTGTACACACTGGACATAATCCTAGGAAATATGTGTGCTGCGAAACCAACATCAATTACACCTCGCAGTCAGTGAGTCAGCAGTCAGATATTTGACTTTTCAAACATTCAATTTAAACAATCCATTTTTGTATTTAGAAGTTGTTAAATCAAATAATTATTTATAGCATTAAACAATTAAACAATCTTATGTTGTGAAACATATTGTGGTGTATTCGTAGGTGTCCTGAAGAGACTAATGGGAAAAATAAAAATTTGGAAAAACAACACAAAAACAGAAGCATACAATGTCAGCATGGAATAATAAACATATTTTTGAATGGGCAGCAAGTCCACTACCACTAATCCTTCGAGTCTGCACACCACAGGAACATTGCTTTTTACCTTGCATAAACTCATTAAGGTTGAACATTAACAAATGGGACATATTTGCAATGTGTCATCACCAATATGGCAAGTTTTCCAATTATTATTTACTAAAATGATTACTGGTTAGCAAGGTCTGTTGTGTTTTCTTGTCACTGACTTTGGAAGCATAGTTGCAATCAGGTCAACATCGTTATCAATGATTGGGCAGATTTGCACCTGAAAACAACAACCCGCCCCCCCAGATTAAATAGAGTTACAAGCTATAATTGTCAACTATAGGCTCCAGTACCTCTATACCTAAGTTAAAAAAGGAAAAAAAAGTAGAAAATGGATGGCTGGATAGATAGATAGGTGGGATGTTGCTTACAAAACCTTTCCAGTAAAGCAATAAAAGGGGGCTGGGGCTCAGGTTTAAATTAAACCAAAATGCTTTTTCCTCCAACATTTCAGTGTGATTACTATAATATCCTGTCAGTAAAGAGCAGTTGCAACAATCCATGTGACAACCATTGTTTTGCATGTAGCTCATATAAAAACAGCATCAGTGTAAGAAAAAAAAATGTTTTGTTTGTTTTATGGGTGAAATTTTATAAGTATTTATTAATAGCGATGCCTACCATTACCTGGCTTTTTGATACTTCCATATTAAAGCTTGCATTGTAAAGGAGCACTCTACATTAAATACACTTTCATTCATACAGTTCCCATTCCTCTTCATCAGAGCAGCCAGGCACACCGGTTCACACTGACTTCCTCCATACCAACTGCCTTCCACTGATAAATGAGAGGATTAGTGACTGGTACACTTTATTAAAAAGTAATAACAATTTTTGTTGGCACCCTTCACGTGGTAAAGAGTGCCATGAATCACAGGATATTGGCTGTCTGTATCTGATGAATGCATCGTTTACCAGCCGAGGAGTTATTTGGTAGCACCTATTAATTTAAATCACATTTATCTCTCCCTTTTAACTTGGAATGGGGAAACACAAGCTCTGTAGTGTAAGGAAAGCTGGAATGGCGTGGACGCTGAGGTATCACATAAAACTTCCTTCAGTATGCCTGAAATTACAACTTGTAATTTTTAAATATGCTATGTAATAATAATAATAATAATAGTAATAATAATAGAAAGGCCTGACAGTTAGATATTGTATTATGGGTTGTGTATAACGCAATATGGAGTCTAAAAAACTGTGGCATGTAAAAAATCTTTTCTTTTGCAATTTCATAAGCAGTTATCATAAAGGGAAGTATGTGAATCATTATGACCAGTGTTGGATGAAGATGTTCCAAAGTAATCCACTACTGTTAAGGTATTAGACTTGTTAGTACTGTAGTAAAGTAATGAATTACTGTGCTCAATTCAGTAATCAAGTTACAGTTACAATTGTGTTTTTACTTGAGTCAGTTATCTGCATGATGGGAAGATAAACAGAAAAAACCCATCCCAACATGCTTTTTTTCTTCCTGCATACTTGCACTCTATTGGATAATGCTAGTTTGTGTAGAGGGGAGAGGAAAATGGTGGAGCAGTTTAAACTTTTGAGGAGTGGAAATATAGAGGTTACCTTTATTTTTACTGAACAAAAGTTGGAAAAGTGGAAAAAAAAATGATAAAGTGGAATTTGCACCCAGGACAGAAAGAACTGCATTGCGTTCTTTTAACACAACATGCGTTCTTTTATCAAAAGTTTGTCTCTTTGCAATTGTCTGCAAAGAGACAGCATGCTAACACAAACTGCATAAAGAACCCAGAGTGATGTTAATGCTGAGTAAATACCGACCCCAACCCAACATCTAGGCCCTGAACTTCAACAGGTAACAAAAGTAGTGATTAGAAGTCCAGGTTGTAGCTTTGTAGCATCCATTGTAGCATTTCTGCCTGTGAATATTTCACGTCATTATGATATAAGTTTGTGCTGGTGTGCTGGACTGTAACCTACGGTAAGGTTGTACTGCTAACTGGTCATTGTTTGACAATGCATTTTAGGTCTCGTTTAGGTCATGTTGTAATGCAAAAGAAAGTAGTGTAAAGACTTTCTCCATTCAGTACCATATTGCACATTCTAAGAAGAAGAATCCATAATGAGTATTTTGTTTTTTTGACTAACAATCCCCAACATTGATTATGTTCACTACGCTAACTTGCAAATAAATAATAAATACAAGGCCTTTTTTTTTTTTTAGCCTACAGGGCCTTTACACAAAAGACATGAAAAAATTGTGCTATTTCATGCATTACAAATATTTTTCCATCTCACCTATTCTTAATGCAGATGTTCACACCAGACATGTAATTTTGCAGGATGAATGTGTGGCACTTATTTTTTCAGATCAAGCTTTATTATTCTGATTTTTTTGCACACAAATAAACAGATCTGACCAATCAGATGACTGTATTTGATAACAAGTGTGCTTCTATTCCAAAAAGTGCACCAGTGTACAATGATAGAATAATGCTGTTTTACCTTAGACACATAGCTAGATGCTGCTCCAGGTCAATCAGCTGTAAGACATTATCTCTCCTCAAATGTAGTCCCAACTCTACCAACAAAAGCTCAAACTGCTCCAGTGTGATCCTCTATTTCCTAGATCAAACCATGAAATTCAAGAATTCCATAGCTTCAGAATTGGATGAACCCAGAATTTCCGATTCTTCCTTTCCTTGTTTAGAAACATCAGGACCAGCTCACCTGATGTTGACTCAATTTTTTATAGTGAGTTTTTTAATTTTTTTGAAGAATTGGTGTGTATATACATTTCATGACATATTCACATCTGACAAATGATCATTTGAACTGTTCTTCAGTTGATTTTTAACTCTTTGCCATAGCAACTGGTGTCTGACTTGTTTCTCATCTGTCAGTGCCCCTCAGGGTAAATCACTATGAATTTTAAAATGAACATAAAAATACTTTTCGTAGTAAAATTTGAGAGAAACATGTATATACTTGGCATGAGTCTATTTCTGTCAGAAATGTCCTACAAATTAGCAATATTTTAACAGTTTTATTGAATAGAGCCCTCCAGTAATGATGGTCTTCTCACTTTTGTCCATACAATCTTTATGGTTGAAACGATTTAATTTTTTCCGTATTCTCTTTCTGCACAAACGCAGTACAAAACTTCCTCATACCTTAAATGACAGACTAGATTGTTCACTAGTGAATCACACAGCTCATAAAACTCTAATGAGCTAAATAATGCCATTGTTTTTTCATTGATATTTCTCACAAGAACACACAATGGAACGTTGGTGGTCCACCATTTCCTTTTTCTCGTAAAAGGGTTTGAAGGCTATCGAAACATAAAATGGGGGTGGTCATCATGTAAACACATAACAGCCTTTGCCAGACGTATCATCAATTATTCAATACAATAACGGTGTTAGAAGGCAAAATAATTTGCCTGTGACTATGCATTTACAGCAGACTCACCAGAGCATAGCCTGGACTAAGATTTAATATAATCCCTTTTTATGTTCCTGATACAGTTGTGCAGTTCTTCTACCACATAAACCTGAATTCTCTAGAAAAGATTTGGGCCAAAAATGTTATAACAGGGCTCATGACAACCGTATATGGGATCTGATAAAATTAAGTATTTGTTGTTTCACTGAGCAAAGTTGACATTTACAGCACTGATAAAAAGGTAACTAATGATGTATGATATAGTGAATCTGGCTTGTATGTGACCATGAATTTTTAGGGCCACAACACAAATTACCAGTTACCTTAATAAACAACCCAGGCTCATAAGTCTTGACCTTAACTTAATTAAATAGAAATGCAGGGGCATTTAGGCCTGAATTGCACCTAAAGCTTAAGTATATATACTGCGTTATATTTGCTTAACCTTCTTGTGGACTCCAAAGGTGTGTATGATAATTAAAACATAACAGAATTAGGTTACAAGTGTCTAACAGAGCTCTGTGTGTACAGTAGAAGTCCATCCACTGCCGAGCTTAGCACATGTTTTCATTTAATTAGTTTTTCATTTGGCCCTGAATGCCTTATGTCAATATGGGCAGACAAGTTAGTGTAGTGAATTTTCTGTGTGCATGAGTTACACACAAATGCACAGTATGTTTTCACTTAGATTTTCTCCTGCCCTAATTTGACAAAATATTGACCACCAAGATATTAGTGAATACAAAACTATAGTAATGATGGCCTGAGTGACTGGTTGCTGTATTAGTTTTGCAAGAAGAGAACATATTTTTTAATAGAGTCATCCAGTTATCTGACTGACTTGATTGAAAGTCTGTAGAACAACTTTTGTTCCTTATTCGCTTCCTGGAATTGAGACAGTGCCAAACTTCCACATGCTTGGATGGCAGAATTCATTGTTTCCTAATGCATCCTGAAATGCGACTTGTGCCCCATTTGCAATGCTACTAAATCTCTTGAGGTAGAGTGGTGTTGGGTGAATTCTGGGTTTGTGCACAGTTAACATATTTCTAATTTCCTCATCCTCTTTCTCTTTTTAGTTCCTGCTTGGATTGAAATGCACAGGATTAACTAAATGTTAATTGTAGTGTATGCTGATCATTATCACTCTTATTGTTGAATAAGCCAAAAGTTATGACTTTACTAATGTTTTGGTGTGCAGAAGAATGGATGTCCAGAGCACAGAGTTACTTGAAACAATTTGAAAGCAGTTTGAATAACGTCCATTCTGTAGATTGATTTTTTGTGTGTGTGTGTGTGTGTATATATTTTTTGCTATTAAAGCCTTCCATGATGTTCACCTTATATCTGCATATTTGTGTGCTTTATATATTATGGTTAAAATATGGTTATGGTTTTATGACATGCGATGGTTAAAGGGTTCATTTTCTGTGGTCACATTCTGTTGAATCATAATGATAGATGAACCAAAGGAAACAAAAAAGTGTTAGATGAATAGTTAAGGTTACTTTAGTTTCACTGTAACTTTTGAGGAAGTTGACTTTTTGACACTGTAAGAATTTTGTGCTACGTTTACAATATGTATCTGTATTCTTGCCTCACTGTCAGTCTTTCCTGATGATTAATGTAAAAGAATTTGACAGAATTCCAGGTCTCATGTCCCTTCTGGGCGATGAGCGATAATCTGCTTGCTCCAGGCAGCTCTCGAGCAGGAAGGAAAGCTGCGTAGGGCCTCCTGTCCCAGGTGAAGAGCCCCAGGGGCTGAGGTGTAGAGCCTGGAGGCTGCCCAGGTGCTCACTGTTATTACTGACTGTCTGTCCCGGCTGGGGAGAGAACAGCAATATCAGTAAATGTAATGTTTGCGTTCGCTGTCAGGTTGTGCTCTCAGTCTGTCAAGTTTGTCTGACTGATTTTCTGCTTTTGCTCTTGTTCTTTCTGACTTTTCTCACCCAGTAACGCAGACACTCACACACACACACACACACACACACACACACACACACACACACACACACACACACACACACACACACACACACACACACACACACACACATATGGAGTATTGCACACACTAATGCTTGTTCTGAACTAACGCATAACTTCCATAGCTCTTGCTCCTGCTTAACTTATTATGAAACAAATGTTTATGTGCTAACAAACACCCAGATTTTATTGCGGAAATTTCACACTATTCTTGGATTAACCCATTTTAACAATCAGACCAGCTTCAAAATGGGACTGAACGTAGTATGTGTCTACTATCTTTACTGTGAAGCAATAAAAGCTGGCAGAGAGGCAGGATAATTTCTAGGGCACAAAGTCAACACTAGATGGCTGCAGATAATGGAGAAAAGGAGCTAATGATACACACATACTGAAGGCAGGGTGACAGAGAGAGAGGAGGGGTAGATATGAAAGAAGAGGGAAGAGCGAATAAAGCAGCAGTCAAGGGAGAGATTAAAAGAGCAGGAAAAATGAGAGACAAAGAGTGGATCTTCATGTCATTAATAACTTCTTTTTTATAAACATTTATACAGAAACTTTAGCATAGATCCATCCACAGATCAATCAGTCTTTCACATCTGGTTATGCAGAGATACAATTAATACCTGTAGTGTAATAATGAGTCAGTCTTAAAATGGTTTGTCTGAATGAGCTGTCCTTTGAATTTTACTATTTTTGATTTTAAATCATGCTCATTTGCAGCATACTATAACAATGCGTACTGTTGAATTTTTCATGATGTACAGTTAATTTTCTAAACATTCAAAAATATAAAAATAAGCCAGAAGAGGTGAAAAGAGCTGCATATATCTGAGCAACAATAATTTAAATGAATCTAATTGAGTGGTATGCATCTCTTTCTCAATGAAAAGATGAAGCTATTTCTCAATCAATGCAGCAGCCAGAATTCCATTTTATTGGGCGCATTACATTGCAAATGAAATGTAGAGCTCGGCAAAAGCCAATTGGATAGGTGATGGAATGTCTGTGAGTGCCTGTCTGACAATTGGTTATATTTCCAGAACATGTAGATTAATGGTGTTCACAGCTTGTTACATCTTGGGCATTCATTGCACACATACACACACATTCAATTTTTACCATTCAAAACTCAAAGAAGGCTCTAGCGAGAGGGATAACAGGAGTCATTGATTATCTCTAAAAGGCGAGAGGAGGATCATCATCTCCCAAGCGAAGGAAATCTTGAATGTAGCTTAAATATGCTCTTGGTGCTTCTGAAATATTTATCATCTTCAAAATGAAATTGCTGCGTTTGCTTGGAGTTTATAGCATTTTCCTTCACGGCTGCTTAGGGAATAAATGGGAATATAAAGAAAGTGTCTTTATCAGTATTGACTCAGACAGACTTATTAAGAACTGTTACGGTATGTACAGTGCAGACTCTTGTCTTAGGCATAGATCACAGCATGAACATCAGTGGAGATATTGGTCTTATAAACTGTGGGTTATAAGTAATGTAATATTTTTCTCTTGCTTTGGGACTTCTGTTTTATTTATGCTTTCCGATTTCATAGGCACTATCTCCATTATTGAGATAAAGAGGCTGGTTAAAGTACAGGTACACTCAAGAAACCTTTGTACATCTGAAAGAATTGATAAAAATATAGCCTGGTAATAAACCTGGGCTAGTTATTTGAGGTTATTATTCAGACTGCAAATAAATTCTGCTGTGCAAAGCATTTTGAAATGTTAAATGGAAATCAAATAAATTTAACTTGACAAGTTCAGATTTATAACACCTGCTTGAAGCAAATGCAAACATTAATACTGTACTTACTACTCACTCACTCACTCACTCACTCACTCACTCACTCACTCACTCACTCACTCACTCACAAGGCTTTAATTGAAACTATCCAGCTAAATGAGTCAAACTACAGTGACAGACAGGATGAGGTAAGAAACTCGTTTTAAGGTATATGGTAACACTTCTTGGTGAGTAATGGTAAAGCCCTCTTTTGTAAAGATGCATACAGCACCTGAGTAACAAATCTGAAACCAAGTGTCCATGAAACTTAATCCTATCTCACAGAGCCTGTGTGATGAGTTGAGTGGGACCTTATCTTAACATTTTGGAATTAGGACACCGATGAAACACATTAACTTGTGTAAGAGGGGAAAAAATTGCTCACCAACAAACACGCTCAAACAGGTTGATCCCTCTATCAATATCTAAGGGTTGATCACAATTTTCAATAACCTTAATACTTAATTTAGCTCCTGAAACGAGCCAACACTGCAGTCTTTTAACTTTAATGTAGAAATTTTAATATTTTGACTTGGTCCAACACAACTATTCCCACTTTGTCTAATCTACAATTGTATGCAAACATTTATGAATCCTTGGAAATTACCAGAATTTCTGCACTTATTAATCATAAAATATAGCCAGTTCTTTATAAGTTGCAGCTACACAAACGCAACACACAAATGATTATACATGTTATGTTTTGGACATAATGAGCCCCCTCCAGTGTTGACTGAAAAAAAAATCTTGAATTTTGCAGAAAAATGTTATGCCGTGTGCTACATTACTCTGCTTCTTCTAAGCTTCTCATCATACACTGCTCCACTGGCTTCCACCTGTAAAATGTCTTGATACAATTGAGACAATTATTAATATAAAAATAATAATAATTAATCATTTATTGTTATTTATTCTTTTATCTAATTTATTTTGCTTTGGACTGCTGTGGTGTTCTTTCATAATATTTTTCACATGCAGCACTTAATAATTTAGCAAATTGTAAAGATTTCTCCTGCTGTTTTCTATAACCTTTGCTTTAACTTACTCTTCTTTAAACACAGCACTTTGAGCTCCTGTTAACAACATTTGCACATCATTTTATGGTTTTATGTTCAGGTCTTTAGAAATTATTTTATAACCATATTGCACCTTGTATATTTGCATATTGTGTCTTGTAAGTTCCCATGTAAGTTATTGTGATTAAGGTATGATTCACGCTAACCACTTTGTGTGTTTTATTTATAGGCAGGGGCACTTCTACACCCCACGTCCAATCCCATCTTCTTCACTGGAACACCTTATATCAAGAAACTTGTGGAGAGGTCAATAGCACCAGAATTTGCTCATTTGTTTTTTTCAGCCCACGCTGTGAATGTGTAACAGGTGTTCAGTAAAGAAGTACAAAGCAAACACACACACACACACACACACACACACACACAAAATGTGTTCCATTATTTTAGCTTAGTTCAGACAGAATTAGTAATCAATACTGCTTTAGATGAAGACTACTTTTTATGGGTAATCTAAGCCAATATACTAGTAATTCCAAAGAATTTAGAAATGTCTTTGGCAACTGCAAATGTTGTTGCAAATTGCAACATTTCATTCCACTGCTTCCCTGTTGGTTTGTTTTGTTTTTAACTTGTATATAGGCGCTCTCACTGCATTTCCAATACGGAACCCTAACATACAGATTTTACCGAATTCCTTTCATTTCCATAATGTTCCATTTCATTTTGTCACAAGTAATTAAAATAAGTTACTGTTAAAACAAGTAACTATAACAACAAATAATTCAATTGAATTTGAGTGTATATACCTTTTTAACAAACTACAAGATCAACTGTTGTCTGTCTATTATCAAACACTTACAACGGCAAGCATATGTACTTTAAGAAAATATCATATTTACCAGTTAAATGTAGAACCATAAAAAGGAGGTTTCTAAATCTTTTAAACATATTTTTAACAATTCAAGTTCACTCTTTGCTTTTTCAGTTCATGAAATTAGCTTTACATAAAAACAAAGGTGACTTTTCTTTTCCTCCCTGCGGTCCATGATCAAATATCACATTATAAACAGTATACAGTCAAACTGTCTGACAAGGGCAGCCTAACAATCTGCCTACAATTGTTCTCCATGAGTTAAATTAGAATCTCCCTGAATGGGAATTTGATTCTTATTTGAGAACTTCAGAAGCACGTTCATTACATCGGCAAACAATATCCAGCAATGAGTGATCTGACACCGACAGGCTTTGTTGTTACAAAAATGCAAATACTCACAATGCAGGATGGGTGCAAATACAGAGACAACACAATTTTCCTTTCAGTTCAAATTAAGGAGAAAGCAAAGAAACATGTTTCCACTGGGACATGTTATCCTCTTCCCTGAGGTTATCTGGATGAAGAAATTGTTGGAGTAGCTGGTTTTAGACTAAAATAAACATAAATATAAAGAGACTGAGATAAAACGCTATTTGGGTGATGCATTATTACATCATTAAGCTTTGGAAAAGTTTTCTTCTGGTTAATTACTGTAATAGAATTTCTATAAATTATTTTGGTATTACAGGGCTCTTCCAAATAATACATTTTTATGAAAACTAAAAACCGCAGTATGCACTGTAGCATACATGCTGTGCCCTTTTTGACTTGAGCTGATGACCACGTTTGCCACCAACATGCTTTCATTTAAAGATCTTGAGTGATTTTTAGTGAGCTCTCCACCAATATTTCACTGATTAGCTATGAAATATTTAAAGCGGTCCATTTTTTAACCTTTAGATTGCTATATGGATATTTTATATTCATATTATCATCATAAAACTATACCCATTGACTGGTGTTTCATTTTAACACATTTACATTTGCATGTTCATGTATCATGCTATTACATCTTGATACATTGTCTGATCTGACTCTCCAAAGTCTCCATTGCTTACGTTGTAGGAGATTTGAACTTTTAAGTTTTGACTTTCTTGAAAAGTTACTGTCATCACTGGAGTACAGACTGTATTTATTCTGTGTTCAGGCAGAAATAATACAACAGGGAACAATGTATTTATCTCTTGATGTTGGAAGAAGGGCTCCTCTAGGGCTGGCCTGGGGCCTGGTACCAGACAACAGGACAGGGACTCCCTTGTTACAGTGCCAGTAGCATATTCAGGGGGCAAGGAAGCCCTTACAAAAAATGCATGTGGATATAGCTGAAGGTCTTCCAGGATTTATAACTTTTTCAGCATTTTGATATTAGTTTATCACATTGCTTTTTATAGAACATGATTATTCATTTTTGTTATTAAGAGAAGTCCATAGTCAAACATGGCATCAATCAACATCTTGAACACTGTGGTTAAGTTGCTTGTATAAATTAAAACCCCAATAGTCCTTTTTAAAGTGAAATGGCCTGTGTTTGTCTTTGAAACGTTGCTTTATTTTGTTTGTTTGTTGTTGTTGTTTTTTTAAACCACTGAGTCCAGAATAATTGAATCCAGCAGTATCAAGCCTCTGGTTTTTTTTGTTTGTTTGTTTGTTTTGTTTGTTTGTTTGTTTGTTTGTTTGTTTGTTTGGTCATTTTGTTTTGTCCACTATTGAGGTTAAAACATGGAGGACAGCTAATTCCTGTTAGTCATGAGAGGTTACATGAATGATCCTTTAAGCCAGGTGAGGAGTGAGAAGGACAACGCTGATATTCCGACACAGGTTTTAGTTTCCAGACCATCTCATGTTTGCTCTACGTCATGTTAACACTGCTATTTGATACGCAAGGCAAAGTACACATATTCATTACAAACAAATAGTACAGCTAACACGCCTAGCTAAGATCTGGACCCAGATAATGGACCAGGGAGAAGATTTCTTGCTGTTTTGTGAGGACAGAACAGAATTGTAGGGCTTGAACATTGTTACGGTGGGAGCACACAGTTGTCCAAACCAGGATGCATCTTAAGATAAACAATTATTTGTGTGTCATACTTGTATTATTTGATCATTGGATATTTTTTCCCCACATGCTTTATTTTTTTTCTATCTCACAACTAAGCGAATTAACATCCAAACAAGTCAAAACAATTATTCATGCTCACTGAGAGGGGTGATATAGCAGCACAATTTCCCCGTCCATCGCTCCCTCAGTGAAAACTGCATTTGTGCATATCTATGCATGGTTGGTCAGCCATATAGATGCTCATCTGTGTCTTTCATCAAGTTGACAGCTTTTTTTCTCCTCAGAAAGATAACATTTATTATAAGCGTAAGCAATACATATTGGCCCCGAGTAAGTTTGTGGCACATCCCCGCACCTCATAATCATGGCTGTCTGCAGTTAAGTATCCCCCATGATCTATTGACTCCATTTTTATTCACTGCATTTCTACCCTGGTAGGTAAAGACAGTAAGTTTGGCTCAGAATGCAGTACAGACATAATTTATAAAACAGCGGGGAATTAAATAACACAAGATGCCCAGTTGTTTGTTGAAATATGAATAGATATTTTGAAAAGAAAAATAAAATTCAGTAACTCTATTTACAACATAAAACACCTGCAATAAAATCAAATAAATTATTAAATTTAAGGTTCTTTTCTCACATAAGGCAAAAAATAAAAAAAATTAAAAAGAGTGATTTTCTTAACACTTTAATAAAACTGGATGTATGCTGGTTATCAGTCTGACTCTTCAGTTGACTCTTTAGCATAGCACCAATCCTCTTGTACATTACATCAAGCTATTGTTCTTTTGTGTTTGTGGAATATGCAAATTGGACCTTAAGAGAGTTAAACCTACAGCAAAGAAAAAGAAAGACAATATTACAATAAAGAATTCCCCCAGAAATTAATGTTTTATTAATTATGTTTAAGATAATATACTTGATGAGGCTAATTTTACTCCTTTTCATGAAATAAATACAAGGGAGTGATGTCTCATGAGAAAAGCCACATCATTTTTTAATTTATCATGAAATTAGCGTTTCTCCACTAACTGCAATCATGCCATGGGACTTCACATTGTGTTGCGTTGTGGTCTCATATTTTAATCACTATATGGGAAAATCACTCTCTTGCCCCCAGCATTATGCTAATATTTATTTTGGTTTGCATTACCCAAGTGTTTACAGCTAATGCGCTGGGGTCAAATGAGAGTCAGTTTAACTAATGTGATCAAGTTTCATATAATTCTCTTCCCTGATTTCTGTTTGCTTACAGAAAACTACATGCTTAAATAACATTTGAGATCATGTGCGTGTTGAGATATTAAAGCAAATTTCACAGTTTTAGTGATTCTTGAGATATATCAACACTGGAGAACAAAGAACGGATAAGCCATAGTAAAATGAGAAAGATACAAAAAAAAGACGGAAAAAATAAACAGAATCCTTCACTTGGTAATCTCAAGTTGTCAGTCTGACAAAATAACTCAATTGTCATGTGGGCTTGCCACATTTGTTTGGATATAGACAGGAGAGTTGCCAGTTTTGCCAAGCCAATATGCCATATGGGTTGTGCTGGTATGTCTCAAAAGTGCCCCTTGTTGTATCCCAGCATAGCGGCTTTCGATTACCTAGCTGTGGCAGTTCTTTTCCCAAGCTCCCACTACTTCTGGCACATTATAATGAAGATGACTCCTTCACAGTGTGAACTGCTCTCTCACAACTATGATCGCAGACGCAGAAACAGAGCAAGCGCAGGACACTTACAGCAACACAACTGTACTCTGTTCAAGTGAGACACACACACACAGGCATCACATCACGTTAACAGTTTGAGCTGGACTATGTTGTGACTGAAATGTGAGGATTAATGGATATTTATATTTCATTATGTCTTTATACTGGCCACAGAATAATGTATCCCTCTCTGGGAGATACTGAAACATATGTCAGCCCTTATCAAGTCACACATATAATTCAATTAGGCTCTAAACGCACTGATCAAATTTTGTTAATGTCTAATACATCTTCCGAAAAGGCACACAAATGCAATAAAACTGTTTCACACTTATCAGATATTGGGGCACATGTAATCCAGTTTAGCGTATCATTTTGGTTGTGGTGAATGACAAACCAAAAGTGATCACTGGAGGGTTTTGTAATGTACTGGATTTTTACTAAATTGGAGGAAATGTCATAATCAGTAAGTCTGCTATTTATTTTCTTGATTCGTTTATTTATTGTCTGAAGCAAGTGTAAAATTCCTATTAAAATTTGCTTCAGCAAAAATCCAGAATTCAATTATATTCCATCTATTACAGAAGGTTACCTCAAATTTTCACAATTTAAAACTTTGACCCAGGACAGTTTGGCCTAAGCAAAGTGACTTTTTTTCTGATCAGCTTTCTATTGATTTAACAGTCACTTAACTGGATAATTGTTTTGGCACTAACCTCAGAAAAATGCCAGCTGCATGCACAGTAAGCATCACTTCCTAGTTCTGTTTTCAACAAAATTCAATTTATGTGGCATGAATTTCAACTTTTAACTGCACTTTTATTTCCTACTTTAGTAAAGAATAACGTCAAAGGGCACCCAGAGCTTTGCAGACAAATGTCTATCGTTCTCTCAGCTTGGAGATTGTCTGCTTCCACTTCTGGGCAGAGGCACCATCAATAAGGTAGACATTGTTTGTTCACATTTGTGCAGCTGCCGGCCCTTTTGCTTTACCCCTGTTGTGGAAGAAATAAATGCATTGTCATTGTGTATGGAAAAGTTCTTTGTACACTAACGTAGTTTTAAAAATAGTCAAAACTGTTGGTGCTTCTCTACTTGCATCTTCAATATTACTGCATTGTGGTTGTTCTCGTTCCAGTTCAAGCCAACCTTCTGCCAATTAGAATTCAAACTAAGTGCAGCACCATTCCCCAAAGACATTGCACTGCTGGCTTGTTGGAGGACTGCATGCAAGTGGAAGCCTGCACATTCAATGAATTTCTCTTTTCCCTGCACAGGCAGAGAAAGCTAAACCGATAGGACTCTGATTAGGGTTTTTAAGCTGTCATTTATGGACAGTATCTATAGTATTTAATCTTAAGAACATCAAGATTACATAGTTTGAGCATCATCATTGCTTTCCTGTTAGGTCCAGGCAGTGCTTTTGTCTATTCTTTTTCAATTAAACATTTTCTTTAGTTGAAAAAAGCATTTGTATGAATGTACAAATTATCTTTTCTTCCACCCACCTAACAGTAAGAATAGACACCAATTAGTCACCTGACAGCAAACAAAAACACTGCACAACATTAGCTAGATGTCTACTTCCTGACAGTGGTAACTTACCACCCTCCTCAGCCAAATGAGTCACCTCTGTGAAAGAGCATCATCAGCCAGGACAATACGCTCTAAAGGCAATGACAATGGCTATTCTGCCATCGCGATCTGTTTGTTGGTGTGTGTGTGTAGGTGTATGTGTATGTGTGTGGCTGGTATGGCGGGTTTTGTTCAACCCGTCACACTACACTTGGCTCCTGGTGTTGGTAGTAATCAATACAGGCCGGCAATCACCTACTGTTACCCGCCTCCCATACTGCCTGTTTTGTCCCAGACTTAATAATTAATTAGATCCCCCTTCAAATGCAGTGGTGACGCTGTTTGTAGCCTCTGATGACACACTCACACTCACACCCACACATGCACACACAAACACAAACACTTGGAACTGTAATTATAAAAGGTTAGAATATAAAATGTGCATTTGAATGTTCACTTTGGTAAACAAATAGCATAGGTATATGCACTTTTCAAAGGCAGAACAAACAGTAGATTAGTGATGACACACACACACAGCCAACATCAAGGGTAACATTTCTATTGCATCTGCTAATCACTGATCAATAATTCAGAGCCCCCTTCTCATCTTGAAGGGTCTCTGGCTTCCTGAAACATATGGCAGCTGTGTGTGTGTGTGTGTGTGTGTGTGTGTGTGTGTGTGTGTGTGTGTGTGTGTGTGTGTGTGTGTGTGTGTGTGTGTGTGTGTGTGTGTGTGTGTGTGCCCTTGTCTTACATCGTTTTATCTGCTGTTCAGGTTACTAGCTTCTTATCAAAGAGCCCTGTCTGCAATGTCGGCCAAACAGCAAAAGGAAACAACTTAGTTGAAGTTGTTTTTCAGAAGTTGACTTTTGTTCCTTTCCTCCCTCAGCCATGTTACATCTAACGATGGAGCATCCAGTGCCAGTTATAACAGCCAGCTCAGTAATTTGCTGTGTAAGTCGACATGATGGTTATCTCTGTACAGGGCACCTTTCATTTCCTCCACGCTGGGCTTTTCTCGATTCATGCTGCCGTTATCTTTTTTAGTAGGTCTTTTGGCAATTTGTCCAGCATGGGTTGGCTTACTAAAGGTCTCCTGCTCCACCCTCCACACCTAAACCACCCCTCATTTTATTATCTAAGGAATTTTTTATTAAATGGCTTGCTTCTTATATTTGATTGACTTAAAACCCTAATGAGTGAGAGTCAGATTTATGGATGTCACAGCTTTAATATACGACATTTATTGTGTCTTTTTCTTTTGTAGTAGAAAATATACAGTCAAAGGATAAATGTATATCTTTTGAATTGTAGTTTATTTTGACAATTCTGCTTCAGCACATGATGTTTTTATTTATTTGGTCCTAGAGTTATCGACTTCTTTATTTGTTAATTATAGATTGTCTTTATTTAGTAGTAATGCTTGATCCAAGACAATCACATTTTCCCTCCACTGTTCCTGCTTTCCCTAATTCCTTATGCATTTGGCTTCTTCTTTAAAACAGTAGTAGCTAATTAAATCTTCTGAATGCAGTCATTTTTATAAACTGGCCAATGAGCTGTACCATTGTTCCTTAAAAAACAAAAACAAAACAAAAAACATTTAATTGCATGCAAAAGTTTAGACACTCGAGTGATTTTTCGAAGGACTCTCAGTTTTGTCTGAGCTACCCTCAAGGTAACAGTTTGGCTAACAGTCTGTTTTTGTGTTGTGTGTTTGTGTCTGTGTGTAAACATCTCTTGACTATTGAAGGATGACTCTTCCCATGTTTGCCTACATCACGCTGTGCACATGATGAATAGAGAGAGATGGTTATACTGGTTCATAGGAGGTCCAACTATGACCTCGATACCCCCGTGGTAGCACAGTACCAGGCTTTGTCCTGGAACACAAAACAATCATAACATTGTGCTTGAAACTTTTGATGAGGGTAGGTTTAGGGCAGAGAAATGGAAACTATTTAACATTTGAAAAGTTAAAAAGTTTGTATATTCAACCTTTAAAATAAAATGGTAGAAATTTGGATTTACCTGTAAAGGAAACGAAGCAAACACCTTTATTGTAACAAGTGATTTGTTACGAATAATTAGTGTTGATAAACTTATGAGGGGATAATCACCAACCTCCTAATGTGATCTCTTTGGATCACTGCTTAAATCACCCCACAGGAGAGGAGGGGAGAGAGGAGGGAGGCATGCGGGAACAGAGTTATGAAACCGAATCTCATCCCTCATTTATTTATTTCCCTCCATGCTTAGCCTCACTTCTCTGAGTAATTCTAATGAAGAGGCCTCAAATGACTTAATTTAGAGTGAAGTTAATTGGGTTTGGTGCTACACTTCCTGCCTGGATACTTTCTTATGTTTCCCTCCTGATTTTAACACAGAGGGGGGAGAGCACAATCTAAAAGCAAACAGATATAGATTGAGAAGAAAGTAACAAATAAAAAAGATGGAAAGTCAGATGAGAAAAAAATTAAAGGAAAAATGAGAGAATGATAGGAAGTGACAAACACAGAGAAATAAAGATGAGTAAGGGGCTGGAGGCCCTCATATCAGGCGTGTCACCCCCGTTTGCCCAGGACTGTAATTAGATTTGGCAGCAACCCCATAATGATAAATGCCAGGATGATGAATGGAAATGCAAATGTGTGTGAAGTAGCCCCAGCCATCAAAGCGGGAATATCATTAACACTTTCCTCTTGTCAAATCCATCATTGTCAGTAGTGTCTCCCTGCAACCACCATGTCCCACCACCTACACAGGGGTAGTTTAGGAGTTAAGGGGGAGGGATTTTATAAAGGCAGCAACTAAGAAAGTCAAAGAGGGACATAATTAGTGGTAACTGAGTGTTATTCCTGCTACACTGTGTGGTCTATTTGATTTTTATTGGACTTTATAACGGGGCATTACTAAAAACAGACATTACTGCAGTGAAGTAATTAATTATACTGCTTGGAAACAAAGAAGATGGAATAGCTGAAAATGATATAGTTCTAACTGGACTACAGCCCACTTAATGACTCTGAAGCTGTACTTAGGCCAAATGATATTAGCGTTGAAGCAATGTCAGCATGTTATATTGCTCACTGTCAGTATTTTAATGTTTAGGTGGTAGTATTCATCATTTTTTTCTCTGATTTTCTCTTTTTAAGCAAACAATAAAACAAGTGAAACCTTGGCTTGACAATGACACTAAGTGATTTATTAACAGATGGCAGAATTGTGCTTGAATCAGATATCATTTATCTATCCAGTCTATCGAATATATAGCAAATAGAAAATCTGTTGCATATTTTATGGCAGTTTATCCAAATATCTTTTGGTCCTCACCATTTGTAGGGCTAAAACCTGAAACTGAATTTTGGAGTTCACCTTACCAGACAGAGCTGTCTGAGGGTCTCACAATTTTGGTAGGAGAGGGAGGGTGAAGACTTTTATTCTTTTACACTCTCAAAACTTAATAACAGGGATTAAAATACCTAATGTAATATATGTGCTCATCCCAATTCTCATTTGTATGAAATGTTTTCTTACCAACCTCAACCTTTTTTTTTTTTTTTTTTTGCCTAGATTGGTTCAGATAATGTGTCAGAATATTTGAGTGTGGTGGAGTGTGCTTACTATACTGTTTTAAATGACTGCCAAATGTAAAAGTACTGGAGTGAGAGCAAAGTAGCAAATCATTCACTTCATCGTAGTGGTGAAAGTAAGACACTTGAAAGAATTTCCTTTTTGGAACTGGTAAGTGAAACAAAATGTGTGTGCCATTACTTTTAGTGCAGATGCTATTTGTGTGGGGTTAGTACTTCAAAATATTTTATACAAACAATGTCTAATCTATATACACTTTATGGTATGTTCTTAACTTTTTACATCATGATTACATCGTAAAGAATGGTGATGCCAAAAATTCAAAGGAATTCTGACAACTGATAACCAGACACATGTAAGATATCCCGCACAATCAGCAAGATGTTGTTCAGGCTACAGAACTACTTGGCAAGAGAGCAGTTGTACTAATAAAATCAGTCTTTGCTTTAAAGCCATCAAATGAGCGGTGTCCAGCGTCCTGTAGCTTCACTAATGCATTTCATAATTCTTTAAAAAATAAAATCCATTCCATAGAAGCATCTTTACTTGTACCGAGAACTTTTTAATCTGTGTTGTAAAAATAATCAGGTAGGCCATAATCCTGTTTCCATCACTTCTTTGTTTGCATTCATTCACCCATAAACACTTAGACAAATGTTTAATTGAGACAAGGTGGTAGTGGTAGGGTGGAGATGTAAGTCAGTGAAGCAAGCAGTGGTGTCTTTTACAGGGGTTGTATGAGCCAGGGCAGCTTTGTCTGACACCTTGAACTAAATTATTGAGTGCAGGGGGGAAGAAGCAAAGAGGAGGACGCCGTGACATTAGTACTTGTTGTTGTGGGTGCTGTTCAGCCTAGCATATATCTGAAGTGAGATAGCATGAGTGTATGTGTGTGGACATGACAATTACATAGACAAAGTGAAAGAGAATGGAAATGGACAGGTGAATTGATACCTAGTACACCTGCTCAACATCTAACCCAAAAGAATCAATAGTATTTCTATTAGCAATTGTACTTGCAAAGCATGATGGTATTACACGATAGCATTTGTGCAAATGCAGAAATGATTACATATGGCAAGTTTTATTTATATTAAAATACAATGGCATAGCTGTCGGTAACATACCTATGCTTTGCAAATATTCTGCCGCATATTCTTTATATTCTGTAATGTTGATGCCAGGTAGTATCAACAGCATAGCGGATACTGCAAATTAATGTTTAGATACTTTTCATAAGCTGTAGTTACTATACTTTTTATATTGACAAAATCCAGGTGAGCACAGTTCACATCTACACAATGAAAACATGCCAATAGGAGAGTCCTACTTTAAAATTGTGGCTATCGGTCAGACGCTGTCCTATCATCTTCCTTGTTTGACCCAGACACTGATCTCATCTGCAGCAATAAGGGGCCTCCTGGTCCTAATCAAATCATTCATTAACTATTTAGTAGATTCAAAAGTTCAGTGGACCATTGTTGCTTGCCTTCACCATTCCAAGCATTCAGCTAAGTCACTGCAATTAAACATACATACATTTGCACAAAATGCCAACAAGAGTAAGCAAGAACATGTACACTCAATCCACAGATATGTATACAGAATGCACTCTCTAACACAGAAAGACACACAAAAGACTTTGATGAAGCCAAATTAGAGTACAAGGATGGGGGTGGTTGGCTGGTGTGCAGCTTATAAATGATTTAGTATTCTGGCGACTCTGCTTACAGCCGTCTGTCAGCAACTAAGGGGTCATGTGGGCGACTAGCACGCGACCAGATCAACGTCACTCAACCTAAACCAAAACAGGATTTGAATTTTTTACATTTTTTTTTTTATTTTGTGTGTGTTCATTTCCTTGGTTAATATTATCAAATAAGTTTTGTCTTCATATCCACAATGGTTTAAGCTTGCAAATAAATTATTAGGCCTACACAAATAGGAAGATTATGTTTAAATATATATTTGGCAGGTTGTTTGCTTCAAATGTGCTTTGAGGAGTTTTGTTCTCCAAAACAAATACAAGTAGTTTGATTTGTTACAATTGTATCTAGGAGACATACAGTCTGTTGTCAAAGATGGAATCTGTCTACATCAGAAAACAGAAGCTGACTGTAGACACATGAAGTCATGTCCTTTACCCTGCCACTGTTACAGAGTAAAGGACTGTCTCTGTCTCTGGACACTGGGCTTTATGCATCTTACTGTCAGGTATAATATGAATTGAAGTGACAAGATCTATACTAAAGTCCCCTTCTTCACCTGTCCACTTTAATGTGTTTGCTGCATGTGTTTGTATGTCCCTAGTTCAAGGTGAAACGTCTATGACACAGCAGAGTGTTAAAAGATGTACACAACATGTGCAGACACACATTGTCCTCCCTACTCACCTTTTCTTTTCATCTTCAGGAACAGGACATCTGCAGAAGAGTTTCTGATGGACCAATCCTCTGTTTAAATGTTTTATTCACAAATGTCTACAGTGGTTTGTTGTGTCCTTAGGACATAGCCTGAAGCTAAACACTCTCTTACTCTAGGTGGTCAGTGCTGTGATACAATGCTTTTCTGTGTTCGTCAGCCCCCTCTTGGACCCAGATAAAAAATCCTATAATGGAAAGGACTCACACCTGAAAAGCCCAAGAGCAAATGTGAAGTGAAATCTGAGGAAGTTAAGAAGACATGAAAGACCATTTGTCATTTTCAATAACAGAGCATGTAGTGACCACAATGAACAGTGCTTTTTTATGTTTTTGATCATGACTTATTCAGAAATGTTCTGGGTCTCTGACCCCAGAGAAATCTTTCTTCTGAGGCAGAAGATTATCAACAGGTTTATCTTGGTATTTGTAATCTCCTTGTGGTAATTCTGGTTACAGAATAACAAAAAATAACATTGGTATAATATTATATGAAAATGTTGATTTTCTGTGTCATGCTAGTCTTGAAAGATCCAAACAATTTGCCAGCGACTGTGTTTAGCTTTTTAGAATATGGCTAGGAAATTTGTGAGGTGAAAATAAAATAAAATAATTTAATGTTAATGCGTTATCTGCCTACAATAAAAGCTGGCCATAAATGGACATTCCTGCTTCAACTGAACTGTGAAATAAGGCAGCTTTTGAGCCATTTTGCTGAATCTAATTGAAGTATTATATAAATCCTAAGAGATTGAGTCAAAAATAACTAAATAAAGGCAACTAATTTATTTAATATATATAAAGTCTTGAAACTATGAAACTTAGATACTGTGAGCTGCTTTAAAAATGTCACTTTTATCATCAGTCATCACATATCCAAAGACATTTTCTCCTTTACAATGTGGAGAACTGCTTAGCAGCAAACCTCAACCTCAACACACAGAGTAAGACCCTGATACACACTAAAAGCACACAGTGAACACTCCAATTTCTCCAGGGTTTAAGCTTTGATGTGACATAGTCTTATGCCTGCCAAGGACACTGCAGACTCTCAGCCAAGACTCTTCACCTGCAGCTACAGACTTATTGTCAGACAGCAAAGAAGTGCACACACAAGCGCACAGAGAATGTCTCCATCTTGCAGTCTATCATGCTCACAGAGACAAACTCAAATTAAGGAAGTCTGCTTTCTCTCTTGATCTTCCACACTGTGTCAATCCACTAAATAAAGCAATAAAGCAAGGACAATTCATGTGAGAGACAGTTGTCTAATGAGAACAATGGAGATAAGACAGTGGCAGAAAAAATAAAGCAAAAGGTCTTAAATTAGGTGAGTCATATTATGCCTATCCTGGCACTGTTGTTAACGACGATAATGGATGATTAAGTTCAACTGCTTTTGTTTACCATGCACACACACATACACACAAACACATGCATTTGACCTCCACCTTTATACCAAATATTCTAGTAGGGCTCTACAAAGTTGTCTCCTTTAAAACGTCACACATATACACAGACACAATATACAGTACACATATACATCATATACAGGGTTCCACTGTATATTCCATTTCCGTGGTGCATGGATCCAATATATAAAGTGCAGTCTGTAGCCCTGAGGACAAGACCGGACAGTGAGAGCTACACAGCTCAGCATGTTTGCTGCAAATCCAATTATTACTCTCCACCTTTGAATTCAGGCGCTGATCCACAGAGTGCTAAAGCAATTATGAGACTTGGTGAAGGAAGGAGGGAGTTACCAACACTGAAAGAGCAACAAAGAAAGAGAGAGATTAGCCAATACGTTAACTCTTGATTCACAGAACCACCTCAGCGTCGCTGGTATTGCGTTCAGAGATTTCCTGGTAATTTCTATTCGTTACACAATGCAGTGCACAGCTACTCTGCACTTTATCAGGAAACCAAAATAAAAATCACCTCAATTCCTCATGACACAAATTTCACAATATTTTACTTTTATTTTACTCTCATTCAACTGAGGGTTGCCTGTGGTGGGGTGCAGGGGTGGGGTTGGTTGATGGAGCCGTTCCTAGCAGTTAAAGGCAAAGCTCTGGGCAGGTCGCCAGTCTGTCACACGCAGCCGATTTAAAATGACCAGTTAAACTAACTTTGGAGCATCTGGAGGAAGCCCATGCAGGCAAAAGGGGGACATGCAAACTCCACAGAGAAAAGACCTCAACCAACCAGGAGTTTCAAACCAGAAACCTTCTTGATGTGACAGTGCTAACACATGAACCACCATAACACATTATCATGTTAGCTCAACACATTTGAAGGTAGGCAGATTTAACCATAAAAAGACATGCAAGTAAGATATGCCGGTGCATTTGTCATCTACTCACCCCCAACCCCCCCAAAACAGTTAGAAATACTTAAAGCTATAGCATAAATGAAGAAAGTGAAAGTTATTTGTGTAAAGACAACAGACTCTGTTCACACTGAGTTAATGGCTTATACACAAATTTATAAAATGCTATTCAAAAGAACTAAATTAGATAATAGTATAAATTCAGGTGATTCTGTAGAACTGATCGTGTTACTGTGGAATGCAGCCTAGGGATAATGTAATGCCATCACACATATACACATATGCTATGCCCCTTAAAATTTGACTCGACAAGCATATCAGTTTTACACTGAAGTCAAGGGTCCCATTTTGGCTGTAAATTTTAAAATAAAAAAGTCAAATACTTGACATATTCTTACTGGGGTCACACAAAAAATATTTTGAGGCGCTCCCCTTTTCAGTATAATCCTTAGATATATTTATTTTAACTGAGGTATAAGCATGAGTGGTTAAAATGATCATGTTTTTTGTTTGGTACAATCTCCAAGTAACTAATGCCCTAAGCCCCATCCTTCTATTGTCTGACAGAGTGCTTTCACTAAGAAATGCTTCACAACATGCTAGGACAGACATGGAATTCATTTTAATAACATAATCTTCTGTCATTTTTAGATGACGGTTAATGACAGGTTATTGCTCACCTTGTATATACTTGTCAACAGAGATGTGTTCAAAAGAAAAAGGTTTTGAATATTCAAATACATCTGCCCCAGCATCCATGCACCCCCACGCAAACATGATATATATATGTGTGTATGTGTGTATATAGGGCTGCCACAATTAGTCGACTAGTCACGATTACGTCGACTATCAAAACCGTCGACTGATTTAATAGTCGACGCGTCGTTTGAAGCTTTGTAAGATCACAAAAGACGCAGGAATAAGTAGTAGGATTTAAGAGTGTAATAACGGCCTGACACAGAAGATGGCAGCACTGCATGTACAAGGATGTCAGCTGCCGTTAACCCCGAAGAAGAAGAAGCTGTGTCCCAGAATTCATAGCGCAGCCCAGCTCAGTTTACAACAATGGCGGCAGCTAGTTAGTTTTAATATTACTCTTATTATTCTTTCTGGGTCACAAAATAAACGTTTAACATATTTTCAGGCGAGAATGTAGCTGTGTAAACCTCAAATATCTGCTCAGTTTATCAAGACACCACATATTTTCAAAAGCGCCCCGACGTTTTCGGAGACGTCTGTTACCCACTAGCTCGATAGCTAGCCGGGGGCAAGGCTCACCGGCAAATCGTTTTCAAACCCACTGCCGTCTTTCGCTACTCAGGTTAAATATATATAAGTCACTTAGATAACTTCAAAATGTCATTGTTTGGCTTTTTTAGTATTTTATTTGTTCCTGAGTAAATCGGTTTGGCTGAAATTAAGGTTATAGTTTTTACACAGCTGAATAAACAACTGATTATCAGAATTGTGAGATGCTCGAGAATATACTCCGGTGTCCTGTTATATTTTAGATAGCAAGGAGTTTATTAAACTTCACCGAAACAATCTGCAAATTTCATTAAAATTTAATAAACTATCATCTTGTCTTTATTTTTAGTTAGCACATACCGTAAACACTTAAAGCTGTAAGCTAATGATAGTTATATAAGAGCAGATGCTGCTGGTGCAATAAGCTGTACGTTTTACGTCCAATGGATGATGATCTGATTAGTCGACTAATCGCAAAAATAATCGGTGACTAGTCGACTATCAAAATAATCGTTTGTGGCAACCCTAGTATATATATATATAGATAGATAGATAGATAGATAGATAGATAGATAGATAGATAGATAGATAGATAGATAGATAGATATAGATATGGGGAGAGAGAGAGTGAATAGTATACAACTGAGTATGTGACAACACATCTACATATGTGAATTTTTAATTTTAGCACAACATTTTTTTTTGTCTTGGCATGGATTAAAATTGTAAAGACAGCATGAAACTCAGATTGTTTCAATCTGTTCAGGATTTGTTTTAAGAAATGCCTTGTTCAATTATCTAGAATAAGCACAAAACAATGTATTGTTGATTTAATGATGATCTTTGTAAAGCTGAAGACAAAGAAAAAATTGTCTCCGTATTGACAGTATTCCATGATCCCTATTCAAGTGGGCAATACCACAGGGACTTAAAAGACAACTGGAGGTCTTTCACAATCAAAACTAACAGCAGCACAAATGCATATTGCTCGCGCTGCATAATCCTGACAAGCAAGCTTTTGATGATGACGAGACAATTGTTGTTGTACAACCTTGCAATGCTCTGAAAGCTCCTAATGCCTCTATTTATAATATTTGACTTGGCACCTTTTCCTCTGTCTGACTTCCTTCACTGCATTTGCATATCAGTTGGAAGGTGCTGGGAAAAGAGAAAAACTAAAGAGCGTTTTAGAAAAACTGACAGTGAAGGGATATCAGACGATCAATCACACTGACAGAGCTGAAATAAACAGAGTGGAATGAAGATATGTGAGAGCACAGGTGTTTCTCTTTCTGATCCGTATCACTTCTGTCTAATCTGTCACTGCTTTTCTTTTCTTTGTGTCTCACCTTTCCTCCTCTATTTCATTTTCTCTTTATCACATTCTTATATGAGGGGAAAAGAAACATTAAAGAGCATTTTATGCTAAAACAGGTGGACCCAGTGCAATTTCAGTTGACTTTATTATTTTGTGACAAGTAAATATGATCTGGAGGAAAGCTTCATCTTACAGGAGCTAAATACTGGCTTAGTAAGTCACATGAACCACAGATGATTTGTTGATCTCTGCCTCAACAAAGACTAGATATCTCACTAGACATCGCTTTACTTTCCTGAAAAGAAATGCATTCCCATGCTTCAGTAAATCTCCAACACAGGTCATTGCAAAGGCAGGCCTACTCACTCAGTGTATAGCACTGACCACAGGGAGCGGGTGTGCGTGTGCATTTGCGTTTGTGTGTGTGGATGTGCGCATCCAAGCTGATGGCTGGCAACATTCGGAGGCTGCATATATATTTGCATGTTTGAGAATGTGTGCGTGCATGTGTGTATGAGTGTTTTGTGCTGCACTACAGTGGGCTGGGCTGGCTGACTGCTGGGAGTCTCATAAAGCTCTCAGTTTGATGACCAACTGAGCAGTAAATTAATTAATCATCATTTTATGCCTCATCAAGCGCTTTGCCTGCTCCTCACCACGGGAGCCCGTCCCAATTAGCCAACAGTGAAGCCAATTGTTTTGTTTAGCTTAGGTGTAGGGGAAAGAAAGAGAGAGCAAACAGTAACCACATCAAAGGAAGAAGGAGCAATGCTATTTTATGGTGTGGACTGGAAAGGTGACACACTGATACAATATCAGACTGCATTTATGTATGTTGATTGAAGTCGATATCCGCGTGTCAGCTTTATTGTATTTCCCACCTGTGTGTACGTGTATGTGTGTGTGTACATATTTGTGTGCGTGGCACAGAGTGAACGACGGTGTGCGTGTTTGAACAAGGGGGAGGGTAGAAGAGGATCTGACAAGCTAATAAATATGTCATCTGTCTGTGTCAGGAGATTGCAGGCCTGCAGACCTGTAAGTAACAGACACCCACTGGCAAAGACAGGTATATAGAGTTAGTGAGAGAGAGAGTGAGAGAGAATGTGCTTTTACAGCAACATCCTCTGTGACCTGCCCCCTACAGCTACAGTAGTTTATTTGCCATGGCTGACACAGAAAAGCCAAAGCACAGGGTTCTGCAGTGCTCTTGTACAAGTACAGGACAGTGTTTATTTTGACACTTGATGCTGGTTTTGTTTTAGGTCATTTCCATATAAAAACACCTTTGAGTAACATTTTAGCCTAGTTACATTCAAGAAAGTTAGAGTTATGGCATAGCTTTTGCTAGTGACCTTTTAGTCTCATTGTTATAATGTCACTGATGATTTTGTAGACTAACCCTAGAGATGTCACAATATCACATTTATACTATATGATTAAGAAGATTCACTTATATTTGTTTAATGATGTTAAGATACTGTAACTAGCACATACATAGAACAATATCAAAGTAAATCTTTTTACCTTTGTTTATTCTGTGTTTTGTCACTGTTATGGGAGATTAGTTAGATTTAACAGCAGTGAAAGTGGTATATAAAAAGAGTAATTTTATTTAAAATACTTTAATGTAAAATTAGTTTTTAATTTTTTAATATCACGTTTATGTAAACGAGAAATAAATGCAAACAAGAGTGAATAAGCCTATCTGAACACAGAGTTTTGAAAAGTAAGACTAGAGTAAGAGAAAGAGTATGGGGGTACCTTCGAAAACATAAAATAGACCAATTATAGCACAGACACGTGTTTCAAAACTGGACACCATTACACAAACCAATTACTCTAATCTGTTTTAAATGGAATGAGCTATAGTGTTAGCTCAAGCTTCCAAACCAATATCTTTATTACGAAGATGACCCCCCCCCCCCCCCCCCCCAAAAAAAAGAATAAATACATAAAAATAAATATAAAAAAAAAAAATTATATCACACATATGATCACTGAAATACAACATAGGCCATAACAATACAACTAAGTATGTGTCTGTTTTATTATTTTTTTTTTTTATTGTTTGGCTAACTGTTTTGTGCCTGGCTAGTACTAATTCTTTAACATTTAGCTCTATCTACAACAAGCATCCTTCTCTTTTTTATTCATTTTTTAACCAGGAAGTATAAACATCTGAGCTCTGAAAACATAGCAACATAAACTCGTATTACTTTGCAGTGTAGCCATATAACTGATTTACTTAAATCTTGAGTGTGTGGGAATGTGGTATGGAGTTGTTTAATTCTAAACTTCAGCGATTTGAATGCATTTTAACAGAAAAACTCTTCTTGTCTGTCTTGCTCACCGAGCATTAGCATTAGCAGATCTCTAGTCATCCAAACAGCCAGGTTTCAGCTTGAGAAAGGATTCTGAAATAATAGCTTCACAAATACACACGTGCAATGGCATTCAATTATTATCTAGAGGGCAACTTTGATGAAATCCCGTTAGTCATGGAACTTGGTCATTTCTTCAAACTTGAACACAAAAGTAAACCTGAAAAATCAAGGAAACAAAAAACAATGTAAGATTGTATCACCTTGGTTTCATTATCAATGTTTGATTAGCTCAACTTTAAAATGCCATATGTTTATAAGGTATCAATTTTTTGATTCCATGTTTACTTCTTATTGTAGTTAGTGGATGGATAATGAATTTCAAATGTGTGTATAAAAAGTGTTCATTATTAAAGATTTTACAACAAGTTAGCTGCTCCTGAACAAATGTTCTACTCTTAAACGTGCAAATATGTCCATCTGGGATGTGGCAACAGTTGCTAATCTAATCAGACTTTTAACTAAAAAAAATACTACCAACCTTGAATTTGTTCTACCTTCTTATATCTTTCTAATATAATTGGTGGTGGCAAGTGGGGGAAGGGGGTGGGGGACAACTGTGGTTCACAGTGAAAACTTTGGTGAATGAGGACAAATGTTCCTTAGTCTAAAAGTTCCAAAGTGCCAAATATAGGCTTATCAATTATAATTTCACAACAACAATTTAGACCGCCATCGTGTAAAGTCTTGTCCTGATCCATGGGAATGATTCCAGCAGCCAGAAGATGACACTAGATCATTTTATCAGGCCACTGTGCATGCTGGAACCACTGGTCCAAGGTGATGTAAGTGAAAGGGTCTGTGTAAAAGAAGAAGAAAAAAAACTGATTGTCACTACACATTTTTGTAATGGGTGACAGAAAGGCAGACAAGATGACATTGTGGCAGAAAAGCCAGAAGCAAGCCAACAGCCACGCCAGGGGCAGGGACGGAGGGACGGATAAGCAGATGTTGTTCATCACCCATGGGTGGTGGGGGTAGACTGCGTGCGCTTTAGTGTGTGTGTGTGTGTGCGTGTGTTTGAGGAGTCACAAGGTGGAGGTGGTACATGAGTGTATATGAGTGAGCTTGTATGTAACCGTGCATTTGTCTGCATGTGATAATGTGTCTGTGTGCATCATTGAGTGCACACTGTGCCATACTTGTGTCCGTGTGTGAGTGTGTGTTCCAGGATCCACAAAGTGCTTGGGGGCGAGGCACCTACAAAAGGCATCTGGCAAGGAGAGCCAAAACAACAAAGGTAACCTTGCCTCTAGTGATGTACACAGTGTACAGCCACTGGAACGGCAGAGAGGGTGTGTTGTGTGCAGATGTGTGAGTTTTAGTGGCTATGAGTAGTGTGTGCGATTTTGGACACACGTGAACCTGAAACTGAAATGTATAAAATGATGAAACTTATAGAAGTGGCACACAGCTATCCGATTGTTAAGTGATGACGTGACGAATCCTACTTCCGGGCCTAAAGTAGTCTGCGTTTAATATGACTTTTGTGGGTTTTTTTGTGTGATCACTGTTGACCTCCCTCGGCTTAAGCTCAGTTTTTAAAACCTTAGGATCTAACTACAGCCCAGCCCATGCAGCAGTATATGAATGACTAACCTCGTATTGTGGATGGATTATCTCAGTTGTTCTCCTGGCTGAAGTTTGGTCCTTTTACAGCATCCTGCCATGCGATTACATTTGTTCCTGACCACCAAGAACACTCACGTTAACTTTTATCGAGTGGAAAAAAAGTTAGCTTGTTTATATTATGCTAACATAGCTGTGTCGCTAGCGGTCACGTAGCACATCACGTACCAGCTAGCCAAACTTCAGTAACCCTACAAACGTCACTGCTGTTTAGCTTTCTGTCTTCATTTATGTTGGAAGTGATAGCAGAGCTGTACGTTTTCATTTGTTTCCAAAACCCCGCAGTCAGGACATGCTATATTGTATTTAGACAGAAGCTAGCGAGCTAACTTCCTGCTAACTTCTAACTCCGTTAAATGTCATAAATTCCGTTTTCATGGATGCCTGGATGTTAAACTCAATTGTTACACCTGGTAGAGCAGAACGCTGATCATTTTATTAAAGATGAAAGACTTTAGACAGTTTTTCAACTCTCAGTAATGCCATAGTGATCGTTTGATATATGGACCTGCAGCGGAGTTTAGGCCCAGACACGGCTAGTGACGTCAGACTGAACAACCGTATAGGCTACATAAAAAGAAAGCGATACTGTGAGTACTAAAGAGAAATATGTGGGTGGATTCAGCAATAAGCCCCTGAAAACAGCTTAATCTTAACAGGTCAAACCTTACATTAGTACTTCAGTGGGCTAAAGCACCAGATATTGAAAATGTAGAGAAATTTCTGCATTTTAAAGCAGTCTCTACCATGTTGCCTCCTTTCTGCAGAGTCAGCTTGACAGGTCAAATGTACAATCGACCTGACTAATGCACATCATGATACACAGATAGACTGTACATGGCTGGTATAGTTTAATTGCTTTATTGTTTGTGTCAAGTAGATGTACATGAAGTGAATCATCGAGCTGAAATGAAGTGAGTGAATGGATTAGTGCTGTTTGGCCCATAGTGAGGTGTGGTGTGGGCAAGATGCATGACTGATTACTCCTGTAAGTGGATGGCGGCATAGACATACTCCATGGTCATGACTGTAGCGGAGCCACAGCCAGCCTGAGGTAAAGTCAGAGTAGATTAATTTTATTCTAACATTATCTGTACCATCTAAACTGTGCAACGCCATGTGTGTGTTTCATAGTGTTAGTGCGAAATACCTCTAAGCAGGGCTGATAGCTGACCCACATGCATTTGAAGGGTCAGAAAGCATAATGGTCTTCTCACAAATTAATCTGAGATCTCACACTCCACCACCTATGCAGTTTGAATGCATCTGAGGGAATGTGAAAGGACAAATTTTCCTTGAGATTTCTGACAAGAGCCTGTAAACATAAGGTAGATAGAAACAAAAAAGAAAACAATGCATTGTAGCAGAAAGATAAAACATGTTACTGTGACATCAGTGGGTTTTTTTTCATGTTTTCTTGTTCATGCCTCGCATATTATTATGTTCCTTGGCTTCAGATCACAAAGTAGAGTTGTACTTTTTCTGAAATTAAAGAAAAACATACTAATAAAAGGTAGTTGATAACCTTTAATTAAGAAAACACGAGCCTTCAAATGAGTCATTTTATTGTTTTCTGTGATCATGACCAATGAACAGGTGGAGATCAGACATTTTTATAATGAGGCAGTCCTCCTCTTATGAATCACCGAAGGAGCTGAACCCTTTACTTGTTTGTTAATCTCTTTTAAATAACAGTTTTGAGTAATGTCTTTATTTGATTTTGGATAGCAATCACAGTAAATTCACTTTATGATGTAAGGTTTACGGTCACCTCGAGTACATCATAGTGAGTTTAACATGTTATAATTAACTCCAGACTCCCCTAATGTCTCGCCAGGATCATGAGTGATTTTTGATTTCAGGGAGGTGCAGCCACACAGTCATCAAAATTCCAAAAGTAATTGAAGTGCTCTAGGGACTGACCTGCCGAAGATCACACAGCTTCAAAAAAATCACTTAAGAAAAATGGTGAAAGAAAATGACACCTAACTGCTAACTAATTGAGCATTTGTGATTTCAAAGAGCCTCACTCAAGCTCTCCCCACTCATCTTTCCGCTCAAAGATAGACTGACAGGTATTTCAAGATCTCAAGTGTGGGAACCACGCCTACATCTTTTTCATGTTTTGCCTTGAACGTTTTTCCAGCTACAACTAAAATTTACACTGTAGAAAAATGTATGTTCAGCATCTGAGCTTATCTTTCCATCAAATATCCTGCAGGAGGAGTGCTTGTGGTAGAGCATGTGTAGGTGGGGAGGTTATCAAACTCTTGGCGTGAGGCAGTGTTCAACACAGTCAAACTACTCTGATGCCCTGCGCAGCGATTTGTCAAAATGAATTGTGGTCAAGAATCTTATTAATAATTTCACAGGTGGGGAAAAAAAAGAAGTCGCTGATCTCTCGTGTTTTTACTTGTCTATCTCTGTCTTACTCTCATCTCTCATGTGTTGTTTTTACTCGTGAGACGAACAAGATTTGAAAGGCAGGGATTGATTTGGAAATTGAGCTTTTACCACAATTCATGAGTCATTCTTTAAAAAAAAATTATTCTCTAATTCAATCAGCCAACAAATGGTGTCCGTCTCACATTCTGTCTGTTTTTGCTCTTACCAGGCTGCTGTTGTGTTTCTAAAGCACTTCTCGGTGAAATACGCCAAATTCCCTCACAGGCAAACAGCACCATCTCAGCTGCAGGGCTTTGATAAATAGCTAGCCAGGTGCTGCTTCAATTTGTCTTCATCATTAATTTTTAGTGGGCTGTAACCTAACTGTCATTGAGCAGAAGCCCTAAGCAGAGGTTTTGATGTGTTCACGAGTGTGTATAAACTTAAACAGCTTGCACTTGCTTAAACCCTCCATTAACGGAAAAGGCCTGAGGCGTTTGGAAGAAAAGTGAACTAGAAATACTTTTTTCTCCCATTTTAGTTCTCTTTTGTAAATGCCTTGAGTGTTAATCGTTGAGGTTAACATCTGCACAATCAGGATATAGCCAACTGACTTTTTTTTTGTTAGGGGAACAGAAGAAACTGACGTGAAGGCGCTGGTTTTCGTTGGTCATACGTTGTTGCCAGAGCTTGATCACCAACATGCTTGTGCAATCACTAGAATATAATGTTCTCAGTGTGTGTGGTCTATGAGAAAGTATATGCTGTACTTTTGTGTGTGTATTTAAAACCTGACTTGCTGGATTTCAGGACTATGCTGGCAAGCACCTCAACTTTGATGTTCAAAGCCACTGAGTGATCCATTGCACAGTCAACTATGAATGTGTTTGTGGTGGGTGGAGGCCTGCAAGTGTTATGGGGTGAATTAAGGTAATGCCAATTCAGGTACTTAGAATGAAGCAGATGCACTCCACATGCTTGTGGTGTTTGGGTGTGTGCATGTGTTTTTGGATCACACCAAAGATGTGGATTGTTAAAGAGAACAGGAGGAGGAGACATAGGTGGGGGAGGACAATGGCCCAGTAAAAAAAAATTGGTGTCACAAACGCCCGTGCACACCTATACACACACACCTATACACACACACACACACACACACACACACACACACACACACACACACACACACACACACTATTTAGCGTATGCCTCAAGAAACACTTTTGTTTAGCTAGAATGTGGTTAGCTAGAACGGGTTATAAAATGTGTGGATTTGTATGAAGCTGCCAGGGAAGAAGAAAATAGGGAGACAACAAAACAGTTTCATAAATGCTAAGAATAAAGTGAGAGCCAGATGATCCACTATGGAGCAGCTGAAACAAGAACACTGACACAATGGCATCACACAGTTGCTACAGATTTGTCAGCTGCACATCCATGATGTGAATCTCCTGTTCCACCACAAAGCAGCTCTGTTGAGTTGAGATGACCATATAGGCCATTTGAAAGCTGTTTGAGGTTAGCCTGCTAGAAGCAGCTATCAAAAGATGGGTACTGTGTTGCTAAAAAGGGATGGACATGGTTAGCGAAATGATCGGGTTTGCTGTGGTGTTTAAACAGGCTCAATTGGTACCAAGGTGCCTAAAATCTGAAAAGACAATATCACTCCCACAATTACACCACCACCACCATCTTAGAAATAGTGATAAAAATGGATAAATTCATGCTTTCGTGCTGTTTACGCCAAATTTGGGCCCTAACGTTCGAACGTCACAGCAGAAATCAGGACTCATCAGAACAGGCAATTTTTTTATTGTATTTTTATGAGCCTGTGCAAATTTTTATCCTTTTTGTCCTGCTCTTAGATAATAATGTGTGGTGCCCAGTGTGTTTTTTTGTTGCTGTTGTCCATTTGCTTCAAGGTTTGCTGTGTTGTGCATTCAGAGATGGCTCTTCTGCATATCTTGGTTACAATGAGCGATTACTTGAGTTGTTGTCACTTTTGGTTGATTTCAACCAGACAGATTGAAGTAGTCTGGTTGTTCTCCTTTGACCTCTGGCATTACTAAAGTATTTTCGCCCAGAGACCTGCTGCTGTCTGGATATTTCCTCTTTCTCAGACCATTATCTGTGAACCCTAGAGATGATTGTCCAGGACAGTTCCAGTAGATCAGCGGTTTCAGATATACCCATGCCAGCTACCGATGACCATGCCATATTCAAAGTCAGTTAAATAACCTTTCATCCTCATTCTGATGCTCTGTTTGAACAGGTAGTCTTGTTCATCCACATTCACTGTTGTCTACATCCACCAAATGCAATCAGTTGCTGTCATTTGACTAATTACATATTTGTGTTACTGAACAGTTTAGCAAGTGTAACTAACTGAGAAGCTGGTGAGTGTATATTGTACAGCTTTATACATATAATGCATAATGCTTAACATAATGGGCTGTAGTAAATAGACAAATAATAAAAATTCCATGAACAGTCATAAAGTTTGATTATTTTTAACTTAAAAGAATTGAGTTTTATGGTCATGTAATATTGATGTCTACTTTGTATCTGGCCCATGTTTTCAGTATTACTCATTAATACTTGGACTGGTATATGTGGTAAACTGGATTTATTTTAAATTGTGACCAATTGTCTGTGAATAATTCTTGTCTGTCTAAACCATGTAGAGAACAAAATAAATAAATACTGAATGTGTGTGATGAAAGCTGAAGACATACAGGAATATCACTTTTATAAAAAAAAAATACACACACACGCACACACACACACACACACACACACACACACACACACACACACATATACAGTGGGGCAAAAAAGTATTTAGTCAGCCACCGATTGTGCAAGTTCCCCCACTTAAAATGATGACACAGGTCAGTAATTTGCACCAGAGGTACACTTCAACTGTGAGAGACAGAATGTGAAAAAAAAAATCCATGAATCCACATGGTAGGATTTGTAAAGAATTTATTCGTAAATCAGGGTGGAAAATAAGTATTTGGTCACCTCAAACAAGGAAAATCTCTGGCTCTCACAGACCTGTAACGTCTTCTGTAAGAAGCTTTTCTGTCCCCCACTCGTTACCTGTATGAATGGCACCTGTTTGAACTCATCATCTGTATAAAAGACACCTGTCCACAGCCTCAAACAGTCAGACTTCAAACTCCGCCATGGCCAAGACCAAAGAGCTTTCGAAGGACACCAGGAAAAGTATTGTAGACCTGCACCAGACTGGGAAGAGTGAATCTACAATAGGCAAGCAGCTTGGTGTGAAAAAATCAACTGTGGGAGCAATCATCAGAAAATGGAAGACATACAAGACCACTGATAATCTCCCTCGATCTGGGGCTCCTCGCAAGATCTCATCCCGTGGGGTCAAAATGATCATGAGAACGGTGAGCAAAGATCCCAGAACCACACGGGGGGACCTGGTGAATGACCTGCAGAAAGCTGGGACCAAAGTAACAAAGGTCACCATCAGTAACACACTACAACGGCAGGGAATCAAATCCCGCAGTGCCAGACGTGTTCCGCTGCTGAAGCCAGTGCATGTCCAGGCCCGTCTGAAGTTTGCCAGAGAGCACATGGATGATACAGCAGAGGATTGGGAGAATGTCATGTGGTCAGATGAAACCAAAGTAGAACTTTTTGGTATAAACTCAACTCGTCGTGTTTGGAGGAAGAAGAATACTGAGTTGCATCCCAAGAACACCATACCCATATGGAAAAGATGTATATAAATCTTGTAAGGTTTTTATCTGTCTTGTGTGACACTTGTATGAAAAATATACAAGAGTGAAAATACATATAAGATCCCTTAAAAAATTATATAAATGAAACTTGCATGTTTTGGATACTTCTTCAAAAAATATATGACATTAACCCGACATATATTATCCTAAGAAGAAAAATGTAATATCATACTTTTATGAGTTAGACAATCATGAGTGAAACTAAACTATTGTAAGTTTTTCATAGAGAACAAAAGATTTACTTGTGTTATCACAAACAGGAAACAACTAACAATTAACATTGAATGACAAAAAGATGTGGGGGAAAGCCACAAATTTACGAGAAGTTTGCTTTGAACATGTGATTAAATAAAACCCCACATTAGAATTTCCCTCTGGGATTGATAAAAATGCTTTTCATTCATTTGTGTAAAGTTTATTTATTTCTTTGTTTAGCATTTTTGCAAAACTAGGCATCCTATTCCTGACTTTCAAATGTTTTTTCCCATTATTGCATTGACATTTAAAGAACAAACTTTTACAATAAGTTTGACAAATGATTAAATCAACACAGTAAATATTCAAAATACATCTCAAATGTATTCTATATAGATGGAAAAGATATTAGACAATATTCATATTGTAGAAATATTTTTAATTTTGCACAGAATCAGCAGATTACACAAAGATGTAGATAAAATACATTTTATATATAATATATTTCTGTCTTTTTACATGACCCAGATTCATTATGACAGTGCTTTAAGGACCATTTAAACACCACACCACTAGCTTAATGGAATTACATTGAAATACATAAATGTTGTGAACATGCATTGCAAAATGTTTTGACAGAATTTTTTTTTCCCCCCAAGTCAGAAACCCATATTTCAATAAGAAATATGTTCAGAAATGACAGCGTGAATGCGCCACCTTTATGAACCGCTATGGCTTTAGACCTTGTTAGCTGCACATTTCACTCTTAATTAGAATGACATTTGACACAATTGAAAGCCTTTGAATCTCTCCCATAATCAACACCATAATCAGTAGCTCCACCTTCACATTTGGATTGAATCATTTACAATAAGATTTAAGATTAAATTATTTACAATAGTACGTATTCAGTAGCTGACATACAATTGAGGTAGAGTCTGGACACTGTATGTACATACATGGCCTAACTATCTGAGTAGCATTTATGGCTTTGTAAAAGCCTGTGGGAAAGTGAACAGTTGACATATAGCTCAGCTGAGTTCTGATAAGAGAACCTCTGGCTAACTTTTGCACTGTGCAATTACCATATTTTCCTATAGCATATAAACAATGACTATCCATTTCAACAAAGTGTGAGACTGCAAAAATACTTCCATTTTTTAAAAGCACCACATAATTGTTTCTTTGTTTTGTTTTGCTGTACGTGTAACCGTGAACAATGTCTCCATTCACAGAAATTCTCTTGTAGTAACTCACCACAGAGTTTGTGGGAACCTCTCTAACTGGGTGGAGAGCAGCTTGATCTCTCAGAGATATTTGTCTTACATTTGGTGAACCAAGGGCAGTCACCTGAGTAAACTTTACATGCTTCTTGACATGCTGGGTTCCTTGTCTCATTTCATTGCAGAACTGTTTAACTTCTGCAGCTGCATTTGTTAAGAACTGCTTAGCTAAACGAGGAAAGGCACGGGAGACTGCCACTCGTTTGCATATTTGTTGTGGTACAGCTTGACTACTTTTTATTTGTTTCAAGAGGTACCCATTGAAACTTTCAAACATAAAGGCTGAGTGAGCCCATAAAGGACCCCATTGCACAACACTTTTACTCAAATGCAACAATGAATGAACATTGAATGTCATGTGCTGTTTTCCATACAGAGATTGTACACCTCCAACAAAGTACACTAATGCGTCGTGTGCGTGGCTTATCAGTTCAGTATTTAATTCGGACCCCAAGAGAATGCTTATCCCTTCTACCAGTAATGCCCAATGACAGTGATACTTCTGTGGAAGTATGCCTTTCAGAACTGGCAAGCTATAGTACAAAAGCCAATGCTGCCACTCATGAGCTTTCCAGAATTTGCGTTCAATTAAAGATCTTGGAACTCGAGCGACGATACCTGGAGGTTTAATAGACAAGAGGTGTTTGTCTATGCTTGCTATTTGTACACCTATGTACCATGGCTCAGAAGTGTTTTTAGAATCCATCCATAAAGATGCCATGTATCTGCACACACCAAGCAGTACACAGTGCATGTAGTCAGGGACCATTCCATTGATAAGATCAAACAATGGCAAATCTGCAAGAGGAGATGAGCCCTTTATCCCCAAAATAGTCTTCCCTTGTCTTTCAACTATTTGTCCTATTTCTACTGTGGTTTTATGATTTCTGTCACTTGGCTTTTCATCCGGACATGCGTAAACCCTTGTTTTTCCATTCCCTTTCCTTGTTTGCATCCCAGGATGAAGGCAAACTCCACAGCCATATTCACCATTAAATTGCTTGAAATTTTGTAACAATGGTCTTGCTACAGCATCACACACACAGCACAATGTGTGTACTTTCATGTGTCTCCGTGCCTGATTGTTAGGATCTTGCCACTCAAAACCAACTTGAGAAAGATTTGTACACTCCTCGACAAATGGTTTAAAGAAGCAGGACATGTCTGGCTTTTTGGATCCAAACCATAAAGCACATAGAAGTACATGTTTGTCTCTACTCTCCGGTGGTATCTCATTAATGCAACACAATATTGGCCAAATACTAAATTTGGAAGACTGAAAAACTGGTACACCATAACAATTAAAAGTGAGGGACAGAAAATCATCTTTACTGGTAGACTTTAAGGTCTGATACAAGCTGCCATCACATATGTCCTTTATTACACGGCTACCACTGGGATCACCTCTGAAACATAGATCATGCACATTGTGGTTCTCAAGAATGTCTTTTAGCTGATCTTTTAATGGTATACTAATAAAAAAGTTACCTTCCTCTAAACTGGCTTTCACTGTTGTGAATGAAGAACATGACACACAATTAAGTGTTTCCTCCAAAGATTGTGAAGACCCAATGTACTTAGTACAAACTCTACAGTAATGATGTCGTTTAAACTGTTTTGTAATATCAGCGAAGGGTTTCTCCAGAAAATACCTGCTTGATGGAACTACAGTAGTCCCAGCAGAATGTAACTTGAGCAGTTTCAGCAAGTCCTCCATTAATACACCTGTAGTGTTGTGTCTCAAAGCAAAGGAGAGGATTGACATGATGCTTTGAATTTCTGTTAGTCCACTGGAGCAGTTCACATCAACTCCTGCTTCAGGGGCGTTCTCCTGAATGGTTGAAAAAGAATTGTGTTATATTTGAGCAGGTTTCACTTATTTTCATATGTAGCCTTGTTTTTTTTTTTTTGCAAAACTGCATTTACAACATAAACAGCAGTCATAGCGACGTTTGTCATAGTTAAAAATGCAATTAACCGCAAGTCTTACCTGCACCATTGTGACCATTTCTATTCTTTCCTCCTGTCTTTGGGTGGCATCTTCATTGTTTCCCTGAGAAGTATTCAAATTAACTACTCTTTAAAGAAAAGAGAGCCATAGAAAGGGAACACATCTTGCATTTGTTTCTTACCAGTGACACCGTTTGTGGTTCTGGTATCTGCTCATCTCTTTGGGCAGCATCTTCACTTTCCTGTGAGGAATACAACCCAAGTATTGAATATATATATGAATTAAATATCCGAATGATATATTCCAGAACAAGTAGTGAGTCTGTCACTGACATATTTAAACAGCTTAATGGTGAGCTGTACTTTTCACTTTTACAATGTGATGGAGTAGCGTAGAAGAGACATAAGAATGAAAGTAATGCTTTATTGTGGCCTTTTTTCTGTATGTTGCTTTTAAAAGGAGAGAGAAAGAGAGAGAGAAAGAGAGGGAGAGAGAGACTATAATAATGTATTTTTATTTACCATTGGAACTGTGAAAGTTCCTTCTCTCTGGCTGTCATCTTCACCATTGTCCTTGAAATGATACAAATGAACAACTTGTTTAAGATACATTTTTCACAGCTCCGCTGAAAACAGTCGGGATGAAATTTCCATGTTGTTATTATTGTGATTGTTATTATTCTTAATGTTTTTATTGACCTTTAAATAAACACAATGAAAGAGGTTGTCTTCTAAGTAAAAAACTACATTTTTTTTAATTATATTTATCATCTCACAATTACTTAAGTAGCACTTCAGATTACTTTCAATGCAGAAACATTATGAATATAGTCTAGATTCTCAAATACTTTGCATTTTCTTATCATAACTAACCTAAACAGAATTTATCAGTCATTTGGCAAACACAATAAATTATGTTGCATAACTTATCATTGAAAATAAATATCTATGTAAGTGTATGGAATTATTAGTTTGTTAACCTACTTAGTACACACAACACAAAAATATAAGCCAAGTTATGGGTGTCAAATTAGAACTGGAATGTTCCACTTAACCAAAGTATTAAAACCCAAACACTTTGTATCAAGTGCTACTATGGTAGCTGATAAGACATTAACGATATACATTCACTTACTTGTTGTTGTGTGTTGTGCTGTCCGATGTCAGTCAAAGCTCTGTCGATTTTTCTAAAAAAATTAATAAATTCTTGTAGCTTTCATAACAATGACAGAAACTGACAACTGTATTAACTTATTGGCAAAGGTGCACATACCGTTTTTTCCATCTGGTCAAAGTACGTGAAGGAACGTTTTTCCGCATCCAGTCTATTTCACTTGTGTCAGATCTATAATGTTTTCTTTTCGGCATCACTGGCTCTTAAGTTACAAAACTCAGTTGGAATGTCAGTATAGTCTATAATCTGTGAAAAACATATTCTACCGCCAAATAGAGAAAATACTGACGTAGAGCATGAACTCAAAAATTTGTTTTCAGCTGTGAGTGCCATGATTGGTTAAGTGTACGGTCAAATATGAGGATACACCAATCAAAGGCAAAGTAGGGCGGGCCATGCTGCAGCGTACAGGTGGCCAGCTTTCACCGCGAGACCTCACACGGTCCTCATCAGGTAACGGCTTCCTTACGTAATTTAACAACAAGCGGGAAATCGGTCTAATAAAGTGTGTCTTGCAAAGATGGAGACTACGGAGACGAATAAAACTAATATCAGAGGTAAGTCGCCTAAATGTTTTCGAATTTGAATGACTTAGCTTAAGCTAATAGCTTGCTAAAAGTGGTTTGATGTTTTACGGGTCACATAGAAACAAGTGACCAACGTGGAAATGCTCTCTTCAGAGAATTATGCATGCGACATAGCACTTGGTGTCATTAAAATGGTTCAAACGGTAAAAGTATGCCTATAGAAACCATGTCAAATAGAATATTTTTTGATAAGAAAAAGCCTTTATTAGCATATAGCCTGTAGCATTCTAGCTAGGAAAAAGCAATTCTTTTTTTCCTCCCCCCTTCATTTACTACAGAACACGAGGAGAGGAAGTTTGCAGTGGTGCAGTGGAGTGAAGGGGAGGACTATGGAAAGCTTAGTGAAGTAAAAACTGTTAACATACGGGGGTATGATGACTCCAAGATGGACCAGCATGGGAATCCCTGGCGCCATGGGAAGAAACAGCGAGGAGGGTGGCCACATTACAGGGGCACTGTTGTTTTTGTCTCTGGTAAGTAATTGTTAATGATTTGAAATGTAGAATGTCCTTCTCTACTTGAAAGTAGTTCTCTAAAGAAAAACTGAATTCACTCTTTAAAGTCATGTGCTTACTTCGTTTTTCCAGGGAGCTGAAGACTGTACTACATGTTTACTTAATATACATTAAGTATACATTACATAAAGTCGCAACAGTTTTGTATTTTATCACTCGTCTTTACTCTGCTCTAAGTAAAAGTTTACATATTAACACAGTAAATCTCCTAAATGTGGCTCCTACTCCTTTTAACCCTAACCCCTGACTAATGAGATGGTTGCTTTTAGATGTTGAATAGTTGTATATTTTATGTTTCACATGTATGGAAATTCTGTGAAATAGGAATTGTTTGTTTTTTTGCTAAATGCACTATGTGAATCACAACTCAACACAAAACTAGACACTGTTACTGCTGTCTTCTTCTTCTCTTTCTCTATCCCATATACAAATGTTCTCTTTTCTTTGTTAGCTCTCTCTTTCACACAGGTCGAAGAACCATTCCAGTGTTCAGTTGTGTTTTTAGTCAGGAGTAAAAAATAACATTCATTACTGCAATTACCTGAAAACAGGACATAGTCTGGTGATTTAAAAAAAAAAACACCTGTGGAGTAATGAGGGGATTGTTGTAATGTCTTTTTGTTTCCTCCTTTGTGCTCTAGCTACTCGTTTTGAGGCAGCTCGGAAAATTAATGCACTGCTGAAGGAAAACGAACCAGAGGACCTGACCAAGAGGGTATCTGTCCATCCTGAAAACTATCAGGATGATTCTGATGACTCCGATCCAAATGAGACTCTGATTCTGTCGCAGCCATTGCAACTCAAGGTGACATTTCACTTGGAACCATTTTGTAGTATCCGTGTTTTACATGTTATCTAAACACTCCATCTTTAAATATTGGCTTCTAGGCTAGTGTCAGTCATTAGGAAACCATTATATACATGTTTTCATGTGGAAAATGAAACATTTTAGGTGATGGCTCCTTTAAAAAGTTGACACTATTGTATTGTACATCTACCATTGGATGGAGTCTATGCAGGCTACAGCCTTATGAAACGGGACAGTGTAGCCTGCAAGTAGCATTTCCTGGTTATGTCTGAACATCCTCACCATCTTTCTATTATGTTACACACCATTTCTGTCACCAAGCAATGACTGTAGTACTTCTCTTTCCCTAAAAAAAAATATATATTTTACTGATTTTTACCTTTTTCAGATCAGATATAATTTTAAAACTGAAACGTATTTACATTTAAGAAAAGGAACTCCACCAGTGGTCCCCCTATTCTACTGCACACAAAGGTCATTTGTATACAATGATTGTCAGGATTTGTTAAAGGAAAAAATCACTTGTAGCCACCTAAATTGAATTATGGTAAACTTTTTTTTTTTTAACTGTATTCAAATGAGCCCAATCTTTGGAACAGGCCTAGTTACAGTTCTGTGATGTGCAGTACCAGTTAAAAGTTTGGACACACTTTCCCATTATATTTAATTGTAAAATTGTACAAACTTTTGACTGGTACTGTATGTGGCTAAGAAATCAGCTCTTTGAAGTATGCACCCTACACTTTGTGGCACAGCTATTGAATCTGTTGTCTTTACACTTTAGATTCATAACTTTTATGGCAGCTTTGACTATTTTATGTAAATTCCTCTTCTTTCTCGCTATCTTTTTTCATGTCCAGAAGTCAAAGGCTCCTTCAAAGAAAGACCCTGCACAGGAATTCCTTGCAATGTACAGTCATTCACCACCTTCAGTCGCTTATGGTGAAAAAAGTCCAAAAAAGACAGTAATTGGTCTAAAGCGGAAGATCCAAGACCTGAAACAAGAGAATGATAAACTGAAGGAGTTGCTTGTCCAAGGTATCACTTCCTATCACTAATTTAACAATTAAACAGCCAATATATTTGAAAAAGTCACTCTAGCCTATGTATAAACCATTCTGGTAATCATTTTTTTATTCATTTACTATATATAGATGTGCCAGAACTCATGAAGACGATGAAAAAGGTGATTAATTTGGCTGAACCTCTTAAGAGATCCAGTTTTGAGCTTCCCCAGATTTCTCCGCAGTCCACGCCCGGTTCATCATCAGATGGTTCGCTGCTGCCCCCTCCCAAATCTACTTCATCCTTCTCAACACCAGCATCTGTCATTCTATCAACAAAGGAATCCCAGTCATCAAAGGTAATGGAATTTTAAAGAATAAATAGATGAAGTGCATAAATTGGATCTACTGTCTTTCTACTTACAGTTGATCCAACCTTGAACACAATACCAATAAAAGTTTTGACGGACTTTCCTATTAGATTTAATGGGAAAATATGTCAAAACTTTTAAATTGGTACTCTACTTATTAGTATGATGGATCTAATTCAAGTGTTAAATTCATTGACTGTGTTTCTGCTGTGAAGTTTCCCTTCTTAACAAAGGAGTCTATGGGGATTGACTCTGTTTTAGAGCCAGCCCCTGGTGGAGCAGAGGCAAACTACAATTTTTCTACAAAAGCTTCACTTTTGCATGGGAATGCCTGTGCGAGTAACAAGTGATGCAGAAAAAAGTTTTGCAATCCAGTAGCTTAGCATCCGGACATTGCAGGTGAACGACGGCTCCGGGAATATACATAAATGTCACTGCCTTCAAAACTAGACGAGAAACAGAGTTTTAAGTCTGGAAAGGTATGTAGTTGTTCTTTACGTCTCTTATATTGATCAAAATGTCTTTTTGTTGGAACAGGTGGAGATTTATCCTGGGACTGGAGTCATGGTAGAGAAACTGGCCTGGGCCTATGCTACTAATGCAAATTCATCTACAACCTTTGTGAGGCATCTGCTCACAGCAGTCTTCCCTGTGGAAATATTGCTAGTGAGCAATCTTCGAGGGGGAAAACGAGGCAGAGGACATGCACGTTTACCGCTCGACAAAAATAAATTGGATGCCATCTACAGTAAGTTTTTAGCTTTTTATGGCATGTTTTCGCAGTTGTCCACACTTCTGGCATTTAAAGATAACAAAGGACCAATGAAAAACAAGGGCCACACATATGAAGAATATCTTCTTAACATTTATGCATATATTATTGTTGATGAAGAAAGGCCTCCACCAAATAGAGAATTCTAGTTGATCTTTTTTGAGTTATATCCAGATGAATGAATGGTCTTTTCATGACATACTATTGTAGGCCTTAGATTTCTCTGTAGGCCTTTCATTTCCTTTATGGTGCATTTTGTTTGTCCAACTACAAAGTAACAAATGATGGTAGATAAGTATTTTACATTCTGGATGTTCTTGCATTTGATGTATTTCAGTGACTGCGTTTACATGCAGCCGATAACCCATTCAAAACTGGAATGTTAGCAATAACCCGGTCACACATGGCTTTAAAATACCGGCAAAAATCCAAATATAAATCTTGGAGTTACCAAATATTTTTGTGAGAAAAGGGTCATGTAAAACCTCTATCGGCATATCGCCATCAGAATGAAAATGGATTTGTGTTTTGCACATGTTCTATTCCCGCGGAATCCTGGTCTTTTGAGTAGAGGAACTTTGTGTATGTGCCGTCTGGCTCTCTGTGACTCTCTCATCTCATGCATGTGAATGAGTTATTCCGAATGTTTCAGAACCCTGAATAGTGAGCCTAACTCGACCATAACCTGAATATTGGCTGTATGTAAATGTAGTCAATGTAGTGAACCGCTCCATGCATCGTCTGCAAATTTCAAAGCTGGCACCATTAGATATTAAGACTGATTAATGCAGGATCATTGCACTATTGTTTAAGATCATTGGGTTCTTTTACACTACTAATTCTGTTCTTGTCATCACCCCCCCCCCCCCTGCATTTTTGTACATATATAGGTGCAACCCTTGAGAAGTGGCCTGGGACCCATCCTTCCAGCATTGGTACTACAATCAATGCCAAGATCACAGAACTCCGGGCCAGAAATAAAAATGTCTCTGTCACAGCATCCCCATAACTTGACTTTCGATGTCTCATTTGGCATGTTATTATAATGCCAATTCATGTTTTATCTATTAAAGATAGATTGTTTGTTTTGTTTTTTAAGTGGGCAGGTTTTTTGCCCTCCAAAGTTTTACTCATGTTAGCAGGTAAAAGTTCCACAAATTTGCAGCAAAAGGTATGCAGCTTAGCATGCTCTTTAAACAATAGAGCTTAGATTAGGTTAAATATTTCTGTGAAATATTAGTATGTGACTGTTATATCAGAATAATAAAAGTTAATTGAATTTAAAGATTGCCCAGTATTCATGTTTTTTGTTTTTGTTTTCTTCAGTATTACAATACATTGACTGCCGACCTGTCAAAGAAAGTTATGTTGGCTTACGAGTTTGTCTTTGCATTGCTAGTTTTTAACTGATGTTGGTCAAGCAGGGGCAAATGATACTGTTGTCTTTTTCATATGTGATAGATTTTTTTTTTTCTAGTAATGTTAATTTGTATAAAATTAATAATTAAGTTTATAGGTTTTTTATGAGATGAGATTTAAGAATTCTTAGAAGAAAAATGTAAAAAAAAGAATAGTTTACCATAAAAATGTATTGCCGGAACATAAAGTGAAAACATATGTAATCTAACATATTCTTAGAATATATGTATAAAAAGCATTTAAAAAAAAGAGATTATTGCCCTGCAAACTACATTTACTTTACATATAAAAAAAATTTATCTAACAGATTTTGTTCATATATGTAAAGCATATGTCTTTATGACAATTATGTACTAAAAACTATGCAAATATTATATGGAACATCTATGGAATACATACTTTGACATGTACTTTCCTTATATAACTTATACTTAGTTTTAACATGATCCTTATGTGATCCACTTTATTATCATGTATGAAAGTAACCCGAAAGTGGCCACTTTCAGGAGTAAATCATACAAGCCTTATATGATTCACTATATATGGAGCAAACTAAAGCTGATGCAAATCTTTTCTAAGTTTTTTATATTTCTTTAACATATGGGTTTTATACGTTTTTTATATTTCTTTTCCGTATGGGTACCTACTGTGAAGCATGGGGGTGGAAACATCATGCTATGGGGCTGTTTTTCTGCCAAGGGGACAGGACGACTGATCCGTGTTAAGGACAGAATGAATGGGGCCATGTATCGTGAGATTTTGAGCCAAAACCTCCTCCCATCAGTGAGAACTTTGAAGATGAAACGAGGCTGGGTCTTCCAACATGACAATGATCCAAAACACACCGCCCGGGCAATAAAGGAGTGGCTCTGTAAGAAGCATTTGAAAGTCCTGGAGTGGTCTAGCCAGTCTCCAGACCTCAACCCCATAGAAAATCTGTGGCGGGAGTTGAAAGTCCGTGTTGCTCGGCGACAGCCCCAAAACATCACTGCTCTCGAGAAGATCTGCATGGAGGAATGGGCCAAAATACCAGCTACTGTGTGTGCAAACCTGGTAAAGACCTATAGTAAACGTTTGACCTCTGTTATTGCCAACAAAGGTTATGTTACAAAGTATTGAGTTGTATTTTTGTTATTGACCAAATACTTATTTTCCACCCTGATTTACGAATAAATTCTTTACAAATCCTACCATGTGGATTCATGGATTTTTTTTTCACATTCTGTCTCTCACAGTTGAAGTGTACCTCTGGTGCAAATTACTATATATATATATATATATATATATATATATATATATATGTATATATATATATATATGTATATATATATATATATATGTATATGTATATATGGGAACCGTGAAGAGGCCGCTAGAAAAGCTGCAACCACCAAGTACCTGCAGAGGGTCAGGCAAGTCCTGAGGAGTCAGCTGAATGGTAAGAACAAGATCCGGGCCATCAACACGTACGCCCTGCCCGTGATCAGGTACCCTGCTGGGGTAATAGGCTGGCCAAAGGAGGAGATAGAAGCCACTGACATAAAGACAAGAAAGCTCCTTACCATGCATGGAGGGTTTCACCCCAAATCCAGCACCCTGAGGCTGTACGCTAAGCGGAAGGAAGGGGGCCGGGGACTGGTGAGTGTCAGCACCACAGTCCAGGATGAGACAAGGAACATCCAAGAATACATTGGGAAGATGGCCCCAACTGACCGAGTGCTCAGTGAATACCTCAGGCAGCAGAAACCCAAGAAAGAGGAGGGAGACGAGGAACCATCATGGAAGGACAGGCCCCTGCACGGTATGTACCACCGGCAGATAGAGGAGGTGGCTGATATCCAGAAATCCTACCAGTGGCTGGACAAAGCTGGACTGAAAGACAGCACAGAAGCACTAATCATGGCAGCACAAGAACAAGCTCTGAGCACAAGATCCATAGAGGCTGGGGTCTATCACACCAGGCAAGACCCCAGGTGCAGGCTGTGTAAAGATGCCCCAGAGACAATCCAGCACATAACAGCAGGGTGCAAGATGCTAGCAGGCAAGGCATACATGGAACGCCATAACCAAGTGGCCGGCATAGTGTACAGGAACATCTGTGCCGAGTATAACCTGGAAGTCCCGAGGTCAAAATGGGAGATGCCCCCAAGGGTGGTGGAGAATGACCGAGCTAAGATCCTGTGGGACTTCCAGATACAGACGGACAAAATGGTGGTGGCTAACCAACCGGACATAGTGGTGGTAGACAAACAGAAGAAGACGGCCGTAGTGATCGATGTAGCGGTTCCGAATGACAGCAATATCAGGAAGAAGGAACACGAGAAGCTGGAGAAATACCAAGGGCTCAGAGAAGAGCTCGAGAGGATGTGGAGGGTGAAGGTAACGGTGGTCCCCGTGGTAATCGGAGCACTAGGTGCGGTGACTCCCAAGCTAGGCGAGTGGCTCCAGCAGATCCCGGGAACAACATCGGAGATCTCTGTCCAGAAGAGCGCAGTCCTGGGAACAGCTAAGATACTGCGCAGGACCCTCAAGCTCCCAGGCCTCTGGTAGAGGACCCGAGCTTGAAGGATAAACCGCCCGCAGGGGCGTGCTGGGTGTTTTTTTTTATATATACGTATATACATATATATACATATATATATATATATATATATATATATATATATATATATATATATATATATATGTATATGTATGTATATGTATATATATATATATATATATATATATATATATATATATATATATATATATATATATATGTATGTATATGTATATATGTATATATGTATATGTATATATGTATATATATATATGTATATATATATGTATATGTATATATATATGTATATATATATAAAAGTGATATTGAATGTATATGCATATATTTATGCACGCAAACATTATCAAAGAGGCATCGTGGCTATATCCAGTTTAATGAACTCAAACAAAAGCATTCTTCCACCATTTTGTTAATCAGGCCTGACGGTTAATGAAGTTTTAATTTACACCTAATCAGATCTTATAAAGCATGCTCAGTCGCCTAGGACTGTGCAGGGACACATAGGATCCAAGAGACTGGCTCTTCAGAGACCACCACTCCACTCTCATTAATGTTCAAAGGTCTCTGTTCCTCCTTCTTGGCACATGAATCTTCAGATGTGTACTCTGAGCAAGTCAGTGTGTAATTTAAATGTTATTTTATGTCAGATCCTCTTTGTTATATCATTAACAAATGGGGTTGACAGACAAATGAGAAAAAGAGGGGGTACACGCAGAGCCATCAGTTGGATTTGGAATGTCAAATATTTGCACTCCAACCAGATGGGATAAAATATTTTATAGGCTGTTACTTTACACACATTATTCTCCTGATGCTTGACTGTTGATCCATGACTATCAGATATATGCTAAAATATTAGAAATAGTGGCTGGTGAGGAAAAAGTTAAATTATGAAACAATGCTGTGTAAAACATATACATAATTTCACACACACTCACAAAACAAAATACGTATTTGTTCTTTACTGTAATGCTTTCTTCATACTTGTTAATAAAGCACATCTTTGTTATTATAAGATAAGTCAAATCTATCTTATTTTTGGAGTCCATCCCAGTCATAGAATTGAAATAAACCTAAAACAGATTTCTTGTCTCTCCATAGTTTCATATTACCATGTAATGAAATATCTGGAACAGTTGTTTATGTCCATTTTGTCACTACTCCCCTTCAAGAACAGTTCACAGGGATTGCAAATACTTTGTTTTGCTGTTACAACTCTGTGATAATGGTAAATATCAATACTGATCATTAAAAATGATGGAGAGGCAGTTCTTGTCTGCAAGATGATTTTATGAAGGTCAGATTCAGTTTTTCTTCATTTACTTTTTTATGGAGAAACAACATTTCCTCTCAAAATCACCTCCATATGGGAAATTCTCAGGCCTCACTAATTTACTATATTTTACAGTACAGTGGGTTAAAGACTTTTATGGATTATTCAAAATAACAGCTTGACTTTAAAAGTAAAGCTGTTCGAACTTGAAACATATTGCAAAACTGAATGCTTTCAGTTCTTGGCTTAAATATCTTTGTTTTTACATTTACATTTTACTGTTTTCATATTCACCAACTTCCAAAGCATTTGTAAGACATATAGTGAGAAATTCATTAAACAAATGTTAAATAACTGTTAAATAACCCCTGTTAAATTGTGATGGAGAGTCTGTTACTTGCATAACATAAGAATATTTGTAAACCAAATCACATTAAAGGAAGGGATGTGTAGTACTGGCTGGTGACTTGTGACTGTAAAGTCCCGCTAATAAAGCTTTTAAGAGTAGTCATTTCTATTAATATTAATACTATGTTGTGAATACCATAAAAAAGCGTTATTATGGATGACTAACAACTGTGTTGTGGAGCATTATTTTAAAATAGAAGTACTCATCTGGTAAGTGTGCATTCCAATCTCTAAAACAACTCAGTCACCTATACTTGAATAACAGTGCATATGCTTCATTGATATTCAATCCACTCTGTGGTCTCTTGCTGATTTTTGGTCTCTTCTCAGATGTGATTCAGAGTATCATGTAAGTCATACCTCTCATAGGCCAAATGTCCTAACTGCATACTTTCTCATGAGAGAGAGAACTCAATCTGTGTATAGTGTGAAATCTGTGATATGTCCTAGCAGCTCTATCAGCTGTGCCGTTCATTCACATGCTGTATTGTTGACTTAAAATAAAGAGGTTAGTTTCACTCTTCGTAAAAAGAGGAGGGAGAGCGCCAAGGTCAAGTTCCAGTTAAGATACTGTCAACTGAAAAATGTTCTCCAAGTGTACATGTCCACTGGTGCGCGTCTCACAGGTCAAACATATCATATGTGAGATGTACACTGGTATTGGAGAATTATCATTATCAAGTGAAATACAATAAAGATATCTTGTCACGGAGATGGGAAAATGCATTTGTTTCTTTAATTATTTTTTAATAGTTTGCAACTTCTCTTCCAATGACCAAAATAGCTAACCGTAATACTCAGGCACCACAGCGATACAGCTATTAGCACTGTTACCTCACAACAAGAAGGTCCTGAATCCACCAGCTGGCTTGAGCCTCCTGTGTGGAGAGTTCCTTGTTTGCATGGGTTCATTCTGGGTATTCTCGCATCAGCGGATTAGATTAATTGTTGATTGTAATTGGCAATAGGTGTTGTGGTTGTCTGTCTTTCTTTGTTAGCCCTTTAACACACTGGTAACTTGTCCACGGTGTACCCCACCTTTCATCTTATTACAGCTGGGATAGGCTTCATACAGACAACTCTATGTCAGTCAAGACCATTGAACCTTTCCGATTCTATGGAATCAGCCCATAAAAATCAAAAACCATGCCTGATTTAAATTTCGCCTTCAAAGTCATCTTGTCATGATATCGGCTCAGCAGCTATTTTTTAGATTGCTCCCCATAGATAAAAGCCTTTGTAATACACGCTAAATCCCATCTATAACAGGCTAACTTCATTTTCCAAATATGAATGTGGAAGAAACTCCAGGAAGCCAAATCTGGCTAGTAGGGTTGGTGGTGAGTGAAGATTATATCAATGTGGCCAAAAAGAACTCTTGTGTTGTCAAATGATGGCAAGCACCACAGTCCTGTAGCTTTCTGCTGAACGTTGTCCTTCAGCACATCATGATATTAGGGTGAAAGTCTTTATGTTTGTTATTTTGTTTTCTTTCACTTATTTCTGCAAATACAACGTAATTGTTTAAAGTGAGAAGTGAACAGCTCGTTTTGGTCATTTACAGTGGGGCAAAAAAGTATTTAGTCAGCCACCGATTGTGCAAGTTCCCCCACCTAAAATGATGACAGAGGTCAGTAATTTGCACCAGAGGTACACTTCAACTGTGAGAGACAGAATGTGAAAAAAAAATCCATGAATCCACATGGTAGGATTTGTAAAGAATTTATTCGTAAATCAGGGTGGAAAATAAGTATTTGGTCAATAACAAAAATACAACTCAATACTTTGTAACATAACCTTTGTTGGCAATAACAGAGGTCAAACGTTTACTATAGGTCTTTACCAGGTTTGCACACACAGTAGCTGGTATTTTGGCCCATTCTTCCATGCAGATCTTCTCGAGAGCAGTGATGTTTTGGGGCTGTCGGCGAGCAACACGGACTTTCAACTCCCGCCACAGATTTTCTATGGAGTTGAGGTCTGGAGACTGGCTAGGCCACTCCAGGACTTTCAAATGCTTCTTACGGAGCCACTCCTTTGTTGCCCGGGCGGTTTATTTTGGATCATTGTCATGTTGGAAGACCCAGCCTCGTTTCATCTTCAAAGTTCTCACTGATGGAAGGAGGTTTTGGCTCAAAATCTCACGATACATGGCCCCATTCATTCTGTCCTTAACACGGATCAGTCGTCCTGTCCCCTTGGCAGAAAAACAGCCCCATAGCATGATGTTTCCACCCCCATGCTTCACAGTAGGTATGGTGTACTTGGGATGCAACTCAGTATTCTTCTTCCTCCAAACACGACGAGTTGAGTTTATACCAAAAAGTTCTACTTTGGTTTCATCTGACCACATGACATTCTCCCAATCCTCTGCTGTATCATCCATGTGCTCTCTGGCAAACTTCAGACGGGCCTGGACATGCACTGGCTTCAGCAGCGGAACACGTCTGGCACTGCGGGATTTGATTCCCTGCTGTTGTAGTGTGTTACTGATGGTGACCTTTGTTACTTTGGTCCCAGCTCTCTGCAGGTCATTCACCAGGTCCCCACGTGTGGTTCTGGGATCTTTGCTCACCGTTCTCATGATCATTTTGACCCCACGGGATGAGATCTTGCGTGGAGCCCCAGATCGAGGGAGATTATCAGTGGTCTTGTATGTCTTCCATTTTCTGATGATTGCTCCCACAGTTGATTTTTTCACACCAAGCTGCTTGCCTATTGTAGATTCACTCTTCCCAGTCTGGTGCAGGTCTACAATACTTTTCCTGGTGTCCTTCGAAAGCTCTTTGGTCTTGGCCATGGCGGAGTTTGGAGTCTGACTGTTTGAGGCTGTGGACAGGTGTCTTTTATACAGATGATGAGTTCAAACAGGTGCCATTCATACAGGTAACGAGTGGGGGACAGAAAACCGTCTTACAGAAGACGTTACAGGTGTGTGAGAGCCAGAGATTTTCCTTGTTTGAGGTGACCAAATACTTATTTTCCACCCTGATTTACGAATAAATTCTTTACAAATCCTACCATGTGAATTCATGGATTTTTTTTTCACATTCTGTCTCTCACAGTTGAAGTGTACCTCTGGTGCAAATTACTGACCTCTGTCATCATTTTAAGTGGGGGAACCTGCACAATCGGTGGCTGACTAAATACTTTTTTGCCCCACTGTATATAAATGCAAGTTCAATAAAGGCTTTAATAGTCTGAAAAAACATTTGTGTTAAATAATAAAATACAAGATTGACAATGTATGCTTTATATCGGTTGCTAATTAAAACACGGTGCCATTATTCAGTGAGGAAGAACTTAAATAAATTAATACATCTAAATGCTCTAAATTCAAGCTCAAAGAAATGGGCCAACTGTAGAAGGAAGAAATGAGAATGAATTTCAGTCTTGAACCTGTAGGGGTTAAATAATAAGAAAATATAAAATGCCAACATGCTTAATCTTTCAAACTGAAAGCACTTTCGGGCTTAGCTTCTGATAATAAACATAGCTTTAGGACAGTTGAGTGTGGCATCTATCTTCCTCTCGCTCTCACTCTCTCAATTTCTGTTCATTCAAACAGAAGTAACTGCAAGTGCCAGCAACACATTTTGACATCTGCTGATGGTGGCAGTAATTCATGACAAACATCCACACTGCCTGTCTACATCCACGTTTGACACAAATGTGTAGCCATCATCACTGCTTCCACAAAACAGATACAGGCCGGTAAGCCGCAAATCCTATTTTTGACCACAGCCGATAATTCTTGCAAAAACCAGAGAGTCAATATTTTATCACAGGGGTACAGCAAACACATGCAGATGCATTGTTGGTATGTTTTCTTCTTAAATATTGATTCCTAAGCCACTCTGCAGCCATCTGGTCTGTGGAATATATTCTGGATGTGAAACGCACGCACACACACACACACACACACACACACACACACACACACACACACACACACACACACACACACACACACACACACACACACACACACAGCCACGTGTGCAGATGCGTTGTTCTGTCTCTCAGAATATTTTACACACTCAAACATATGTGCACACAAGCAGTCATTACCAAGATTTCAAGTGACACTGCTTTGACATACAGTTAGTCAGCTCCAACCCTCGTCCTAACTATAGAACCATAAATCAAAAAACTATTCCCAGCCCTTTTAAACCTAACTTTAACTTTAACTTAACCCAACCCCAAAGCATATCTGGACCTTAAATTATCGGGTACATTGGTAATACTCAACTACACAATGACACATGAAGGTGAGCACATACAGGTGAATGTGAAAAACACATGAACACACAAGCATCATCTTTTTTTTGCCAGCTCTTACACAAAGACTCACAAGGGCAGACACCCTTGCACTTGCCTCTCACATGCCCTTGCTCAGAGGGGAAACAGATTTCTTTCCAAAAACGAGTAACAGAGACACATGAAAGGACGTTCAATTTGTTTTGTTCTGGATTCCAAATGTAATTTCACATGACTGTCTCAACCGCAGTCGCGTTGCCTGCAACAATGGCCTTGTTCCACTCATTTGCCTCTTTCTTCATGTGTCACCGCTGAAGTGCCTTTGGACAGCTTCAAGCTGCAGATGTTGCTAGAGCACCTCCTTCCTCATATACAAGCACTTTATTCGTCAGCGTAATTGTATTAGAATGCACCTCCAATCCTCTGTAACAGAAAGATGTAAGCCGCTTCGCTTGCTTGTGGAGGGATCAACAGTCTGTCCTTTAAAAGCCTTGCAAAGCTGTGTGTGTGTATGTGTGTGTACATATACAGTATGTGCATCTACAGTTCTCTGTGTATACACACTTTGCATCCGTCCACACATATTTCTTCACCTCAGTCACACATACAGTCATACAGTATAAGCAGAACCACCTCTGTGTAGTGTGATTAGGTATAGCTGTCGTTAAATTGTGCTGAGCACAGCCAGGGCATTGCTGAGGATTGGGTAGCCCTGTCTCCACAGAGAGAGAGATCAAGAGAGAGTGAGAGGGAGACGGAGAGAGAACACACACAGACATGTATACACACACACACACACACACACAGTCTGTCTGTCTCCACCTTGTCTTTAGCCCGTCGCCAGGAAGCAGCTGGCCTGAATATCTGAGTGCCTTTAATGAATTGACATATTTTGGGTGTGAGACTTTGGTGATTAAAAGCAATAAGACTAATATTCCTGGGTTGGTTTGGAGTCAAAAGGGGATTCTCCTACGAGAGAAAGCGATGGAGGAATGTGAGGAGAGAGAGCAATGTGCTTTGCAATGTGCAGTGTCCCAGTCCTCCCCAGTACAACACTTGGGGAATAACCCTGATTAGAGCAGAAGGAGTACAAATGAAGCTTTTTAAAAAAGGGGGAAGGAGTTTGGAGAGACATTTGTTGGTTGCTCTTAGAACTGGAGCCCTAGACTGCTTTGGTTGGAGGTTTGTATTTCATTTAGTTTGTTATGGAGGCACACTGTAGAACTCTGGGTTTGACCTTTCAAAACTAATATCTAAAACATTTCTAAAACTCATGTTAAAGTTACAGACTAAACACAACAAGCTAATGTAGCAGTTTAAACTTACAGTATGTAACATTTGGCTCCCATTTTCTGGCAGCAAGTACAAAAACACTGATGACCCTTACGATGTATGCCTATAACGGTAATTTCTGTTGGTTCTGTCTGTTTTTTGACTGCAACCCTTTCACTTAATGCATTTTTTCTTTTAGTTATGTGAAGCAAAAGAAACTTTTCTTGCACACTCTAGGTTTTTCCTCCACACCACCACATTTGTTGTTGCTACAGCTTACCTGATCTCCATGATGATGGTCCACTCTTTAGTTTTGGCAAGCCAATCATGGCAGTTGGTAAAATGATGATAAAAATTTATAACAACTACTCATAAAAGGCTTAAGAACTTTTCCAATTTGTATATTTGTGCACCACAGTTTTTTTCCTTTTAAATGAACATGATCAGTTATCTTTTTAAAAAAAAAATCACTACCTCACTATAAGTTGTAAAAAACACCCATTATGCCAAGGAACATCAACATTATGCTTTATATCCAATATCAACCGACATGGATGTAAGAGTGGTATACGAGAGTACAGCATGTCTTAATGGCACACAAAAGACTGGATTTTGCAGACTTTTTTAATTGTGTCTTGATATACCTCGCAATTAGTAACATGATACAACTAAAATAAATAATCCATGTTTTTCTACAAAAAATCTAGAGTTTTCTCTAACCTTAAAAATGCCACCACTTTCATGGTTAAATAAAGGATTATTATAAGCTGGCACAGGATCCAAAACAATCACTGACATTGAAGTCAAGGTTCGCAAATTTAGTTTTTCCAAAGTTGACATCTTGTTGCAACGGGGTTATTTTATTCATTCATCTGGAAATGCCTCCAATTTAATTTAAAAGGGTAAAAAATGATATTTGGTTTGAACATCCTGCTTTCTCTGACTGTCTGTTAGCAAGGTTATGTTTTGCAGTCAAAGTAACTGAAATGGCTCTTTGGTCTTAAAGATGTTTCCCAACCTTTCCAAGAAGCTTTTCAGCTTCCTTTGATTCATAACATCTAGATATAATTTGAAGTGATGCAATATGTTTAAAGAAAGCCTAAAGTGAACATTTTGGCAGCTAATATATAGTGCCTCAAACTGTGCCTCGAGGCATGTCTCCCTGGATATTTTCATTAAATGATCATCTTAGGTCACAGTGCTTCTTCAACACATTAATGCTTTTTTTTATTTGCACACTGTGCTATTACTCTGTGAAAGCAGTTTAGCTTGAAAGCTACGGTCATGCCAAAAGTCATGACATTAAATATTATCTTTAAAGCAATGCTTCATTTAATTAGCCTACAAGTCTGACAGATATTTAACATGAATCACTTCCCTGATATGTCTAACAGAACACGCAATCGGAGTAAGAAGGTTCAGTGCAGATATGTTGTGATTTTTAAAAAAAGAAAAGAAAAGGAAAAAAAGAAGCACTTGAAACATACAGATGGAAAAAATCTATGTTTACCTCATCCAGTTGTTGCACTCAATGGTATGAAAGCTGACAGTTGACAGGTCAGGGTGTGGAGGTTTAACTTTAACATATCACAATTTGCAGAGCAGCAGTAACGTACAATGGATAGACAGAATACTCGAAAACATACCTTCCCACATGTGCAGACAAACACGCAAGTCCAAATTGAATATTAGTTCAATTACATTAATAATTTTATATAGCATAATGCAAAAGTGCTGCTGCACATAAACAGCATATCACACATATCAGATTTAACCGCATAATTCCCAATATCATCCCTGCTGGCTTATTTTCTTTCTATAAATCTGAAGACATCCTTAATTCAAACACAATATTGGGCTTGAAGAGCTGTACTGGACACAGATTTGTCTATATCTTGCAAAAACATGGAAGAAATGTCTTGACCCTAATCTTGTGCATACAGTTTTATCAATATACAGTATGTGTATGTATGCCTAAGACTCATTATCTGCATGAATTTGTATTTTAAGGCTGTTTGTTTCTTCAGCACTCAGTGACTCTTCACAGATTTCTTTTTGTGCCTTTGTATGTGTGTCTCTGTGTGTGTGTGTGTGTGTGTGTGTGTGTGTGTGTGTGTGTGTGTGTGTGTGTGTGTGTGTGTGTGGGGAGGGGGGGTGGTGTGGGTGTGACCACTGGACATATTTATGTGGTGTATTGAGAGTGTGAAGCAAAAATGACAACGTGAGACAATAGTGACACTTACGTAACAGTGGCATCTTTTACTGTTCTGATCGTATGCTTCATGTCACCACACTGTCACTCATTCTGTTTCTTACTTTTAACAAGGTCCAGCACTGAGTGCACCATTAGTGTTTGCAAACAAGCATGTTGTGTATGTGTAATACTTAGATAATGTGATGTGTATCATTTAATGTCCACTGTATAACCTAGAAAAATAAAAGGTGTAGCGCTATCAGTGGAATTTCAGTTAAAGTATGCATGTAAACGTTATAGTTCTCATAGTATTACTAACAATATATGTTGTCTTCATTATAGTGCATATACTGTATGTAAGTATATACTTAGATGTCTGTGAAGGTTCTCCATACTTGATGTAGATATGGAGTTGCGTTAGTATATACAGCATTATGAACTTATTTTTGTGCTTATGGTATGGTTGTGGGCAAAACACTTTTAAATAAATACACCTATGTTGCGTGTGTTTTCACAAACTGCTTTTGACAAACACCGACACGCACACACACACACACACACACAGAGGATTTAATAGTTCAATAAATTGCATCGCATGTATGTTGCACCTTACCTTTTATGTTCAGCTTTGCAGGAGATTTCACAGCCGCCTACCAATTTTTGCCTGATTGACAACCTAAAGGTGGAGTCCACTACTGCAAAGTGTTTACTCACCAAAGGCATTAAACATAACTGTCAATTAGGAGTGGAAGTCAAGGCTCCTAATGGCCTTGTTTAGACTTTTGTGCGGACATGTATTAGTGTGTCTCAGTCTAAGAGCGAGTGTGTGCGTGTGTGTGTGTGTGTGGACTTAGACCCGTAAGGATCACTATGAAATCCTGCACAACTTACTCTCCCCTTGATCATCCAGAGTAGTGAACATTTCACTTGACACCTTTACGAGAGGACAGGACCTTGGACTCATTTTTAACGTCCCCCCTCATTCACTTTGATGTGTTTTATTAAACACAACTGCACCTGATTTGTACGCCTCTCTCTTTGGTCTCTCGATTTTTCCCTGAATATTTGTAGTACTTTCCTTTGACTCTGAACATCAGCAGTATTTATGGATAGGTCTTAATGGGTGAGTTTACCATGGAGGGTTTAATAGCATCAAACAGGTTAAAATAAAAGACAGGTTACATTAAAGGCTAATGGTGCTTTTCATATTATTTTGCCTTACTTTTACACAAGACCTCAAATTTGCTATAAAAAAATAAGTGGTATTGTTTCTGATATAGCTCTATAAAGCTAAGTTCACATCTTGGAATTTCAGCTGGTTATTTTTTAGTGTTTTATATGCAATTTTAAAAACATGATCTCACTGTATCATGCAAGAGAATAGCTGCATTACATCCTCAACGCAAGAAAACAGGCTAATTATTCTTGCTTCTGTCTGCCCATGATAGACACATGCATACTGAAGCTAAAATAATATGCAAGTGTCAATTTTTCTTTTAACATCTGGGCATCTGTAGCAAATCAGTCAACTGCCTAATAGTCTTCCTTAACATCATGTCAAATTAACACTGCACCTCCAGTAAAGGACAACTGTAAAATAGTAATTGGCTACAGTGAAACTTTAGCTTCAGCAGGTGTGTATCAGAGATAAACGCTTGAGCCATTTTGGAGGAGAAAGTGTTGATAGGAGGATAAAAGATACACAGAGCTCATGAATTATCTGCATATGCGAGCTACTTATTTGATCAGCGATAAGGGGAATGAGTCCACTTGCTCTCAAGTCTGTGCTCGCATGAAGCCTATGAGCCCTGCGATAACATCAATGTAGTTTTCAATGACGACTAGTCCTTAGTAACGATCGCATCTTTGTTGGTAGGCTATTTGATGGGATTATGTCTTTATTTGGTATGCAGTGCATGGAACTAAAAGAATATCTAGATTAGTTTAAATCATTCCCCGACACTAAAACATTGCTTTATGGTACTAAGCAAACCGTCTGTTTTGCCCTTGAGGATCAATATCGAGGCTGTGTCAAGGTTACCCTAGTTTCTTCCACAAATAGTCTGAATGGATGTGGACCAAAGAAGAGCTATTTCAAAAGAGTCAGGAATTCCTCTGCACAATTGTGACTAATTGTGGCATAAATTCACAATTGTTTCATAAGGGGTTTCACAGCTTGAAATTTGTCATGTGCAATGGCCGCCTTGTTCCTATTTTCACCTGCCGTTGCTCTCAGTCAAACAAAGAGGAGGGGTGGAAGTTTCTTTTCATGTGTTCAAAGGTGACTGGTTGCCGAGCACTTTCTCTTTTTTTTTTTTTTTTTTGAATGAAACAATAACACTTTTTTATTGCAAGCAAATGTTGACATTTGAAGGGAGCAGCAGCAGGTGACAGAAAGAAAAAGCGAGTGAGAGGCAGGGCCCCTATGTGCTCTCGAGACTGCCTCCGGTGCTATTTGACAACAGTGCGCGTCCCTGGGGGAGCCCACCTGAGAATAAAGTATGCATTTCAATAAATCAGCTGCTAATGAAAGCATTTTGACTGAGGAAGAAACTGGCCATGTGCTATAACATTCATGTCTTCCGTCTACTGCAGCAGTCTGTTAGTGAGGTAGAGGTAAATGATAAAATATTTCAATTCACAGCACTGATGAACCAAAGAACCTGAAAAAAAAAATAGTGATGGTTTCATGAATAATCCAAAGGTGACTTTTACACCATCCTGGGAGTGTAACACTATTTACTCTTTGAGCAAAGTATGCATTTATGTCACAAAGACTTGTTTTAACTTAAAAGATGGTCTAAGTGAGTTAAGGTAGGTTTACCCTCCACTGCTCCCTTGGTAGCAGCTAAATATTACGTCGTTGGTATGGGGAGGGGTGGGGGTCCCATGACATTTGGACTGCTCCAAAGCACAAATTCAACTGGAAAATGAAGGATTAGCTTTTAGTCTAGCTGGGAGCAATGATGGAGGCCTCTTCTTGGAGGATGTCAATATTGTATATTTGAGTATTTCATACCTTATATCACAATAAGGTGAAAAAATATTTAAATTAATAATTAGAATAATAATAATAATAACTAAAGACTACCTTTTTTTCTTTCTAATTTGTTCAGTTAGCTGTGTGATATAATATCCAGCCATGATGAAAAGCAGTGAAAAGCCTGTCCGATTAGGGCCCATCACACAGCCCATTGGAGCTGGCAGATGCTTAGATAGACTTTTATGGATTGCTCAATGCCGTGCTGTAATGAAGCAGGCAGTGCTGACCCATCCTGAACCAGGCTAAAAAGCTCCAGGGACGGCCCCGCTGGGAGCCCATAATGCCCGATGCGTCCCACGGCTGTATTAATCACACTGAAAAATAAATGTGTGGCAGGGAGAGGGGAGCTGGGAGAAAAATGAAATAAAATAAGCATCTCGTTTATCCCCATCAAGGTCCTGAATATGTGACCGAGGGAGATCCCCTGACCAGACGCTTTAAAAGAAAATGATTGTCCATTTAGAAAGAATGGATTGTGCAATCTGTGAGAACTCATAATCTTCATGAAAAGTGAGATTCATCAAACATCTCCCATCTGCAACTGACAAAACAAAAGAATAATGAGCAGAAAGAATAAAAAAAAAAGGAATAAAAAATGCAACAGGGTTAAACAGTGTTATGACTAAAAGAAAGACTGCCAAAGATGAATGTAATAGTTGGGAAAACAGTTTAATATTTTCTCATTTGAATAATGGATATAATACCCCACCAGTATATCTTTACCAGCGAGTTTTGATTTTATTTACATTCAAAGATATAAATTAGTAAAAGTACTCCTGATAACAAGATTGGGTCGCCTTTTTCCCAAATGCGTTTCAAATAAAAACCGTCCATAATATATATATATGTATGTATATATATTTACAAAACAAACGGACGATGTCAGTTTCCCATTTTTGCAATACAACTTGCATAAATTATAGGTATCGTTTCGCCATCCTTTTAAAAAAATAAATATCAAATGTAGGCTATTCCACTTTGAAGTCCTCAAGTTCACTTCAGTTCAATTCGGTCCACTTTGCGTCCCCAAGACACCTCGGTTTCAGGCCAAATTTTAGTTTTTATTTTCACACGTAAATATATACTGAAATAATATACCGTGGCAAATAAGCAAACTAGAGGAACCTGAGAAATAACATGTAAATCACATATAATGGGAGATCGGTTTCAAACCAGCATATGTAATTGTCGTCCAAATTGCCTCAAACAGAACGGCGGAAATAATACAATAACATTCTGACAAACGTGAGCTGAAGAAAAAGTCCCAGTCTGCGTGGGGCTTAGAAAGCGGTAGCAGCTGTCATTCCGACTAAATGGTGGCACCAGATCCGATTTGGAGTAAAGGTTATGTGGGTTAAAACGTGAGGCTAAGGGGTGGCGTCCTTTGTCGTTTTATAGTCAAAGCAATTGTGACACCTACCTGCAGACCATGGAAATTAAAAAAAAGTCCCACACGATCAAATGATCAATTTCGTCCACCACCACAGAAAACCTGAACAAAAACACCTCTATACTGCAAGTGCTCATTAAAAATGAGGGGGGGGGGGGGGGTCTCTGCTTATACTGCTACTAAAACGTCCTTAAGCTATTCGTCGGCATGTAGGGAAAGCTTTAAATGTGCGCAAGGAAAGTAACCACCACAGCTACCTAAGTGACATTTGAAAACGTGAAGTTCCACGATGACTGCACACAGCAAACAAACTCATTTGTTTGCTTTTGGCTGACTCTGTGTAATTAGAATTATTCCAGGTTGAAAGATAAGGTCTTGGGCCCGCTGCGCGCGCGCGCACACACAGGAAGCATTAAAAATAGGATTCCTGCTCAAAACTATGGCAACATTTTGTCTGCTTATTGGATTCACAGGGTGCCTACTGTGTGTGTGTGTGTGTGTGTCCGCGCGCGTGTCTGAGCGCATGGATAAGCTTGTTTCAGGCCCGTCCTTCATAGTGTTGTTTTAATGTGTATCTGTAGACGCGATCTTGTAAGTTTTGTTTGCAATTGGCTTGTATGTTATATCCCTACTGCTTTGTAAGGCAAGATTGTTGCAAATAGAAACCCCGTCACCGGATTCTTATGATCCCGTGGGATCATCGGAAAGATCAAAATATGCGTAGTTTTTTTTTCTTTTTTAAGGGCTGGTAGGCAATTATAAATTGATTACTCCGGGAGATTACTGCAATGAAAACGAATAACAGGCCATAGTGCGCGTTCATTTCCTTACTGCGCTGAAAAATGTCCAACTTAATAAGTCATTTAGTCTCATATTCAGTCCTAAAATGTACTCTTCTTAGCACAAATGAAAAATCACGTCGTGTTAGCTGTTTCTTGTAAAAGATCGCTTGAATATGAAGGCTTCAATTTGTTCTGTTTTGGTGCTATTTGTTTTTTTTGTTTTTGTTTTTTTCTTTCCCGAAACAAGGCTAAAGAGTTCAGATCATGCTTTGGTGTCATTGCAGTGACACATGGAAGTGAAAAAGAAAACCAGTTAGTTTGCATTGGAAACAAGTGAGCTCATTTTACCTCCAGCGTGGCGCCATTTCCTTACAGGGTTGAATTAAAATACAAATTTAGGACTCAACACTAGATTAAATAAGTTTTCATAAGTTAGTCTCTCTCTTTTTTTTTAATTATTATGATTTTTTTTTTTACCGCGTCATATTTTACGTACCTTTCTTTGCTTCTAAATTTGCGGTTCTGAAATGCTGTTGCTGCTGCTCAACAACAATCTGGTTTGGATTATTTTTAACGAGGGGAGAGTCTGGCCTGTGTTTGGGGTTTGTGCTGGCCTCCAGAGCCTGCTGAGAAGAACTGAGACCCTCGTTTGCAGCAGCAGCGGCAGCGGCGGCGGCGGCAGCAGCCAGACTCACTCCAGATGAATTAGTGTACCGCAGGATCCCTTGACCCTGCAGGGGGCTGAAGTTGCCATAGTTTGTGTAATTGCTATAAAAGGGTGAAGTGTAATAAATAGGTCTTCCGAGGATGGAGGGGGGCGGGTAGAGGGAGGGCGAACTGGCAGCCGGGGAGGCTGCGGAAGGCGTTGGGGAAGTGAGAAGTCCACCGCTGGAGGAGGGGCAATTTGGTTGCCCAGTTGACTGCCCCAGTTGCTGTTGCTGATGTTGGTGCTTTTGGTCCGAGGTAGCAATTTCCGCCAGCGACCACAATTTGGGTTTGACCGTGGGGTTAGGAGGCGCTCCCGAAGAAGGCCTGTTGTCAAGGCATGAGGAGGATTTATTGGTGTTAATATTGTTGCTACTGACGAGGCTCCGTGCTAAATCCTCGCGTTGGCTGTGGAGATGGTGGAGATGGTGGAGGTGGTGGTGGTGGTGATGGTGATGACTGAGAACTGGAGCTTCTACTCCGGTCAGTGGCGATGACGTGACGGGTTTAGGTGAAAGCTGAGCCCGCTGGTCGCGGTTTGGGTCCTCGCCGTCCTCTTCGCATTTGTCGCCGGCTTGTTCCGAGCCAAGCTCGCCCACACAGACCTTCTCCCCGTCTGACTCTGCCGAGCAGGAGTGGTCCGTCAGGGTGTCTACGTGCAAGCTGATGCCTAAGACGAGCATGCAAATAAATGGAAAAGGGTTAGAAATGTTAAAGAAAGTGAGAAAGTCTCAAAAGTAAACTGTATAAAACTTATAAAGTCCATTAATCGTTAATACTTTACAGCCAGCCTTACTTAAATAGTGGTACATGCATCATTTATAAAGTAGGCTGGATTTAATGTATATTTTATACCATAACAATTGTACTGTCTTTTTTCTTTTCTTTTTTTTACATAATCATGCACGTCGACGTTTTCATCGTAACAATATTAACAGTCTAGTTTTATTGAGACCACTTATGGCTACTGCTATGCTCGGTGTCTGCTTGCCAGTGACCTGTCATTAATCACGCTTAAGAAAATAAAATGTTCCTTCTAACAGGTCATTACGTGTAGCTTGAGTCTTAGAACCTCGTTTTTCATTAAAAATTGATATCAATCAACGTGGCTACCTAAATAGTTCGTGGACTCGACTGTCTTGCAAACACATTTTAATTTTAAAAATATATATATGTGTGTGTGTGTGTGTGTGTGTGTGTGTGTGTGTGTGTGTGTGTGTGTGTGTGTGTGTGTGTGTGTTAGAACTATAATTCACGTAACTGAGTTATAATTTCATCTCTTTGATATTTTGACATAAAGCAGCAGTGCAGCACATAACTTGTGAAGTAAATAAAATGGGCACCCCCTCCTTCCCATCCAACTCTGAATTGATCATGACCTGGTCGCCGGATAATACCCCACCTTCATCCTCCGCTGAAGCCTCGCTGTTATCCAGGGTTTTTTCTGAGCGCTCCACTTCTTTCCTCTCGCCGTCCCCGTCTTCTTCGTCCTCGTCTTCGCTCTTATTCCGGGGTGCCCATGTCATCTTATTCTCCTTCTTGAGCCTCCTCCGAGCGTTTGCGAACCAAGTAGAGACCTGCGTCAGGGTCATCTTGGTGATAATTGCCAGCATGATTTTTTCTCCTTTCGTCGGATACGGGTTCTTCCTGTGCTCCTGCAGCCAGGCCTTCAAGGTGGCCGTGGCGTCCCTGGTGGCATTTTTGCGGTAAGCCGGGTCATTGAGCTGGAAGGGGTATCCTGGGCTCCCGTAAGGGGGATAACTCAACGCCCCGGCCATGCCTGTGGTGTGCGCGTCGTATGGAGAGGACTGGATAAAAGTTGGAGGAAAAAAGAAAGAAAGAAAAAGTCAAGAGCTGAGCTGAGTTAGACTGACATTAAAAAGAATTTAAAAAAAAAATTGACATTAATGTGGCTTGTACAAAGTGACTTATATTGAAAAACAATTTCCTATACGTTGGACATTACAAATTTATATGTATATATAAACTTTACATTTTGACGAATAATAATAAATGATAAGACAAAAATTACATCATAAGTAGCTATAACTGTACATGCTTTATTCAACAGTGTTTAAAAAAGTAGGCCTATAACCATTCCTTTTTGAAAAACGTGTCCAAACAAGTGAAAAATGTCGGGACTCAAATATAAAAGTAGTACCAGATTTTATCTTCATTTTATATCAATTATATATTATAAAGTGATTTAAATATCGTCGCAGGATTTCGGAATGCAGTGGACTGTTTCATATAAACAAAGCATAAATAATAACTAATTGTTTAAGTATTATTGTTGTTATTGTTGTTATGGTTTAACCCACTTGTCGGGTTGAATCAAAAAGGACTAATTGTAAACAGGCATGCTGAACACATCGTGGGCAAAAGCAGGCCACAAAAAGCCGAGGAGTAATGGTTAACTAATGGTTAGGATCATTATCGGATTAACTAATAACCGGGTTCCCCTTTATATAGCAGTTAAGATAACAAAAAGGAAATTTTAATTTTCTTTAATCACCTATTAACCAACTCATTTCCTTTCAGTGGCTGCTTTTTGTTTATGGTGGCAGCTCCAATGTGTTAACATATCGTCTCTTTGCAGCATTAGAAATCCCATTAGCGAATCACTTGATGTGCACCTTTCCTAGAACGCTTGAGGTGCCCTGTGTCATTAACATTGCGAGTCATGCTTTTCGTGTTAAAATTTAGTTTATTTAACCAAGAATTATACCACCCCATCCATTCCTGATTTTAGTGCGTGGCTGATGAAGAAAAGGGTCATAGTTTGTGTTATATTCGATTTCTATGGCGCATAAAGTCGATGCTTAGAAGCCAGACGCTTAAAAGGCAATCCTAGGTATTCCATTTTATACAATTAACTGCGCAGGAAGTGTTAAGCGTCAATAAAGCCATTCCAATCTGCGGCTCACGATCAGAAATCCCATTTAAGCCAAGGGGGTCAAAGATTTTTATAGCGAGGACCCCTCTAAAAGGCCACCAGATATGAATGTATAGCACTCCATGGTAAAGTTCCGCAACTACTTTCTGTGGAGTGAATCATGACAAAAAAAAGAAAAGAAAACGCAAACCGATTTATCGGCGCTGTTCGCCTGCGACTTTAAAACGCCGACAATCGCCTTCTCGGAAGCTTTATCATAAAGAAACACAAAGAAGATGTTTTACCATGTACGATGGGAATCCCGTGGTTGGATCCGTGGAGTATGACAGTGGAGTGGAGAAGCCTGCACCGGCCGAAGCGGAGAAAGCAGCTGACCCGGGATATGGGCTGAAGGCTGAGCCAGACGACGACCTCGCCAAGTCTTCGTTCCGCGGGGCGGCCAAAGCCGAGGCCCCGTAAGCCGGACATGAATACAGCGCCAGAGAGCCCGGGGGCTGGTAGAGGTAACCCTGAGGATAGGACATTGGTGAGCGCGCGTTAGGTCGCCGAATCCAAAAAGGGGGAGGAAAAAAAACGCACAAGGCGGCGGACAACAGCGGCCAAAATAATAAACAATCAACTCAATAATCAGCCGTGCAAACAGTCATCAGAGAGTGAAAATAAAAAAAGGCCTCCCTCCACTGCCCCCTTACTGGGAAAAACCCCCCGAAAGATCTGTTAAAGTGCCCACATAGAGGCAATGTGGCATGCGTCTTGATCCCCTAGCGTCCGATGTTTTTAGTACGCAGCACTATGAAGTGAGGAGTTAGGAGGGAACGAGCCAGTGGAGTTTCAGACACACAGAGCATTGGGGGAAACAGGAGCTGTCACTCCGGCTCATCTGAATATCCCATCCCCGCCCCCTTTCTGTCTGATAGAAATGGAGCCTCGGAACATAACCAAAAAATCCACACGGCAAATCGTAGCGTCCGTCCGTCCTATGAATAGACGTTTGACTTGGAATGAGGCTATTTAAAACTTTTTTTTCACCCCCTTAGTATCAGACATATCCTCCAACTAAATGTTATAGTGATCCCAAATTATTAAGTCCAAGCCTCGCAGTTATAGCTCATTTTCCATTTGTTTCAAGAGAAATTCACCATGATTATACAGTCGACTCGCAACGTCCGTTTCAGTTTCATTATTTCAAAAACGGTTAAATCCAATTTAATTGGCTTCTTAGGCTGAGTATTTTTGCAGCACATGACATGCGCAGAAAGGGCGGTGAAATAAAAGTTCATCTGTTTTACTGACAGTACTTTTTTTCTTGTCGTTTTATTTTGCTTTAAAACTAAGTTGACTGTGGTACACGGTGTCTGTGTGATTAAATCCAATCCAATAACAACGGAAAGGCTGAGGAGGGAGATCGAACAGGAGCGAGAGTATAAAATGGCCAATGCTCTCCACTTGCAGCTGGTTATTTTGCCTGTAGTTCACAAACCGACACATCCATGAACGTATGTGTACTCCGATATGTAGGCGCTCCTCACGCAGTGCGCGCTCTGGCCTGCGGGAGGCGTACACCGCTCCCGAAGTTTCACTACTTAGCGCATCTACATGGCCTCCGCTTATTATTACAATTTCATTCATCACCAGTAATTACATAGGAGGTTGTGGTCTGTTGTCGCTTCATCAAGGGCGGTGTTTCCTCTATGCAGACACCAAGATTAACCACCAACTCCAACCAAGCTTGTTTACTTGGTCAGTGCGTTTGGATGCTCACCTGTACGCGTTGTAGTATATCTGTGTGCACTTAGGTCTGTCTTCTTGCTAATTAATGCATAGTCATTTGTGATTACACGCATTATGACCTCTGTTGGAGAAAAGAGATACAACACGCCGTGGCGACAACCTGAAACCAGTTTTGGAACAGACAGTCGAGGTGGCAGCTGTTGGCGGAAAAAAAGTGTAGCCTGGATTGGTTCAAATGAATGTGTATTCATCTAATAAGTTACTTATTCCTTCGCTGCATTGTGTTGTAAAAACAGTCTGTTCTGGGGGCATAATAACTGGGAAATAGTGATGTTTTGTGATCTGTTTGTGCATTTATATGGGCATCAGTTTAACTTATTTCACTTGTACTAATTCGTCTATAACAGGTGGCCTGTTAGCATGTGAATAATTTATATATAGGCCTCACACCTAATTAACATAAAATCTAATGTAAAAGAAGTAAATTTTGATTAATACTATATATGTGGATATTACTACTACTGGTACTACTACCAATACTAATAAAAACAATAACAACTATCTGTTATAAATTACTCAAAGTGTCCATATATTTAATCATTAAACATATTTTTTTTAAAGAAAAAAGTGAACAAATCAATCACTTACACATAGTGTTGCCCAAAATGTGTATTTTCACATTTTAATACTGTTTATAACACCATATAACTATACCGTTACATACAGTTATAGCATAAGGCAGGCAATTTACCATTTGTTGATTTTAACCACATGCTGTATTACTCTCATTTTTTTTCAACAGAAATTTACATTTGATTATTCTTAAAATCGACACGACCTAACATTGTTGTCCTAAAATTCCATAGTAGCTGGACCTCTAGAACACTTTTTAAAAACTCTGTTCCCGGAAATACATACAAAATAAGAGTAATATAAGTAAAGTTTTACTATAGGTACCTTTTTAAATTGTTTTATTGTTTGACAAAGATATATATTGTTTAATAGATTACAGAACTACAGATTATTTACTACATCCTTAATTATTTCATGATCTATGTGAATTTTACAGAACGGCTTGTGTTTTTTTTCTGCACATGCAGTTGGTTTCCATGTTTCAGGCAGGAGTAATCAATCGCAGAAGAGTAAATGAGTGCTCTCAAAATAGATCGGGAAAAAGATATTATTGACCGGGAGTACTGAGTGGCCCACACCAGGGGGCACTGTCTCCTCTACACACAGGGCATGGGCTAACTGTTAGTACTGTACCAACAAGTGTGTATATGTATGCATGGTCTGTGAGGCTTTATATCTGAAGGCATATACGATGGTTAAATTATATGCACGTGCATCTAAATTGTAAATGCAAGTCTGTGTCTATTTGGTATTGTGAAAGTACACCTGTTATAGCTGGTTAAAGTGCATAAGTTTGTGTGTCTGTGAGAGTGTGTGTGTCTATGTGGGCGCATGTTAAACTCCACAGTAGTGCATTCCAGGTCTCAGTTTCAGAAAGGCTCCAAAGATATTTTAGTCCCAACTTGATAAAGATACAGGAGATGGGAATGAAATGATTGACACATAGACAGAGCGATGAGGTAGACAGAGACAGGCAGAGAAAGACCTTATAGATCCAACAGAAATTAAAGTAGTGAAGAGGAACAGAAAAGCATGAGGTCAGACAGAAGCAGAGAGGAAAATGATGTGGACCTTTCAATATGAACTGAACACCTCGCCAGTTTACTTGACTCCATTATAAAAGTACCTGAACACCATTTCCACGGACCATATACATTATTTCAAATTATTTGCATTGCTGTGATGCCGAGACCTGTGCTATCTTTACTTTTATTAATAATTACAAAAGCATAATACACAAAAAATATGTTTTGTGTTTCTTTTTATTATTCAATACCTTTTTATAAAAAAAAAATAGACTTCAGGCCTAACTAACTGATGCTTTTGCAAATGATTGTTTAAAGGCTAAAAGTAGCTGTATTGTCTCTGCTCACTGATGATAGCCTAATATCAGGTGATATTTTATAAGAAATCTTCTCTTCCCTTATGAATAAAAGAAACAATTATTGATTTCCTCTCTCCCAGTATTTCCCCTCAACAAAATTTACCTTTAAATAACAATGAAGTGGCAGAGTTACTTGTAACAATGATTACCAGCAGCTAATTCTTTTCATAGAGTAAATTGCTCAGAGTTAAACTAAATAGCTAAAGGATAAAGCCTTTATGTCATGATATTTGTTCTCAACACAAATGACTAAATTAATATTGATTTCTAATTTTTCATACACTCTTGAACCTCTGGGATATGGCTGCTGTAAACTTTATTTGTATGGTGCGCAATGAAAGCAACTATTGAGGCTTGTGTTCACTAATTGTGTACAATTAGGGGAAGAGTTAGCTGCAGCTGGATAAATGAAGAAATATGGATGTATCTCCTTTACTGTAATTATCCGTAGCTCTAGGTGCATGGCAAGAGCTAGAAATGGACTTGTTATGTAGTCATATTGAGCTGATGTAAAATCAATTGAGTCTGGAATATAGCAGAATGATTAAAGGCAGAGTGCACTGAGTTTGTCCTCCCTGAAAAGCAGCTTTTGTCTTGTGGTCTGTCTCTTTTGGACTCATACTGGTGATTTTGTACTTTGGGCAGTCATTGTTGCTCATCTAATCTTGTGTCATTAAAAAAAAAAAACAGCGTAATATGCTCTAACAACATTTATAATCCCAAATTTAGAAACACGTTAAAAAAGCTCAACATATTTTATTCTCTGTGGGCTGGAGAAAGAATGTATAGTATCCCAAGCTTGCACAAAGTACAGCATATGTGTGTTTTTTATGCTCATGTTTGTGCGTGGGTGTGCACAGGAAAGCAGAAAAACTGCATTGTGATCTTTCCTTGAGCAACTTAGTTAGCTGAGCAGACTTGAGCTTTATGTGATCAAAACAACTCCTCAAAACTCCCGAGATCAGTTTGAAAAAAAACAACCCAAAAAATGACAAAAAACCAAAATGCTGAAGTACACGACTTTATTTATCTGTCAGTGTGTCACAATTGTTGAATTTTGATGCGCTACTACAGTTCGTCTCGTTCCCTTTTTCTTTTTGTACATTGAGGGGGAGGGGTCAGTAAGGGAGGGGGCAACTCATGGCTGATGTGAGGGGTTGGGTGGCAGGCTGGCGACAGGCCGTCGTCTCTCTCCCCGCCTGGCATCTGCCCACTGCTGCCAACCCTCTTCTAATCAGCAGCCGTCCATGTGCTTGGCAGCAAAGGGGGTTTCAAATCAGACCCTCGCCCCGAGTTAAAAACCCTAAGCCCTATCACTTTGTAAACGGGTACCTTTAGGGTGACTGAAACAGGGACGCCTCTGATGTGCTGAAGTGGAGAACATCGGTTGCCACGTTGCTTCAAATACATTATGCTGCTAGCGCTGTTGTTGCTGTTCTTCTTGTTTATAAGAAACTAAATCAGTAGAAAGCTCTTTCTTTATAGGTTTGATTTGTCTGACATGCTGCTAACTGACATGCATGTTGGAGGAAACTGTTCTCAGGCAGGAAAAGTGAAGAAGTAAACCGATGGGCTTGAAGTGTAATTCCTCCTGAAAAAAAGAGAAAGAAAAGCAGGGAAACAACAACTGTGCTTGTACTGAAACACAAGTCTTTATTTTGCTTTTATTTTGACATGCTGTCTGAGTTAGTAAGACATGTCGAACAATGCGGCTGCTATCTAATTCATGGGGAAAATGCCTCCCAAGTGCTGTGCTGCAAACTGCAAGAATAGAGGTTCTTCACTAAACACTGTCTCACCAATTCAGAATATTCAACATGAAGTAGTATACGACACAGAGTAGAATTTAAACAAGTCACACGATGATTAAACCAAAACTGTTAGATATGAAAGTCTTCTTACTATTTCCATTTTACAAATGATCATTTCAGAGTATGTTATGTGGTCTATAAAGCGTAAAGCTACAGGGCTCATTCATCTGCAGGCTGGGGGATTTAGGTGGAATGGCTTTTGGCTTCAGAAGTAACAAACACAAAGAATGGGCTATGTGGAAGAGGAAGAAGAAAAAAAAAAGAATCCACAAATTATAGGAATTATGTGCAGCATGGGTTTCAAACACACACACATCCAGACAGACTGATTGATGAACGAAATGAGTTGCCGAAAATCAAAGGGGGAAATAAAGGGAGACACAAAGGGGGAACAATTTGAAATGGACTAACCCTCTCCAGTGGCTCTGTAGCCAAGGGTCGGGCAGATAGGGTTGCCTAGAAAGAGTCTGCTGACAGCCAGTGTCACTGGGCTTTGTAATCATTGTGCTGGACCTGATAGGGTTACTAACGGCTAATCCAGGCTGACCTTGGTTAGGTGCCCTGATTGAGGATGGCTTTGTACAGTTGGGACAGCTAACAGTATGACGGTGATGCTGACATATAATGTCTGCGTGGGGACTTGCCACCACAGCTCTTTTGTTGTGCTATCAAGTTGCAAGTCCCAGTTACACACACACACACAGACACACACACAAATGTTTTTCTTTGTTTTTTTTGTTTCTCTGGATGGAAGAAAGGTGGCATTTAAGTTGTCACAGGGGAGAAGGTGAATTTGTATCTCAAAGTTCACGAGGTCAACTCTTGTGTTGGATGGTTTTTGCATGACAAGTCCAACTGCGAGGAAAATTTTTGTTGTTGCCACGTAATTTGCGTGTCTGAGGTGGACATTATGAAAACATCGCCACCCATCTGTGACGTTTCTGCAGGAGTATCTCTGAGACATCCCCAGATAGATACAGCATTTTCTGTCCACAGAAAGAGCAAGAAAAGGAAGCGACATTTTGTATTAGGAGAAGGGAAAAGGAACTTGTATAACTCTGCTTTGGTGGCAACAACACGAGAAAGTGACTTTTACATAAAATTGCATGCATTTTTTTTTACAGTCACCAAAATTTTATGTTGAATAAAAACACATATGAGTGATGCTAGATTAAAAACTTTTCAAAATATTCTTCATGTATAACCTTGCTGCCAACTGAATCTGTGCTTGTGTAAAATAGATGTAATGTAATCTAATAAGACTGGAAGAAAACTCCAATTAATCTTAAACAACATACACACATCACACACATCCACAAGCATCCATTTCACACACAGAGACACAAAAAAACTCAGGCACACACACACAAACATACACACCTTCAGGCTCCAACTGGTGTGAAGGCAGGGGAGAGAAGGCATCCTTGCCTTTCTTCCTGCCAGGGAGAGCTGTAAACGGGAATGGGATTCCCATCCCCTGGAGCCTGCTACTAATCCACAACAGGCCCACTGCTGGATTACTGGGGACATCAGCTGACATGCCAGCTAGAGCACACACACGCACAAGCAGGACTACAAACTAATATGCACGCTCACCTATACACACATAACTAAGAGACACACATCAGTGCATGAATACATGTGTGCCAACAATGCAATATGTACAGCATACACTCGCATGCATAGACAGTGGTACATGTACACACATAATCAAGACCTGGAATGCAGCTCATGGCTTTAATACATTGGCAGGACAATATACAGATTGCCATATTTCTGCAGTCAGGAATTGGCAGTAATGGCTAAGTCTGTCCTCTATTGTCCCTGCTAGTCTGGTTGTGCATTTACGTATATGTTTGTGGAGTCCCCCACCTTGTAATTATACACATCCATCCTACATTAGGTATGGTCATAGCGATTGTGAGTCCTCGGACTATTTTTGAACAAAGCAGAATTTTAAAGCTATGATTTTGAAATAGTAATTCACCAGATATGTATTTAGCATCTCCTGTCTTCACAACCAGAAAGAGAAATTTGATCTGTCCAAGTAACTGCATCTGGAAATCAAATTTAGAAGCTTGGTCAGGGACAAAATTTATTGTTGGTGGTCAGTAGTTCATTCTGCTTATAGCAATCAACCAGAAACATTATGTATAGCCACAGTTAAACACTGTAACTCTGTTTCACCGCTTCATAAAAGAGATAAATTAGTTCAGTAGTGTAGGAATAACCTTTCTCAATCTAAAACTGCAAAGAAATTGGGGATTTCGTTATATGTGGTGAGAATATGAGCTCCAGGCTCTCAGATGGCACTGTATTTAAAACATATATACTTCATATATGGCTTAAATTAATTAAGGATCATGAAAACTTTTGAAAATCATTGCGATTGTTCACAGTGTCGCTCATTTACAAAGAACTGTGGATTAATTTTGGTCTAAAGAATCACAATTCAACATTCTGGGGTAATTTGGATTGATTTTGGTCATGCATTCCAAATGTCGAATTCAAAAGCCAGTACTTGTGGTTATACTGGGGAACATGGCATGAGTAACTTGCACTTCTATTACAATACTAACTATTGCCATATTAAAACACAACAATGCAACAAAGTGTAATTTGATCTTGCCTGCTATGTCTGCTGTTAATGTAACAAAGAGATGCTGGACAGAAATGATCAAATGCAGTCTAAATCTCCAGAACTCAAAAAATTGAACCAAAGTCCCCCATAAATTATGGATATGTGTGATGCTGTGGTTCACCATGTTTTCTTATTTCTTTTTTTGTTATCATAATAGTATATTTAGGAGTTATAATACTATGAACAGTCTTGGTTACTTAAAAAAAAAATGAGCATACACAGTGAGAGAACTGCTAGAAATTATAAGCTCCAACATAGAAATAAGCTGCAATGTATTTCAGTGTAGTCAGGTAAATCTCAGCCACTGATTAGGTCAAGCGTGGTGGCAGTATTTGTGGTAAACACTGTTCCGCTCTGGGGGCTAAACGTTTGTGTCAGTAAAGAATAATTACACCTTTCGACACTGTATCTATCATGTTAATCTCAGTCCACAGCAGTCACTTTATTTTCTCATTTGTTTAATAGCTCACTAGCAGCTTTATTGTTTCAAAGTGCTCAATAGTAAACCTGTAAATTCTCTGTTCAACATTTGCCCCTGTGGCATTGTGGTTCACCAGCTCTGAATGCTGAAATAAAGCAAACAGTCATTGATCTGCAATCAAAGATCCAGAACAGGAGGTCATTTACATGCAGAGAAGGGGACTATTAGGGACTTTGCTGCAAGGCATGTGTGGAGTGAATTTTATTTGGCGGCGACTTACTGACACTATTGATTTACCTACATTTTGTACATGTGGGGGAAAAAAGCACTATCACTCTGCTACTAATACTACTAGGTGTTTTAAAATATCCTATAGTAGTTCTAGATGCTGTTTGCTAATTAGAAATAGATTTGCGTGTGCTGTTCAGAACAAAGCCAAGTTAATTATCTAGGGACGGATGGAGAGACAAGCTTTATACTATGGGCCTTGATATGAGGAAAAGGAATTAGATAGGAGGCAAATGGCTCTTGAAAATTAGGCACAACCACTTATTGGCAGTTGGTCAAGTTTGTAACTGTCCCAGGAGTCCTGAGTGCTTATGCAATGTGTTGCAGCTTCTGTTAAAATTTGATGATTAAATGGGCAAATACTTCCTAGATTTGTAGACTGAGAGCAGGGCCTGTTTATTTTATTTATTCATAGTGTGAATATGAATAATTTAACGGTCAGCAGTTTTTCTTTGAGGAGACTCATGATTGTGTGTGGCAGGCTAAAGGTTTGCGATTTTTTACATTTGGCACTCTTCCACTGTATTGACAGCTGGCAGCTTCTACTGGGGTGTCTAGAGTTCCTTAAAAAGAAGTCAGTCACTAGAGAAGCTAGTAAAAGAGGCTGTCATACACTACCAGTCAAACGTTTGGACACACCTTCTCATTTAATGGTTTTCCTTTATTTTTATGACTATTTACATTGTAGATTCTCAATGAAGGCAAATGATCACATATGGAATTATGTAGTAAACAAAAAAGTGTGAAATAACTCAAAACATGTTGAAGATTCTTCAAAATAGCCGCCCTTTGTAGTAATTATAGAAGTAAGTAAGTAAGTAGTGATGGACTGTCACATAACTGATGGTCACAACCCCATTAAGAAGGCAAGAAATTCCACAAATGAATCCTGACAAGGCACACCTGTGAAGTGAGAACCATTTCAGGTGACTACATCATGAAGCTCACTAAGAGAAGGCCAAGGGTTTGCAGCACTGTCAACATAGCAAAGGGTGGCTACTTTGAGGAATCTAAAATATAAAATATATTTTGAGTTATTTATCAATTTTTTCTTTGCTACACAATTCTCTATATCTTGCGTTAATATATTTGACATTTTCAGTGAGTATCTACAATATATAGAGCAGTAAAAATAAAGTGAAACCATTAAATGTATGTGTGTGTGCGTTTGTGTATTTATAGACCAGTTTCTGTATATGTATCTTTATATCATATGGATACTGTGTTGTTTTAGCTATGCTTAAAGTTTAATCCTTTTTTTTGAAGTACTTTCCTCGAAAGTAGACACCTCAAAGAGTGCTTGAATAAATGGTGAATAAATTATACGAACATGTTTGACATCCTAACAGATGCACTGCATAATGAAATATTTTATTTATGTATAAGAAAGCACAACAGCATCTCCAAGTTATGTATGGTGAGTGCTGCTTTAATTCTTCAGCAGCATTGGACACTTACGTAGCAATGATGGTTCATACCTGCAAAACTGTTGTAGCACTCAGGATTCACAATTACTTTTCTTTGTGTCCCATATATGTAATTGCTAGCTTGATTATCAAGCTTGTGGAGGCTGCATGGGTATGAAATACGTTAGATGTTTTTCAGACAGAATACCATAGTTTGCACTTTTTTGTGAGCTTTGTCTTATAAACTTTGTTTTACTTGGCTTTCACTCTAATTTATTTAATTTTCAACAACTTTTCACTTTCAGTTTTACATGTTCAACATGTAAACAATGGGTTTAATCACCGAAAGCATAAATGGTTAGGGTATAGGAAACGACTGGGGTTTGGGTTAGAATATACCTCTTTGCGGCTAACTCTATATTTTGAAAAATTACTCCCACTCAGTGTTTAAATGTCACACCATAAGGTCCTTTTCAAGCACTGGTGTGAGTGGAATAGACTCAACTGGCATCTCTCTAAATCTTGTTTGTCAGACACAGTTTGACAAAACAGTGTATTTGATAGCATGTGAATCAAAATAGACTGGTCAGTAACAATAATAATAATAATAATAATAATATGCCAATTAAATTAAAATAAATAACTACATAAACCGCGCAAATTTCATATTATATTATAGGTGCAATGATATAGTATGACCAAATATTCTCAAGTAATGATTCCTTAACAGGCTGGTGGTATGGTAAGAGTAATGTAACAAAGACACAATCACCATGTACTATTTTTTGCTGGATGTTTGTCTGACCAATTAGGAGAAACTTAATTAATGCTATAAAAGAATAAAACAAAAACTGATGTAAATTGGGTTTGAGCTAATCATTAATCAGCAGTAGATCATGTTATAATATAACATAACATCATCTAAGATTTTTTTAGACTGACAGGGGCACTCTATTATCATTTAAAATGTATCGTGTCTAACCTCAAATGATTTCACCAAAAAATTTATCTTAACAGACCCACAGCTCTGTTACAATTACAACAATGTAAGTGTGTCATTTGCAAAAAAACAGAATAGACAGACAGTAAGTGTTAACAGTTTCCTTTGCCCTTTTTTTCCCCTCAATTTACAAGTGTCTACTCTCCCACACACAGTCAAGGTCAATTGAGTTCTCCAGTCTGTTATCAGCGTGGTTTTTGATGAAATTGTGCAGATAACAGAGTAGGTCTAGTCAGAAAAGATGGAAGGAAACAGGAGATCAAGAGAAGCTGCTTTTGAAATAATTATGGAACCATCGCCACATAGCAACATTTCTAACTGTTAAAATTCCTATTCTGGCTTGCATTAATTAAACTTATCTCTGTTCATTAAAATGATGTATTTGGACTGTTTTAATTTTTGCTTCTTTCTCATGGCAATAATCCCTTCATGTCTTAATATGACTACACATATGCAAACTGGCCCAAAAGATGCCTTATAGGACCACAAGTACATGCACAATAGAAGCAGCCCACACTGTCAAAGTTATATATTTTTTTAATAAACAGGAGACAAAATAAAACCTGAAAAACTGCTGTGACTGAAACCCACTGAACTATGACTTGACTGGAACCGTTCAAGCTCAGCTGCAATCACAATAAATGTACTAAAACTTGCAGAAGTGAAATAAGTTGTTGTAAAGTCAAGTAACGTTAATTTCACTTTATCTGTCTCTCCTTGTGTGCCCTTCACTCCATGCATCTCTGTTTTACCATAACACACGAAATGGGAACAGAAATTAAGCAAAGAGCACATACACAAATTGTTGGAGAAACATAGCACAGAAGAGGAGCGAAACAGTAGTGAAGAGTCTTCTACTAACCTGAAATGAAACGAGTGCACATATATATCAATGTTCTTAGTCTTGAATAAGCTGAAAAGTTAACGTGTTAACCTTGTTACTGATTATTTACCTTATGACTTTATCACTAAAATTCCTGAACCTGCTATTGGAGCTTTTTTAATCATTTTAATGAAGTTATGCTATAAACAATAGTGAATACATTTTTTTTAAATTTTCTTAATATGCACTAATTAGCTGGTGCACTGCACCCATACACCATTAGACCTTATGGATGCAGTCTGTTGACTAGGCTTTATAGCGCTAACTGATACATTAGCTCTCCACCATATTGTCACTTCTGGCTCACAGAGTATTCTTTGTGGAAGCACCTGTGCCAACTCTAAAATTGTTATTAAAGGGGATACTATTGACCAGCTGGGAGCTGAAGGTATGATAAAGCTACTTATTGCTAGTCCTACAACATACACAGAATGGTGGTGGAAGGAATGACATCCTTCACTTAACAGAAATGACTGATAATATGTGTGAAAACCACTTTGTTATAACTTACAGTCTTCGATTGGACTGGATTCTTACTTAAGGAAAATATGTATTTCCATGAAAAAGTATTGCAAAATCATTAGCAACAAACTGACAGCCCTTGCAAGGCATTGACTTGACTGAATGTGAAAGAGTAGGAGGCTATCTAGGGGTGGGCGATATATATCGACCACATATGATGGTTAAAATGGTTTTATTATTCTAATTTGAGATCATCACATTTTTTTTCTTTCCAATTTTTATAAGTTATAAGCACAAAATACACCTTTTTAAATTGAATTGTTTTATTTTGACTTAGTGTGACAGTATTGTCATTTGTGAAAAACCTCTGAGTGCAACTTATGGTTAAAAATGGTTAAAAACAACATTTCAGTTCATTCAGATTTTTTGTATTGAAAGTAGGAAAAAAATATTGAATATCCAGTTTGAATGTGTATACCAGTGCAGTTTTAGGCACTATATGGTTGAAAATAACATTTGTTTTTGGAGGTTATTTAACCATGTAGTGATATATATCATGTATTGTGATATAGCCAAAAAATATTATGATATATCGCACAGCCCTAAGGACATCCATTTCATATCTAAAGAAGACTCCTCACAAGTCATATATCAAATTCCAGTTTTCCCTCTTGCTGCAATTTCGGAGTTCCAATTTTTGTATACAGTAAGTAAAACAAGTAATCTGATAGTAATTTGCTCTTTTACATCCAACACAGAACATAAACCCCTCCCACACACACCAACATGAACTGTAATCAGAACCTGGCTCAGCTGATGGATCATCACTAAAAAGTAGCAACAACATCCTGACCAACCTCAATCTAACCAGGTCTTTTCCCGTCAAAGCAAGATTATGTGACTAGCCCCAAGTTACAAGCAATAAAAGAAATGTCTCTCTTTTTTATTACATCTCCCAATCGTGAACAATGGAACTTTTGCCTCTGAGCCATTTATTCAGCTCTGATGTATGATTAGCACAGGGCAGATCAATACCATGTTGGATGATCTTAAAGGGAAAGTAGTATGATTTCCCCTCTGTCAAAGGGCCAAGCGCTGATATTTGTCTGTCAGCAGTGACATGCTATCTCTGGCAGGGGCACTGGGGCCAAAACACAGGTATTGATTCTGTCAACATTGATGGTCCTAATGGTATGGAGGACTAGGGAAACTGCCTGTCACTGGAGATGTAATGCACTGTATGAAACAGCCTCCTCCACCACATAAGGAACATCATGTTTATATATTTACGGTGAATTATACTGAAGATCCAGAGTGAACTCTTTGCACAACAACTATAAGTAAGATTAACCTGAATTTAACATATATTCTGGAAAACATGCCTTTATCTGAGACTGTTCTACTCCATTGTTGGGTCACACTTTTTATAATTTCATTTTTATTGTGGTTATGTAAACAGTGAAGAGAAAAAAAGACTATTGAGCTTTCTGACTCAACTCAGGTTGCTCAGATTGCAGTTAATGAACCAAAAAATATTAGGTTTTAATTTATGTGTATACTTATGGATGTTGGATTTCTTTATGCATTGTATGTTTGTTTGCATACCGACTATATTTGTCTTGCAAGAAACGACTTTAAAGACAGATGGAACAAAAAAAAAATATGGCAGTTGCACTCTGGAGCTGTGATCTACCCCAATCCCACACATGCAAATGCACTTCCTGTCATGCGTTTGTAAATTCTTTCAAGTTAAACTCTGAATAAGTTTGTTGAGAAGTCGGTAGAGAAAAAAAAATCAGCAAGGAATTCAGGACCCTTTGATTACTTTAAGTAGTTGGTTTGCTGACCATTAATGTTCTAGTGTGTACATTTGCGTGTGTGAAGGGGAGAGACTGGAGTGGGGACTGCATATGCAATATGTTTGTGTGTGTGTGTGTGTGTGTGTGTGTGTGCGGGCCCCTGTGAGTGGGTTTGTGTAGTCAGTGCCTCTGGCTAAGTCTCTTCAGATCTTTTCTTGTTTATGCATTTCCTTTCCTAGACTGAGGCCCCAGGAATATGCTGGGGGCTATACAGACACAGAAGAGTAGGAGGAACATTTTATTTATTTATTGTCAGCATAAATATCAATGCAGCCAAAGGATGGAGAGTTCTGATAGCATGTAAAATGATGAAGAATTGCAAGTTTGTGGGTTTAAGCTATGATACACGGCTGCACTACTTTACAGACTTGTGTGCTGCTTACACCATTATATGTTCATGTAAACGGACCAATAGAAGGTTTTAACGACAACCTTAGAAAGGAAATCAAGCACATTTATTGCAAGACTGTGCTTTTATCGCGTTTAAGCTATTCCAACATTGGCAGGGTGTCGGTAAAAGTTGTCTTACTGATATTAGTAAATGAGATATGTTCAAATTTGGATCTCCAATAGCAAAAATCCTATTTTCATGTTGAGTGCCACTTATCATTTCTGTTGATCAAAATGTGTCACTTTACCATTACTGTTACACTACAAATACAAAGCGACATTATTCATTTTCTCATTAGCCATTGCACCTGTAAATCCAGCTGCTCAAGTTTTCAAGGGACTGCATCATTGAGGTTAAGCTACAGTACATCACAGAGAGCACAATGCCATCAGATAACTTGTCAGTCACGGACAGCTGAAAAAGCCACATACACACTAATGTACACACTAAGATGTGCCAACACATAGTCTGAGTGCTTCTGGATAGAAACAGAGAGTGACAGTGATAGAATTTAGTATGATGGTATCAGCAAAGCAGCCATCACAGCTTTGGCAGATTGGAAGGCCATCAGGACCCATCTCTCTGGCTCTGATCAGTGTTCGCATCCTGACATCGGCCCGCAATGTTAACTCCAGGCCCTGAAAGGGGGCTATGAACCATGATCAGTGATATCAAGCCACCAGAAATAGAAATCCATTTTCCTCCCTTGAGGAGACAGGCGGGCTGAAGGAATATCTGTGGCCTCCTGGTCTGGTCTTAGTTGGGTGTCTGTCTTGCTCCCTCTGCCTCACCACGTGGGGCCCTTCAGCTGTTTTTCCCTCTTCTCTTGTTCTGAAGGTTAAAGGATTAGAGCTGTGTTTTCAAACTGGATTGCTGTCCTGGCATGGATTTAGATTTTGGCCACACAAGAGAAACTAAAGCCCCAGCACACATGCAGGTGCACATATGTACATGCAAACACACACACACACACACACACACACACACACACACACACACACACACACACACACACACACACACACACACACACACACACATACAAACATAGAAACCAGCACCACCGCTGAGCAGGAGGTTGTGGGGATTAGCAGGAAATACCACAAGATGGTGGCCAAAGCAATTTTTTTCTCTTTCTTTATGCTGCTAAATAACAAAATGAGAACAAACCAGAGGTGCTTGTACAAAGTTGTTTTTCAGACACCCCCCGCACCAGTGCTCCTGTCTTCCACTTCCCTTCGTCCCATCTAAATGTGCTGACCAAGTGTGTTGTGGCATTTTTAGAAAGAAAGACAGCCTTTAAATATAAACACGACGAGACGTGTGTGCGTGTGTGTTTCCTTTCTTAGCTTTCTGCTTTCATTTTATTCTCTTCTGATTTGCTTAGAAACTTATTGAGATGGTTGTATAGCCAAGCAAAGTTGTGATGAATTATTGATCGATGACAGCTTCATCAGAGCGCCATGTTATACACGTTCTTGGCATTTCTCAGCACTGAATTTACAGAGACCCGACACTAATGCGCTCATGTCGTCCAAACGTGTTTACAAATTGGGGCAAGTCGGTAGACCTTTTCCTTTAAAAACAACAACAACAAAAACCTGACGTCCAGGTACTGACAGAATGGCCCTGAAAGTGCCAACGAGTGCAGAGGAGAAAGTATGTCTATGTGTATGACTGTATGTGTTTGGGTTTGCATACACCAGACTTTAAAAAATGTATGAAGAACACAGCCTTTTTCTTTCTGAACACAGAGAAAGAGAGCAAACAGTTCCCAGAATGCCAGGGGAAAACACAGTTCAAATAGTGTGAGGGCGAAGGGAGCAGATCAGAGAGAAAGCTGTTTGCAGTTCAGGCCTACAAGGCAATTCTTCCCCCGACTCCCAGGTGAGAGAGCTGAAAGAGAAATAAACCTGAGGTACCAATTTGCTTAGTTTTGTTCAATAGATGGGAGAGCGCCTAGAGATTTTACCCCGAGTGCACAGGAGCCAGGGCCAGTAAACAAAATTACTTAAGGATGGTTACATATTCTCTCTCTGTCTTCCTTCATGCTTGGAGGAGACAAGCTCTTTGTCTTTGCTCCGGCCAACTTGTGTTTCATGCGAGTGGAAGCAGATAGAGCACAGGCGACATTTACTCTATCGTTTCAATCTTGACAACTTCTGGCCTGTTTCCCTTGTCTCTTTTACAAATCTCATTTTTTTCACTCAAATGAAGAGCAGACTCGGAAGCCAAATGGAAAACTTTATCAAAGCAGGTTTAACTTTGGCGGTCTGCGAAACTGCGGGATTAATTTACACTACACGCTGAGTTCTCTGCTGCTTTGCAGGTAGCATTTCTTATCAGCTGTGAGGTTTTATGTAGCTGTGTGTTGATTTTCATAATATGATGCTGATTTATGTGTAAAACTATGAATAACCTTTCATATCCATATTTTCTCCTCAGTGCACATAAACACAGACAGGCTCTATTCGAGTTTTAAATAATTGCAGCAATGAATATTCCACAGGAAAGATAACACGCAGTGTCGTTTCAAACCCCGGAGACTCTTGATTTTCATCATGCTCAAGATAAAACTGACTGTGACATACATCACAGGACACCAGTCACATTTTTACATTATGCCCTTCCATGCTAAACAGTGAAATGACTTTCCACACATCACAATTGCTAAACCTTGGACCTCTCTGTTTGCACCAGGCCCTTAGAACAATCCATTAATTTACCCAGATCAGACCATCTGCACAGATTTAATTATTCCCGAAACCATAACCATAATACAAAGCTTTGACAGGGCTATATATTCAAACCAATATTTATTTGTAAAAATGCCAGCACATTCAGTCAAAGCTGCAGAAAACAGGTCCATCAAAAGGCCCTGCAGATTTATAAGTGCTTTCCCATTTAAGAGTGACTTCATTTTTCAGTACCTTATGTCCTCCTACACTATACGTGTGTAGGTTTGTTTTTGTGAATATCCACAGTGGTGTTAACATTTCCCGTTGGTATGCAAGGGCTGTATCATTTCAGCACACAACACAACAAACTAAAGGTTCACACAGATCTGAGGACATGAGGTTTCTATTGCTTAGGTTTAAATATTTTGATGAAGCTTGGATACTGGTGATGCTGGAGAGGCTAACTCATAGCTGTGTGATTGGCTGCAAAGGGGGAAAGAGATGGGGTGGAAAAATAGCTGTGAATAAGAGAGAAAGTGAGTAAATGCCTTAGAGACCCACAATGCAGAATTCCGAAGTATGGTAGCAGATGGCAAACCATACAGAAATCAAAAAATAGTTTTTGTTTTTCTTTGATTTTGCAGTGGTAATATTAGATGCAAATGGAACCCATACTACAGAATGGGTAGTCTCGGAAACAAAGACAAACATTGCTTGAAGTTTGCTTTCCCTGGCACCACATTTTTTTTTTTTCGTTAAAATGAGTATTGCAGATTGCTTCACCTGTTTGTGTTCAGTACATTCATTTGTGGGAGCTGGAAACTACAGAGGAACAGACTCCAAACAATCATCTGTCAAATGCAGAAAAGGCCTGGAAAAAAAAACATCATTGTTTACACTTGACCAACATTACCAAAGCCACATGAAGAGTGAACAAAGTGAAAAAAAAACAAAAAAAATCTTTTAGGACACATGCACACACATGGGCACACAAAGCGATATCACTTCAGCATATAACTCCTCTCCGAGTTGTTTGATCCTAATTGCAATATGTCACCAAAGCCAGGTCCCAGTACCGCATAGTTGTTTTCAGAGTAAGAGAAATTAATTCTCATTGTGTGGCGGTTGTAATGTCACAGATGAGGACCACCCTGACCTGAGCTTGAACTCATCAGTTGAAATGAAGTTGTTCACTCAGCTGTAGAAGACAAACCATAGTTGCTGCGGATTAATCAACCCCATCAGGGCATGTGCAATAGAGGGCTTCTGCTGGAAATGACTTCCACTCACTTCCACTTTGACCCCAGGAAATGTTGGATTAGAGGGAGCGTGCATGAGTAAAGAGCAAGACCCTGACGTATGTATGATATACTAAATTATACAGAGACTTAAATGAGATGTCTCACCTAATATGTGGCTCAGGATCAGTGTGCTTTTATGTGTGAATGTGCTTTATGAAGTGCAGTTCCTGTCTGCCCTCATTTCTTTTGGTTATTCTGTCACTGCGTGCATGTACGGGGGAATTTTTACGAGGCAATTTCGGCACTGGGTATGTTATGATTTCCTTACAATTTCTATGGTGTGCCATGTGCGGCACAGCTGTTGAAGAAAGCATCCATGCAAAGATTATATTCTAACATTTTCTACAGTGCTGCTTTCCAGATGTCCTTGAAAATACACTTCACAAGAGAAAAAAAAAGAGGCAAGCTGGTTTTGGAAAGCGTTGTCATTTCCACTGGAGTTTGGGGTTGGTATTTGTCAGTCAGCAGGAAATATCCCAGCTCAATTTGACTGCTTGTAGGACAGCCAAACGGTGGGATTTTATATGTAAGAAAAGGCTATAATGAATTGCATTATCTGATGGTGATGTAAATTTTTAATTTGTTATATGAAAATATTTCCACACTTTTCACATTAACACCCACCGTTAATTCGGAGATCCATTGAAAGTCCATTCAAACTTTAAAAGCAGTTGACTTTTGCTTAACTTACTTTTACCTCAACACTCTGTTTACCTCCTAAAACAAACTTCAGTCCTTTGCCTTCTATCCAAAGCGACTGGCAGCATGTGTCGGTAAATCAGTGTAGCTGTGGATCCACAGGCTCAATACATTATGTAGCTGTCGAGGGATGTTGATTTGTCAGAGTCTTTAGAATTTCCTGGGTATTGAAAGTAGAGGCTTGTTGCTATTGTATGAAACTTTGATAGGCGGAAGAGAATGGAATATGATCCCGTTATTTTCTGGCTTTGCACAAGCCTGACCATATGATTTACTCACCGCCTTCTAAACACAGAAGGAGGAAGCGTGAGGAAAAGAAAAGAAACACGAGAGAGAGAGAGAGAGAGAGGGCGAGAGAGAAACAGGCAGCCTGCTCGACTCCTTGCATTTGCACGCATTAGAGTTAGCAAGACTAATGTTTTGGAAAACAAGAATAGGGAAAAGTAGAATGCAGCAAATGGCTCCGCGTGACTGGATTTGCTTTGAAAAGAATATGTTCGCTTCTGATTCAAGGTTCCCGATGATATATCCAACTGAAAATGTTTAATCTCACAGCTGAAAACTTTAAATACGAAATCTGCTCTTTAGGTTCACTCACACTGGCACTGGAATCACAATTGCCACAGCTTACAGTCTTAACAACTGATTATTCATCATCATTCAGACAACTTATAGTAGTGTTTGTGTAAACTTAGACAACATGCTTGTCTTAAAATACTTTTTTTTTATTTTGTAAACCACACAGATTATTTTTTATGCTTTTGTTTTCTTTGTCATTCTTTCTGCTTCCAAACATGTATTTAAGAAAAAAAAAATACTGACACAAACGGTTATTTCCACAAGCTGCCTGTAATACAGTATTTTTCCCATTACATGAAAGAATCAGTAAACATTGGCTAAGGATAAGTGCAGTTGGATTGTTGTTTTCCAAAGCTGTTGGGAGATGTTACAATGCAGGGAGCACTTCACGTCTACAATGCAGGGAGCACTTCACGTCTCCATCCAGCACCAAATCTCATCCAGTGTTTGTCATACACACCATTGTTGAAGTACTTACAAAGATTGAAGATTATCTCCCCCTCACTGGGCAATGCATGTTTGCAGCAGAGTCTCACATGTATAATTCATTGGGAAAATAAATTGTCACGACTTTAAAGAACACAATGCATTTTGTACTGGGCAAGACTTTGCTTTTTACCCTCCAAATTATTTATTGTTTACTCCACTCCCTTGGGCTCTGGCCTGACCTTATACAACTTCTAATTGGCTCTGCTGCCAGGGTGCTCTGTGTTTACCCACCCCTCTAGTGCTATGAATGTCGGAGTACAAAATTAAACCAAAAAAAAAAAGCCTTTCTTTTTGTTGCTTCAGTGTCAGTTGATAGATTACTACGTATTGCTTAAAGGCACAATAGTCACGGCTCATTGCCAGATGAACATTTGACAACTTTAAAAAGTACTTTAGATGTAAATATTGCTTACTGAAAATAAAGTCTACTGTGATAAAGAGCAAAAAAAAAAATTTCTTCTGAAATATTTAACAATAACAAATAATAAATATACACATACATAATGGTGATTGCTATTGGCATGGGAAAAAAAGTTAGGCAAACGTATAATTCCACACCCAGCAGACAATTTGGCAGCTATTGCATGTTCTATCGCTTGATCTAACTGTTATGATAAACTCAAATTAACTGATCAGTGTTTGGTAACATGCAATAGGGACTGACCTTTCATAGAACCAGTGATTTACTGATTAACTGAAAAATATAATCATTGGATTAGAAAGAAAGAATGTAATGAATAGATTCATACTGTATCTGAGAGAGTGGGAAGGCTGTAGCTGGCATTACACCGCAAGGCAAACTAATAATTAGGACCCAGACATGCTGTTTTACTGAGATAAATTTATTGATGTATGCAAATGATCACATTTGGGAACAATGCCTGTCCTGAACGTTTTTTTTAATTTATTTTTTTTGCTGTACTGTATATCAACACACACACACACACCGGAAACTTTCTTAGTTAGTTACCTCTGCAACGACTCGTTAACAGAAACATTGATTCAGCCAGTCACTTTGCTGCTAGCCAGCGCTATTAGCCATGTAGACATGGTCGAGATGAATTTCAAACTAGACAATGACCTGAAAAAATATCCTGTGAGCAGCAGTTCACTGGATGAAAATGGCTAGTTGACGGCAGAGGGCAGAAGAGAATGGTCAAATTAGGAACAAGTCAAATTACAACCAAGATATGCAGAAGAGCATCTCTGAATGCATAGCATATTGAACGTTAAAGCAGATGATCTACATAGCAGAAGATCTCACTGAGTGCCACTCTTGTCAGCGAAGAACAGGGAACTAATGTTGGTATGGGCTAAGAAAAAAAGATTGGGAAAACACTGTCTATTGCAATGAGTGTTGGTTTCTGGTGCACCATTCAGTTGGTAGGGTCAGAATTTGGCTTTGATCCCTCCTGCCTTGAATCAGTGGTTCAGACAAGATGGGTACTGTAAAAGTTGGTGGGATATTTTCTTATAACAGTTTGGGACCCTTAGTTCCAGTGTATTTAAATCCTGAGTATTGTTGCTAACAATGTCCATCTCTTTATGACCACAAGGTAACTTCTGGTGCTTTCTTCCAACAGGGTAACACATTGAAGTGGTGTCTGTGAAGGTTCTGAGTAGTCTAAGGAGCTTGGAAAAAAAAGCATCTGGACTTCTTTAAGTTCTTTGAAGACATTTCACCTCTCATGCGAGAAGCTTCTTCAGTTCTAAGACTCTAAGGCTTAAAATCTGGGACTCTCCACCATTTGACCATAGAAACTGAAGAAGCTTCTCAGATGAGAGGTGAAACGTCTTCAAGAAACTTTTTTTTCCAAGCTCCTTAGACATTAAAGTGGTCTGTCTTCTTTAAACATGTGTTCCCTCTACTCAAACGGTCCCTACAGCCACCATGTCTCAGTCCAATAAAGCCCGTTTTGGCTGTGATGGAATGAGAGACTTGCATCATGGACCTGCAGCTGACAAATTTGCAGCAACTGCGTGATGCTATCATGGCAATAAGAACCAAAATCTCAGAGAAATCTGTCCAGCACCCCTTTGAATCTACTCCATGAAGAATTAAAGCAGTTCTGAAAGCAAAAGTGGGTCCAAACTAGAATGAATAAACTAACCAGTGAGTGTAGTTAGACAATAGGTTTCTTCTAACCAATTTCATGTTAGGAAGTGACACTAGTGCTTGTGTCAGACAAACTGTATAAGCTAATAGAATTATCTGTGCTATTTTCCATCTATTGTTTGATGTGAGAACTCATCAGTCATGCTGCTTTTATACTATTACAAACACAAGAAGAGCAGGGGGAGATTGGGAGGGATGTTGCTGGAGCATCTCAAGCAGCGTAATTACATAAACAATAGTATGTGATATGTTATTAGGAGTGGAGAGGGGGAGTTTGGGGAAAGAGGGGCTGCAGAATCCTCTGAGTTCTTTGTAATTCCCTATTTGATAGTAAGGCTTACAGCAATTAAGATGTTTAATTTAAGGATTTGAGCGCTAAGGATTCAGACAAGAAGAAAAAAATAATAATCATGGGTTGTGGCTAAAGTTTGGGGTGGATCTGACTACATTTGAATGTTGATAATTCTCTTTCCCCCACTTCATCTCCTCTAATTCTGCTACACCCCCCCTCCCCCCAACCCTTGCTGCCACCACCTACCCCCACCCGCTTCATCATCGTCTGTTCCTCCCACACCCACCCACCCCCCATCCCTCTTGAAGTCTCCAAGGGACTGAGAGGATATGAGGAGAGTTGATCGTTGCATTGCACTGATAAGCAAAAATGTTTCCAGAGCGTAAAAGAACTCTGTGGTGTGTGAGAGGGATAAACTATAATCTGCAACCACACACTGAACTTGACTGCTAATATTTGCATTGGAAATCAGACAGAAGTTATGCTAAGCTTTCCCCCATTATAGCTCGCCGTGTGTGTGAAAGGTCTTCCCCTCCTTAATTTGAATATGGCCTCTCATGCATCAGAAAAATACACATTGGACGAGCAGCGGATGGGATGACAATTTATGAGGATGCATTTTTGAAGTGATCTCTTTAAGAGGTGAATCCTCCCTCCCCACCCCCCACCACCACACACACACACACACACACACACACACACACACACACACACACACACACACACACACACAATTTCTTTCTCTCAGTCCACCTTCATAGAATTCATAGAATAAACCTTCTTAAAAAGCTCAGTAAAATGCCTTATGTACAAAATGAAAATAAGTGCAATTTGCTTTTCACTTACTTGTTTTTTAGTATGCTCTTTATGGTTTGCTTTATGTTTTGCTCTCTTGTAAATTGAATTAATCTATTTTACATTTTTGATTTTGATTTTTGGTTGTTTTTTTGGTTGTTTTTTTTTTTTGGGGGGGGGGGGGGGGGGGGTGTATTTTGTTGATAGTTGCACACCAGTAAACCAAGGTGACCCGATCTGATCCCTGCAACTCAGACACCAGCAAAGCAATCAGAATTCAGACCTACTTCTGTCATATTAGCTTATTTTTCCCCAGCCTTTTTATTTTCCCTCTTAACTTTTACATTTCCTCAGACTGCCTTTATATTTAATAATACAGTATTATAATCCCCCATGAACCCCCTTTGCTAGACCCACCACAGGAAATGCATTCATTTGATAAACCCTATGTTGTGCAGCATTGATAAGATTAGCTATCAAAAGCCTTAGTGGTTCAAAGCATTACAATTAATGTTCTCATTATACAAAATCTGTGAATTAAAGGCCTTGTTTATGGAGGGGGAATCACACTGACGTCATCATATCTGGTAACACTAAGAAGCACACAGCACAGCGCGCAGCTGAAGGGGAATACGACAGTATGAAAACTCTTTGATATGTAAACTGTTCTGTCATTGATACCAACCATTTTTCTCCTAATGCTGGTTAACCAACAACTGCCGTTTTTCCCCGTGCCACTGCCTTCATCAAGGTGTAAAGACCACTTACAATACACCTGCATCTAATCACTGTTTATGCCCGCTTTTAAAACTGTCATTGTGCTTTTCTGTCCCTGGTTTTAATGGGGACATTACACGAAGTGACTTTGGACCACACAAGGAGCTTCCTATATGCTATAGTAATTTCCTCAATGACTTACCTTATAATCATTGTTTTTAGTTGCCTGCCCAAAGGATGTTTATAATAACTCGATGTACATTGAATTTAATTATACCATCTGGCCACCTTTCACGCTTGAGCATAAACTATTCTACTTTTTCGTTATTAAAGACAGCATTCAATTAGAAAATGTTAAATGATATCTCAGCCCACTTGAACACAGCACCTAGGTGCATTCAAGCAGCATAAGAACTTTTTCTTGTCATTTTGAGAAAATCAATTTTCAGCCATAAGTTGACCTTTATCTCTTTGGATTCAATATAGCATGGATACATATGAATTACTCTTTGGAATCTCCAAAAAAGAGGCTTAATAACTGTTTAAAAATGCCAAGTGCCTACTGTTTTTACTGGTCAAAAGTCTTTCATGTCTTTAAAATTCTCTGTGGTAAAATATATCAGGTCTTTTCATGGTTTTATGTACTTGAGTGGACAGGCATTTAGAAAATTTCCACACGATCAGGCATTAAGACTTATACCATCTGAACGTGCTCTGTGCAGGCTTTAAAAAGTGATTAAAAATATTTTTATAATGTAATGCCATTTAGAATCACACTGAGAGAAAAAACTGTGTGAAATTGTGCAGATAATCAGCTAAATCTCTCAACATGAAAAGATAATTGCTCCAGAAATTAGCTGTACCTGAGGTCCATTTGTTTGGTCATGGCTAGTTTCATATACTGCAATGATTGGATATGAGCACCAATTAGAGGCAGGTCAGAGTTCTTGAAGGTCGAACATTAATGTGTAGGATAATTGAAATGCTAATTATGAACAGATTATAAAGTTATGGTGCTTTATAGGGGGCTATTTGGTAATTTGAGCATTGGTTTTCATGTAATAAAGGATTATCCGCCAGCAGATGAAAGAGGGCTGCACATTTTTCCTTTTCTTTACGTAATAGATTTTTTTTCTTTCCTTGTTTTTCCTTTTCCTTTAAGATGTATATTACGGCAGATAGGCTATACCATTTTTTTCCAGTTTTGATATCCATAAATTTATTTACGTTGTCGAAAATTGTCATTGGGTTTAAAAGCACGTTTACGATGTACAATGGAAAAAACAACAAACAGAAGTTATCTTGTTTTCCATAGTTATCTGCATCTTGAGACGCTTTTCTGACCTGATTTTAGATGTTGGTGGTGTTGATTCTTGTAATAGCAACACTGATATTACTCAACTGTCACCTTGGCAGAAAACCACACTGGCCCCTCTCTCACCTGCCCTCTTCATCAGCTCTCTGGCTCTCCTTATCAGCAAAGGAACTTCTGATTCGGGGCTAACTGAAAACCGTTTATTCACTGCTTCCCCTAAAGCCCAGCGTTTAGAGCAGAGGAAACCACAGTGTGTCTGTGTTCCTTTTGTCTAGCATGTACTTCCACGTGCACATCCACACACGTATAAAATATACCACCTATATTTCAATCAGACTTATTCTGCTGAGGTCACCCAAACAGGCTCTGTCCTCATTTTGAGTAGGATGCTCATGAAATACAGAATGAGGGATAAACAACATGATTATCATTCATATGAAAGATACACCGTGTATTTTGCCTTTCAAACAACTGTCTCATCAGTAAGCTGATCATAAATGCAAAGCACCTAAAAACACCTAAATATTGCTAAAATTGTGATCTTAGCTTTGTTTTCAAGTTTGTACATTTTTAATCTGATGAATAATCAAATAAGCCTTATAAGAATGTTTCTTTCCTTTACAATTTACAGTTTACAAATGCCATAAGAAAAGATTTGTCTCAAATAAGACTGATTTGGGCAATTTTTCATGCATATAAAGCTTAAACAACTTTTAAATCATGCATGCAAACTGTCATAGATACCCCGCCGCTTCAACCCAACCAACAGGGTGGAAAACAAAATTAAGAGAAAAAAAATTAAAAGATCACAAAGGTCTGTTGACTGTCCCCAGACCAATATCTGTCCTTTTTGTACTCTATTTCTCCCATCACATTCTCTCTTCTTCTGCACTCTCTGATATCTAGTAAAGGCAAAACATCTTAAGGGGCTTGGGCTGACTCAGCAGATCAGAAGAGAGAGGGGGGAAGCAATGCTGGTAGCTGGAAGGCTGGCTGTGTACATATGTGTGTACATGTGGTTTGTGTGTGCTTCTGACTGTGTGTTGTCAGGGAGGCACCGTGTCGTTTTTTTTTTCTTGTTGCAAATGTCTGTCCACTCATAGCCAGGAGGTTCGAACCATGCAACCTCCCTCCTTCTCGATGAAATTGTCATCAGGAACATGAAAGCATCAAAACATCAAACAGGACCTTTAATTGTGCTTCCCTGTGTGTGTGTGTGTGTGTGTGTGTGTGTGTGTGTGTGTGTGTGTGTGTGTGTGTGTGTGTGTGTGTGTGTGTGTGTGTGTGTGTACGTGCATGTGTGGATGTGTGTCGAAAGAAACAGCGTTTGGCATCGCGCGCTTGCAGGCCTTTGATTGTTAGTGGATGTTTCATCAGGCCCGCATGAATTTGTGTTCTTCTAGATGTAATTTAATGTTTTGTACAAACTGATATGAGATGAGCAGCTTCATAACACTGAAAAATTACTGACAACTTTACATAAAAAAATGTGACTATTCAGACAAGTTTGCAGCTATTTGTCCTTTTTTTTTACATTTTCGATGTGTCTATCAGTAATGCCACCTCATCTGCATTTCTTGTCTTCCTCAGTGCCTGTTTCTGCCTATCATTCGGTCCCTCTGTCCTTCCGTTCCTCTGCCTGCGCAATCATTTGTCTGCCCGTCAGTATGTCTGTCCACGACAAAGACAGACAAGCCTGTGCATCTCTGATCACACCACTCCCACACACACCCACCCCCTAAACCACCCACCCACTAGTTCTGCCGAGGCGAGATTAAACAACAAAGTGGCTCGATTAATCCATTTGAAGTGATGTGGCATTAGGGCTTGGAAGGAGATGGGCTAACAAACACACTGTGCCGCAGCTGTGTGGGCTGCAGATAGAGAGTGGGGGGGAAGTGAAATTAATTGACCTCCATGGTAGCAATTAAAAACAAAGAGAGGGGAAAACAAAACAAAACACGGGCTTGTGCCTGTGAAACAACATGCTACTGCTTGGATGAAGAGATGGAAAGGGACCAGGGAATGAGTCTAAAGAGTGGTTAACTGGTTATGGGGGTCGATCGTGACTTGCATAGCTGCATGTGTCAACATCCTTTAACCTAACAACTATATAGACATACTGTATTTATAGTAATGGTAACAAACAAATGCACACTCCTCTTTGTCAAATGAAAAACAGAATTTGATTACCATCACATAATCACTAAATTTCTAAGAAAGATCTGAACCTTGATTTATAAAATGACAAATAAAGAATTTAAAGTTAATCAGTGAGCATCATCTTCTACCAGGAAACTGTCTCAACAGCAAACCTTGTTCATACCTTTACATCTCAGCAGGTTTTAATGGATCAACAATAAAAAAAACACATTTTTTGAATGCAATGTCAGCGTCTCTTCAGGCCTTTTCACACCAACCTTCTCCCTCAGACTGAGCACTCAAATTGAAGTACAGAAGGCCTCCCACATCTCCAGCTTGTTGTTTCTTGTGTAAATGATGTTGTGAGTTCAAGCATTTGTTTATTCCTAATCCTTACTTTATCTCCCCTGAAATAAACCTAGTGATTTTTTGGCAGCAGGGCCGGCAGCACAGCAGAGGCATGCCAGTGGCAGAGTCTGCCTTTGATCCTTCATCTCAGCCACACACCTGAGTGATGATGGCTGTGCTTGTAGCGTTATCCCCCTGTACTCCAAGTCTTTCATTACATATCCCTCCCATGAATGCTGTCATTGATGAGCAGCGGAGACACCCATGTTTAATTTGCTTATAGGCATTTAGTGGAGATCATTTCAGGAGCTTATGTTTTGTCTTGCAAAACTAAGCAGTGATGGGGGCTCTAGGGGGTTTTCAAACTCTTTAATAGCTTCTGTTCCATAAACAAAGCTCATGTTTGTAATGTACATATGAATAGATTCAATATACTTTGATCTCTGCCTCATAACGTGTCTCATTCTTTTATATCTAGATAATGCTGTCTGGATTTTTCACTAATGAAGTAAGTGTGAAGAATTTACAGATATTCTAACAAGCTTCATAGTTACTTAGCTTGTTTTCAGGCATTTTTTAAAAGGTCAACTCTGTACTGTTACATTAAAGAACAAATTTCTCCCCTAACAGCATAACTGTATAAATAAGTACCCTGTCTCAAGACTACAGTGGTAGGTAGACGCACTGCCTCACTGCTATTGTAAAAATAAAGGTATAATAGTACACAAATATAACACGGAAGACAAGGTGCTAATCGGGTTTATGCTCCTATTTGGGTATAATCTGGGGGTTTTTGGAAGCCATTTACCCAGCATCACTGATTTTCACTTGTTGGAGTACAGAAATGCCGAACATTTTGACATGGGAAAAAGGGCAACATCTGTTTTCTATTCACATTCTTAATGCAGTTAAGCAAGCCTTATATTACACCCCTTGACTTCTCAGCTGACTCAAATGAGAAATATGTACTGAGCTTTCGCTTCTGTTTCCTCCCATTTAAGATTATGTCATTTTGATATACGCAGAGTGAAATATGGAAAATATCAGCCCTCTCCCTTAACAATTTAAACATTTTTCATTTCTTATGGCCCCTAATCTATCTCTATTTGAGCATCAGGCTATAATATTACAGACATATGTCTTTGGTCTACTCTCTGCTGAGAGGAGGAAATTGGATTTATTATGAACAAAATACTGAAAATAAATGTTTAGAAAATTGTATAAATTGGTTCACTTGTTACTTACTGTCATGCTCTGAATGACCTGAACAACATGAAAAAACATGTTTTAAATGCATTTAATGATGTATTCGAGGGTGACAGAATTTGCACGTTCAATGTGAACTAAGAGTTGAAAATACATATATATATATATATATATATATATATATATATATATATATATATATATATATAATATTACATATATATGTATTATATGTGTATATATAACTCTTCAGCATGGACAAAAAGCATGTTTTGGTTTTACTCATCTTGGCTCCTTCTTTGTGAAACAGCACCCTTTAGATGTAATCCAAACAGGTACCTCTGCTACCAAATAGCAAATGGTGTGTGCAAGCACTTATTATTTCAGCACTTAATAACAGACAGCCCTAATAGGTCCCAGGTGAATGCTATGTCTGTGTGTGTGCACATGTGCAAATGGGTGGGTGGGGATATGGAATGGGTAACTGACAACAGTCAAAGAGGAGAAAAAAAATGAAAAGGGGTTAATTTGGTTTGGCTCAGGTGAGGTAATTATTCCTTTCCCCCACTTCACTGCACACCCATAATGATTATTAACAAGCTTAAAGTACTTGAGGAGCACTGGGAGCTGGTGGCTAACAACACGGGGCCCAGAAAAAGAGGAAAGCAGGGAAGGAAGGATGGATGGCAGGATAGAAGGAGAGAATAGGGAGGATGGGAAATCATTATGCTAATAAGGCTGGCCTTAATCACACAGTGCCCATGATAATCTGCTGGGAGGAACTCGGGTTACTTGGGTCACTGGTTTGTTCCACACCAGGCACATTTTTTTTCCTTTATGTGTGTTTTCTCTCTCACTAATTTTACATTCTACTCTTTTCTCCAGGTTGCGGTTTTATCACTTCATTCCCCGTTTCTTAAATTTAAACCCATTTATATTTAGTTTCCTTTCGGAGGGTCACAAGGTTGTACGTTACAAGTATAACAGTTTGGCTAGATTAGACTTAGTTCACTTGAAATAAAAGTATATAAATGAAGGAAAAGAAAACATGGACATATTTGAGTATGGGGCAAAGGTTTAATGCTCACTTGTATCCCTGGTAACACACATATTCTTGGAAACACAAAGGAAATGTAATTTAAGCTAAGGCTGTTTTTGCACATGAATTCAAAACAGTACCAGGAAAATTAGGTACTCTGTTTTTATAATAAATATAACACAACAACAGGAGAAGGTCCACACAGGTTGTTCTCACAAATGCAAATACTCAAGTGGAGGTGCCCAGGTAGAGCTTGCAAGAAACATGACACATTGCTATCGGAGTCACATATTCATGACAGCTACCAAAACACTGGCTCGACAAGGCCAATGTGAAATGGGCTATACGTTATGTTAATAGGCCTACTTGCTTTCTTTCACTCATGTCTCCTGTCATCCATGCAAGGTTAAGCGGAAGAGATTCAAGAAAAAGCCACAAGGTCAGAGAAACCAAACTGCCAAGCAAGAAATCCTTGGCACTGGATTCACTCATGTGCCACTTGTGGATACATCACACAAGTGAATGCAGATTTATCTTATAAGTTAGCATCATACAGGGTGGATTTGCATCTCATCACTTTAAAAACTTAGTCTTCTTTCCTTCCTTACAAGTTATTTTAGATTATCAGGATGTATTTTTGTAAATTCATTGATTGATCCAGTTGATCTGTATGTCAAACAGTGTACTTTAAACAAACCTAGCAGGTACATAATTACCAACTCTCATACTTTTTTCTCAAATATCAGATGATATCAGAAAGAAATTATCCTACATATTAATATATCCTGAATGTCTTTTATCAAAACTTTGGGGGAAAAGAAGAAGAAAAAAAATGTTTTTCTCTATTAAAGTTACATGTACTCAAAAGTTTAAAAGAAATAAAAATATGGTTATCTTTTAGAATTTGTTTGTGAATAATAATAATAACAACAACAATAATATTATTAATAATAATAATAATATTTTATAATAATAATCCCTAATGTTGTAGGAACACAAAAACCATAAGCTTAACAACACAGGTTTTCAAATCTCTGAATGAAGTCCCACATTTCCAGACGGCACCAGAAGATCCTACGGTTCACCTAATCTGCCTCCATGTGCTTCCTCTCTCTTTCTCACTACTTTTCTCTCACTGGGTTGGTATTTCTTGGACATCTGTTCTTGGCAAGCATAGCGGCAGCACTAGTACTGCACTCGGTCCCTGGAGGACAAGGAGGGATGTAGGCATAGAGGATGGAGGAAGAGAAGGAGAGATGGTGGGAGAACAGAGAACAAGAGAGTGAAAGGGATAGAGAAAAAAGAAGAAGAAAAAGCTCATACCACACACAGAACCACACAGCAATGAAAAGTGAAAGAGAGAATATGGAAGCGAACCTGGCGAGGCAGGTTTTGAGTAAGTCTGTTAGCTGTAATTGGGAGACAGGAGACTACCACTGGGGACCAGCCCTCTAGGTCACACAACAGCACTGGGAAAGCTGTCAGGGACCAGCACAGTAGTTACAGGAATTGGGATGATTGAGATTTGTGCAGTATTCCAGAAAAAATACTTCTCATGGAAGGGTGGAGTGGAAATTAACATTTAAAACTTGCAATATCCAGTTCTCACTGAGGAGCCAATGTAACTTACAAAACACTGCATGCTAAAAAAAAAGTATGCTTGTGGAAGTGAAGCTACAAAGAGCAGATAGCAAGTGTAACACTTCCTCTTTTTTAATGGATTATTTATTTCATTGTCATAAGAGTGCAGACTGCTAATTTCATCCGTTTCTTTTTCTTACATGTTGTATTTGGGTTCATTAAAAAAAAAAGATCTTCAAACCCTCAATTGCAGAAGCAACCTGAAACTAAGCTAAACACTCAGCAGTCAAAAAAGTTGAAGGTTCAAAGCAACTTTTTTAAACAATTACAGATGGCAGTTTGGAGTAAGAGAAAGGGAAGAAGACAGAGTGAGAGGTTGTCGAATTGTCTGGACATATAATTGACAGGGAAATCAGCAAAGGGAGTGAGACAGAGTGGTATCTTGACAGGCTTCAGGTTAAAATGATTAATTACCTCCAAGGCTTCTGTGGGCCTGGCAACTTCCTCTGGTTACTGAGGTCTTGTGTGCTGCGGGGGTTTGGGCCCAGGGCCCAAGGTGAGGCTGTCTGAGTTGCTTCTTTTTCCAATCATAGTGCAAAATCTGCCTTTATTTGCCTTTTCTCCATCCATCTGTTTCTCTCTATATTACCATCTTTCACACTTCTCTGTTTGTCTGTTCTGTTCTTTTTTTTTTCTTCGCAGGGTCAGTACCATCACACAAACACCTTTAAACTAAATTAATTCATCCAGCTGCAAAATAGACAGGTTTTTATTTTCTTATTTTTTAAAATCCAATTTGAAGATTGAGCATTACCTTTTTTTAGATTCAACCTGCCTACAATAAGATGGCAATGCAAGCTCATCCAATTTCATAAAATTAAATTAAATAATCACAGATGGCATAATATTTCAACCAAATATGGAAAAGATTTGCAACCCAACAATTTGTGTCCAATATTCAATGTGAGATGTAATTTAAACTTAGACTTCTTCACACCTCTTTCGGTTCTACATGTTATATGTTTTACATGTTAGGATATAATAAGAAATATTCCAGCCAGGTCTTAAAAATGATTTAAAAACTACAGCATTCACCATGGCTGACTTTTGTCCTGCGCCATTGCAATACCTTGATTCTTTTTTTCAGCCATTCTTTTGTTCCTTTGCTGCTATGCTTGAGATCATTGCCCTGTTGCAAGACTTAAGAGTTCACGGTTGACTTAAGATCCCGTGGCTTCAAAACAAGTCTGAATCATCACCTCTCCACCACCACGTCATAGTAACACAGTTACTATGAGTACATATTTGCACTGATATGTGTGATTTCTCCAAATCTGCCACTATGCATTATGGCCAAACAACTCCAGCTTGGTTTTGTCTGGCTAAAGGACATTTTTTCAGAAGTCTTGTGTTTTTTGATGTTTCTCTAACCTTAGGGTGATGTTCCTGGGACATCAACTTCTAGGAAGACTGCTAGAGTCTTGAATGTTTTCAATTTGTTAGTCCTTCTCACTGTAGAAAGATGAACTTCAAATTGTGTGTAAATTACTTTATAACCATTCGTAGATTGATGAACAGCAGCAGTTACTCCTTTAAGATCATTGTTGACATCTTTCCTCATTGGCATTGGATTGACACACCTGAATACAGCAAACTGCCAAGACTTCTGCTTTTATAGAGGTAGTTACTGATGATCATTCATCAAGTGCATTGTTGTATTTATCAACCAACATCTGGTTCCTTCTCACTGTACTAAGTCCTATGGAAGCAATAAGGTCATTCTTCATTTTTCACACATTGCTTCTTTATTTTAGCAATTAAAAAAACCATAAATAATATAAACAAATATATGAATAATGTCAGGTGAAAGGTGTCAAGTTTTTTTGTTCATCAGAAGTTGTATTTACCTAATTTTAAGATCTGCTTAAATTTACATACAAACATACAGTGCAACTTCTAAGTTCAGTGTTTATGTTTCTATTGTAGCCTCTTTGAGGAAATGTTATAAAACAAGTTGCATGAAATTGAACTTCAGAGTAGATACTGCAATCTGAGAACAGCAAAAATGAAATTACAGCTGGGAAGCCCAACAAATGTGTTTTCACAGCACAATGTGGAGCAAATATGGCATTGGACTTATTGTATTTTTTGACTATCAGCTCTGGATGCAAAATCCTTGATTTAAAAAATGAAAGGAATAAAATTCTGAAGAGGAAAGAGGTGCAGGGGAACTATGACTACTTATTTATTTATTTTTTAATTATTTTTAGTGTGTGTTCACCTGTGTTTAAACAGCATGACTGCAATGTATCCCTTTATTTTCCCCTGCAACCTCCCTTTCCTTACACCCACAGACACTAACACACAAAACAGACACGCACACACTTCTCCAATCTCCCTCTCGAACGTTTTCCTCATATACCCTCATACCTCCCTATTATTTTTCCTAGAAGAATTTTAGGTTTGTAATTTATTATTTGCAAGAGAAACTGTTATCAGAGTCAGTTTACTATCGTGGACCACTTCATTAATCACCTAGCCCTCTCTCTTCATTTGTTACCAGATAGGTTGTGGTTCACTGGGTTCCAGGCACTGATATAAATGTGAAGGTAAGAACACCCCCAATGTTTATTGAATAATAAGAAAATACAATCCACTAAAAGAAAACATAAAAGTTTTGTGATATATAAAGAAGAAGAATACTTTCTTCTCTTTAATCCACTAACCGAAGAGAAGATAAGTTAAGTACTGTTAAGCACTGCATTAGAACACGTTGAAGAAATTACATTTAATTTGTGTTTCACGTACTTACATTGTAAGTAACTGCACTATCCGTGTGACCCTAGCATGTGGGACTGATCAGGATTCTGGGGGGGTGTTCACAAAGAAGTGCAGCAAACAGAACAGAGATCCCATTTCACGTCTGTTGTTTTGACAGAGTAGTTTCAGAACGAGATAATAAAAATATTATATGGTATCTTTTGTATGATTTAAGGAAAAATGTTTAATACTTTAATATACTGCAGTGTGGGATGTTTAATACTCATCCAGTAAAGCAAGAGTTTGTAAATACTTATGGCAGACATGTAATCACATCTCATGAAAAAAAATATATATTTACCACAAAAATAAAAAATGCAAGTTGAATGTGCTTAACACTGAAGATCTTATTAATAACAAATAATAAAATGCACTGAAAATATTGTTTCATATATGATATATGTATACTAAGCCAAAGATTGTTAGCCAGAAAGCTTCAGTCTATGTAACCAAACTCTATGTTTTTCTATGACCACTAATCCATGAGGGATTATGGGAGGGTTAATAAAATGTGGTCTTGAACTGTCAGGGGATAATTTTATTGTGATATGCCATGAAGAACCATAACCAAATTAACCATCTAACTATCAGCCTGACTGCCTAGTTAAGAATTAATTAACTGTGGTTTTTCTGTTTTGTCTCATTTTCTTGGCTTTTTATCCTATTTGTTTCAGTACAACTCTGTGGCGGGGGTGTGATCTCTGGCTCTGCTGCAGTGGAGAGGTGGTGCAGCAGGCTCAAGGGGCAGTGCCAGGGTGGCTAGTAGGGCAGTTGCTTAGTAATCATAAGCTCCCCTTTTCAGTGACGCTGGGACCCGAGGGGAGAGATGAGTGTGTAGTGGGAAATCAGCTGGAAAGCTGACTGACCCGACATCGAAATCAAGAAAGAGAGCGTTGTCATATAAATAAAAACCATTGCAAACTGTCACCTGAATGTTGTGTCGGTCCTGATAATTTCACATACTCTTCTTACTCTATGTCTTAGCAACAGAGGAGCAACTGCAAGACTGGGTATCCATCTTTCATCTCATTGGATTTTAGATTATAGTTTTTTAAAGGAATCTCTAGTCAAATGAACCACCTACACAGCAAATCCAGCATGTCCAAATTAACACTGTCGGATTTGATTTCAACACTATTAAAGTGTCTATATGGGTCCACACCAGAGAGTGTTAATTTAACTCTTTTTGGAGAGTTGGTACGTTAACTCTGATTTAGTGTTAAACACCAAATCTGTCTGGAGTTGATAATTTAACACTTGGTGTTAAGAGTTTATATATTAACTCTCAAAGAGTATTTTAGTTTAACTACGTAAGAGTTATCTTCTAATTCATTCTAAAAAGCGGGAATTTTACTGTTCTGAACTTCTAGAAATTTCTTTTGGAAATAAACATTTACTAAAAAGATGCAATGGTTTTTGAAAAACATTTATTCTGAACTGTGCACCACAATTTCAAAACATTTTCTGAAAGACGTAACAGTATACATGTTCTCACTTTCATTAGAATTTTGTTTATCAAAAGGTCTGACATGGTAAATGCAAATAACAGCATTCTCATCACTTATTTCTTCAATACAATATGCATGTCCTTCATTCATCACTTTGTGGAACTTCAACGCACTTCTGCTCTCCCCCATATTCCATCTTCACAAGCATATCCTGTGCGGAGATTGAATAAAAATTAGTTGAGACTAATTAATGGCACAAATAATCCAGTAAACAATTGCAGCACAGTAAAAAAAAAAAGGAATCCTCTTTGAGCCATTACTTGTGTAAAGTATTTTCCCAAAAGACAAGGACACAGGCAACAGGTAATACTGAACTAAATGTAAAACCTCAACCTTTTTCATTTTTACCTAAACCGTGTGCACAAAACTCTGGAGGGATCTATGCTAACGTAGAATCCAGTCAGGACGTCAGCTACTGCTGTTTGCTCGTTTTTTATTTTATTTTATGGGCGATCGTTTTCAGGCTTCAAGTAGCACCATTATACCAACATTTCATACTCTAGACATTGTTTTAGGTGTATTTGACCAAAGATTTGACTGAAAATTCACATGCAAGCTTTTTTTCAAGGCTGTGGTATTTGCCCGCAAACAATACCTTTCAGCTAGCTAAAACAGAATATTACGCTATCAGCGAGCAACATGGCTAATGCCTTTCACACAGCTTTGTCTCAACTCCAAAGAGCCACAGAAGTAAAAGCTAATAACAATTGAAACAATCTTTGAAAAAATGACTTACCAAGCATGGCAAACAACTCAAATATGTAGAGCAAAATGTTCTGAAACGGCTTCACTTCAGCTTCGATTGGAGCCGTGCTGGGGGCGGAGTCTGTGAATTTACTCTGTTGGTGTCATAGCCCCTCTAGGAGTTCAGAGTTAAGAGGTCAAGAGTTAATGTTTCCATTGTAACACCTCCAGATTTGACAGAGAAACACTCATTTTTAACACTCGATTTTAACTACTATCATTTTACACCTCAGAGTTACATTAAAAGAATGTGACTCTGCTTAGAGTAAAATTAACTCTACTTTTGCAAGGAGACTATTAACACCAAAAAATTTAACACTTTTGAATTTGCTGTGTATGTTGTTATTTATATATATATAAATTTACAGTTATTTACATTTGTAAACTGCATGCTTTTCTTGACCAGTTGCAACAAAGCACGACTGTCAAATGGTAAATTGTTCTAAATTGTTCTTAACAGAATTAGGAGTACAGAAAAAAAATTACCAACTCTCAACTGCATAAGTAAGTCTTAACTGCATAGTCACCAACTTAAAGTAAAATAAGGTAAATTGTTTGAGTAAAGCTCTAAGTTTACTTAAAGTAAATCTCAAGGTTATTATCATGATGTGATGTGTCAAACATGATCATGTCTGTCTTTTTTTTCTGCCTTGGTATGAGAGCTAAAACTCTGACTGGAAGTTTAGAGGGCTCAGTCTGCTCATATCAAGGGGTCATGAATTCATTCATAGTCACACACATAGACTCGATCACCTGGGATGTGATAATGCCTGTGTGTGACGGTTAGTGTATTGGAGGGAGGAGGTGGAAGATGAGACTGACTGTTTGAGAAACAGATCTAAAATGTGATATTTTTACATGCCTCCAATATGACATGATGGACTTTTAAAACGTGATACTTGCTGTTAAAGGAACAATCTAATGGACTCTGGAGGAGAGCAGCTCAAGACATGTTAAACTTTAACAGACTATTCTAATGATAGGATTTATTGTGCAACTGGAATTGAAATACAACTTTAATTCCCTTCACTAAGTCAGTCTGTAGTCTGTGTTGCATAGTCATTATATAGGAAGGGTGGGGAAAGAGGGAATATTGGAGGGGGTGTTGCTTGATAGTAGAATTGGGACATGGGAGGAGGGTGGTGAAAGTGGGGAGGGGTGTTCAGTGCAATTCCCAGGGAGCTCAGAAGCTGCAATTTTATAGAGAAAAAAAAATCTCTGCTGCTTTCAGTATGCAAAGGTAATGAGAATCTAATGAGGCTTGACTTCTTTTTTTCCCCTTCAGCGTTAGGAGCCATTCAGCTCTCAACTCTACAACAGGTTCCCTAAGGAAAAGCATGCAGGATGGGAGAAATCCTTAGGCCTTTCTAGTCAGGGTGCGTTGATGGATAGATAGAGGGATGAATGGTGGAGGTTGTGAGAGAGGAAGGGAAAGGAGGTGTGAGGGGTCAAGGTATGAGTGCGGAGTGGAGTGAGAGCAGGAAGCAAAGACAGACAGAGAGGGGAAGGGATTGTGGAAAGTAAGGGGTATAGTTGGAGGACTGTGGGGCTTGAGCCAGCTTGACAGGAGTGTGGATAACCTCTTTTCACAGCAAGGGTGTATTGTAAGTTGAGGAAAGCTGGTGAAGCAAAGGGGATCGTAAAAGAAGTGTTTGGAAAGGCAGAACTAAACAGTTAAATTTACACAGTCTTTGATTCAAAGTCAAGCTCCTGTCACAGCAATTGTTACTCATCCTGATGATGTTATCTTAAAATGATATCTAGCCTGAGGCAATAAATGAATGAGCTATGAATGAGCCAATAATAATAAAATTGGCCTTGATTATTAATAATAATGTAATTCATTAGTGTCCAGGATATGTTCTAAATAATCTGATAAATTGTATTTGTGATGTCTTTACTCTGATGTCAAAAAGCAGACAGGCTTTCGACTGTTCTTAAAATGAAAAATAAGGCATGAAAAAACTGAAACATTTTAAATCTTATGTGTTGAAATAAACACAAGAGTTGATCTGAAGGAGACAAAATCATCTCTACCATTTGAAGTATTATTGTATCAAAGTCGTGAGAGTGCTCTTAACTCTAAACTTGTTTTCTGTCTGAAGTGAGTTACTGTTTTTCCTCCTTCTATACTTAACGAGGAGGTCAAACTCATGAACAATTTTGCAATTTTGTTAGTTTGTGGAAAATGACAGTAAATCACATGAAATGTGAAGTTTATTCCACTGGTGAGTGCCTGGTTTTACTGGCACTGCATTTTTTACTAACTGGCAAATCATAACATTGTAACTAATGGCTGGAGTGAAATTGCAGTGCTTATTCTGTTACTAAAGCATCATTATAGTGCACCATGTTGCCATATCCACCTATGTTTCTGACAAATATGCAAGTCTGTTATTATTAATTAAATAATTAATTTTGCTTTCTTGAGTTATCTGATCTCCCATGAATACACACACAAACACACACACACACACACACACACACACACACACACACACACACACACACACACACACACACACACATAGAGGGGAAGATCAAAGTAGCATGGAGGGAGGTTAGCCAACTAACGGAGTTGCAGAAAGGTGCGACAAAGAAGGTGCATAAGAAATACAGCAAGCTGTCCATACCTGAGGCCTTGGAAACTGCCAAGCAAAGACTCACAGCCTTGGCCAGCCGCTTGAGAAGGTACACCAGAGAGATAGAAGGCAGGAGAATAAACCAGCTGTTCTCCTCAGAACCAGCAAAGGTGTACTCTCAGTGGCAAGGGAACAATAATAATAAGAGAACAGCACCACCAAGGCTGGAGACGGAGCAATACTGGAAGAGCATATGGGAGAAGGATGCAACCCATAACGGCAATGCTCAGTGGCTAGTGGATCTGAGGGCAGACCACAGCGACCTCCCTGAACAGGGTCCAGTAACCATCACAGTGGCAGATATCCAAGAAAGGGTCTCCAGTATGAAGAGTTGGACAGCACCAGGGCCCGACATGGTTCACGCCTACTGGCTAAAGAAGCTGACTGCACTCCATGAGCATCTGGCAGCACAGATGAACCAGCTGCTAGTTAACGAGAGACACCCGGAATGGCTAACCAAAGGTCGGACGGTCCTGATCCCCAAGGACCCCAAGAAGGGACCGGTCCCCTCCAACTACCGACCAATAACCTGCCTCAGTACTACATGGAAGCTCCTGTCAGGCATCATATCAGATAAGATGAACAGGTACAGGGCCTCTCTCTCTCCTCAGGGTGCCTGTGTGGGCATGTCCCACTACCTCCTACCTGAGATGCCACCTTTCCCTCCGGCGCAGCTGACTCCCATCAGCAATTAAGGGTATTTAAGCCCCGAGAAAGGTGAGCTCTGGGCCAGAGTGCCAGTAGAGTGGTTTCCAGCTAGTGAGCTGAGTGTCTTGTGGTGTTTCCAGCTAGTGAGCTGTGTGTCTTGTGGTGTTTCCAGCTAGTGAGCTGTGTAGTGTGGTTTCCAGCTAGTGAGCTGCGCTTTCCTTTTGACTTTTTGCTTTATTTGACCAACGCCTGAGTTTTGTTTGTGTTTTGTTGGTGTTTTATGGTGATAACGGCTTGTCCGTCTCTTTTAGTTGAACTACTTCAATAAAACTGTTTTATTTAACTGTTTCGCCTCCTTGACTCCTTTTTCTGACCCGGTCACTTTTGTTACTTCCCCCTCACCGCCTAGACCCCCCCCCCCCCCCCCCCCCAGGGGAACGTAACAGCGGGACACAGAAAGGAATTGGCAAGAATACCAGAGGCGCAAAACACCAGCTACTGGTAGACCGAACAGTCAGCCGAGACTGCAAGACCAGACTGACCAACCTGTGCACTGCCTGGATTGATTACAAGATTACATGACTCAATGCCCCACAGCTGGATACTGGAATGCCTAGAATTGTACAAGATCAATGGGACCCTAAGAGCCTTCATCAGGAACTCAATGGGGATGTGGCGTACAACACTAGAGGCCAACTCCAAGCCCATAGCACAAGTCACCATCAAGTGCGGGATCTACCAAGGAGATGCTCTGTCCCCACTGCTGTTCTGCATAGGCCTGAACCCCCTCAGTGAGATCATTAACAAGACTGGCTATGGATACCGACTACAGAACGGAGCAGTTGTCAGCCACCTCCTGTACATGGATGACATCAAGCTGTATGCCAAGAGTGAACGAGACATCAATTCACTGATCCACACTACCAGGCTATACAGCAGTGACATTGGAATGTCGTTCGGACTGGAGAAGTGTAGTTGGATGGTAACAAAGAGAGGGTAGGTAGTCAGAACTGAGGGGATTGAACTACCAGAAGGCAACATTGCAGACATAGAGGACAGTTACAAGTACCTGGGGATCCCGCAGGCGAATGGGAACAATGAAGAGGCCGCTAGAAAAGCTGCAACCACCAAGTACCTGCAGAGGGTCAGGCAAGTCCTGAGGAGTCAGCTGAATGGTAAGAACAAGATCCGGGCCACCAACACGTACGCCCTGCCCGTGATCAGGTACCCTGCTGGGATAATAGGCTGGCCAAAGGAGGAGATAGAAGCCACTGACATAAAGACAAGAAAGCTCCTTACCATGCATGGAGGGTTTCACCCCAAGTCCAGCACCCTGAGGCTGTACGCTAAGCGGAAGGAAGGGGGCCGGGGACTGGTGAGTGTCAGCACCACAGTCGAGGATGAGACAACGAACATCCAAGAATACATTAGGAAGATGGCCCCAACTGACCGAGTGCTCAGTGAATACCTCAGGCAGCAGAAACCCAAGAAAGAGGAGGGAGACGAGGAACCATCATGGAAGGACAGGCCCCTGCACGGTATATACCACCGGCAGATAGAGGAGGTGGCTGATATCCAGAAATCCTACCAGTGGCTGGACAAAGCTGGACTGAAAGATAGCACAGAGGCACTAATCATGGCAGCACAAGAACAAGCTCTGAGTACAAGATCCATAGAGGCTGGGGTCTATCACACCAGGCAAGACCCCAGGTGCAGGCTGTGTAAAGATGCCCCAGAGACAATCCAGCACATAACAACAGGGTGCAAGATGCTAGCAGGCAAGGCATACATGGAACGCCATAACCAAGTGGTCGGCATAGTGTACAGGAACATCTGTGCCGAGTATAACCTGGAAGTCCCGAGGTCAAAATGGGAGATGCCCCCAAGGGTGGTGGAGAATGAGCGAGCTAAGATCCTGTGGGACTTCCAGATACAGACGGACAAAATGGTGGTGGCTAACCAACCAGACATAGTGGTGGTAGACAAACAGAAGAAGATGGCCGTAGTGATCGATGTAGCGGTTCTGAATGACAGCAATATCAGGAAGAAGGAACACGAGAAGCTGGAGAAATACAAAGGGCTCAGAGAAGAGCTCGAGAGGATGTGGAGGGTGAAGGTAACGGTGGTCCCCGTGGTAATCGGAGCACTAGGTGCGGTGACTCCCAAGCTAGGCGAGTGGCTCCAGCAGATCCCGGGAACAACATCGGAGATCTCTGTCCAGAACAGCGCAGTCCTGGGAACAGCTAAGATACTGCGCAGGACCCTCAAGCTCCCAGGCCTCTGGTAGAGGACCCAAGCTTGAAGGATAAACCGCCCGCAGGGGCGTGCTGGGTGTTTTATAGAGAGAGAGAGAGAGAGAGAGAGATATTGCTCTTTGTGGAGTGCAGTCAGCATCTTCAGCCAGTAGGCATGTAGGCATGTCAGGGTATGATGCTGTCCAACTCTTCATACTGGAGACCTTCTCTTGGGTGTCTACCACTGTGATGGTTACTGCACCTTGTTTAGGGAGGTTGCTGTGGTGTGCTCTTAGATCGGCATCAATCTGGATGCTAGATATCAAAGATTCATATAAGCCCTTCTGCTGGGGTTACTTGCATAGTAGCATTCAAATTCAAATTCAAATTCAAATTCAAATTCAAATTTTATTTGTCACGTACACAGTCATACACAGTACGATATGTAGTGAAATGCTTGGACAACTGCTCGTGACCTAAAGAGAACAAAAAAGGAAAAGGCTATGAATAAGATAGGAAATAAATATGAAAAATTAAAAAGGGTAAATTTAACTAGGAAGGAATAAAATATAAATTAAGGTTAAAAATGAAATAACTGTACAACACAAATTAGAATGAAGGGTAAATTTAACTGGGAAGAATAAGATAAATATATAAATTAAAGTTGAAAATAAAATAACTGTACAACAAAATACACAATACACAATATAGAACTATATAAGAATGTATGAAGGAATCTAAATATAAATAAATATATACACAATAACAGCAGCTGTACAAGTATTAACCGGAAATGAAGAATATAGTGACCAGTGTTGTGCAAAACCAAAGTCCAGAAAGTCCAGTGTGTGTGTAAGAACCATATGTGTGGGTCAGTACTGTGTGGTGGTGTGATTGAGAGACCGTATCGCCTGCGGGAAGAAGCTCCTCCTCAGTCTCTCTGTGTTGGTCTTCAGGGAGCGGAATCGCTTTCCTGACCTCAACAGAGAGAACAGTCTGTTGTTGGGATGGCTGAGGTCCTTCACGATCTTCCTGGCCTTGGTCCAGCACCGCCTGCTGTAGATTGAGTGCAGGTCAGGGAGCTCGGAGCGGATGGTGCGCTCAGCTGACCGCACAACCCTCTGTAGAGCTCGTCTGTCCTGCATGGTGCTGTTCCCGAACCAGGTTAAGATGTTTCCCGCCAGGATGCTCTCTATGGTGCACGAGTAAAAGTTCCTGAGCACCTTGGAGGGCAGTTGGAAGTCTCTCAAGCGTCTGAGGTGGTAGAGACGCTGTCGGGCCTTTTTCACCACGGTGTTGATGTGACAGGACCATGACAGGTCCTGCGTGATGTGAACTCCGAGGTATTTGAAGCTGTCCACTCTCTCCACTGGGCACTCGTTGATGACGGGGGTCTGGTAGTTCCTCTCCTGCTTAGTGCTGAAGTCCACTATCAGCTCCTTTGTCTTACTGACGTTTAGAAGGAGGTTGTTCCTCTGGCACCAGTTCTCCAGATTCCTAATCTCCTTCAGGTAGGCCGTCTCGTTGTTATCAGAGATCAGGCCCACCACGACGGTGTCGTCAGCAAACTTGATGATGGTGGTGGAGCTGGTAGTGGCCACACAGTCATATGTGTACAAAGAGTACAGCAGGGGGCTCAGAACACACCCCTGGGGGGCTCCAGTGCTGAGAGTGGTGGAGGCTGAGACATGTCCGCCCATCCTTACTGCCTGTGGTCTGCCAGTTAGGAAGTTGGAGATCCACTGACACATAGATGAGCTGAGTCCCAGATGCTCCAGCTTGGTGGTGAGTGTGGAGGGAATTATGGTGTTAAATGCAGAGCTGTAGTCTATGAAGAGCATTTTAACATAATTCCCCCTTCTAGTGTCCAAGTGAGTGAGTGATGTGTGGAGGAGATGAGAGATTCCAACAGTGCACTGTTCTCATCTTAGTGGCTAGCACTCCTGTCAGCATATATATATATATATATATATATATATATATATATATATATATATATATATATATTGTAGGTTTACTTTTCTATTTCAATAAATAAATAAGTTTGTTATTAAACTGGTAGTTATATACAAACTGCTTGAAATTAGCCTACTGCTGAATAAGTGTATGTGTACATAGATTTAATACTGTTGAGTATCACATTTCTCGGCCCCTGAGATTAGTAATCAATACAAGTTGAAACAAACAAATGTTTTTATGTGAAGTCTTTTGCATGCTATTTCTGAAGCCAATTTCATAGCTCTTAATCCTCTCCAGTGAGTAATTAGTGCCATTTTGAAAGGGTTACTTTAAATCCAGTTATAAATAAAATCAGCTGATCATTTTTATACTACACTAGGGGTTAACCTGTGCAAAAAATAAAAATTTGACTTCACCATAAGGACAAAGACCACTTTTTATTCTTTGCACTGTATATGGCTAACCTTTCTCCTCTCCTTTAAACTCTGCTGAAAATGCTAGACTCAGAGTTTATCAAGAAAATTAGCCCGATGAAAAGATCTAAGATGGGCAATTCCTCTCTTTACCTTGTGTTACTCAGCCAGGCCAGGCTGACTCTTCATCTCTAATTTCCCCCACCACCTGCTCCTTCTTTACTTTGACGTTTAAAGTCAGAGGTACAGTTGTGCTTTCAGGCTGCCTTAATGAGGTCTAGTGGTACACTGGTGATAGGACTCCTAATGAGTGAGACAACTGTAAAAGAGGAGACATTGGGTGGTGGTAGTGGAATGAGGGAGGGATGGCTATTGAGGGAGTGTCAGATGAGGGTAGGGAAGGAGAAAGGCAGAGGAAAGAGAGTTAAAGACTGTACCAGGTAAGCATGTACGCTGCTTTAGATCTTAAGTGTAATTTAATCAGGGCTTTTTTCACAAATTGTTTGAGCTATTAGTTTAGTCCTTTTCTATGTGTGGGTGCGTATGTGTGTGTATGTAGGAGACCTCGGGCCCTTTCGAGAGCATTTTGCTGGCGTCCTCATTGAGAATTGATTGTCTTTGTTGTGGTAATCTGAAATTAATTTGCACTTGAACTCATCTTTCTTCTTGGCTCAATTTTAAAATGCTGTAATAATTACGTGCACCCCACATGAAAACCAAGAACTAAGACACTGATATGATGAGCTGGAATATTTTAATTCCCCAGATACTTAAGAGCCCCCACCCCTCTGTTTTATGCTCACTCTCTCTTTTAGCAGCCCTCCCCCTGTCCTCACTCACGACTTATCTTGCAAGGTAATAAAACAAAATGTTCCCCTGCGTGGGGCTTAAGCAAAAGGTATTTGCCTGAGGGGGAACAGTAATAAGCGCTGTATTGCTACAGATTTACCCGTGTATGTTCTCAGTAGGTCATCTTGTGCTCTTGAATGACGTTAAACTTTGGTTAATGCAAGCTGATGCCTGACTGAGTGCTGTCACTGTGAAGTCACTGTGATGATGAGCAGAAAACATTACAGTGTGCAAAGGTATATGCAAACACAAGGGTATTTAGTTGCCAGTCTAACAACTTCATTTTCCCTTTTCATAAATTTATTGGAGTTGCATTAAGGTTGCTAAATTTCCCAGCAGAAGCTCAAGCTCATTCACACAAACACTTGTATTTGTGCTATAAACAAAATTTGTTTTGCATTAGTCCATCCTGACAGGGGGTATTTGTACTATAAAACTATTTAAGACTACCTGCTAACATCTGCTATTGATCTTAGCTGTGTGTGTCAACCTTTGTTCCCAGTGTGAACTGCTAATAACCTTATCAGACATCTTTTAGTTTTAGCCCACGTCTGATGTTTGTTGTGAAGGATATTCAGTGGGAGGGGGGGTATTATCTCACTAAATTCTGCAGGAACCGTCTTCAGTGATTTCCTGCAGTGCTGCCTGGTACTTTAAGGGCCTCACAGGTCATTGGCCTTGGGCTGAAATTCTTTTAGTGTGACACCTCATGTGGTAATCACAGAGATAAGCAAACAGAGAGTTAGACCCACTGCCGAACATAATTAGTAAGAACAAACATTTCTCAGATGGTTACATTATTGCCTTTACTGATGTGTGGGAACTAGAGAAATTTTGTGCTGAGATAAGTGTTTCATGTAACCATGCAGATTTACTACTCGTTCATTGTTTCTACTGAAACATGGGTGGTTTAAATGCTCAAAAACTTGTTTTTCATAATAAATTATTTTTTTTAATCTACTCAGTGCATGATGAGTCAAATATATTTAAAAAATAAACAAAAAAATCTGTTGAACAAAAAAAAGGAAGAACAAGAAGAATTTTCTGCAAGTACATTGTTTTTTTTTAGACGTTTATGAGTGTTTCTGTAAATGGTAAATGCTAAAATTCATTCTATGTTTAACAAACATGGAAAACAAATAAAAAACATATATATAGAAAGTTTATGTAAAATTTGAATGTCTTTAGACTGCAACAGATGTTCAAACAGTACTTTGTTTCTTACATTTTAAACACTTCATCTACATCTCAGTCATGGCAAAATTATAGTCACCAATTAGCTTAATTCACATCTCTTTGAACTGTTGGAGCAACCCTAGCGAGGTTTCGAACCAGGAATCTTGAGAGGCAACAGTGCTGACCACTAAACCACCATACTATCCAAATCGCAGGTTTTTATTGTTGTTACTACATAATATATATTATTTTTAAGCGAGCCCATCATAACCTGTCATGGCTAATCTCCTCTCCTGTTGTTCCTCACTCTTTCACCTGTCTTCTCTGTCTGTCCACTCAAAATAATCTAATGCTACAAAAACACCATGCAAAATATGGAAAACTCCGATTGTCTGTCTTCCCACTGATTGAAGGCTTAGTGCACGTGTGTGGAGTATCCCCTACAGTGAGAACTGCTGTCTGCTGACAGAAATGGCCTGCTGCTAAAGCCATTGCAATAATCATAAAGATTAGGTTAACAGTTGGAAATGGCTGGGGAAGACAAGTGTTCACAGTGGGCTGTTATTTTTGCAATGGTACTCACAAAAATAACAACCTGCAAATGTAGACCTGTGTGTGGTTTACACATAACCCTGGGGACCATGTGTGTGAGCACTTCCAAGTTTGCAATATATGTAGATGACAAAGTGTATTTTTTGTTTATAATTATATGATTACATTTAAAGTAACACGTCTAAGTTGCATATACTACTTAAGCTACACTCTGCATTATTCTCCTTTGTACAGATAACTGAGGTCCTTGTAATATTAATCCAACTAGATAATAAGCAGATATGTGCAGTCAGTCACACTTTCACATTTTGATTATTGAGGTTCTAAATAATTTAATTCATTATGTGAGAAACCGCTAAAAGTATGCTACAGTAAACTGCATATGCAGACATACAGGAAACTATGGTGGAATACTGTATATGCACCCAGTTTGCTACAACAGTACAGTGCTGTAGCAAACCCATCTCAAAGCAGTACACAGAGAGACTTGTCATGCAAATATGTGTGACTGATCTCTTCATAGAGCTCAAAGAACAAAGTAAAAAACAAAACAATGCTTACCAGAAACAAAACTTGTGAAGATGATTTTCTCTCACTAATTGAATCTGATGGTGGGACAGAAATAGAGAAATGTTGTTCATTTGTTATACAAAAACAAATTTTATTATACATAATTCACTTTACGCACATTTTGTTATTGCAATTCACACCGTGCTAGTCTCTGAATTATCATTCTGAATATGCAAGAGCTTTTAATAATTTAACATGTCAGTGTTTATTTTCAACATGCCATAGCTGAAATAAATTTGTTTGAATTTTGTCTCAGTTTTGCGTTTTCCTCTTTTTATATTGGGTGTTTTCTTCTCCTTCTCGAAAGTGTGTCATTTGAAGAAACAGCTTTTCGACCCTTAAATAGATCAACAGTCGTCTTGAGTTAGAATCAGAACACATTTGAATCACAAAGTTTGAACATCTTTTCATTATAAATAAACTTTACTCCTTACAATTACATTTGTATGAACTATCTTCTGAACATGGTTGAATTTGAATATATGTTGTTGTCTCATCTAAACGCTTGCTGGTATCCTTTTCATCACTTCCCCAAATGTTTTTTTTTCTGTAAGCATGCCTTTTATGTTCTTCACGTCTAGCATGTGATCAGCAGCATTTGACTGTTGCATATCTGACATAAACCTCAGCAAGTCTCCAAACAATAGAAGCCATAATTTTCTTCCACTTAACACTGCCTGCTTTCAGCGATAACATCTAGCACGCATAGCTTTTGACTTGTGCGTTACTGACACCAACCACAGAAAGAGCTTGCCACATTTTTTATGCACTAATACATACTGCAGTTTCTCATTTCTATCACTCTCGTTCAAGTGAAAAAAGGAGACACAGAGTTGATAGTATCTTCCAGCCACAGCTGGGCTTTGCTTGTGTTCGCTAAAGGCCACATTTGTTTCCTGAAAAGTCTGATACAGAAAATAGGAGCTACCACAATACAGACACTTGTGAACTGTGAGAGTGTGCTGCTGCATGTGCATGTAAGTACATTCTGTCAATGCGAGAACAAAGTTGTACATTACTTGCATGCCACTGATCGGTTAAAGCTTCTTTTCTTCCACAGTATTACCACAGTATAAATAATGCACAAAACAAAATTATCTATGCTAAAATGAATTCCAAACAATGGAGTCAAAAAAATTTTTTTTCCCAAAGAACGTTTTTAATTATTCAGGTAAGTTGATTCTGGCCTCTTTAGCTGAGTTTGATACAAAAACAACATGTAGCAAACAGAGGGCAAGGCATAAACAACTTCTACACTGCAGATAAAAAAGACAAATAAAGCAAAAACTATGTAGTAGTAATGCAACAGTGCTTTTCTCCTCCTTTTATCTGATGTGATATGGTTTAAAACATGTGTGATGAAAATGAATGGCATCCAAAAATCAAGGTAAATAAGTTTCAGTTTGACCTTGCCATTGGCAAAAAAAAGCACCATTCTCTATTATGTTACAGTAATTGAAGTGACAGAGTTATTTAAAATTCACCACAGCAAAATCATTTGAAGAATACGATTTTTTCTTTCAATTTTACAATCACCTTTTAAAAATTGTAAATAATGAAATGTGAATTTAGATTTGATTTAGTTTAGAAGAGATTTCTCCTTTGTACATATTAGTAAAAGATTTAGAAAATACATGTTGAAAATAGTTACTTTGATGCACTGTTCAAAACAAGCAAGGTTTAACACATATATCACAGAACATATTAAGAAATATGTCATAGAAAATTGCATAGAAATTATTTGTGAAATATGTGCGTACATACAAAGTATAGCTGTCATAGCTTCATTCTCACTCTTTGCCAACATGAATGTGTTTTACACTTACCATAGATTGAAAGCCATGGAACCACAGCATGGTGAAAGGGTAGGGATGGTAGATTGTGTGAGCTTGTATGGATTTGCTCTCAGTTGTCCGTGCAAAGGCTGTGACTGACCGATTGGTCGAGGCATCAGGTAGGGGCCAGGCCATAAGTCAGCTGCTAAAAATTGTGTGATCACTAGTAGGTTTTGTCTGTTCTTCACTTCCTCTACATGTCTTTATCAGACAAATATACCCGTTCAAAATGTCCAGTCTATGATGTTCATTCAGACGGAGGCTCAGACATAAGTAACTGTGCACATGTGCACATGAAAAGGTATGCAAAAGTAAACACATACTTTCGACTTGATTGCAAAAACATGCAGTACAGATGCCTCGGCAGGAAATTATGACATGGGGGATTGCTTGTGTCATTGTCAGAATCTGAATCAGCCTGAATCAGCTCTTTGTGACAGAGGTGTGCCTAATTTACCCACCAGCAATCCAATCTAATAGCGCTACACTACCATATTATCCAGCTGTCTGTGTGTTCTTATGTTCTTGTGCAACTTTAGGAATGATTTTTAACAATTGCAGTATAGTTTTATTATAGCTCCTGGGTTGCTTGTGTGTTTGAGTTTCAGTACTTTGCAAAAGTCTTGAGCCCCCCCCCGCCATTGCTTTTGACAAGATCCCCAACATCACTGGGTGAAATGCAGCCCTAAACCATGACAGAGCCTCCATCGTGTTTAACAAATGGCTTTAGACACACACTGTCTCGTTCCTGATGTCCTTCATACATGTTGACAATGAGAGCTATTGAACAAAAAGAAAAAAGACAAAACAGTCCGGCTCCTTGAAAGCAAAAACAAAGAAAGCGGTGGGTACTCGAGGCTTCTCCAAATTACTGTAGTTTGTGTGTGTTTTTTTGTGTCATCTGGTGTACGTTTCTTCATGTAAAATACATACACAAGTATGTATATCCATGTTTGTGCTAATGTCGCTTATTCAAATGTAGTCTGTAGGCACAAAGGCAGTCTGAATTGAGTATCTGCAGAAGCATGCCACTAGTCCTTTGTTATCCATCACATGAAGTGACACTGCCGACTTCAGTTATTGATGGTGTGTATGCTAATTCCTTTTCTATCACTTTAGAGATGAGAAGTTGATACTGTGAATAAGAAAATGTGGATGGCAACAAATCTGCTCATTTACTTTTATGAATAGTTTCTTCAAACAATCCTGAACTGTCCATCCGTCTTTCCTGATGGGCTTGACAAAATATGGTCATACTACACCAATGGATTTTAAAAAATTAAACATTTTAAAGGGGAAGGATTTTGATCATTTCTGTAAGTGTAAAGATGTTCATTTGCAATGCATTGTCAAACTATTTGTGTAGTGAAATAAAAGTTTAAGATAAGCCTCTTGTATAGGGTCCTTAGTAATTCCGCTTTGTCACATGGGTTCAAATGGATCTGTAAACAAAGTACGTAAGTGAGCTTGTTTGGTATTGTGTTCTCATTTGCCCAATTAGACCAGCAACACTGTGCTCTCCCTAGGTGCTAACTTGCTAAATGGGAAATTACACCATAAAGATAAGGGAGTGTCGGAGGATAGGGTCTCAGAGTAGTGCTTTCAGCACGACTGCGCAACACAGCCTGAGCAGAATTAATGAACCCTCTGTGGCGGGTTCCTGATGCATTTTTAAACAGCTCCTTTTCATTCCTGCAATGACATTTTGATTGCATTTGTTTCAGCAATAACTTTATGAGAGAGCAAGGATGACAGACACAGTAAGGGAGCGAGAGAGAGAAAGCTCACATCCCCTAAAAATAAATACATCACTGTTCCGCCAAAGTGACTCTGACATGAGTTGTACAGACAGATATCACATTTAATATGAGGACAGAAATAATGGGTTTTGCAGCAAACTGTAATTTGATAGAAACTGGTTATTAATACTACGAGTGATTGTCATGAATTCTAAGAGCAAATGCACATATGGCCTCTTACTGAGACAAAATCATTTAAATTGTTAATTCTTTGGAAGTCTAATGCAAAATTAAAAATGAAAAATCTTGTATCTCCATGTGTGCTTTTTTGGGGAAAGTTGACCTAATCAGTTTATTTGTGTATGAACTGATATGTCAAAATTCCTTTTTAAGTTTCCAGCAATGCAATCATAATGCACAGAGCGATATAGTGTATGTTTGATGATGAAGGCAAGAAAATGGTTTTAATGACTTCTAAAATTCATAGCGAACACAAAAGAATATGTACAAAATATTACAATACAATACAATAATACACTACTGTGAAAGGGTTACCCTGGTATTTTAATTGATGAGAGCCTCAGTTTGGGTCAATGATTTTGCAAGGTACCTTGGGATAATAAGCACCACAATGTCTGGTTACACATTGTTTTTAAATTCTTTTAATTGCATCTTCCTCACTCTCATCAGGGGTGATGACCCTAGAAGTGGAGTACGGGGTCATTCTCTTGCAGCATCCTTTGAAGCCCAAGCACCTACCTCTCTCTCCATCTCACCAGCACTTTGTGTGGCCTTGAATTGCAAATTGTTTTAAAATACGCATAATGAGCAGGGTGGAAAAAAAAACAAAAAACATTAAGGATCTTTCTTTTTTTATTTCTCTCACTCAGGCTTTAGCACAATGGAGTGAGTTAAGATTACTCAATTAAATTACCAACAATTATTCTACTTACTTCTACCAGCGTATGCATAATGAAGGAGTGAGCAGAGTATGACCAGATTATAATGATGATAACTTAGGCTATTGTTTGAAAAAGGAAATATGTCTAATTATATGCAGGAGTGAAATGTTCACACTGGCAGAAGATGCACTGATTGTATAAATGCCTTTTTTCCTTTGATAGTTGGCTCCCATGGATACAAATCCTTGGTTCTTAAAATACAGCCAGCCAGATTGGCTATCTCAGGTTTTGTGGCACATTAAGTAACAGCATGTTTTACAAGAATATTTAAGCTTATTTAGACTGAAAGCAGCTTTGAGTGCCATTAAATCTCAACAAAACAACAGAGAACAAAACACCTCTTACTTCTGAACTAAATAACACAGAACTATCACTGTGTTTTGGTGACTGCAGACCAGTGCAGGCCAATACTGTTAACATGTTTTAGCAATTAGTTGATAACCATAGCAATTACAATGCTTTTTTAAAGGACATAAACTGTGTCCGGTGGGCTGTAGGTAAGAATCCACTGAGGCTCTTTCCATATCTTGGCTTTTATAATAAAACCTTCTAGTATAGATGAACCATAAATGGTTAAATTTGACTCATTGGTCGGATTTCTTTTTTTTCGAGCCGAACACTTCATGTATCTAAAAAACTGAGCTTGCTGGAAGAGTGTCACCCCAGAAAAATGCAATTATTGAATTACTGGCTGATGAGCAAATTGCAGACTATCAAGCTATTAGTCACCAACAGAATTCAAGTAGCTACTTGTAGCATCAGTGATTGCTGTAAGGTAAGGTGTTGCACAATGTTAATCAAGGAGCAGTCTTACAAATTCATGCTTTAAAACCAAAGGTTTTAACGTAGCTGCAATAACTGAGTGCTGCAGAGACCTGCTTGCTCCAGCAGTGAAAAAGTTGAACTATGATGTTGTATACTGGTCCAGTCTAAGCAAACATAATGGAACCAATCATGCATTTGAAACATTTGGCATCTGGGAATGTGTATACCTAATGCACTAATGTGCAGTATGAAACTCCAGCAACAGCCGTCGCTGCTAAACCATACATTTCAATTGACCCACGCAGGTAAACACTCATTTACAAAGCTTGCAGATTTATCAATAACACTTAATACTGCTACACAAGCCAAGAGGTCAAAGCTCTGCCACAGCAAGCTTATTGTCTCCTCTCCAGTTTTGTAAATCTAGAGACACATTGTCCCGCCGTTATCAATAACTGACTCGACATTCCCTTTGACATCTACACACTGGACAAGATGGCTACACACCATTCTGAGAGGCGATTAAACCCGTCTTTGGGAAAGCCACAGTGACATCATTGGTGGTTCAAAAGCCGTCTTTAAACTCAAAAAGAGCATTAGAATGCATTTCATGCTTGGCTCACTGAAAAGTGCAGAGCTGAAATTTACACCTTATTTGATGTCCGTCTCCCTGCTGTTAATTGGTAAAAGGATCCCTGACCCTTTTGATCTCCTCCACAATCCCCTAAATGCCCAAGTCTGCTAAACTGTTCGGCAGGAGATATACCAGTTGCCCAGCAATGTAAAGAGTCTCTCTCTCACTCTCTCACTGTCCCCCTCCCCGCCCCGCTTTTTTTTTTAACTCCATCCTTTTCGGCTTTCTTGCCTTTGGTTTACGTCCAGGCTGTGGAGAAATAAGAGATGACAGTTGTTACAGATATGCCGGTTTAATTACTTGTCAGCTTATAGCCCATATCTCTGCTGCCCAACGCTGAAGCTTAACTTTTTCTAGTAGCTTAAAGCATGACCAGCCTCCAGTGCTTTAGTATTTAGCCATAAAACCCAAGAAATCTGAAAGATAAAAAAACCACGAACAGCTTTTCTAATTTTATGGGGAAGAGTGGGCAGTTTTCTGTCACTGTTGGAATTGGCTTTCTCTCTGTTCCCCTCTGTGCAATAGTGACAGAAGAAGAGGGGGTAAAAGAGAGAATCTTGTAGAGAATGAAATTACATCACATGAAGGAGTGCATTGGTGTAGGATAAGCAGAACATTTCTTATGGTTTGTGTGCCACTGTTGACACTTTTAAGTCTGTTTGCAAATTGATAGATGTGCTTGAGCCTTTTTTCTTTTTTCTTTTCTTTTTTTTTCTTCTGGAGGAGGGCCATCCCAGACTCTCAAATCCAGTTAAGGGTATTTGGGAAACACAGCGGCTTATTTTTCAAGCCTCCCCACTTCGATCATGGCGAGTGTAGATGGCTGTGCCTCTTTATCTACATAGTATTGATTGCAGAAGTCCCCAGATCTTAAATGGTAGGATAAACACCATTCTTCTAAAAGATATTTCCTAATTTGGTGTTTTGATGACGGCACTCAAAAGTGGTATAGAAAGTGTTTGTCCAAAGTCTTCCTTCAGTTTTCAGCTCGTACCTGTGAAGAACATCATGAACAGCACGTTTTTATCTTCATCATAAGACTGAGACACACCTCGTGTTCTGTAAATGGGAGCATCATAGGATTAACGTGATCACACGTTCATCTTTTCCTGTCGTTACAGCAAAAACAACTAAATGTAGGCTCAAACCATCCGTCCATACTAGAAATAAAAAACTGAAAGTTGGGTAACATTTAAGAAATTTAATACAATTTGAGAAGTCTTAGACATGGAAATGTTCACATTTAGCAAGGCTAAAAATGATAATAATTGGAGAATTATTATCATTTGCTTTGGATGTCTGTCAGCATGACATTTTCTGTTACACATTAAGGTACGGCAGACTCCAGTTAGGGGCTGTTTTTTGAGGAATGCAATTTTACAGAGCCACACAGGGACAGGGATAGATGGCAGTGTGCTGAAAGAGCAGCAGCGTTTTGGACACATGCCTGCTAAGGGTCCATTGTTTAGGGTTCCCTGAATGTTTATCCCTGGCTTTGTCTCCCACCATGATACATACTTTCCATTGAAGCAAAACAGATTATTTGTTTCCATAGTTTCACCATTGCTCAGTTTTACCGCAAAACACAATAGGCTTAAATGGGGAAAAATTAAGAAAAAAAATAGATTAAAATATTTCCTATTCTTTTCTCCTCAGTGAAAATTATACTGACAGTTCTTTGTTTGTGAACACACACACACAAATATATAGAGAGGGCCTTTGGAGGGACACAGGTGAAGGTTATTTAGTGGTGTTTGGTGGCTGCAACAATAGTTGACAATATCACTCTGGCTTTGTCTTCTGTTCCCATTATTATTTTCATTAATTTTCTAAAATTCTTTAAAATCGAATGGACTTAGCATAGATATATGGAAATATCTGCTGTCGTGTTTTCATATAGTACTTATGCACTTTTAGCTTCAAACAACATGGAATTGAAATTAGAATGTGGGAAAGTACCAGAGTGAGCATTGCAATAAGAAATATATAAGTACATTGCAAGTGCACACTAAGGAATATTTTCTGACCAGAATCTATAGAGCACAATCTCCTTTACTATCCTACAAACATTGCTGTCAATGTGTATGTATTACATATTCACATAAAACTGTATCATCGCATTACCCTCATGTCTCATTCTGCCTTATAGCCAGCTCAGACCTAACCCACAAATCGTGCTGATGATCACCCTGCATCACCTGAGCAGTAAGGTATTATTTTTGGCATTATTTTATGGTCATCATTTCAATGGATTTTAGAATGGATCATAAAGCAAAACAGTTTGCGGCTCTCTCACGGACCCTCCACCTCATAATGAAAAGCCGGGATCACCTGACTGCAAACTCTATTTACAAGCTCACATAATTCCATTGTGGCAGTGCTATCAGAGTAAATACACTTAGCCCAGTGATGCATAACCATGTAATAAATGAAAGCAAGATGAGATAGAGGTCACATGACTGCAGAAACACCTTTTAAAACGCTTATTGTGCCTTATACCTGATGTCCAAAACATGTTGTAGGTTATTACCAGTTGTGTGAAAGATAATTAATAGATCATTTGAATGAGAAGCTGCCTTGCTGTTGTTAGCGCTGACCTTCTCAGGTACTTCAAGAACACCATTCGGAGTGTTATTTTCTATGATCAGAATTAAATTGGAATTCTGCCTCGAAGGGTAAGTCTAAATAGAGAGTACTCTGTGGAGAGTACGAGCCACACATCTTATAGCGCAATGAAATGCTAAGAATCATTCCTTACCTGCTTTATATACATAGGGATGCTTAAGAAAAGAATATTTGTTTATTCCTCGTATGAAGTGAGGTAAAGTTTTCTTTAAAATGCTCCAACTTAACCAAGGGGATACTGGATCCTGCTAAAAAACAAACAAACAAAAAACCCACTAAATACAGTATAGCCAGCCTAAATAAATCTGATGAAGAAATATGGAAAAACTACAGCCAAGACACACCGACACCAGAACACACATATCAGTTTCTTTCTTTCTCTGTCCAGTGAGTGACTAAGTGAGGGAACGGGCAAGAGATTCTTTTAATATTGCTTCAAGCAAAGATATCCCATTTAGACACCGTTCAAACAGTTATTAACGGTATTGATTTATGTTTGAGCGATTGAAAGCCAGGGGAGGGAGATGAAGTCAACCATCATGACCTCTTGCCTGAGGAGGGAAAGTGTCTTGACAAAGATCACAGCTGTCTCACGTGTGAAACTGTTCCTGCCTGTGACATCTTAGATTACTGGAAGCAGAGCACATCATGACAACTCTCAGTATATAATAGAGAATTAGAATTTACATTGTTTTTGCCCTATAGAAGCACACACACACACTTACACAGATTTTGAGAAAGATCACAATCTTCCTAAATAACAATCTGATCATTTAAGACTGGTGAAAAAGAGATTTATTTCTTATGTATCCATATTAAAACATTAATTTTAGCTATCCTATTAACATTGGAAAGATAGTGCATTATTAACAGTAGTTAATGGGTAACAGTGAGCATTAATGAAAAAAACAATCTCTGCTGAGAAGGATTGTGTATGTGTGATAACAACAAAAGTTTTTATGCAGCACAGCAAACAGTTATAACAAATAATTAATTCAACATTAGCACATTATTTTTTTATCCCCTCTTTTTAAATTCTTGAAAACGGCAGCTGACAGTATGCCTCTTAAAGAGCAAATTCAATATCTTTTTGGCAGTTTCCCCATCTCAGCTTTTTGGTCTACATCCCATTAACTCAACTGGAGGAGCTTAGCATACCAAATCTTTTCTTAATTATTTCTTATGCATTCCTCAGAACCTCCCCCAGATTTGTAATCTCGCCCACCCAAAATATGTGTGGAGATGGCTAAAAAACAGCACAATAGAAGATCATCTATTTCAAAGGCAGAACTGAGCTGTTAGAGATCATAAAACATTAGTGCAGTATGTCATTAGGTTATTACGAGCTTATGCGGTAATTATATTAAATAAATTGCCACGCAACCATTTAAAGAAAGTAGCAGTTTCCAGAAATAGGATTTCATAGCTCTCTCATGGTTTGCCCTCAGCAACCAGCCACAGGACCAAAATGTAAATTAAGTTTGGTGACCAAAGAAGAGAAAAGGTTTTCTTTATTTTAGAAAGGGAGCTTTGGAAAAAGTATTAGCTTTACTATGTCCTCCTCATTATCTTTCAAAAGTTGGTTCAGCTATGCAATATAAGTCTTAAACATTCATACAGTTTGAACAAAACATTGATGATGTCAGACATTTCCACTGATTTGCGATGAGTGCGTGTTTGGTGTTATGTTGTGTCGGGGGTGGGTCAATTGTGTATTTGAACATAGTTTAACTCTTCTCAAAACTCCATGAAGACCAATTTTGAATCACCTGTTTGAAGAGTCAAAGTTTGCCGGTGTTATTTACATCTGCTATAAGAAAAAAAAAAACATGCAGTAGACTAATTGCTGGTTGCAGAAAATCGTCAGACAAGTGGCATTTCAGGCAGCTATCCTTGCCCTCCACGAGTTATTGAGTTCTGTGAGTGAGAAAAAAAAAGAAGAAGAAGTTACTTTTCAGAAATCAAACACAGCCAGCGAATTCTCCACGGTCAAAAGGTTAAGCTTTTGATCCGAACAGAGAAGTGCTTTGAGGAGAGAAGAAAATAAATATTGTTAACTGAATACATGTTTGCATTCAACCTTACCTTTCTGCAGAGCACACACTCTTTGAAGTCTTGTTTCTTCCAAATCACTCCCATCTCATGGAGTTCAGGAAATTCCCCACCATACTAGTGCCTAGATTAGAGGTAGTAATCCAAACTAACCCAAGAAATTCAAAGAACAGACTCAAAACTAATATTTGAGCTCATGTCTCACAAGTGAGCCTATTGTTGGTTTGTGACTCATAAAGCGTGGGCTGTCATGTCGGATCTGCTTATGATAGATAGAACGATTTAGATATAAGTGCTGATCTTTTACAAACATGGAGAACACTGCCTCAAAGAATTCTCATGTAATGCTCATTATGCCCGTTGCAGTGTGTGTGTGTGTGTGTGTGTGTGTGTGTGTGTGTGTGTGTGTGTGATGGCTAGCTGGGTGCATGTTTTAATAATGTGTTTATTTATATGTCTAACCTCACATGAACAACACTCCTCCATATTCAGTGCATGTACTCATAGACCGCACAGTTCATCTTGTATGTATGTGTGTGTGCGTGCGTGCACTCATGTGCGCGCGCGCGTGTCACATTGCTGGCCTCACTTTCAGGGTCGGCTAGGCGCGAGAGCTCACATTAGCCGGAGCCCATAGAAGATGATTCCAGATGATTCCTCAGCACGCCGCTGTCAGAGGAGGCCATGATGAATGAAAGGGCTCCGGTGGGCCTCACTGTTTATTTAGACCTCTTGTTTCTGACACAGTTCCCGCACAAAAAAAAAAAAAGGAAAAAAAAAAAAAGAAAGGCCAGAGCTGAAGTGTCTCACTATTAAAACATAACCTTACCAGACAACAATCAGCCACCAGGAGCTTTCACCCTCCCCTTTTCCCCCAACCCAACAGAAAAGCGTGATTGTTCTCCATTGTGGAACTTGGGACTGAGATCTGTTCAAGACCAGCAGTAAGGGGCAGCCAACTGTGGCAGGCTTTCCAGTACATTAGGAGTATATGAAAGAGCAACTGACCAGGCTTAGATTGATACGGCTGTGTCTGCACAGGACAACATATGGGAAAGCAGTAATCCACTCTCTGTGCTGGAACTGTGGGTATTTGTCTTGGGGATTTGAGTATGGGGGAGACAAATATTGATGGCTGTGCAGTCCTGGAAAAGGGTACAGACAGCTGCTACTACTTTCCTGATGTGTGCCCCAATAAATAATTGTTTCCTATTTGTCATAACCTCTTTTTATATCTTTACTGTTAGAGAGCTGCATGCAAACTTCCTCCCTTTTATAAGCTACTGCATTCATAATGCAATGCTGCTTTTGATCTTTATGTAGCATTCATGTATAACATTGCCTCTTTTGCTTGTTGCTGTTTTCCTCCTCTTTTTTTTGCATCATTTCAGGTTCATCTTGTCATGCCTCCTTCTAAGCATATGTTTAACCTTTGGTTTGATTGTCTGTTAAGATCATGACAAATCAACATTTCGGAGTTGTAGCGGGATCATAGACAAAGTAAATAACATTGCTATTCAAGATCGGTACCATGTTAAAAATGACTTAACCCGAGATGCTGTGCCTTAAGATATCAGGTTTGCGCTTTGTTTTCTTTCCAAAATCGTAAATATGTTGGGGGGAAAGATGGAAGGACTGACGTTCTTTCAGCGGGAGAAAAAAAATAGCTGAATAGGATGTGATACAACAATGTGTTTTTAAGATACTTCAAAGACGCCTTTCATTGAAGGGTTTTCTCGACAAGCTCAATTCCCTTGAAGAATAAATGTTGAGGAATAGAGCATGGCAAAAAATACGATCAGCTCACTACAAACATGCATATTCAAAAAGCAAGAATTGACTCCAAATCTCTTTTCACGGGGGAGAATGCGCCTGTTTCTCTCACATTTATTAATTCAAAAATCCTATTCAAGGCAAAAGAATGGAGGTGAGTATAATTTTGTATTTTGTCAAATGTGATCAAATTAAACTGGAAGCAGAATGCATTCTGTGTATTTATATGCTAGTTTTTCAGAAGTGGTGTCCTGGTTTTAAATCCCCAAGTCTCAAGTGGGCACATCACAAAACCAACACAGTTTGGCAGCAAGCTGGCAGTCTTTGCTTGTATGAGGCCCAGAATTTAATGAGCATGAATAATGAATACTACTCAACATGCTGGTGACTGAGTAGGCTGCCAGTTATTAGGTCAATGAAGGCCTTGTTTAGCAGGGAACACTCACTGTCTCACTGAATGATGGACTCCCACGATCCCGCAGATACTACACACTGAAAATAACTTTTCTAATGTGGCAAATCAGTGGTTGCCGACAGACATATCACACCAAATTTAAACTGAATCCTTCTTTAAATTTGAACCAATTTTAATCAAATCCTGTCCTTTCTATTTTGAGCATAATGGTATTGTATTGAGTGTAGCAGGAATATTTTAAACTCAGAATTGCTAACTGATTTCAAGAACGTTAAAACTTTGAATAAATAGGGTACTATCCGCTACCGAACCATAGAGATGTCTACCCTACATTATTCCTTGAAACTCGACATGCAGTTCTCAAGCTGTGCTATTTATGTGATTGTCTAACTCTGCTCATCTTCAGGGATTAGATTATTATATCTGTATTTTCATAGAAAACATAATTTATGTTTGGATGAATTGTTCCCGGTATACCGTATCATGCACCACTTGAACACATTAGCCTGTCTTCTATCTGTTTCTTCAGTGATAAGTGCATTATATGAGTTGTAAAGTACATGCTATCTAGAACAACCCGTTAAATGCCAAATTCCAATGCAGGGAGGTGCATTTTTTCCCCCTGCAGCTATAACTCCCATGCAATAGATGCTGTGCTAGGATTTAAAGGATAAAAAGAGTGAGGTGAAGAGAGAGAGAGAAAAACAGGAAAGAGGGAGAGCATCCAGCAAGAGCCATGGTATGCAGATCAAATGCTCCAAATCTGTCAATCAAAACAGCTGTCATCTCAACAACCACAACATTGAACAATCTGATGATTAATTATTGACAGTCTCCGTCTTTGTTGCTTTCTCACACCTTATCTCTCTCTCTGTCTGTCTCAGTGTCTTTCCCTTCTCTCACTTCTTTTCTTTCACAAAGATTAGACACAGGCTCCAACATGAAAGCTGCCGACCTGTGTTTGGGTCTGTCATAAGTGATTTTGCTGCTGGTGCCACAGCCCCTCCTTTTAGCGGGATATCCTCTCTCTCTATCTATCTCTCCTTCTCTGTCTGTCTCTCTCTCTTTCTCTTTTGCTCTTTCTGTCTTTCTTATCTTTCTACCCTCTGTTGCTATAGCACCTGCCAGGTCGCCACAGGGACCCTCATATCTCCACTCATCCTCCAGCTCAACCCCAGTGTCGATTCTATCCAACCCAGCTTCATGTCAGAGAAAAGCAGGAGTAAGACCCCTCGCTGTTTAACACTCCAGAAGTTAACCGGGGTCTCTCTCACTCCTCTTCCTTCCTCTCCTTCTTCATCCTGCAGAAAGACACTATATTCTCACAACTGGAAATAAAAAAAAACAAACAGCAACATGTTTTGTTAGATGATGTTAATAGTTAATTTCATCTGATTTTGAGTGTGACAACATTCTGTTTAATTACACACTTTCGGGTTTGGATGCCAGGAAGAGTGACATGAGCATTGGGTGAATTATCTTATCAGTTATCTGTTAACTGTGTAAAACTGGATATGCTTATGTTTTCAATGTTAAGATGAGTTTTGGCAATAAATATGGCATAGTCTACCTTAACCCTTTACAGCCGATCGGAGCGGGCACGCTCCATTTTGCGTAACTATTTTTAAATCCCGGTAGCACTGCAACCACGTAAGCTAGCGCAATAATTTTTTTTGCATATGAAACCGGAGGAGTTGTACTTACATCTTATGCCATCAGCTTGTCCTAGGTCACAGTTTCCTTCCACATATAGCTTTGCAAAAACTGCATAAAAATCACTTGCAGCAACAAAAACATGATATTCCAGAAACACGCTTCGCCGATCCGATCAGCTGTTTGTAATACTTCCTATGTCCATCAGCGCGAACTATCACATGACCACATGACCTGCCCGAAACCGGAAGTGACGTCATTTTGCGGAAATGTAGTTTTTTTACGATCGGGGCCTTATGAGCCTATACTTGTGTTTTAAAAAGTTATGTTTGAGTTTATGACTTTCTGTGTCGTTTCTGGGATGCTTAGGACTCATATTGCACTGCTGGAAATAGTTTATTTTGATGCATATGCTGTTATTTTGCAAATTTGCACTATAATATTTATTTTCGTTTTTCCTGCAGTATATAAAAATTGGTGTATTTCAAAAATAAAACTATGAAGACACTCAAAATAAATTTCCTGTGGTGGGAAACTAGTTTGTGCAACTTTTTTGTATTTACAGTTTTGAGGGATGAGCCTCTTAAATTTCTCTAACTAGAAATATATGTTAAAAAAACAAAAGCGATTTTCAATTTTTTTGTAGTTTATTGCACTTTTTTGCAATTTATGTAATTACTATGCACCTAATGCAGACATATTATTAAAGTTTGGGCTATAATGGTTGTATTGATGTATAGCAACTTGAAATGCTCCCAAAAATGGCTACACAGCATGTAAAAATATAATATAAGCTCTGGCGGACTTGGTTCTATGGTAGGTCTTAAAGGGTTAAAGCTAATACTCATGTTTAGGAGATTATGACAGTGTGTCATTATAAGCTGAATTTGTTCTTTTACTTTACTATGTTTTAGTTAAAATATTCCTCTTAGTTCACAGTCAACACCAGTAAGATTTATATTTAACAAGATGACATCAGTGTAGTAACCAACTTAATAATAACAAGAAATAATGCTAATAATAATTTAAAGCATCATTATTATTGGTCCAATAGCAGCCACTTAATATACTGAAATGTCTTCAAGATAGGTTAAAAAATATTAATAAATAGGGAGTCTTACTGAGAATCTTACAGTTGCAGAATTAGTGCAAAAGCAACATGTGAATTTGATCCTGGTGACTGTGTTTTTACATGTATAGGGAAAAAAGGAAATATTAAGTGTAACTGTCTGTTTTTTTAATCAGAAAAATACAACAATACAACAACACGTCACGTTTTTGCCATTTCTCAAACTACCAAAAGAAGCATCTGTAGGGAATTTTCAGTTAAAAGCAATGACTGTTCCAAAGTTGGCTAATGTAATTGTAATTATATTGTGAACCAGTTTGAGTGCAAAACATTTATTTGTAACTTTTATTTTTCTAAATATTTTTTTATACAGTGAATTATTACTGCTTCAGCCACTAACTGATATCCCAGTGATAATTATACACACTAATGTAAGGACAAATACAAATCAGTGTCATTTAAATACTTTCTGAAAATAAATTGACGGTCCTTATGACAAGGGACAGCATGATAAAACAGAACAGCATTTCTGTTTGTCAGGTATTTAAAAAAAAACAAACAAAAATAACCCCTCTCCCTGTCAGATGACATCCAGTCACGAACATAGTGCTCTGGGCCCTGGCGGAACCACAGCTCATCCAGGTATCAACCCCTTTTCCTGTCTCAGGCCATATGTTTCTACTATTTCTGTCAGTAAAATCACATTTACAACAACCGCTGCTGGTTGTTTACAGAAGTTAAAGCTCCTCTGATACATCACTGCTTATGTTTGCATGCTTTTTGGCCCCATAGATAATACATGAGCTTGCTGTGCTTGCTTTTTTTTTTTTATTTTAACGAAGGGGAGATGCTGCCATATGCATGGAAGAATAAACGAAGACCTAAACTGACAGCACCATCTGCCAAACACAGTTGACGTCAAGAGAATGGCCCCCACTCAACATTTTGCCCGGCTCTCAGGAGGATGCCACATTGTCATCAGTGCTAATACTAAATATTAATAATTTGTTGACCCCAAAGTGTTTAGAAATCACTGATGCAGACACACATCACCCCTCTGAACGGCATATGCAGATGTCAGGTGAGCGCCACCGGACTGTGCTGCTTGGAGTGTGTATGTGTGAATGTGTGGTGTTTTTCCTGGAGCTCAGAGACTAGACGTCTTCTACCAGGACCATCATGAATATTACATTGTTCCACATACCCACATAGCTCCTCCTATCTGCCTCTCATACACTCACATGCACATTTTCACATACAACTATCAAAGAGAAAATGTATTATGTTAAATGCATTAAAATGTATTAATTTTGGTCACACACATACACGAGTAAATACATATTTTCTTATTATTGCTGAAAATTCAAATTTTTCACTTAATGCAAAGCATTTTTGGGCTCATTTTAAACGTCTGGTATGCGTGTTAAATCAGGAAGCTGCAACACTACTGCAGGTACAGATCAGTGTTTACACTTTGACCAAAAAATAAATTTGACCAAAAAATTTGCTCAAATACCTTTTTTTAATCATTGACATTTGCTTGATTTGCAAAATAATATGTAAAATTACATCATAAACAAGGACAAACTTCTGTCTGAATGTTCTGAACGTTGAAACTGTTGTTGTTCTCACAAAGTAGTTCCCCACATTAAAGCCCTGTGCTGACAGTTACAGTGATGCATGCTTTCAATTTTATTAAAGAAGCACCTGATTAGGCAATATTTACACAATATTTATTAACTATTAAGTAACAGTATTTAATATTTAAATCATGTAAACATTTGTAAGTAAAGATGTCGGTGTCTATATTGTAATAAACGTCTATTACAGCATATCTATAAAAGATGATTCTACGTTGTAACAGGCCATATTTAAAAAAAACACTGACATTGATAATGATTCCTGATGGACTTCTCAGACCTGACATATCGCTCCAGACACTAGATGCATTTCACCTTGGCATCTGCTGTGATCACTTCTGTTTTCCTCCCATACATCTTTATTAGTTTGTAACTGATGGGGACACCGCGGGATGTCACTTGATGAGAGGTGCCATGTCAGTGAGACTGATTTATTCCCAGCATTTGCTCTGCGGTCGTGCCAACTGACCTAGTCCACTCCGCTCCGCACTCTCAGACCCTAACATCTTAGACAGCTCTGCTTACCCTCAGAATAGGTCTCATCCCACAAACATGCAACTTTATATGTAAAACACCCCGCAAATCATTTCATAGATATTCGATTGAAATTTGCTTGAGATACAAGACGGTGATCCGGTGAATGATTTCACATGCCATCAGCAGAGCTTTGATCATGAATTATTGCAGTACAAACAACCACACAACTCTGTTTTAATCCTCAGATCACAAGTCGGTTCATATGGACAACGCGTTTTAGATGTTTGACAGAATATAGTATATAGCAAGGCTACCAGCTCAGTGGATGTCTAGCATTAGGCTTATATCATGTTACTAAAATCTTTTGAATGCTGTCATTATGTTCAAACATTGACTGTAAATGGTGATGGTAAACAGAGAAGCCTGAGCTTTTTCTTTCTTCTAATTGACTGAAAGCTGAAGTAAAGTACTTTAAAATGTTTCTTGTGTGTGTATATACATTTTACTTGCATGTGTCATTTTACACAAAAGTCCCACTGCAATCTGTTATGGCCCCAAGTTTATGTTCAATTGTCGTCTCATGTCAAACAGACCAATTTATTTGTTTTTCACTTCAGGTTGATGTCTGTCAGAGGACAGAATCATTAAAATGATTAGCATATAAGTTCCTAACGACAGGAAAACTTGACTGCCATTGTTCGGGGAGCAGCGGTTCTATTACCGAGCTAACATAAGCTTTCTAGGCATTTATTCTGTCCTCCCATTGATTGCAGCAAATCACATGGCTGAAGTGTATTTGTTGGCAGACAGTAGTGGCAGACACAAAAGCATGGATGGGTGTCAGCTTTTAATTGTAACTGTCTTGCAGAATGGGTGTTGTTTTAATATCCTGTATAGATTTTTATGTAATACACTTACTTGTGCAAGGCAGCCCTGAGCAAGAATCAATTCAGCCCAAAGGATACCGTCCTCCTCCCCTTAAGTTAAAAGCCAATCTTGTTTTAATGATGCATGAAGAAATATTCAAGCATTGACATTTCACTGTCAGGTTTCTTTAGAAAAATCAATTAAGATAATACAGCTTTGACCCAGTTATCCAGTTAATGCTTATTAGGGATGTAATATGATTTACTGTCAGCATTTATAATTCTTTGCATCTCATCCCATTAGCCTTGTGACTGTTTCATAGAGCGCCGTACAATGGTCACTTCTAGGAAACTACAGTCACTAGGAGCAGATAAAATGAAGTGGAAAGGAGTAATGACATTGATTGGGATTGGTGGGCAGGTTAAATGCAAGCCCCCGAGGCATTCTCTCACTCTCTGTCTCTTTCTCTCTTTCTCTCTTGCTTCCCCTCTCTTCATCTTCCACACTGTCTACCCCCTTCTGTCTTTTCTTTTTACACCAACCATAACATGATGGAGTGTATGAGGAATATTGCCCAGCTGCAAAACTACACATTTATCAGTATCACGGGAATTCAACGGGGGCATTTATTGCCATTTAGATTAGTACCCTTAATTATCCATGTTGGCTACCTGTTATGCCAATATATTTAGTTTATGTGCATTACTGGGTGTTTTTTTTTTTTTTCAGACTGTCCCTTCATGCCACAGATTCACAAAAAATTACACCCATAGTATAAATAGTTTATGTTATAATTTATTTATCCTCCATATCTACAAATAGTGACATCCAACTTTAAACTGTGAGCTAATTATTCACAAATCCTTACAAAGAAGTGCACATTCGCTGTCTTTTGGAGATTAAATTCCACATGCAAAGAATTGTCATTGCTACAGAAACCATGTAGAAACAGGAAGTCATGCAGACATCAGAAACCATGGTCTGAATTATCCACCAACTGCACAAAACATTTCTTCTAACATAACATGATGCCTGTAAAAGAAATAAAAAAGTGAAAAGAAACATATATCATGCTGAATTAGTACTCCTGTGCACAGCGGGAACAAAAGGCACTATGTCTCAAGGGGCACTGTCAAACATCATACAAGTCTCCATAACAGAAAATGTTAAACCTGTTTTACATTGCTATTTTTTTTTCTTTGCTAGATATGCCAACATTCTGTGTTATAAGAACTAATTGTCATGTTGGAAGGAAAAAGTCAGGCTCTGAGTCATCCTTCTGAACTCTTTTCAACTTTATGGCATTTCATACCTGACAGTGGACCAAAGAGGCTACACTGTCTCTACTTAAAACAGTAATGGAATGGATTTACATCAGGAGCTACTGATCCAGGAAATCTTTGGAGACCAGTGGCACAGATTACCAAGACTGAATAAGTCCTAATTTAAGTTCAGATTCCAATAGTAAATGTACTACAAGTGTTTGACTGTAAATAAAACAATAAATAAATGCAAATAAATATTTGCTTGCCTTTTTAGCAGACAAGTATTTTTTTTGTGTGTTTGTTGTCAGCTTTAATGCAACACTACACAGCCTTGCTATTATCTTTCTAAAGGCCAGGGGTTAAATGTCTTTAAAAAAAAAAAAGCTGATGCCATTTTACTCTGCCCTTTTAAATATTCTAAGAAAAGGATCCACTATATAGGGGATGTTTTCCATCAGCACTAAATGAAAATGTACGAAATAATTCCGTGTAGGAGATGGTGCGAGCAAAAAATGATCCCACGTTTATATTCTGTAAACACGTGTAAAGTAACTATAAATTTTCTACTGTACCTCTCAAACCAAATGATTTTGTAAACACAATGTACATAGAGTCAGTAAATCATTGTATAGCCTACAAAGCTGTTGCTAATTGTAGTTTTTCAGAGACAAAACAAAACAGAGCAAAGCTGTGGAAAAGTGTACAAAGGGCTCCTGTTGTTTTCATTTAAGATACATATACTCAATTACAGTACTTACAACCGAGGAATATGAAAACGGCACATTTAAACCAACTTGTGTGAGCGAATTCCTTAAACGACGCTTCACTCTTTATGCACTCCTGTTTCACTGCTGTTTTGTCTTTTGCTCTACTTCGGCAGTTATAGGCCAAAAAAAGCCCACATCCCTCCCTACCAATCTAAATGGATATCGGTAAACCATGGACACAAAGGCATCATCTGCCTGTTTGTACAGAGCAGCAGAAGCCACTTTGGATCCTGAATCTCAATGGGCTCATAGTGCCTCCGACGCCCATCTGTTCCAAGCCAGCCAGCGAGCCACTAAGCAGCAAACTTTGATCCCTGTGTAGATTTTTTTCCAAACCCATCCGGATTTTCCTGCCCCTCAAGAGCCATTGTGCGGCTGCCCTGGAGTACAAATTCTAGATTCATTATGAGTGTGGGCGGCAACCTTTGTATTCCCCAAAGCACAGATGTATGCACACAACATATTGCTATTTGGTAGCATAAAAGCCTAAGCCCATTGTTTATTGTTGGTTCATATATTACAAGTAGCTCTCTAATGCAGAAAGCAGAGCAGTTGCCATGAAGTACTTGAGCTTAACATTAGCCATTAAAGATGTACTTTTCTTCAACATCACTGATACTTGACCTTACCACCTATTTGTTTCATCTTTTCATGTTGGTTTATTGGAGAAAGCTTCAATTAGACTGTTGTTTAATCCGCAGATGACTACATGCTTGCATAACATTCTACATTTGATCAGGGGTGTTTTTAATTAATTATTATGTACCGTGTGCACCATTTTTTAACAAATCTTGCTCATTGTAACATGCACATTTTTTTTAAATATTACTATTTTTTTTTAAGTAAATAGATGCTTTGCTAAACTAATTTATTTCTTTTTGGTTGGCAGAATATTTTTTGTCTGTACCTACCTTCCTTTTTGGAGAAAAAACACCCAGGACAAAACAAAAGCATACAAACAAGCAAACAAACAAACAACTGTCAAAATTATCATATAGAGAATATGGGTGTTTCAGAATTATGTGACAGGCAGGCATTATTCTAAAAACACATTATTATGTAGAAAAATATCGACTGATGAAAAAAAAATCACATAGTGACACCTCTAGATTTTCTTCTTTTTTTTTCATTTTTAGAGACATGGCAGCAACATTAGCATTGGTCATTAGTGGCAGACACATCCATGGAGTGTCGAATACAGAGGCTCATACGCAGACCCTATTTGGTTACCTCTGTGACAGGCTTGTTCAGGACACCAGAAACAGCTGTCCTGGCCTGTGTGAGCCGAAATAATTAGGCCTGTCATCTCAGTGCTCTGATTTCCCCTTCAGCCCGCTCCACAAAATGCTAATATTTTGCTTTCATTGTCACATTCACCTTGACACGGATATTGCCTTGGCGCATAACTGGATGAGATGACTCTAAATTTGCATTGTTCGTTCTAATAAATTTGCTTCCTCTGTACCTCATGGCAGGACCCATCAGATAAAGTCTCCCGGAGTGTCATCAATCATGGCCCAGGCTGACAGACGGCTTTCGCCTTCATTTGTTACATAGAGGAACATGCTTAATTATTTGTACTGTAATTAGTTGGGAAAATGTCAGGAAATGTCAACTCTCTGTTCACTGTGGAAGGGCTCTGCTTGAAAGCCACAATGACTGAAGTGTCATTAATGCCACGTAACAAGACGAGGATCAGCTGGGGGAAGCGAGAAAGAGGGGGGAGGCTTCTTAGAATGTAATCATGGAGAGAGTTAGAGGAAGACACAAATCAGCAGTGCTAGCTAGCATGATGGGCATCTTATTAGCCAAGCAGCCAGCTGCATTTTTCAACCACATCTTGTTTCCCCTCGCTTTTCTCACACTGGCATGAAATAAAGGCAGCAAGTGGGGAAAAGAAATGAAGTCAAGTAAACAATTCCGGCTTCCCACTTGCTGTCAAACCAGCCGTACTTTGCTATGGTATATTGCCTGTCATAAACAGGCAATATGCCAGATACAAAAACAATGGAGAGGCTTCTTGTTTGAGCCCTCCTTGCTAAAGCAGAACTTTTACAGTGCAATTAATGGCAAGTCACACTGCAGCCAAAGAAATGCTATCACTTAACTGGTTAACAGGGTATATCTGTCGACATAATAAAAGCCTTGGTCTATCCCTGAAGCAGAGCCTGTAATTCTAATATATCTCTAATAAAATTACTTCATCACATTTCCTTCCCTTAATTATACAAAATAATTATTTATTTCAGAATTAGTGGACAAAGTCATTAAATAACCTTCACAGCATATTATATCACCACTAATTATTGCATTCAGCTTCTAGCATCTGTGAAATACATATTTTAGTGCCTATTTGTTTTTGCGACAATCGGCTAATCTGTGTGGACAAGCCACTCGAACACTTACCCAAATGGCAAGGTAATTTACACTTGTTTGAAAAGAGGGGAGGAGACAAAGGGAAATGGGAAACAGGAATCCCGTGAGGGACATCTTTTGTTTTGGAGGAAAATATGTAGCATTATGACATCCCAAGGGGGTTTCAGTGGCCATTCGTCTTTTCAGGGCCTCACAGTGGGAGCGTGGCAGAGCAAGGCTCAGCCTGCTACCTTGCCCACCGACAGGCACTGATGGTCATCCAAGAAGCTCCTTAATTAGCCTGCAATCTGGCAACGACCCGTGTTCCTGAGATGTGGCAGCCCTGTTTAAATATGATGCCAGATGCAGTCCCACCTTCAGCATGTCATCTCATTGTCCTAGGAAGCCATGGGGAGAGAGAGAAAAGGAAAGAGAGAGCACAACATCCCACAACGCAGCATGTGTTATGGGATGTTGTGCTTATTCTCTCTTTCCTTGTTCCTGTTTTGCTTTCTGTCTTCTTGCACTGACACACCCAGCAGAGAGAGACAGACATCGGGACCTGAAGTGCCCTCGACCTTGAGAAGTGACACAATGTAGGCTTAAACATTCCACACAAAGTACTCCAGAGTTTCACCAGAAACTATACAAGTGCAGTATATGCAGCCACGTGCGGGCATATATGCAGCTAAACAGAAATAGGGCTGTGAAGTTTTAGTGCTTTCGTGACAATACTTGATAAGATTATGTGCTTTTGCATCCACTTAATTTTACCACCATCGATAGATCTAACCCTGTGGCTTAGGCGCATTCCTCCAGCTCCGACTACTTTCCAGGACAGAAGCTATGTGAATACTGAAGCTAAAACTGGAAAACTGCACTCAGAGAATATATTAAATCCAACCAATTTTGACCTCCTTTTTAGGCAGACACACTGTAATACTTGATATTAGACTAATCTGTGATTCAATATGTAGAGCATGAGCAGGCATTATCTAAAATGGTGTAAACATGTCCCAGAGCCTTCTAAGATTCCCGTCTTATAATAGTTTTATTTCCGAACATATAAATACTGGATATGTTGTAATACTAACAGCAGCGTGTGTTCAGTTTTTCTGCTTTGTGCTTCCTCTAGGATTTAGGCTGTCACAGCACACAACTTTGTGTTGCTGCACTTATAGTAAATGTGGATGAGCTCAGGTGGCTCAGATTTATTTATTTGTTTTAATGAACTGCTCTTCTATGGCGGGCAACCTTCCTGAAATATAGTGGCATCACTGAAATCAACCGAGTGCATCCTTTAAAGATCAGAGTGTAAAAACCTTGCTTCTTAAAGTGGGATTATGGAGAATGAAGAAGAATTACAAAAGGTGCACCTAAACAGAGCACACTCTTAGCTAACACATCAACAGCTAATCAGTGCGCCTGTTTTTGAATTCATATTAGATTTAATACTGGTGTTACTAACACACCGAAACCCCCATGCCTCCCACAGAAAAAAAAGGAACAATCCAGAGCTTGCACTTGTAGTGTTTTTCACCCACATTATGTTCAATATCACTCTTTTTTTGAATGTATCTGGATCCATCTGTTGATGGATCTATGCAAATTGTCCATACATCACCATATGTCACACAGATTTATCAACAGGGACAAATGGCATCAACTTGAATGCAAAGTTTATATCTTGAAACCTCATTTATTTGTTGCTGCGCATGGAGAAGGGAGATAATCTAATCAATTTTCAGAGGCAAAAGACGATGCAAGAACAAAAAGGCGAGGTAGAGGATTGAATACAACATTAAGGAATATTGAGACTATCCAATTGTTTGAGCCAATGTAAAGTGCCAAAGCCTCTTAGAACATGGTAAGTCTTTATTCAGTAATACATTATCATGCATATTTCATACATGGAGATTACTAAAATGGAATTGTGTGTCTTTCTGTTGTATGTCTTTATAATTACACCTTGAAGCCATAGCTGATTTTTTTTTCTTCGTTTTCCCTCCATATTCATGAAAAGCAGACTTGTAATTTGATAAAGAGAAGCTTGTGTTCTCAACTTCATTCAAACAGCATCATGGTGCTGTATTAAAGTGGGCATCTGTGTTCTTGTGGCATTAATCTCTTCAAGCACATTCCAGCTGCTGTGATGTGTGAGAGGGAGATAAGTCTTAAACAGTCTAAAGCTAAGCAAACCAGACAACTCTATTATTGGCTTCATAATTGCTTAATTAAACTTTTGTCACTAATCATTATGAGGGCAATAGAGCTGTTATACAGGCTTTCTGTCGAGCAGGAAAAAAAAATCAATAAACTGTGTTGGGGAGCTGATCCCCCCACGTCTCTCTCTCTCTCTCTCTCTCTCTCTCTCTCTCTCTCTCTCTCTCTCTCGCACACACACACTCTCTCCCTCCCTCCTCAATCTTTTTGTCCTCCGCAAATGAAATTCATTGCTGCCGGTTAGTGATCTGTAGGGCTGGAGCTCGACTGATATGAGCTGCCATCACCATTTGAATTGAGGGGTATTCAGTAGCACATGAATATGAACAAATGGCAAACATAAATCTCTTGCATGAAGTACACCTTCTATCCCTTTATTATGGAACAATTGACCCATCTAAAATGAATTCTAATGCCAAGGAAAGCATTTAGATTTAAATTACACCGTGGGTCCCCTGGACCTGAGAGATGACGGCATAAAAAAGATTAATATGCTAATTATTTTTTTCCTCCCCTCTCTTTATTCCTCTTTTCGACATTTGCGTAGGGTTACTGTGAGCCTTGTAAATAAGATGACTGTTTTGTCAAGGAATGACTGCGAGGTTCCTTTCCGTAAAGTATGTTTTAGATCACTGACATGTGACATTATCTTTAGTGGGGTTCTTTGTGCATTTTTCCCTTTATTGAAGCATTTTATAATGCGTGTGTTCAGATGTGCGTTCAGTATGCAAATAATTATTTTCTTGCTGCTGACCCGGTAAGTCCATCAGATGAAAATATAACACCATGCATACTGCAGATTTCCCCACCTCTCTCTCTCGCTCTCTCTTTCACTCTTTTCCCCTGTCTAGCTCTATGGGAAATGTTTAGTGTCCCTCCAGAGCAGTCTGAAGCATCCTTAGATTGGCCATTACAAGAGCCACTGTTCATTCCAAGGTTCTGCCAAAGGATCACAGTTTAAATCATGTTGTGTTTTATATCCTTTAATTGGCCTGGCTTTGAAAAAACAACTTTTAGCTTTGGATGTGTTGCCATAGGCAGCCAATTGGCAAGAGCGCAATAGGGGCAAAAGCCTCATTTCATAATTTGTAGGCACTTTAAAGTTGGCTAAGCCTCTGTGGTAAATTGAAAAGTGTCCAAAATGTAAGAAGGGAAAAGGGCTTTTTGACTGTGCATCACCATGAGAATACTTGACGATATGGTGCAATATGTGCCTTATCTTGCAGTTACTGCAGATATTATGTACTGGGAACTTTCAAGTGACTTATAAGCTTTTATCAGTGTCTTTATATGACATTACTTGATCGAACCAAGTTGTAATTTTACACCACTGCTTCAAGTCCAACAAGATTTCATTAGATTGCATTTACAGTGTTGGAAACAGCAGTACTTCCTTGTCTACTAAACGAGTGCGCCTCAGTGCACTTCGATTGGACTCAAATGGAGATATTGAGACCAAATAGGGAATTAAAATGTAGAAATCAAGCAAATCTTGGCTCCTTGGTAGTCTAGCAGTGACAAGCAGACAGCACAGGCCAGAATGCCATCTACAGTTTGCTGACAACCATCTTTTTTATTTTTTCCTTTAATGCTGCCTCTACACTGTTGCTGCATTCCCAACAAAAATTACATGAAAAACTCTTCAAACCTTGACCGCCACTGTAAAGCTTTATTCCACTCTTAATTTAACAAAGACAAGTCACAGTTCCTTACAAGTTTCATTTGTAGCCCTGGTACATGCAAAACGGATACAGAAATACTATTTTAAAAGATGAAGAAATGAACCTAGCACTTCAAATATTCTGGAATACAGTCACTAACTAATACTCAAAAATGCCATGTAGCTTTTAATGACTTTACTCTGGAACACCAATTATTGTATTGCAAAACTCATTATGAGAAATATTAATTATAACAAACAAGAGGGAAAAAAAGTTATCCTTGGTTAGTCTAAAAACTTAAAAATTTTCATTTAATAACTTAACTTTCGTCACTTAATGAATGGCATTACTTTCTGCAGCTCAGCTGACAGTGAGAGACTGTGTTAATGAATTGCTTCGAAAGCATCAGAAGACAGACTTAATTACAGAGCCCACAGTTCTTGCATTATTATGCCATATATCCCCAGCTGAATACAATTCACCAGCTAGATAAACAAATTTCATGGCAGCCTTTATGGCAGTACTTTCTGGCCAACCATTGATACCAGTGTTTATTCGCGGGGCTGCGTGAAGCGTGGCAGGCATGAAAATGTGGCATTAAAAGTGAAATCCTTCATTTTCATCTCATTAAAAAGGGGAAAAAGGGAGTAAAATGCAAATACACAGCAATGTGCATGTACATTAGTTACAAGTCTTCCGTAGTCCTTACAATGCTTCATTATGTGGTTAAGTGAACGAATGAAGAAAAGTGGTGTGATGGGGCACTGTATGTGGTGACTGATTTAAAATTGCTGGTTTGTCACATGAACAAAAAAAATTACCATATGATGTTTAGACAGAGCATTGTATAAGAACCAGTTCCACAAGTCTTGCATCGCTATTGCCCTTCAACCCTGGCTCTATAAGTTCAAAAATGCAAATCTAGCATTAGGAAACTTACATGCATGTAACATATTTTGGTTCTGAGAAGATTTATTTCTGCTCCGTCACCATGTCCAAACAGCTGGGGCATTGTGCATTGCATATGTGTGTTTGTGTGAGTATACGTCTGGTTGTTTGCACCTGTGATCTTCTGTGCATTGTGACTAAACATACACAAATGCATTCATCCCAAAACTCTTCCTTCCTACTTTCTAAATGTGTTTATGTGTATCCAACAAGGAAAACACTGTGAGCACTGGCAACAGTGCCCACGCCCTGTGGCCCCGCCATTCCTACACCACTCATTTTCAGTCTGGGGAGTTCAGCCTTTGTGCAAATATCCATTTCTGACTCAAATAATACAATGACTCAACAGGCCGCTGTATTTTACACAAATCCTATAAAATTATAGGGGAATATGAGTCCAGAGGAAGTATGCACTTCATTCTTTTCAGGGTTGTTTTTTTTTCTTTCTTTTCTTCTTGATTGATGTTGTTTAATCACAAGAAACATAAAATATTAACAGGAGTGATTATGTTTTTTATCTCAAAATATTGTCCTTTCTCGGCTAAAAAAAACTGATACATTTGTGAAATTCAGCATTATCCTTTGTTTTTTTTTAAATTTTGCTAAGCATTTGTAATATGCTCTGTTCTCCGATTATTATTTCATTCTTTCTTTTTTCTGGATTATTTAGTTAGTTTTACCTGAAATGTTACATTTTAGTTTTGGATGTGTGTGTGTAAGTACAACAGACATAAGCGGAAATCATATAATAGCACGTTTGTTTCTCCTGTAATCTGTAAGTATTCTTCAAAGAAAATAAATGCTCACTTCATATTGAAACATGTAATTGCTAGCTTGACAGCTCACAAAGGTATACCCAGGTTTTTGGCTTGATAGAAGTAGCCTGGTCAATTAAAATAATTATAGTATTTCTGTGATAACTGCCAGGTCTGGGAATTTTAGAACATTTAAGGATTTGCAGTTGCATATAATTGGAGCTGTGAAGTCCAACTCCTTTTCTCATAAAGCAACTGATTATACAGAGGAGTACACGGTGATTTGGTGAGGGTTAGCTTTAATGCAGTGTTTCTTAATATGCAGGTAAGAACCAAATCTGGAACAGAGGTCTGCATGTGACACCATATTTAAATATTTTATACACGCGATGTGAAAACAAAAAAAAAGATCATATGGGTCCATATACATAATATTGTTTCTGTTAATCATTCTTCCTCAGCCTTTGTGACTTCACATTCCAAAACAACCAACACAAGCCTTCAGCAGTCCCATCGCAATCAGCCCGGTCCAAGGCCTGGATCAGTGTTGAGCTATTAGCGCCAGTGGCAAGCCAGCCATAACACTAGCCATAGTTGGAGCGATAGCCCCATTTCAGTGTGGGGTCAGCGACTCAGCCATATTGTTAAGATGATTGTTCTGCCAGCCTTCTGTCATGGTTGATGTGGCTGGAGCGCTTGGCTTGGTAGTGTCTGCCTGGATCCTCACTGCCTGGAAAGAGGCTTTGCTGTAGGCAGCTCCGAGGCTTTAAAACCCTTATTGTCTATCTTTCCCCCGGCTAACCCTTTTCTCCCTCTACTCCTGCCGTAGGATGGTCTGGAGTCAGAAGGGAGAAAGAGAGAGGGAGGCAAAGAGGGAGGAAGGCGCCAAGCACATTTGAGGGCCTGGTCCAATGTATCATGATCAGCATAGGCTTTCACAGGCAGCGCTTGCCTGCATCCCGAAGCATTGTTCAGCCCCTTTCTCCCTGGCAGCACTTTCGTTTGAACAGAATTTTGACACTGCAGTGGGGAATTCTGCAGATTAAAGGGGACATATTTGGTACACTTCCTTCTTGGCACTTTATTATCGTTGGGGGAAGGTGCAAATTTTTAATCAAGGCATTAAATAGGAAAGGGGACTTTATTTTCTTTGCCTTTATTCTGTCATTCAAAATAGTATTCATCACAAAGAAAATATTAACTATGCGCTCAAGATTCCATTTCATAAAATGTTTATCTGTACATTTTTGCAAGGAATAGACAAAAATTTAATTGTCCTCTTTTTTTTTTTTGTTATACCTTTTTCCGTTTCTCTCTTTAAAGTGTATTTTAAGATAAATCATATGTGTGCTCTCAAACCTTTTCAGTAAAGTGCCGGTCTTCTTCAGCAGATAAGACAATTAGGGACAAAATGATGCCATTAGCTTCAATAGAGCAACGGGACTTTGTTTCATCATGTCTTCTGAGTAACACACAGTGTTCAACTCTCTCTTCTCACTCTCTCGACTCCCCGTCTCTCTGTACAAAACACACTTTCCTCTCCATCACAGCATCGTCATTCAGGTGTAGTTAACCCTTTCACATGGCTCATAGGTGTGCACTCATGATGCCTCATCTTTTTGCTTAATGGGGCAGCCCTCATTGCTTTTTGATTGTTTAAATATTTGCCGTGCCGCTGGGTGCGAGTGTCTTTGTTTCTCTGTGTGTATGCATATCTCTATTATATGCATGTGTGTGCAAATGCTGGGATTCTTGGAAAGAGCTATTCATTTAGGGGCCCTCTCCTCTACTCAGCTGCTCCCTGCCTTTCCCAGTAATTAGCCTAGTGTGGCAGCCACCTCTCCCTGCTCAGTCTGGAAGAGACACTTGACACGGCAGACATCAGAGAGATTTTTCAGGAGGCTCTCCCGGCGCCCCAACAGCTCTTAATTAACCACTTAGGTATCCCCACTCGTTCCCCCGGCCGGCACTTTCCAAATGGTAAGGAGGTTCTGTGCCACGGATCTAAACACCGGGGGAAGCGTGCTATCAAAAGATCTGGGTAAATGAAGGCTTGTGTAAATTATTTTTAATGATTCCCTCCTGGCACATCATTATGTTTGTAGTTACACACAGGCACTTCTGAGACGGCTCATCTTCGCTAAGGTCATCAGCAGGACCAACTGTAACTAGCTGCTAGTCTGTAAATGGCTTATTAATTAGTGCTGTGGTTTTACATAGCTGTGAGCTCTGATATATAGTGCAAGGATCGTTATTGTGGGGAATCAAAAATGATGATGATGATGATGACGACGATAACCAATCTCCAGGCTATTTATGCAAATTGCTCTCTCATATTAGAAAATCATTACCTATCCAAACACTGCAACGCTCAGCCTGTGTGAATTGCAATGATGGATTTTATGATAATTGCGATTTAATTTTCTGCCTCTCCCAAGCTCTCTTTTGTCTGTTTGGAGTTTGAAAATAATTCGGTCATTGTGAGCGCTATTAATTCTGTATTAGTTAAAGCTGAGTGGATGGGTTTATTCAATTTCCCCTGAATTTAGATTTGTAAGTGATCATCATTTTAATTTTTTTATCTTTTTAAAGAAGATCATTAGGTGCTTTTTTTAGGGAAATACAATTTAAGAATTTTTAATAAAATCCTCATTGGATGACTGTTGTTGCCAACCTCTCAAAGGAGTTATTAAAATAATAGCTGTTGCAGTTGCTAGTAGCACCAACATAATTATGAACCACCACATACAAATATCTTTAATATATTTTAATCCAGAATTAACCTTGTGCCTTTCTCGTCTTTAAACAGCACAGAATAATGTTATACTGACAAAACAACAATGAGAGTGATCAACGAGCTTGAGCAGCCAACAAGCATTTTTAGGAAATTTCTCCAGCACACAGATACTGAGAGGGTTAAATTTAATTATTTGCCAAGCTCTGCTCCAACAAGTGCTTTGTAGTTCAGCATTCAAATCTCACTGGAAGTTTTCAGACAGGCAAAGCCAACTTTGCATTCATGAGGGGCACAAGTAGTACAGCAGCCCTCCATAACCTTGATGAAATGTACATTTCACCCTAAGCTATTAGAGGAGAACATAAAAACCCCAAATCATTACACTGAAGCAGGTTTCTTTCCTGACAACTTTAAAACAGTTCCATGGCAGATCAAAAAAATAGATTAGGCTTTAGTATTTTTTTTTTTTTTTTTTTGAAAGTGTGAGGGTTAGAGAGATAGGTCAGTCTACAACTGACAGTGAAAAAGAGGGGAAAAAAGGATATTTGGTTGTGCTTTTACACATGTCATGAGCAGGGGGTCTCTCTGGCTCCATGTATTGGATCACCCTGTTCAGCCCAGCCGTGCTTCTCTAAAAGCCTTTTGGTATGCTGACAGTATCCATGCTGCAATCAACATCTGCTAATTTCTGTCTATTAACCGTATTGTCATAACACACGATCATGATGTTTTGTTTATACGGCTGAACTGAGACTTATGACCCTAATCCATCATCTGCTTGTCATATTTTTATGTGTTGTCTGTGCAGTTCCCTGCTGCCCAAAGCAAGCATATTACAAGGCCCTGTTTAAGTTATTGGCCAGCTGCTAGAGCCATGCCCAGCTGAAGAGGTCATTGTGTTTCTCTGTTTTTTCTCTCTCTCCACTTTTCTCTCAGAATGCCACACTGTAGCACAGTCAGTGCCAAACATAATACAAACCGTATGTCCTGTGAAGCTATCGTTTGCATCCGCTGTGCCTAAATATATTAACAGGTTCCATATATTCCACATATTTCCCCATTCACAAGAAAAAACAACATAACATAACATAGTGGATACAATGGGATCATTTTGATTTTTTTTTATGTCTTTTTGTAGTTCTTCTCTTGGAAGAAAAATATGTTTTTAATATCTTTACTATCTATATTAAAACTGTGTCCATTATAAAAATATACAAGCAAAATCTGATAAATTTGCGCATCATATCATATTAACATAATAAACAAAAATCCAAGTGTTCAGTTCTTTAACTTTTGATTTTTATTGTGCAGCTGGTTGAATTTCAGGGCCCTCAAGGCTCAAGCTTGTGGCTGCCATGATGTAATGTCATGTGCTTCATGGCAACAGTGAGGAAACAGCTGGCATTCAAGATGCAGACAGCGATAGCTAAAGGTGTGCAAGAGCTCCTGGGTTAACATGTCAGTTGTCATAGGTTGGACAGCCTCTGTAAAGAAAAACATTTGCATTTCACCCGATCACTTCAGGAAACTGAAAAGAAGGAAATATTTTGTGATTATTCTGTATAATCTGGTTCTATGCTTATTTTTTGCGCATTGATGTTTTTATTTATTATTTTGTGCACCATTATTATCATTTCCCGCAACCTGAAGCCTTCAATAAAGATATATATAATGCTCTGTATCTGGAGAAACTGAGAATGTAGAAAAAGACACTTTTTTTTATCATGTATGATATATGCACACGGTTTCTGCCAATTGTAAGATGAACAGGCTTTGAGCCTTATCCCATTATGAAATGAATGGGCTTAGAGTGAATGTCCTCTTGAGGACAGTCGATGCATATCACCGCAGACTGAAGAGCTTTTCCTTTTCCCTGCTCGACACCGTGTTGATAGACACAGGCAGTATTTTTCCTTGTTAAGAAAGGGCCTTGTTTATTCTGCAGGTAACGATCCAAATCCAGCAGACATTTGCCCCACAGGAAGGGGTGCGCTCACTCAAGTTTGTCATTTCATTTCTACTGTGAAATCCATTAAGGCCAAACACTGAGGCTCTCTTTTTTTCATGCTTGTAAAGTGTTTGGCTCTTTTTTGGGGGAGGATGAGCTACGAGTAGGATCTTCTTCTGAGGAGTGAACATTTTTGAAAAAGTGTTGAAATGCACTGATGAAAGATCATCTGACAAGATAATTTAAAAAGTTTGCTCTGCCTTGTTCCACAATTGTATGTTACACAGGAGATTCATATAAAACATGGCAATGTGTATGGATTAGAGCCTGCATATCATAGCTTTTAACAGTAATTGTATTTCTATGTAGGAGTTGGAGTATTGCTTTTTTTCACTTGTTTTGTGCCTGTTTTTACTTTCTCCGGCACATTTCTCATCAGCCACAAGAAATTAATCTGAGGGAAAATAAACAGTGGAACCCAACAACTAATACAGTTAATTGTCTTAGTGCTTTTCTGGCTGGCCACTCGCTAACAGCTGGTCGTACTGGCTCATGGCACCACTTCAGCCAGCCTTTGAGATAATAACTTTTGCATCTGCCAAAGAAGTGGCTGTTACTGCCCACAGAATTTACAACTCACAAGTGGAAACACAGACTCCGACAGAATTTTCTATGCACGGGTCTTTGAATTTTATTAATGTAATGCAAACACAGTCCTTCCAACACATTAAATTGTTGATGTTATGCGAATACACTCTGGAATTGCAGATCCTCATTAACATTATTTGCATGTTAATCTGCATCTTTTTAATTAGTGATATTATTTATGCACATAATTTTTGCCTGGTGATGCCAAGTCGCAGGCACATTAATTAATCTACAGAGATGCCAAACTGTTTTTCCTCCACTTTTATTTGTTTACACCATGTTCTGGATTCAGGGCGAAGTTGGAAAGGGAAAAAAAAAGCAAAAATGCCTAAAGATGAAGAAAAGTAGAAGGACAAGATAAACTAAAAGTGCTTTTTGTTTTCATAATTCATATTGTAACATTAGCCAAATGTCACGTGTGTATTTTTTTTCTTCTCTCTTCCTCTCCACTTCCCTCTGAGATGGGTTATTCAGTTACACTACCTTGATGTATTATTAAAATCCATAATGGACTCCTGAGGCTTCCCTTGCTTCTCTTCTTCATTTACAGAATATAGTCAGTGTTATTCTAATATCCCTACAACACTGTCATGCATAGGCAATGAGCCCTCAGCCCCAACCTCACCACCTACCCAGCAGCCCCCTTGAGATCATCCACCTCTACACATAGACACTAGATAAACACTACAGCAAGGTTCACACAGAAAGTCATAAGATGAGACCTCGCTGATTATACTTTATGCAAACCAGATGGAAGAGTCATTGTTGTTACTGCTGCATTACCACAAACTCTTTTATCCATAATCGAAATTATCCAGAGGCGTGCAAAGCAACTATTTAAACAAAAAGATACTCTCAATGTAGAGTAGCTCAAAAATATGCAAATTCATTTGATGTGTATTGTTTTTGTTTTTTTCAATTTCCAGGATATTATGCTAGGAACTAACTACCTATGAGTTAGGCCTTGGATAAAACATGAACTATAACTTGACATGGTAACACTTAGTGTGATGAAATGCTTCAACTAGTGGAATTAAATTTGGAATTAAAAACACAGTAAAATGGTGCAATGCAGTAATGATTTGTATGCTGGAACTACATATTTTCATTGTTTCATTCATTCATTGTTGTTTTGTTTTTGTTTGGATTTTTTTTTAATGTGTGCTTCAGAGGAGATGGCATGAAGAACTGGTTTTAAACTAGTTAGATTTAATTAGTGGTATTACACCAGCTTCTTAATTCTGTGATCAGTATTCAGTGTTACATGTAATGTGCCACAAAGTAATGCAATACTGTTACCACTTTACAATTTTTGATCATGTGTTATGGCACTCAGCAATGTATTAAACATTACTCTGAACTTTCCTTTATTAAAGCTGCACATTACTTAATCACTTATTGCAGTTATTTGTTACATTACTTTTGTGTTACTTCATAAAATGAACTGAAACACACTCTCACATAATTACCATTTAACAATAAAACCTGAGTGTGCAGTTACACACACCAACACAAATACCTATCCTAATTAGGACAAATATATGATTTTTCCTTTAGTTTTTATGTATAAACATAAATCCAACAAACCAAATAGCCACAGTTATTCTACTGTTGAATCATGTAGACGTGGAAATGGAGGCCACGATGCTACAAGACTAACTGCTTATCTGCTCACTGCCTTTGTTGCAGTTTAAAACATGCTCCAGCTGCTGAGCTCAGCTCAGTTTTAACATCATTCTGGGTTTTTGGCTAGTTTTACGTTAGATGCTTGCCGAGAGGTAAAGTTATGTTAGCGGTATTCTGCAACTGTTTCTGTCCTGCTTTTCACCATTGAACTTTTGCCCTTTTGTTCAGTGTAAATAAAAGTAATGTCCATATCTCCATTGCTTCACTATTGTCCTGCTCTCCTCAAATCAGCTGATTTGCACGCAGGAAAAAAAGTGTATGTTTGTTTGTCTTTTTTGTCCACAGAGAACTGAAGAACCTTTGTAAAGCATGTAACAACTGTAACTGTAAAGTACTGTAAAGTTACTGAATTTATTATAAAATTGCATTACATCACTGCATTAAATGTAATTTACAGTTATACGTTACTTTGGAATTCATTACAGCCAGCATTGACTATACTAAATTCAGTGATCACACATGAGTTGCAGGTATCTTGTTACTTGTGTTGCACAGCTTCTTCAATTATCTACATGATATAAAGCAAAAAAAAAAAGTGTTAGACAGTTCTAAATCAATTGAGGTTGAAAGAAATATGAACATAACTTTTATTTTTATTGCACAGAAGGACAAGGTTTGATGATAAAGTGCAAACGATATCCAAGTCAGAAACAGCTGTATTATACTCCTAACTGGCTTTTTGCAACCATCTGCACAGTTCTTTGCTTGCATAAATAACTGAGAGTATGCCGACCCCAACCCAACAGCCAGAGCCTGGTCTTCAACAGGTAACAAAGGTTGTATCATGCTTGTATGGTGCTTGTATCGTTGTATCCTCCTTTTTGACCTGAAAATTTTCTACAGTAGAATCACTGTGGAGATCACTTTGACATGTCTTTTTCAGCTTTGCTATTTACTAGTATTGGGGTCATACTTAAACATGAAAAGGAAAATCCTTTAAATCATATGTTTGTCCTAATTAGGGTAGGGATTTGTGTCAGTGTACGGGACAGATTTTTTCACAGAGCTGTTCATGTTGCAGAGTAATGCAAAACTAATGTCACTCAGTAGTATTTCATTATGGTAGTTGTATTAGGAAGTTTTTTATACTGATATAGTAAATATATAAAATTTACTTATATACATATTAGTCACCCATTGCTCAATAGCAGCGCTATAGTGCAATTATATAATGCAGAGGTCCAGTTAAGAATTCTTTCTGTATTGTGCGTGTCTGTGTATGTGTGTGCACAGCATGACTGAGACATATCATTTGGGCTTTGACCAGCAAAAGTAAACTTTTCCAAACGAAAATCACCTTCTGTTCAGAGGGTGCATCTGTAAAGGCTTTGCACTAAGGGTAACTTCCACAGTGGGTTTATCTGGATTACAAAGGGAGAAGTAAGATTGCTTCTACTGTTTGATGTCCAAAACTATGGTTTATAGGTTGCATCTGTGACTTTTGATACTGAAGCAGGGGATGTCAAATATGTTTTCCACAGTTGGATCAGTTTCGCAGTGTCCACTATATTGTTTCCTCATGGTTTAACATTAAAATGTAGAATCTTATTTCTATTGTCTGTTCTATTAACATGCATTTTTGCTGCCGCAAACTACTGTGTCTACGGTATAACAAACATGACAAAGTTAACCTTTCTAAAAGCTTAATAAAGTGACAAGTTTGGGTCTTAGCCATGAATAATTACCCTGATCAAATCTCATCTAAGACCCTCAATTCGTAACAGCTCCTCATCTTGCCAGTACATGTTATAATAATACCATGCCTAAGCTCTCAACTTCTTTTGTACCGCCACTTTCCAAAGACAATGAAGTTAGTGACAGCAGTGAGGCAAATCCTTCTGAGGGGTTTGTGTGGAATTTACAAGCTTACAATGCATTGTCAGTTGCACAACTGATACCGCAGGTAATTTGGCATATCATGTCCAGGAACCAGATCCTTAGGAGGGAATGACGAACAAATTAAGAAAAAAAGACAGAGCACGACAGAAATCTTGTGGGAAAAGGGCAGAGTAAAATCTTGGCATTCTAGTGACCATTCACATGAAACCGATAAGTCTGAAAAGCCAAAAGACTCCCATTTTTCTTTCCCATGTCTCCACCTCACAGTGTGTGATGAAAGTGCCCTTTGTTTCTTGAGCAAATTGTGGAATAATGTTAAACAGTGGAATAACTGATGTGTGGTAAAGATGTCTAATGCCTAAATATGCGCTGAACAAAGATCAAACATCATTGCACAAGACGCAAAATAAGCAAACAGATGCACATGACTTCAACAGAGCAGACCTGTAATATATGTATGCGAGGAAAGAAAGTTCAAATATTAGCTATTTAAAACAAGCTAACAAGTAAAAGGAAACTTGCAGACCTTTCTGTGTAAAGATCTAGAGTGACTCAAAAGAAGATTTGTAATTACTGCAGACAATTATAAGGAACAATATCTTCCACTTTGAGTGAAGGAGGCCAGTTTAAGTTTTCTGTGCCCACTCTTGTTGCAGTGATTATAGCACTGCACACTGAGATGTCCTCTTGACCTCGGTGACAGACAGAAGGTTAGCCACATTATAATCTACAGGCTTAATTTCCCATGTCAGGGGAGGACCCTAAATGGATTTTTAATCCTAAACTAACCATGCTGCACATTGCATATAGTGTTCAGGTGAAAAGTTCTTTCTACCACCCTATCATTCTGGGGCAAGTTGGGTCTGTAACCTGAATCACTGGAAAAATAATGCGCTAAGCCCCTGGTACTGTATAGGCGTTACACCACAACAATGTGTTTCTTTCTTTCTGTTGATGCCTCGGACTCCTCTTTGATGCAGCTCTGAAATGACTGAGTGCCATAGGCTATTTTCTCCCTGTTCAGGCAACTCAATAGCTGGTCTGTCTGGCCTGTTTGTTTTCAGCTAATTGCCTCAAGATCTAATAAGTTAGTGATGATGTACGTCGAGTCACCCATGACCTCTGCCAAAAGAAATATTATGTCGCACTAAAACGTGCACAGGGACGGAGAAGGGTCTCTCTCTAGTCAGTTGAAATACTTCTAGCCTTGAAAGCCTTAAAATGTATGGGTTGGTAGACAAGTAAGGCCATGATAGCCCTGAAACTGGGATGTTATGCAAAGTAACAAACGCTGAGGCAGGGATGACAATGACTTTTTCAGTTTAGGAAACATTGATCCATAAAATAGACAGAGAGCTAGTGTTTAGACCTTTGACCCTCACTTTATAGTTTTTTTTTCTGTTTCTAAAATTATTATTTATCACCAGTAAGACTTATACCTTTTTCTGCTTATCTCATGTTACTGCTTTGTTGCTGTAGTTTAATGAAATAAGTAGAAAGAAGCCAGGAGCAAGTATACATAATTTCCAATCTTGGCATACTTTAAAACCCCTTTTAACAAAATCGCTTATTAGGAAAAAAAAGTATCAGTCAGTGAACACAGTATTGCTTTACAAAGCATCCAGTCAGTCACTAAAACTGAGGTTACAATCAATCCGTGGCTTAAATGATCACTAAAATACCTGTTTTATGTATATATATATATATATCTGTGCCGAGTATAACCTGGAAGTCCCGAGGTCAAAATGGGAGATGCCCCCAAGGGTGGTGGAGAATGACCGAGCTAAGATCCTGTGGGACTTCCAGATACAGACGGACAAAATGGTGGTGGCTAACCAACCGGACATAGTGGTGGTAGACAAACAGAAGAAGACGGCCGTAGTGATCGATGTAGCGGTTCAGAATGACAGCAATATCAGGACGAAGGAACACGAGAAGATGGAGAAATACCAAGGGCTCAGAGAAGAGCTCGAGAGGATGTGGAGGGTGAAGGTAACGGTGGTCCCCGTGGTAATCGGAGCACTAGGTGCGGTGACTCCCAAGCTAGGCGAGTGGCTCCAGCAGATCCCGGGAATAATATCGGAGATCTCTGTCCAGAAGAGCGCAGTCCTGGGAACAGCTAAGATACTGCGCAGGACCCTCAAGCTCCCAGGCCTCTGGTAGAGGACCCGAGCTTGAAGGATAAACCGCCCGCAGGGGTGTGCTGGGTGTTTGTTTTTTTTATATATATATACATGTATATATATATATATATATATATATATATATATATTTTTTTTTTTTTTTTTTTTACAATGGCGATTATGGTGCTTCTTTGAATGTCTAACCTTTTTAAAATCCAACAGTTATAATAAAAAAAAGACTATAAATCTAAAGATTTTTAAATATAAATCTAGATATGTGAAGCTCATGCTTAAATCAGCAGTTCAATTTCAGTGTCTTTGTTATTGTTTATAAAGAGGGAAAGAATGGTTGAAAATGCTGCTATAAATGCTGCGCTGACCATGCGTTGCTCATGCATTTTGATTGCATATATTTCTGTGGGGGTATTTTCTTTTTTTTCCCTGGCAAAGTATCTATGATACCCCACCTCCTCCTGTTTTATTTTCTAAATGACAGACAGCAGTCCTAGCCAAAAAGCCATTTCACCTGCGTTAATACACAATGAATAATTTATAGATCCCAATTATTTGGTATCATTTATGCAAAGAGTGTCACACAAGGCATACATAAAGCATTAAGGATGGTTAACCCATAAAGGAATGGGAGGCTAGGAGAAGAGTGGAAGGTCACATCTGAAAGTCAGGTTGCTGTTAGTTTTTCTATTTTTTGTTTTTCCTCTACAGTACCTTACTCACTGTCTCTGTTCATAGTGTTTTGTAATGGGAAAACCAGCTCAACAACATGAAATCATGATATTTCACAATAAATAATACCCACCGCATGGTCCTGGGTAGCATGCTGGTGCACTGTTTAGCACTGTCACCTTGCAGCAAAGGATTCAAATCTAGCGGCTGGCTGGGGGCCTTGTGTGTTGGGATTGCGCGTTCTTCCTGTGCATGCATGTGTTCTCTCCTGGTACTCCAGGTTCCTCCTTAGACACGCTTGTTGGATTTATTTGTTTTTTTTTTTTATTGGCAATAGGTGTAAATGTGCGAGTGAATGAATAGGTGATCTGTCCAGAGTATACTCTACCTCTTGCCCCATGACAGCTGGCAAAGGCTGCAGCCTGTTGGATAAGTGGTTAAGAAAATCGATGGGTGGCTGGATGGATGGTATAGGCCTGACTTTACAGCTAAATATATTCTGAAAAACGTAGCTGCAATATTCCCTATAATTTACAGGAAATTATCACATGTCAAATTCAGGATAGCTTATAAAAACTAAGACTGTCAAATTATAAAAGAGATAAAGGGTACAATAATAAAATAAGAATCTTGTTTATAATATAGTGGGGTCCCATAAATTTCAAATTATATTGCAATATTGTACTAACAGTACTTGATTTGCTGTGATCTCCATATCTAAACATATGCAATTACCATTGGGGTAGCACTGGTGCTTCCCAGGAGATGGACCGTCCCCCCGTTGTCACTGACTATCTCCCCCACTAATCCTGTCTTAGAAGGGTCTCTGTTAACAGGGATAAGGCATTGGCCTGGTATCCTAGGCTAGTAAGCTAAAGCTTATGTACAAAATGCTATTCAAGAGACACTGCCTGCAGCTATTGGAACTGCGTAGATGTCCATATCATTCAGCCAGCCTAAATATGCAGGAATTTAGCTGTGGCTAAATCTTGGAGACTGACGTGGACATGTTTGCGATAAGGAACAGGCCCCTATGCGGGAGCCTTATTTGGAATCAAACCGATGCATTATAGAATCTGGAACATAGAGATCTGGTCTTTCCCTCTGACAAATCCACAAACTCTTCAGCAAACATGCTCCTACTACTGAAATCCTCTCTGCTTTGCTCATGTTTTACTGTGCAACCAATTATGATGCTCATTCAAGCTACAGAAGCCACTGCATCAGTGGCGCTTACAGCAATATTTCTACAGTATGTTTAGAAGAATTTTTGCCTCCTGAAAGTCAAAGCTTTTGATTTAAAGTTCTATGTCAGTGAAGACTAGTATCATAAATTTGTTCAGTTTTTAAAGCACTGTGAAGAACTTGAAAAAAGTTCAACACTTTGCTTTGCCTGACTTAAACAGTTGTCTGAAAGTTAAATCATTATGAAGGGTCATGTTATTGACCCTAACCCCTTATGGCAAAGCAAAGTGCTTGACACCAAACCTCATTCAATTTGCTCCTTCTAGTGTGAACAAAATACTTCTCAGTTTCACACATTTGGGTGGATTAAGCTTTTAACACTTGGTGAAATCCAGCACTTATCCTGCAAACACTTGTGAAGTGTATGTGACAGTGGATCTATATTAAGTGTGACTGGGCAAGCTCCAAAAGACCGGAAAAGGCAACACATCTGTTGTATCGCGTGATAACTTTGAACAATGCTCACACACTCTGGTTTTCAGTGACAAATAACCAAAATGTCACCAACCAAATCGCATTTGTAGCATAGCAATAAATCAGCATCTTATTTAAATCTACGTCATAATAATTTAGCTTTTTACCCAGATGCTATTTTTTGCCTGAAAGTTATATAAACTGATATACTGAGCTCACTTTTCATGTTTCAAGCAGTTCTAATGTCCCACTACAAGCCAGGGCAGCTTTGTGTGTTTGTCGTTGACATTCCTGCATATTTTATCACACATCAGACACACATTAATAACATACTCACTTTGATGAGAGATGCTGCACAAACATTAGTGATAAAAGGAGATAGTGGGCATGTAACATGCTGGCTGCATTTGTAGATATGCAACCTTCATTTGGGGTTTCAGAGGGTTGGTAAATAATAACACCAGGAGTTAATGGATTTCCTATGCTCTTCAGTCTCACTGCTGTAGTCACCTGGTGCAACAGTACATGCAACCTTGCCCCTGAGGAAATGAGAGAAGTCTGTCAATCACCCAGCACTTCCTGCTGTTAGATCTAGATACGTATGGACACATACACACACAAACACACAACCACATTTGAATATACTGCTTCCATCCACCGTTCCATACAATCAGAGCTTTCAGAAATTTCCATGATAACTTTGGTGAAAGAGCCCCAAGTGGTGAAATAGGCCTCAAATTCAGAACAGATTGTATTACAGGTATACACTTGTTACATTCAAGGCTTTTTGGTAGTAGCAGTAGTCATCCAGTTTCATAATTTAAACATTTAATTGGTAACAAATGCAGCTTATTCACTTTAATTTACCATAATCTACACTGATTAAATAACACTCTCCTTCTGCCTCTCACTTTCTCTCTCTCTCGCTCTCTTCAAATCCAAACAGTTCACTGGTAATATTTTTGACAGACAGCTGCAAACTGTATTGAGTTTCAAATCATACGCACTCTTCTAGGAACATGCTGTTTCTAAATTTGGGGCGGGGGGCACTGGGCACGAACAAAAATCTGGAAGCGATGAAGCATGAATAGTATACACTGTGCTTTCTGCTCCATTATTAAGTAAATAAATAGTAAAAAGTGGTATATTTTCTATGAATAGTTAAATTTTCTGAGGTGACATGTGTTTGTCTTGATGACAAATTCAGTAGCTTCTATCATGATCTAAAACAAAGGCACAGAAGACACATCAAATGCAACTGTGCAGTCAAACATTGAAAGTTGCCGAGTTTGAACGCAACTTATTTGTATCGGTTTTGGAATAGACATGCCACAAAATGTATATTTCCACAGGCAAAACTTGCAGCACACAGATGACAAGAACAAGACAATGAACATGCATTTTGTCATTGTGTTTGTGTGCTATGGGTTAGTTAACATCTGCAGGATACAGTAGTGTATGTAAGGGATAAAGTTACCAAACAACAGCCAGATGGTTCTGGTGAAATACTCGACAGTACTTGAGTTCTTTGTCTTTTGTGGGTAATTTGATTTAAAATATAAAGAATAAACACTTTTCCATTTTTGTGTAAAGGACCGTGGACACCTTGTATAAAAACTATAGATAGACGACTGGCCTGTTATGCATATGGAGCTGCGCTGATATGCACCACCTACGCGTTGATTGTCTGTATCCATTGCTACCGATTACAGTGAAAGCAGTGTTGTAGCATGCGCTGCATGAGTGGTCCACATACATGCCATACTCTCCATAGCCAGTGTACTTGGGACTAAATAGACATACTGACCCACACAATGCATTGCTCAGTGCAGTGCTAAGCCTGTTTCTACACACTAAAGTGCCAACAACTAGATGTGTCCTCTACTTGATTTCTATTTTTTATAAAGCATGGAAACATATATTATGTTTAGTAAAAACAGATGGACAGATGTTGATTAGATTTCAGAGTGGTCACAGAATGATGTGCTGTTATTACACTAACACAATGACTTTTAATTGTTTTTTAAAGCTCAGATGATTCGAATTGTGTCTCAGTTCAAAGGTTCAAATGTTCTCTTTCAAAACAGAGAACCACTTTTCCAGTATGCTCTCCATATTTCCAGGCATCCATACCACAAGGCCATAAGGAGGCATAATCTCAATGTCATATATTAGTTCAGCAGTTACATACAGTATTTCCAGTGGTTCCTCAAGACAGCCAGAGGTTCAAAAAGCCATCCATTGTAAGCAACGCATTTCACAGAGTCATTCTGCACTGCAATTTGTTTCATATTGGCTAACCTGTCTAGAATCCCATGCCAGGCCATAAGACTAAGCATTTGTATGGCCTCTTCACATCTCTCTCTCTCTCTCCCTCTCCATCTCTTGCTGTCTCCCCCCACTGCGCTCTAAGTATATTCCACATCTGACTGAATTATTGCCTAGCTGTTAGTCTTTTGGCTGCTGCTCCTATTTGTGCTACAAAAAGACATGAGATTTGCATTACACTCATTTCAGGCGCTTGCCAAAATATTTCACATTAGTTTCAGCTGGATGTGTGAATTATTGTTCAAATTTGATGAGCTTAGTAATGCAAATAAAGGTCACATCAGAATTTCCAGATGTGCTTGTGTCAGTGGACGTGAGCACGTTTGGGAAACAAGGATACCATTCAAACAGCAATGTGTTATGATTCTGTCATACTAAACACATCCATCAAAATGCATGTTTTGAAATGGCCACTGAGAGAGACCAGATTTGAATTGGAAGAGCCTCTGTCAAACCATAGTTTATCCCTTGTGTTTACAATCCCCCCAAAAAGGTCATTGATTTAAAAAGGCAAAACACTCGAACCTGCTCAGAGCGGGGCCTTTTCTTTATCTCACCCCAGCATTCCAGTAGTGCTTGAGGGGTGTAGCAGGCAGTAAACTAGCACACAAGACACAGAGAGGAAGAGAGGGAGGCAGGCATAAAATCTGCATGCATGGAAGAAACAAGATGGACATAAAAGATGGACTAAATTGCAGAGAGGACTTTTCTTGTCAAAGGCTAATGGAAACATTTCCACACAACACAGAGAGGGGAATGGAGGCTCCATTATCACAGCCGAGCAGACGGAGCTGGCAGCCATTCCAGAGAAGCGCTGAGATGTGCACAGTGGCCCGGCTTAGCGCCCTCAGCCAGCCCCTCGGGCCTCTACCTGAATAATCTGTGTCAACAGGTTCCAAAATGCCCAGAAGAATCATATAAACAGACACAAAAACACTTACAAAAATAATTGTCCTTATCTATGTAGTTTTTTGTACTTTTCCCCTGTTTTTTTGTCTTCACTTGAACCTTCTAATTAAGTAACAGCAGCCCCAAAATCCTAAGATTGGTGTTGCACCTTGAGCGTTGAGTTCTTATATGTTGTTTGCCAGTTGGCCCGGAGCAACTTTCTAAACCCTTTGCTGTGAGATTTCAAGTCTCACCTCATATGATCCAAAGGTCAAAATTACAAACAAAGACACAAAAGGAGGCACAACAATAAGCGATGCAATGCGAAACATAAATGCAGACATAGTGGCATAAATGATGTAGTGCAATGTTCATTTAAAATCCACATTGGTGTTTGGACAGGATATGACATCGGGTTTTCTCATAGTGTTATGTGACAACAGCATTTGCTTTGTTTTGCTGACTTAAATCACCACAATTGCATTAAAAGCCCAGTTAAAGCTGTCATGTTATATATAGTTATATATATGTACAACTTTTTTGTGTGTATTCTCACACCATGTCTCATGAGGCCCATGAGAGATTGATTTGCTGGTAGCATTTCCACTGACAATTCCTCAAGGCAGCACTGCATTTGCGTGCTCTCTGACACCCTACATGCCCCAAGGTTAGTATGAAGCCACACAGTCTGTTAGGGCCAAATCTGGATTTGTCGTTTTCCTGATAAGTAAACAGGGGGGAAAAAGTGAGATAAAAGCAGACGATGAAGGACAGGATGACTTTTCAAATCTTTGGCTGCCATTTCAAGTTGTCAGAAACCAAAAACAGCACACTTACTAAACTGGATGGAGACTATCAAGAACAAAGACTTGCAAAAAAAAAGCAGACATTTTGGTGCATCATAATGAAAAACAATCTGCATGCAAAATGGTAAACAACCAAGTTGAATAAGAGAGATGGAGAAGAAGCCAGTCTGATGACTTGTTCATCTCATCTGCCTATCTTCCACAGGAAACCATCCATTTATAATAAGCCTATCTGATAAATGTTTTAATAAAATTATTGCATAATTCATTTTTGGCAGGCCTAGTTTTAATTGACTTATTGCTGAATTGTACTGAAGATCAAAAGCTTGATTAAAGCAATGTATATATTTGTGCCCCATGGTTTTTCCCCCAACACCATGTTTCAAAAAACATGAGAAGAAGTGTGTAGTGAAATGTGATCAATTATTCACCAAGATAATCTGTTAAGTGACTGATTAGTGGATTATTTTTGACAATGTCAATGTCAGGAATACTTTATGCAGAATGATAATACATAGCAACAACAACAACAAAAAACCGTGGCGTAGCACTTAACATAAACCACTCTTAACAAATTCATTTGGTTTGGGCCTGCACTGGAGCTGATTTTGCCCTACAAAAATGTATGCTTTCTTTTTTCTTTTTTTTTTTAAAGCAGAAAAGGTGACAGATAAGACAGCATTTACACATCACAGCAATTTGACACCTAATTACAGAGCTCTTAATAAAAGGTTCTCTCTGTGTGTGCCCTGAGTTAACACTGTCTCATGGCTATAATTATCTCATCTCAGTATTTGACAGTGCATTGTTTAACCTAGATGCAGGGGGGGATCCTGCATGTCTTCTACCAGCTTACATCTGAACTGGATGCTTTCCTGATTAATCTTACAAAAGACCTGACATTAGCACATAGGTTAGGGTTTAACAGATTTTGTCTATGTCTAACATGACCCTTTATCCCTTTATGCTAGGTAAGAAAAGTAACATAGTAGAAGCAGTGTTACAAAGCAAACTGCTTAAATGTTGTCTTTACCTTTATACCCCACTAATCAATCAATCAATCAATCAATCTATCTATCTATCTATCTATCTATCTATCTATCTATCTATCTATCTATCTATCTATCTATCTATCTATCTATCTATCTAGCCACAGTATGATGGTGTCACTTTCAATTCTACTTTACGACTATTTTCAAAACTTTTAACGACCAATAAATTGCTCGGGTCACTCTAGTTCCAGCCCTGCCTGCATAAAACACACATATCAAAGCCCGAGCTTCATCATCAAAGAGTGGCAAGGGTGCCACTTCTCAGTGTCGCTATTTAAGCAGCTATTATTCAGCTTGTGTTTATCATTGAGTTACAGCACTAACGTTAAACATAATAACAAGTGTATCACATCCCAGCTGTCACTACTGACTTATCCTGACACTCCCTGCTTATCTTTAATAAATATCAGAGAGAGGTCATAGCTGGGCCATTTTGCTGCAGCTCACAGCTTGCCAATAGAATTTTCTAAAGGGTTATGTGAAACTTCCCATGACAGCAACACCTGTGCTCCACCGTAACATAAGACAGCATTCAGATAATGAATAACTGACTTTAAATTGGAAAACAAAATGTTTACTTTCACTCTTGTATTTGTCATGTATTTTCTCATTTTAAATCATCAGAAATAAAATACATTTAGTGTTGAATTCTGGGAAGTTCAGGCTTTGCTTGTAAGTTAGAGCACTGCTGTTTCTAATAAATAAATCTTTTTGTTTTACTATCTCAGCTTTTTTTCTCACTCTGTCCCTTCACTCTCTATAAGGCAGACCGACACTTTAAAAAAAGACCTTCCACAGCTTCAACCTTTTGTTGAACAGTCCTTGAGTCATGCACAAATACTATAAACTATATATAAAGTGAAAGATTAAAACCACATTTATTTGATCATGCCGGTACAGCAATTGCCATTCATCATTTTAGTGTGCATTTGTGTGAGCCTTCTTTCTTCTTTCTTTCTTCGTTTTGCACTTTCACACATTCTTTTGTTGCTCGAGTTCTCCTTTCTTTCGCTAACCTGTTTTTCCCTCAGTAGTAAAATGGGAGTGTGAACATTAAGCCTTAACCACAAGCACAAGTGCCAAATAAATTGAAACTAGCAACCACTGCAGCAACAACAAATAAACACAAGTCTGCCCAAACCTCTCAGTGGGTAGCAAACACGCAAATCCCAATTTACACATACACATAAACACAGAACAGGATTATCATGCAATTAAAGCCCCAAACCCTTATTTTTAGTTGAACTTGTTTTTTTTTTCTGCAGTCTTCTTCTTAACAGAGGAGAATGGAATCCATAATTATCTTGCATCAAATTGACAGTTATACAAAAAAATCTTGGCTTAACTCTTGCTTCTTTTTATAGTTTGCCAGTGTCACAGAGAAATAATGTTCCCATAAACATATCAGATTTACATATCGAGGAACTTCTGCCTAGTTTGCATGGAAAATTAAGCAGATATATCACTTCACGAACTCTTCAGGATGGCTCTTGTTCTCACACCCACAAACACACACACACATATATAGTGAGAGTCTCTTGGTGTATTGTTCTGACCTCGAGCAATCCTTCTTACACTGTTCCTGACCTTTCACTGCTAAGAGGAAAACAGCCTGTGCCCTGAATACTTCCCACTGCAACCTCCACAACACGCACATATTTGCACACAAGTGAACACACAACATTCATACACGAATCTAAAAATATAATTGCACTCTATTACACACCCTGTCACTGACGCAAAGGCTACTGCTGGGTCCAAGAGGTCAGAAGGGGTGAAGTCAATGGCTCCAAAAACCAAGGCTGATAAATTATTGTGGACCTTCTGCACTCTATCCTTTTGTTTTCTTATCAAAGATCTTAATATAGTTTCCTTTTTGCATGGCACTGGAGTTGCTGCAAGATAACAAAGCGTATGTTAAGTGGAGCAGTAAATTATATCCATAATATAATAGCTTGTTTTGTTTCCTCACTGATTTGAATACAATAGATTAGAATTAACTGTATGCATGGGGTGCTTTTATGCCGGATGTTGTTATTGTTCAGATGCAATTAAGATGATAATCAGGAATCAATTTGTGGCATTCAGGGAAGTGTACTTTCCCCAGTAAAAGTCATGGCGCAGGTGTGTGTGATCTCTATGAGCCATGACAAAGCTTAGCTGTGGTCAGTGAATGATCCCATAATGAAAACTGTGCATAAAAACCTTTCATTTACACACAGCAGCAAGTACACCTCTGCCCATCTGTTTTCTTTCCTTCTTTCTTTCTTTTCTTTCTTTACTAAGCAGTGCGAGAATGAAAAAAAAACAAAAAACTCCTGCTGTCTCTCTTTACCCCAGCAGATAACTAACCGGCTTCCTCACTCAAACAAACTGCCTGATAATGGAATCATCTCTATTCAGTTAGTGGTCTAATCCTATCTCGGGAGCCCAGAACACACATGCACACTCACCCATGCACATTCACATACACACACACACACACACACACACACACATTCGGAGTCTTTTCTCTCTCTCAGCTTTAATGCAGCCAGACACCAGTAATGTTGATGATGGCAGTAGATGCTGATTTCGCCTCTTTGCTTTCCTCTTACTCTCTCTCTGTCATTAATCAGCAGTGAAGGAGCCCAGGAGGGGGGGCGGGGGGTGGGGGAGGCAGAGAAAGTGTTAAAAAAAAAAAGAGAGAGACAGAGAGAGACAGAAAGCAACTGCTACAGAGTTTGGCTGGTCAGCCGCACCGGAGTGAGTAATTAACTGGCATTAACTCATTAAACTATCCCAGATGTGGCCATGAATATCTGAGTGGTAGAGAGAAGAAGAGGAGAGTAAGAGCGAGAGAGAGATAGAAAGCAAGAGAGTGAGGGAAAGAGAGAGATAGAGAGAGTTAAGGCCTCCCTTTAGCTTGCTGACAGCAGTAGACAGAGACGATGGAAGAAAGATAATTTGAGTGGTGTGTATCTGAAAACACTGCTGAGTTGCTGTGACTGAGTAAAAATGTAGTTTATTTGAATTTTGAGAGTCAGTGTGAGTTTGCATTAGCTTTTCTAATTGTCCATCATTTTGATTTCAGTCTGTCATGATCTTGTATTTTGATTATTATGAGAAAGAGAGAGTGATTGACAGAGACTGATATATATTTATCAATCCTGCAGGTTGAGCTTCATTTTGGGAGAAAAGGACCAAACTGTGGGATGAAAATCTGGTAAGTAACATGGGCAGTTCTGTCAATGTGGCCAGAAAAAAAACAATATATTTTCAATGAATGATGGATTGTGTCACAACTTAAGCCAGTGGCATGAATACTGTCAGACAGCCATTACGGTAGAACTCTGCATTGCTTGTCTGACTGTGGTAGACAAAATTTCGGTGCCATAACCTCAAGAATGTATGAAGGTTCATGACTTCATGTGCCACTTTCAGACTAGAACATTGCTCACTCATCCACTGAAATTCTGTTTTGCCTCTGAGTAGCAGCTCGAGATCCAGCTCTCATTACTGGTAATGGTTCCTGACATGAAGGTTGGGTCATTTTGTCCCAGTGGTAAAACTTTGCTCTCTATACAAGTTTGAGGTCTATGGTAAAATAGCAAATCTGACATGTAAGTTCCATGGGGCGAGCTGAAAATAGCAAGTGCAGTGGAAGTGCAGAGGGAGACAAACTTGAAGAGGACACAGTCAAAATCTAAATCATGTAGAGTTTTGGAATTTTTTTTTTAATAAATGGAGTTCCTCAACTTTTTAATCGTACCTGGAGCCGGAGTGAGGACGATGACCGAGATTTCATATGGGCCTCAAATAACAGGCGCACACAGAGGGCCCGTGAAGACAATGCTGATCCGTTAAAAATGATGAATAACTTTTCGATTTTTCTTGGTCAGCTATGGAAAATATTTGGTTAACATGTCCATAAGTGTGAGTCTGTGTATGAAACAGTGTTCTTAATAAAGCCAAGTCTCAATTCAGTGTGAGTAATCCTGAATTAATTACTATTTCACACTCACTGGTCACTTCATTAGGCACACCTTGCTGGGTTGGACTCACATTTAATTTCACAGGTGCTTTAATTCATTGTGGCATAGACTCAAAAAAAAGTGCTGGAAACATTCCTCAGAGATTTTGAGTCATATTGAATTACATGTTGGTTGCACATGTATAGTGCTTTTTTTTTACATGACCTCATGTTCAAGAAACCAGTTTCAGGTGATCATTATTAGAAGATGGATATACTGTGGTCATGAAGTGATGAATATGGTCAGTAACAATAGGTAAGTCGCAGTGTTTGAACAATCTGCAATTGGAACTAAAGGGCCCAAAGCGTGCCATGAAAATATCCTTAACCAGAACAACACCACCAGCAGATGAGCAGTTTCTGCAATCCTCAGACCAGCGTTTGTCACCAACAACCAACCAACATTCAGAGTCAATTAAATTCCTTTTGTCTGCAATCTGATGCTCAATTTGAACTTGAGCAGAACTTGACTGCAGTGGCTAAATGTATTAAGTTGCCACCACGTGATTGGCTGGTTAGATATTGTCATTAATGAACTTTTGAATAGGTGTACCAAATGAAGTGACTCATGAATGTATGGTTCTCAAAGTTTATTATAAACATTCCACCTAGTTTAATCACCTAGTCCATTGCTTGTAATATTTGGGTAACTTGTTTGTTTTCATGTAAAGCACCTTGTTTCATATATTTAAAACATTGGATTATATTCATTTTATTGTAATAGATTTGATAGATCATGATAAATTTAAAAGATAACTTCTCCTTTTTTTGCGTCAGACGGATAATAGTATTCAATAATTGCTCAAATAACTATCACCTGGATGATAAGAGTGAGAGCTTCCTGTTGGAGGAAAGCCTCGGTCTTATCGCTACACCAGCCAACTAATGTAAATAAAAGACAAGTAGGGTTGGTATCCTTTGCATGAAACCTAAGTTTTGGTTTGGCGAATAGCTGACACCAAAAAGTTGCTGCGAAATAAAACAAAACAGAGCAAAAAATGTATAAATGAACTTACAGCTTACCACGACCACATTACACCACTTTACACTTTTTAAAATGTGTGTTTGTTTAGTCATTACCGTGTCTTCATTTGATCTGTTCCAGCTTGTCTATCCCTCAGGGGCAAATATTTAAACTTCTTGTGGTTCAATTGATTTTGCCTGCCAAAGTCTTATCGAAGCACTGAAAGTGGACGCACGGATATCATGTTAAGGTTTGTGTGTTTTGTGTTTTTTTTACTAACTTTCAAAATGCATTCATCTATTTTTATATACTCAAATGTTATGCTCCTGTTTTGTACTAGGTAATAATAAAATATGTGCTATTCATTTCAACACACAAGAAATACAGTACTAATTCTGAACCACATGCCTCTTTGGCACTGTCAACTATGCTATGTGTAAAAGTGATTGAATTAAAATGACTTACATTAACATTACAAATCTAACAACTGGTTGTTAAGCGAGGTAAAATATGTAAAACATGTGCTGGTGTAGGCGAAAGAACACCTTTGAAATCTGAGATAGCTGTTTGATAAATTGTCTTTCACAGTAATTGCTTGGGAGTTTTTTTGGTTGTTGTTTTTTTTACTCAAAGTTTCTTTTTCTTCTTTTGTTTACAGACGTTCCTTTTACTGGATGTAATCTGTTAACTCTGAATTTATACATGTATTTTTAGCATAAATGTAGGCACAGGCAGAGGTGGCACCAAAAGGTATTTATACATATTAATATGTTTCTACTCAGATAGACAGATCAACAAGGTACAAAATATGGACTGAGGTATTTTTAATAATAAGTTAATAATAAGTTAATACATTATTAAAACTGTACAATGTCACCTTTTATAAAGAGAAACTTCCCAGCCTTTAAACTTTTAGCTGATAGTTATGTATTCCTTCTGTTTTAATACTAACAGTCTGACAGATATAACTTGTTGGAAATGCTCCGATCTTTGATGTGAAAAAGAGATAAAGTTGTTTAAGTAACCACTACTTATTTAACCTTTAAAGGTGGCGAACACGAGAAACTAAATTGCTTTGCTTTACGTATTTGAAGCTCTCTAGTGTAAACTAGTGTCTGAAAAAAATACAACAAAACAAAGAGACATTATTCATTTTGCTGCATGAGATCTGCTCCACGACAACTTCATTTGCATTTATCCAGTGTCAGGCAGTGAAATAGAGAGAGAGGAGCACTCATCTGAAATGATGCATGGCTGACACACTGTGAGTGATAAAAGTAATCACTCTAGATGCCATCTTTGGAATGAGGGTGTGTGTGTGTGTGTGTGTGTGTGTGTGTGTGTGTGTGTGTGTGTGTGTGTGTGTGTGTGTGTGTGTGTAATCATGTATGCAAGACATAGGCAGGGCACCATACAGTGTATAAATCTGCATGCTTTTGCAGCAAGTTTGCTTAATTTCTGTGTGTACATGTGAAGATTTATGTGCATGCAACTCTGTGCATACACACAAATCTCTTTGTTTGTTTGTTTGTTTGTTTGTGCATGAATGCATGTACGTAACATAGCTACCAGTGAGACTGAATTTGTGTGTGCCTGTGTGTTTGCCTGTACCTTTTGTGTGTTTGACGGCGTCTTATTAAAGTGTCATTTAGACAGACACTTCTCAGAGTCTGGCCCCAGGCAGCCTGATAGATTGTAATCATGGAGTAAATTACTACTTTCCCAAGCTGTAATCATAGGCTGTGTGTGTGTGTGTGTGTGTGTGTGTGTGTGTGTGTGTGTGTGTGTGTGTGTGTGTGTGTGTGTGTGTGTGTGTGTGTGTGTGTGTGTGTTTCTGAGAGATAGTCAAAGAACCTCATCATTGTGTGGCATGTGTCTGTTATGATTCAAGTAAATATAACAATCGGCCTGATTTATTTACCGCTTACTTTATAATTCATCGGTGCCCACACACCACCTTTAGTTTCACTGGATTATACTCTGCATGTTGTACAAGCCATCAGCTCCATTCACATGTTATTAAAAAGAGTGGGAAAGCAATTAAGTTATTGCTTTGGACTTTAATAAAACTTTAATCAACATGGCCAAAGGCAGTATAAAAGCTGTCCTTTTGCTTTATTTATTTATTTTAACTGTCAGAATTTCTGTTAAAATCTAGCAAAGATCTGCAGATTCCATTCTTAGTCATAGTCATATATTCATATATTCAAAATATGACTCCTGGTTTTTAGATTTCAGCTAGTGATACATCTTACAATTGAGTTTTTAATACGGTAGGTATTAAAAAAAAAAGGTTCTCCTAAAAGGTCCATAATGATCAACTGCTTAAAAAAAACAATCCAGCCTTTTGATGCCACAGTGATGACGGCACTGTCTGGCAACACTCGGCCCTGTTGAACTGTGACTCCAAACTGCTCAAGGTCTCTATCTCTGCTGCGCTTCCATCACTTGACTATTTTAAGATACTAAGGACACACACACACACACACACACACACACACACACACACACACACACACATGGATACACACGGAACAATTATAAGCATTCACATCCATTGGTCTTCCACCTGAAAAGCACATGCCCACACATACACAGAGATTCCAAATATCTCTTGACCTTTAGCAAAGCATACGATGACAAGAACTGTCTTTCCTTTTAACCTTCTCGCCCTACTCTTCTACGGTTATCGCTTCCCTCTCAGACCTTACCCAGATTATGTCTCTTAACAGCTTGGCCACTCTAAGCAGAATGTCAGCTAAAGAAAAGGAACGAAATGAGCCAACAGCACACGTCATGTTATATTTCTGAGTTATGACTAATGGCAATTAAGACCACGGGCTTGAGTAATGAGTTGTTAAGAAAATGAAATGGGACATTAAAAAGGCCACACTCTCCTGCTATTAGTAATCTGATAGTTCTGTACTACACTGCGCACTTTTGAATTTATTACCGACGCCTGCAATGTAGCTTACTGTTAAGCTGCAATGCTTAAAGATGGCAGTGAAGTATTGCTTATGATTAAAACAATCGCATTCCCTGCTCCTCCCCCCTGCTTTAAAACCTGCAGTGCTTAATTTCCTTTGGCCTTGCGTGTTTGGCGAGCTTGGTGGTAACTTGATTGGTCAGCTGCGTGCCTTTCCTGTCTGATGATTGGATTTGGTTCTCATGTGTCCAGAGCACACCCCAACACACCAGGATGAAGCAGATTAACTAGATTTTGTGTTTTTCTATGCTCTCCCTTTCTCGCTCCATCCCTGGCACTGTTATTGGAAGAAAGTGATAATTCCCCTGCACTTCAAACACAGCCCCCTAACTAAGACTCCGCTTAAGTCTCCTCCAAGGAAAAGCTGCCTGCCTGTGCACAGATGTCTCTGATTAAATTGTATCTCAGAGAGAGAAAAAGAGAGTCCTCCTTGCAGCTCCCCCCCTCCTTTATGCTACCCCCTTTCTCTCATTCCACCCCCCCACCCCATGTCTCTCTATCTGTCTCTCTGTTAGCTTGCTCAACTGGCTGTTGCCAAAAGAGCCTTGGGCAACGAATAAATTGCTTTGGTTTCAACAGACAGAGAAGTTGGCCGAGACAAGCTGAATCAGTGCATTAGATGCGAAGGCCCCCTCATAGACTGGAAGTTAGCCTTTAGCACAATCATTGACCGTGAGTGATGATTATGTCTAATTGAAGGAGACTTTCGCTACCTGTAACACAGCTGGGGGGCCTTGAGCATATTGGACAGATGAAAACAGACAGGGAGAAAAGAACGGGGTGTTTGTTACAGGAGATGATGATGAGATGAAGACAGAAATTACTGGGAGCAAAAAAAGAAAAAAAAAGAAAGAATTGTTCTTATAAGTGGCACATCTGAGTGTGTATAATACAAGCATTTGTGCAGAGTTAATAAAATTCAAATATATAAATTAATTAAGCGTGACTAGCCAGCATTCTTCTTTCATGCAAGTCCTCTGGCTGTTTAGTTTTCAGCATTTGGATCGTTGAACATATTTGTTGCTACTGTAGAAATGCATCTGCTTAAAATCGGCTTCTAACAAGGAAAATGTGCACAAAAAAATAGTGGAAAAAAAACAGATTTCTAGTGTGCTTCATAGCCTTTCAAATCATTTCCAAAACCCATAAAAAGAGTGCACTTGAATGCAGACTGGACTAGAGCTGAATGTACAATATGCAAAAGCTTCTGGGCAATTTAGAGGGAAAAAAATCAATATGTTCATTGTGCATTGGGAGGGAAAAAACACACACACTCTCCAAATTTAAACACTGGAAATAATAGGATATTTTCTACAGGCTTTATTACAGCAAGTGTTTGGAAGTGTTTAAATGATCACGTAACCAAGAGCCAGGGCACATAAAGTTGTGCGCATAACATGCATGTGTGTAGGTGAATGTTGCTATGTCTGAATCTGTTTGTAGGCCGCTGTGCGTGTGTGTGTGTGTGTGTATCTGTATGTGTGCAGGAATGAACGGCTGAGCTGAGCAGACGAGTGCCAAAGACAAAAACAGCCATAGTACCCCCCACCCCTCCCTTTCCTTCCATGTCCACATGGCACCGGGCTCCCTGGCACGAACAGTGGCCATGGGAGTCGCTTCAGATCATCTAGGAGGGTATTGGATGGCCATGGCTGCCTTTTGCAATAACCTGGCAAGGTCCAAATTCATTAGGGTAAAATTTGGCCCTGGCTGCAGCGCTGTAGTGCCCATAGCATTTGGCCCTGCTGCGCTGTGGTACGCTAGGCCGAGCTTCGGAGCGTTTTTGCTGGATCCAGAGAGAGCCATTAGCGGCTGCATGTGATGATGGTTATGCTCCCCAGTGTCAAACACAGATAGTTGCCTTTGAATGATTTGAGCGATTACCCTTTTCACACAAGCTATGGAATAATGGGCTAGGTGAGAGAGCGCAGGGAAGAGCGAAAAGGGAGGGAGGAAAAAAAGAGCGGGAGTCAGAATCTCAGTGGATAGTTTAATATGAAATAAAAGAGAAGTCATTTTGATTTCACAAAATTTAGCATTTCAATTTTTGTTTCCAATCTTGCCCACTGAGTCATGTCATTTTATTTTTGTCTGTTAAATAATCAAAATATTAAATTTCTCCAGATTTAGAGAAAAATACCAATAATATCAGTGGTAAATGATTATGGGGCATTTAGCAACAAAACTGTATTTCTTTAACATATATTGTGGGAAATAAGCACGTTTTAAAGGTTTTTTTCAGTAATTGACCCTTGTGAAAATATTTAACATGCTGAAGCAAAAGTATAAAGTAGAACTCCTGGTTAACAAACTAGTAGTTGTGACAAATTACTTCTAATATTTGTTATACAATCATGAAAACTTGAAACAATGCTACTTTATATAACCAGATACTGTACAGCAATGATGTAGTTTGGTAAAATGAGGCTTTTTAAGAATCTCCCTGCAGTGCAGCTATTTGCACTGACTGCATTTCACTAAACCACTCATTCAAACACCAACTGAAACCACCTCCTCAGCTGTACCAGAGGTGCATCTGTGTGATGAATGAAATGCCAAAAGGCCTAGTTGCTGACTTCAGAGAGCAACGTAGAATCAATACTTTGCCAAAAAAGAGTAAAAAAGAAAGAAAAAAACAACACAAACAGGACTGAGGTGCTGACAAGAACCTGCCCACCATTCAGAGTTCACAGTGTGCAGTTTTTGTGCTTCTTTCAGGCTTTGGTCCTCTGGGGCTGCTTGCTCAGTTGAAGTTAACACTGATCTGATCTGATCTGAAACTTACAGACTTTTCTTTAATCTTTCTGTCTGCCTTCCTTTGAGGAGTACAGTTTTGTTTTGTTTTGTTTTTTTTATATATATATAACTATCTTTGTTTTTCTTTCTCTCATAAGATCGTTGTTTGATGTCTCCGATGGTTTTTCTTACACACTTCTTGTTGCTAACACATTTGTCTACATTGCTTACCTTTTCACTGCCCCTCGGTGTTCGCAGCAGCTACACATCTTTTCCACTGTTTTTTTTTTTTTTTTTAATCTTAACTCTGGCATAGCTTCAGTTCCTCAAGCAAGCAGTGGAACGACTGAAGTTTTCTTGTCCCAACATGTAATTAAGCAGTTAAAACTGTAAGCTCATCTCCACAGAGGTGTCAGAGTACATACTCCATACAACAAGCCTGCAATGTAAATGAATACAAATAATTTTAATTTAATCTATACACCAGTACCTTTCTTCTGTGACTTGTTATTCTTAGATTTAAAACTATTATGTTGTGTCTATTATATAATTCTTGGGTCTTTTTATTTTCCCTCACAGAAAAACTACAAGGATGTTCAAAGATTCAAATGTGAATTTGGAAAATGTGGTGATGTTTGGTTATTCCATGATAAAGTAACAGGTGACAACAAAAGTGTAGTGTATGAATAGATGTGTCACACCACTGCAAATGATACACACTGGATACCAGATAACACATGCCACTCTCACATCAAATATAAAGCTGAAAGCACAATAAATATGCATACATATACAGAGCAATCTTCCTCAAACAAACAGCTAACAGTGTTAATGGAAATATAGATCCTATATCACAAAATAGCTGCACGGCTACTCGAGTTAGATGAGTTGATTAAAACAATCACGCATCATACTATGAGTAAGTACATACAGTACTGCATGCACCCCGTGTGCCTCCACAGGATTGTGTAGAAAAAGGAAATGTGACTGTCCATACATCAGTATGTACTTGCATTTGTGTGTGTGTACTAAAAAAAAAAATCCCATTCTGCAGTACAGTGCAGCAGGGCCATAAACAGGGGGCACCTCTCCTATTTGATAACAGATAGGCTCCCGTAGGATCAGCCATTATTCCTTTGCATTTCGCAGAGCAAATGAACTTGACAGATGGCTGTGTCACCCAAACCCTTGACTACCAACCTGATTATGCAGAAAACAATACAATAGAATAGAGCAGGGGAATCATTACCGGAGGTAGGGATTGCGAGCTCGAGAGCACACCCCAGCACCTCACCCACATTCGAGGACAATGCAGCACAGCCCAACAAAATTACACTTGTGAAATTGAACAGCAAGAATGAGTTTAACATAAACTGGGTTACGGTCAGGCAATCTGTCATCAGGCTAAAGCCATTGTCTAGGGCTGCTTGCATGGCATATGAACCCATCCGTCATCTCTGGCTCCATTAATGGCTGCTGCTCAGGTTTTAAACTGTAGAGGTTTACTTGCTGGGGCAAGGCTCCCCTGGTGCATGTGTATGCTTTATGAGGAATGTGTCATTTTGTGTACTGGATGGTTTTGTCTGTGGGGAAGTGGCTAAGAGAGACTGGTGTTTGCTTAGGCCCACTGTAAATCTTTAGAGATGAGTGTGACCTTTTTTGCCTTGTAAAACACTTCCTTCTCAAAAAAAAAAGAAAGAAAGAAAGAAAGACAAGAAGCATTTTGCCCTTTTCAACTTAACTGTCATGATTTCAAATATTTTTGAGAGTTCAGTTGTAGGTCAATGAGTTTTCAATCTGAAGTGAAAATTGAGAGTCTTCAAACACACAGCAGCTAGAGGAAAAATGCACCTAAAAAACCCAACAGGTGTTGTACCTGGAGAATCATCACAAAAGGACAATGTGATCCTGAAGCTGTGATTTCACCAAAAACATCAGAAGTTACATGCTGAAATCATTTTCATCATATTACTCAAAGCGTGTCGCGTGAGTAGAAATGTCAAGTTGTACTTGAAAGTTCTTGACAACATCTGATCCAGCTGTTTAATTTGGCACCAAAGGCATTGTTCCCTGTTTAGGGTTGTGAATGGGCCCATGACTGGCTTTGGCTTTTGCCTCTTTTTATGAAGGTTTAACTTGTGTTTGTGAGTTCTTTTCAGTTCAATTCAATTTTTTGAAAAGACACTTTGTTTGTTTCAACATATCACCAAATTGCTCATCAGTATAGTAAATATAATAAACAAAAACAAAGCCTTTTAGCTTGCTTGATGATTTTTATGTCCTTTATGTTGCTGCTGTTTTCTCTGAAATTTTAATTTATTTTTCTTCTCACCAGAAAAACAAACCTGTTGTCCAGTGAGCTTTTGCCCTTTCTCTGAGGCATATTTTTAGACTTCATCCTTACCACTTACATAAACAGAGTACAAATGAGTTTGTATTACCCACATTCTCTCCATTGAGATTGTGTGAGTTTCATTAAGTTCTTGTTTAAAAAGGCAAAAAAAATGCTTCCCCATCACTCAAAAGATCAGGCTGTTAGGATAGCAAAATGAGGTGAATGTACCTCTTCTTTCTCAATGTAATGTGAACTTCCATAGCATAGTGGCAGAGTGTGTTTTACTACTTCAACCTCATATCCTGAAGCTGGTGGTTTAGTCGAAGTATTTGTGAAGCACATGGTGTAAACAAAGCTTAAAAGGCTGCAAATGCCATAAATAAGAACTCTGAAGTCTTTAGTAGAAAGTTTGTTTAACCTGTACCATTTCCCCTCCCTCTAGGAGTAGTGTGTTTCCCTCTCCATGCTGTTGACAGTGTGCCATGCTGCATTGCCAGCTTTCAAAGCAAACCAACAGTGGCCTTGCATCGGTTTAGCACCCTGCTGTTAGGTGTGTACACACAGCAAGTCAAATCAAAGACCTTGTTGTGCTTCAGCACAGGGCAGGTTTTCAGTGGGGATAAATAAACCTTAAATAGGAAATCTCACACTGTCTTGTAAGCGGGCTCAAGAAGGCACAGCCTTAAAAGAGGTGAGCAAGTAGTGAGGAAAGGGGAAAAAATGCTCTCTTTAAATGACTTCGATCTCTGGTGTGATGAATCACAGAGTTGCAAATCCCTTTTTAGCTAATTGCTACCAGCATGTGAGATTTCGGCCCTACTCCTCCTCCATGTTCAATATCAATTTTCAGGGCCGACAGAGAGAGATAGCCCTGGTCCGTTCCCCTGAGTCTCGCCAGTGGCTTCGCTGATAAAAACTGCACTAACAGCACTTAGCTATTTCAGAGAGTGAGGGAATGGGCACACAAACACACACACACACACACATACACAGAGTCTCTTATTCACAGCTGTGTGTGGTAATGAAGGAGAAAAGATGGGCCAATCGAAGTGAAACAGGGAACAGGCTGGTGTCATCTGCTCTGTGACCTTCTGAGAAGACTGTGTGTGTACATGTGTATGTGTGTGTGCGTGCTCTCCTCAAGAAGTCTGGAGGTCAGACCTGTGCTCACTGAAGGGAATTAACATTTGTCTGCTTCGCTAAGGACAGGCTGTCCCCCATGGAGAATGCAGAAAATGTGTGCATTTTCCATGTGTAATTAAGGGTCATGCAGCAGCATTTTGCGCTCCGCAATTAGCATTCATACACTATACATGACTTTTTTCTTGCATCCCCAAACAGAAACTATTGTAGTATATGCATGTTTCTGTTTTTGAATATTTGTTTAATGTGTGTGTTCCGTCAAAGGTTTATCTCATCTTGCAACGGGAGTCATTTAAACATGGTATGTAAAGTAGCTTGAGTGAACAGCATGAATTAGTGTAGATGCTGTGCTTTTCCATTTCTTATACTCACTGTTCACTTTCATATTTGATTCTGAACCAGATCCAATATGCTAATATTGGCAACATAGAGTTTTACAGAAGGTTTATTGTAATTTAATAAATGCAAAGGAAAACAAAGAAATAGAAAAGCAGAGGAAGTAGCATCTAATAATTTGACCACCAAAGACAAAAAAAGTAACTGAATTTGTCACCATTTATCAAAATTGGCTGTAAAATACACACGCACCCACACACACACTCATATATATATATATATATATATATATATATATATATATATATATATATATATATATATATATATATATATATATCTGTAAGTCTCTGAGTTTCCTGTGGTCGTTTGCCCTTGACCATCCCCAAGAGGAGCGACACAGCAGAAATCTTGACACCTTCTGCTCCACATCCTGCCTTGACAATTAAAGCACTACTTCCGCCTCAAAATCCATCATGGAAATATTTGAACCCACTGCACTCCAGTCAAAAGGATAGCCACACACTTTATGAGAGTGTGGCTATTTTTGCTGTGGTGATTTGGCTACATTTAAAAGTGACACAATTGGGTTTTACGTCTTTGTAAAAGGTGGTGCCAGAGGCACTCCAAAGGCCGGTGAACTGCTGAAGCTTCAGATAAAACCATTATAGCAGTCTGCCAGTGGTTTACCAAGCTGGTTAGCTTGGTAACTGTCAAAGAGAAATATTTTAGTTGCATTTTTTTTCTAACAGGACACACGTAGTCCAATCAAGATATGAATTTGTATTTTTAACTCTTGTTTCAGGAAGTGTTTGGAAATTATGTGGTTTTATTCTCCTAACTATTTCTTTTATCACACAATTCTTCCTGACCGTGGCTCAGGGGGTTGGGAAGCGTATCTGTAACCGGAAGGTTGCCGGTTCGATCCCCGGGCTCTCTGTCCTGGTCGTTGTGTCCTTGGGCAAGACACTTTACCCTACCGCCTACTGGTGTTAGCCAGAGGGGCCGATGGCGCGATATGGCAGCCTCGCTTCTGTCAGTCTGCCCCAGGGCAGCTGTGGCTACAACCGTAGCTTGCCTCCACCAGTGTGAGAGTGAATGAATAGTGGTATTGTAAAGCGCTTTGGGTGCCTTGAAAAGCGCTATATAAATCCAATCCATTATTATTATAAAGTGAGACTACCCTTTTGCTTATGTATTTTGTAACACGTGAATGAAACTGATGTTATTCAACAGCTGACCACTATAGTAGATATTTTCCTTTTCCTTTACCTGTCTTTCAACCCTTTTAATGGTTTTGTTTTATTTGTTGCTAAAAGGCCTTTCAGCGGACTAAAGTCACTCTCCTGCCTGATTATGCAAAAAGCTTTTAAAGAGGTAAAGTGGAGAGAGGTTTGAAAGATCTGTGGCCTTCACACCCTGCTCCCTGTAACCCTCTGCTCTCTTCTTTACTCTAATCTGATTTCTAGTAGACATCTTTGATCTAGGCCTGGGCAAGAGTAAAGCAAGCTGCTGGGGCCTTGCCTCTACAGATGAAGTGAGTATGGAGATTAGCAGCCTTCCCTTACAGCTTTAGTGGCTAATACCTGATTAGGGCCCAGAGTCAGCCAATTGTCTCAATGCTGGCTATCAATACCACCACTGGCTCTAGAGGGAGGGTGGGGGGTGGTTGGATTGAGTAGAGGATGGGGGGATGGAGTAGTAGTGTTGGTAATATTGGGGAGAGAGGGTTGGGATAAAGGTTGATTCCGTAATGGATACTCATTTTATCCCACCCCACTAAGAAGATTAGGCCTTGGGGTGTCATATTAGCTGTGCTCTCTGGGCCTTTGGTGGTCCATGCAGCTGGTTCTCCTTTCCTATTTTCTCCTTCCACTGCTTTCCTGTTGTGGAATATTCTCTTGCATTACACAGTACTACTGGATCATGAAAACTGAGTGTTAAATATCCCACTTTCCCTTTTCAAAAAGAAAAAAAAGACCAGGACTGATCTAGTGTAATGCTTAACATCTGCTTCAAGTTAGAGAAAACTCCTATCATCTTTTGAGGACTCAGCTGCACCATGCATACTTTTAAATAAGGGATTGGAAGACATTTGATGTATGAGGTGAGATACACTGCAAGTGCATTTTGCAAAAAAGAAAAAGAACAAAAAGAAACATAACAAATCTGATGCCACTTGCTGAAAATGAGACAACTCTTTGTTCATTCTATCTTGCTATTCATCTGAGATGTAAATTATGTTTAGGGAATGTTGCGTCTTAACTAATTAAGGCCTTATCATTAATTCAAGATCAACACCATCTTAAGTTTTGTGTTACATCATGAGTAAAGAGTTGTGAGACATAGCTGGCAAAGAGGCCAAACAGGAGGCCATGAAAGTTTAAAAAAATGTGTTTAAACATCTTCTTGACTGTTACTTTGTCTCTGTCTTGCCTTCTACATTGCTCTCTTTAAGTCATTGAGCTTAACAATGACAAAGCAGAGGCATCTGTGAACAATAAGCTTTGCCAGTTACAACACTGGAGACAAGTAAATGGCTCTTTCCTCTGTTAGTTGGGTTTAAAGTTATGCTCCAACTGGTGAGGTGAGTGGTTATTAGTACAGTGGACAGCTACCAAAAACAGGTATAATGGAAATGCTATATAGTACATGAATTATTTAAGCATGTATAACATTTTATTCTAAGTATCATACTCTACAGAAGAGGACCTTAGGTGTCAATCAAGTTCGCCTATTTAACAAACAGTAGTTAAAATGCAGTTACGTGTAAAACTGATATATGATAGCTATGGAGTTGTGCTCCATTACCCACTATAACTGCATGGGAAAAAAAGTCAAATACAGGGTGGTGTATTGGGGGACATGGTGTAGAGACAAAGAATTAGAAAGATGTGCGGTTTAAGGACAAGCTCATTTGTCTCAAATGCATCATTGTTCTAAGAGCTGCATTGTCTTCCAAGTATACTCTACTATTTAGAATCTTTTACTCTTTGTTCCACACACACGCAGATTAAAGGTGTTGAGCTATGGCGTGTGTGTGTGTGTGTGTGTGTGTGTGTGTGTGTGTGTGTGTGTGTGTGTGTGTGTGTGTGTGTGTGTGTGTAAGGAGCAGTCTAGACTACATGCTTGCATGACTGTGTGCATATGGCTTATTATTGTTGTGCAGAAACTCCAACCGGGAAATTTTAAAAATAATAATAGGTAGAGATTTGCTTTGTGTGTACACTATTTTGTTTAGGCCTGTTGGACTTAAAAGATGCAAATGACTAATCCGTCATTACCTAAGATCTTTATCTCAAAATTGCTAGTCAAAGCCGCCATTTGTCTTCTTTAGCTACCTGCTAGCTAGCTGAATTACTGGATGCATGAGATTAATTGTGTGAACTTATTTGTTGAAGTGCTGTGTTGTCTCCTTCCTCAAGAGGTGTGGTTGCTGTGTTGTTGGTGGTGATGGTTGTGACATATGTTGGGGAAAATAAGTATTTGAGCCCATGATGAATTTGTAATCTTGCTTACTATTGCAAAAACGGTAATTAGATTACTGTTACTTTCCCGTAGGAACGCTGCGTTACTGCGTTACTAAAACCGTGATTTTTTGCGAGAATGTCTCACGACAGTGACGTAAGCGAGTGCGCCGTTAGAGACAACAGCTGTGTGCAGATCAACAATGGATCACATATCGATTGTGGGAGAGAGTATGAGCGTGCAGCATTTAAAGCGTGGAAGCACTGACCTTACTTTGAGTTTGATTCCATAAAAAGTGACAAAAACATTAGCGTCCATCGTGCGTGGGAAGAAAACTTCTTTTTACAGCGAAAAAAACCCCTAAACTTCCGCGCAAGCACCGAGTGCGCTATGACATAATGGGAAACTCACAGAGAAACTGGCGGATTCTTCAACTGACCGCGGCACACCTGCACCAGGGTAACCCTCCGCCTACCGCAGTCCTGCTTTACAGGTGAAAATAGAGCAACAGGACCGCTGAGTCTTTGACTTTATTTATTTTCTGCTGTGTTTTACTTGCATCTATTTGAAAGACTGAGTGTACCCATATGGAAAAGATATATATAAATCTTATAAAGTTTGTATCTGTCTTGTGTGAAACTTGTATGAAAAGCATATAAGAGTGAAAACAGATATAAGATCCCTTGAAAAATTATATAATGAAACTTGTATGTTTTGGATACTTACTAAAACAATGTATGAAAGTAATGCGAAAGTGGCCACTTTCATGAGTAAATCATGTAAGCCTTATATGATTTACTCATGAAAGTGGCCACTTTCATGAGTAAATCATGTAAGCCTTATATGATTTACTCATGAAAGTGGCCACTTTCATGAGTAATCACATATAAGTTTTTACTATTTCTTTTCCGTATGGGTAAACACAAAAAATATTTTATTTTATGTGCTGGAATGTGTAGAAAATAGGTTTAAAGGTTAAACTAATTCATTCAAGTCAGAGAATGTTGCATATAATTAAATTTTTGCTTGATGCATAAAGTTTAAAGATTAAAACTAATAAAACAAGTTTAAAAAAGAGACTTTTCCATTTGATTACATTTTGTATGATGGATTATGTAAAAAAAGTAGAATTGGGCTGAAAGATCTATCGCTTTATCACCTCTTCAGGTTGTAAATCGTGTTTTTAAAAAGTAACTAAATAACTAAGTAATTAATTACTTTTGAAAATAAGTAATCAGTAAAGTAACGGGATTACTTTTTGGGGAAGTAATCAGTAATTAGTTACTGATTACTTTTTTCAAGTAACTTGACCAACACTGGTGAGGAGCTTGTTAATGGTCTAAAGACAGTTGGGACCAGAGTCACCAAGAACAGAATTGGTAAGCTGTGATACCATTAAAACCATGCATCGCCCATAAGGTCCACCTCCCTAAGAAAGCACATGTAGAGGCCAGTGAACATGAAAATGATTCATTGAAGGCTTGGGAGAAAGCACTATGGTGACACAAAACCAAATCAAGGTCTTTGGCATGAACTCTCACCCACCATGTTTGGAGGAAGAGAAATGCTGAATATGACCAAAAGAACACCATACCCACAGTTGAGCACAGAAGTGGAAGCATGTGCTTTAGGACTATACCTTTTAGGCTGTACTAAGGGTATATGATTGCTTCACTGCATTGAGCCATTGGCTGTATCTCGGGAGGTAGAGCGGGTCATCTACTAATTTGAAGGTTGGCGTATTGATATCTGGCTTCTCCAGTCTGCAAGCCAAACATTCTTAGACAAGATACTAACTCCAAGTTGCTATCCGATGAGTATGAATGTGTGAATGTTAGATAGAAAGCACTTCTGCTTGTATGAATAGGTGTGAATGGGTGATTGAGGCATCTTGTATGATGTGCTTTGAGTGGTCTTGGAGAGTAGAAAGGTACTATATGAAAATCACTCCCTTTACCATTTACAATGCTCTTGGATGAGAACCTCCTTCCCTCAGCCAGAACACTGATGATATGTCAGGGATGCATCTTCCATTATTATATGCTTGATAAGACGAAGGCTAAATAAGAAGTTCATTAAGATCATGGAGTGGCCGAGCCAGTCAATGGTAGATATTCTGTCTAAAATAAAACTACCATAAAAGTTAGATAACTGATCCATTTTTATTTTTATATATTTAGGACTTTACATGTTAGATTTTGATGTCTGTAGAATCACCTTTAATGGCAAAATCCTGAAGTGATAATTTTCTGCATGACATTGTCAGTCTCTCATGCTGTTGTTGACTATTTTTGCAAGTTGCTTCAGTTCATTGAGGTTTGTAGCACAGCTACATAAGGTTGCCACTGTGGCATTTTTATCTGGCTGAGATCTGGACTTTGACTGGTCCATTTAACATCATGATTCTTTCTTTTACAACCATTCTGTGGTAGATTTGCTGCTGTGTCTGGGATGATTTTTCTGTTGCACGACCCCATTTTGGCCTAGTTTTAGCTGTCAGGCAGATGGCCTCACATTTGACTGTAGAATAGTCTAGAACTCCAGAACTTAAGCTGTGCTGCCATGTTCTTTTTAAAGAGAAGATGTTTTCTTATGGCAACCTTTCTTATTAATGTCATAATTTTTCAGTCTTTTCTTAACTGTACTGCCATAAATTTTATCACTTAACTTGCTAATTAAGCTCTTTAGATGATGAGATTTGTAAACATATGGACCATCTGAAAAGGCCCGTGTGAAATATTTCCCACTTGCTTTCTATTAGACAGCAAGAATCAACGTTAGTGACTCAAAAGCAAATTGTATGGGAATCAGCAATAAAATTATGAACTTTTTCTGTTGAATCCTGACATTTTATTTTATGGTAATTTCATGGGGGTTTTTTTGCTACTTTGTTTTTCATGGGAAAAACTTATAAAGAGAAGTATGATTTAAGGCAGTGCAACCTTTTAATGGACAAGTTGCCATAGTATGGGTATACACTGTCCTTTGGTCTTTTGTCAGATTCAAATTTTGCTTGGTGCATCTTATTTTGAAAAACATAGGCCAAATTCGAGGAACTCGAAGAATAGTCTACAAACCAGTAGGCAATGGCGGTTGTGGGTGGTTTTGTCCATCTTTTATATACAGTATATGAGACTGTCCGAGACTATAAAACACACAGACACATTATGGCTTCCACAGAGGACAGGGTAATGCAGGCACTTCTGTGACCTTTCCAGCGACCCTTCCCTCTAATGGGACAAGTGGATCTAAACAATGGCAGAAAATGCAAATGCACAGCCAGAGACAGAGAGAGTCCATTAGACCCACAGGTTCAGAGTTTTCCTTGAATACTCAACCCATCTGTACCTGCACATACATGTCAGTTTTCACAATAAAAGTGTTTATTTCATGTATCACTACTTATCATCACATTTGTCTCTTAGGTAATTTTATATAAACCACTTAGTAGTTTTTTCAGTGCTGAGGAAAAAAACAAAGTTTAACTCAATACCAAATTTAGTTTTGTGATTGTAACCTTCCTGCCTCCCCTGCCCAACACCCACCTCTGTCAGTAGTAGCCATAAACCTATTTAGAGCCCCAAAGGAGTAGCCTAGTTAACGCCTCTGCTCCCCCATGGTCAGCTAATGAGAAGGGGCATGCATTTCTACCAACCCCTTCCTCTCACTCTCTCTCTCTCTCACTCAGCCCTCTCAAAGTGGAATCGATCCTTGATGTCAAAGGCCTACAATTTCTGGAGTACTCAGCCCAGAATCCCCCAGCCAAGCTCCCAGTAGAGCCAAATTAGCAGACCTTCAACACATCAGGGCCTTAATAAAATAAAGGTTAGTCTCTGAGTCTTTCATCTCTGCTTCAACTCTTGCACTTTATAACCACACTACATATTTACCAGTTTCCAAGCTAAGTCTAATGAGTATATCATATTGAGCTTTTGATGTACAGCAATAAACCATTTGGTGTCATTCGGTGACCAAATGTCATTGATAAGGTGGCACAGGATGAAACTGACAGACTCTTTGTTATTTCATTTCCATTAATAATCTATGATCTTCTTGTGCCCCTCGCCTCTAGAATGGTTGCAGGGTGTTTACATAAATTGACAAGGATGCTGAAAAGTCACGCTGCGATTTTTGAAAAGTATTTTAGCCCCCAGAAGACATGATAAAAATGGTTTTTATTAATTGGATAGTAACCAGGCTCTGTTTACATATTTCATATCCATTTATTATGTTTTCTTTGCTCAGCCATGGAAAGGCATTTGACTGACACAAATGCATTATTCTATTTGTGTGTTATGTCCCATGGGCCAGTTAATTTTTTCTTGAGTGGGTAAATTTAAAGGAAATACATCACAAGTCTAACACCCAAGGATGTTGTCTGTTTTTTTTCCTCCCTCTCCCTCCTTTGCTTCCATTTCCTTATGTTTCCATTTGCTCAAAGAAAATCAAAACCATGGTACAGTTGAATATATTAATTAAAAGCAGTGTTGAAAAACAAGAAAGAAGAGAGCATTCGGTTTATGCTTTTAGGTCAGTCTGCGCAAGAAGTATTTGTTGGTAAAGGGAGCTCTGAGTTTTGTCAACAGTCCTCATATTGGAATTCATCATTCTGAAGATGAAATATGTCGGAAGAAAACAATCTATTCAGTCGTTTATTATTCTTCAATAATGAATTTTCGTCAGGAAAATCGAGGAGCTGTTTTTAACTGCCAAGACCATTTGGGGTGGGGGGGGGGGTGAAAGGATGATTGATATATTTGCTCCGGTTGACATGCTGTCATTTGACTAGTCATATTTGCTTCATCACTTGACAAACCGTGGACTTGATGATCTTTCATGTGAGCCATGCAAATGTACTTTTTTAAATGCTAGTAAGACGAAGGACAATCCCAGGTGCTAAAGAGTCAGTTTCACCTTTACTTTTAAAGTCCAATGACAATCAAGATATTCTCTCATAAGTTGAAAAAAAAGAACTTGCAATTTAGTAATTGTCTAAACGTAAAACTCCTAATAGACGTGCAAATTCTCATATATATTAGCCACTCTATTTCTGAGCTGCAAGAGCCTTTGTTAACATGGTGTTTGAGCTTTCATCCAGCAAGCTTGTAGTAAACGAAAAAGTGAGGAAAAGGAATCTTCAATTTGGTGAGCACAACCTGAGTCATTATTAGAAATGACAGTTGAACCTGATGAAATTGTATTCCCAATTGAAAACCAAATTACTATCAGGCCAACATGATTTCCTTGTGCTAGGACCATACTAATTTTATGTCAAAACATCAGTAAATGTATTTAAAAGCCATAATAGCTTATTACCATGCAGTCTTCCTTTGCCCTCACACGTGGACCCTATTAATCTAGAACTTCGATTTGCATGTAAATGTGGTCAACTTTCATATCATCAAAATACATGAGTCCTACACCATCAGCAGGCCAGTGAGCCCCTGTTTGTGTGTGTTTGTGCACGTATACATAAAAATGCGACCCACACCCAAAAATATATGCAAGTGTACTTGTATATGCTCAAGCTATTACTGGTTTTTATATGCATGTGAGAATGCAGCAGGTGAATGTTTATGTGTGTATGAGTGTTGGCATAGGAGGATTTAGTTTTGAAATAATGCATTGAGGTTTTATGTGCAATTACTGACATATATTGGTAATTTCAGAGAGGACAGGCAGGGTGACAAGACATGGAGAGAAAAAGAGGAATAAATGTATCATGGTATGATACCTGAGAGGTCAGTCGCTTCTGTGTAAGAGTCAGGGTATGTGTGACCTGACTAAGTCTGAGTTATCAGGATCAACAAAAACTCTTTTTTTCTATTATTTTTTTTTCATATCCTAATAATCCTACTGATTATAGTGTAAGCTAAAGATATAATTGGCTTCTATTTTGTGGCTTGTCCCAGTTTTACAAAATTAGTGGAAGTTTTTTTTAGTTTTTCTTTTTCTTTAATGTTTTTAAATCTGTGTGCAAACTGTGCCAGCTAAGATCCAACACAAATGTGACACAATTCAAGGGAAAGAGGTACAGAACTGCTTAAAAGGCCTTTTTAAAAGTTTTCCTTGCTGCTGGGAATGGATAGCTGCATCAGTGTGATGCCATGAACCTGAGCTGTGCCTCCAAGCATCATCTTACCATCTGCCCCAGAGACTGCCAGGTAATAGTTGCTTTTAACACAGAGCAATATCTTTGTTTTACTACACACAGAAAGGTATAGTTTAAAATTAGTTGACCACACTTTATTTGATAGTGAGATGAGTGGCCATTTGTAAATTCCTGCCAATGCTTTACCTGGCCTAGATAGAAACCCTTACAACTTTTTCTCCTAAACAATTACCCCCTCCTTCACATTGCATCCAGCACTACATAGAACAGCATCTATAGCCTAATTTGCACTCCCTGTCACTAGATAGGCCTTTTACGGGGTAGCACAACAAAATAGTTCACCTGCCCTTGTTCCGTCACTATTGACTGTGATGTCTTTATCCAAAAGAAGCCAGTCACACTGTGGCACAACAAGCCGAAGCACTGTCTGTGTTTGAAAGGATGTGAAACTGAAGTGATGGATGAATGAAAAAATGTGTGGGATAAGGTTAAGAGGAAAAGTGGAATTAGAAGGTATGAGTGGGGGTAGAGAAGTAAATCAAAGGATGGTGAAAGGTATGACAAAAGAGGATGGCAGGAGGAAGAACACAAGAGAAGGATGGTGAGGGAGGTTAGTGGTGATGGAGGTGTGTGTGTGTGTGTGTGTGTGTGTGTGTGTGTGTGTGTGTGTGTGTGTGTGTGTGTGTGTGTGTGTGTGTGTGTGTGTGTGTGTGTGTGTGTTTTGGGGGGAGGTGATATGAAAGCCATGCAGGAAGCTTTAATTGGTCCCTCTGTCCATGGATTCATCATTATTTTATATGCTGTGGAACCTTTGCATGGATAACTTACCTGAGGCCTCTACAGCTGTTTGATACAGCAAAGGAGAGGATGACTAATTTCACTGATCTGTTCTTTGCTTACAGACATAAGTGTTCACAACACAAACAGAAAGTTAGATTTAAAGAGGACAAATGAAATGTTTAACAAAAGTTGCATTAGCAGATATTAACATCTATTCAGATTAGCAATGTTGAGATTAATGATTTAAGTCATCCCACAGTTTCTTTTCACGATGCTAGTATTGTAAACAATGCTCTCATAAAGTAACTGTAGCCACATACAGAAATTACATTACAGTGTACCATCTCTAGAAATGAAGAGACTGCAAAATAAAGAGACAAGTGATCTTCGAGAAACACAAAGAGCACTTTACACACACACACACACACACACACACACACACACACACACACACACACACACACATATACAACAAATTGATGTCTTATTAAAAATCAAAGCACAGGCAAGAGGAAAGGGAGGGTAGAATAAGAGGTCTAAGGGAAAGATAAGGGCAGTGAAAAAAGGGTAGGTTAAAACGTAAAGAGGAGAAATGGGGGTGGGTGGTGGGGGTGCACTGACTAAGGAGGCAAAACGATTTTCCATCATTATTGTGTAAAATATCATTTGATTGGCTGCTCAGTGGCAGGGGCCCCTGGTGGCTGCAGCTCTGTCGTCGGGCCAAGAAGGAAAACACACAGCTTTTCACTTTTTCTGTCAAAACTAGCTTTGCCCGAATGGTATCACTTTAAATGCCATGACAGTGGAAGGTAGAAGGGAGTGTGATGGGCCTAAGGGTATACATAGACCCAATATGCTAGTGACACTGATACAAGTGTAATTCTAGACTATTAGAGTGACACAAGAGATTCTCCCAACCAATAGAAACACACACACACACACACTCAAAGCCCTGAACACAAAGCAGCTGAGGCGGCCAGGCTGGAGGGGGGGCATATGTGGAACAGGCTGTCATGCCATGAAAATGTAAGAAATTCTTTAACCTGGCCTTTCCTGATCCCCTCCTCCTTTGAATATTTTATAATGCCAAAATGATTTATTAACTTGAGACAGGTACAGCTCAGTAGCGCCAGGTAGAGCCACAGGGACAACAGCAGGGTAAGACCCACAGGGTGCCACATTGATCAAAAGGCAAATGGAAAAGGCTGGTTTCTACCATATTTTACAGTGGATATTATTTTCAGTAATGCGTTCCTTTTGTCATAGAAGTAGGTTAAATTAGTTTTTTTTTCCTTTTAATGAACGGTGTAATGTAATAGTTATTAGAAAATGGAAGACATTTTTCTTTTTAACTTTCCTGCCTGCTGATTAATGTTTGCTATTTCAACTAATGGCTGCTACAATGTATCAACATCAGTCAGTAAATAGTCACCTATAATTCCATTTGTTTTATGGCTCATGATCGCCAGACACCATTTGGTCAAAAATGTCACAAAGGTCACTGAGATTGCCATTTTTCCATTCCACAGAAGGGAAAAATGGCAATCAGACACTTAATACTTTAAACACTTCATGTTGGGGAAACAGAAAAGGAAAAGACAGAAAGAAGTAGGAAGGCATGAGTATGAAACAAAATAAATTATACAACCAAAAAGAGCTAGAGAACCATGAACAGATAAATGAGACAGAAAGGGAGAACCATCGAAATGGAGCGAGAGCGAGGGAGCAGTGAAGCAGATAGGGCCCATGGGAGCCAATGAGAGAACAAAAGCGGCCCTTCTGCTAATTGACTGCAGAATTAGCCCCATCTCCCCCATTGGGACTGTGGTGAGGCAGTGGCAGATGGAGGCAGACTGGACACCAGAGCGGAAAAAAGGCCTGCAAAACCTGCCGTGAAGCTGTCCACAATTGTGGGTCACAACACTGCAATGTGCTCCTTGTTTAACAGGATGTGGCCAAGTACAGAGAAAGAATTGAGAGAGCTGTGTGTGGGATTAAAAAGGTCATCAGAAGAGGTTGGGACTACTGGTTGAGGGGAAGAGTGTAGAGAGAATAGGTAGGGCATGATTATCATTACAAAGGACTTCTTCAAGAGCAATGTGGCTGTTATTTATTTATTTAAATGTAGTTACCTCAATAATATTTAAGATATCCAAGAAAAATCATTCTGATTTTTTTTTCTTTTTAAAAACAGCCATTGTAATAACAGGTTCTTTTAGATATACCATTAATTAAGTAATTTAGAAGTAATGGAACAGATAATTCTAAGTGTACTCTTCTAGTAAATTTTAAACTTTTAATTTGAGTTAGAATTTGGTATGGCTCAATACTTAGGATTACATCTTACATAATATGCTACTTTTAATACTGAATAATATACATTATCACACTATACCTTGAAAGAGAACCAGTTAGTAGATTAGTCAGTACAAAGATTTTGATAGACATGTTGCTATTTAGCTATTATTAATCAAACATTTAAAGGAAAACAGAGAAAAGGAAAAAACAGAAAATATTCAACAGGTTTTTCTGTTCCTTTTTGTTTAATTTCTAGTTTACTGCTACTCTGATACTTGCTTTCTTCCTTTTCTTTGTCCTTAAACCTTTGTCAGCAGTTAGTAAAATGTATGTGCTGCAGCCTCATGTATTTGTAACAACAAACATTTCTGTATCAGCACTGTTTTTAATGTTTAAACACCCTGGCATAAGTGTATTTGTATTGTATAAGTATTTAAGTATTTGCAAAGTGTGAGTTTGGCTATTCTGCAAATCTTGCATACATTTGCTAAAACTGACTCATAAAAGTCCACGAGTGATTTTTTTCAGATAGTGGTGTGTGATTCATTAATAATAACCATCATCATCACAAAAATACTTAAAATATATATAGATTTTAAAAGGTTACTAAAACATTAAAATATAAAAAATATTCATAAATCGTCATACTCTTGATGTCAACTTTTCATTCCTTAAATTGGTTATTATAATCTGAAGGGGAAAAAAACAGATCCCAGGCTCCAAAATGGTGACAGAAATGCATTACAGCAGTTTGCCACCCTCACACCACACCATCCTGCATATCCAAGTAGCTACTCTTACTATGAAGTTGAATTAAATTGCTCAAAGCACTTTTTTAAAGTGCCAAAAGCAGCCATTCCCCTTCTAGGGATTACCCTCAGGAGTGTATTTATAGTTTCTTTCTCTCCTATAAAGGCTGTATGGAAATCAGAGAACTACAGACAGCGCTCATAGGTTGTTTTGAAATTCAAAAAAGGTGGGGAGTTAAACTATATTGTCCTTTTGAGGATGCAGGAGGATGCTTTCCATTCTGCACTGCACCATGACTGTCATAGTAATCTGATATGACAAATTCACATACAGTGGATTAGCTGCTGGTGGTGAAAGCCAGAGCGGTTAATATTTGTTGATGTTGCTTTTATCCAGGAAGTCTGGTATCCCTGGGATGTGGTACCATGATGAGGAAAGGAAAGGAAAGGAAAGGAAAGGAAAGGAAAGGAAAGGAAAGGAAAGGAAAGGAAAGGAAAGGAAAGGAAAGGAAGAAGCAAGAGAAAGGGTTTTCCGGGTAGAAGAATAAAAAAAATCTGGAGGCCACTGGGCCTGCTCATCACTTTGTATGCTGTCAAAATCTTTGATGTTCCCCAACTCTTGATGTCGGGGGCTATGAAAAATGCTTAGCTCAATTTAAGCCTCTCGCAAAAAAGGGCTAACAACTGTAATTAAATCATTAAATTCGTGTCTACGCTTCACAGAGCATAGAGAAAATTAACTTCCCACCAACCTCATTTTCTACTTGAACATGAAATAATGATTTTTTTTTTCTCAAGCTCATATAATTACAAAGCTAACATCTGATAGAGTCAGCATCCAGGGGGGATTATCACATGCATGAGTATTAGACCTCATTACCAGCTTGACTGCAAAATTATTACATCTTGTAATTGGATGGTGAGATTTATACACAGATTGGCCGGGTTTCTGTAAGATTGTAATTACAAGCTTCATTGGTTTGCTACTTATCGGAACTTCACAGAGAAAACAACTGGTAAAATGAAATGAGCATTTCATTAACCTATCGCCTTATCAGGGGAAAAACCTGTGTAACGTTCATGTATGCATTAACATAAATAGGATCATTCATTCTGCCGCCAGAAAGCCTGGGCCTGTAGTTCTTCTTGCTTTTTTTTTTGCAGTGAGGGTGGAGGATAGAAGAGAGAAAGAGAGTGGCGGTGGTGGTGTGGGTTTGATTGCAGTCGGAGTAGGAGGGGAGGAGGTTGTGGCAATATTCATTCATTTTGACAGAGTTTATTTAACCTTCATAATCCTATGTTGATGGGGAATGGAGGGAAAAGGGACACGTGGGCTAAAAAGGGATGAGATGGAAGGGGAGTAGGGGAAAGTGAGGGCAACAAGGGGCGGGGAGGGGGGGAGGAAAAAATAATAATATATTATTTGTCTAACGTTACAAGGGATGAACTCAATATATCTATTACTTAAAGAGTAACTGACTGTGAAAGTGTTCATTTCACGAGAGACGAGGCAGTGAGCTGGCAGGGACTCTTGGGGCTCCGAGGTGTCTGCTCTTTCCCTCTGCTCTAGCTCTCTCTCTTCCTCTCTCTCAGCTTTGATGTTTCCCTTTTCACTATTAACAGACTCTGGCCGTGTTCCTCTCTTGCTCCAACACAGCGGCAGGTGCGGCTTGTATGCCCACATAAATAACCTCCTAACACAATGACACCAGGGGATCGATTCAGATTTTGATGGGTGATGCTCCTCATACAAAAGGTGTGGGGGTTTGCACGCGTGTGTGTGTCTCTGTGTGTACATTAAGATGGGGGTGAGCAGAAAACAAATAGGGACAAGCAAGATGGGACAGACTGGAGGAAAGAGGTGGAAAAAAGGGGTTAACAAGAGTGATGGCGAGGGGGGGTATAAAATACTTCAATTACGAGGCGAACACAATTTCTCTGTTCTTAACAAGAGATTTCATGGTGTGGGCCAATGTTTGGCAGAAACAGCTGAGAGCCACTAATGCTAAAGAATTACACTCAAAAGGGGCCAGATCAACTGGCCCCTTTTGAGATGAGAGTCAGTTGTTATTGAACTTCATTGCCCAGACTGGTTTCTTTGTCAGCTGGGATCAATGATGCTTCAGCATGGGCGTGATGTAAAATCCCATGCTGTAACCTGTCACCCACTCTCTGAGTAGCCCCATGACTGCACTGGATACAGAAGACTTTTAAGTGTTTCCTCATTTACCCCTGTGTGAGAAGAAAATGTTTCACAGTATATCCAGGCCCTTTATCATGTGTTTATTTAGTATCATTTGTCCACTTGGCGTCTTAGGGGGGAAATAGGGGGAAAAAAGCTGAATTTAAATTGGCTGGCCAACATGCTTAACATGAGATTTCCAGGGACACTCAACAAAGTTGATTTTCCAGTCAAATTATGTAGAATTTGATGAATTTCTGCCTTAATGAGCTACTTTGGCAATTCAATCAAGTCACAATCTGTGTTCATAGACTTGCAGCACAGCGTTACATTGGTTAGCTTTGTCACCCTACAGCAACAGGGTCCTGGTTTGAATCCGCTCACTGGCTGGGCACCTGTGTGGAGTTTGCGCGCACTCCCTTTTTCCTAGGTGGGTTGTCTTTAGGTAATCTAGCTTTCTTCCACGGTCCAAATGCATGCATGTTAGGTCAACTGGTGATTCTAAATTGGCCTTAAGAGTAAATAGTTGTTTATATCTATGCATTAGCCCTGCAATAGCCCGGTGACTTGTTCAGGGTGTACCCCATTCTTTTTCTAAGCTGGTAGATGGGCTAAAGCCCTTGGTTTACTGACCAGTACTTGAGTTATTCAAATTGTATATTTATGTTTCCAGTCATTGTATACATTTGTAAGTTAGCTGTTGGCGTAGCAGCATATTTGCATAATTATAAAATATATGCAGCATGTGAAAAATGCTTTCTACATTTCTGTCTTCTCCTGCTTCTTTGTTTTTGAATAGCCTTTATCATTGGACTCCAGGATGATAAAAATAAATTATCAGGTCAGGATGTTTCCTGTTCCCAACATATTTATCTAATCCACAATCAGAATGGCTAAATCAATCAACTCAAGTTGTATATTCTAAGATACTCAACTTATTGTTTTCTTTTTAAGCCGATATTGAGGTCCTTCATGATTTTCTGAACAGATAAATAAAGAAAAATCCACCTAGTTTCTCTTCGCTCGAGCACATGGGAAGATTCAATCTGTGATGCAAAGGGCTAATCTCATACATCAATAACCTGTAAACCCTTTTGAAACCCCGTCTTTTTTTTCAGGTGTTGTCACTCTAGCGTCCCACTCGTCTCCCTAGGTCACTGTCTAAAACTCATTACAGAATTTGACAGGCTGCTGTTTTCATCTGTGACACCACATCATCCAATGGTTAGCCTAATCAGGAGCCACGATGGTATCAATAATTAGAATTCAAAGTGTTCTCTCAAGTCCCAAAGATGTCAACACAAGCCTTCAGAATAACAGAATGATAAATATGTTTTTTTCCAAAATTAAAAGCAGAATTTAATCCAGACATTTTTTTCCCTCCAGCGGTCTCTGCATTTAAAACCAGTACAACACTGAAAGAAGTAAAAACCCCAAAGCAACTAAAACAAAGTCAGTCTGATCATTAATAAAGGTGATAGCAGTGTTGTTAGGAGTGAGAGTCCAATGCAACCTGGGGAGCGTGTCCAGCAACATAAAAACACCAGATTTCAACTACTATCAATAGTTTGTACAAAGACACACCAAAGCAAAAAGCAAAGAAAAAAAAAGAAAATCAGCACAACATGATAACAGATGAAAGAAACAGCCTCATTAAAATTCCATTTGTCATGCTGTCTGTTGATCATTTTATCTATAAGTCTATCCTTTACACCACTATCAAAGGGTGTCATTTCAAAAGAATACTTCAGTGTAAAAAAAAAAAACATATTTTTTTTTCCCAAGAAGGCCGTTCTTTAAAATTCAATTAACTCTGTTTATGAATAAACGTGGGAATTGTATCATCTGAAAGCAGATTTGCATGCTCACATTTTTTTTCACTTTCTGAGGTAGCAAATAAACATCTGAAATGGGAGACTAACTCTTATGAATATTTCTAAGCTAATGTTCTAAATCAGTGTTTGCATCTCCCTCATTCAGACTTAGCATAAAATTATATGTGGGACAAAACAAGGACTTTGATATTACTTCTGTCTTTGTCAAAAGTCTTTTTTCCCCTGTACATTATGTGTTTACTCTACTTAGCGTACATCTGCTATTTTGGCGATATGCACATATAGTAAAGACTGGTAGTCTGTGGCTTAAAGCCTATTGGCTCGTGAGATTTGATACACTATTCATACATCAGAAGAAGTTTAATACAAAGTAATGGAATTAGTTTGACAGTTGCCAGTGTAGTCTTTGCTGCAGACTTGTAGGGTTTTTGTAAGTATACTGCAACAGGTCACAAAAAAAGCAAGTGTTCACATTTCATAAAGGTACATTTAACGGATAATACCACTTTAAATATGGAGACTGTGAAATCCCTCTGCTTGAAATGTATAGTTGAAGATGTCCTTGAGGTCTGTCGCTATAGCTGCAAATAGCTGTGCTTACTATTTTAGATGTCTAATTTTAAAAAAGAAAAATATATATTTCATCTAAAGATACTTTCATAAGTTTTTTAAGTTAATCCTCTTAGTTCAGTGGAGCAATAATACACTCAGCTCAATGCAGTTAAAACCTTTTAAAGCCCAGCAAAGGCTACATTCTCTTTTTCTCCCCTCTCTCTGCATCTCTCTCACTCACTTTTCTCTCTCTTCTTGGCTAGCTATAGCTATTCATTAGCTCCAGCCCCTATGGCAATGAGAGTCTTTAACCTCCATTAGATCTAATGTTGATATGTTTCCCCAGCAAAGAGCCAAAACAATTAACACCCCTTCTCACATTTCTTTCCCCTTGGCCCCTAACCACATCAAAATCTGGGCCCACCCGTTCATTACCCACCCCTGAGAATGCCCTTGGGAGGAAAGTCAGATCCCTCTGTTGTCTTTTGTATGTTATGCAGTTAGAAGCCAGAATGAGTTAAAAGTAACTTGTCAATACTAACGAAGTGTTGCGCTTTCCCCTTAACTTTGCCCCAGTGTGGCTGCTGTTGTTTTTGCTGTTGTTGTTTTTTTAATTAGATGAGGGGCTTAATCATGACAATACTTTATCATAATTCGTGAGCTAACACCTTCTGCTGTTAGTGTTTGGTTTAATTTACTTTATATTTAATATACCTTCAGCACCAGCAGTGGTGGCAGTGGTATTTTTGCTGTGGCAGCCTTGCTGATATAAAATATGTGTAATGAACCTATGTGGGCTATACTTTGTATTACGTTTTTGGATGCATAATACATAAAATACTCATAAAAGCATTGCATACCCATTTGAAGACCTCAGTAATATAGTATGTACATCTATGGATCACTGCCTTTGTACCAGGGCTAAACTTGTTGGGGGTGTAATGGTTATGCAAAGCATCTTTACTTTGGCAAAAATTCAAGTGCAGACCTTCATTGTCTCATCAATATTGGGAGGGGGGGGGGGGGGCATCACCCCCTCAAACTGTGTAACTGTCAAGTGCATAACATCCTGACCCAGAATAGACCTCTTTTATTATCCAGGAAATTCCTTGTTTCCTTACCTAAAGGTGTGGTGCAGTTGCCTATGTATTGAATGTCTCACAGTAACACCAGTGGTCCTCTGACTCCAACCCACAGCTGACTAGCTCATTTGCTCTGACGCAGATCTGGGACAACACTAGAGCCAATGCATGTGAGAGTGTGCACTGGGCTTGTACGCAATAAGCGAGATGTCTAACAGTTGTGATGATCCATTAATATCATTGATATTCATCTAATCTCCTCTCTTCAGGAGGATAGTGAGTTTTTGTTTCAACACTTAATTTGATAATCTGCAAAGAAAGCACAAAAGGAACATTCTGCAGATTCTTAACCTTTCCTCAACTTTGGCACTCCTCGAGGCAGGAAAGGAGTATCTTTCACCACAGTTATTAGTTCACAGAGACACCCTTGACCTCTGCGGTGGTAGCCAACTGTCAACATAACCAATGTGATTGTAATACAGGTTCACTCTCGTTGACTTCTATTGGAGCCAATGAGGTGTACCTATTTGCACACATCCTAGAGAACTACATTCGAGCCCAGAAAGTTACAAAAATAAATTATAAGACTGTCATGATCCCAGATTACTACTGATATCTTAGTTTTAAAAACTATAAATGACAGAAGCTATGATTATAAGGTAAATCTGGCTTTTAAAAAGAAAATAAATGATTTATGATATTCAAGATAAAGTTGAATCACACAACAATTATGAACTGTGGTATTGAATATGGATTGCAATGCACTGTCACCACGCAGGTTTCTATATAGAGAAAATGCTGTTCATTTAACAAGCCTGAATTTAACAATATCTGTTTTTAGCTTTTTCGTTTTCCCATTGAAAGCATATATAAGTGTTTGTGTTTGCCATTATCTGATAACTGAAGTATCTGTAATTTTAAAATGTACAGCCAGGACTGTCCTTAAAATGTATAGACCTACTGCTCAGTTATTTTTCTTTCTATTACTTGAACATGAGTAATGGCAGAGAGTGCTGTCCTCCAACAGAGTAACTGGGAATATTTCATATCTTTCTTATAGCTTTAGAGGCTCTATTGCTATAAGGTACCAGAGAGAGAGAGAGAGAGAGAGAGAGAGAGAGAGAGAGAGAGAGAGAGAGAGAGAGAGAATATGTTAGGTATAACAGAAGTTGTTGACAAGTTTCCAATCATTTTACATTAAAACACATATCATATGAGAACATACTTAACTATGGTACTATGTATTATTATTATTTTTGTATATATTTATTTATTTATTTATTTTTAATTGGTGGCAGGAAAATTAAAAACGCACAGTGCTTGGGACTGAGTGATTTAGCCTATTAGAATGTGGCCATTAAGGCGTAGCAGCTTATGAAGAGCCTCCTGTAGATTTACACGATAAAACTATCTGATATGATAAGCCGGGGGATTTTCTTTCTCTTTAAAAATGGGAAGAGTATTTAAGAGTCGTTTTGACAACATTAACGTGAGCGCCTGTGCGCGAAGGCGCGTGCATGTCATACAGAGACGACACATGTGGTGAACGCCTGCATTAGAACTGAACGTGATGAAGATGAGTTTTAAACACGGGCGAGGATCCGGAACAAAGTTTACCGTGCTCTCTCTCTCTCTCTCTCTCTCTCTCTCTCTCTCTCTCTCTCTCTCTCTCTCTCTCTCTCTCTCTCTCTCTCCCTTCCTCTCACTCTCCCTCCCTTTCTCGCTCTCTCTGGTTTTAGCCTGAAAAGCTTGTGGTGGCAAAGACAGTTTAACAACACTCAATAAATCAGTTAACATTGATGGCTTACTGACCTCGACACGTGTCTTTGTTTACCTAATTCATTGATTTGTTTGTGATTTTTTTTTTAATAAAAATCTTTTTTTCTGAAAAAGAAACACGGTCAACATATATTTTTTTAAGTATGATTATTATCATCATCACCGTCACTGTTATTACTAGTAATGGTAAGCTAGTAATATTAAATTATCTTTTCGCTGGTTCTAAAACATTTACTCATCATCTCGATTCACTGATTTCTCTTCGGCTTTTCCAGTGTCATTTCTGTTTAGACATAATTTTGGTCTTCTAACTCCCTGCCACCCCTCCACCAGCCCGCCACAGCCATTATATTTAGCCCCCTGCACACATTTCCAGCGGGTTATCACAATTGCCATTCCTCCCCTCCTTTCTGATGTGTTACCCAGATTACCATCAGTGCCCCACAGATATTTTTAACAGATCCTCGGCGCTCGGCAATATCCACTCGGAGCCATCTGGTGCAGATCAAAATCTACTGACTTCTTGGGCTTCAGTCGTTAAGGCATTAAATCTAGATCTACAGAATACCCCCTTTGACTCGGGAGGTGGGTGATATGAGAATCAAATCAAATAGAAATAGAACAGTCAAAAAATGAACACCCTCCCACCCGTGAGCCACATAGGTGTGTGAGGAGTGGATAGTTAAGCAGAGGTTAGTGACCCTTTTTTTTCCCCCTTTTTTGTGAGCTGGAAATTGGATAAGCAGTTCAAGAGGCGCTGAACAAAATAGCATCCGAGTTTTTTCACTCTTTGAAATATTGAGATAATATTTTTGAAAAGATTGGTTTGTTTTAGAAAACATTCTATAATTGTTTCTGGAATATATATATTCCAGAAACAATTATAGATTTGTTACACACTATATTTTTCCGGTTCTCGTGTGTTGGTACGTCTTTCATTAAATTATAGGAGCTAAAAGTACCTGAATAACATTTTGTGGCGAATACATGGACTTGGAGACTTCTTATCCGGTAACCCGGTCTTTGGCTCGTCCCTGGCGTTTCCACATTCCTTTTCACTAAAAGCAAGGAAACGTGAAGTGGCTCTGCTTTTACAAAGGACAACAACAATCTGCTTTAAGTCCACACACACACACACACACACACGAAAGCAGATGGAAAGTGAGAGGGGGGAAAAGGATGGAGAGGCTGATTAAAACTTTATGAAGAAATCAAAGGAAACCGAAAACAGAAGTCAATAAAGACTTACATAATTAATAACTCATATGGAAGAATTTGCATGAATTTCCGCAACTGTTTAGGGAGTTAACTGTAACCGTCTTGAAGTAAGCGTTATAACTTTAAAACAAAATAAAAATATATATAATTGTTTCATTGTAGAAATATAAAATGCTTTTATTTATTTATTTATTTAATAAATAAACTTTTAAATATCTCATCCTGATTAAGTCCCGTGTGTCTTTTACGAGTGCGTAGGTTTAAAAAAAAATCCATAAATTACAGAAATTAATTTTAATGTTAAAACTTTTACTGAAAAATAATGCCACTGAATTAAATAAAGGCACCAGCAGCCCGTGTTACCAAATACTAATTCCTCGGCGGACAGGCTTTTCCCCCTTTAATTACAATTTAAATCTATTCAAAGTAAGTTCCTTCTTGACGGGTTTACTTCCCCTTGTGTCGGACAGCTGTAAAATCGTGTAGACAGGTTGTCATACAACAATCAAAGCCTTCGGTGAATGGACTCTAATGCTTGAACATTTAACATACAATAACTCCAAACACGGACGGAGAGAGAGAGAGAGCAAGAGAGAGGGGGGAGAGAGAGAGATCGCGAGAGAGAGAGAGAGAGAGAAGGGGGGCCCCAGCCAATGTGCTCAGTCTATATTCACATTATCCACATTGCTCCAAACGAGGAGGAGCTTGCAGGCTCAAATAGAGGACGCCAATCAAAGCATCAACTTCAAATTGTATCTGAGAGATCAGCCTGGAGACCTCAGGGCCAGGCGCGTCAGTCGGAGCGCAATTGTTGATCAGATCACATCCAGCGGACTTTGCGCGAGAAAAGAGAGGAAGCAGAGATTTAAGAGCGGTTTGTTTTGACTGCATACCGTTGTATGTCGGTAGTAGCTGCGACTTTGGCTTAAACACTTTCTCTTTACTCATCCGGGTTTTTTTCATTTTTTTTTTCTTTTTTCTTTTTTTTTTTTTGTGCCTCGCATACTTTTTTACGCACAGTTTATCGGACAAAAGAACTGTGCAGTGGAGATGTCTTTCCCCCAGCTAGGGTACCCGCAGTACTTAAGTGCCTCCCAGGCGGTTTACGGGAGCGAAAGACCGGGAGTGCTTACGCCTTCGTCCCGGGGAGGGAGCACCGAGATCGGGGGAAGTCCGTCAGCCACTGCAGCGGCTGTCACGTCAGTGTTGGGCATGTACGCCAACCCGTACGCACACAACTACAGCGCTTTCTTACCCTACACCAGCGCGGACTTGGCTCTTTTCTCACAAATGGTAAGAACATGTTCATATACTTCTGTCGAAAGATGTTTGTAAATCCTTCCGTCCCAACCAGCACTGTCTGATCATAAAAAAAAAAAAATCGAAAGGTCACTTCAACCAAAAGAATGAATACTCTTGGTTGCCGATTTGTATATTGCGCATTTTCTGGTTTAAGTCCATACTTGACTGATTTAACAGTCCGCTGGTGTGTTTTAGCTGCAAGGTGAAAAGTTTGACGAAATGCAAAAGAAAGAAGAAAAAACCTTGAAAATGCGGCTTAAAACGTGTTTTGTTGTTATGCATAAAGCAAAAGAACAAGAGAAAATTATAATTAGGCAGTTATTAGTCTCACACTATGAAAAAAAATAATCCTGCGGAGCTGTATTCTACCGTGCAACATGAAAAAAATGCTGCTTTTGCTCTGACGATTTTTTAAAATCAGGTTGATAAAAATATTCACCAGCCTGATACAATATCTTAAACTATAAATATGGAATTACTTTTTTTAAGTTTGTGTTTTGTAAACATTTCTGACCTAGTTGAATGCCCTTCTAACTTTCTCTACCTGACGAATTGCAAGACACAGCACATCTTGTGATAATAATTAACTTGGAGTGTGTTAATGACTAAGGCATGTATTAGGCTCTAACACAGAGTAAAACTGAGAAAAAAAAATAGGTTTTATCGAAAATACTAAATTGAACGACCTGCGGGTGGATTCCACAAAACCAAGCCAAAGACTTAAAGTACACAATTCGTCACGCAAGTGTATATTTTACAGAGTGAGAAGAGGGAGAAAAAAAGGGAAAAACTTTGCTTGGGCCTTCATACTGCTTTGTCATATTGTGCATAGAAGGGAGTTTAACAGGCAGGCCTACTATATGTTTAAGCTGTCAGTTTGCGTGCACATGCAGTGTGCGTGATCACAAACTTTCTCTGGTCCTATTCACTTTGTTACTTTTTGCTGACAATTTACGGACAATAATTGCTAATAAATGGTCTCTCAGAGAGCTGTGCAGTTGCAGGTGCCATAGGCCTAGCATGTGACATGTTGCAAGCTGAGAAGCTTATTTGTGGGCACAGCTGAGTCAGTTGCAACTGTAACTCAAAGATTATTTAAAGCCAGATGTTTGAATCATATATATATATATATATATATATATATATATATATATATATATATATATATATATATATATATATATATATATATATATATATATATATATATATATGGAGCTTCATATATATATGTATATATGAAGCATGTATTTAGCAGTTCATGAAATAAAATTATGCATGAAGCTCCATGAGGACACTTTAATAACACACAATCTTTGATTTCTAAGGGATCCCAGTACGAACTGAAGGACAGTCCTGGCGTCCACCCTGCCAGCTTTGCAGCCCACACATCTCCTGCCTTCTATCCATACGGCCAGTTTCAGTACGGAGACCCTGCTAGGCCTAAAAATGCCACCCGGGAGAGCACCAGCACTTTGAAAGCCTGGCTCAATGAGCACAGGAAGAATCCATACCCGACCAAAGGGGAGAAGATCATGCTGGCTATCATTACCAAAATGACGCTGACGCAGGTTTCCACCTGGTTCGCCAACGCCAGGAGGAGGCTCAAGAAGGAGAACAAGGTGACCTGGGGAAGCAGGAGCAAAGAGGACGAGGACGGTAACTTGTTGGGCAGTGGAGACGAAGCAGAAAAAAACGAAGACGAGGAAGAGATTGACCTGGAGAGCATAGATATAGACAAAATCGACGACAACGACGGGGATCAAAGCAACGAGGATGATGATGATAAGTCATCGGAGGGCAGCAGGGACCGTAGGGGCGGCCTCGGTGCAACCGGAGAGTTGGACAACTTAGAGAAAAGACGGGCCTTCGCCCTACAGGCCCACGAGGCCTTTGAAAAATCTAAGAACGCTATTTCAATTCACCCAGGGAGTAAGGAGAACTCTGATAGCAGCAACAACAACACCACAAGAGTTTTGTCTCCGGACAGACCTGGGAGCTTTCCTCTCCCGTCCAACAATAAGCCCAAAATATGGTCTTTAGCAGAGACCGCTACTAGTCCCGACAGCTCGTCACAGAAACCCACGTCCCCTTGCGGCACTGGGGCCACCACTCACCCATCAGCGCCCCACCACCAGATTCAGACCCACCCCGCCTTCCTCCCCAGTCACGGACTGTACACTTGCCAGATTGGAAAGTTCCACAATTGGACAAATGGGGCTTTCTTAGGCCAGAATTCCTTGCTGAATGTCAGATCGTTTCTGGGAGTAAACCAGCACCACCACCACCAGCACAACCATCACTTGCCGGCCCAGCAGCAGCAGCAGCCGACATCAGTGGTGGTGTCGCCGGTAGCAGCTTCAGCAGCGCTCACCAATGACAGCAAAGCCCAACCAGAGAGCCACAGTCCGAAACACATAGGTACGATGACAGTCTGTGTTTGCACATATGAGGAGACGTGCAAAATGCTCTGTTGAAAAAAAAAAGCGACTTCGGATTATTATTATTTTCGATTTCAAATACAATTAATTTAGCCTATAAAAGATTCTGCACACGCATCCACACACAAGTAAAGTACATTTACACACTTTCACACAATCGACTACACACACACACACACACACACACACTTTCACACAATCGACTACACACACACACACACACACACACACACACACACACACACACACACACACACACACACACACAATAATGTTTAGTTAAAAATTCTCGTGTCTCTGTTTTATCTACCAGACAAGTGCTAACACTGTTTTCCCATCAGATCACGAAAACGGTGTAAGGTCGGATTCACCTCCAACACAGACCCTGAAGTCTTCTTTTCGACCCATCCATGACAGGTGAGACCAGTTTTTACTTTATTGCTTTTGCTGAATTTCAACACGTTGCCATAAGCAGATGAAAGCAGCCACAGCCGGAAATAAAATGAAGGAGATCTGATTATTGGATTAGCGAAATAGAAACATACTTAGATCTCTTTAAAAAAATATATATAAAGCTATAACATTACTGATAAGAGAAGTATTAGAAACAATATTTAAAAAAAACAATGAGTAAACTGCTTAACGAATTTTGGCATATATACTTAAGGTTTATTTTTATTTGTTTCATCTTTTATTTATACGTTTTCTAACATAAAACAATATAACAGCAGTACAAAATAAAACAAACAATTTTTTTCAGCGATACCCAGTTTACTTTGGGGGTGACAGGGGTCTTGACTCCCATCCCACAACCCTTTTAATTCCTTCCCTCTGGGGAGAGTGTGGCTACTTATCAAGTCACCGAGTAAAACGGGCTCTGTCTGGGTTGTGTGCTTTCCCTAAAGACCCATGGGAGACCCAGAGCCCAGGGGAGCGCTCTTACCCAAAGAAAAAAAAAAGTTTTACCTCAGGTTTTCCTCTTGTGCGTAACGTTCTTAGAGAATTAACGATGAGATAGCGAATTACAACTGTTGACAATGGATGAACAGTGAGGGTTTTTTTTCCATGCCGTAAAAAAAATCGGATTTGTAAAATTGATAACACTATTATTGTTCATGTTGTTTTAATTATTAGTGTTTTAAAAAAAAGAAAAGAAAAAACGCGAGGGCTTGAAAAGGAGGGCTTCAGTCTGCTTCTAATCAAAACTGCTCAGCCAGACACTTGAGATGCATATTGAAACCCGCTGTCCAAACACGGCGGGGGTATTTATCTACCTTTCTGTTATTCTTTATCCAGATCCTCTCTGCCTTCCAGCGCCAGGAGTCCACAAGACGCCACGCAACGGGTCCTCACTGCACTCTCCTCGGCTTGATCAAGACATTTTTTGTGCTTGAAAAAAAAAATCAAATAGAAAAAAAAAGACAAAGACTTTACGCTCTCTAAAAAGGACAATGAGAAATAATAATGCAGCATAGCATTCAGACGGTACAGAACAAATGGCGTAATTTGGTAATATCCTGTGGATGGATGGATTACTTCCTCTATTGTTGTGTAGCTTATAATCGCGCCTATAATGTTACTCTCTCTCCCTCCACTTTGCCCAGGCAGGCTGGGACATTTTGGTAGGCTGTTTACTTTATTATTATTATAATTATTGTTATTATAATTATTATTTGTCACTATCTTGTGTTTTTTGGTGTCCTTTCTTTAATGTAAATACAAGTGATTTAAATTTGTAAATAGGAAACGTTGAAGGAATTTGTCCAGATCGTATATTTTGCCTAAATAAACTAAATGAAATTATAGAGAAAACCCAACAATGTTCAGCCTACATTTCTTTTCTGTGATTATTATTATTATTATTATTATTATGCAAACGAAATTGATAAATTATGTAGAAAGCTTAGGCCTGCAACAAAAAGGGTGGGAATTCTACAGAGAGAAAAAAAAATATTGGCAGTCTGCATGCAACCAGGCTTAATTTTATTCAAGTTTGGGAGGAAAGCAGCGTGGATGCATTGAGGTGCTAATAAGTGTCCAGATGGTTGCTGGTGACAGAAAATGGACAGGAGCAGCTGGGAAGGTCATTAAGTAATAATATGGGAACGCCCAGTCCAAACAAAATCAAATGGTTAAAATCTAATCTGTCAGAGGGAGAAGTCGATTCGAAGATAAATTATTAATATTTTCCTTTTGGGGGAGGAGAAGGCTGACATTGTGGACCTTGAGGAGCAGGGTCACTTTTGGGGTCTCTGTCTGTTTCTAAGCTGATAGTGATCATTAGCCTGTAAAAAGCTGCTTCCTTGCTGTACAATGACCAAAAGCAAATATTGATTTACATCATCAGTCTAATTGGGTCTAAAAATAATAATACAAAAGGAAAGTGCAATAATTATCTGCTATTGGAATATCTTATTTATTTTATTTGCATTATATTATTTATTTCATTTGTCTTTAATGCTATTTGTTTCAAGCGATTTAAATGTTTATTTATTTATTTATATTTGCTTTTAATGAAAAATCAACACTCATTTAAAAAAAAAATCTTCTAAAAGCAACCAAGAAGAGTATGATAACATTCATTCTTTGACTGAAAGACACTTTTGTAAATAAGCTGCAAAGTGAGCTGTTATAGAGGGTGAATGATTTCAGTGCCCCAAACCTGTGGACTAACTTATGCACATCTGTTTTGCAATATCACAGCGGCCTCTATAGGCAAGAAAGAGAATTATAAGACCTGAAACCGTTGTCACTTTCCCAAATGCTATAAGTGAGATGAAAAACTCCAACTTTAGCATCTCTCATTATGTAGCTTAAAGTTTCTAATTTGATTTAACGGTCTTGCACCCAATTGTGTACTATTATGCTTTTATGTGAGTACCTTTTAATATTTTTGAAAATCCGTGAGCTACGTCATAGTAAAAAGGAAATATCATAGGAATACAATTATAATTAGCAAATAAATAAAAAAGAGCTTGCTTTTTGGCACGGCAATTACTAGTATTAATTCTGCTACATTTTTATATTTTACATATTCAAAGACGGCCAAATTAAGTAACTGCAATTATCTCTGCAAGTCAAAACGCAAGTCTCCTTTCTTTTTCCTTTCTTTTTTTTCCGTGTAGGTAAACGGTGACCAGATCGTTTGTGTTTTGCAGAGGTGGGGGAGGGGATGAACGGCGGGAGGGGGGTGGGGGGTCTTTGCGCATAAATCTGTGTCACTTAAATGTCTGTTTTTAAAAACAGTCACAGACTGTGTTAAAAAATTAACTAAGGCCAAGGAACGTTTTGTTGATCGACGTGGAATCATCTCGCTTTTACACACACACCAAAACGGTTCTAGTCAAATCACAAACACATTTAAAATGTAGACTACACGCTATATTAATGTGTCTATCAATAATAATAATAATAATAATAATAATAATAATAATAATAATAATAATAATAATAATAATAATAATACGTAACATAAAACGCAATAGTTACATGTTTCTACATTTGCTCGTTTTAGTATATAAATATGAAATATTCCAGCCCCCATAAACCGCTATATCTAAATTAGGATAAAATTAATTAACACAAAGTCGAACCGAGTCTTTTCAATTCGCTTATAGGACAGCACGTGTTTTGCAATAATGACTCTTAAATTGCGAAGAAAAAGGCAGGTGCGTAAGTTTCCCTCCCACCCCATTTGCACATGACATCCTCTCATGAGCTGGCTTTTGGGGCTAAAATTAAATAACCTCTCGGTGTCCCATTTATTTCTTTTGTACTGAAACAGCGTGAGGTTAGCAAAGGCGTTAGCTGCAGGCCATTATATTGTGTTTCCATAATATATACAAAATTATTCATTTAGCAAGTGGATGTACAGTGGATTGTCTAATGGGTAATGAGTGCTGTTGAAGCTGATAATTAGGCTGTCACTTCCAGCCATTTCCTCCCTGGATGCCCAAGGCCGCGATGCAGGGGAGGAAAAGGAAAATAAATATAATGAAATAAAAGAAAAGGGGCAGATAAATGTATTAAATGCAAATTTAGAGGTTGAGAAAAAAGCTCTCTTCGGGACTTTACTGTTAACACACGATAATGTCTGATCTTCAAATCGCTGTAGCCACCAAGTGTTTAAATATTCTTACATTCTAGAATGTAAAATAAAAATGGCATTTCATTTTATAGTGAAAATTTAATTACAGTTAAAATAATTAATTGCCACTCACATCACACTTGGATTTTTTGATTGATTAACTAAAAAAAAATTAAATAACATCAGTAAGACAAAAAAAACAAAAGCAAGTTGTCAAAACTGTTTTCAGTAACCTTTGGAACAGGTTCAGCTATTTTCATCTGAGGACTCACTGCTGAAAGCTGCTCAGGAGATATGTAAATTGTGGCTCATGCAAAGACAATAAGTTGTTGACCCTAAAACAATTTAGCATTCTGTCACAGGCTGTGCTCCCCATAATACCTCAGTCTTTTGTTGGCGAACAAGGACCATCTCTCCCTGCAACTGAGACGTGTCACGCTGTGGCAATCCATTCATTTTAGTGGTGAATTGTGCATTGTGACTGTGTGTGTGTATGTGTGCATGTGTGTGTGTGTGCTTGCGTGAGCATGTGTAACAGGAAGAGTGAGGGGGGAGAGGTGACTGCATGGGGAGGAAAGTTTATCACTGTCTTGTCTTTTTTGGCAGAAGCAGGCTATTCTTACAACAGACTCGACCCCTTGTTGTCCAACAACACAAATGTCTTTGCCTCTTCCTATCCCTACACCCTCCTCTTTCAACCCCCGCTTTCCTTCAGCATCTCCGTTGTCTTTTCTCAAAGATGCCCGCCCATATCTGTGCCTCTCTAATCCATTTATCTAGTTTCATGAGTGCAGCACTGGTCAAACACTGACACAAAAGCCATCCCGGGCCCCCAGCCTCAGCTGGGGGAAACACACAACAACAAGCAACAACAAGTCACTGGAGCCCAGCAGGGCCACCCTAGAGCCTTGCTACTCCATGTTTATCTGGCTACTTTGGTTCTGCTCCTTGTTTCAGCAGCACAATGGCAGTGAAAGGAATAGGTGCCTTGGTCATAGGCTTTTCATTCCAGGAGCGATAGGCTGCAGGAAGACACAAGTCTTGCCATAGGAAGAGGTCGGAGGATTTGGTTGGAAAAGGGGAAAACAGAGGGAGGGAGGCCCTCAGCACGGCTTCATTCAAACACAAATAGCAACAAGGAACTAGTATTTGCCTGACAACTGGCTGGCTGTCTGACTGACTCGCTGTCGGATAGGCAACTACTCATGACAACTAAACAACCCATGAGGACCCCTGCTGACACAAAAAACCTGGCCTGGTTTGTAGATATACTAGAAATAAACATGGTCTCTCGCTCATGTATTCCTGGTTCCCTTTCATTTGGCCACTCAAAGCGACATTCTTATGTTTTGATCGAGCAAGAAAGAGAGAAAAAGATAACAAAGTAAGACAGGGAGCGCAGTCGAGTAAAGTTTTCTCTGTCTCAGTTGAACATTCTTTCTTACTCTGAGTAAAGAACAGAAAAGCTTTTTCGCTCCTCTGCGATGAGGACAATATGCTTATTTGGATCTCAGTCAAATCGCTGTGCCAAATATTGGGGCACTAATTAGCTGTCCTAATCTAGAAATATTATCCTCAAATCTGATATATCCTATTTGAAATGGTCTATTTTAAGAGACCTCGGCTGAACATAGAGGTTCATTATTATCTTCTTGTTTGCAACATGTTGGTTGATCAAAGTTAGCGCCATGTCTCTGTTGTTGTTTTAAGGGCATTGACAGGGTCCGACATACATAAATAAGCACAGTTTCTCACACACACACACACACACACACACACACACACACACACACACACACACACACACACACACACACACACACACACACACACGTACTTGAGCTGTTCTTCTGTTCCATTAATGACTCCACAAACCAATTAAAGCTGGTCTGTCTTGAGTTTTCCTGAAGTATTTGTACACAGCAGATTTACCACAACAGAACTATATTTAGGGAAGAATGCCGTATAATTTCATCCCATCTCATATGCACCCACACTCTCTATCAAGAACACGCACAACCACGTACTCATGAGCGACACACACAAATACAAGTGCGCATGCACACATTCCTTGTGCAGACTGCTGGAGGATCAGAAATATTTTGCCTTAATTATCCTTCAGTATGGATCATGTTCTTCAGGAAGGACTAGTAATGATGGGGTTATTTATAGTCATTCATTCTCTCTCTGTAATTATACACTACTCAAAATTGGGGTTTTTACATTTGGCATGTGCTTGAAAACGTAAATTAGACAGACAGCACTGTTGTTAAGATCTCTTTGAAGTGAATCCCCTCTCCAAACACATTTTGATGGAAAGTTTTATACCAACACTACTTTTCTTCGTTAGCAGAGTTTATTTTTCAGCACTAGTTGAACTTTTTTTTTCAGTTCTAGTTCAACAAGAAAATTGTCTGGATACAAATATATATATATTTGCAGCAAATACATTTACAATTGTAACATGCCATATGTAGTAAATTGTGTCTTTTGACTGCATTCTGTACTAATTTTATTTTCTCAAAAATTAAAAATAATAAAGGTAAATAAGGAATGGCAGTGTTTACATTTCAGTACCAAGTCATCCTAGAGGACAGGTATCATAACAGAGGTCTACCTAACATTGGTTTGAAGACAGTTGTGTGTGTGTGCGTGTGTGTGTTTAATAATCAAATGCAGGTTGATATGGCAGGGAAGCCAAGGGCCTTGTGCCCCTTTTTCCTCCCTGCACAAATATTTCCAGAACGACAGATAATAAAGTCTGGTTTTTCCTGCCTTCTTTTCTGATGTGATGCCATTGTGGTTTGGGTTAATTCCAGGGAGCTGTACAAAGGGAAGCACAGCCATCTGAAGTGTCATAGTGCAGCTGTGGCTGAAGCACAGGAATTTCCATTTAGCAGAGGATGCTTCTCTTTTTTGTCCTCTCTGGACACTCCCAGCACATGTGCGGCACAGAGGGTGATATCAAATGCAACTCACCATTTTCCTTCCTGCTAATATGAAATCTTTACCCTCTCTGTCCAACCGTCCCTCTCTACACCTGTCTGTCTTGGTTTCCCTTGTGGGTAACACTGTTCACTTATCCACTTACAGAGTGTGAATGTGTGCACATTATATATTATCTGAGCCCTATTATGTAGATTTTTTCACTACACAATTACTAATTAGCTCATTCATGATTTTCTAAATTTAAATAAAAAAATACCATGTATAATTTGAGTTTGCTTAAATTATTAAAAAATTATTGCAACTCTACAATTTAAAAGGAGGTGTTTATAAAGCCAGAAGGAGTATCATTCTGATGACTTATTGATTGTACAGGGAAGTAAAGTTGCTAATAGTGTTTTCCATTTAGAGCATTTTAATTTGTAAATGGTGCATAGAAAACAAAAGAAAAGATTGTATACATTTTTTGTCCAAACAAATTAACTGGGCAATGAAAAGAAGATTATTTGCATAAAAAGTCAGAACCCTATTGAAGATGTTTAATCCACAGAGGGCTTCGGATAAATTTGATTATTTCCAAGAAATTATTCGTAATTGGAATTTGAAATTATTGCATCTGGCATAGACAACGTTACCAATCCCAATAGCACCTCATCATCATCAGTTATCAATAATTTCTACCGAAAGGAAACAAAAGCTGTATTACACTATCCATCCCATCACCCAAAGCAGACAATTACAATGTCAGGAGCTGTCACCTAAAGTACAGTAGCCAGTACATCCAATACCGGGTCACCTGCCAAAGCTGAAACAGAAGAAGAGCAGAACAAGCACACAATGTGTTGGAACTATCACTTCACACAAATGAAAACCTGAACTAAACAGGGCAGGCCGGTCAAAAGCCAGACTATCTTGCAGTGATACTTTTCCCCTCTGCTTGAACTGGGGGCTCTTTCTTCATGCATACTGTTCCTCTGCATGGTAGTCAGTGTAACATGTCACGGAGTGCTAACAGAAGCTAGCTATGCCGCATAGTAACAGAAGAGTGTTAGATCAAAGTGTTTGTCATGCAAGCTATAAAAAATGACTTGAAATGAAAAATGACTCGAAATCAACCAGTTGCTGATTTTTTTATGCAGAGCTTAAAATATTATATGAATATGAGACATGTATTATAGGCAGTATCATGAACAAATGTAAAAAAAAAAAAGAAATAATAAAAAATTGCATGCGTGTATTTGTTAATCTATATGAATTTATATAATTTTTAACTGGCACTTTAAAGACTTTCTCTCTACACAGGCAAGCTTTTGAGGAAAAGTGTGGCCAAGTCAACATAGACGATGAAGTACAAAACAATGTTGGTTGGAAAATAACTAGAAACCCTTATGAACAATTTTAAAAATGCTGCTTCTGTGTGACACCCTATAATTAATTTTAAACAAGTTTGCGCATGTATTCATAAAGGAAGAATATCCCATAATCTTGTTATATCTATGATACCAACTGTCTCGACCACCAAATTGTTGTGCATGCTATTCCTTCTCTCATTCAGATATTCAATTATGCGTCCAACTGATCTTTACCAGAAAACTTATGTTGAGTAGAATACTAAATGTCCTGAGATCAACCTACACCATCACTGGGATACACACACACACACACACACACACACACACACACACACACACAAACAAAAAAAGTTCTGGATAGGCATACAATATGTATGAGCCCTGTTATTGAGACCATGCGAACCACAAGAACAAAGCGTTTTTTCATGGCAAATCATGTTCACATCAAAGTTTAAAAATACACATGCACATCTTGAGGAAATGCCATCACGTTTTCTTTGTGATCTGTCTGGGCACATCTGCAGCCAATACTGTCTAGCATGTGGTCAGCTCAGTTTTAACTGCTTTGTCTCTGCTTTAGTCCACAGGAACAATCGCTTTGGACTTTGGGCAGCAACTACACACTTGTATGCATCCATTTAGTTATGAACACAGTACAGATGCATATCACACCATTAGCTTGAGATCTGCATCTCTCCACAATCAAAACAGCACTCAGCATGCAGTCAATCTGGGTTTAAGTCTGCCGATCCATTCTACCCCCACTCATCAACAAAACTTAAAGGTACTGAAACTCCTCTACTAGAAGCAGCAATGCACCCCAGCCTGAGAGCTGGCAATACACTATTATTATTGGAAGAGAACCATGCCTTTGAAGGTGCAAATTGACAGGCCAGTCATACAGCTGAAAACTATCCCAGTGTCAGGTGGAATTCATTGCTTGATAAACCAACTTCTACACTTTATCATCTGGATAAATGAAACATGTGATCCTAATGTCATCAAACTCACCACTGTCCACCCTTTGGCTGCACCTATAAATTCTGTCCTTGAGTTATAAAAAGAATCATACCAAAGGGAAGTACTGGGTCCAAGGCACACCAGGAACAAGCCTAACTTATATTGGTGATGAAAACTAATGAATTGCTGTACAGGGACTGAATGATAATGATGGTCATGATAAAACATATTTTTGTACCACCCACACGTGACACTCCTGGTGATGTGGTCAGAATTTTAAAAGTCGTCAAAACTTGCATCAACTGGTTAGGCAAACTCCCGTGCCCACCCCACTCACTATTCTTGACAGTGAAAATCCCACAAGACAACCAAGCTCTATTTGGCCCCTACTCCAGGTTGACAGTTCTCTTTACCTGCAGTCCTTCTGAACCCAGTGATGAACCCATAAGGTCATACCTCCCAACAACTACCTTAATAAGGTGGAGTGGAACATGGCTAATATGTCTAACTGTTCTCAATCTGCCTCCAAATGTTGCCACTTGTCACAGCGGTTGTAGCTCAAAATCACGAGGTCCAAATCTTCTGCCAAAGGCTCAAAGTATGCTCCAGCTATGCATTTATCAAACTCACCACTCAGTGGTGATCGGTTGATGGATGAATTCACAAGTGTCCAAGTCATAAAGTTGCAGATCTAATGACAAGACCACAAAATTAATTATCATTCTATTGGCTAAGGTGTCCTGGTTCCAATGGTTTTTGCAGACACCCTTATGTCAAGCATGGACATCACTATGAACAAACTGTCATTAGCATAGAAGTCCACTAATAGAACAGTCTGATTCCTATGCTGTGAGCAGCAGGCTGCTCATCCCAGTGAGAGCCCTTCTAATTTCACTGTCTGTGCTCAGATAAACTTTGTAGACCTCAAGTGGAGCAAAAAAGAATCCATCTTGGTAAATGGCCTGTATTTGTATAGTGCTTTTACTAAGGACCCCAAAGCGCTTTACACGTCCAGTCATCCACCCATTCACACACTGGTGATGGCAAGCTACATTGTAGCCACAGCCACCCTGGGGCGCACTGACAGAGGCGAGGCTGCCGGACACTGGCGCTCTGACCACCACCAGTAGGCAACGGGTGAATTATCTTGCCCAAGGACACAACGACCGAGACTGTCCAAGCCGGGGCTCGAACTTGCAAACTTCTGATTACAAGGCAAACTCCCAACTCTTGAGCCACGATCACCCGTACCTTCTAGCACTCTAACCATGGACTCCAAGAACTATGATGCTCTGAACAGGTGTTCATTGACCAAAAAAGAGCAAAAAAAAAAAAAAACAGGCAAAGCCCATCCCTCAACCTGAAAGTAGGCACAAAAGCAACCCTCATGTTCAGTGTGATGACGCCAACATTTAAGGATTCAGATCACAAGCTAGATGTTTGGCCACCAATTAGACCAATTTTTTTTTCTTGTTTGTTGGTAAAAGTAGAGTTAAAACTTTGCCTTGATTCAAGATAGAGAGCAATACATATTTAATCAACATTTATTGATTAAATATTGTTTTTAACATTATGAACTGGACATACTGGCAAATATGGCTAGACACCTAACTCAGTGTTTTTATTTCATTATGACCTGTTTATGTCTGCCTATTGTTAGATCAGCAGCTGAAGCAGGTGGAGGTAGAATTGAACTGGAAAGCACAAAAGTGTGGCACTCGCAGACAGTTTGCATGGCTCACAGCCCCAAGCACAAGAAATAAATCAGTAAACAGTACAGCTTTTGGATACAGTGTATTCACTAAAATAGCAGCACTTCACAGTTTATCTAGTATACATTAGCTAGCTGGCATAAAGTTGTCAATTTTACACATGTTAATTACCTGCACAGTTGCATGTTTTTGCATCCCAACAATTTGCAGCATGGCTTGTTGGGCACCTAAGCAGGAGAATGGTGTATGTTCTTCTCTTTTTAACTAAAAGTAATACACACATGTATATATATATATATATATATATATATATATATATATATATATATATATATATATATACACACACATATATGTATGTATGTATATATATAGATATCTGATGCACTAAGTCTCTAAAATATGAATCAAAGCTGTTCAAATGCCAGCAGTTGCTATGTAGGGGGCTGGAGTGGCAGTGGTTTGGATGAATGGAATTACCCTGACTTCCAAGTCCTCAGCAGGCCTCCTCCTGCCTGGTGTTGGCTAACCCGTTACTGCGATCACTGTTTTTTTATACACAGAAAAGGGGGAAAGAGTGCAGTCAAGAACAATAGGCGAGATAGATAGGTAGAGCCACAAAGAGACAGATGGAGGCATGATAGTGTTGTGACTCTCTTGTCTTTAAGCAACGTCTGGCACTTGATTGACCAGCTAGCTTGCTCAGAATTCCTCTCTTCCTGTCTTTCTCATCTCATCTTTCTCACTTTCCTTGTGAAAGCACTTGCTGAGAAAATCTTTATGAACTCCTGGGCCTGTCGGCGTTGCTGGGGCTACTTAAAAACCTGCCAGTTTAACAGCTGTGTGCATGGGCTCGGCCCCGGATAAAGCACTTGGAAGTGGGAGGGTTTACACCATAGGGTGAGTCTTTATGAGGGGCCCTCCTGCGTGGCGGCCGCTGCTGGGGCTGTTAATTGGCACACTCTGAAGTGCTGTACAGTATTTCTGCCCTTCATAATACAGACACAGGTGGAGGCAGCTGGGAAAACCAAACGTTTATCCAGCGCTAAAGCCTCAAGCTCACTCTCCTCTCCTTCAACATGAGAAGTAATTTCTACATTATATAAATACATGACTTGAACATGTTTGAATTGACCTTAAACCAAATAACTAAGAAATAGGGCATTATTTTTCAACATCTGTACTGACACATCTACAAGGTTAGATCAAAAATATTTAGTCAACTGATGAAAGAGGTCAGGAAAAGCTCCTTTCCGGAAACTTAAAGACTATGTGCAGTTTGTTAAACTTTTTTGTCTTTTTAGGGTTGTATTTGAAGAGATATAATTTTGGTTAGTCCTTGCCCAGAATCTTTAGTTCTGAACAAAGAGAAAGACTTTTTAAAAACACTACAAACTTAGAGGGGGAAAAGACCATATTTTTATGAGTTTAGTCTGAATCCCAGTTCTTTGAAGCAATGAACAGATGAATATGCCTTCTCATGCATTCTTACTTCCCAGCAAACCATTTTAGTGTTTCTGCTTTTGTTTCTTTTTAGTTTCATGTTTGTTAACCTCCATTCACGTATATGAATTCACACACGTTTTCACATGTAATTTTTTAGGGAGCAGGCTTCATTGGAAATATTTTCAGGAAGCCCTGCTCTCTGCAGTAGACACTTCAGATAACTATCTTACAGCATTTTCTGCATATTGCACACTGTGCACTGATGCAAAGAGTCATTTTGCATGATTGGTGTCTCCTTTTTCAGTTGGGAAATCTTTCAATTTGGAAGGAATTACTTAATATCACCCCACTCGTGTATTTCTTCTGGAAGTGATCGGTGCCAATTCATACATTTACGTCACTAAAGTTAAATTTGTTACGTCAGTGTGGCATTACCTTAATGTGGCTTGTGTAATGTGATGATCTTTAATGAAAACAGGACACGATGTGTTTTAAGCTGTTAAATTATCAGCATCGGTAATATTTTTTTTTATTTAAACACAAACATCGCAAAAGTGGATCTCTGGAGCCATTTGGCATAAATTGAGACTGTCATGGGAGATAAGACAGAAGATGAGAAACAAAACCTGCTCGTGAACCTATGCACTCAGCAGATTTTGCTCACATGACAAACTGATTTACTTGAGCTACATCCCATTCCAGCCATTGCTACACATGATACACACATGAAAGACCTACTAAAACTCAGCCATCAGCGCATACCAGCAGATGACATGTATGACTGGAGACAGCTGATACAATGAGTGGTTTCATAAAATCAGAAAAGACATGTTGAGACTATTCAACATGGGGGGGAAAGCTGGATTAAGAAATAAACTAATGTAAAAAAATGTCAGAAGAAGAAGAATAAAACAGGAAAGAAGAGGAAATAAAAGTGAGAAAAAATAAGTGAGATAGAAAGACACAGGAGTAGAAGGAAGAACAGCAGCTTTAGCTTGGATGAGCAGCCCATAAGGTTGCCAGATGAGCTTCAGCTTAACCACAATCCTCAAAACGGAGACAAACATACGCCAGTGTCTCCTGTACGCCTTCCACAGACGCCCTAAATGATTGTAAACATTAGTTCTTGAGAAAAGGGAGGGTACCTCGGGGCCACTTTTCTGCATTGGATCACACTACCTCAGCAGTGGTGCTACATAATCACCAACAGATAATGTTTGGTTAGTACAGCGATTTCTGAGGACTGATTTCACTGCTGATTGTGACGGTACTGTGTTCAAAAAAAAAAAAAGACTTTGGCAAATTACAATAAATGTTTCTGCAAACCTGGAGCTCGTGTTATCCAAGTCTCATTTTGATGCTTGTGGTTTTAACTGAAGCTGAGTCAGTCATTCCTCTGTTATCACTGAGGAAAGGTTCCTACAGTCGGGCACATTTGCATAACCTGAAAATGGGCCATGTTAGGAAGACAGATTGCATGAGTACATTTTCTCAACAAAAAGATGGATATATCTATAGCTTGACTTGTCTACAAGAATATTTACGAATGGTTTTAATTTTAACAAGTCAAAAATAAAAGGTAGATATACAATGTCATTAAAAACACGATTTTTTCAATTTAAAAGCACATTTATGTTTTCAGTGTATATTGGATAATTTATTTTCTAAAATTAAATATGAATTAAAAACACATACACATAAAAACAGAAACAAAATAATAACAATCAATTTTAACTAATAAGGAAAAAACCTGGCTCTGCAACTTCACCACATCTTGCATCATTTTCCACCATTCTTTACTCCTAGTCAGTGGCCTAGTGTTTATACATTTTATGCTATTCTGGTCTTGGGGTTAGGTTTCTGAAGAACACCACATTGCTCTGAATCAGCTAATTATTTTCTAGATCTGACACCAAACAAATCTACCCTCCACGAGTTTACATTAAACAGGCCACGGCTCTCTGGCGTTTTTCACAGATGAAACATTGTGGGTGTCACACAAAGTGCGTCTCCCTTTGTGCCTTGTTTTTACCCTTCGAGGACTACTTCACTTTGTTTGAAGTCTCATTTATTTTACCTACATATCAGCTTCACAATTGATTAAGCTCTTTCAACACATACCCACCACGTGGTGTTAGTTTTATGTGGACATTTGGGGGCGAGCTTCTCCTCACATGAGCCATTAACGACACAGCACGTCCTGACATTATTACCATTTCCAAGCTTCCCCAAAGGGATGCGAAAGGAAGCAAAATGTAAACAGATGAGACATCTGAAAGGAGATATTTGATTCAAACTTTCACATCCTCTTTTCTTAGGTTGCTTGAAAATGGAAACCTGGAGTTTGTTTAGTTTTGATCCCCCTGAGACTGCTAACATTTGGCCTCTAAGTATTAATTGAAGAACTGGCAGAATCTCCACAGCTGCTTAAGGTCTCCGTAGAAATTCAACAATCTCTCAAATAAAATGTCGAAAACACAGTGGACAGTTGCATTTTAGGGCTTATCCTGACTCTAGACTTTAACATGAACTGCACATATGTCTTTGAAGATCTTTATGATGCTTTGAAAAGCAGCCAGGCCCCAGAAATGACCTTCTGACTTGCTGTGTGATTAAAATCCCTCCTCTGTAGACAAGTAGAGATACTTGAATTAAACAACCATCTAATTAGATTACACCCTTTATGTGTGACGCTGAACAGAATCTCTCATGTATTATTCTTGTTCCCATTTATATTATTTAGAGGTCTGATTTATTGTGCTTGGCAAAATGTTCATGGATAGTGGGATCAAGTTTAACGGTAGAATTTGTCACATATATTTACAAAAATAATGGCACTTGTTATTAGGTCACGTTTAGTAACCTTGTGGAAGGGAATTAATATCATAAAGTATTCAGCAACGTCAACAACTCAAGATTCAGACCGTCTGGAACGGCGGCCTATCTAAACAATGAGAACATTGTTATTTTCGTAAACCTGTTGACACAAGTCATTGAGTACCGTATTATATGCCAGACAGCTGTTTCGACATAAACTCAAGGTTAAAGACTGAAAAGAAAAAAAAAGAAGAAATGAACATGTAAAACCCTGACTGCATGATTACATTATCCAGTATCCCAGGCAGCATACTGTAATCAAACAATTACAGGGAAGCTATTTACTGGTTGACTACTGCTGCACCCAGTCAGCTGCAGTGTCAAAGCCACTCATATGTGATCTAAACAGAACAATTACCATTATTAGAAGATATGATCAAGTTTCACGGTGTGACCCATAAACATGAACAGAGGAGAGCATTTTCACAAGATCTGAGTATTATTTCTAAAGTGGAAGATTCCCAGGGGCCGATCTAGCTTATTAACCACAGCGGGGCAGGGCTGTAGGGAAGGGGGCAATCAGTGTGTAATCAGTTTGGGTATGAGGCCGTGTGGCAAATTTGTATTTTTGCACGAGCGTAATTAAACTGTATGGAGACTCCTTTCCTACTGCATAGCTTTCAGGCCGACGCTGGCTTTTTTTTTTTTCCTTTACCCAGAAACAAGGAGAGAAAAAAAGACAGGACGGGGAAGGAAGACACTGATAGAAGCTGAACAAGAACTGTAGAAAGTGGCCCTCTCTTGGCATGCTTTAGGGGTAGCATTGGTGGCATTCTGGTAGAGAATCGGGGTAGCATTCATTGGAGCATGCCACACAGAATCTCTGTGGCCAATCCACACTGGAGGCCCTAGGACAGGGAGTTTGTGCTGCTGAAAGCTTGGGACGACATAGTTTGACAACATCACACACACACACACACACACACACACACACACACACACACACACACACACACACACACACACACACACACAAACACACAGTGAGAGAAAAGACAGGCTGGTTTCCCACAGGGCAGGGCTGAAAGCTACACCATGTTCAGCTGGTACAACATGATGAAAGTGAACTGGAACACATTGTGCTGGACTGCCACCGAAGGGACATTGCTTCTCTGGTGATCTTTTTTAAGCATGAAGTGGTGGGTTTTTTTGTGTGTCCGTGTGTGTAAACCCTATAACGTCAAGTGGAATTGTCGCAAATTCTGTTTCCATGTAGCTATCAATCGATTAAGTGAATTAAACTAGTGAAGCAAATCCTGGGCAGTGATGGACCCCTTTAAGTTTACTGTAAGCAAGTAGCAATGCATCCTTAAATATTTAGGGGCAGGCCATTTTAGTGCAACACAGCTTTCAGCAATGCAGTTTCCAAATAAATATACATCACAGTTTATTTACTCTATAGAAGCTTTAGATATGTTAGTAAAAAATTTTACAAAGTGTAGTAGCATGTATTTTTCTAAGTATTTGTGTTACTTTGAGTCACAGTTTTTATATATTTTTGTATTATGAAAAGTAAAACCTGAACACAAAACTGATTATCAGTCTTGATGTTGAGGGAATGAAGCGTTTCAATATACTTTTTCCATGCCGAATACTTAAACAGACACTGGACAGCAGCACACATCCCTCACCCACATGGGTACACTTTGTGTCAGCCATGTTTTGATTTTGCGTTGTAGGGTCAATGGCGACCTCTTGACACACGGAGTTTATACATGCTAATGAGGCTTGCACTCTAACCTAATCGCTAAGTGCATATGGTTAGCACGGGCTCGCCTCCTTGTGTTTATGTGGGATCAGTGTGTGGATCATTGAACCGAGTAGTGGGGAGCTTTCAGTCGGAGACCCTCAAACAAAAAAGAAAGAAAGAAAAAGAGAGAAAAAAGGAGCATGATGGCAAATCTCACAGAATAAATCTCCCATTGAACAAAGTTTGGAAAGCCATAAAATGCAACCTGCAATTGTAAAATAAAATAAAAACAATACAATATGTAGCATACACATTTGAATACTTTTTAATCATGATGAATTAATCCTGCTCCCTTTAATATTTTGCAATATGTTCTAAACATCATATAATATTGTTTTTACACCTATTCAAGACGGTGAACTTTATTCATGTTTTTGAAGACATATAGTGTGCACTCACGCACCCACCCACCCACAGACACAGACACACACCCACACACACAAAGAATAATCATATGCTTTGGAAAAGTTGCAGCTTTGAAAACTCACTTTTCTCAGCCAAACTTCTTATACATATTTGCAAGAAAATCAAAGCGTCTTTGTGGGGCTCGCTCTAATCCTTTCTCCAGCACATAAAGGATGTACCTTTAAACTGGCTTTCACTCCACTGACAACCATGCAAATTGGTGAGAGGTAGGATGCCATCTCATTGACATTGTTTGTTAGAATAACATAGCACAGGGGAAAGGTCCTGTCTCAGGCATTCCACTGAAGCCCTCCCCTCTGTGAAGTTTCCTGATGAATTGTCACAAGCTTGTTATTTGCCATTAGTTTCTAGCATTTCTTCCTTCTGTTGGCCAAACTAATTCAATCTTTTTGGGAGGTAATCTCATTGAATCCCCCAGGAGGTTCAGGAGAATCTTTTTTTTCCTCCTTTCTCCCCTTTTTCTCCCTCCTTCTTTTTCTCCACATAGTGTTATGACCCAGTTTATTTTACAGTTTCCTACTTAGGAAAAACGAAGAAACTATGAAATGTTTATCTCAACGGATTTTTTGTAGAGATTTTCATTGTTTTATAGCGAGGATAACTACATTTAATATATATATATATATTTTTTTTTTACATGTGTAGTATCTGCTTTCTTCTTGCGAACAAAGTTCACGCTGTAGTTGATAACTGCTGATTCAAGAAAACTTAATTTTAGCCATAACAAACTAGCATGATAAACTGTTAGAATAAATAAGAACCCTTTTCTTTATAGTACATGTACATATTTAAAAACATACCATGTGGATCAACATAGCAATAGAAAGAAAATATTCTGAAACTAAAACCTCCTTGCTTTAATTATTTATGTTTCTATGTGGCTATACTAGACTATCAAACTGTCTAGAAATCATATCAGATCATCAAAAATACTGGAATAGGTATGTTCACTATGATACACCCTAAAAGGCATCAATCAGAAGTCACATTATTGTAAAAAAAATAAATAAATAAATAAATAAGAAAAGAAAGGAAGAAAGGAAGAAAGAAAGAAAGAAAGAAAGAAAGAAAACAGAAAAAAAACAGAAAAAACCCCAGAAAAGCTCAAGTTTGCTCAGATGTAAGCAGTGCACTTCTAACAACCATATCTTTTTGATAGTGATGTAATGAAGAGTTTAATTTGGAAGCAGCCATCACTTCAAAGGGAGATGCGAGTATTTTCCTGCTTATTTGCACCCCCAATGGGGCCTATACATTATAGTATAACAATGTCCCGGTCCTCCACTCATGCACTAATGCCATCTTGATTGCCTAATTTCTCATGTCAGCAACTTCTTCTGGGGAGAGAGAAGAGGACAATTAGGGGACAACTGAGCATAATTGTGATGGGAATGTTCTGTGCAGCAGCAGGCAGCCCACAAGCCGCCTCGCTGTAGGCTGGTTTTGGTTAAGAAGAAGATGCAATTTTTTTTCCCTTTTGCTTTTTTCATTCCATGTTTTTCTCAAAGTTCATCCTCAGGACACATCAGGAAGCGTGTGACGGGCAGGCAGTAAGCAGTCACAGAGGGAACACAACGGCTTCTTGCTAATTAAAAACATTTAGATACTCCAGAGCAAACGGGTGGAATCATGGGTGGTTTGGTTTCTTTGACGATGCATGCGGCTTTTTTTTATGTGTGTCACACCTTGCATTTAACTTGCTTATTTTATTGTTGTTATCTTGGAGCTATGCATAAAAATGATATCTAGTGAAATCACGTATTTCTCCATCTTAGCAGCTGCTTTAAAATGCTACAATAGATTTTTGTCAAACATTTGCATTAACACTTTATGGACATAAGATTTTGAATGTGCAGCCATTTTTTGAGAATAAACATTTAAATACAGCTAAGAAAAACAGATATGTAAAAAAAAAAAAAAAAAGAAAGTAAGAAAGAAAGAAAGAAAGAAAGTTAAGCCAACCAATGGCGTAGCATGTGTAAAGGTTTAGCTTGTTAGCTTGTTAGGAGACAAATTTGACCCACCAAGGTTACAAGTATCTAATGTGACTGTGCTCTAATGCTTTACATGCTATGGTTACTTAAAAGCATACATGTGGCAAGGGAAAGAGCTATTTAATACAGAAACAGTTGTGTGCTGTTTCAATCAAAGCCAAATGTTGGCACATGGGTGTACACAGTCGACTAAGCCACTACCAACAACTTTAAATTTATGAAGTCAAAAATAGACTGTATGTATATGTATATGACAACTGGAATACTTTAAAGCCACAGCTTGTATAGCGGAAAGCATTTTAAAATGTCAGAAACTTCAAATATTTTCCAGACAAAAAAATGTCTCATGTTTTACGGAGACAGTATGTCCTTTAGTTCAGTGTTAAATACACCATTATGACTTCAAGAAAACACAGCATCACGGTGCACTTACAAAAGAAACAAGAAAGAAAGGGCCAATAAATTTCCATCACAGCTCAATAGTGGCATTATCTGGTTGCGGGGCCATGCATTATCTTGTGTTAGTGGACTATTTGTCATAAGAGACCACTTCCCTTTGTTCAAACAAACCAGTCAGTGTTGCAGGTCCAGAGTAGGGAGCTGAGCGAATTCTGGTTTATCTTACCTCTGGACAAATAAACTATAATGCTGACTAATAACTGGCCTGGAATGTGAAGAGAGCTTGACTCTCAACTCAGTGTGTTGTTAAGCATAATGAATATTACAGGCCCCTCTGTATACAGTGCCAAGCCTTAGTTTACTTTACTACACATGGCTGGGGCCTTTAACTGAACACTGACCTCTGAGACAAGAGAATTCACTTACGCATAAACAACTGACTGAATTAGCATAATGAAAAAGGTGACAGCTCAACTTTTCAAAGTAAAGGTGGTGGGAAAAGTCATGTTAAGCATATTTTCAGTGTAAAAATGTACATGTAGTATAGACATATTTCAGAATATTAACTGTAATTGTACGCTTTAAGAATTTTTAGGAATTATGGAGGTGTGTGTACACCACTGTGCTATGTTATGCAGAATAGCACAGATCTGTAAAAAGCTGTAAAGACTTATGTTGGGGCAAAGGATTTATTCATACTGAAAACATTGCTCTTGTATTGCAGATTCTCTTTGGCCATGCTCATAAACATATCAAAGATATTTAATTTCACTTTAACACACAAAAAAGGAATTATATCTTTAAATAAGTAGGTAAGAGGTTCATGCCACTCTGTGTTATTAGGGAAAGAATAGCAGAGTAGCACGGCTGTCCCGCCTGTCTACAGTTAACAGCAGAAGCACAGCAAGGCCACTCGGTGCCTCAGCAGGCTGTAGCTGTCAGGCTTTCCAGTGAGTCGACAACCCCAGTGATAAGACCACTTTAAAGGAGAAATACCCGCCTCTCCTCCCCTTTAAAAGGAAATCTGCTTAAAATACCATGACTGTGTTGCATGTGGCTTATGGACGGTGCTATCTCTTGTGGCTGCTTTAAGAGTAATAAACTCAATACAGTGACTGTCGGGCTTTGTTCGTGGAACAGTGACTGGCACAAGCCATCAAAAACAGAGAAGTTGTCACTGTTTCTGTCTGACTATAGCCCATATATCTGTCTTGATGTCATCGAGACTCAGTAAAGAAGAATAAGCTTTGCACTGGGACATCAACTGCTAGGGTGCCAAGTAAGCAATCGGTACACTGAATGAATATTTCGAGCCACAGATCAATGTTTCTTTACAAAGCGATAATGTCCTTCGTGGACTGTTTTTCATACACACATATACAAAAGGAGATTTTATGAATAATGACGACAAGGTCTTAAACTGACACTAAGATCAAGGTTGAGAGGATCAAAAGAATGTCAGGGGTGAAGTATGAGGGACACTAGATAGGTTACAGTCTGACAGAGCATTTCAGTCCCCTCAATGTGTGTGTGTTTTCTGTGGCAGTATACAGTTGGAGCTATAGAAACACTGCCCAACTCCCCTGAGCCCTCTGTCTCTCTCCCATCCCTCCATGACCCAATTCCCCCGAGGTTCCAACTGCCTGTCAAAGTTTTGCACCAACTATCGAAATGGGAAGGGATCTCTGTGGTGTGAATACCCTTTACGATCAACCTAGTTGTAGGTATCTGTTTTGCTTGGAGTTGCAGAACTGAGGCAATATTCTGATGAGGACGTGTGGAGGTCAACACCTCTGTGAAAACAATGACAGATGCAGTAGCACAATATAAATTCACCATGGCATCCACCCTCAACTGTCAGCAACATCAGAGGGCATCAGGGGAGCCCTCTGCAAAAATGAGGGGGGAAAACGAGCAGTGGAGAAAGGCAGCAGAGTTTGTAACAGTGTCTATTACGCTGCCGAAGAATTTGCCTGGGAGCTCAGCTTGACAGATTAGCCCAGCGCTCAGATGGGGCAGTGCAGTGGTGAAACAAGAGCTACTTTTATGAGGTACGTAACACAAGCCTGTGGTAGCCACGGCAAGGCCAGGTAAGCGATCTCTTGATGAAAGTGAGGGCAGTGCTCCACCTTTCATGTTTCCATAGGTTTTATTTGGAGCACGCACAGACGGGGCTGCAGACAGAAATGACAGACAATTAAGATTGCACAAAGGCAAGGGAAATTCAGTATCGGGCTACATGACCCCTGCTTGCCGGCAGTATTTCAATGCATATGGCTGCCTTTTGTAATGAAATTCTTAGGGAAAACCTGTGTGTGTGTCAGTGGGAGAGACAGTAAAAAAAAAGAGGAGGGAGAGAAAAGAGGGCCTGAAGCTCAAGCAATGGGTAAAACATGCAGTTATATAGACCTGGCAGATTTCAGTTTCTAAACCCACCTTCATGCATCAAAGAGCCAAAGCAATAGACGGGTGTGGGGATTAATGTGGAAATAAACCTTGGGCTTTCTACATATCAAAGACCAGATAAGCTTATGAAGTTTAATTCATATGTTTTATTCCGGTGAAAAACGGCCATTTGTGATGATGGCTGGGCTGTCCCAGCGGAATGATAGCACGCCGATAACGATCCGGCGCCAACACTTCAACTGAATCCATTTCTAAGGAGAAAGGAACAGGTCTAAAAAATATAAATTAACCTCACTTTGCTGAGAGTGAGAAAAGGGGGGGATTCTCCCATGAATGTCCACTGACAGGGATTTCTTCATCCCATAACTAAGACATCTAGTTTGAGCCAATAAGGAACGATGCAGCAGACAGGCAGGCTGTGGCTCCAGACAGAAAAGAACATTTTTTTTGGTGGCGAGAGATGTCTAAATCTGGGAATGGATTTTATATTTCCAGCATAATATCAAGGGCAAGCAGGTGAGCTTCATGGGTTTTCATTCTGCAGGCACCTAATCTTGATCTCCCTGCACATGTGAATGCGGGAATGAAGTCAGCACTGAAAATATGCCCACACTGGGTAAGAATTATGATGGACTTGGTACGTCTTTTGCTTTGTTTGTTTTTTTCTTTCTTTCTCATAAAGTTCTCAGTTAAAATTCCCCAAACTAATGAAAATATATCAGATAAGTGTAGATTATTTTAAATATATGCTTTTATACACACTTCACATCTGCCTTAAAGATGTGGAATACCAACTACAGGTGTTCCTTAGGGTCATCATTTTCACTCATGTACAGATAGTTATTTTTTTAATAACTCTGTAATTACTGTATATATTGTTTCAAATATACAACATATTTTCCTTCACATGACATTGACCTGATGTCAATTTTTATGGCATTAAACATGAAACAAAATGTATGTATATTGCACTACACAAATAAAATATTGCTGGTGCTTGCTACTGAATAAGTCACAGCTTGGGATTATCACTGTGTGGTTGTTTTGTTTTTGGAAGACCAATAATAAAGAAACAAATTTATCATGTTTGAACAATTGGGCTAAGCAATTTTTTAGACAAAGAGTAATGCTGCGGGATTAGGTACGGGTTGTTTCCCTCCAGAGCAGGCGCCGCAACTGGAAACATTTTTTTCATTGAGCATGTAAATTATTACAAAATGTTCCTCTGCAACCACTTTTCAACAGTATCCCTCAACCCTGTAAAAAATGTGTTTATTTCTTTCGTTTGCTTTTTAAAAAAAAAAAATTCGGAGAGCTTCTTCACAGTACAAATTCACCCAGGAGGTTTTACAGGATTGTTCCTTTTAATGAGGCACTGGAAAAGCTTATTTTCCCATCTGTGGCCTCTCTCATTCCCATTCAGTTAATCAAATTACACGGCATCTTTAATCTTTCCTTATGAGCCACTTTATTAACTTAAATTCTTCAAACCCTGCAGCAATGAGTGGGTGAGATTCAAAGGAGATCTATATGCAGCACAAGAATATGATGCGTTTCCGTCTCTTTGACAGTCAGGCATAGTGATGATGACACCCCTGATGAATTTTTCAACACAAACACTTCTCAATTGATATTTACTCTCAAATGTAAGAGTAAACACATTTCAAAATGACAATCTACAAATCATAAAACCAGCTTTATTAATTTTTCCAAAAACAGAGATCTGACTGTAATTACAGCATACAGTCAGGGACTACTCAAACCCTATAGGGTGGAGTTATTAATGAGTGCAACTGTTCTGCCAATCCGTTAATCGCAACCACACTGAACCACATCATATATCACACAACCTCACTGAGACAGCCAGCCAGCGAACCAATCAGTCAACCAGCCAGGCACTGGGGCAGAAAGCCAACCATCAAATAAAACACTGATCAGGCTGTAAGGCAGTTACTTAGTCAGCCAGTCAGGTGGCCATTCAGCTAGCTATGCCTAGGTTGTCAAAGGCAACAAAGTCAACCCAACAAAGCCAGCCTGTACGTGAGTTAGTCACCCAGTCTGTCTGCCAGCCAAAGCAGCCTGTCTTGGCCCAAGCCTTGGAGAAAACAAGCAGTGTGCAATCTGTACACCATAAACACAAAGTGACAGTTAGCACCGGGTTGAGCAAGATTTATCGCACACATTCTTGGCTCTGCAGTTAATATACTGCAGTCTGCTTTGACCCAACTTTCACTTCAGACTGTAAGACAGTGATTTCGTGACACCCCTGCCCCTTAACATTAACATCGCCCCATTTCACTTACCAAAATAGTTTTCAGTATGACACATAAATATCTATCCATCCATTTTCTTAACTGCGTATACAATATAGGGTCACCATGGGATTGGCGCCTTATCCAGCAGCCACTGGGTCAACAGGTTGGCAGAATAGCACAGGACTAATATATAATTATTAAAAAATGAAACAGTATTTAAAATGAAATAGATGGCATTTGCACAAATATTATCAAAGCCAGACTAAATCTCTGCAAAGCAGGACAAATTTATGGTTCTAAGTTCTTGTTATATAAAATAGTGCTTTAATAGTGCTTTAATGGGGCCCAGTGAATGTCTTAGAAGCTCGATGGATACTTTGCATTGTTAAAACAATTGTATTTCATAGCAGCAAATAAAATTGCACATTTCACTATAGATGGAAGTCTGCACTGAAAATGACAAATTTTAATGTGTTACATTGCTAAATTTTTACCAGATCCCAACATTGTTCTGAAATGCCAAATATGAGAAGGCAAAAAAGCATGGCATGTTATTGTTATTGTATTAGGGACTATTTGCTTGTTCACAGCTTGCCTAGGTTAAGGTAATCTTTGAACAAGTCTATTTTATCCAAAAAGAAAACATATGATAGGATTATACTAAGTATTTCCTCTATGCAGTAGATCTTAGCTCTGTTCCTTATTTTGAAACTGAAAAATCCATGGGGGCAGCAGTTGTGCGACAGGTTGGTGTCACATAAGTGAGAAACAGATTGGGAACACATGCTTGGAGCTTTTGCGTTCAAGAATTTGGAACACATCATAATTCAAATGCTATATATTTGCTTTTTTTGGGGAAGCTTTCCAGAATAAGAATAGTCCAAATACCCTGTCCCCTTCAATTTGCCAGCTGAATATTCCCACTTCACTTGATGTATGATGGCTGCATGCTTTAGCTGCTTCCGCAGAAATAATCTCAGTGTCCCCTAGAGATCAACTGGTCAGTGCAAACTATGAAAAGGGGATTATGAAGACAGCTGTATTCATATTCTAAATACTCTAAAACCCATAAAAGTCATACACTGTCAGCAATAACCACAAATGTTATAGTTACATTTCAATTTAAGCGAATTAGAGTAATTAGCATTACTGATAATAATAATTATAATTTGTCTGACTAATTTGTTTAATACTAAGATCTTAAAATGAAAACCAATAAAAGATCAAGCACTTGATGAGCAGTTTTACTAAACAGTTACTATTAGATCAACTAACTCACAGTAGGCATAGAAGACTGGAAAACTGGTGCCCCGCTGGTATGGAGAAGTATTTGCCCCCTTCCTAATTGTTATTTTTAACACATTCAAGTCTGGTTACTACTAGACTTGGTGAACCAAGAAATCACTTGCCTAACAGAGTGAATTAAGCTAAAAAAATATTTTCAAAAGCTAAAATAACAAAAATCTGAAGAAATGCAGGCCTTCCTTATCTCGGTTAGACCAGTGTTCATGTTTAAACACTAAGAATACCAAAAACAGCATCCATGGGTGAGTTTCAAGGAAACTACTGTTGAACAAAAAGAGCACAAAGGTTCATCTCTTTTCGACCAAAAAGCTATGTTGAAGATTCCCAAGACTTTGGGAAAAATATTCTGTGGATTGACAAGAAATTACAAAAACTGAAAAAACAAAACTTTATGACGGTTTGAGTCCTGTTACAACTGACATAAAATTAATACTGCATTTCTTAAACTAACAGCATCCCAAAAATTATACATGGCTGTATGATAGTCCGGGGCTGCTTAAGGACCTGGATGACCTGGCCACAATTGATGGAACCATGAATTCCTGAAGGAGAAGTCTGGCCATCAGTTTGTGCCTCGAACCTCAGCAGCAGGATTAGCATCTGATGCGTCAAAAACAAAACAAAATGAACATTTCAGAGTGGTAAAGACCAATCTAGTTAAAGTCCAGATTTAAATCAAATGAAGATGTTTTGGCATGACCTTATACAGGTTGTTACATACAAAATCATTATGTATACATTAAAACAGTTATACAAAGAAGAATGGGCCAAAATCCCTCCATAGCAATGTGAAAGACTCATTGCCAGTTATCGCAAATGCTTGCAGTTCAACCAGTTAACAGATTTAGAGGGTAATTACTTTTTCACATAGGGCCAGGTATGTTTGGTTGGTGTTTTCCACTTAATCAATCATAATTTTAAAAATGCATTTTGTATATAATAAAAACATTTAAAATTTTTCATGAAGTGGGGGAGAAATCTAAGGGGAAAATGCTTTATTAGAACACTGTTCATGTTTCATTATCACCAATTATCTTGTAGGAAAGGTTTTTGTTATGATGTTCTATTTGCTTTTTTGTCTATTTTTGTGTGTTTTTTGTAATAAAAAGCATTAGATTTTATTAGGGGCATTTTATTAGTGTGTGTGTGTGTGTGTGTGTGTGTGTGTGTGTGTGTGTGTGTGTGTGTGTGTGTGTGTGTGTGTGTGTGTGTGTGTGTGTGTGTGTGTGTGTGTGTGGTGATGAGCATTGGAGATATTAGGTGAGATGCATATGCTTCAAGACAGCAATATGAAAAAGACAAGGATTTCTTACAACATATGAACCAGCATAAATTTAATCCAAGAGTATTTTGTGAGATAGGACTAGTAAAAAAAAAAAACCCCAAAAAAACCTTTTTGAATGGTAGATGAAGTACAATCACTCTTTAAAAAAAAATAAATCAAAGTGAATACTGTGGTTAAAAAAAAAAAAGTTTGTTGTTTTAATCTCCCTGAGATCAACTCACTCCAACAATAAGAAGCATCTGTTTTACCAAAGAGGGCATTGACCTCTTGCTGCAAAGTTAAGTATATCCGTCAGTTTGTCAGTGCGGGATCAAAGGGATTAAGTAGATTACTGACATCAGTTTAACAGTATCTGTTGGGGTGATATACACCAGTTAGATTTGGTCACTGTAAGTTATTTAGTTGAAATGTAGTTAAACAATGACAATCTTTTTTTCAGGAGGTACAGTAGTGAAGGAAACCACACAAGATAACAAAGGATAGCTGGTGTTTGGCATCTGTTACTTAAATTTTAAGAAACGTCTCTTATCTGTTTTGTAGATCTAATACCAAAATGCCCAACTGTGCATCAGTCAGTGGTTGCGTGTCCAAAATACATCTTAACACCAGTGTTGACCCTCGATTTGTTTCCCACAATGTCATTTGAGACCAGCATGGAAAGAGTATCACTCTGCTGTTGATATGACAAATATAGAGTTGATCCTTGAGAATGCAGCATAAAGTTCAGCCAGAATACAACCGATAAGATTGTCTACATCCAAGACCATCAAAGAGCTTTAAAGATACCAGATGGTGGTAACATGTTACCAAAGCTGTTGCTTATACAGTTAAGTTAATTCTAAGCTATTCTTTGTGGGTATTGATGACAGTTGGAATGTGATACTTTATTCCAGAGTTACGTGTTTACTTATCAGTTTTTAAAGCTCAGTAGGTCAGTTCTTGTTTGAATGACCTTTGGCGATCTCATCTTCTTGGCAATGCCATATCATTGAAACATCCCTTCAAGTACCAGCGATGTAAACTGTAATTCATCAAACTAACCACAACCACAATTTGATAGTTACAGCCTGATATGTTCCAGATTCACAATCACTATCAATTTCATTTATTGCTGGGTTGATATGTAATTAAATGTCCTAAAAATGTTTTATAAAATGTCCATTGTGTACTTTTGTCAACCAGCATGAATGACAAAATATATAGAGAAAATGTTGGTGTAAGAAAAAAAAACATAATTGTGTAATGCAATCACTCTTTTTAAAAAATGACGGGAAAAAAGAGAGAATTCCTTCTACTGGGAAAGCTAACAAAATCTTGTCCAGGCAAACATGACAAAAGAATGCCAGAAAGCATATTTAATGCTATTTGTGGCCAGAAACCTACCAAGGCATCTGATGCAAATCTGCTAAATAAATGCATTTTTCAGGTAGAAAAGCACAAAGGTATTATTTCATTCAGATGAGCCAATGTACAGTTGCAGACTTTAGTTTCATTTGTTCTTCATACAGTATGTTTGTACACAGGCTGAGTTGGTCACCTGCCCCAGAGCATTAGAATGTTAACCAGTTTACATTCTGCCCACAGCTTTTGAAATGATTCAATTTTCCTAATCTTGTTTAGCTTTAGAGTATGTGGCTTTGAGGCAATATAGCATCCTTTTTCAATCGTGCATCCTTTTAGTCCATTTGCATATCTAAATTTTGTACTGAAACTCAGGACAGGCTCTGCTTTGCGGCCCTCTCAGAAACTGCAAAGCAGTGCTGGGTTAACCTGCAGGCTCAGAATATGTTTGATGGGTAGAGATAGTGACTTGGTTTTTTTTCTTTCTCTCTCTTTTACTCCAGTTTTCTGAGAAATGCTAAGCACTTTGTTGTTACGCTGGTCGACTGTTCATCATAACTCATATCCTTGTACACCCTCCCAAATGGATAACATTAATAGTGCTCTTTCTTTTCTCTCTGCAGGTAAAATGAATGCTCAAAGTGTTAGTACAAAAAACATATTCGGTTTGCTTGTTTTCATTCTCCCTCTTTATTATGTACAACATAAGAAATAAGAGCAATACCCTATGCAAAACATTTATTATTTACTGTCAGGAATTAAAAGGAATTGTAATTTTATGTAAGCCTCTAAACTACCTAGCTCTACAGACAAATTAAAAGTATTTGAAATAATTCAAGATCGCACATCGATGCTGCAAAAAAGCACACTCCTGTCTTTCACTGGTTTGTACTCACAGATGAAGGCTGCAATTACCTGCAAGAGTTAATGTCCACTGATGTGTAAAATATTTGTGAAGTGCTGAGAGGTTTTCCATTCTAAGTGGTCCCCAATGACTTGAGTGTTAAGTCCTTATGGCAAGATGATGCAGAAGACATTTGTTACTCAGATTTAGCCAGCAGGGAAGCAGTAGACTAAATGGAACCAGATTTCCTCCTCATATATGCGCAAATGCTCGGTTTACAAAGTGAGCTGCAAGTATGAACTGTGTCTTAAGTGATATAGATTCACTGCACTAACTGACATGAAAATGAGTACATTTTGGAATGTAGTTTTCTTTTAATGTTTTAAATTTTATTGAAAAATGCAGTTAAAAGTGATAAATTACTATCAGACGAATATAAATAATCAACACTGGTTGACATTTATTTTTTTTCTCCTTTAGAGAAATACAAATTAAAGATTTACAATAGTACAATAATTTATTTAATTGATAAGCAGTAACCCTGCAAATATTCTAAAATGCAACTTGTACACAGAGCATAAACAAGTTTTTATCAGTGGGATCATAGAGCTCCTTCTTGTGTAAAAGATGCACAACACAGAATATGAATATTGTTTCAGGTGCTTTAATATATGATGTGAAAAAAAAAAAAGATTAATCTTTCTAATCCCAAAAGACCATCTTGATCTCAGAGCTTGGATGCTCACTGTGAATCGAGCAGGGGTGGGGGGAGTATTAAAAAGGGACAAATATCGCTTCTCCATTCGCCGCCAGATGTATGTGATAAAGCGAAATGTCAGCCAAAATAGTAAAGCGGTATGTCAGCAAAGCCAGCTGACAGACGGAAGGGAAGAGGTAAAAATGTTCTATCATGTCCGACAAGGTGTTCTTTTTGAGATTTAAAGATCACTGCACAACTTTAAACATGTTTGTCACTTTTTACTCTGACGCAGAGAACTATCATGGGCTTCACAAGAACTTTATCGGCTCAGGCTCAAGGTAAGGGAGAGGAGAAAAAAATGTCCATTCCCATTTATCTTAGCCAGGTTCCCTTCAAAGGCAACAAATAAATTACAGTGTACATTTGATACAAATTGATTTCTTAACTCAAATAACAATGTTGTCCCCCCGGTCAGGGCCATGTGTCACTCAGTCGCCAGTCTGAGTGAAAGCCTCAATCTGTCTCTGTGATAGAAATAGAGCTGACACATCTCCACCAAGGAATGCTAATCACGCGGGCCTGGCCTGGCCCTTTGTGGGCAGGCCATGATAAGGAAAATCAGTTTCCCCTCCTGTCAGACAGTGGGGCCTGCGCCCTGATCGCTGTCTGGGAGGAAACAAGCCATGGGTCTGGAAGTTACTGTCCTAGTTGTTTTGTTGTCTCGGTGTAGCTACATGACGGTGGATAGAGCAGGAGAGAGAGGCGGAGAGTCGGATAGACGAAGAGGTGCAGTGAGAGGAAAAAAAAGTGAGGGAAATGGAACGAAGACAGGAAAAGGCAGAGGTGACAGGTAGATAGTGAGGAGCTGGGTAAAAGACAGAATGAGAAGGTAAGAGAATGAAAGAAAGAGAGAGGAGGGAGAGATAGAGATGCACAGCAAGAGGGAGAGAGAGAGAAAGCTCGGGACAGATGCTATGGTTTTAAAGTCTTGGTGGCAGCTGCAGCATCAGAGATGGAGCTGAAGTTAACCCCACTGAATATCTTGAGCCGATCTTATCAGCGCCTGGGAGAAATGAGATATTGGCAGGAGCTGTTGAGTGCTCTCACAGCTGAGCAGGTTAATAGGGTTGGAAGGCAGGCCACAGGCTAATTGGATTTGCCGTGGCTTGATAAACAGTGGCAAGCCTTTTTTTGCCAGCCAAACATACAGGTCGACTTCGCCACCCTGCTTTAGCCCCCCCGACTCCCCACAGCCCGCATCACTTCCAAACCCTGTTGTAACCACAACAAGGGAAGGAGAGCAGGGTAGAGCAGAATGAAGGCTATTTTCTTCTTATTATTCCCAAGAGACCATGCTAGGAGGGTCCGTTTGTGTATCTGTGCTTATGTGCCTGTGTGTGTCTGTATGTGTACATGTGTGAAAGACAGAGAGAGAGTGTGTTGGCCATCTACTGATTTTAATCAAATACCATTTAACCTGTCTGACCTCTAAGAGTCATCACACATGGCCAGATCAAGCTGCTTGTTCTTCTCGCTTGCTCGGCATTAGAGCTGCGGGTGTAAAGAGGTCGTCTGTGTGGACTGTTATTTCAACAGCTTTCTGTTTAGAAGAAATCCTAGTTTCCACGTCATCACCCTTTTCAATCTCAGACCAAAACAAGTGGTATTTGTGTGATAAGACCCAATCAAAGCATGGGGTTGGGTATTTGTGGATTCAAGAAAGATCACAGGCCGTTCTCAAAGCTCTGTGTAAACCTCAATATTTTAATCTAATCTAATATAATCAGTCATACTCATACAATGACACATTCATATTACTTATATGCACAAAAAGCTCACATTTAAAACTACACTTCCCACTCTTCCAGCTAACGGGCATCCGTTAATTGGTCATCACCAGAACAAAATGCACACACGTTTACCAAGGTTCCTTATACTAATTTATATTCTCATACTTTTGACTGTGTTGATCATATCTAAATAGGTAGCCAGGGTTTCATTCTGAATCTTTGTTTTGCCAGAATGCTGTGTACACATATACGCTAAAGTGAGTAGTATTTGTACTTTGAGTATGAGGGCAAGGAGGAAAGCGTGTCCATCAAAATCTATTTACAAGGCGAGGGACTCAGAGGAGCAAGTGACACAGACAGATTTAATTTTTTTTCTTCTTTTTTTGAAGGAATAGTACCCAGTGTGAAACACCCTGGGGTGTCACACTGTCCTCATTTATATAAACAGCCCCGACCGGTGGATAACTCCTCTGCATGCTTGGGTGTAGCCAGATTGGCTTAGTTAGTGAGCACCCCACACAAGACAACCCAAGGAAAAAGTGTTTGGAAATAGAGGGGGAGAAAAAGAGGACAGTACACCAGGCTGCCTCTGGATATCCATTTGCAAAAGCAAAAACATCAAGGACTCAGACAGCTTTGAAAGGAGAAACTAAAACGGTGATTGATGTGGAAAAGGATGTTGGATGTCGACTGTTGGACAGACTGCATTTGGTAAAAGTTCACAAATTTGCAGATAAGCTCCAATGTAAACGCAGAAAGAACCAGCCAAAAGAATGATAATGGCCTTTAGGGACAGACAGCCTACTATCTGTTTGAAAAGTCCATCTGGGTAAAGGTTGGTAACATTATACGAATAAGGCCAATCTAGACGTCCATGCGTATTCTGAGGAAGACATACTATTGGCACTTTCAGGGGGTTACAAGCACCGCAAACAAATCCCCATTTGCTCCTCGGGGTCCTTCTAAATGGACACAATCTTTACATTATCAGGAAAAGCAATTACAGTAGAAAGTATGTAGATGGAAAATTAGATTTAAAAAAAGAAAGACCAAAAGGAGATGAAAACTAAAGAAAAGACAGAGACAATTTCTTCATCTTTTTATTTCAAGCATTGCAGGAGATGGCAAGGTTGAGGGAGCAGGAAGTTTGGCATGAGCCATCCAGCAGACTGAATTCATCAACCACCATAACTTCAACTTGCCCATAAAGAATTTATGAACCTTCTGATAGTAATCGGCTGCATCCATTTCCTGAAGAAGAAAGGACAACTGATGTATGTTAAACAGCCCAGAGGGACTGGCCTCCACAGAAAGAAGGCATACACACACACACACACACACACACACACACACAGGGATGTAAGCAGATATTGTATGAACAGAATGTGCACATACTCACATTCTGTATACACATACAGGGATACAGATACACACTCCAGAGCGAGGCAAAAAATAGTTACACTCATTAAACTTTTGAAGCACTAATGATAACAAACGTTACTTTTCTTCTATGTGCAACAAAGTACTTGTAAAAAACAATACCTGACTTTAAAATGTTATTGATAGCAAACACAGATATGTAGTTTTGAAAATATTATGCTTTATGCATCCCTTATGTGATTAATTACTCTTTAGTTAATCAAAAAAGGAATGCATATTTTTTTAATTATCATTTTTTTCCCTGAATAGTCAAAAGGGGTAAATTTCAAGACATCGAAATAGTTAGTGTATAATAGAAACAATGTGCTCTCTCTGTGCTATCAGGAATGCTCCATAAATCTCATCAAAAAAAACCCTTCATATTAAAAATAAGAATATAGCATATCACATCAGACAACAACAGAAGTCGGAACAAGCAAAGAATTCTTCCACTTATTTTACTATTATCAGTGCTGTGTGAAGTGATTGATCTTCAACAGTACTAAGCTACATCTCTATCTTTTTTTCAGTTTGATTTTCCATTTGATTTTCTCTCATTAATTTGAATGTAATTTTTTCCAATTTTACAGTTTTATTCTACAGTGATCTTTTTTGATCAAGGATCATGGTAGACACAATCCTAGCTAAAGGGGGCTTTAAAATTTTCCTTCTTCTTTCCTGTGGTAACCGAACAATACGGCTTGAGAACCTCAGCAGTTCACTGTAGTAAATTGACCTTTCATAAAGTAATCAAGTAAAAAAGGGACAAAGAGAAGAGTAAGTAAATGAGCAAATAAATTGTTTCCAATACTTGTCCATTGTGTTTTACAGTTAATTATTGGTGATGGATTTCATGGATATGCCACTGAGAAAAAAATGTTGGGCTTAGTTTCCAGTATATCAATATATTAAGACATTTTGTTTCATTATTGTGGCAATTTAGCTTCCTTTCATACAGTTATCCACATGTTAATCATATAAGCAATTATTTACACAAATCTATGTCCTATTATCTATGTCCTATCACTTTAGTATGATACATTGTTGATCCTTAGAGTTGTTGTTTATTCAGGGGTCATTCTCTGATGTAAAGATCAGATCACCCCATCCTGTAAATCTGGGTTTTAAATGTCCACTATCACTTATTCCACCCTTAGAACCACAGTGCTTGTAAAAAGTAGACAGCGTATTAATGAATAGTGCAAATAAAAGGCTAGTCCATTGGGTTAAAAACTTTTTCAGCAGTCACTGACAATATGACACATGGAGATCCATCAATGATTATACAGTTTGCATTAAAAGTTAGACTTACTCACAGCTACACATAGAAACATTTTCTTTGTCTTTTTGTTTTTGTCTCTTTCTCCCTTTGTCGGCACAAGTAAGTAGCAGATAATTAGCACCTTAAGTTGTTCTGGGCCCTATTCATGCTTCCAGGCTTGGGATCTGGCTGTATATAAAGCGGGCAGAACTCAAGCACCTTATCTGGTATTGCCTGTGTTTTCACAGCTGACCATTCCCGTCTTTTTTCCTGACTATCATCTTTCAGGTTGTGCTCAAATTCCATTCCTCACACATCAGAATGGGGACATCCATCTTAACGATGACATCTGTGGTGAATTTCTCAATAATTTAATAGTCATTTCGACACAGGAGGGGCTAAAGGAAAAGGTTTTAAAATGTAAGGAACAGGGGATTATAACTTATAAAATACTAAAACCTCAATAGGTGGGTGTGGGGTGGTTGTGTATAAAGTTCAGATTTGGTAATTCAAGTTAATGTGGTTTGGGATTCTCCAGAGACTGGACCATAATCCATGGCATGATACACTGAAGCCCAGTTTTACCAAGGCCATAGGTTCCACATAATATTATTATCTTGGAGTTACAAGAATATGGAGTCGAACTAAGTGTTTACTTTTCTCTCAAGAAAAGGCTGTTAAAGCCAAGAGTAACACCACATTTTACAGTGTTGGAACACATGTCATGCAATGAAATGCTTATGTTGGTCTTACTACCATGGTAACAGAATGGATTGGATTTCTTCTCTATTCTCATGCCAGACCCTTAGATCAGTTTTTATTCTTATTGTTTTAAATCGACCATTCCCAAATAGAAAACAAATTTACAAATCCGTATTATATGAGGCTGTTAAAAGAGCCCACTCTGACACATTTTCAAACAACAGTGTTTTATGAGAATTATCATCTGCCCAAACCACTATATACGATTTGTTTCTGCCATGGTACATATGGTGTGGATGATGTGCTTTAACAGGCCCATCAGTCAGTTAATCTTAAAGAAAATAGCAGCAGCAGATATCTCCGTCTCTTTGAGGCAAACCAAAGAAAAAGCAAAGGACAGAAGGGGATTCAAAGGAGAGCAAAATCAGGTCCTCTCAGAGATGGAGAGGTTGGTTTAGAGGGGGGATTAAGGCACTCTCTCACTGTGGAGCCTCCTTTTATAAGGTACATCATATTACTTCAGCTTCACACTTTCATAGATATACCATCATCTGCCTCCCACCAAAGTCAGGCCGTTATGCCTGCATAGTCTGTCTCAAACAAGATTAATACTTATACACTTGGCGTGTAAGAAAACACAGTGACAGTAAGCTGACAGTACTTACGGTATGTAAAGCTTACACTCAATTCGATATCTTGGTTAATGTGTAACCCTGCAGAGATCATACCCTAATGCACTTGTATAAAGTCCAGTATAAAAAACATATAATACAAGAAAATCTTGTTTATTTCAGATGTTCTCTTTACTCATAGCGTTCTAGCATAATGCAATCATTTGTTACATACACCGATTAACTAGGACATGGACCAAGGCAAAGATCAAGCTGTTTCGGGTTGTTTGTTTTTTTTACTTCAGTTCCTGGGCATGAAATGTTTTTTATAACCACTAGTTTGCACAAGGTGTTGTTTGGCTTTCGGCCCGCAATGCATGAAACGTGGAATAATTTTCTACTATAAATTGTAACGCATAGACATGTTGTACGCAGGTTTATTAGAAGCCAAACCAAACTCTGTGACTGACAAACAATACACTTCATCACTCAGAAAAGATTGGATGATCTTAGCATCTAATATTGTTGCAGCCAGTGCATCATATGACCAGTGTGCATATCTCTTAGAGGCAAGCAGCTCCCTGGGAATAAAAACGGGTTCATGGTTCTTGAAATCAATCCAGCAATTTATGTAAAGCACGCTGAACAATGAAGAATAAGACACAAGACTTCCGAGACTTTTCTGCTTTTGACTTGACTTTATCTCCCAATAAACTGGGGAAGACTGCTCTTGATTTTGTACCAATTTTAAAACAAGAAACCAGACAAAGGTAAAATGTGAAATAAAAATTAGATATATACTCTTTCATCTCAAGTCAGTGTCCTAGAGTAAGATTAGGGCTGCTGTGAACATGTTTGACTAGTCAGTTCATTGCCTGGGGAGAGTCCCCAGGCAAAATCCATACTCCGAGTGCAGGGCTGCCTTTAGAAGTAAGCCATGGAAATGATTAGTGCTGCTCAACTGAGAGGCACAAAGGGGCCCGTTGGCTGGCCATAAAGTTTCAAAGTGAAACCAGTACACCTTGTGTCTGTGTTAATTGATCACAGAACCATTATCTTGCCTGTTCAAGGCTTAATTTGCCCTCTGAATCAACACCTTTTGTCGACTACTGCAGTCATTTGTTGGAAGGGGAAAAAAAGAATCACTACAGCTTAATCATTCCAAGCAGGTGTGAGTCCTGGCCAATTTTGTGCTCCCTTTTGTCATTTACTTTTTTTCATAGATTTTGTGTTACTTTCCATAGAATACTGTTTACAGGATTTTGCAGTGTTAGCGTGAATATTTCAGAAAACAAAACCCTTTAATTTACATATATAACAGGCACACATACACATATTTGTATGAGTGGTGTTAAAAAAAGATAAAAACAAATAAAGCAATATTTTCTGCACAAAAATAAAGTACAATACAATCAGCACTTTTAGTTATTGTAATTTATTCCAGGCTTTTGACAATTCAAGCATCAGTGTTTAAGAAGATCAGGAATCCATGAATACATAAAGTCGGAAAAATAATATGAAAAAGAGTATTGTATCTTAAGAATAAATCTCATCGCTCATGTACCCCACTGCCAACCATAATACGTTTATACATTATTTGCAGCAATACATCCTCAACCTATTTTACTTTCAAGCCATAACAATGTCAAATGATGGTACATGATGCATGTTTTTCAAAGCTTTGTCAAATGGATATGGCTTGTTTTTATTCAGGCTGAAATAATATTGTCACCCTCATGGTTTTCAAAGTGTGGGGCAGCTCCCATTGGTGGAGAACAGTTCCACTGATGAACAGTTCCAGGTGATGAACATGATGTTTCGTTGGCAAACTAACCTAGAAAGAAAAAAAATGCTCTTTTTTTTTTTTGCTCATTTCACATAAACTCAGCTTACTTTTTTAAAAATTGACCTTTATCCTTCTATTTTCTTAATTCAATCGCAACTACATGTCATTTCTATAATAAACCACAACTCCCATACAAGTATATCTTATTTTATTAACCACATATATTTTCCCCCTAACACTCACTAGGTGTTTGACAAGGTGTTAAATGACGTTTGAAAAAGTGACTCATACCCTGATGTTATATGACATGGTTGACTTACAACAGTCGACAACTCGCCATGCATTTGCTTTGAGATAAAACCGCTATCAGCACCCCGGTGTCTGTGCAATGAGGGTGATTAGAAGACATATAGTACAAACACTTCCATTTTGACTTCAGAAACCGTACCTTCACCCATTTGTCGCTCCTGAAATCTATCATAGGAGAGGATCAGCTGAGGGAAATGTGTATTTCATTTCAGTTGCTGTCCCCATTCTTAATGGGTAGCCATCCAGAGAGAATGAAATGATTGATTTTTGTCACCCTGAATGAGGATAAATGAATGGAAGCTAAATCTTCCATGAGGAGGAGGTGGAAAAGGAGTTGAAGGAGATGGGGGTTTTAGCTTTCCTTGCATGTCGGCTAGACAGAAATTCAGCAAACCTGCATGGCTGTAACAGGGGAAAAAGACTAATGTGTGTGTGTGTGTGTGTGACTGAGAATTACAGCTTGTGTGTGTGTATATGTGTGTGTGTGTGCATGGACACTCGTGCCTGTGCGTGTTCACTTACACTTTGCTTCTAAGGTTACCTAATGAAATATTGATGGGAGATGTGGGAAGTGCGGGGGCTGGGTTGGCTGGGGGTTGGTGGTGTTGGAACTGTAACTGCTGCTTCCTGTAGCTTGGGACATCTCTGTCACTCTGGATCTCAGCGAGACAGCCCTGCCCTAATTTAATCTGACTTTGAATGAGTCTGTATCACAAGAGGTAAAAAAGGTGAACTTACTGCAACTCAAAAGGGTAATAGGGAGAGAGTGAAAAATTGCAAGACAAAGAAATGTTATGTTAAAACGTGCGGCCAAACATTTAAAACGCCTTATAATCATTTGAGAACAAACAATTGTGTGTCAAAAATGTCAAATATACACTTTTTAAATGTGATCTAACAAAAAGCTTGCCAGGTACAAATAAAGGACACAACAATGCTGAGGTTATTGTAATGGTTGCCTGGTGTTGTATGGCAAGCTAATGGTCTGAGCAGCATCTTGGGATTTATTTCACGATTAGATGCAGCTTAGCTAGGAGTTTACAGCAAAAGAAAGGAAACTGTGAACTGTGTGACGGTGACAAGCTGCTCTACAAAGCAACTGCTATATAATTAGCTGCCTCTGACACCATTAAGTATGACCATTTCACCACAAAAGCTGAGGCAGTGGTACTTTCAGTACATCATTGTTTGAATCTATATCATTTTTTTCTTTACTTTGTGGTGTAAGACAACAAAGGCAGTAAGTTTTCTTAAAACTTAAATTTAAATTCATCTGTGCCCATGAAGGTACATTATGAATAAGTCACTCGAGACCTAATTATTTAGAGCTACATGAGTCTTTTTTTAATCTTTCAGATAATGTAATATAGCCACCTAAAGATAAATCACTTAGCTCAGGATTAGACCAAAATTGCTAGTACTGGCTTCAAAATCCAGTTTTCCAGTTCTCCGTGTTTTTAGGTAAATTATTTTATCCCACTGTATCTGGAAAAATGAGAGCACATGTGCCAATAGTTTACGAGTTCCCAAGTAGAGCTGGGAGTAACTAATGCAGCTCCTGTGAGTTCAACGAAAGGATATTAAGACATTTTAATAGGCTGAAAATGTAGCAAATGCAGTGCGCCACTGAAATAAGATATTATTGACCCGCCAAAAGCTATTCTGAATGAAATCCACAATAATTACACACCAAGTCATATGCAACTGCCAAACTAAATGAGACACATGCTTGCAAAATGTGAACATGGTATTTTGATTTGTTTGGCACACACAAATGCCAAAAAGTCATCTCAGTGCTCATCTTTGCAGTTGAAATATCTAAATGTGCCAACCTGAGCAAAATTAGCTCTGTAGGGAATGAGAATGATTTTTATATAATATCCATCATTTTGTGTGTAGCAAGCATTTGGAACAATCTGTTAAAAATCTACCAGCACAGAGATTTGTTGCATTGTATTCTCAAGTACTTCTCTATCTCAGCATGCCAATTTTAAAGGCTTTTAAGCTTCTTTTCAGAATAAACATATCTAACTTATCCGTTTTCACTCACACATCTTTTTTTCCTATCCAATACCCAAGAAAAACATAAATAATAAGTCAGATTTTCATTGACCATCTTATCAGACTGCTGAAATGTATTCAACAAGAGTAAACACTGTTTTCTCCTTGCTATCTCTGCTAATATGATGACGGCTAGCGTGCACTAATCTTGTAAAGCCAATCTTTTAAAAGGAAAGAGGAGGTGGATGGAGGTGGAAGAAAAAGGGCTGGACAGACAGCTATGTACAGGATTGTATCCGCACTAGGAGCTGCCCCTGTCCATATCCAATGTAAGGTTATAGGAATATCATAATCCCTCCTCTGAGCTCCTTTGCGCGGAAGATGATGACTAAATTTCCAGTGTCTTATCACACACTCCCAGACTGGAACTAGTACAAGGGGTTCTGAGGGAGGAACCCAGCATGAAAAGTGCTGGGGATGAGATGATCAGATTAGTAGTGACTATTGGATTTGTTTGTGGTGGCTGCAATCGTAGCGAAGCAGGCGTTGTTCAAAATGCCCATGGAGATGCAAAGCCTCCACCGATCCTTTCACCCATAAAAAAAATAAATAAATACTCTTCTTGGGGGTTTTTAGGAGTGTAATGTGGGGTGCTCCTGCAGGGCTAGGTGGGGGTTGAGTTGGGGGAAACAAATTTAACACTTCAGGGGCTTGGAGAGGAAGGGAGGAGTTGTGTATTTTATCAGGTGGGTGGATGCTGGACTACTTCACGCAGTGAGACAAGTGGGATTGACTGGCGGTATTCAGCAGAACGCAGGCTGGTTGAGTGCTGATGGCTGCCTGCAAGGCGGAGGCTGTTGTGGTAGACTCTTCTGAAACCTCACCTGAGGCACAGTGAGGCATTGTGGATTCAGAAACCTCTCCTATGCCATGCATGCCATGTGCATTGCTGGATTGGGGAGGAGACAACAGGAAGCTCTGGAGATGCCTTGGAGGGAGGCAGAAAGGAAGGGGGAGTGAAGCAGTGTGGACTGAAAGGATGAGCATCCCAAAACCAAGATAACAGAACCCAAGAAAGTGTGTCATTGTTCAAATAGACAGGAGGGAGATCTAAGTAAAGGGATATTACATAAAGAATATATGTCTTTAAGGTTTCGATGAAAGTATCAATCACTGTAATGACTGTGTGATAGACCCTTAATAATGATGAAGTAAATACTCTACACTGTACTGAGGAACTGTGGCTATTTTAAAAGACATTGTGGGACTCCCGGGAGAGGACTTAGTGGCGAAGAGCAAACAAATCTCGTGGTAGGCATGTATAATTTGGTAAATATATAACTTTATGTTCATCTATATGTTTTACTTTTTGGTAATTCTGAGGAATACATTTCTTGCTTGTATCACAGAAAAAGAAAGTTGCATCACCATGGTATAAAACAAGGCTGTTAAGCACTCAGTGTCAAATCACATATCTGCTAGAATTAAATGCATGACTCCTATAAGAACTCCAGTCCTGCAAGCTATTTTCCCACATATTTAATTTTGTTAAGTGATGCAAAAGGATGTCAATACTGGTCTGCACCACTTACCTTGAATGCCTTGTGTGGACAGCAGACAAAGACATGGCTCTGCTTATATGACATAATACAGTGGTGCACTTTGTACCCTTAAACCAGGTCATTTCAATAGAGAAAAAGCCACTGAGTCAGCTTGGCGAGACAATGTCGATAAGGTAATGGCACAGATCAATACCAAAGATTTGAGCCAGATCTTAATTAAAGAAACAGCTGCTGATACAAATGATGTTTTCAATGTATTGATATTGTGGGGGGCAAAGGGTGGTTTAGCTGTAGCGAGGCACTTGATCAATGTACTTAACATTAGCATTCCTTTTCATCATGTACCAAGATCACTTAATTCTCCCTCTCTTCTTGTTCTTTTACTCGATCTTTTTCTCTCTCTTCCCAAATGCCTTTTCAGTATCATCTGAGGCGACTCACATCCCCTCCCCCGCTTTACAAGGTGAACTTGAAGGTCTACAAGGTTGTGCTTTTATGTGCCCAAACTTCCTGTGGTCAATGTGTGTTAAACCAGAGAAAAATCAAAGACACTCTTAAGTACCACACCACACTGCTCGCAACGAGTCTATGAAAATCAATTGTCTCTCACAGGGAAAAAGATAGTTTCAGTTATTTAATGTTTATTTGTACAAGCCACCCATCTCTATTTAATGTACAGGTTAATCATGTCAAAAATGATGACATATAAAGATTATTTCTGGATTATTTTTATGGAATTTTGAGTTTATATTTAATCATAGTATTGCATTTATTTATTTATTTTGTAATGCTCCTTTATCTATTGTTGATTGGAAGAACAAGTTGAAAAGGAGGATCTTGTCATGGCATTGAAGCACTGAAAAATGAACAAGGAGAAATTTCCACACTCAAATTCCTTATGCAGAAACAAAGACAATATTTTCTGCTGTCAACGGGCAACAGTTTAAAAAAAAAAAGTGCTTTGCTGAAACCTCCTGTGAATGGTAAAACAATAATTATTAAAAGGGAAGCAGAATTGATGGATCCCATTAAAGCTAACACAAAGTCTCCAGAGGCCTTGCAGCACAAACAGTCCAAAGTCAATAGTGTGATTCCCCAGGTATCTCTGACCAGTACCCAGTTTAAAGAGACATCAATCTAGCATGTCAGTTCCCAGCGAATAAAGCTACAGACGATCAATATTCAGGATCTTACTACTACTTTAAATGAAGTACTAATGCTTGTAGAGATTACACCATTTGGGTTCACACACTGAGAAGTCTTCTCTGAAGTTGCTAGAGACATGTCATAAAATTGTGAATTCCTCAGCTGTTAAGTAGAGTAAAGGTAATTTTGAAGGTATAAAAAGATTTTTTAACTTATAAATATTTCTACCTACTTATGCTATCAACAAAAAACTATACAAAAGTGGTAAGCAAATGAATAATGTAAAATGGAAAGCCTAGTTATCCCTTGGTGGCATACACCTTCTGCCCAAAAAACTATCTTTTTTTATTCAACCCTTTTCTCTTTCTTTTACTTTATGCATCACATGTTAATGCTACTGAAAGTTTTATTATTCCCTTCCATTATCCTAATGCATGTGATATGGGACTGCTCTTTAAATCATGTATTAGGGCATTGTGCTATGTAAAACAGACTGTGAATTAAACTATATTGGGGGATAACAAGGGCACTTGCCTTTGAACTTGGATGTTTTTCAAAAAAAGATTTTTTTTTTCATATAAATATACACAATCATTTCCCTTCAAACTCAATATCCTGCACCAAAAGAGAAAGATTAAAGCATCCACAACCTTTGTGAAATCAAATGCACTGCACATTCAGACAATGAAGGCAGTGTAGCAGATGTAGTAGCTTAGTTTTTACCAGTTAATAAGGGGACTAGGTGTGGTAGAGGATTGACTGACATCATAATACTGAAATAATTTCCACATTCTCACCGCCTCCATCTCACTAGCAGAGAATTATTATTATCACATCAAAGGCTTCCTTTAAAATTGGTATAAAAATCATTTAAACAGAGAATGGCAGTGATTATTCAAACTAGGTTATTTGCCAGAGTGTGTATGCAATATGGCATTGTCGTCAAGACAACTTCATTTCCTGCTAAATTGCTGTCTGTCACCAGAATAAGTAAATTTGCCACTGTTTTATCAGCATCATTGTGTCAAGTTAGGGGAATACATCAAACAGTCAATCTGATCAACAGGAAATGAACACACAGTGAATAATGCAATGACTGAAAGGAGCGAGGATTGGTCTGTTGGTGTGCCAGATGTAAATATACCCTGCTGTTTTTCACTATTACCATATTGTTTTTACGAAATAAAAGGAATGGAAAAAAAGCCCAGATGTTAGCTTACCACAGTGACTTTAAGACTGTATTTATTACCTGTTACCTTAATAGGCTGACATATACATTTAATGTATAAAATGATTATGAACCAAAACTATAGACATTCACACAATACAGACACGAATAGACTGAAGGACGGTTAAGATTCACGGAATCAAAGTCAATGACAACGTTAAAAGATAGTTTCAGTTACTTTTGCTATTCTTATTTCAAGCTAAGCATTCAATATACACAGTAAAAACAGAAAAGGCTGAAAAAATGCAAAATATCAAGGCAACATGACTCAATACCATTTTGAATTTTTTTCAACTTTTGACAAGAGCGCTGACAAAAGGAATTTTCTTTATCAACTAATGACTGTGTGAAGCACCAGTAGTATGTTTCCATTTAAGGAATACTAAATAAAAAAGTGAAATGTAGTTTTATTAAAAGCTGAAACATTGTTTATACTGTAAAAAAACTGTCTAGATTTTAAAAAATATGTGTTATACAACATTTTTAATCAGTTGTTGGATATCCTTAAACTGCTTCACCAAAAGAATTTAAATAAAAAACATTTTTGCATTTTTAGCAGCAATTAGCATTTGAAGTAAAGAATAAAGAAAAAATCAAAGCAACAGTTACCAGTTCACAGCAATGCATACATTGTAACGATTTTGAAACCAAAATGTCCTCAGTTTGTTCCATTTTCCAAACCCAGGACACCCACATGGAGCTGTATTCTTTGCAGGTAACAAGTGAACTGGAAATATATAAAAAATAATGGAGTTCATTTTTTTTGTTGATGTTACTATCACGAATAAGTGACTATTAAGTGGAAAATAATAATAATTTCCTGTTTATACTGTACTATCCACTGTTTGAACCATTGTGTAAATCAGTACACAATTGTTTTTCAATGACAACGAATACATGCATACTGAAAATCAAAGTGTCTGGGCATGTGAACAATAAACAAGTCCTTTTATATTTATTCAGCGCTTCAAGTTTTATTACCAGTCAGTTAGGTCGGGCAGTGCTAAGGCAAGTGCAAACCACATGTGCACACACTCACAAAGATGAACACATGCATGATCCTGATTTCTTTAGGGTTGAGTCCTGAGAATATTAGTCTGTGGTAGCTGACACTCAAAAATCCTTCTACTGCAGTTTGAAAAAAACCTTGTTACACTTTTACAGTAACAGTAGGATGAAATCTGTTGGACTTGTAAGTTTTTGCTTTTTGCAACTGGCAAATCTTTAATTCAGACTCAGCTAAATTTAAAATGTTTACTGAGGTAAACAACTGCCAGTTCTCCTTTTACAGTGTGTATATATGACCTCAGTGTGATCATGTAAATACAAGATTCCAATACGCTGAAATTACCTTTTTTTTTTAACTCAAGAGGGAACGGTGATATTCTCCAAAAGATTGGACAAGAGAAGAGGAAGAAAAAGGCATAGACAGAAAAAAAAAAGAAAACCATAATGGAGTTTGGAGGTCTTTTGTGGAGCTGATATTGTCTCTTAGTTTGATGTTTGCCTTCAGGATAAAAAGAGCTCCTTTGGAGTAACAATATACACCAAAATAAAGAATTGAGTTTGAAAGAAAAAGGGACAACAGCAATAACAGAACAATGGTGCACAATGGCAGGTATTTAACTGCCCTAGGAGAAGAAGGATGGGTTTACGGTCATGTCTCCAAGAATAACGCCTCACAACTAAGGTCACAAGTAATGTTTCCTGGCTTTTCAAAACCTGCCCGGATTCATTATATTTTGAGGGGATCAGGTCAGAGATTCATGAACAGTGGTTTAACCCCCCCAATTAGTCAAAGTCCCTCTGAGGCATTTTCTAGCTTGTGTTGATACATGAGGCTACGGTGACAAACCTACCCTGGGGTTAGGTGATTCAACTCCAAAGTGAGTTCAAAGGACTCTTGTTAAACTTGGAACACAATACTGTGTTGCCGTAGGTATAGGTACACCCTGAACAGGCAGCGATAGCCAGACGTGGTATTATAACACCTCAAAACTATGGAAGGACATGGATGATGGCGTCATCATTGTACTCAATTTTTGATTGACACCAATGCCTTTATGAATGCCATTAGACAAGAGAGGTAAATCCTAAGCCATAATAAAGTCTCTTTTGTCTTGTCATAGTTTTGAGGCTAATCTTTACAACCACTAGCAGACGAGATTTAGGGAGTATTTGCTTTGCTGACTTGTGCTCATTAGGTTAGCAAAGGACAATAATACAGTTCTAAATATGCAGCCATAGAACTTGGCTCGGTTTAAAATCTCTGTGTTAATTCATTATATAACCTTACATGAACCTCATGAGCTTCATGTATGTACGTTAATTATCCAGGTTAACTTTAACATTCTCAATGTTTTGTTTTTTTCATTGTTGCTCTAAAACTACATTTATACATTTTTGATTAAGCACATTACCAGTTCAGTATGTTGTTATGTAATTATAGCAGTCTGCTAAAAAAAAAAAAAAAAAACTACCAAAATTAAACACATTCAGATTTATCTCTATAATTTTGCTGAATCTGACAAATACCTTAACAACAGTTTATGACAAGCTTTAAAATGTACATAATACATTTATATTATCCTGTTTCTACACATCTTCCAAATTGTGACATAACAACACAATACACTGAAAAAAATGTTTTGTTCAATTTACTCAATTTTTTTATGACAAGTGGTTGCACGAAATAAATTTGTTTGAATCCAGAAATATTTTTTAAGTACACTGAATTTAATTTAAGCGAGTAAAACCAACATATATTTTTAAGCTACTTTAACTTAACTGTTGTGGATACGTCTTAGTCAAATATTATTAGTAAGTCCAACTAAGGTCGTGTTAAATGTACCAGAATAATTTGTTTCCTTTACACTTATGTCCCAAACTTATATTCAAATCAATCAAATTGTTAATTTCTCTCTATTTCAATTAAGTTAAGTTTACTTAAAAAATATTGCTTACCCTGATTTGTAGTTTTTAAAAACGTCAATAATGAAAACTACAACATTCTTTCACATCATTTATTAATGCAAAATTTGTTGCAAACAGAATAAGAATCCACATCTCTAAGGGAAATTGCTGCAATTTGTATAATACAAATTACAAAACTTTTGCCTATGAACTAGTAGCTTTAAAAAGCTGTATTGAAACAAAACAGAAACAACAGACAAGAGAAATGTTAACCAATGTTTCTCTTCCTCTAAAAAAGAAAAAAAAAACCAAACTCCTTACATAAAAGAATAAAACACTACCAGCAGTATAATGTATCACAATTAGAAACTGATGCATCCACAAACTAACCAGTTTCAGACTTGCTGTTCTGCGATCCATATTTAGAAATTGCATTTTAATAAGGTAATTAGACTTAAAATTAAACTTGTGTTTTCCTTACTGCTTATTGACCACTGTCTTTCCATTCTAGTCCTTCCTTGAAGATTCTGAATGTTTTACATATTTTCTGACCTAACATACTCGCTTCAAAACAATTAATAGTCTTTAAAGTGTTACCAGTGTGCTGCAGTGTGGTAATCATGAATGGTTTTTTTTGTTTTTTTTATCCGGTTGAGTTAACACTGATTATACGCAGGGCAGCAGCTATAACTGAATAATTACAAAGTTGCTCTTCAAGCTACTCAAATGTACCACACGTGAAACATTCATTATTGAAAGTTAAAATGTTCAATCGAAACATAACACAGAACAAATGATGGTTGTACAAGAGTTTCACTCCTATTCACAAGAGCACCAGTCATTGTTAATTTACATAACAGCATTCTCTTGATGTGTTATTTTAGAAATCTTCCTATCCAGTAGCAATTTTGTTCTTCAGCCCAAAGACTTTGGGGGAGAGCTTTTCACCATCGAATCCCATCAACACTTTCTAAATGAATTCATAATAGTCCTTCAATTCCTTGGGGAAGGCTAGGTTTAGTGCATAGATTACTCCAAGCATCAATGCACAAGCTTGCGCCAGAGATCCAATGTTGTCCATGACTATCTCCCCTTCAACAAATATTCCAATGTCATCATAATGTCCATTTTGTCCATCCTCCCTGTTGATGACATAAATGCCCATGGTGTGCTTCTTCAGGTCTCTCTGGATATCATCTCCTTCAATGTCCTAAACATTTAATAAAAAGGTAAAAGAAAAACAATTAACTCTACAATTAAATTCCAATCTAGTCGTTTGTGTGTGTGTGTGTGTGTGTGTGTGTGTGTGTGTGTGTGTGTGTGTGTGTGTGTGTGTGTGTGTAATACACACACACACACAGATATCTATCTAAAAAGTGTGTGTATAGATGACTTGCTTACAATGACTTAAATGACTTACAAAGAACTCCCGAATAAGGCTTCCGTCCTCTTCACCAAGGTAGAGGCAAAGTGCCCTGAGAACTGCTTCCCTTTTCACTTTAACATCACTTTCAGCCTGTTTAAAGAGAGTTGCTGATTAAACCAATTTGGAAAAAAGAACAATGTCTGAAATTCGCAATAAGTAAATTTTATCATATGTCAGTTCAAACATAGTAAATAAAATTTATATATGAAATTTCAAAATTTAGATTGCTTGGCTGGTCACCTAAAACGGCTTATTGGACTCACCAGTGACCTGCCACTTAAGACAAAAGAAATCCAAATAGAATTTGCAATATTCAGATTTACCTCTTGCATGATCTGCAAGTGGTGGGCAAGTTTCTGCCCAGAAACACCGCCCTTCTTCTGGAAAACTGTCATCAACTGAGGTGTAATTCTGTCTAACTGTGCCGCGAAGGTCATCTCCAGTTGAAGTGTTGTAATACACTGGAATTCAGCATTTACCTGTATCACACACACACACACACACACACACACACACACACACACACACACACAGAAAAAAAGAAGACTGGTGCTTAATCATTGGTATGATTATTTTGTTATTTCTTCATTAAATGCTACAATGCAATTGCCATCACTTCATAAAGCATGATTATCATATGGGTTAGTATACAGTGCATGAAGGATGTTACTACTGTTAATCAAAGAAGAAATGAATGGCATCAGTCCATTTAACGGGTTTAAAGGGTTTTAAAAAGCAGATATTTGTCTGTTTCAGGTGGTTGGCAACACATTTTCCTGTGCTCTTTGTCCACTGGTGGGAGTGTCTCACCTGTGAGGTCAGCGGGGCAGAACTCTGCCATCAGCAACAGAGAGCAGAGAAAATTTAGATGTGCAACTAAAAACATGCTTGCCATGTAAGCCCCAAACATCTCTGAAATTGCTCTGCAAACTTCAGAGTACTTATACTTCAGGAGTCCTGTGGGTACCGTAAAGACTCATGTATGCAAACAAACCACATTTTTTTTTTGCAATCTGATCCTTTTTCTCTTGGCTGTTTCCTTCAGGGATCACCACAGTGAATGATCCACCTCCATCTAACCCTATGCTCTGCATCCTCTTAACTCACAAGAACTAAATTCCTGTTTTTCATTTCACTTTCGCAAGGTTTTTTTTTCTTTTGTCCTGGATAAAAGAAATTTAATCATATATATTAATTGATATTAATTAATATCAATAATCACAAGAACCCTTAAGATGAGATAGATAAACTTGTCCCTGCAATACTGTGACAAATACTGTTGTGATAAATATGTAAGGAATTTGCATGTACTTACCAAAATAACACCATCTTCTTGAATAAACAGTAACACATAAGGGGAAGAAAATCTGCCAGAAAAGGAAGACAAATAAAAAAAAAAAAAACTTTAGAAAGACAAACAATTACCGTTTCCAAGCCATTAGTGCATTACTTCATGATACTCCCTTGTAACAAAACAAATCTTACTTGTGCCTCTGTGCAAACTACAGATGGCACGATACCACTTTTTTATGTCCGATACCGATATCATAAATTTGATTATCTGCCGATGCCGATATGAATCCGATATAGTGTATTTTATAATAAATAAAACTGTTTTTATAAATATTTTGCTGCATTTTGTATAAGTTCATACTCAGTTTTAAAAACAAAACATTAAAGCTATTCTGTTATACCTGTATGCAAAAAATACACTGCACCCAAAATATTTTATACTTCAGCAATACTGATCAACCTAAAAAACTTACACCATCCTCCTTATTCAGGTATTCTAAACAGTACATAGAAATATTAAACTAACTAATAGGACTGCCAACTCCCAGCAAAAATATTAGGAAACCACCCCGCACCCTTCGCCTGATAATGCTTAATTAACGTAATCTACTTTAATGCACAGAAATCAATTATTTTTCTATAATAATTTGATTCAACATTTTTCTTCAATACAGTTGCAGACAGCGCAGACAGCGTACCTTCCCAAAGGAAAAAGTGCTATATGTACTACTATTACTAGGGCATATATTAGACTTAATATTTACTACATACAATAATGGATCTCTATACATTTAACCAGATCACCACTTTGGTAGTAAGATTTAGAATAATTATTTATTAAAAGCTAGACATTTTAAATGAGAATAAGAAAGAAAATTATGTCTTTGTGTCTCCCTTTCCCTGTTAATGCTCTACCTGGCCCCCTGGCAAAACTTTGCTAGATCCGCCCCTGCACAGTTACCAGATGTCAGCTACATAGAAAAGGATCCTGGTGTTATTTGTCTCTCATAAACAGTTCATAACTTCCCTTCAACTCATTCATGTGACCTAAAATGTAAACCTGTTTCTTCATTACCTGTTCAGCTCTAATGATTCAGTAAAAACTTCTCCTGGTTTCACCTTCATGTTTCCTTCTCACCACATATCCAAACTATCATGACCAGCAGCTATTACGGCTGTGGCTCCAGAAAACATAAGCGGATACTAGAAGTAATATTAAAAAAATTCTAGCAACAGCTTATCAAGCTTAAACGTGCTGCTGTTGTTTATCTGCCGTTTTCCTCTTTCTAGCGCAAACTGGGTGACTAACAAATGAGAGAGACTAGCGACAGAAAAGCCGATCACCTGATAATCGATCAGTTTCATGATTGAAGTAGCAACAGGAGAGGGAGGGGGGAGAATGAGGGAAGAAGTTTTAGCTGTTCAGCATGAAGACACCGAATAACTCCAGCTTTGTGTCTTTTTTCATTCTAGCTGAAGTATAAAACAAATCGCTTCCTTTCCCCCTCAATACAAAACTCCGACAGCCAGTCCAGCTGTGGCTCCATACATCGGTTGTTAAGCTCAACATGGAAATACTATGCAAACATAAAGAGATGAACTTACACACTTGCTTTACTTCTCTGTGTTAGTTTTCTCTGAGATTAAATGCAGCGGTTTGGAAGCACGTAGCGAGGCTTCAAATGCTAAACCAGACCGCTGACAGGTCTTGCACTCAACAGCTCTATCAAGTGAAGCAACTTCTTTTCTGAGTTAATTTCAGTTCTGACAAACATCACTCTCAGTGCCTTTTGATCTCACATTTTTGGCAACCACTGAGTTATTCTCCTCCACAGTTTACAACCATTATTTTTTTCTGCACAAAAGACGTTGTGCAACGCCAATCCTACTTATTTCCTACTGCACCCCTGACTGTGCAGGTGCGTTCAGAAGCCCCCTCCCCCGCCCGACTATTCCTTAATGCCAATGTTGTGGCGGGAGGGACGATTTCTCAACTTAAAACTGCAGGCGACTGTACAGTGAACTTTACAGCTAACTACAGAGAAATTGCCTCGTTCCATAATTTGTTAGTACAAAGTGTGCCACAAGAACTAAGCTAAAAACATATGACATTTTAACGCATCAATACAATTACTCTTTTAATAGAGCAGTAGCTAATAGAGCACATAGCTAGCTTAAGTCAAATTCATGACAAAGTTCAGAGGTGTACAACTACTTAGACTTCTTTCTCCATGTGCACACGTCTTAAAGAGTCAACATGCTTTGACTGAGGTAAAAAAATAAAACAAAAACGACCGTAAAAGGTTTACTTACCGAAGCTAGACCACCTTTATATGAAGTTGTGCGATTAACTTGAGCCCGCTTGCAGCACACAAAGAGTCCGCTTCTTCAGTCCGCGTGCAAAATGGTGGCCTGTCCTAACGCATGCGCAAAATGGCCCAGCAGGAGGCTATGAAAAACATACTTAAGCATTTTGAGCTACATTTAATTAACTAAAATTAATTGGATTAAAACGCAAGGAATGTATTCTGGAGTTATATATGTAGACAGGAATTACTCATTTGAATTGAAAAGATATACCAAAATATAATATGCTATATTTAAAAGGAGACAATATCACTTTTTTCAGTGTACTTGTTGTCTACTTTGAAAATAAGAAATATTGTGAAATTCTTAAAACAAAGTGGAAAAAGTATTGTTTCTATATTGCAGACACTGGAGTGACATTCTTCTATTTTTACAAGCATTCTTGCTAAGCATTTCTTATTTTTGTCTAGATCTAACAGTATATGAGTTTTTACGTGGCAGCTTAAAATGACTTTTGTTATTTAGGAAAGAAGACCTTGATATAAAATCATGTAAGCTAATATATGGCCATTTTTCTCTCGTCTCTTCTTACCAGAAAGATTTAAAAAAAATTTAGTTTCAGAGAGAATGAATCAAATCCAACCCCATTTTTTTCTTCCTCGTGATTCTGTAATAGAGTTGTCAGGAAGCTGGAGATTTTTGCCATTCAAAAGTGCTTTTTTGGTTATCTAAATCTCAAAAGCTTTCTAGTCATCAGAGTAATTTCAAACTGTTTCAAGATGATAGGTGAGTGAATAAGAAACATTGCCTACAGCACATAAGGAAAGTGGTGGAAAGAGAAAGTAGAATATATCTATATATATTTATATATAAGGGGGAGCAGTGAAGAATTCAAGGAAGATAAATAAGACAGATACTTTGTTTCATTGTCAGTGGCACTCCGGGGTTATTTGAAGCACTTATTTATGCACTGTAAGCAGAACAATACCGGCAAGCAGAAATGATTAAATACAGACTCTTCAAGCAATAGACATCTCATTGTGGTGGGCCCTGGCTTGCCACTGGGCCAGCTTGATAAAAGCACTATGAGCTGATAGCTGATACAATTTGCCGGCGATTTGAATGGGAGAGGCTGGAAGGAAGGGTCTGCGGCTCAGTTGGTCTCTCGCTGACAGCCTGTATAAGCTATAATAAAATCATTAGAATGTAAATGCTTTATTGCAAAATAAGAGCCTCAAGCTAGGGTGACATTATCTGCCGCCACCCGAATGAAAGCGCCGATTAGCATTCCCTGATTCAATGATAGAAGCAACTTATCTTTATTAAAATTTTTCAAATCGAGTCTTCATTTTTCATGATTGAGTTTTAAGCAAATGTAATATCCAGTTCAGTTTGTGTATGAAATCGGTGAAGGGAGGGAGCAAGATGCCCCAGAAATAATTAGTGTACACATTTCTTCCCTACATGTGTTTCATAACCAACAAATTGGATTTCATATTTGACGTGTCACTATCTAATACATTTGCATGAAAATATGGGGCCGAGTTTACAGAATAATTACTGAAAGTGTACACCTCTTTAACATGTGTCTCATAAGAATGAAATTTGATTTGTTTGAATGTGACTATCATGGTGTTGCCAAATAATTGTTGCGGAATATGAGGGTTAGGCTCTGACTTGATTTAGATGTTCATATTCATGGCGCACACACATTTTTAGCTGAGTCTTTAAGCGGGCCATTGCTTAGTAGGCAGACAGTCAATTCTTATGCAAATAGCCCGGTACTGAGTGTGGGATATAATATGCTGTAGATCAAATGTCACACTGGGAGTAAAAGTCTGTGTGATATAAAAATGGCTGACTTATATAATGTTCTTATATATGCTTCCTCATTTGATATTGCTGTTTTATCTTTTTTAATGCAATCCTTCCAAGTGTACAGCCATATAGGAAAAAAGGGTGATGCAAAAGATAGTCGTTGAGTTGCTCGTGACACTTTTGAACAGCTAATAGCTGGTAAGAGTGATTATGATGAAACATGTCAGCGCTCTGACAAATGTTTTTGGTGTCATTCTGATCTATTACACATCTATTGTCCCTGGCTTATCTTCTTGTTCATTTCTAGATATTTTTGGTAGCAAGTAAAGTAACATGAAACAACCTCACATGACATGTTTTCATCTTGAAGGAAAATAATTGCACATATAGATAATGATGAAAAAAACTGACCTTGAAGAGACAATAAAGAAATAACTTGCATTAATCAGATAGGGATAAAAATAAAAGTGAGCAGATATCTTTAATTTTCAGCTCTTCTCACCACCAACCTGTTCAACTAAGTTGCCCTACTGTATGCATAAGATGTGCAATAAACTACCTCAATAAACCAGTGAGGAAGAAAAACAAAAATTGTGTATATAAAATTTTTACTGAGGTTTGTACAATATATATAAGCATATATATTGTACTCCAGTATATATAGCAATATATACTGGAGCTCTTTAACAACCTTTAACCATCTTCAACCACCTGCATTTCTCTGAAGAGTACCAATAGAATTCTTACAGATGCAACAAGGGGCCTTCCACACTGACAAGACAACACATTGCTTTCAGTTACACTCAGTGTCAAGGTTTTCACACAGAACATCCAAGATGCCTGCTTTAGAGTGGTATTGTTAGGAGCTTAGGGTAGTCTGACACAATGCACTTGTTATGGTGCACCCAGAGGATTTGCTGCGGAGTTCATGTGCGTCCTCTTATAGCAATCACTAGGTCATATATCTTGAGGAGTAAATTCAAAATCCCAGACCTCTGCCCCATTCATTGAAGACAAAAGGGGGGACACAAATTGGTCTGAAAACACAGTGTAAAAAGAAAAGCTTACATTAAGCTCAAGGGGGCTCAAGGGACCCAGGCCAATCGTTGTATGCGAAGAAGAATGGTGCTGGAGTTAGGGACCGGGCACCACTAGATAAATCACTGCCATCATGCAGATTTACTGTGTTGGAGTGAAAAGATAAATGTGTGAAAGGGGTGTGTGTCAGAACCTGCGGTGCAGGGCCACACGGTAATGCTGTGTCAGTAATTGAACTTTGCTGTAATTATCCTGAGGAGATAATATTAACTTATAGTCTTTGCGTGAGAAAGAAGCTGGTCCATAATTCATTTGCTGGATAGGGTGATGGTGCTGGATGGCACTCTCTCACTGTCTCTCTCTCTTTCCTTTCGCCTGCATTGTCCTACTGAAATATGACGGCTCCATTTTTATCCTGTCACAATGGCAACTGATGGGCTTATTTTCCTGTGGCCCCGGGGAATGATGAAATAGTAAGCAAACATTCTTTCTCAGGAGGAGAAGGGTGCTCCATCAAAGTGGCTGGGGCTCCACCGCCGCTTGTGCTGTGTGGCAATAACAGGAGGTTATGGGATACAATACACTTGGCCTCCTCCTCCTCTCAATACAGCAGGCCTATACGCTGTCGCTCTGTCCCAGTTTCTTTAGATTCTTTCACCAACCTTGTGTCGTAAACAGCTCTCTTTTGGGTGAGTTAAAAGTCTTTTCTTAAAATTTCACACCACATTTGTCTGCAGACTGGATTTTCGTTACCTTTTCTGTAATGTCATTATTAGCATTTGTGGAGATCAGTTTTATTGGTGCTTTAGAGGAATTGGCAACTTTTAAGAATTCTACATAATTCTCACTCATTTACTCTTTTAAATGTAACAAACTTACTGAAAATTAGTCAGGGGTCAACGTTCCATGCTCAAATTGATGTCATGGCTGAGCTAGGCTGATTTATAGAGAAGCATCGTGTAAAAACCTGACACCCAAGGGCCCATTATTTACAGCAGGCATCACACATGAGCCACTCTAAACAAAGGTAGGTTAAGGTTGTGACATCTGCAATAGGTCAAAAAAGCACTGCCACTTGGCTCTGGCAGTCTGATAATATTCCATTCATCTCATTTGAATAATGAGGGATATTGATAGACATTAGCTAAGGGAATGAGGCTGCATGCACCTAAGGGGGCTGAATGCTGTCAGCTCTTATTTTCCCATCCAGTTTATTAAGCAAGTGTGTAAAGCAGTGGCAATAAAAGCGATAAGAGCATTCCTGCAGCCACACTGCTGCTGCTCTAGAGTAAACACAATCAGACCCCAGTTTATCACCATGCTAACTGGATTTAGAAAAAGAGTGACAAAGGCAGCTTGAGCAGATATCCAATGACAACAATCAAACATTATAACAGCTCTCGTTGTCTGTGCAGTCATTTCCATTATTGATATTCAAAGGAGTTATTTTGAAGTATAAATACACAGCTCTAATCCTCATTACTCCATCTTTCTGTTGGTGGAATATAACTGCCTGCTGGAACACCCACCTTGGTGTCTTGTCAAGTCACAGCCAGCGGGGGCTTTTGTCTCCTTGGTGTAAAGAGAAATGACAGTGTAATGTGATTTACAGGCGATCGCTTCAGCTCAATTAAATTAAGTCCCCAATAATCCATGATGAATGCACACCTACGCCAGTCATTAGGATTCAAAACAAAATATGGGCTTATCGTATCACAGCACCATGGAGGGAACACACCCTTTAATAGATGTGCTGATTCATTTAGTCATTTAAGTCACAGTGTGTAATGCATTCACTGTCTGTTGGCTGCTAATGACTAGTAAGCCTCTCAACACGTCTGTTTCACAAATCCTGGAAAAAAAAGGAGGAAAAAAACTGACTGGAAGGCAAGCCACCAACACGCAGACAAAACATATCAAAAGCAATATTACTTAAAGGAATCTGCGATTTTAAACAACATTTTTGGGAGCAGTTTGGGAGCAGTTTAAACATACACATTGATCTCTCTGAATAAATAAAAAGCTGAAAATAACAATGATCAACGTAGCATCTTTTCTTCTGGGTGAATTGTGCATGAACTATTAAAAGCAGAAAAACAGGGCAGTGAGAGAACGCTTGGCCACTACACTTTGATTGACAGTGTCATATTTTTAAGAGGGTTATGAACCACAAAACAAGGGTTAAAGGGAAATTGACCCAGCAGTTGACAGGTGACTGATACACTGAACTGGTGGTCTTTAATCTTGCTGCTGAGCTTACATGAAGCTTATATAACAAATTACAATGCCTACAGGGTAATATATCACCTGATGCACTCCTGCTTTTCTGTCTCCTATCCTTCTCCTTCTCTGCCCATGAGAGACGTGATAGATTCACTGGAATATGAGTATGTGGGAATATACAGTGTTCACTGAATATCATCAAGATGGATGGATCTGTCAATGGGTACTAAAGTATAAAACAATGCATAGAGCTCATTTTTTAAATTTACTTCTATGAGACTTGGAGAATGCGTTAAAATGTGCTGGTTTGATATAGTGAAGCATATTTGACTGACTTTGAGTGACTGGAAATCTGAGGTTTTTACCCCACAAAATATATTGATCAGCACTTTCCCTCCGCTGCTGTTGATGCTTGATGTTTTCTGATGTATTTACAGTCTTTGAAATTGTAACAGGTTCTATTTTCTGTCTTTTTGCACTGAAAACCCCTTTGTAGTCATCTTTAAATATAGTTTTATACGTTTAGCTCTGGTTGTACAATTTATTATCATACATCCAGGTTTAGCTTGTTGCTGAATCTGCTCTGAAAACCTCCAAAATAATTACCATTAATCTCTGCTTTATAGATTTTGACTAAACTGCCGATGTAATACTCATTTTTACTTGATTTTCAACCAAACAACAAGACTTTACATTATCCATCACACCAAGTTCCAGCGCCGTCATTTCCCCTCTGAATCCCTGGCATCAGACACCGAGATATATTCGTTCGATAAGAAAGACTCTGTCTGCCTTAAACCATGTCCTGGCTGCACCTGGTGAATGATAAAACGTATGACTTCTTAGATAAGCCCACAAGTAGAACAACACTGTCCAGGTGCAGATTATTGGTGAAGTATAAGCCCTGTCTTGGTATGCAGAAGGAGGCAGATTCTTCCGATAGCTCGGGAAAAGGGATTCAACTTCAGCACCCCAGCTTTAGATGTATTCAGCTGTTCTGATCTTCTCAGACTAGTGTTAGGTCAGAGGTCATCATGAGTGCTCGCTGCCGTTCAGAGAGCGATATACTGTCAGGATGTCAAGTTTTGATCATTGTTAATGCAGGTTTTCTCAAATATCGCAAATGTCTATGCACTCTGAAACTCTATAATTATAAACATCTCTACACCCTGCTCACAGAGTACAGGCTTCACAGTTATTACACCTTTTAAAAAAGGTTGGATCACACATTTTACAAGTCACGAGTTTAACTCTGTTCACAGCTCAACAAAGGTTGTAAAGTTACCTGTGAATGTAGCGAGCTGTCACAATCCGTACGCCCAAAGCATATTTAAGCATGACTACTGATCTCGGATCATAACCTCTCATACATTAATTGGTGGTCCTGTTTCAGGGCCATGCAGTAAGCACTTCTACCAGCGAATAAAGCTGTCTAAAGCTGTTCTGGGAGGCTAGCTAATCAGGCGTTACCCACAGCCAATTTAAGCGCATCTCAAAGTGGATGACAGACGCATCTTAAGTTTCTATAACCTGGGAATGAAAGCAATCAATTTAAAACAGTGGTTTTAACTTAGTGAATCTGCAGCTGTAATTTATTTTTTAAAAAGTGATAGAACTAAGAAAAATTTGTGGTGGTTAAAGTCTCAGTTTCCTCAGCGTCCATATTCATGCTCTGTGGTTTGTGGTTCTGTTTGAAAAAATAAACAAATAAAACATTTTAAGAAGCTATAAGAAAAAGTAGAAATAAAATAGAAATGAAAGAAAAACCTAATCAAACAGGATATGTGTTGCTTTAATGTGGCTGAATGTTGTGCTACAAAATTATTTTGGTCTGCAGACAAAGCCCCACATCTCTTGAAACCAAATCCCCCTCCCACCCAAGCACACAGATGCCCGAGACTGTCTCCTTTACCCCCGTCTCTCAACAGCTTTTGAGAGGTCTAAGTATAAAATAGCGAGGTGCACTAACAGTATCTGTCCATTGCAGGATACATATAGAGGGTACGTGAGGAGGCTCAGGTAAGAACTTGCATCAATCTGTCACTCGCTTCCCTCTGGGTGATAAGAGAAATTCCAACAGAGAGATAACGCTGGACATTCAACTTAATTCTGAAGGAAGAACTTTTCATCAGTGGGTCACATATTAGCTTTCAGAAAAACTGAGTGCTGTGATTTTTTTTTTCTTCTTCTTCTCCTTCTTTCCTGGTTTGGTCACATTGCACTGAC